>NC_138824.1:15899965-17235436 GCF_965183815.1 Platalea leucorodia
TAGAATCATAGAATGCTTTGGGATGGGAGGGACCTTTAAAGATCACCTAGTCCATCCCCCCTGCAATGGGCAGGGACATCTACAAATAGATCAGGTTGCTCAGAGCCCCATCCAGCCTGGCCTTGAATGTTTCCAAGGATGGGGCATCTACCACCTCTCTGGGCAACCCGTTTCAGTGTTTCACTACCCTCATTGTAAAAAATGTCTTCCTTATATGTAGTCTTTCTGTCAGAACTGCAAAAATATTTTATCTGTTTTCATAGCATACTATGCATTATCTGTTTTTAATATTATGGAAGGCCTTGCAGTGGTTTTCTTGGAAGGCCAAGAAGAGCGATACATCTGTTGAGGGACCATCTTTGCTCTCAGCTCAAAGCATCTGCTGCTGGTTGTTGCTGGAGACAGGGGAGGACTTGGGGGTGGATCTTCGGCCTAACTCATTGTGTGGGTTGTTTAATCTGTGTGAGATTTTACCGTAGATCTCACATCCCAGAAATTATTTGTTAGCTATATTCCACTATGACCACCTTGAAGACTTGTCTAGGGGAGCGTCATTCACGTAAATCATCAGAAGGGATGGATCTAGTAAAATGCCATGGAAGAGTTGGAAAATTTACATGGACACTCCCAGCAACTGTAAATCAACCTGTCTCTGTTGTCTCCAGTGAAACTGTGCTGGTTCACACCAGATAATGAAATGCCTCACTGAATTAATTGGACCTTAAACAGCTCTGTGCAGTGGGGGCCATGGCTGTGATGAACAGCAGAACTTACTGGTTGGGTTTTTTTCTCATAGGGCTGATTAAGAAATTTATGCTGATTTTTGTTTTCCATTGGAAAACGATGATTCATTAGAACCAAAAATCTCCTGAGAAGGCAAGTACATTGAAACCAGTCCTAAATAAAAGATTAAAAAAAGGTTTTTAACACTTTAGAGTGTCCATCTAGGATAGCTGCAGTACAAAAGATTTTATTCCTCAGTTCAGAAGATTTTTCTGTTTTGAAATCTAAACATATTTCTTCACATCTAAAAGGATACCAAAATAAATTAAATTAAACATCTAGGATGAGCCTAATTCAGTTTCTTTTACATATTATCCAATCACAAAATCAAGTGTCTTCAAGCAGTTAATACTAAAATTATATGTCAAGAGAATTAATTTGCTTTGTAAACAAAGATTTGATTTAACCCAAGATACATGAGTACATTTTTTGTGGACTTCAGGGACCGATTTCTATCACTAGAAAATTTGGTTTCCAGAGTTGGGACACTTTGACTGTACGTATCTTAGTCTTTCCTCCAAAATGCGACTACAATTTTAGATCCCTTATGGATAAATTGTCTGCCTGCTTACGACTCCAAAGGATGTGGCGCTTGAAATTCTTTGCCCTGACTCTACTGGCATGAGTGGCATAGTACAGTGAAACAGGCTTGCGATAGGAGATAGGTTGTATTCACTGTATTTGTTAGGGCATGTGCCCTGTTTTTTCATACTATTTTGTTCCTACAGATTACTATAACATTTGGGGTTTGTTGTGGGTGCTGGAACAGAAATACAAAAGACATATATTTTCAGACAAACAAGACTACTATTAAAAATTTCAAATTCACTGAGTAACATGGCTGTATCCCACAGTACGGAAAACAATCCTGAAGCCACAGACACTAACATTTCCCTTCAGAATTCAGAATATGGGATGTGATATTTTGATAATTATGAACGGGGCTTCAGAAGTGCCTCAGGCTCACTAATCCTTTAGAGTTATGAATCTTATGAAAAATCCTGTCTTGTGCTGTTAAGGATTTCATGAGGATTTGGTACCCAGCAAACCCCAGCTCTCCTGTGTTTTTGCTGCAGTGTTGACACAGGATTTTACTTGGGAGTAATACCAAAGTATTTTTCTCTACACATAATTACTCCCATCTCTATTTGGGTGTTTTCCAACCAAGTTAGCTGGTCCAAACTGGAACCAGATATGGCTTTCACTTGGCCTGGCAAGTCACCCTCAGCTGTCAAGATGCGACCTAAAATCCCGGTGTAGCTGTCAGTCCTGAGAGCCTTGTCCTGGTTCCCCTGGCCTGCTGGGAGCTGTGGCAGGGCAGCTTGCTTTGGCACCAGCTATCATAAAACACTCCCTGTGACTGAATTTTGCTCACCTTTATTTTGCAGCCCTACTTTTTTTTTAAAGTGAAGGTGTAACAGTCCTTCCATCCTGTGCTAAAATTAGTATGTAAGGTAGGTGGAATGAACCATCTCTTGAACTTATAAATATTTTCCTCCATTAAGTCTTCAGTAAAAGGCCTTTTTTGCAATCTGAAAAGAGAAGCCCCTTTCTCTCCAAGTGCTTTAGATAAAGTCTAAATGGCCAGCTATGATGTCTTGACATCTTACTTTCAGAGCAATAATTTATATAAAATACATCATATCCATGGTGATCAATGTCATTTACTAATTGAACAGAGACACTTTTGAGGGGACTGCTGCTCCAAGAAAATGAGTGTTTATGAAAACTGGAGTCTTAAAAGTGTATTGAGCAAAGTAACCAAAGTATTGGGAACTGTAGAAAATGTAGTCTTCTAATGTTTTTTTCTTTTTTAAATAGATAATTAGAGTATAAAATCACAGAATTTGGAGAGACATTTTAAGTAGACAAACATCCAAACTATTTAAAACTCTCTAAAAAGGGATGAAGTTTCTAAGTAGATGGTATAATTTAAAATGAGTAAGGTAGGAAAGGACGATCACCAGCTACGACCAGAACTCAGGGTCCCCAAGCATGGAAGGGTGCGCCCTGAAATACACTCAGTTACTTTGAAATACAACTTAAAAATCGCTGAAGGCTGGTGTACTGGAAATGTTAGATTATGTTCAAAAGCAGTGAACTAGACCCTTTGTTAGCTCAAAGTGTGGGGGATTTTTCCTCTTTTTCTGTTTTTCACTGTACCATTTAATGGTTCACATACCTTTCAGTAGAGACGGGATGACTGCTAAAAGCAAACAGATCATGCATATCAGGCTTTGGGGGTAGTAGGAGACAGACCTTTTAATGTTTTTTTAATCCCAACATAGATGAAATGAACTGGCTTTGGAACCTATTTTCTTTAATTCTTCACGTCTAACTCAAAACTTGGGAGATCCCCATTGCAATAAAAGAAAGATGTCAGCCACATTTCATTGGTTTCTCCTACTTCTTTTGGGCACAGAGGGGCATTCTGCCAGAAACAGAATCATAGACTCATAGAATGTCCTGAGTTGGAAGGGACCCACAAGGATCATTGAGTCCAACTCCTATCCCTGCATAGGACAACCCCAAAATTCACACCACATGTCTGAGGGTGTTGTCCAAATGCTTCTTAAATGTTGTCAGGCTTGGTGCCGTGACTACCTCCTGGGGGAGCCTGTTCCAGTGCTCCACCACCCTCTGGGTGAAGAACCTTTTCCTACTGTCCAGCCTAAACCTCCCCTGGCATATCTTCCTGCCGTTCCCTCGGGTCCTATCATTGGTCGTCAGGGAGAAGAGATCAGCGCCTGCCCCTCCTCTTCCCCTTGTGAGGAAGCTGTAGACCGTGATGAGGTCTCCCCTCAGTCTCCTCTTCTCCAGGCTGAACAGACCAAGTGACTTCAACCGCTCCTCATACGGCTTCCTCTCTAAACCCTTCACCATCTTCGTGGCTCAATATAGCTGTAAATGGCACTGTCCCTATAAAGGACAGTGGAAATTGTGTTTTCAGAACTCTTCAGTTGTGACCAATTCTTCCTAACGACCTCTTGGGGGTTTCTGCAGAAAGAACAGCTGACAGGACGTACAGAGGCTGTAAACATATTTAAACATCGTCAATACATCAGGCTGCAGAACCACACTAGCAGCAAACCCTCAGTAGCACACCCAGACCATGAATTTTGACTGGAGTCCTGCATGGCTTAGAAACACTAAAGGGTACAGGAAAGGGTGGAGGCAATAAGTGTTACCATTACCCATCATAATGAAAAGGAGATAAAAGAAGCTGAGAGGCTTCTCTGAAACATGTGCACTGAGGAATGCAAAACATGGAAGGTAAAACCCAGTGCATGTTATTCCCCCCTTGTCCCTTCCTTTCCAGGAGTATCATACCGTGAAGATGACTTGCCTGGAACAAATTGCTCTATTGTGATGTTTTATGTTTTATTGAGTTAGATTTTATGCTCTGTTTAACTGAAATAAAATAATGGAGTATTCCTGTACACAAATAATAATTGAAAGAGATGGTATTCTTACAAATAGAATATCCCTGATGCCAACAGACAGAGGTGTCTCAAGATAGAGTAATGAGACAATATATTACAATTATTGAATAATTGTAATATACAATAATTATTAAAAAACATATATTGCTGGGTTAATTCTCCATAGTGATTTTATTGGAGAAAACGGATAGTAGCTAGCGAAATTGTACATAAGAATACAGCAGATGAGGCCATATTGTTCTTCATCAGGCAAACGCTTTACTGCAATCATAGGGACAAGCTGAGGTCAAGTATAAAGAGGTACAAGCTCATGGGTCAGAGACAGGGTACCTGCATCTCTCCTGCATGGTTGTAAACTGGATTAACTCCTATAGTCAATACAGTTATGCTACAAAAATGAGATCTGATGTTGGTTCTGAAAAGTTTCTGTACCATGTATTGAGGTATACTCCAGCTAATATGAATCAGGAGAACACTGTAGTTAAGCCAGGCTGGTTTTCACCAGCAGACAGTCTGACACACTGACTGAATGGAAACTTGATGAAAACTAAGTACTGCAAGAACAGGTCCAATATTTAGGATAACAAAACTGCAAACTACAAAATGAAAACATAAAACGCAGTAAGGCACCTTGGAGCCATACTTGCACTGTGCAGTATTGACTGTTTCTGTATTATATGTCTGTCCTTGTTCCTACAGCCTCACTTTGCTTTCAGGACACAAACAAAGCAGAACAGAAATTGTATAACCTGTTGTGTTTGTCCATGATTAGGATAATGGTTCCCCATCTTGGTGGCTGTCTAGGCACTGCTTGAATAAACTGCATTATTACAAGAAGAGCAGGATGCACTGTTTCTCTTCTCTTATACATTTGGGAATACATAATTTGCTATATATTTGTTTGCTTTCCTCAGGATGCAGCTATTCATCTTTGCATGTTGTAATCTAAATTCTGATCTTCCTAGCAATTGTTAAATCTTCATCCATGTCTGGATGATTCATTTACATTCAAGTTGCCCTTTAAAAAACAGAAGTTAACTTCTTTTTTGCAGAAATGGAGGAACTTGATACCTGGGACAAAAATATTCATGAGCACAACTCCATACAGATGTGCTCAGTGGAGAAATATTTTTATCTTGTTAAGGAAAATGCATTAATGCAAATGTGAATACAAGAAGTTATAAACATTAAAGGTAATTCCATCTCAAAGCTACTTACAGAGACAGAAAATATTACACAGTCTTTATAATGCTGTAAATTATGTCTGATTTGAACTTCATTTTAAACTCCATAGTGAAAGCGAAATCAGAATTTTCAGTTAAATACAAAAGCTTAAATGAGAATTCAGCACACAAGAGACAGCAGGCTGACAATATATGATCTCACTGAAGCTTGAGTGTGCGTAGACTAGCACAGTTAATCAAAAACTCCACTCATCTGCCAACTCTTTATGCATTCATCAAAGCTCAGCAGAGAGTTATCAGCACAGAAGATTCATACATCAAGGCTTCAGCTCCAGCTTCCTTGTCATCCCAAGCAGATTAGTCTGTGACAGATTTCTGTAGCCCAGCAAGCATCCCCAAGTAAGCTACAATGGAGATGACAAGCAAATCCTTGGCATCTGATGTCATGTCCACTTGTTCCATCAAAGCCAACAAGGCTCCACTAAGGTTATTGAAGTCATGCAGGTTTAGGAGCTGTGTTTTGATTTAGACAATGTGACAGGACAAGTCCTCAGTGGCTCGATGCAGGAGATACCTACTGATCCTCTCAGAGACCACATGAATAATTAAATACTGTTCAGACTCCTTTCAAAACAGCCATGTGTCTCCCATGCAAACAGACCAAAGGAGGGCTGGCTTACAAATAACTGTTCAAAAATGCTCTTTCTGTCCTAACAAGGTATCCTGAAGGGAATCACTGTGCACTTCTCAGTGCCACAAGCAAGCAACAGCAGAGCAATCATCTCCCCACATGTTGTGTGCCTCATGTAGCTGATGCTGGGCACGTTCTGGATGGATGCAGATGTTTTGATCTGGGTTTGTAGCCAGCTATTAAGGGGTGTGTTGCCTGGGACAATCCCACAGTCTGTCTACATTGGAGGTCAGGCAGTCTTTTTCAGCATAGGACCAGGGTCTGTGCTGGAAGAAAGGACCATCCCCACCTAGGGATCTCAGGACTAGGGTCTGGGCAGGAGCAAGTGTGCCTGTCTTGCTCAGTATGTGAAAACCCACAGCTCATTCATTTTGCTTCCCTAGGCAAGACTCTAATGTCTCCATCTGCAAAGACACCATCATGACCCATTTCTCTGCACCATGGGCACAGAGCCATCATCTCTGGGGTTGCTTAGCCTAGAGAAGAGAAGGCTCTGGGGACACCTTATTGCGACAGTTCAATATATAAAGAGGGCTTGTAAGAAAGATGGAAAGAGACTTTTTACCAGGGCCTAACAGGACAAGGGGCAACAGCTTTAAGCTGAAAGAGGGTAGATTTAGATAGGACATAAGGAAGATATTTTTTTATGATGAGGGTGGTGAGGCACTAGACCAGATTGTCCAGAGAAGTTGTGGATGCCCCATCACTGGAAGTGTTCAAGGCCAGGTTGGATGAGGCTTTGGGCAACCTGGTCTAGTGAAAACTGTTGAAGGGTCTAGAGAACAAGTCTTATGAGGAGCAGCTGAGGGAGCTGGGATTGTTTAGTTTGGAGAAGAGGAGACTGAGGGGAGACCTTATTGCTCTCTACAACTACCTGAAAGGAGGTTGTAGCAAGGTGGGGGTGTCCTGGTTTCAGCTGGGATAGAGTTAATTTTCGTCTTGGTAGCTGGTATGGGGCTGTGTTTTGGGTTTAGGATGAGAACAATGTCGATGATACACTGATGCTTTGGTTCTTGCTAGGTAGTGCTAAGCTGTTGCTGAATAGGTGCTAAGTGGCGCTCACACTGGTCAAGGACTTTTCAGCTTCCCCTGCTCTGCTGGGGGCACAAGAAGCTGGGAGGGGGCACAGCCGGGGGCGGGGGGGGGGGGTGTGCTGACCCAGACTGGCCCAAGGGCTATTCCATACCATATGACGTCATGCTCAGGATATAAACTGGGGGAAGAAGAAGGAAGGGGGGGACATTGGGTATGATGGCGTTTGTCTTCCCAAGTAACCGTTACGCATGATGGAGCCCTGCTTTCCTGGGGATGGCTGAACACCTGCCTGACAATGGGAAGTAGTGAATGAATTCCTTGTTTTGTTTTGTTTGCGTGCACGGTTTTTGCTTTGTCTATTTAACTGTTCTAATTTATTTTACTTGAATTATTAAACTGTCTTTATCTCAACCCACGAGTTTCCTCCCTTTTACCCTTCCGATTCTCTCCCCCATCCCACTGGTGGGGAGTGAGCGAGCGGCTGCGTGGTGCTTAGTTGCTGGCTAGGGTTAAACCACGACAGGGGGTTGGTGTCTTCTCCCAGGTAGCAAGCAACAGGATGAGACGAAATGGCCTCAAGTTGTGCCAGGGGAGATTTAGATTGGATATTAGGAAAAATTTCTTCACAGAAAGAGTGGTTAGGCATTGGAACAGACTGCCCAGGGAAGTGGTGCAATCACATAGTCCCTGGAAGTGTTCAAAAAATATGTGGATGTGGTGTCTAGGGACATGGTTTAGAGGTGGACCTGGCAGTTAGGTTAACAGGTTGGACTTGATGATCTCAGAGGTCATTTCCAACCTTAATGATTCTATGATTCTAACACATGGATGTTTTAGTTATTGCTGAGCAGTGCTTACACAGAGTCATGGACTTTTCTGCTTCTCACGCTGCCCCAGCAAGTAGGCTGGGGGTGCACAAGAAGTTGGGAGGGGACACAGACAAGACAGCTGACCCCAACTGACCAAAGGGATATCCCGTACCATATGACATCATGCTCAGCGTATAAAGCTGGGGGAAGAAGAAGGAAGGGGGGGCATGTTCAGAGTTACGGCGTTTGTCTTCCCAAGTAACTGTTATGCATGATGATTCCTGCTTTCCTGGAAATGGCCGAACACCTGCCTGCCGATGGGAAGCAGTGAATTAACTCTTTATTTTGCTTTGCTTGTGTGTGCAGCTTTTGCTTTACCTATTAAACTGTCTTTATCTCAGCCCATGAGTTTTCTCACTTTTACCCTTCCAATTCTCTCCCCCATCCCACTGGGGAGGAATGAGAGAGTGGCTGCTTGGGTCTTAGCTGCCTACCAGGGTTAAACTACAACACATGTTCATAGTGGTCTGGATGCTGTTCAAAGGATGAGACAGCAGCCATACTCATTTTGGTATTGCCTTGTAAGGCTCATTAAGTGTAAGCCGTCAGACAGCTATTAGAAAAGGATGATAGATCAAGGTACTATAAGAATCTATAAAACAATAGCTTTCCTGTGCAGCTGACTGACCAAGCATCTTTACATGCAGAAAGGAGAGGATTCTATGCCCTGTTGCTTCCTGCAACACAGAAAGGAAGAAGTCTGGATTACATGAGTTCCATCAGTCACATCGATCACTCACCTCGCTTAAAAGAACAGTACAAGTAAATTTTCTGGAATTGATGTACAACTTGTACTAAAAACACAATGCACAAAGAAATACTTTAGATACAGGGAGTTCTGCATTTTCCTTTGGTAAAAATAAAATGATCAATACCTAATCAATGAACTTAGCAATGTTTTTGTACATAAACTCAGATATACTGTAAATGCTAGAATTATAGATACATGGTTCCCTTTTAGAAAGCAGCCAGAACAGATAAACTGAAACCTCCAGGTTGCCATGGAATCTTCTTTTATAGACAGTCTTAGAAAATGTCAATTCCAAATAGACATAAATATCTTATAAAAATTCTTGCAAGAACAGGCATAAACCCTCAAGACCCTCAGCAGAACTTTCTTCCCTATCAATACTCTGCAATGGACTGAATAGTTTTATGAGTGTTTTCTCCTCAGAGGTAGCTGCACTTCAAGGGTCTCAGACTGGTGGAGCCCATTCAAAATGGAATTTAAATGCACATGTAATTAATGTAGAGAAAATGGTTTCCTGATAGTGATGAGGATAGATATATTAAAAAAAGATTTCTTCTGGAACCATCTCTATTTGCAAAGAAAAGTCTAATTGCTGCACATATTAACAGGCTCACTAATTCAGTTAAAAATGGAAATGTAACAAGGTCTAGGATTACTTCAATCCCCTTTAGGAACGCAAAGTGCTTTAAGGATGTATTTTGCTTCCCCAGCTCACAGGAACCTGATCATAAGAAGAGTGGCAGCTGTTAAAACTAGCAATAAATTACAGAAGCCGAGAATCTGAGTCAACTGGGCTCATAATCTGATTACCAGAAACTGGCTTTTAATGGTCAGAAAACTCATGTAAATTTTCTCTTCCTTTATGTTTTATTTCATACACACATGCACATACAGACACACACATACACATTTCACTCGCAAGGGAATTGTTTTAATGAATTTCCTTCATCTACCTGAAGGCTGCAAACATCCTAGCATGCTCGACCAGTAGGTGGTCCTGTTTAGGACCGGAGGCTATTTGGGATTATTACAGATGTCCCTATGAGCAAGTGTGGATCCCAACAGCCACTGCACAAAATGGGGTACATGGCCAGTAGTGATTCCCAAGCCTTTCCGAGCCCGGGAGCAGGGAGCTGCCATCAGCTGTCTCCAGGTGATGTCTGGCTAAATAAAAATGAGACCTGCTAAATTAGGCAGTTCTTGCCCTGAAGACATAACGGTATTATCACATCTCCACGAGCAAGCGGCTCAGTTCATGTGAACTTAGCGCACATTTCTTGCAGGCAAGTTAACTCACAGGTGTAGGTGCTAGTGGGATCTGGCTCCCTGACCAAAAGCAAAGCAAAAGGCAGCCAGACTGAGCTGGGAAGAGAGCAGAAATCCTGGCAGACACAAAGGGGAGCCCCATGTACCTCTGTCAGGCTCAGATAAACCAAACAGGAGGTGTTGGTGGCACCCGCTCTGCCTGCTTTGCCTTGGCTCCTCACAAGGGAGAGGTTAGATGCAGTTGGGGTGTGGAAACCTCCTGCAGAGCCTGTATCCCACCTTTGGGCAGCAACTTATGTTTCAAGGAAAGACCAAGCACTCCAGTAATATGTGTCAGCATCTGCTCTGGGCTCTTCAGGCAGCCATCAGGGAGGTAAACTCTTGCCTTGCACCCCAGAGGTGATCAGCTGGTGCCCTCAAGCAAGGAATTTCATTACCCATATCTTGTCTCCACCTGCCCACTTGCAAACACTTTAGTGCTAAGATTTTCCAACCTTTCTAAAAAGCCAGTCACAGGTTTTGCCACAGTGAGCTCCTATGAACAGACAAGGCATCTCCCTCCCTCCCTCCCTCTGCTTCGTGTAGCTCAGACCCAGGCTGCCCTTTCAGCCAGGAGGAGAGGGTCATGCTGCGTGGCCAGGGTTTGCTTTAAGGGCAGCTCTCTGAAAAAGGAGTAATATATTTTTTATAACCATAAAATACTTCAGTGCTGAACAATTCTGTCATTGGGAATATTAAAATATGATCAGAGATATTTTATGCAGCTGTTATTAAATCGTCATTAAACATTTCTGGAAATTATACTCCTAAGGGATTTGACGTTGAAGAATAGACTCTCAAGGCCCTGGCTGAGCCATGGCTTATAAAAATATAAACCTACCAAATGCACTAAACTTGTCTTCATCATCAATTATCTCTGAATTCAACGATTTTCTACATACTGTGCAGAGTTTGGTCCAGGGCATCTATTTCTGTCCGCACCTCACCCCAGGAATACTGTGTCCTACATGCATGTGTAGTACATGGCTTTGCAGTGGATCAGAGGAGGCTGCAAAAAGACCACAAGAAGTCCATTTGTCTGAGAATCTCAAGGCTCATTTTTGGACTTAAGGATAAAATGTCATTTATCTCACTGAATTTTAGATCTCTACAAAGCAGGCCCCCACGCTAGTGCTAGGAGGCAGCATTTGGGAGCTAGGGGTGGTGGAGAGACACAAACCGATTTGGGGCACAGCTCATCTGATGTGTCAGACATGTACTTCATGATGGCTTGACCTGTGCTTTGGTGATGACTGTTCCTTGGCCAGTTATGAAGGTAACTATCTCAGGCAATTGATTCAGATGTCCAGACTTTGTGTCTACCAGGCTGTCTTCTTTAGAGACCTAGACCCCCCTTCTTCTGCCTTCAAACCCAGTCACAATTTCCCAGTTGCAACTTAAAGTTTCTTCCTTGAATGTCAGTGTTTTAACCTGGAGATTGATAAAGACGATAAGGGTTTTTGTGCCTCTTTCAAATTTATTCTCTCCAGATGCAGAGGTAATGGTCTCTCATGTCACAGCTGAGGGGAGCACACAGTAGATATAGTTCTATTTTTACCTAATTTTTATATGGCTTCAGGGAAAAATGTAGTGCTTCCTGCTGTCCCTTTGAACTCTGCGGGGATTTTGTCTGCAGGGAAAATCCCCTCTTATTTACAGACTAGTCCAGATTCCCAGGGCACTCAAACTCTCATTCCCACTGTCAGAGATGTGGCTCACTTGTAACCAGGCTGTTCGCCTGACTCTACTGGAAGTTTTGGTCCTCTGCTCTTGTGCAGATTGCTCTGTTAAGGGAGAACAATTCTCCTTCTTAATGAATATGCAAAAAACCCCCAATTTCCACAGTCATAAGTCTCTCAGCTGCTTAGTTAAAAGCCTCCACTGGTGGTATACAACAGCAAGAATAACAGCTTGATTAATCCCCATCTACTAGTCCAAACTAAAAACTGTGCCATTTTGTCACATTGCAGTGACAGAGTCATCATAAAACAATACAGGTTGAAATGGCTCTTGCAGATTCAGAAGATTATAATGGTATCCCCACTGACCCAAAATATCTCGAGGTATGCTAATTTTTCCTTTGCTGAAATGAACAGGAGACTGATTTTGAGATTTCATTGTTATGGAAATATATTCTGCTCAGGACAATTACATTTGACTCCCCCTCCCCAGAAGCATCAAGAATATTTAATATGCTATCCTGATTAACAGTGTTAGTCTCCTGTTTCTGGGGTAATTTGTCTAGGTAATATATGCATATAAAATATGACAGAAGAGAAACTACAGTGTTTCACTATTGATCCTATTATTAAATTCACCTGAGAAAGCCCTGCTTTTCTGTTGGGACAACCTCAAAGCATGAGTAATGGTAGCCTTATCACTTCTTTTCAGGCTCTGCTTAATGACACTGATGCTTCTTAGTTACTCCAGCCTGTGGAGACACCCATGCTAAGAGCAGACCTTGAACTGCGTGGTGTGATATAGGCCTGGACACAAGTTATCCATGGAAAACTTCAGAGATCTCCTCCCAACCTGTGCATGTTCTTGGCTCTTTGTATTCATCATAATGCCTTGGGGAAGAGATCTGGATTGCTATGAAAGCCATTGTGCCTGGGACTGAATAAAGAACAGAGCAGTTACTTCAGCAGTGGCATATTTATAAGTTTTAACATGGTTTGGAGGGGGTTTGTGAAAAAAAAAACATCAGTGACTGCTTAGTCAGATCTATCTGTCTGAAGATGCTGACAACTCCTTTTGTTTATTTTGGGCCATCTGCTCCAGCAGTGCAACTGTACTGGAGCCACTGCTGTACCCTGGCTCCAGGTTCATGGTCTGCCTTTCCTATTGATTTCATCAAGGTAGAAGTATCAAGACATTCACAAATATTCAGAATATCTGCTTTAATTATTTTTACCATTTATGGTTTTCGGTATTATGTTTACAGTCTTAGTGATAAACATGCAACCACAAAATATGAATCAGTTTGCCTTTTGTGTGACTTTGTAGATTCCATGTTAAGGTTGAGTACCAATTTTCTTTAGAAAGAAAGGACATTTCAAATCCCTTGTGTTTCTAAACACAATTTACGTAATTGCGTCTCTAAAACTGTTGGTTAGAGTGCATATATATGTAAACGTATATATGTTATACATAACCTGAGCTGCAGTTCAATGTATGCCTCCATGTCAAAGACACTCACAACTGCATTTCCTACCCCAAAGCTGTGTATTGCGTTGTGTTCATCTCTGTTCCTCCTCCTACATTTTACTTTCAAATATCTTCCCAGAGAGTAAAAATCCATAACACTTCCATTTAAGATAAAGCATGGCCTAAGCATCCATACTCCATCACATGCTACACATCAGTAGCATGCAAAATAAAAAGACCAAACCCACTTTTGAATGAGAAAAAGACTGAACACATGGAGGTAAGGATGAAATAGCTTAAAATGAAACTGGCAGTAATAGAGCATGCTGCAATGAGATTTTTTCAGAAAACAACCTTAGAACTAGTATTTCTTAGGGGCAGTAGGAGGGAAAGAGAAACAAGAGCAGAGAAGATCTGTATGAACAAACAGCAACCTACAAGGCTGTGAGTAAGATCAGACAGAATAACTGGTGGGTTTCTGACTGCAAGAGCAAGAGGTATCTGGGACAGCTTTTGTCTCCAGCGGGAGCATCCTTCAGCATTTCAGGATGTGATCACATAAAGATTGGGATTACATGACGTAGCCCCCAGGGACTATTGCCAGTTAGACTCAGTGACCCAGAAGGTCACCCCAGGTCCTGTGCTACCGTATATTTCACCCTTCCTTTGCTGGTCCTCCGCCATCTACTGTCCTCCTCCATCCTATGGTCTGGATATTGTGCTATGTCTTCTCAAAGTATGTAATTTTCAGATAGGTTTCTCACTTACGTTCTCTAGAGAAAATTACAGAGAAAAGGAAATTTTTGCAGTTCCCCATCCCATTCATTTCTGCATACCCATGTATCTCCTGTTCAATTCTCTTGGCCAGACCACTGAGGCTGATGGGATGATGGGAGAACAAGCCAGACTAGGTCTGGGCTGGCTCATCAGTTGAGGAGTTTTAAAATTCTCTGTGCCTAGCGGGGTGTGAAGTATCCAACCATCCTTCCCCAGGACTTCTTATGTTACGACAATATGGGAACTCAATGCTAAGTACATGTGTATGAAGTGCTGCAACCTAGAAAGACCAGGAAGCTTAGTGTCACCAGACACTCAGGAGCTGTCATTTCCCTCATTGTTTCAAAGGCACTGTCCCTTCCCAGGGGTGGAATGTTTTAATCACGGTGTAATAATTCTTGTTTCTTCATCCCTGTTTTGATACAGATGTAAAGTAGATAGCTGGAATGGCAGATAAATACATAATTCATGACTTCTTGTGTAGCTTGAAGTTTTTTGAAATACGCGGTCCTGAAAGTCTTCAGTTTTTTACTCAAAAACTGGAAACATCTACAGTCTAGTGTGGTGTTTCCTATCTAAAATACCTTTAAAGGGTTAAAAGCACCATTGATGCTATTCCCGTCAGAGATGAGGTGAACTTGCTGCCCCTTCTCCTGGTGTGGGGACAGGCAGCCCGTGATGCCCTGACAGGTTCATTCTGTTTGATGGTGAAGCACAAAAACTTTGGGCTCTTTTTCCCTGCTCTATTCTTCTCCCTCAACCTCCCCTCCCCGGTGCCAATAAATTTTAAGTGTGATGAAGAAACAAAACATGCTGGTGCGTAAGGGTATAGATAGGCTGTTTATTTAGAGCAGCTGTGAAATACCAACTAGGTGCCTGCAGATGTATATCAGGTTACCCTGTTGTTGTAGCACTAGCCACAATGTGCTAGCTCTTTTCTTAACACTGAGGAAGGGGTGTTTTCTGCTCTGAGAGATCACAGCCTTAGGGATAGACAGAGGAGGAGGCAGCAACTCCCAGAAGTTTACAATTTAGTCTCTCTTCCTTTGTAGAAGGGGATGGTGATGGCTTTGAAGCCAGCTCTGGACTCAGCTGTAGCTCTGGCCTGCTGTGCTCCCCTTCCTAAGCCCTTTTGTCTCCTCGTTGCTCTATTTAGATCACAAGACTTTGTGGCCCTGTAGCTGCACAGCCGAGTGGGACAATGGTCACTCTGCAGGCTCTGGGCATTTTTTCAGGATGAACAATAACTTGTGTAAAATTGAACTCTCTTGGAATGGCCTGTCCAGAAAGGGCAGAGAGCTGAAAGAAGGGCTTTCATGTGGGACAGGGCATGACAGGCTGCGGGAGGGGCTCCTGTGAAGCATGGGAAGAGTCCTGGCCATGGTTGTATGAGGGGCTGCTGCAGGGATGAGCAGTGCAGGGAGCAGGGGTCTGGGTAGGTCCTGGTCAGGGCCTGAAGGAGGTAAGGTGTACACATGGTTGTGGGTCCAGGACAGACCTGTCCTACAAAGCCACCCCTTGCTGCCTTGATGGATGGCAATCCCTGTTAGCCGATGCATAGGGATTATTCTCTGCAAGACTTGAAGAGTCCAATTCATTATAGCAAGGCCTATTTTTTTTCCTTTTTCCACTCCAGTGGAGCATAAATGACCCAAATAAATCCTACTCCTTTGGCACATGTAATGCACAGAATGTGTTCCTGGTGCTGTATCAGGATTTATCTCTGGGTGCATGTTGTGAACACACATTTCTTTCCAGTCAGTAGAATTGTTATAGCTATAGAGCTTGATTATTGAAAGGGGAGCTGGTTGGTGGAAGGAAGATATATAAATGTGATATACACAGTACACGTCAGCCACACCAGCTGGAAAAATCCATTTATTTCCACTGACTGAATAACTCACTTTTGATTCCAGTTTATACAGGTAGGAACATGATTACTCAGTGCCTGTCTCCAATAACTCAGCTAGTGTTGAGCTTTGTTTAGCCTTTGTGACCAGAGCCAGCTCCTCTCTGGAGCCTTATACCAGCAATCCCACTGCTGTTTGGGGGTGGGAACTGATACAGACCTGCCCTGCTCCGGCTTTGACACACGTCCCAGGGCAGGTGGCAGGATCTTGTGTCCACCAGGGGCAATGAACATGTATGTAAAGATAGAAGGAACTGGACAGGGGCATAAATGGACTTGTCTTGCACTTCCAGCCATACAAAACCATCAGATGTGTGGTGGGATGGAGGTTGTGCTACAGGAAGAGAGAAATGCCCTTTAAGGTGTTGGAAATGGCTACTCAGCTTTGCAAATGTCCATCACAGGGTCCCTTGCTTGAACAGGTTGTATGAACAGAAAGGTCTGGGAATCACTAAGAAACCAAAAACCTCAACGCTGAGGTTTCAGTTCCCCCAGCCTTCTTGGAGGAAGAGCTCTGTTGTTTGCACATGGATTTCTGTGAGGGTTTGGCTCAGTGCTGTGGCTGCCCCGAGCAGTGCCAGGCCACCCAAATGGCTGTAGGGCACCAGGCTGGATTCTCACCTCTGAACAAGCGTGATAGCTGGAGTCTTGTGAACCACATCGCTCACTGCTGCTGTGCCTCTATTCAGACCATCTGTGATGTGTCTGAAGTTATTTCCACTTCCTTTCTTCCTTTTCCCACTCTAGCTTTTTTCCCTGGCTAACAAGTGACCTCCAGCTGCTTTTCTCAGCCAAGGCAGAGATGCCTCCCAAATGCTAATAGCTCCAATCACAGTGATTTCCAGACAGCCAGTCCTCTGTCAGGCCCCAGGGAGTGGTCAGGGAAGAGCATCTATGCTTTACCAATAGAAAAGCTTGTGCACAGCAGGTGAAAATCCTCATATGGATTTTCAGCCCAGCAATCACTGGGCCAGGTGTCTCATTACTGTGTATAAAGAAATAGTATCCCAAGGAGGGGCAAAAGATAAACATATGTCATTCAAAACTCCCCTGATTACAGGAAGTGTCCACCAACAGGGCACCCAATTAGTCTACGCAGCTTTATATTTTGCCCATCTGTTTTTACTAATCTGGCCTCAAGTGTGCAGTTTAGTGCTGTAAACCTTGGGTCAGGACTGTTTTATTAAACCCTGTGGCTTGCGGCATCTGCCTCCAGCTAGGAGAACGGTTTTGAAAGCCTTCCAAATCGCAACTCTGGTAGTTGTATTTTCTGTGCTCCCAACAAACACACTTCTGGCCTGGTCTGTGGCTCAGTTTCAGAGAAATACATGCATGTGTCTGCATGCTCTCTTGGAAAGGGGAAGTCTGCTCTGCAGTTTTCATGCACTAGGCTCTCCACCTGGCTGAGTCCCCCTGCTTGTCGCTGCCCTCCATGCTGGTGAGGACCTGGGAGACCAGAGCCACCAGCTCCTCATGCCACACATGGTCTGCTCCAGGCACTACCACTCACCCTCCTGTGCACGTTTTTGTTGCAGAGGAGCTTCCTGAGAGCACCCCTTGGTGCTTCCTCTTCTTCAGTGACATCCCTGTTGTCACCATGACCATCTGCTCCCAAGCTAAAGGCTAGTCCTGGTCTCTCTGTGAATATTCACTTGCGAGCCTCCTCTCAGCTTTTCCCTTTCTACTAAGTGAATGCAAATAACTTCTCAGTTCCTCCTTTTCCTTTATTATCCAAGGTTGTAGGCTGAGATCAGGGCATCAAGATAGGCAGTGATCCACACAGCAGGGCAGAAAGATGGCTGGAAGCTAAGCCAAGGATGAGGATATCAAAATGGCAATGAAGAATGAGAGAAATTAGAAGCACACCAAGATGCTAAGGAAAAGACCACAGCTGAGACAGCACAAGGAATAAGGTCTACAATATGCTCAAGAGCACTATGCTGTAAAACACTGACCTTCACATGCTTGTCAAGCCCTACTGGAGGAGCTGGTCATCAGCTGCCTCTGTGTCTCCAACAGCCATACAAGCTGCAGCACCCTGCTATTGAATTCTCATCTGGCAAGACTTTGTGAGTTAATTTTCCATTTTTCTAAGTGCTGCACACAAACCCAGAAGGCAATGATGATCTGTGTGTACAACCAAAGTGTAATGTGCAATAGTGTTGCATACAGATAAGGCACGTGATGAAGTTGTAAAAGAATATTGATCATAATAAACACTGCATAGGCATGGCCAATATATTTATTTTCTGTAGTCATTCATCTATGAAGAGCTTGTGGGAAGTCGATGCCATGGAGTGTTCGTGACTGGTTAAGGGGACTTTTTTGTAATTTTGAGGACATGTTTGGAGAAAGTTTGAAGGTGATAGTTAGAAAATCTAACAGCCGAGAGACAGAGGCTGTTAACTTGGGCTCTCAGATGCAGAAACCAACTTCATGATATGAAGGATGTTTTCTTATGGTTTTTTTTTTTCTTACTGAGCTAGTGTCCTAGAGCAATAATTCTTTGCTGTCAAAGTATCTAAGATAGACACTCCCATAGGCTTGTTAATTTGGTCAGCTGGGAAGAAAATACTGTATTGCTTTAAATAAATAAGTTCCTTGCTTTGTAATGGAAAACTCATCTAGCAGGAGCTCTGCAGTTGCTGCTTTGAGATGGCTTGCTTTCAGATACAATGAGGGTAGCAACTTTGTCACATTCCTCACAGTTAGCTGTAGTGCAGTTACAGCTGAAATCAGTGTCCACTGCTGGAGCCTTTCTGAGGTAGAAGAGCTCTTCTTTGGGAGACAGAAAGCAATTGCCTAAGTGAAAAGTCTGCTGTGGACTCACATTTGTACAAGCTTTCAGTAAGCTTTGTAGCACTTGCATGTCTTCTCTCCTCCTCTTAAGTAATTTAAATTTTTATGATCTACTTGGTGAAACAGTGTCACATAAAAGATTTAAAATGAAATGTATCTTTCCTATCAGGGATCATATTAGAAGGTGTTTGCACGTCTCTTTTTGCGGCATTGGGAAAGAAATTGGACACAAATGATGAAACCTACTTGGTGGTTTACTGGGTAGATGCTGTGTTTGTGATTTGCTTCAGAAAGTAGCCCAGAGAAACAATTTCTGCCTCCTGGACTATAGCTTTGCACCAGGAAGGGGCATCAGCCTTTGTCTGTGCCACTTGTGCCAGGGACCCTCAGTGCCAGGGACCAGCAGCAGTTACTGCGACAGCTGGCAGGAAAGCAACATGCATCGGTGAATTGTCTTTATATGGCTCATATTGTCAATAGACGGCAGGAACTGAAAAACCTCTAAATGGATGTTTGTGAATAGTACTCTGCAATATTTGCTTGTTTCCAGCCTGGACACAGATGTTATGGACATAATTGTCCATGCTGAAATACTACCCAGCACTCACAATAATTGGGGCAATAGGAAATATTTCTGCACAGAGCAAAGAGGATTATGCCTTATGGCATATATATGCATAACACATGTTCATACGCTTTTATTAGCTGTCACCCGTGCTTAAGGCCAAATGAGGTATGCCATTTTGCTAATGGACACCTGTCTTGGGAAGGAATTGTTCATTCAGTGCTCACAGATGTGAATAAACATCTCAGACCAGCATCTAGGAATTTAAGGAACAAGTTGTGATAGTGCACACAGACAGATGTCAGCTTGGATTATTCAGCTGTACTTGTCTCAGACACTACTGTGGTCCTGGTGTATTATACACACAAGAGAATTTCAATCTGATAACCTTTGTGATCAGTATCTACTGGAGAATTGATATAATGTACATTATCTCTTCTGTCAGTTCATAATTATTAAATTATTTTTGCTGTAGTGAACTCCTGATTATACGTTAAGAAAGATCTAGCTTTCTTCAATCAATAGTTTCCACAATATTTTATGATAATAACTCACTTATTGGATAGTAAATGTTCAAAGACTCTGGCAATGTTGTCCTGGAGGGAAGAAAGGCATTCACAGTAAGACAGATGTCTTTAACAAGCACCCCAGCACATTTAACTACAAAGGCAGCCTTTCTACAAGTTGAACATGCTGCCATAATAAAAGTTCACCAGCCATGTCGAGTTTATGGTAATAGTTGTTTGGCAGGATATGCAAATCCACAGAATCTGAGAGCAACCACAGTCTGCACAGTATGGGATGGCATCCCTTCTGCTCAGAACATTGACATCTTGAACACACAGCTGCGGACCGAATTTAAAATACCTCTGAACTCCCAAGAAGTACCCCTGCAGGGAGCAAAGAGAACTAAACCCATGGTACTTCCCACCAGAGGTTATGTGACCAGAAATGTTTCCAAAAAAGTTGTTAAGATGTTACCAATTGTGGAAACTTAACCATTACAACAAGAGACAAATAGGACTACAAGGACACAGATTATGAAACGTACTGATTTTTGTCAAGCTGGGAGAGAGGTGTAACAGTAGGGATGTAGCAAGGGCTATGAATCTGTCCATGCCATAGGCCCAGTTCTGTGAAAACATATTGTTGTAGTAGAAAGATGAGCTAAAAAAATACAGTGAGCACACGTGACCATATTAATGATAAGAAGCTCAGTATACCTCTCTGGGGTGTATACCTTCTAACAAGCTTCCAGTCTGCATCTGAAAGGCTGCCTGTGCTTATGATTCGTGTTAAGCAAGTCCTGCAATGAAAAGTAGCTTCCATGGTTGCTACTAAGTGCTTCTGTAACACTTTCAAATTTAGTGAATGTTTAGCAAAGTCTGAATGAACTACATAGATCTTTCAGCTTTTTGCTGCTCAGGTATTGTGTTCTGTTTGAGAAGGAGGATGCAATTTGTGATTACACAAATGTACTCTCCTACTGCCAGTTTTAGTAAAAACTATTTTTTAGTAAAAAAGAATAGTCTGACTCGACCTGTCTGGGATATTACAGTGTTTGTTTTAAGAGATCATGTTAAAATGGCCAGTTCTTTCTCCTGAAATAGAATTCCTCACAAAAGGGACAGCCAGAAATGAACATGTAAAACTGGGATTTTTCACAATGATAAATCCAGGTTTGAATTCCCTGTAAGATCCACTGTTCCCTTGTTCAGACTCCTGAGATTGACCAGGAGGAAGATCCCAGGTGTCCCATGACATTGTCATGCTCTGCAATCAGAAATCAAAATGCAATTCAAAGGTACCTTTAAGGTAAGGAACAAAGGATCCACTTTAAAAAGTATTCCCATACAGTCATATTTCAGGAAGGGATGATCAGGTTTCCTTGGAACAGACATGAATCTCGCTAAACTCAGGTAAAATAAACAGAATTTATCTGGATTTTAGTTTTTTTTTTACTGATGCCTATATACTAATGGGATGGGCTCATTAAATGTGCATAGCTAGATAATTTAACTGGATTTTTTGGAGGAGGAATTTATTCAAAGTAGAAAGGATATTTTATTCAGAAAGGTTTGTATGCTAAGGTATTTTCTCCCAGCCAAATAAGATGTGACTGAGAATTTACTTTTAATTAATACAAGTAAAACTAGCGAACAGAGAAATTAAATTCCTCTAGAAGTAATTTTGCAGATTTGTTTAGCCTTAGGTTAAAGCTTCAATTGAGGAAAGGGGAGGAGGAGAGGATCTATGACGGTCCATGATCTGCTAGAATTTTGGTGGAATTCACTGTTTTATAATAAATGATATGTGTCTAGTTAGCCATGGGCTGGGGCATGAGTCAGGATTCTTCATGTGAAAGCTGATCTGAGCAGCAAGACAGAAACCAGAAAGCCTTCAGACCATGTTTGAAAGAGCTGTATGTGGATCAGCAGCAGTCCCATCACAGTTCATGTTCAGAAAGATATTCCAGAATTTCAAAATTTGTATTGGTATTGCAACCATTGGCTGTGTTTATACTGTTGACTTGGACTGCTCCTCAGTTCACTCTAGGACCCTGTTCTCTTGATTGGCCATGTCTGCATGCTGTATTACCCAAAAAATTTCTTTGAGAGTAGAAGAAATAGGTAGGTAAAACCCGTGGGTGGTTTGGTTGTTGGATGGGTCCAGAGACTGTTCCACCTGCCAATATGGATGAGACTGCACCACATCCTGATGCCTTGGCTCAGAGTGGTCCTTGAAGACTGTTCCAGAAAGCCTTTCCTTTCTCTGTGCTTTCATGATCTGTTGGCATTCCACCATTGTGTACATAGGGGTAACAAACACAGCAGGTCGGAGTCAGTCAGTCTCCTCATTGTTTCATAACACAATATGAACTCCAAAAGCATTTTAAATGACAAACTGACTCAAAGAGCCTCAAAAGGGATGAAACGTGCCCTCAGTTATTGCTGGGGAGGGGCTTGTGGTGGCTGGGACTCTCATGGCCACCTCAGGACACTGGCAGGTGGCCTCATACTGAGAGGTTCAAGCATAGCCCCAGGCTGTGCTGCTTGACATGTAAAAAGGCCCATTGGTGTTACATTAAACTGAGAAGCTGTGGATTCTTTCTTCTGATTCCCTTTCTGCTAGCTTTGGAGTATAATTATATGATTTTTTTTTCTTCTTAAAATGTTTACGTTTTACTAAAATGCTTAGTTATCTCATAGACAATCAGAATTCAGGTCTGACGTTGACATTGTTCTTTTAGAATTGACCTATATTAAGGAAAAAATAGAACAGTGAAGGAATTTCATCATACAAGAAAATATGTAAACTGTCAAATACCACTGCTAAAATTTCAACTTTGGTAAATAAAAAGCACAACCATCTAAATACATTGGAAGCTATCATTTTTGAGTGAGTAATTGTTATTTCTTTTATAATTCAGTATTGGCTTTTACCTTAAAAGAGGCAATAAGCCTTACTGCATTTCAGTTAAGGCTCAAATGGATTGAAAGCATCAATCTAGAAAAAGATTTGTGTAGGAGGTAAACACCGCTCTGCTTTGCTCCAAGGGGTTAAAAGCCTTGGAGAAGCACATCTGTGGCCTCTATTTTGTACAGAGATGCCATTTCTGTTTTAAAAAGCCTTTGTAAGGGAAGTGAACTTTTTTCTCCAGGGAGGAGACCAGTCAGAGGAAATATACAGAAAGCATGGAAAAATTAAAGGAAAGGGAGAGGGAACAGAGCTCAGTGACTTTTCTTCCAGGATCACATTCCTGAGGACATTGTTCCTAGAAATACAGTATTGTCCATGAGGGGGGTCTGCTGCATGAGTGTTTTCCAGGGCAGGTACTGCACTGCCCCCCTCCCCACCGCCCTTTCCTCCCATGCAAGCCTGGCAGCCCTGCCTCCAGCCCAGCCACTGACCCCTGTGAGTCACAGTCTCAGCCCTCTCTGGGTGGCTCTGCCACATCTAGCCCTTGATGCCACCCACCCACCCTTTCGCGAAACAGCCCAACTTCATGCTTATTGTCCTATGCAGTCCCAAGCCAAAGGTCATACAGTCCCAAGCCAAAGTCAGAGACCCCTTGGCAGGTCCCAAATTTTATTTGGCCAGGTGCTTCCCACATTGTTAGCTTCAGTCTTCCTCTTGCCCAGCCCTCAAAACATCTGCTTCATCATTGCCTGAGCCTGCTCAATAACCATATGTAAATCAATCAGTTGCATTATTTAGCTCTGAGTGTTGATCCAGAAGGAGCCATCACCAGACTGAACCCATTACACTGTATGACTTGGGAGGAATTACTTAAATAACAGTCTGCTACAGAAGAGATGTTTTAGCTTTTCTGATTCACCCTGTCTTACAAGATCGACTGATGCAGATATATCATTTGAAGGTTAATTGCCAGTGAAATCCTATACTAATATTTTTTTTTAACCAAAATATTGTTTTCAGATTTAGACTCATTTACCAATAAGGAAGACAGACAGAACATGTATTTCATTATTTAATCTATGTCATGTAATATTTTAAACAAAAGGATTTTTTTGTAAAAGTTTCTTGCTATCAACACTTTGAAAATTTAACTAAAAGACCTTCATCTGCCTTTATCCAAGGCAGATCACATGGTACACTTCTCCCTTTATTTCCAAAAGGTGTGTGCCTGAGGGTATTTCTTTTTACAGATCTAGTAAAAGCCTTTTCAAGGACTGAATCTTTCTTTAATACAGTAAGCAAAACATCGGAGGCCTTAGCAGGTGTAAAATAATGAGGCAGTGCATGCAAATGAGCCTTTGATGTGCAGTATAGCATTGTTCTTGCTGTGTTGGAAGAAAAAAGCACGTAGATGCTTAAATTTGTAAAGTGAAGCATCCTTCTACACCAACAGATTGCACGAAACTTATTAGTATCAGAAAATTGTGCTCTGCTAGAAAAGTCAGTTAATATTTTCCTGCAAGCCCAGCAGTCTTACAGGTGACTTATGCTGTTTGTTATCGTGAAGATCTCACCAAGAGAAAATATCTGTGCTTTGAATGTTTTCTGCTGAAAAGATGTTTTCAAATGTAAATGATTTGTATTAGTCTGTTCGCATTCCCATGTGCATTCATCTTGTTTGCTCAAAACTATAAACACAGAAAATTACAGACTCCAAAATCCAATTGATTTCATTTTGGCTTCAGTTATTGTTGAAACCATGACTAGGATTCCTGGTTCACTTAGGGGGCTGCAGGGGAGCTGAAATTTTTGTGTATCAGGAGGCTACGCCTGAAATGGGCCTGATGATTGCCAGTGCCATTGCCAGTCCCAGTGCCAGTTGCTGGCAGGGCTTGAGGGGACTGCCCCATTTAGCTGAGAAAATACCTGAAAATTTTTGAAGGCCTGAAAGATGGTGGTGAGACAGGGATCCAGGTGGCCCTGGCAGCTTCAGCACTTCTCAGCTGCCGTCACATCATTGCCATAGAGCACCTAATTGCAACAAATTCTCAAATTCTGATATTTTGTCATATTTTTTTTCTAAGCAATCCTGCAAAGTCTGTTTCTATTAAAAGACATTGAGCACCACCAGTGGAAATTCAGGGCAATTTTTATTTTGGTATGTAACTAACTGTGGTGTGTAAGTCAGCTTCAGGTTGTGAGCTGTGGCCTGTGCTATGCAGCGAATCATACTAACTCACCAGATCTCTCTTGTGACCTCTAAACTATGCAAAAATAATGACAATTAATTTATAGTTTGTTAAAATAATTGATTTAAGGCTGTTGCTTCTTACAATATTTGTTCTTTCCATAAATCCGTGTCTTCTGTAGGAAATGGGAACACCATTAAGAGTCTCAGAATTATAACAGACCTTACACAGGTCAGTGTCTAAACTGCAAGGGACAAGCAAATCATGTTTTGTAGGTGGTCAGACCTTAGTTTCAGAAGTACAGTATGTAGAAGAGAGGATTCTGCATTATGCAGGATTTCTCCTGTATTGTAAAATAAAATTTGCATATTCCTACCATCCAAATATTTTGCTTTCCAACATTATTAACTGTTGTACACAAAAATACTACAGAAAATAAAGATATGCTACTTCACTTAGACTGTATTGTTCCAAAGGAAAGTAATTACATTAGCATTTTTCCTGCCTTTACTCTCAATGGAAATCAGTCTCTGCTAGTCATAGATTAAAACAGCATTATCTCCCTGTTCCATGGCTTTCCTGGTTTCATTGAATCACAATCGCAGTATGGTTATGCTGAAAAAATGTTCATTTTTTCCCCTAAGTACAAATATTCTGCCAGCAGTGCAAAATCGAGTATTGTTAACCTTCATGCTCTTCAATATTTCTAATGTCTACCCCCCACTTTGCCTGCAAACTTACTGTAAGTAAAAATTACTTTCTTTTTATATTATCCTGATTGTTCAATTCATTTGGAAAAATATGCTGGTTGACATCTGAAAGCTACCACTTTTAATGCTGAATGAGTGACAGCAATTTGTCAGGAAAGTGAATTTGCTCAGATATACCTTAGGAAAAGAAAAGAGAAACACAACAAGAGAGAAATCAGTATTCACAAAGTACAGGTCTCCTGGATGTACAGAAATAGTGCTCAGCAGCGCTCTCTTACATCGCAGCCTGCCACAGGATCTTACCATAGACCTACTGAGAAACATCAGTGGGCAGCAAGGTGGGGACACAGGGTATGCATGTGGGTGCACGCTGCTCGCTGTCCCAGCTGAACCAACGCTCAGGAGACCAGGGAATGACACAGGCAAAGCTAGTGCTCAGCACTTAGTGCTATTTCAGCACGTCTTCCCACTCTGCTAGCGGTGACAGCTGAGGTCTTGAGAGATCTTCAGGTGACGGCATCAGATTCGAAGTACCGTGCACATGGGGTAATTTCTGGATGTACCCCTTTCATACAGACTTTTCTTCCACGAATGTCTTTTCAGGTGGTGCACAAGTGTGGGAGATGTGTGGTGGGTTTTTTGTTTGTTTATTTATTTATTTTCTCAGGATCTGGTCTGAGCTTGGGATTTTTTCTGGGAATGAGCACAAACACATGGTTCGCCTGACTGGCAGGAGCAGTTGACAAGCTGCAGGGCAGGTCAGCCATTCAGAGGCACCTGGAGAGGCTGGAGAAATGGGCTGACAGGAACCTTATGAAGCTCAGCAAGGGCAAATGTCAAGTCCTGCCCCTGGGGAGGAACAACCGCAAGCACCAAGACAGGCTGGGGCTGACCAGCTGGGAAACAGCTCTGCAGAGAAGGATCTGAGGGACCACAAAGAGAACAGGGTCAGCAATGTGCCCTGGCAGCTTCCATGTACTGAGCTGTATCAGCAAGAGCATTGCCAGCAGGTTGTGGAAGGAGGTCCTTCCCCTCTGCTCAGCCCTGGTGAGACAAATCTGGAGTGCTGGATCCAGTGCTGGTCTGCCCAGTACAAGACAGACATGGGCATACTGGAGTGATTCCAGTGAGGGGCCATGAAGATGATGAAGGGGTTGGAATATCTTACATGTGAGGAGAGGCTGCGAGAGCTGAGACTGTTTAACCTGGAGCAGAGAAGGCTCAGAGGGATCTTTTTTAGTGTCTACAACTACATGATCAGAGGATGCACAGAAACCAGACTCTTTGTGAAGGTGTCCTATGAAAGACAATGGGCAAAAGATATGAGTTACATCAAGGAGAAAAGAAAATCTCTACAGTAATAGTGGGAAAACACTGGCACAGGTTGCCCAGAGAGGCAGAGAATCTCCATCCTTGGAGGTACTCAGAACTTGGCTGGCTGTCATGGTTTAACCCCAGATGGCAACTAAGCATCACCCAGTCGCTCACTCACTCCCCCCTGGTGGGATGGGGAAGAGAATCAGAAAAGTAAAAGTGAGGAAATCTATGGGTTGAGGTAAAGACAGTTTAATAGGTAAAGCAAAAGTCATGCATGCAAGCAACGAAAACAAGGAATTCATTCACCACTTCCCATCGGGAGGCAGGTGTTCAGCCATCCCCAGGACAGCAGGAATCCATCACAGGTACTTGGGAAGACAAACACCATCGCTCCGAACGTCGTCCCCCCCCCCCCGCTTCCTCCTTCTTCCCCCAGCTTTATATGCTGAGCATGACATCATATGGTACGGGATATCCCTTTGGTCAGTTGGGGTCAGCTGTCCCAGCTGTGTCCCCTCCCAACTTCTTGGGCACCCCCAGCCTCCTCGCTGGTGGGGTGGGGTGAGAAGCAGAAAAGGCCTTGACTCTGTGTAAGCACTGCTCAGCAATAACTAAAACATCCCTGTATTATCAACATTGTTTTCAGCACAAATCCAAAACATAGCACCATAGTAGCTACTATGAAGAAAATTAACTCTATCCCAACCAAAACCAGCACACTGGACAAGACCCCAGGCAACCTGATCTGCACTGGAGTTAGCCCTGGTTTGCATGGGAGGGTTGGACCAGATGACTTCCAGGCTTCCTTTCCAGCCTGTGAGATTCTGTGATTTTAAATTCTGCGAGGTCAATTGTCAAATGCGAGGCTCCAGCTACTGAGGAATTTATAAGCTGTTTTGCTTTTCATGAAAAGATTTTTCAAACCCATGAACCTTGTTTATCATGTCAGGAGGTTGAGTGAGAAAACTTGAATTAATCAATACATTTAGCAGTATATTCCCTAGAAAGATGGCTTTGGTCTGAAACTTTAAGCAGTATAAAGCAGGAATTAATAGTCTTTATTAATCATTCTTAGGTCCCCAGCATTGACAAGGGACATACTTCATGGGATCCATCTTCTAATTTGTGCCAAAGCTACATCTATGAACTTCTCACAGTTATCTTGTATAGAGAGATATGCTTCATCAGTGACCTTTGTCATTCTCTCTTTTGCTGATGTGACCTAAGAAAGTCTTTTAGTACAACTTAAGTTAGTTTTGTTTTGTTAATGATACTTTTCTTCTCATGCTTCACTCACCCCTCCAAGATCCATCATATGTGCATCACAGCACTGTGGGGCTGAGATGGCTCCATTATTTTTCCTTTGTTCCAGCTTCCCAACGTGGTGTCTGTTCAGTGGTGAGTAACACATTATGTACTTGAGACAGTATTGACAATAATCCATATGATCTCTTCTACCGTGTTCTGCCTTCTCGTGGCTCTTGACAAACCTCTATCACTTTCTGCTCAGATGCTGCATTTGAAAAAAGCAATGTGTTCCTCTGCCACCCCTGGGGTGTGCATTTGAGACACAGTGTATCTTGGAGCTGCCACTACTCGGGAGCACAGCCGGTCAGTCTGGAGGAAGAAAACAGGCATGCGCTAAGCATCTTTGCTGTCTTGCTGTAGGACTCCAGGCTATTCTCACCTACTTCTTGGTTCGCGAATCCATTCACTCAACTTAAGCCTTTGATGTATTATAAACTACTGAACCTAAACACCATGAGCCCTGTTGATAAACACCAGACTGAAAATAACCATTAGCCCTGCTGCATGTGGTCAGCATGCTCTCACGCTTCCAGAGTCTGAAGGTTAAACATAGCACACTGCAGTGCTAGCCTCTCTCTCATGCAGCTGATGCAATTCTCCATAGC
The DNA here is from genome assembly GCF_965183815.1 of Platalea leucorodia. NCBI lineage: Eukaryota > Metazoa > Chordata > Aves > Pelecaniformes > Threskiornithidae > Platalea > Platalea leucorodia. The sequence goes on from NC_138824.1 coordinate 15,928,773, forward strand.
CTATTAATTTCAGGCTTTCATTTTGTTTTCACATTATGAGATAATATAAAAACTGTTGCCCATATCAGATTTTTGAAAGGGAACCTAATCTAATCACTCTGTGTTCTGCATCCAATGCCACAGTCAAGATGCTTTAGCAGCACGGTGACTCAGGGTAAAGGCTGACATCTGAAAAACATTCACATCATGCTAATGGCGAGCGGGTAGCTTGTGCAAACAGGAGACAGCTAACTATTGAGGGGCATGAAGGGAATTTAAATTGACAAAATCTTCTTTGAAAAAGCTGAGGACAAATTTGAATCCAAGGTGCTTCCTGTAGCTTTTGGGTTTAGAGGAAAGGGGGTTTCTTTTTTTTTCTTTTTTTTTTTTTTTTCTTTTTCTGGGGGCAGGAGAGAGTTTGTGTCTTGGGAAGGCTGTGCTTGCTAGTTTTTTCCAAAGAACAATCAAGAAGTTAGGAAAATAATTATCTTGATTGCAATAACCCTCCACCTGGAGACTGAGAGAAAGAAATGTTTCTCCTTTGTTTTTATTTCACAGCTGAACTTTACAGTTACTTAGATTTTATTTTGCTTATGGTCTTAGCCTTACACAAACAACAAGCCAAATAAAACAAATCCCAAAGCATATAGCGTTACGTCTCCCAGGCAGATGTAATTTACAGAAACAGTAGGCACACTTCAGGAGTTCACTGTGGTTTCAGAAGCATTTCCAATTCCAGCTATATTTCCCATGCTTAAATTGGGGCTCCAGTAGTATCTCAGTAGCCAGAATTAACTTTGCAAGTGCATACATACTGCAGAGCAGCAAAGCTTAATACAAGCAGTAAATCTGCTGCAGTGAGGTGGAGAGACCCTGCTGGGAGCCTGACACAACAGAAGCTAAAGCCTGTTTTCCTAAGAATCAGAGATTTTATGTGGGTTTTCCAGGAAAGAATGGGGGGCATCTGTGTGGTGGCATGCATGCACACACATCAAGCATGCTGTGGTCAAGGCTTCTTGAAGCTACGCACACAGGCCAATTCCCTTCAGAAAACATGATTTTGTAACATAGGTAAATAATTTCTCTGACCAAAACTTAATTTACATTATATAAAAAACAAATCTGATTATGAAAACAGCAAGGGAAAATTTGGTGCCAACATTTCAAAAATGAGTAAGTCACAGGAACACATCATCCATTTGTCAGGTTCAAATTTATTTTCTTTCAGCAAATGGATACTTTAATTTGTATTCAAAATGCCAACATTTTTAGTTGGCATTTCCCATTTTTAACAGAGGCATTCTTTTTTCTGTATATTTTAATATTCTTCATAAACAATCTAATTCAAAGCAGAAACTCATTTCAAAATGCTGCCATTTCTCACACAACGAAAATCTTATTTCTCTGAGCCATCCCCAGTGCTAAATATTTTTCCTGGGTTTTGTAGGATGAGAAATAATTTCCTGTGGTGGCAGATCAGAGATGGCTTGTCTGGTGCAAGGCTTAAGTGTCCTTCCTAAGAAGAGTGCCCAGAACCACTTATCACTGTTCTTCTCTGGAAATTCTTGTTGACTTACTGAAGACAGCAGGAACCTGAATTTCTTACAAGGTTCAAATTGAGTTAAAAAAACATAATCTCTTTCCTGCTGTTTGCATTAACCAGTGTCCTGTGGTCCATTTTCAGTTTTTGTTCATCAAGGAGAAATGAGAGCCAGTTGCCCCTTACCAGCTTGGAGGATGTCCCAGGTCAAAGAGGAGAGGGAAAGGGACCTGTCTGAGACAAATCAAAGACCAGCTTTGGGCAGCTTGCGATACAGGAAAGGTAAATGGGAATAAAAAGGATATGAGAACATGTGTAATAGTGCTCACCTTCCAGAAAACGTACGAATAGCTGGAAAACCGAACAGAAATGCTTGGCAAGAAATGTCTACACTATCTGCTGTTGTTTTCAAAATAGGCCAACAGGATCCCATGCAGCAGACCTGTGATTCCCAAACAACTCTGCATCTGAGAGCCTTGGGATTAGTCATGAGCCTGTGTGTTGTCTCTCAGAACATGTTTCTACACTTTGGCTTTATGCAAAGATGGAGCTGTCGGCAGCACAGTCCTACTCCAGTGTTTTGCCCACGGGTAAGGCTGGAGACCATTTTGATAGTCAGAGATTGACAGAAATCTTTCTTGTCTTCCGAAGACATTAATTGTGTTATTTTTAAAAGCATTCATATTAAATATTATAATTGACGATAAATGGCCACTCTTCATTGTTAAGGAAGTTACCTTTTTCTAACTGCTCATCAGCTCAACAACCTAGCAGATGTTTAGGGTGTCATTGACAGTCAATGGATGGAAATAAACACTGGTATTAGTCTCCTGTGTTTAGATACTAGACCTTTGGAGATGGTGTCTCTTCATTGACTATTAGGGAGAGCTTGAAGGTGAAGTCTTTCTTCAGAGTCCAGAGAGATGGGCTTGAAAACTGCGGCTTACCTGGCAAAGTGGGATAGTCCTAGACTGCAGCTTGATGATGAGTCTGAAACAGATTTTATCCCATAGTTGCATGTACTTACACATTTTCCCTTTAAAGTTTCTGTCCTTCCAACAACTTCTGAGACTGAGCATTGTTTTCTCCTCCTGAGTCGTGTGTGGAGGAAGGAGACAGGGAAGGACACACTTTGAATATGTTCTGCATGGTCTCGTAAAAATGCTGCAGGCTTTACATACACTTTTGCTTGTGTGAACAAGAGTTAAATTATTCAGAAGAAAGGAAGTTAGAAGGTGGAATGAAACAAGGAATTTAGATTCATGGAAACTTAGTGGTTAAGTCTATGCTATGTAATCCAGTCCCAACAGAAATGACCACTGGCATGCTGTAAAATGTAGAAGTGCAAACATGGTCACAATGGAATGAACAAAAGGACGAACTCACAATGAAGTTTTATCCCATGAAATTGATTATATGACAAATACTATGTTCTTCATTCTTCTAATTTTTAAATGAAAATCCACGTTTTCAGGAAAAACAAAAGAACACCAGAAGAGAATATTTATTGTCTGGAGTCAAATGAAGTTTTGAAAAAATTCCAGACTTACTATTGCCCCCAAATACTGTTCTCTTTAACAACAGTACATAATGGAGGTGGTTGGTGTTTTATAACTGTGTTTCTGTCTGTCAAGAGAAATATCACCTGAAATAGCAGCCAGCCTTCTAAGAGTGCTAACACAATAAATTGATACCAAAACAGGAAACGTATGGTAGCTTTGTCTGTGCTCGGTGTCATGCAGTGTGACAGTACAATAACTTTGCCTTCCAGTTCTCATCTTTAGGGAATGATTGCCTTTATGCTACTGAAGAGTGCCATATGAATATCAGCCTTGGTGGCCTGCAGATGCTCTTTCTTTTTTTTCTATATATGATGTATTTAAACCTCCTGCAGTAAGTTCATAGGTTAACCACCCTAGCTATCCATTCTAGTTGTTCATCTGTGATTCATGCAGTTTATAGTGGGGAGGTCTAGCCTATCAATCGATCAGCGGGCCAGTGGGAATCCACAGCATGAGCTTTTTCTCTTTGACTGCAGGGAATGCTATTGAGTTGGTTGAAGTCTTACTCTCTCATACTGGACACCAACCCTGTGGACAGCATTTGCTCTTCAGCTGTGTCACAAAACACCATTATTATCTTTACTGGGAAAGTGAAAGATTCTGCTGGCTGGATTTAATACATCATTAAAATTTCCTCCTTGTTGCTCAAGTCCTTTTGATGTTATTGGGATAACATCAGAAGTGTTTAGTGAAGAAAAAAATATTACATGCTTTGAAGAAATAAGTGGGAAAATCTATATGGCAGGGTTTGTTGGATGCAGGAATACTCACGCTGTCCCCACAAGTGCAATGCCCTGATGATCCATAGTACATGTATACGTTAGTTATTTCTGAGCTGGACAAGGTAGCTTCTGCCAATGGAGAAACCTGGGCCCGGATGCAATGCACATTATGAACTTGAGGAAGTTGACAGTAATTACCCCAAAATCATGACATGCTCTCCACCACTGGTGATGGAGGCAGTAGAAATGGACACACTGTTCCTCAGAGTGTTTCTTACCAACTAAACTTTCAAGCCAGCTGAAGTACATGAAGTACATGAAGTCCATGAAGTACATGGAGTCCGTGAAGTACATGGAGTCCATGAAGTACAAAAAGCAGAGCGGGATCTGGTTTAACAAAGGTGGAACAGTTTAATTCCAATGTAAAAAGAAAGGCTGCTCAGTGATTATAGTAGTTACTTGCCATTCTCTAATCAGGGTTCAGTTCCTGGTTTGATCATGGACATCCACTAGTCTGAAACAGAATATGGATTTACTTTGTATGATCATGGTCAAATCACCTAGCAACAAATCACAAAGGAATCCAGTGTCCAAGGTGATAACAAGGTCAGCATCTTCCCTCTGAAAATCAGGGTCTTTTAAAGGTTTCTGAAACAAGGCACCTCCAAAACGAAGGAAGCAATAACACCTTGCCATGATTTAAAGTCTTTTGCAGCATTTCCTTAGAGACTGGAGTTAGAAACTTAAAGAGAGTGACAGTGATTTAAAGTTCTTTTATACCCAGTGCATAGCTCTGACCATATCCCAGTACTGAGAGGAAGCTGAGTCAGATAGCTCTGGAGCAGGTGAACATGACAGTTTTAGGAAAATCATATGTTAAGAAACAGCTGGGTTAATACAACAGTTCCTGCAGCTCCCACATTATCAACACACAAAGGTACAGACATTTTTCTTCCAACTGGCCAGACACCACAGATTGATCTTAAAGCTTTCAAGAAGAAAAATGGTAAAAATAGCTAATTTACCTGATTTATGTGAGCCATTAACAACATACTACTATGTTCTGGTTCAACTTGGGTTGTAAATTTCACATGACAAAGAAGACAATTAAGGAAAAACAGGTAAGAAAATGAACAAATCGTTATTTTACTAATTTCTACTTAGCAAAGATTTCCCAACCACCACCCTTTCAACCAAAGACTCTTTCAAGGCATCTCAAATTGCTATCTAAACGTGTATGTCTTCCTATCTCTTGCTTCACCTGACAGAATCAAGATCACTAGCCTCTGGAAGTGATTTTAAGTTCCCTTCTTATGATACAAAATATCCTTCCCTGGTTTATCTACCTATTTTTGTACCAGATTAGCCTGATTTACATAAAATTAAGCTAGTTTCTTGTTATAGTTTGGAAAAAGCTGCTTTTTCTTCCTCTATTTCTTGGATGCTGGTCCTGCATTAATCAGAAGCTGCATTATGTTGTGTCTTTGGGAAGGCACCATATATCTTTTGCAGTGCTCTATAGGAAAGAGCAAACAAGAACTGGAGGAGAAAACGTCTGGTATTCTGGATTACATTCAGTATGTGCAGGTAAATAGAACAGGCATTTCAGCTCCAAAATGTGAGTGGGATCCTCCAATGACAAGAGGAGGTGTGGTGCTCAACTGATGCGATGGTGCTGTGCTGCCTTCTTCTGAGACTCTGTGAAAAGTACCAACACCAGCAAGCAGACAAGGCCCACAGCAATTTGGTTACTCTGGATGGGTGAAATGACTTCTAGCTGGGTGAACTAGTGGTGAATGTTTGTTACATTCACCAACATTTGGTACTTCTCTGCCCAGTCAACAGAAATGTTTACAGGACTCCGGTTCCAGAGGTAGCAGCCCAACGCTGCGGTATGGAGGGCTTTGCTGAACCCACGCAAAGCCCACAAGCACCATGCATGGACAGGGCACACCAAACAGGCATAGCCTGTGTCTGCCATCTCTGCCGTGTCCCTGCGCAGCCTCCTCTTCATCCTGGACATTTGGAAGAAGCCAAGACTGGGACTTTATATATGACTGCACTTTCAAGCCATGCCTGGATCTCAAGTGAAGTTTGATACTTGCCTAAACCCAAAGTTTTAATAAAAGAAAACACTCTCTCTTTGCTCCTTCTCTTTCCACCATAAACAAGTGCCTGTTTGCACTTGTCAGTGTGTGGCTTGCCTGGATCACTAAATGAGTTGTACTCCAGAAACATAAAGATGGCAACTGTCTACTGGCTGCTTAGTTTTTGAGCAGAAGTATCACTGCTAGTCTTCATTCACTTCTTAGGCAGATAATGCTTAATACCTCCAAAGGAAACATGGTTAAGACCATATCTTTCTTGCTTGTTATTCTTACAGACTTTCCACTACATATTTTATTCTGACTATCAACATTCACTGAGAGAGCTTATGATCTGGTAGAGGCAAGGATAACACCTAGCTTTTTTTGGATGGTAGCAAATGTTCCAGCAACATTGATGGGAGAAAGTCTTGCTCTGTAATAACTTTCCTGCAGTGATTACCGAACCCTCTAGGTCAGGCTCAGGAGCAGCCCTAGACTACACAGAGTAGAAGCTGGGAGAAGAGGTTAAATTATTTCTGAACAAGGCGGACCATTAAACTATATATTTTTTTTTATATGGTATTTATTTATGATTTTTCCCTTTGTCTTATTCTTACAGAATCCTGAAAGGAATTTCTCTGCAGGCACCAGACCTTTTCTCCACAGACCTTCCCTTCAGCTGTGGCTTCTGTTTAAATCATGGTACATGTGAAGTGATAAGGGAGAACAGAAGGTACGATATTCTTTTCCAAGAGAAGCTTTAAAGGATGATAAATATTTGTCTAAGCAGAGCATTCAAGCCATATGCGAATTTGCATAATGGCACTCCAGGTGATGTGACGCATGGTAATTACTTGTAACCTGATAAAACTGAGAAATTCAGGAGTATGCTGATGACTGCAAACATTCATCTGAGAAAAACAACACTACCTCTTCATTCCTTAATAAGGGTACTATGGGGAAAAGATATGTCTTTACAGAAGGACATGTCCAGCTGGACATGAAGGACATCTCTTTGCCGCCCTTCAGGAGTGTGAGCACCCGCTCACTTCCTGACCATAGCCATGCCTTTCAGCTTTTCAACTTGCATTGGTTCCTTAAAAACTTAAAGATGCTCATCATTCCCCAGGAATGCACATATTGGCCTGACTTTTCCAGCTCCCACGGCAATGTGCCTCATGTTGTAATCAGTTACTCTCAATTAACAGCACTTGCATCATCAAGGCAAAGAGGAACACATCGGACTCACTTGCCTGTAGGCAATTATATCGAACAAACAGCACCTTGATGCTTAAGACATGGCAGGGGAAGGTCAATAGTTCAGAGCAGATAAATAGTGGATTGTAGCAGTGCAAAAAGGTATAGTTAAATTTCCATTTAACATGTATTTAAAGTGCAGAATAGAACTATGTGTCTGATTGAATGTGATGAGATTTTGCCATTGGCATTGCTTGGGCCAGAATTTCACTCTGGGACAGATTTTTACCTACTGGGATATTTTTTTCTACATCCATCTGAGTGAAGGAGGGGAGGATTTAAAATGGGTAACACAATTGTCTTCAGTTAAAGTGTCTTTACACGGGAAAAACACATCAAGATCTAGGAAAAAAGAGTCATGCAAGTAGTTATGGTAGTAGTTATCTCTCAGTTTAAGTGTGGAGTGAGAAAAGGGATGCTAGGGAAGGAGAAAGAGGCAGATCATCCAAAATGTGGACTTCAAAGAAGAGAGTTTCTGATGTGCTCTGGCCTACATTATTTGCACAGGCAGATCCATTTTTTTATTGATGTCACTTGGGATTCTGAAGTATCAGAGCATAAGTGTTTCATGCTACTGGTGCACTCTTGGGAGGCTCTAATAAACAAACACAACACTGAAGGTGAAATACTGTACTCCATACCATAAGAAGAAGAGTGTTTCTACTGACCCCTGTGTTACCAGAGTCTTACTCTTCTGCCTGCTTCATCTGTCTCTTCACGCCCCACCAGCGAGCGAGGAGCACTGAGGCTGCCTTCAGGATGGCAATGGGCAGTTCTGCATTCTTTCTTCCTCCAAAAAGTAGAATCGTTACTGGAAAAAATCAAATGTAAATATTCATTTTTTAACCAGAGTTGCCCCAGGCAAAGCTTTAACTCATGCCTCTATCTGCCTTTTAAGAATACAATTTGATTAATATGCGTTATTTTTAGGGGAAAGATTGTTATATTTTATCATACCATGGGAACAAGAGCACTTTGTTTATATACAAAGAACATAACTAGAAAAGAAATAGTTCAAACAACACAACTCTCATGAGTGTGAGAAACAGTAAGTGTGAAATTATGAAGAAGTTTTGAAATATTTTCTTTTGGAAAGCCAGACACTGAACGGCCTGCATGAGCTCACCAGTGAGCTCAAGGTAAGGCAGAGACCTGAAAAAAGGAACAAAAAGGGCATGTCTATACTGGCTAATGCAGTTTGCCTGGTATTGTTCTTTGACACTAGGGCCAAGTGGTGTGGAATAGCCTGGATCCATACTATTAATCTTTCATACCTTCCTACAGCATGAGAGTGTCTAACTTGCCTGTAGAGGATGGTCCTTGGCCTGTGCTAACACCTAAATTGTGCCTATGAATTCTTTGGGAGAGTGCTAATCAGCCTGGACAAAAACGTGCTACGTGCTGTAATACAGTACAATGCAGTAGTGTAAATTATCAAGTGCCAGGGCCTGGCACCTTCCCTGACATTGTTTAATTTACAATTATAGATGTAGCTGAAATATACTCAAACAGAACAATTAAAGGGCTCTGGGATTCCTTCCTGCTGGCACTTGTAGCCCTGCTTAGAAGTTTTACATTTGCTGGTTTGTGTTTGTATCATTAACCCTTTTCAGTCACAGGTTATGGCATATCCAACGTGTGCAATGGGGTATCCCTGCAGGCTTGACACACTGTTCCTCTAAACCTTGGCCAGTAAGAGGGGTGCTGCAGGGCTCTGCTTGCCAGAGACAACGTCTCATAACCTATCCCAGACAAAGCCCTTTCTTTCCTGCTGTCTCTTCTCTTCTACTTCATATATTTCCCCATTTAAGCTCCTAAAAATATCTCCCTCTTCCTGAGCAAGCTGAGAGTCTCCAGGCTCCCTCTTGGACTGACTGCATGGAGCCATTCTGGGTTTCATGCTAGAAATGATCCCAGTCTCTCCTTTCCCTTATGAACAGCAGCAGAACTCAGTGCTGAGGAAGCAAAGTTCATGATGAAGGAAAGCTAGGTTAGCTGCAATTCCCCAGGGGCAGGAATCCCAAACTAGCTCTTTTGCATCCTTCCAGTGATGGCCTTCTAGTCTGTCATTGTCCTGTCTTATCTTGTCAGGCTGTGGAGGATGCTTTCTTATTTTAGAGTAGGGCCAAGCTGACATACTTCCATTCAGCTGAGGCTGTGTTAAAGCAGAAAAACCAAAATCGTAACTGAAACCCAGGCAGATGTACAGAAAATCAGCTCTCTCAGCCACAGGTACAAATTATTAGTATCTACAGCTGTGTGGCTTCAGCCACTCGGTGCTTGGGCTCTTTTCCAAGCAAGCTTTGGATCTGATTCAAATAAGAAACTCTGTATAGAGAGACTATGCTGGAACCCATGCTGCTGTGGTTATTGTGGGGGTCTACGTGGGCTGGAAAATAACCTCAGTAATTGAGTTTGGGTGTTCCTGAGACTGATCTCTGCACTTGGCAGCATCCACTGTGGAGTCTCCCAAGCCATCCCAATCATTCAGCTGCTGTTTGGGAAGCAGAAGGAAAGATGGGCTTGTTTTTTTGAAAAGAAAGTCTGTGTTTGACTCACATTTTCCTGTCCACAACATGGTGGCCATTGTCGGATGCTTACACCAGCTATTACCAGGCGGGTTGTGCATGAAGGGACTGATGCATGAGATGCAGAGAGTCTGCTGAGCAGCAAGGGAGGGCTCCTGGCCAGAGCAAGCAATCACGGTGTGTGCTTCAAAGCAAGAAGGTTCAAGGTCAGACAAGATCCGCTCACTTTTTCTCACTATATAAAAATATAAAACAGTGCAAAAGTGCTCTGTGCTTAAACAGTACAGGGCATTATCTTGAACACTGATGCAGCTGCTGGAGTTTTGGTAAGTGAAGCCATACAATACCCCCTTACAGAAGGTACCTAACAGAGTGCTGCTGTCAGTCTTAGGTCCCTTTCTCTGCAGTGTGCTCTGTGCGTACTCTTTGTGATATGGCTTTCAAGTGGGATTAATGGATTCCTCAGACCTACCACACACGGGAAGTTCTAAGCATTCATTTCATATCCGTGAAGGAAAAACACAGCCATAGCAAAAACATACATATATTAATATTATTAATATGAAAATATTATCTAAAAGCACAGATGTTACCTGGCCATAACTGTGGAAGACTAACTAAGGCTTTTGCTGCTGTGTACAGACAGAAGCCGATGAACTGCGTGGCTTTTAAAACTCAAGTGAAAACAGAGAAGGAAACATCAGAAAAAGAAACAGCAAAGTAAGTAACTTGTGGAAAATCATCATACTAGAGAAATCCAAATGATCAATAGGAATGACAATTCTGGATAAAAATATTTGCAAATTATAACTAATAAAAAGTATTTTTATTGCTTTAATATAAGAAGGTCTGGCAGTGATTGCTTTAACTTACCTAATAATTCCTATTTTAAAACATTCATAAGAAATTTTGTCTTACAAAATTTCGTAACTGATTTTTTGTAACGAACAGCAGACATAGGATAGGGAATGTGATGGGGACCAAGGCTGTGCCTTTTGTTACTTATTAGTTGAATTTTGGTCTTACATTTCCATTTCCTCTCTTTTTTTCTCTGCTATTTTTTTGCCCCTGTGTGAGAAGGACTCCCTCCTGCATTGTTATAAACACAATAAGTACATAACTTCATTTGAAACTGCAGTTTGCTACAAATTAAGCCAAAATTAAATTCACCAAGTCAGAGTTGCAGTTATGTGGGTTTGGCAGAAGAGGACATGTTCTAGAAAGTAAGGTCTTGTAGCCATTCTTTGACTTCTTTGGCAATAACAGCATTGTTGGCACATCTAAAGATTGCCCGGGAGGCAGCAGGACATTTGATGTTCAGATATGATACCAGTTTCTCTAGCTATTAGGTTGTGCAACCTGAGCAGCAAGAACCCTTCATGCCTTCCTATTCTAGCTGCAATAACAATAATTTTATTGAAAAGGAGATTGATACTTGTCTCTTAGTTTTGCTTTCTCAAATTTATATTGGTTGTGTGTCTCTCTTAGATTTTTATTTTCTTTTTGTGCCTTTATATTGAATGAGAAGAACATATCTGCTCAATAAAGGGCTTACTAGTTTGATGCCCACTGGGAACTTTATCCAGCTAAGCATGTCAGCTACTGGATATCGCTAAATACACTACAGAATTGCACTATCTTCTGTGTAAGGCTAGCAAAGAAGTAGTCTCAGACTCTGGTTGAAATATATATTTTTTCTTCTCGTACAATAGGAATCTGAAAGAATATTTAAGATGATTAAAGTAAGTGATTAAAAATTTCAGAAAGTGACAGGACAAAACTTAATATCAGGGGTTGCTTGAGGGATAGCCGCAAAAGGGAAATGATGGGAATCCCATCACTCTGCTATCAGTGACTCTGTGTTGTGCTTTGTTAAAAGGTCTGTAGATAAGGGCCTGACAATGACACTGACAAGGCAGATCCAGCTGATCTTTCTGCTTCCTCTTTTCATGCAGCTGCCAGGCTGTAGAAATTCTGACTGTGAAGCAGAAATGATTTTTTAAAATTTTTAATAATTTAGTCCTCACTGTGAAAGATTAAAATCTGAGATTTTCAAACAGAAATTGTTTCCTTTCCTTTGAGTTTTTAACCATCTGACTCGTCTACTCCTTAAACAACCATAACTGCTATCTGCAGTGCAATTACCCAGGTGGCTCTGTCTGAGTATGCTATTTCTTGCTGATCCAGTAATTGATGGATAACAGCAAGCATCTGAACATGGATGTTAAATTATATTCACTGTAGGAATAGATTGCATTGCCACCACTGTTGCTATATTTATTTAAACCAGTAATCATTGTTGCCATTTTATGTGCCCTCAGGAATTGGATGCTGCCACGCTTGCCCAGCATGTCTCTTTTTCCAGAGACATAACACATGGATGGGACAATGGATTGAGGCAATCGCATAAAGAGAGGACTTCAAGATTTGCCCACTGTTTACATAACATAAGCTATGAATAGACTGGTCAAGCACAAAAATATACACTTTGACAAGAATGGAGATAGCACCAAGCCTTTGTAATTGAACGAATTAGTACTGACCTCTGCTTACAGAGAGTGCATCTTGCCAACAGGACAGCTCACTAGTTGCCAAAACTGGCGCTAGGCAGAGCTCGCAGCAGTGCCTTTTGCTCATGCTGCTGATCTTACGAGTTTCTTTCTCAAGCCTTATAATTTGGCAATTCTGACCATTAGGAGTAAAATATTCCATAGCTGGACATCTTGGGTGGGGGAGGGGTCAAGGACTTGACATGATCATGGATCTTAGACACGTCTTTTGGGGAGGGAAAGATTTAGCAAGAATGAAACTAGGGACTTTTTTTCCCCCACCATTCTTACATGAGTCTCTGTAAATCTCTGCCTGGGAAGCCACATGGAGTCTGTGAGGTTTGGGGGGAGCTGGCTTCTCAGTTGTGGGCATCCTTAGCAAAGTGTGCTGACCACAAGACTATCAAAACCATAATTTGCTTCCACATATGCCAGTGTAAGCTAATTAGAGAAGGATGACAAGTATGACCAGGGCTTTAAAATAGCATGACTATAAAGAGAGATCAAACTGACAAGGACTCTTTGGTTTGGAAAAGAGACAACTGGTACAGATACATGAAAATATAAATGGCATAGAAAGAACAAGAAATGACTGCGATTTGAGTGAAAACATCCTCAGGAATGAAACAAGGTCCCCGCCCCCCATTGCTCTGAAGCACAAAGGAGCAGAGGAAACCTCTGGCTCTGGAAGTTCCCAAACTGGAGTTTGCTGGAAGTGGGAGGACATACTGGGGGAAGGATAACTTGGTGTTTGTCCTGCTCTTCTATTCCTGTCGTGCCCACTACTCAAAGGCACAGTGCCAGGCTGGGTAGCCCTTTCTGTATGGACCTTGCTATGATTTAAGATGCAGTACATTTTTATAGCATCTCTTGCAAGTACAAATAGCGTTAGAAATAACTAGGTCAGTCTTCTCCGTATCCTTTTATGTGCTGTTGGGATTTCAAACACATGCATTTAGAGTATATTCTGCCGTACTCCTGCCTTATATACATTATAGGCATCATGCCGTACAACTGCCACAATAGTTGTGTTTCTGCTCAGGCTCTGAGAGGAGTCTGCATTTCAAGGTGAATGTTCCCACAGTCATACTACTTAAACTATTTCAATATAGGAAATGACATAATTAAAAGTTATTATCCCAGGTGTAGGAACAGGATAGAAATAGCCTCTATTATTAAATACTTCTGTTTTGTGAGAGTGAATTGTGTTAGGAATGTTTGTTTGTAAACTGATTAGAGAGCTAATGGTATAAAAACTATGCATAAAACATAAACAGAGTCTCTCATAAGACTTCCCTGCATGCACAAAGGGTTCATAATCTGTTTCTCTCTGGCCTTGCTACTGCATGGAAGGTTTAGAATATAATATTAACCCTGAAATGACCTTTAATTAAGACAGAACTGGATTTCCTCTGTTATAGTGACATATCCTGTGGGTGATTAGTAGCTGTCATTGAAAAATTTCTCATCTATATTTCTAAAGCTATCAGGTTTCCAGCCGAACACATTGACTAAAGGTATCATTGCAGGGAGATCAGCCTGAGTAAGAAAACTGGGACTATGCTCTTGCATTCCTCCTGAAATTCTCAGGAAGACAAGGAAGACTATTTTGCCAAGAGACTTTTACTATGGAGTTTTCAGATCTTTCTGTTGTTAATAAAATCAGTTGCCAGCAATTATTCAACCTGATGAACTTTAATTGCTGTACTAATTCACTTCATTATTGTGTACATTGCTATTGCTATTTCCCTATAAATCTTCCCCACTGACTTTTTGTTTACAGTATCACAGGTTAAATATCTGCTTCTTTTGCACATTTAATTAAACTAAAACTAAAATAAAAATAAAGGTAAAGGTAAAAGTAAAACTGAAAATAAAAATAAGAATAAATTTTTGCCCCACTGTGATCCCATGAGCAGACTCTGGTGACAATGTTGACTCCCATATAGGAGGACATATTCTCAATTCATGATACATCTGTTTGCTCTCTGTTGTGCTGTCTGTGATATGTGTATGTTCAGCAGATGCAATGTGTAGGAGTACGTTAGTGTAGGAGGTTTCAGGGTTGGTCACCTGCTGACTGCATAATGAAGTAAGTGTTGCATTGCATCTCCTCTACACTGTTTCTTTCCTAAACTCATCCACGTGTATCTGTGTTCATGAAAAATATGCAGCAAAACTAAGTTTGTGTCTGGGCACCCCTGGCAGCTATCCCACAGTGCCCCGGCTTCCAGAAAGACAGATTCTCTCACATTTCCAGAATATGGGAGATTTTCTCAGTACCTTTTAAAACTATTTTCATAGAATCATAGAATCGTTAAGGTTGGAAAAGACCCTTAAGATTACCGAGTCCAACCATTAACCTATCATTGCCAAGTCCACCACTAAACCATGTCCTCAGGCACCACGTCTACCTGTCTTTTAAATACCTCCAGGGATAGAGACTCAACCACTTCCCTGGGCAGCCTGTTCCAAAGCCTGACTACCCTTTCAGTGAAGAAGTTTTTCCCTAATATCCAACCTAAACTTCCCCTGGCTCAGCTTGAGGCCATTTCCTCTCATCCTGTCGCTTGGTATTTTAAAATACATTTCAAAATATTTAAAAGATGGATGCCTGGGGCTCTAGGACTTTTTCTGCAAGTCTTTTGTCTTTACTGGACATTACACTTTTTCCCAGATGAGAACCTCCATGCTATTTCTGAGTGCTGCATCCCACTTTCTGACTTTAGCACTGCATCACATAACCAGGAACTGGAGTGTCAGAGCTTGTCCAGGATCATCACAAACTGGGCTTGGATAGGGAGCACTTACCAATGCAGAAGCGTGTGAGCCTCTGGAAGTAAGGATGCAGGAGGATCTGTGAAAGCTTTATCTTTGGCAATGGATGAAACTGATGCTGAGCGATCATATTTGAGACGTCCACAGCTATCAATACAATGACTGTATAAGAATATTTGCCAATATTTCAATTAAATTACTAAAATTATAGTGAGATTTCAGTCTGTTTTCTGCTTTCAAACTACAGATTGTTCCTCAGATCACGATTAGTTAATTCAAAGCCAGTTTCCTTCTAAGTTCATTCGCAGTCCCAGGGTCTTGGTTTTATCCCTTACTGAGTTGATCCAAACTTTACAAATTACTTTTGCCTTTGCCTGACATGAATGGCATCTTATTATAGAAAAGAATTTGGTTTTAGCCACTGTCCTGGAGTCCCTTTTCCGTGAACTGAGCTCAGGCCACAGGCACATCTACAAAACCCACTAAGAAGGAGAAGGCAGAAAGCATGGGAACAGCACACTGCTGAGCAGCTCGTCTGTGGTCATGGCTATTCCTCTAGCATTCAGATCCAGCTGAAGTGGGATGCTGATGAACTAATATTGCCTGCCATATGAACCTACAGCTTTTTCTAAGGTCTCCAGGCAGAGTTAGGCCAGTGCCTGAATGCCAAAGCGGCGCTGGTAAAGCTAGGTAAGAAATGAACAGTAAGTGTCCCTGTATTGCTGAGACCTGCTGCACTGGGCGGGGTTGGCTCACCTGTTAATTATGCCCTGTGGACAGTTAGAGGTAATCAGAGACAGGTGGGGGGAAACCAAGGTAATCAGGGTAGGAGGAAAATAAGGAAAACACTGGAATAAGGAAAGGACTGATTCTTATCCTCCTGTATCTTTCTTCTTTTTCCCTTGTTTTTTGTAATAATTCCTTCCACAAAGGATTTCCCCATGTCCTTGTTTCTGTGCTAGCTCCATGTGTCCCCTCTCTGTCGAGCTGTCCGACATCGCCACGGGCACGTCAGTCTCCCCTGCCAGCTTTGAGACTGTAGCCTTTGGAGAATTTTTTAGCTAAGATCATATTTAACATAGATACATTAATACGAGATTTTTTTTTCTCAGAGAAATAAAAGCTTTGAGGACTATAAGGGGAAAGATATTGTCATGTTTTCCTATTCCCCTTATATCGTTAAGGTCTCAGTGTCTGAAAGCTGCCTCTGCTGCTGTTTGGTCCTTATTGACAAACACCTTTTGTAGTATATCACTAAGCTACTTTGTCAGTTTGAGGGCTGGCTGTTTAATTTTGTCAGAAACATGCAGCTACTGTTTTAACATAGCTATTAGTTTGCTGTTCTTTGCTGACAAGGGAAAAAATAATTTCACAGCAGGGTTTTAGAATTATGTCACTGAGAAGATGGGCTTGTCCACAGATCTCTCACCCAGAATGCTTTCATCGCAAATGATGGCTATAGCCTGTACATGTGCTAGACATTAACTGACTATATGGTTAAATAAATGACTGAAAACAAAAGGACATTTGCTGAAAGCTGTCTTTAAATTAGCAGTGACGAAGATCCCACTAGCCTTTCTCTCTATTATTTTTTTGGTAGGCACCCCTAGTCAGTGCTATGTATGTTCAGACTCCTCAGGTCAGCAAGACAACTCAGATGATACATAACTTTTATAGTTGTGGGTACATCCGTTAAAGCCAATCTCGTGGCTCACTGCTGACTTGTCTTTTTATTGGCATTCATTTTATCAACTTGAGAAATTTATGATGTGGAAATTTACATATACCTTGTGGCTTTGAGGTGCCCAGGGGTCTTTACAATGTACACAGATGCCCATGTCCTTCAAGACCAGCAGCTGAAGGCCAGGCAGGGTATGTTAGATCATCCCAATGTCACAAGACACCTGGACATGGGCAACTGGATCAAGGCTCTAAAATCTGGCAAGATGGATTGTGCCTGTGCTGTCTGTGCTGTGTGGGGATGGCTTGGATGTAAACTTGTTTCTAGGCTGATGTGCTCAAAGTGTTCACAGGTAGTACAAGTGTTCAGTGAGGCCAGGACTTGTTTGTAGTCAAAGATTAGCTGAATCCATGAATTTCTGTTTACCTCTTGAAGGGACCTACACTAACTCCTGTCACTCCCAGAAGTCTTCTCATGTTAAAATGTATGAATCCGCTCCCCACTGAACCAGCAATACATGCCAGTAAATTGCCTATTAACATGAAATTATTTTTCTGTTTTGGTATCTTTTCCTGGAATTTTCTACCAGAAATATAAAATTGCAATTTTCTTTAAATTATGTCATTTGTACATGAAAGAAGATTTCCTTGGTTAAACAGGGCAGAATTTCACAGAATGATGAGAGATGAGAATATCTTGTTGTTACTGAAGTGATCTTTGCAGACTTTCTCCTTGCAAAACAGGTTAACCAAACCCATGGCAATGCTCTTCAGGCATTCGTCTCAGTTTTCGCTGTCCCTAATGTGATGTTTCAAGACCCATGTTTCTCCCGCAAGGATCTGAGTGGACTCTGTGGGTTTATAGGCTTCCTGTCCCTCTGCTGTGGAGGCAGAGCCTTGCCATGCTTTGTGCTGTGGAAATAGGTATATCTAGAGTGGGGCCATGGGGATGAGCTCTGCACAGACACACAGCTTGCGAGCTGCTGGTCCTGTGAACCACCTCCAGGACCTGGGACTCCAGGACATGCCATTTGAAAAAGCAGGAGGAACTTCTTTATTTTGAAAATGGGCGATGGACTGAAAGGGATTTGGGGTGACAGTACTCCTTCCGTCTTTCCTGCCAACTAGTACTACCTAGTGCAGTGTGCCCCATTTTAGATGATTGCTTTCTGGAAAGAATTTGGAAAAATATGTTGTCTGAATTGGACTGAAACCAAATTCTGAAAGACTAAAATTTTCAGTGAACTGGAAAATCTGCTCTTCATTGAGATTTATTTGTTAAACTAATAAACTATCTTAGAAGTAGAGCACAAATAATTTTTAGATGCACATAAGATTATCTAGTAACACAGATACTTATGGTCCTATTCGGTCACAGAGTCAGAATCTATTAGTATAATTTTTTTGGTAAAAGGCCTGGAAGGTAATGTAAATTACATTAAAGCCTGTCCCTAGATTCAGAAGACCCCTGTTTGAATTTAACATATTCTGTCTACAGTACTTCATCTCCCTTTTAATTTCAAGGGTAGCAAGAAGCTGGGTAATCATTAATACATGTCATATTCATTGTTCCATCTAAACTGATGGTTCTACTCTAAGAGACGTGCCTGTTTATATGACATTGTAGCCATGCAAAAAATTATTCTGCTTCATTCTTACTGAAATATCTCTGAGTCTTTCCTTATCTTTTTTTGCACTTCATTAAATCAGCTACATCCCTGCATTAAATCTACCACAGACCAATCATTGTCATCAAGAGGAACTCTACCCTTTGCTATTAAAGCATATGGACCATAATCTGATAGCATTATTATATTTGACAAATACAAATTTGTTATATCAGAGGGCATGAGTCTCTGCCTTCCTAAATCATCTTGTAGTCTCTTTCTTGCTGCTTTCCATTTCTTTCAATAGCAGTCAAATTATCCTTGCCTTGCAGTAAAATATGGCCTTTATTTGTCTAAAATAATAATCTGCTCTCCAAATTACTTTTCATCTGAAGATCATGAAGTGCTTTACTTCATGGAGCTTGCATGATCTCACTTTCAGAGAAAGAGAAATAAGGGGAACTGGAAAGGACCTTGAGAAGTGATTATTTGACTTGCCCAAAACGTCCTCTGTTTTGACACAGAACTAAGGTAATGTACTGAGAACAGTGCCACATCATTCAGTCAATTTTGCCTCTGCTTTTATTTTCCTCCTAGTGATATTTTGAAATGCAGTTATTAGCCATACACAGTTACATCTGCTTACACTAAAGTTATTCTTAATCAGTTGATTTGGATGATAAGATTTCAGCTACAATTTTTCCCCTAGGTAGCTGGAGTAGAAAGAATATCGGAAATGCAATTGCAACTTGCTTTTCATTCTGCCTTTTGGAAGAAATTGCTATCCCTTTGACTAAAGTTTGCTCTTATTAACACACCAAGCTTGTTTGCTGTAGCCAGTGGGTTCATAGGGAGTATGGCTAAAAGCAGAATTTGATTTGTTACGTTCACAGCAGCTTTTTGACAAAGCTGTTATTTGTTAAGACAAGATGCATAGCTATTCCTGGTCTTATCCATGAGAATGGTAGAAGAGCCTTCAGTCAGCATGTTGCTTCAGACTTCCTCTAAAATCCTTCTGCCTGAAATGTTCAGAGCTCCGCCTGTTGCATTTGCAAAGCCAGGACTGAAAAAAAAGTAATTTTTAGCATTAGCTTTTTATTGCTTATTTGGTTTTAGGCTACAGCTGTAAACTCTGTTGTTTTATTTGCTTTGCTGTTTTATTAAGTGCCTTCTGATGAACAACAAGAAGCATGTAATAAAAACCATCCGCAGTATGGCGATGACTTCTTTCTCTCAGTCACAGATCTTAAACTAGTCCCTAGTGTGCTGCTATACACAACCCTGCCTTGTTTCTAATACTTGTTACAGAAATGTTCATCTGGGTCCTGGATGGTGTTTTTGGCTGAATTTGCATTGTGTTGCTATTAACAGAGACATCCCCTGGGAATCTCTTTCTGGTTCATTTGTAATTTCTTCTACACCAGAATCTACTGGATAGATCCTCGCTCGAGTAAATATCAGTCAGATAAATGCGTGAAAAAATGAAACAATTTGCATCTGGTAAAAATCTGCCCTTCATCCAATAGCAGCAGATGTTGAAGTTCTGATTTTATTTTGCCTCGTTCAGCACCTGTGTACCACATACAGTGTTTTATTACACAATCAAGGCCCATTTAGTCATAACTCTACCCCTTGCTGCAGAATTATCTGCTATAGTGTACTATGCAGTCGAATTTTAAATGCTGTGGTGTTTCTGTGACTTCCACGGAAACTTCTGCCTGGTCTAATCTAAGAGGACCTGGTGTCTCCCCTCACTTTACACTAGTCAAGACAAAACCCCAGAAATTCCTGTTCATTCCTTATGCAATGTTGTATTGGTGTCTGGATATTAGGGAGTGTGTTCAACAGGGCTGCCCAAAGACCTGCTCCTCCATGTGATATGGTCTTCCAGGAAGGGAGTCCTATTTTCATGATACCCATGTATGAGGTGAAGTGTTGTACAGGACTTCAATGGGGCAGTGTTTAGGTTTCTTGAAGATCGCTTTGGCTCTCCTACCATTGGCAGCACAGCAGGCAATGTCTTCCTTGACACTCCAAGGTAATGCACACCTCTTGCCACTGCAGAATGTGCCCATAAAGAGGCCATTAACATTGATGGACACAATCTCTTAGAGAAGAGAACTGAAGATGCATAAACCACTTGTGAGAACCTTCACCAGGAGGTGTTAAAGGTAGGAAGTGGAATTTAAATGCCAGGCTTTAAGTGCCCACACTTTACCAGGGTTTCAAATTTCCACAAAAACTTAGTGGCTGATGTAAAGGATCCATTTCTATTACTGCATCTTCACAAGACTGACCTTGCTTTCTGGTTCAAACTTTATTTCAACTAAATATTGGGGTAATGAATGAGATGGTACTCTATCACAATCCAAACTAATCTTAATTCATATTGGTGGTATATGCAGTTAGCTCTTAGCCTATAATTTTTGCTATATTTTCAGAAACTTTGAGAAGTCTCCAGTGGTCTGTAATCTAAATATCAAATGATGACATTTAAAGTTTGGAAGAAAAAGAAATATACTGCTGCTTGTTATAAAGGTCCATTAATTACCCTCCTCTTTCACATTTAATAGCTCTTTATTCCCTGTAAGCCACTCCCAGAGGCTGGATCCAGGCTTACCATTACTTAACTGTGGAATTTGAACCATCATCACTTCTTAAGCACATAATTCATAAAAAGAAGTTATTCCCTGCTTATTTGTTCCTAACCACTTTCCTTTACACAATAGCAAAATATAATGCTATATTTGTGAGCCTCGTGTCTTTTTAGGACATTAGAGTGCTCTAGTGTATGTTTTTGTGAAAACAACTTTGGAAAATTAATGAAAAGTCATTTTGCTTATGTAGCAACTACTGGAAGCAGTAGCCAAGTCCTCTTTATTGTGACCTCAAAGCATCATAAAATATGTAATGCAATTACAACTTTTTAGGACTGACTCCTTTTCTTTTAATTTAATGTTAGCACTAAATCAAATTAATCTTCTTTAACATTTCAGTATTGCAACATCTGGATCAGTTTTTTATTTTTGTGTTTGCATCACTTATAATTACATTAACTAATTTGCTGCACTAAACAGTGAAAAGAGATGTAAATCAGAAATTTTCTATCATTAATAAATACCTTTAACCATAACAAATTCTTTCATCATAACTTAAGTCTATTTCAGAATTAGTGGCTCAGATCTGAGTTGGCACCTGCTTCTTTTCTTCTGTGAACAAAAAACATTTATGAATGTTTCAACATCCTTCCATCTTTCACCCTAATGGAAATGCCTGTTCAGAGCTGACCTTAACTTCTTTTTTCAATTTGTGTAGGTTTTAAGCCTACAAAGTTGATAGAAAGAAAGATCTTTTGCTTGCTTCTGTCATTTCAGTGGATTTTCTTATTCGTTTACAGCACTGCTGTCCTGTTACCAATTCCCCCTTTGATTTCCCCGAAGTAAAAGAAAATCCATGTACTTTTGCTTTTGAATATCAACTGTAATTCTGTAATTGGTTCAGGGCAACATGAAAACTGTTGCTGTAAGAAACTCAACACTATAAGAAATATCTGTTTATATATTACATCTAGCCCCATGTCCTTAACAGTTTAAGCACTTAAGAAGCTCCAATGCCCTTTGCTTCCCAGGAAATAACTCTTAGGAACCTTGTGGTGTGGGTTGTTCTCAGCATTATGGTTACTGCAACCACACATAACACAAGTCTTCAGGTCCTCTATACATCTTGTCAGCTCTACCTGTTTCAACCAGGGAATGGGAAGAACTTTAAACATATGATCGCGATTAGAAATCATAAGATACAGGATCTTCCCATTTTTTAGGAACTTACTTCATACCACTGGAGTCCCTACATTTTGCTCATGGCTACTAGTGTGAACCTGAGGGGCTGCTTTTACAAGTAAAGTTCAGAGGCGCAGATGGAAACACAAAACCCTTCTGGTGTTGATTGGAAGGAACTTCAGTGGTCATCTTGTCCCTCCTCCCCCTCAGACTGAGACTGTCACCAACACTAGACCCGGTCAGTAGAGCCTGTAACGAGGATCCACCATCACTCTGGATAACTTGCTTCAGTGCTGTACCACCCACTAGCGAAAAAGTTTTCCTTAAAGTAAAAGATTAACCTCTCAATCAATATGTGGCTGCCACTCCTGGTATATATGTAACGTATATCATGACTGAGAAGAGTTTGACACTGTCTCCTTCATAATTCCCATGCGCACATTTGCAGATTGTTGTAGACCACCTCTTTACCAGACTATACAAGCCCACATCTCTCAATATTTTCTCACAGGCCATGTGATCCCCGTCACTGGCTCTCTCAGTAGTCTTCCAATGGACCTGAAAGTCAGAATCATGAAGTCCTGACTCAAAACTGCTGTGTCTGTGGTTTCATATTAATAAAGTTTGTAAAAGTCAGGTATCACAATGTCTTACATATAAGTCCACAGCCTGCCAGTATGATGCAAAGCACTTTTACTTAGGTATGTGCCCAGACTCCCTACATAGTCAACAGAGAGATACAGGCACCCCTGAAGGTCTCTCAATAATGATCAAGAGTAGAGCATTTACTTGTTTCTGTTGACTGTGCTAGGAGCCTTCGTACTTCAGTGGAGCAATTCGGCACTCTCTCACATTGAGCAGGGAGTCGTCTGGGGCTAGCTAACGGCAGATCATGCACAGGACTGCACCAGAAAAAGCATCTGACTCAGAAGCGCACAGCAGCTGCCTGGTTCCCCTGGGGAGCTGGGACAGGAGGTCAGCCTCAGAGAGTAAGTGTCTGACTGGAGAGGAGGTGTATGGCTCAGTGCTGATCAGCACAGAGATTTCAGATGTAGCTAACACTTCCAGTTGGATGAATATTAGGTGGAAACCCCCCCCACAATTCCAATTTATTTTTTTTTTTTTTTTTTTAGTAAAGCTGATGAAATTTCTTAGCAAATCTATGAAGTATAACTGGCCAAGACTTTGAGGCTAACTGCTTATATTATAGATTCACAAAGCCATATTCTTGTCCTCAACATTTCTGTGCTAATAGAGTAATGAAGATAGATAGCCTCTGAGCTTCTGCACTTCTGCTTTGGTGTTTTGGGGTATGTTTCACACAGTGTTGGAAAATGCTGATAATGTTCAGGCAGTCACATTTCCCTCTTTTTCACCAGTTGAATAATATTCTATTTTGCAGGTATTGGATACTGGAATCAGTAATTTGAAATTCTTCTGAACAGGTGCAAACTAGACAAAAATGAAGTTGCAGCCATCCAAAAAGAAAAGGTAGGCTTTATTCAAATAAAGCTGGTCTCCTCCAGCTGTATTTAAGCTAGATGATCCTTCAGTTTCTTTACTGGTGGTGTATCATCTCCTAGGACAAACTGTTACATCATGCATTTTTTTAATAGAAAAAATATTTTATTTATAAAGAAGGCAAAAGTCTAATCCCTTTACTTATGCTGAATAGTAAATTGCAATGCAAATAGGAGATTACAGGTATATTATACAAACATAGAAAAAAAGATGGGGGCTGAAAAGATTGCAGGAGAGATTGGAATTGGAGGTAGTTTAATATATATGCTCCATAAACCACATAATCTTTATTATGAATTTGTAATATGTACAAAGGCTGTGAAAAGAGTAAGAAATGGTTTCAGAAATATATTTAAAACTTACATTGTTTCACTACTCATTGCCTAAATTAAACCATGTAATGGAATTTTTGCCTTCCAGAATGGGGTATATATTTTCATCTATCATTGGCCCATGAAAGATTTCCTTTTCTTGGTGCCTTGTGTACTGAATTTCTTCTTAGATCTCTGTAGGTACCTTAAAGTTATAAGAAGAATTGTACAGTATAATATTAGCCTATATATAATATAAATAATCTGATAAAAAGTGAAAGCCCAAAGTGGTAACAACTGAACACAGGTATTTCAACATCAAAAGCTGCAGTAGTTAGTTATGATTTACCTACCTTACAAATATTCTCATCTGCACAAACATTTCTTTCTAGGTGTTTAAAATATGTTCTGTTGCTGCAAGCAAAACTTACATATTTTGAACTTCAAACAAAATATTCTGGAGCTATATTCTATGTGATCTTATCTAGGCCATGTAAAGTGAAACAATTAACAGTGTCTGATTCGAGAAACCTTCAATGTCATCTGAAGCTTGATCTCTCCCTACTCCTGGGCCATATGGAGATCTGGCGGTAGCTGCACTATCATGTACACGGCTCCAGAAAAGCCTCTCTGAAGTGACTATTTTTTTCCGTTTTCTAACAAGTTCATATTACTTCATACATTTCTTAAATTTATCTGGCTCGGCCTTAAAAGTGGGTTTTTTAGTTCTGCATTGCTCTCATAAAAATTATCGTTCAGATCCTCAGTGTTGTCATGCTTAATTTTTTTTTTTATTTCCAGCCTAAATTTATTCATAGCCAATTTATACCCATTTGTTCTTGTGTCAGCATGGCCTTTAGCTTAAACAGTTGTTTTCCCTGCCTGATATTTACATCCCTAAAATGCTTACAAAGAATGGGAACAAAGACAGATGGCTATCGCTTAACCTGTAATTTGTATTCATTATAATAATTAATAAGTTTTTTGGAGTTCAAGATGGTGTGATTGAGCAGGATTTGATGTCCAGCTAAAATTCCTTAGCAGAAAAGTTGATGGAAGATTTTGAGTTAGTAAATAAATCAGCCATCCTGGGAGCAAATGTTTGCTAATAATTGTTATTACTGAGCTGAACCAAAACAATTACAGTCTCTTGTAAGGAAGCCCAAGTGGGCCACAGAGGTTGGTAATAAACAGTTACTGCTCTGGGGGGGTTCTTTTTTACTGGGTCATTGAGGAAGTCCTTTAAGGGTATGACTGCGTTGTCATGTTGGTTTGGATCCTGAAGTAAAAACCTCCTGATTGTTCCTGTTATCGATGTTTTGGCTCCCCAGGCAGAGCAGTTGTGGAGGGATGAACTGTAATCCTTGGAGACAAGGCAGAACGGGATGGTGCACGCCCAAGAGACAGCTGGGGCAATCATCTGTGGCAGCTTTCAGTCCACAGCACCAGACCACAGCCAGTCCAAAGCTAAACCTCTCTGCTGGTCCTGTAGTATGGATGTCAGGATCTCAAGACAACACATATTGCTCCACTTCTGTCTTTAATAGGTGGTAATAACTTCACCACTGCTCTAATTTTACATAGGTTTAATTAGATTTTCATTTTCCTTGTTTAACCTTGCACTCTGCCTAATTTCTTGGCTACTACCTTTAGCTGTTAAACATCCACCCTGTGTTACAAACATCAACATTTCCGTGAATGAGGTGCTTGACAGCCCAGCTCCAGCATGGCCATGGGTCTAGCTTTCACAGGCCATGCTGGCCCCACGCTAATTTTCTGCAGAGCTCTCCCAGTGTTAGCCCCCAGCGTGGTATTGTGTTGCCTCTTCTATATCTATGTGGAGCTTCTTCAGGTTTTCAGCATTTATTGTCTTTATTTTATTTTGGGTGAAATCAAATACAATTTTCTAAATATGGAAACAGCATTTTGCACCTATTTACACAGCACCATTAACAAGCAAATAAGAGGTAATAAGTCCTTGCAGTTCCCTGTCTACAGCTAGTCTCCAGAGAGATGGCCCAAGTATTTCTCCTAGTCCTCAGCAACCTGGATAAACCACCCAAGGTTTAAACTTTTAAACCCATTTAAACCTAAAACTTTTAAAGCCATTTAGGTTAAACATTTTTACATCCTAAGTGTGTTGATTCATTCATTAAATCACTTCTGCTTTATGCCATCCTTGTTTCAGAGACACTACAAAATGTTTTTAACTTCTGCTCATAAAATGTTCAGATGGGAGACAGCAGACCACGGGATCATCATCTTCCCTCCCATTGAGTGCTGTCAGAGGGACATGGAATTCCTCTGTACACCCTCTACAGCAGAGTTATATTCTGGTATCTGCTTGGGTAAGATCAAAAAGCTTCAGTGGGTTGGGAATTTAATATTAATTTCTACTCTTGTAATGACCTGGGAATTGTTTGATTGTGAGAGATTAATCTCATTGTGACCTTTGAAATTTGTAAAATTTCATTGCTGAAGGAAACTTTGTACCTACAAATTGTACACTCAGTTGCTGAATGAAAAATGTTCTTCCCTCACCCCATTTCTGTTCTCATTTCACTCAGCTTTAGTCTTATACGCAATTTTCTTTGTGGACAAAGATACACATAGTGCTACAGTTTAAGATACTGTAGTAATAGCCCCACTGTAGATATATTTTTGGGTAGTTCCACAGTAAAGAATTCAGTGCACCACTTCCTGAGGAAGCATACCATAAATTATGAACAGTTGCTATTCAAGCAGCACTGTTCATTCTAGGCACTGAGTCAGTTAGGGATATTGGAGGGGAGCTATAACGATTATGAAACCTGCAACTCTCTTCTGTTCTTTATCTGAATGCTTGCTTGAGGACTGAACTTAGATTTTACATTTGAATGTCTCCTTTTGCAATGCTTTCATGTTTTTATGAATGCAATTACCTTTTTTTAAAAAAAAGGAAACAGAAAAAAGAAAAGCGAAAAAGAAATTTTCACATGGGACAATGATGTTGACCATAGATGAGGTATCAGTAAGGTTGACTTTAACAGATCAAAATAACCTTCTGTGATTTCCTAGTATTTTGGCTGTCTGCCACAGAGGCACACTAGCTGCAAAACTGCTGACAATCTTCTAGCACAGAAGAGAGTGTGGAGATTTGAAAATGACAAGATCAATTGCAAGTTTTGTGGTAGTTAAACACTTTTGTGTCTTTCCCTCCTGCTTCTGCCTAGATTTTCTTCTACCTTTTCAGTTCATACCTAAAGGTTCCCTTTCTGTTTCCCATCTCCACTTTCAATTTCTGGCTGAATTTTTAGCTCCTTTTTCTTCTGGTTCTTAAAGGCTCTTCATATGAGTTGAGCAGCTCCATCATCTCCTTGGGCCAAGCAGAAGGGCTGGAATTTGGCTGAAGAAGGAGCAGTGGGGAACAGGCAGAGACTCCACCTCACCCAAATGCATTATCATCTAGGGACTGATACTGAGGGACAGTCCCTGAGCCAGGGTGCCCTCAGACTGAAGTACATTCAGTCACTCAGCATTAATAGAAAGGCCACAACCTGGTCAGCAGAGGGAAGTTGGAGGGATGAAGCATATTCAGGGCAGGGACTTCAGAGAAAGAATAATGCTGCGCTGACTGTGATTTTTTTTTCATCACCACCTTATGCATGGGTCTTTACATCCCCAAATCTGTAAAATATGCACCCTTAAAACTGAGGCAACTCATTCTCTCCTACCTAACATTGTCACTTCAAAAGGTCTGGTACAAAATGACAAAATATCAAAATGTTGCAGTGAAACTACATTGATCAGAATAAGACTTTGACTTTATCTTCTAAGAAATGGGGAAGTTTTGTGGACACTGAAAAATCCATTCACTCTGAAATCGAAGATAACAATCTGAATCTTCAAAGCCTGATAAAGCTGTAATCAGGTGAAAATATTAAAATATAAAGCTACCTGTTGTACCAGTGTCTGGCTAAAAAAAAAATCCCCTACTAATTATAAGGCTAATTACAAGGTATTTGAAATGCGTATTTTAAAGCATGCAGGACTAGAGTGGTCCACTGTATCTTAAGAGAAACAGAACATTTTACCTGAGCTTGCAACTATGAAAATAATGCATTTGAGAACGTAGCTTTAAATCAAAAGGTTTTTGAAGTAAGGAACCATTTGTGTTGTCTGTGTTGCCCATTACAAGAGCAGAAGCTTCAGTTTTTGAGGCTGACTTGCATTCAGGGAAAAGTCCTCAAAATCCATCAAATACAAGCCATTTTGGCAGCATAAGGTGAGATAAATAGAAAGAAGTGGTGTGAGGAAGCTGAGTTGCAGAAAAAGCTTAGTTCTACAGCAAGTGGACACTAGGACACTTCCGTCAGGAAAATATAGTCAAATTGCATGAGTCCGAGCAGGAATAGTGGAGGGACAAACATGGTCTGCAAAGTCTAGCCTGTGTCTGATAGGTTAGAAATCAAGACTCTGAAAGGCTACTTAGCTTTTTTTTCCCTTTGCCGTCATTTTTTCTTTCATTAGATGATGAAGCAACCTAATTCAAAATATTGTTCATGAGAATTTATATATGACAGGCTATGTAGCCTCTCTGGCACTCTGGAAGTATACCTTGCCATCATCATTATTATATATGACCAGGAGTAGGTCTGCTTGAAATAGCTGGATTCACCAAAGTGCTTGCCTAAGAGGGAAGAGAGAACAGAAAAGTAGTTTAGAAAAGCACTTCAAGGGCCAAGTCGGCCATTTGTGTTATTAATATGCATTGTGTGGTCTCTATGAGAAGCCTTTATCAAGATGGAAATTATAAACTGAAGAAGATGGAAGTACATTGGCATTTCTTCTAATATGTTGCCTATAAATTACTATAAAAGTCCTAGATATGTCATAATCTGGAAAAAAGCTGGTCAAGCCAGAAGGACTTGTAAGTCCTCTATAAGGACTATGATAGGCCTGTAAACTTGAGGAAGTCAGCAAAGAGCTGGGGAGTTGCGAAGTGTGAATCATCGCAGGTAGAGTCAGTGCTGTTCCTCAAGTTGGATTCCTGTTAAATGAAAGAAGAGGAAAGGAAGTAGAAGAGAAAAACAAGTGAGAGAAGAACAACAAGTTCTGTTCTCTTCAAAACCCCCAAAAGGGACGCAAGGTTAGAGTTACCCAGACAAGGCAACCAGAAGATAGAGAGGCCCACTCTACCAGCTGCTAAGGAGGTTGCAGGTCTGCTCTGGAAGGAAGCACTACTGAGGCATGGCCCTCCACACATGTAGCTATGCAGCATCTCAGGTTGGTTTTATGTGACAACCTGGCAAAAAGCTTGGATTTGGGTTCATCTGAAGTTTTGCATAGGTGGCATGCCTTCTTAACTGTTTCTGGTCCCATGAAAGAATATGTCATGTGATGCAACCTACTTTTATGACTACACTAAACATGCAGCTTGGAAGAAAATACGGCAGAGGCAGGCCAAGGGCCAGATAAGCCAGTGTCACAGACAATACCCAACCTGTAGGCCAGACTTTCTCTGTCTTGTCTTATATACATCTGTATAATGCTTAGCACAGGGCAATTCAAGTCCCAGATGCGACTAAATGATATCACCACATAAATTAAGAATATCTTCACTGTTTGCTTATTTACTTTCAATTCTCTTAAGTGGTAAATGGGCGCTAGTGTTTAGGAAAGAACTTCCCATTTGAACTAACTGGAGTAGCTGAGCACACAAAGGAGAAAGGTTGCTCCCACTTTACTGCTTTTCTTCTGGCAGTGATGTTTGTTTAAAGACTAATCCAGAAAGGATTTGACTTTAGTTTAGTGTCAAATGTTTATCAGGTAACAGGTAGTCTCTGTTTTGGTGGCACAGTACTCCTTCATGCAGAACCAAATGGTAACGTCTGTGTGATGTCACACAGAGTTCCTCTCAGAGAGTCAAAAATTCTCTTCTGGGTTTAATCAAACTAAGCGCACAGAGCGATAATGAGCAGAGCATCCTGTTTTGAAAGGGATAATTATGAAACTGTTACAGCAGAAAAAATGTGGGTTTCTCTGTGAAGTACTGGGTCATTCAGTCGTATAAGGCGTGGGCATGAAACCAAGAGATGGATAACATTTTCCTAAGTCTGACCACTTTCTAAAGATGTCAAGGAAGGGGAAAAAATCCTAATGTAATGAACATGTCAAATGCTTGTTTGTTGCACAATGGGAGGGACAGATGTACTTTCCTAAGAAGTGGGGACTGTCCTGCTGACTTTGGCTTCTTGCACCTCCATGTGACCTTGGGAGTATGTCCCTTTCCGCATTTTGCTTTCATATTCACAGGCCATATGATTTTCCATTAATGCATGGGCTGATTCTGTGTGAACTCCTTCAAAAGCTAGAAGCATTTGTCTGTTTTACTCTGGCAAAGCAAAAAAACGTGAAAACAAGCTGATCTATAAGGAACTCATCAAACATTTTGTTTCCTGCATGCTAATTAGGGTTGTTTGATAACAATGATCTGCATAGGAAAGGGTGTGAATGAATGTGAACAATCAGGTGAGAATCCCACTGGATTTTTAATATGGGATGTTAATGTCTTTAGAAAAGTGAGTGAAGACTAATGAGAATTTTAACCTAAATTTATCCATAAGGCTGCTTGGGGACTTGGCTGTTGTTGTGGCTGAGATCTCCTTTAGGGGTCTAAAACGCAGTCCTCTGAATCCAGTGTCATCTGCAGCGGTGGCTCCTTTTATACTCAGTGGAGAGAAGTAGGTCAAATTAACCATTTTTTTTCAGATTTGCCTACATTAAATGCTTCAGTTAGAGTGAGATGGACCCTTCTTGGGGTGTCTCTTCCTCTCTTTTGGCTGCAGAGACAGCACTAAATGATGGGCTCTCCATTGAGTATATTGAATATTGGGTGAGATGAATGCCCCACCACCCCCAATCTCCAATCCTAACTCAGTACCAGACCATTTTTTCCCTTGTCTTCTTGCCCACCTTTCTATATATTTCACTATGTAATGATTGATTATATTACAGCAGCTGCCAAAATTTGTTAGGAGCAATATACAGAGACAAATCTTGCCCTAAAAAAATCACAGCTGAGGGGTAGATGGAAAGGATGGGACTTTTATATGCATTTCAGATTTCATATATTATTCTTTTGAAATTAATTAGACATTAATTATATATATATATATTGACAGTCCCCAGTGTCTGTTAGTAGCTGTGAGCTAGCTTTCCCAACTGCAAGTCATTTTTCTTTACAGAATAAAACCTCTCCTATACAACTCATTTTGGGAAATTACAGCCCTGTGTTTTAAACAATGTTCCTGTCTTTTTTTGCTTCAGACATAAGGATGGTGATTTCTAAAATCTGAGTTAAATACTGGTAAGTTTGTTTGAACAATGTTTTATTGAAAGTTTTGTTCAGTTACAGATAAAGTGTTTGGATCTTAAAATATACCAAAGAAAATCTTTTCTGGAAGATGGAAGGCAATCTAACACTTCTACAGTCCTGTGCAGGTACACTTGGAGAGAAAAGAACTCAGCCACTTTTTTTTCCAGAGAAAATCTTTCACTATGAACAGCAAATAACCACATTGTTCAGCAGACACTGCGCTTCTCTGTTTAAGGTGTCTGGTTGAGTGGTACCAGTATGGGTTGTTAGCTTCAAAAGCATAAAAGAAGAGAGGAACTTTGATGAGAAAACCTTTGGGTGGGCACCTTTGGTGTCACCTTTAAGTAGTTTAATAACTGTCTCTGGACAGCTTCTTTTTTACCCCTCTTATCCCACTTCATTCCTCCCTCCTTGTACGTTCGCCCATCTTCTCCCCTGTGCCATTATCTCCAAAGTTTCCAGACCTTTCTGTACACCCTCCTACCCTTGCAATAGCTGTTCTATTCCTCACTGGCTAGGTCTCTGCTTCTCTGTGTATTTACTGCTTAGAATAGAGTTTCTCTATACTCCCACTTCTAATAAAGATTTTGCTAATTTTCTGCTTCATGTGTTCATTCAATTCTGACTTCTTAAGGCCTGGAGTTGCCTCAGGAGGGTGCACTCTCATCACCCAAATGGCTGGCACTGGGAGGGTTAAAAGTGATTTAACTGCAGCAGTAATGGGTACCCCGTAAGTCTTCACAGTCATGGACTTGGGATGAAGCTCTTAACCCAGAGTCACTTTGGCGGTCACTAAATTGTTTGCCTCAAGACACAGACGTTTCCTTTGACTGCAGCTTGGGTGAGAGGATGAGCAGGAACACAGCATGGAGCAGGGTGGGACAGACTCTGACTCAGCTGTAGCTGGCTCAAGTCCTCATCCTTCCTGTTATTAGCAAGGGAACTAATCTGACACAGATCTTTTGGCAAATGCTACCCTTTACACTGGTCTACTGTGTAAGGTAATGGGATGGGAGGAAACCTTCAATGGGGAGGAAAGGACTACTTACCTTCACGGGGGACTTCGCTGGGGCAGGTAACCCACATGGCTCTTTTTGCCTTTTACACAGTTGTGCAATTGGATGCCCTATTCGCGTAAAGTAAGAGTTTTGGTATTTCCTCTTGAAAGATATAAGGCCTTAGCCTAGCCATATAGTGTTGTCATGCTCTATTTGTAACCAAACAGCCTCATTTTTGGATGATTGATGCAACAATAAAACCTGAGGCAAACAGTCAGCAAGGACCACTTAGCGGAACACGGCTTTGCAAACAGAGAGGCACGTAAGGTAATATCTGTCATATCAGATAGGCTTCCTGCAAAAATTAGTCTCTGGACAATTGGTTTCGTGGTTCTTCCCAGTGGACTTGTTTGGTTAAGATTGGTCTTAGCACAAAGAAAGTGCCAATACTGAGAGCACAAACTGAATAATTGCCGAGAGTAAGGTCTTGTTCCTACCCTACTCCCAACAGTATAACACCACCAACCTTACTAACTTTGTCAGCAACCACTGACAAACTTTTAGGGTTTTTTGTTTGGGTTTTTTTTTTTTTTTTCTGCTGCATGTCACAGACATATCTGAAGAAGTGAGGTCCTGTGTCAATCAAGATGCTCACTGCTCAAAACCTGGCTACATGCCACCTTTACTACCTGCATGCCAGATTGCTAACCTGCATAGTCCATGGTCCATTGAAGAATCTGCCTTCATTTACCAATGCCATGTTTTCAGTTTGTGCTGAATCTGTGGCAAAGAAAGTTTTTGATTCCATTTTTTTCAGTAACCCCAACCACACAGCAAAATACGACTTTATAGGGAAATAAACTGAAAAGAACTAAAGTTTTCTTATTGCAAACAGGCTTTATGCAAAGATGCTGTGGTGGGTTGACCTTGGCTGGCTTCCAGGTGCCCACCAAGCTGCTCTCTCACTCCCCCTCCTCAGCAGGTCATGGGGGAGAAAATAAGATGAAAAACTCATGGGTCAAGATAAAGGTAGCTTAATAAAGTAAAGCAAAAGCTGTGTGCAGAGGCAAAGGAAAACAAAAACGTTTATTCGCTGCTTCCCATCAGCAGGTGATGTCCAGACATTTCCTGGGAAGCAGGGCCTCAGTACACGTAACGGTTGCTTCGGGAGACAAATGCCTTAATAACACATATCACCCCCCCTCCTTTCTCTTAGCTTTTATTGCTGAGTGCAATGTCATATGGTATGGAATATCCCTTTGGTCAGATTGGGTCAGCTGTCCCAGCCATGTTCCCTTCCAACCTCTTGCTCACTCCCATCCTACTGGCCTTTGATGGCAGGAGGGTTGGAGAGAGAGCCTTGATGCTGTTGGAGCACTGCTAAGCAGAAGTGAAAAAATTGGTGTGTTATCAACACTGTCCAGATATAAAGCACAGCACTATGAGGGCTGCGATGGGGAACCTTAACTCCATCCCAGCCAAACCCAATACAGAGGGATCTATAAATAACTTTTTTCCCCAAATAATGATAATTTCTCATGTAGACATCATGGAGTGTAGTGAACACGATGAACATATAGCATTGTAATTCTCATGGTAAACTGGAATGCTACCTTATGTGTGCTTAAGAGAGATTTTATACACCTGAAAATCACAGTACAGAGGAGAGATGTTTATCGTTTTCTCTCTGTAACAGAGGCCTCTTTTTGCTCTGAGGATGTTAGCAGACTGTGGAGCAGGATGCCATTCCCAACCATCTAAACCCATCTCTTTCCAATTGAGATACTCTAGGGTGTCCAAGACCACTTCACAGGCCTGGCAGGTATGCTGTAGGCATAATGTACGGCATGCAGGGAGTGTCTGGAGGCCACAGCACATTAGGGCAAGTCAGATGGTGGTTAAGCCTATGTTTAGGCATTAGTAACACTCCCCCAGTGTTTACAGATCCATTTCAAGTAAGGGAAATTACATTTATTTTCCGTAAGTATAAAGAATGGCGAAAATTTTTGAGTCAAGTGAAGCTTTTATCTATTAACAATCACTCATTGACGTACAAAGTTACACCTCATTGTGCAGAATGTATCTTTTTATTATTTTTTGTTATCAATGCATTGAAAGTGCTGTGGTTTCCTGTCCCAGAGCATGTGCAGTATAATACAAACAAGAATGCCTATTGAGCATGACTCCTAAGGAAATCTGTGTTTGTAGTTTTGGGGAAAAAAAGGTACTACACAAACCGAAAGAGCCGATATCCTGGGCAAGGAAATACACTGCACCAGGAGACTTCAGATTCAGTTCTTGACTGTGCCTCTGGGGACGATGGTAAGACTTTGTGGAGGAGTGCAGAGCTGGCTGCAAGCTCTCTTTGCAACGTCTGGTTTCTGGTTTAGCTGCTCCTCGGGCTGGCTCTTAGCACAAGTCTGCACAGCCTGACTTTGCTCCATCTTCCTTCGCCGTTGCCAGCAGCTGCAGTGACGCGAGTACTTTCTGACATAGGGCTGCCCTGGCCTTGACTTTCTGTCTAATGTTAACTGCTAGAGCACAATGTGGGAGACGTCGGGTTGGCATCGAGCCACGGGAGAAGTCCCTCCGCTCTTGGCTGCCCACCAGCAGAGAGCTGTTTTGTTCTCTTGGCATGGTGAGGCGGCCTCCACCTCAGTGTATTCTCCATGGGACTAGTGGAGACATTTTACTGAATTCCTTCTTCTGACTTCACAGACTTTAATGGAACAATATGTCAGACATTTCAGTGAGTTAATTGCCTTCCTCATGAAAGCAAAATACTTGCTTGTTGGTAAACAGAGCCATATCACACTAGCTTTTATAAAATAATGAACTGATTAAATAACAATTTTGATAACTTCTTTTTGTCATGCAACACACTATGGAACTGCTCGGGAAACAGTCAAGTCGGTACACTTATTTTCCCCAAAAATGCTACAAAAAATTGAAGGTTTCAGTTTGTTGGGGAATTGTGGCTTATTTTTTAACAAACATTAAAAACTATGTTACTGTATTCACAACATTTTTTAATATTGCATAACTTGAAAACATTAAAAAATATCTACAGGAATTAAGGGAATATTCTGCAAAGTGTCTGTTTTTATTCCTGCTTCAGTTTCATACATTTTGAAGGGAAAGGATGGAAGAGAGAAGGAGAGGATAAAATCTGAATTACAGAGGAAAAGAAAATCATCCGAAATGAATCTTGTCACACTGAAAATCTTGATGAGGACTAAGCTTCCTAGGTGGAGCCAAGAATCCATCATTAGTCTAATTAAAATCTGACCAGTCTAACTGAAGTTATTCTTGGTTCAGTTACAATAATGTTAACACTACTAACAATACAGTTAGGGCTGATGTATGCAAACTTTCTGATACCTACACCTTTTCCCTGCTGTTCTGCTCACCCATCCTCTTTGCTCCTCTTGCCACAGCCCCCTCAAGAGGACGGTGGAGGTTTTCAAGAAGTGATCAGCGTCCTGAGTTCTTTGCAGGGAGGAGTGTGACACTGGCATTCCTCAATGTGGGATCTGCTTGGATTATTTTTATACACTATCTAAAACAATATGCTTGCTTCCTTTATCTCCAGTGATTCCCCATTTCATATTTTGCTTGCTTTTCTATTCTCTTTTATTATCCTTAAAAAACATTTTACCAGACACACATGATTGCACTCCTACAGTGCCCAGTAATTGACCACTGCCGTTTGTGTTTACAGTCCTGGGGTTTTTCATATCTGTCTGTTGCTATACTACACTACATTTTTATTCTAGGATCATAGGCAGGTCATCCTACACAAAATAACTACTTGTTGTCATTACCTGTTAGTTAGCAGTAGGCATTGCACTGTACAATTGCACACAGCTAAACTGAAGCTAAAACAATTTAGGATGGAGCTATCTGACCTCTAGACAATTGCTGTTACAGCTGTGACATGCTAAAATCAGCTCAAGCCAAGAGAACTGCGGACAAGTCCAGAGAACCTGTATTATTTGGTTAATAAAAAGTCTGTGGCCTCTTACCAATAATGGCAAACTCATTTTTACTCAGCTACAGGGCTCAAGTTTTGGTTAGGAAGTTCATGTGAAGGTTTTATGAAAGTCAAGTGGTTTTCTGAAAGTACTAATGGAAACATTAAATGAGTCAAATAAGTAATACAAATACTTCATGAAAGAAACCTGTAAACCTTGAAATTGTGTAAATATACAGAGTTTTAATAAGGTTATTCCTATAAGGTTTAAATATTAAGAAACACTTATGGGTGGTGTGCTTATGAAGGCTTAATCTTGTCCAAGCCTCAGCTGTTAAGCCATAAGAAAGTGAGTATCTCATTACAACTGCAGATTGGAATTTTTATGGTCTAATCACTGACAGAAAACTTCATTATTACAAATGTGATAAGTGAATGTAGTAATCATCTGTCTCTTGACAAACTAAATTTAACCTTTAGCCTAAATTTTATCTTCAGTGGTTCTCTAGACCATTTAATCTTATTTCGTGGTTTGTTCTAGATGTACGAGTGCCAATTCAACCCTTTACCAGATACAGCCATTTCTGTTGATTCTTCTCTTGGCATCCTTACTTTTCTTTTTTGAGGAGGTGCTAGGCCATAATTTTGGCAGTTTATCTTAACTTTGGGAGTCTTTTATAAAAAGTCTAAGTGTACTAGCATTTCCACATCCTCTTTAGCATGCTTCATATACATTTTATGCTTTTTGTATTAGCAGCAGTCTTTGACTCCCTTGTCTAATAGAATTTGGATTTCCAAGATATTGATTAAGGGCTACAATGTGCTTAGTATTTGTACCCATTAGTGTGAAAACCATAAAACAGGAAAAGCTCTGCTAGAGTCATTGGATATGTAAAATAGTGTGCCTCAACCTGAGGAAGTATTCCCAGTCTGACGCTGCTGAGCCAAAATGAGTCCCCACACAGGGCCACCTAGCCCATGACATGCAGTTATAACTGAACTGCCCATTGAGCTACCCTAAGCAATTAATTTGGCCTCCAGAGCCCACTTTGCAGCCTCAAGATTCTGAAATGGTGGGTTTGCAGGTGGATTTGGTTTCAAATATACACTTATAAAAATGTCAGTAGAGACAGCATTCTTCTGAGGTCTCAAGAGTCCTCTAGAAAGTGTCTGTACGTAAATGCAGCACTGTTGCTTGAGAGGGTGTCAGGAAATTACATTTTAATGGATCTGTATTGTTCCAGTTCTCTTGTTTCTATGAGACATGTGGGAACACTCCTTCAGAGTGTAATTGTCCTTAAGCTTTTATGAATTGTTTTAAGAGACCATCAAGTATCCAGCACCAACAGTTTTACACAACATGAGAAACTTTACTGAGCAAAGTTTCTTGTCCTGATAAATGTTACTCACTCTTATAAAAATGCTGTTCTGAGCCTGGCTGGTTGATCACTTTAGGAATAATTGCTTGATTATTCTTTGGTGGGGAGGGGGCATGAATGAAAGGGAGATTCATGATGCTACTTGATTTCAGCTTTTTTTTTTTAATATCTCAGTTGCATTTAATGAGATAGGATGGAGCAGATTCTTGAAAGTTTTCAAAGCTGGAGATTTGTAGAACAATAAAATCATGGATACACTTGTACCAAGCACAGGTAAAGTGATTTGTCTCTGATGCTTTTTTAAAGTTTTTATGTCTATATGTCTTGTGTTGGTGGGATAAATTTGAATGAATAATTAGCATCTCTTCTATTTGGTGACCTGCAGAGCTACACACACTTGGCTTGTACATGTTACTGCTTGTGCTTAGGACTCTAATGCTTTGATACAAAAGAATGGAAGAAAAATTATAAAGATAAAAATATTTTGTTTTCTCAGCCTATGTACACATACATAGCACTTTCTGGATTTGAGTGCTAGCCTCTGTGTCTCTCAATTTTCAGTATTGAATTATCTGCATAATTACACTACCCGCACTACCTATGCTGATCTTTGATTTGCACCTGTCCATTGTATGTGGTCTTATTTCTATTGTGATTATCAAGGACATATTGGTTTATAGATGAAAAACAGGTTGTAGGAGATGAACCTGAAAAACTAGAGTGCATTTTAAATGGGCTGTAGTCACTGGTTGAGGACAGGGTCCTGCTGTTGACCAAACAGTCTGTAGTCAAGGAACAGTCTTGATTTTCTTCTTAATGTTAAGTTCCCTCAAAGCAGCACTTGTGAATAAATCTCTAAATAAATAGCTCCATTACATCCATTACATCCCACTCAATAATGATTCAGCCTAGAGCACTTGAACACATCTCTCAATGATACTTTGTGTCCTTATACATATAATATATAGAATCACAGAAATATAAAACTGTAGAATGGCTTGGGTTGGAAAGGACCTTTAAAGGCCATCTAGTCCAACTCCCCTGCAATATGTAGGGACATCTTCAACTAGATCAGGTTGCTCAAAACCCCACTCAACCTGACCTTGAATGTTTCCAGGAATAGGACATCTACAACCTTTCTGGGCAACGTGTCCCAGAGTTACACCACCCTCATCGGAAAAAAATTTTTCCTTATATCTAATCTGAATCTACCCTCTTTTAGTTTAAAACCATTACCCCTTGTCCTAACGCTACAGGCCCTATTAAAAAGTCTGTCCCCATCTTTCTTATAAGCCCCCTTTAAGTATTGAAAGGCCACAATAAGGTCTCCCCAGAGTCTTCTCTTCTCCAGGCTGAACAACCCCAACTCTTTGAGCCTTTCTTCATAGGAGAGGTATTCCATCCCTCTGATCATCTTCATGACCCTTCTCTGGACCTGCTCCAACAGGTCCATGTCTTCCAAATATAGTTGGAAGGGACCATTAGAGGTCATCTAGTCCAACACCCTACTCAAAGAAAGGCTATTGCAACACTAGATCGTATGTTCTCTCAGAACTGGCTTTTGGAGGAGCTCGTAGTCTGCCTGTGGGTTAAAGTAAAAGAGAGTTGAAGAACAGAGATAATGACTGTGGCCAATAGCTAAATGTTTCTGGCACGATGGAGAAGAATAGAAAAGACTGTCCTATGAGGGAAGTGGGCGTTGGTACTGTGAGGTACTCTGCATGAACTGTCAGAAATCTTATTGTCTTTTTGTATCAGAATAAAGATGTATATCTTTTGGTTTGTCTTCTGATACAGAAGTGCATAGGATTACCTTCCTCTTCATCAAACTAGCAGCAGTGTAATCACCAACCACGCAAAATTACAAGTACTTTTTGGAGAAGGACAATATGAATAACAAATCATATGTAATGATATAACAAATTGAAGACATTGAGGATCTGTGGTGATAAACATGAGAAAAGAAAGTATGCAAAATGAAATAGAAATACAGTAACATCATAATAATTAAATGATAGGATAAATGTTTTCCTGAATTCTATTAATAAAAACTAACTCATTTTTGTCATAAAATAAGAGGGTTTTGTTGTTATTCATTTTTTTCTGTACCCTAAATTTCATCTCAACTTGCTACCCTGCTTGCCTTCAACAAGAAACAAACAAACAAAAAAACTGCCTTAGAAATTCAATTTTGCATTACCCATCATAGCAAGTGCTTCAACTTGCCTGATGGCTCTGAGAAAGTGCTAAATCATTTATTTATATGGTAAAAACAACAAATGGCCTTGTTTAACATAAGATGTAATATATTAGTTTTATACTTTAGGTCGATAATAAATCCAGCTAACATAACCAAAGCATGTCAGTCCTACACATGGTTCTGTAAGAGCTCTAGGAATGAAACATGGAAGAGTGACACCATTTTTCTCAATGGCAATTGGAGTCATCTGTTAGTTCAGGGGAATATTGTGTTAAAACCTTCCTGCTAACAGATGAGTTAAACACTTCACCATCGCTTAAGTATTAAATCACACAGCAGATGCTTGGTCGATCCATCTGCATTCTTTCCCCCACTTGCTCATACATGCCCAACAATACAATAAGCAACAGTTAGGCAGAGCTACATTTTGAAATCAGGTTATCACTTCAACCTGTATTTACTCTGAGAAATTTGTTTCTACATTCAGTAATTTGAGGAAAATCTGTTTTTTTAATCCTATTCTTATAAGGGAAGGTCAAATTTCTAGGACAATACCAGATTTTTTCTCTTGAAATTTTCAGATGTGTCCTAGGTTAATAAGAAAACAAAGACATCTCCTTATTTAATATAGTTTTCAGAACTATAGCTCTCTAAAATGAAACTCGAAGCTAAACTATATTAAGGCTTGCATTTTCTTACTAAGCTGAATAGTTGTATTTGTTTTTTTTTTAGTGCCGTATCATAGCAATCTCAAAATTTAATGAATTCAAGAGTGTTCCTGCTTCTATTTTTGTGAAGAACTGGGAAACATCTTAATCTTCTAAAGGTCAACTGACCCTTTTACAAATTTTTAGCATCATACTGCTAGTATTAATTTTTTCCAAAGCTCAGTATAATGTTTGCACTATGAAGGGAAGATCTTTGTTTATTTACATGCTCTTTCAGTCTAGCTGTCTGTTATAATGAAAATATTTTATTCATTTAGAGCTGTTCATTTGAAGTAAAAAGACCAAGCAGTAAAGAAAAATTCAAAGTTTACTTTTTTTTCTACCTCGTGGGGGAGAAAAGAAGTTAGAAAGGTTGTGAAGTTCTCATTATAAGGTTGTAAGGTCATAGGGTTACATTTTCAAACTTGTTTAGACATCCAAATATATAGTTAGCTGCCCAGTATGACTACGTGAATGTATGTATGCATATCTAAGCATCTAACTATCTTGAAATGTTGGCCAAGGATGACTTTGGCCAAAACTTATGACATTCTGTTAATTCTGATAACTGTTATTCAAGAACAGATATATGTGATATTCTAAACATGTTTTCACATGTGATGTGTATGCCGGGAAAAAAACGTAAATTCATTTTAAAAAATGCAACAATTCTGTCTTGGTAGTTTTGCATTCAATTGCAGTTTTCTGCCTAATACAGTCTGAGACAACTCTCAAATCGAATCATGAACAAGGAATGCACTGTTCTTCAGTTTCTAAAATATCAACAAAAAAATCAAGTTTCTAACAATGTATGCCAACTTATACACTTTCAAATAAATATATATGAAGACAATATACCATTTTACTCAGCAAAGAATATCAAATATGCCATTAAAGTTACACTAGACAGCAAATAAATATATTTTAGAGGCTATGCTGAAGAGGCAAACTCTGATTAAAAGGATGGTTTAGATCAATTGACCCGAGTCAGTCTTCCGTGGTGATAGAAAACAGCTTTTTATAATTACCTATAAATACTAAACATGACCTGATGTCTCATGCTTCTGTGTTTGGGAAAAAAAATCAACACAAGGCATTTAGTAGCATGTAGGAAAAAGTTGTACTGAGTACCTTGGTGCAATTCTCACTTACTCACACTGTAGTTAAAGCTCTGACTGTGCTTAGTACATGACTAGATTTTTAAATGGTATTTTAGGATGGATATCTGGATTTTGGGGAAGCAGGGGCTGTGTGATTCTGCAACAAATCAAGTGTTGATAAAGGAGGCTAGTCTCAATGCAATTAGTGCCTCTCATTCTAATTTTAGCCACTGTTACTACAGTGCTTGTAGGAGGAAAGTATGTCTCCCTCTCTTGCTTCTTGTTCTTCACCTGATGGAAAACGACAATGCCATATGCTAGTAAAATATGCTGAAACACATTTCAATATGTTGAAAAATACATGAGACTTCAAGACTATTTCCAGATTCCATTAATATATTACAGTTTCATTGCATAGTAATAATGGGCTGAACATTACCTGTGGAGGCAAGAGTTGATATTTCTTACAGAATATGAAAAGGTGTGCAGTTTGCTCAATACCTGTGTCGTTATTTCTGGAGAAAAAATTTGGCTGAAGATCTCCAGCATGGAATGTAACCTGACCTCATTGTAAGAACCCTACAAACCTAGCTAAAAGGAAACCAATTAGAGTAATTAGAACAAGATTCAACTCTTACCAAGGCTGACCTGCATACAAAGACCATAGTTCTTTTTCTCTCTCTGCATGAAGTTTTTAGATCCATAGAGGGTGAAAATTTGCACATAAAATGCTTGTGCTGTTTTCTTTAAAAGCACTCCTTAAAGGCTGATGTGCTCCCTAAGTTTCCCCAAAGTTCTGAATATTGATGTTCAGTTCTGACCGGGACTTATTATGCTGAGCATCAACTTGCCAAATCCTGTTATAGTGAAAACCTTGAGATAATGTTTAATGGCATGAAGTGAGACTGCTATAGTGACGTTAAATGATATGTGCCTGAAGAAAATAAGTGATTTAGCAAGAATCTTGACATCTTTAATCTTAGACATAGTTTCTTAAAAGTGTGTTTATAGAGAAAAATAGAGTTTTTCAGCTCCAAGAGAAAAAATAAACAAAAGCAATATCAAAATGAAACAGCTATTTTTAGTTTGAGACATTTATTTTCTCCAAAAGGGAAAATCTGCAATGAGTCATTCCAGCAGCTGGTGCTAAAGCTGGGTTAGTCACATGCCTATGACCCTCTTAACATGAGTCCAAACACCAAAAGGCTCCTGAAGAAACTAAAACCAGAAGTTCATAAAATACATGAAGGTTCATGACCAGTAGATATAATCTATTCAAGTCACCTCCACCTTATTATCTTTTATGCATGTGCCCACGCTTTTGACCAGTGCATCCTGCATCTGTATTGTTAGCTGGGCATTGCATCAAGCTGAATTAAGGTTAGCTTACTAACAACAGCTTTAACTACTGCTTACACCTAGCAATATGTATTATCCTGTAGACTGTATGTGTCACTGATCCCAGCAAGTATGGCAGTGTACATCTTTTCTGCACATCTTCAATGATGTGCAGCAGTTCTCTTTGGCATTATATTGCAAAGCCATTTTTCCTTTCCAGGTTTGGAAATTCAGTTGGTCTTCTAATGAGCTCAGGAAACTGAAAATATTATGGATTGCTCCTTAGAAGTGCTTCCAGACTACTCATAGAAGCTAAGAGAAGCAGGCTGATTGCAAAGAGCAAGTAGTTACTTACTGGGCACAGGTGGCTGAGAAGTCAAATCCCTGATGGCGAGTCAAATTCTGTCCTTCCAACCAAATGACTGTAATAAAGTACAGTCGTTGGATGCTAAGTGAGATCTTTACCTCTCTTCAATAGCTTTGCCAGCACTTTTTGCATTTAACCTATGCCCAGTGCCTGGCCAAGAAAGATAAAGGTTGTCATGATTCGTACCACACTGTCCCAGGTTAAATGATGTGGGGCAGCCTGATCCACAGCAGAGAGCCCTGAGTACTCTCACGTATGTCGTGTGTGTGGCTGAGCTGGCAATGCTGCCATCTAAACACACTAACAGCAAGGGATTAGTTACATATAATTGTAAACTCAAGAAACTGAACAGTTGGTAATGTTTATTTAAAATGTTGAAATCATTGCAAATGATGATAGATCGCAGCCAGACAATATGTGATGTCTCAGTGACCCTGCTCCACAGGAAAAACATGAAATCATTGGGGAAATAATTTTAATTCTAGCAATAAGAGGAGCGGCTATTTACAGGACTGCAGTCAGTCATCCAGTCTTATCTGTTAGGCGGTTCTAAAAGGGAAAAAAATAAAAGCCAAATATTCATTATTTGCAATTGTTTCTCCCCTTCAGTTCAGTAAATTTTGTTATTTTTATTAGGATGTGCTTATTAGAATAAGTCCAAAAGAACTTAGTTCATTACAGCTACGGAGGGGACTGAAGCACTAAACAAAATGGGGTTGTTTAGTTTGGAGAAGAGGAGGCCGAGGGGAGACCTTATTGCTCTCTACAACTACCTGAAAGGAGGTTGTAGCGAGATGGGGTTCGGTCTCTTCTCCCACGTAACAAGTGATAGGACAAGAGGAAACGGCCTCAAGCTGAGCCAGGGGAGGTTTAGATTAGATATTAGGAAAAACTTCTTCACCAAAAGGGTAGTCAGGCACTGGACCAGGGTGCCCAGGGAAGTGGTTGATTCCCCATCCCTGGAGGTATTTAAAAGACGGGTAGATGTGGACATGGTTTAATTGCGGACTTGGCAGTGCTAGGTTAACGGCTGGACTCAATGATCT
This sequence comes from Platalea leucorodia, assembly GCF_965183815.1. Classification (NCBI taxonomy): domain Eukaryota; kingdom Metazoa; phylum Chordata; class Aves; order Pelecaniformes; family Threskiornithidae; genus Platalea; species Platalea leucorodia. The sequence goes on from NC_138824.1 coordinate 15,973,138, forward strand.
TAAGGGTCTTTTCCAACCTTAATGATTCTGTGATTCTATGATTCTATGAAAATGCATTCATATGTCAAAATGAAAGACAATTTCATCAGTACTTTTCTCTACTAGTCCATGTCCTGTCAATGCTTTATCTTATCCATGTGAAAGTTTTGTTTAACTTGAAAAGTGTGATTATTCTTTCTAGTAACACAGGTAGAGAGACTTCTGTGCACACATTTTTATTATAAACTTAGTCTACTTGAGTTCTGGTTATCACCATCAATTTCTTCTGAGTGTACACAAATTTCAGCTGACTCAACTTTCCACAAGACCTTAATCTCTCTTTTTTTTTTTTAGCAAGCTCACTTACAAGTATCTAGATGCAGAAGACTTGGTGAGATGATTAAATTCTGATAGTGAAATAAGAATCACTGAAATCATTCTTTGCGTACATTTCAGAGACTATTCCTATATTCTCTTTTATATAGAAATTAAGAAAGTGCATTCTACTTTGTTACTGGGACAGTGTGCACATGCTCAGCTGCAGAAACTCACTTGACAGATGGTAACTTGTTAAGACTTTAACAGATATTTGCAAGTGATGTGTCAGAGTCCAAAACCTCTGACTGGCTCTTAGATTTGGCAGTGACAAAAACAGTAGTTCTGAGTTGGCCAGAAACCTGTCAAGCTTAGGCGATTTGTTTTTCTGCGCTATTTCTAAACTGTTTTCTTTCTCCCACCATATCTTCCCATTTCCTATCCAAACAAACACCACCCCAGTGAGGAAACTTCGCTTTATCATAGAATCATAGAATCATTAAGGTTGGAAAAGACCCTGAAGATCATCGAGTCCAACCGTTAACCTAGCACTACCAAATCCACCACTAAACCATGTCCTCAAGCACCACGTCTGCCCATCTTTTAAATACCTCCAGGGATGGGGACTCAACCACTTCCCTGGGCAGTCTGTTCCAATGCCTGACTACCCTTTTGGTGAAGAAGTTTTTCCTAATAGCCAACCTAAACTTCCCTTGGCACAGCTTGAGGCCGTTTCCTCTTGTCCTATCGCTTGTTACTTGGGAGAAGAGACCGACCCCCCACCTCGCTACAACCTCCTTTCAGGTAGTTGTAGAGAGTGATAAGGTCTCCCCTCAGCCTCCTCCGGACTAAACAACCCCAGCTCCCTCAGCTGCTCCTCATAAGACTTGTGCTCTAGACCCTTCACCAACTTCGTTGCCCTTCTTTGGACACGCTCCAGCACCTCGATGTCCTTCTTGGAGTGAGGGGCCCAAAACTGAACACAGCACTCAAGGTGCGGCCTCACCAATGCTGAGTACAGGGGCACTATCACCTCCCTGGTCCTGCTGGCCACACTATTCCTGATACAGGCCAGGATGCCATTGGCCTTCTTGGCCACCTGAGCACACTGCTGGCTCATGTTCAGGTGGTTGTCAACCAACACCCCCAGGTCCTTTTCTGCCAGACAGCTCTCCAGCTGCTCTCCTACCAGCTCTCTTCTGCCAGCAGCTCTCCAATATTTATATATTGTAATGTTACATTTCTACATCCTTGAAGCCTTCATTATCTTCAATAACACTTCCCAGGTTTATGTTAAGCTATTTGAGCACTGAGAAGGAGGTATTAGGAGTGTGTGTTGGTGATTGTCTTTGGTCCTACTCTACCTAGGCAATATGCTAAGATTTCTTACAGCATTGGAAATTGGCCCACATTTAGTTATACATATGCATACCTTCCTTCCGTATATGCAATTTGGAAATGCATTTCACCTCTGTTATGCACTACAGGTCATCTGTACAGGTAAAGTGTAGAATTGCTATATCAACGTACAGGTAATCTTGCTAGCCTTCTACGTGCAATCCTGCTGGTTCTTCATGACAGCTTTACACCATCTAATACTATTCAGCCAAAAGACAACCAGACTCCAGAATGTATATGAAATCAAGGATGGTATAACATAGTAGTCCGATCTGTTCAACAATTGTTAATAGTTAGTTTTCATACTGATTCATCTTTTGTCTGCTCTTGATGTTTCTGTTGATTATTTGTGCTAATGTGAGTTAAAGCAGAATGGATCTGTGACACTGCAAAGTCTTTCAAATGAGCCATTGCCAGATCGATGACAACATACAGCAAAATCTGTAGTCATTAGTGATTAGCTATAGCTCTAACACAGCCTATCAATTCACAACTGGTTTTACTGACATGCAGGATACAGTACCGTGGTGGGTTGATCCTGGCCAGCAGCTAAGCACCTACACAACTGCTCATTGACTGCCCACGCCCCCCTCTGTGGGATGGGGGAGAGAATAGCAAGATCAAGAGTTAAAAAACTTGTAGGTCAAGATAAAGGCAGTTTAATAGTGAAGGAAAGAGAAGAACAAACCAACAACCGATGCAAAGGCAATCCCTCACCACTTCCCACAAGCAGACCAATGCCCAGCCAGTCTGTGAGCAGTAGCTACTGTGGAAGACAACCCCCACACACCTTTTTTTATTTATTGCTGCCCATGACATCATATGGTATGGAATATCACTTTGGCCAATTTGGGTCAGCTGTCCCAGCTGTGTGCCCTCCCAAATTCTTGCCCACCCCCAACCTTATTGCCCATGGGGGCAAAATGACAAACAGAGAAGGCCTTAATGATGTGTAAGCACTGTTCAGCAACAGCTAAAACATTGGTGTGTTATCAACACTGGTTTAGTCACAGATCCAAAACACAGCACCATACAGGCTGCTATAAAGAAAGTTAACTCCATCCCAGCCAGATCCAGTACAAGTAAACAGAGTGCTTAGTGCCTAATCTATTGGAAATGGACTTAATTTCACTTAGTGAATGGACCACAGAACTTAACCTTACAAAAGGAAGTGCAGCTCATTTCTTGGAGACCTTGGCTATAGTTTGCTATTTTTCTGCTAATTATGTAGACAACAGCTGCTCAGAACACCCAGTGACTCCTAGCAGGCTCCTTGCGTGTGGGGAATAGCATGTGTCCCCTAGGGAATAGGAGAGAAGCAGCAGGAGCTAGTTTGTGCTCAAGTGTCCACACATGGTGAAGCTAGGAGACAGCTGTGTTGTGCACTTGGTTCCAGAAACTAAAAAACATTTCTGGGTTTTGTGGTACAGATGTAGCCCAAAAAAACCCTTTATTTCCTCTAAGACTGGCAGTGAACCGATATCCTGTGGTGGACTCAGAGCTGGGGGACAGTCTCATCCACAGCTGAACTTGAATGGGATACCTTCATCTGCAAGGCATTTAACCACCCAAATACTTTCAGTGACCTAAAGTCAGGTATTAACACTAGCCTCTAGCTGAAGCAAAGTGTAATTCTAAGTTTGTAAGCAGGGAAAAGACAAGGAGATACACAGACTTAAGGAGTCAATGTAGTGTCCTTAGATCTTGTTTAATACCTTCTCTATAGCTTGACACAGCCCTACCTTTCATTAGCAGTTCTGCAGATCTGTTTTCACTTGCACCGACATTCATTTCAAGAAAGATGAGCTGTTCCTGCAGCAGCTGTGATATAACTGTTATGAATGTGAGGGTATACAATGCATTATGTTTTACTGGAAGTGTTGGAGGAACTCTGCCTCATCCCTTTGTACAATTCCTACACAGCAGTCAACAGAGAACCATGCTTTGTGTTCATGAAAGCACTGCATGGCTTCCTGAATTGCTTCTTATGTGCGTAATCTGAATGCAAATCGCAGCTCTGTGTTCATTATAGGTACTATAAAATAGCAGTAAGTGTTGAAATTTATAACTGACTGAATTTGCTATAAATGTGTGCTTTATTGCCTGTTAATGCACAGTTGCTGCAGTAAACTTTGCAGTCTTGTTATTTTATAACGTTTTACCGTGCGTATTAGAACAGCGTGCTCACACTGGCATAGTTAAGAATGAATTGCAGTTTCCATTAAAAACCTCTGTTTTCAGTCATAAAGACTCACTCACTGCTCTAACATAGTGCATGAATTTTAGATCTGCACTTTTTCCTTGGAAGGAGCCAGATTGGCTAATTCCAAATAATTTACGTATGAAAACAAGAGAGTGGGGCATTTGTTAGAATTTGGTTTAATTTTGAATCTTGTATTTAAAAATGCAAGTGGCTTTAGTTTAAACAAGTAAAACAGTTGTTTACAGGAGCTGTTCTGGTTTAGTTAAGTGAACTCTTTTCCACTCTGTTTTCCCAGAGAGCAACAGAGGGCCTACATGATGTAAGGTCACAATGACCTGATGTAGACCCATATTTTAAATGAGTCCGTCCAGTTGGTGAATGGGGCTCCTGCCTTAGTGAAGAGTATAGGACCAGTTTTATTATGAGTTGAGGTCCCTGTAGACAGATGTTTCCCAGAAGTTAGGTTTTTATGATTGCTTAATAAGGAAGAAATCCAGATAATCTTTTTTAATAATCATGTTGCATTCATGTTACACTTTGCTGCTGGAGACTTCATTGCATTATACAAAGAAGGGTACTGGAGGTACTGCTCCCTGCACTTATTCTCTAGAATGGAGGACATAGGTACTAAGCAGGCAAAATACATGGTATTAGCTACTGACTCAATATCAGAGAAAGGATGAATATGTAGTGTGTTGGTTAGTTACTGGGCAATATTGGGTTTTAGGCTAGCCTCTGTTTCGGTTGTTTGGGTTTTTGTACTTTCCTACCTCAGGCTCAAGTACTTCCAAAGAAGCTGTAAAAGTCAGAATTTCTTAATCAGTAAATCTAAATGTGGTTGGTATAGCTCTGAAAGACTATGGAGATGTGCACCTGTGCTCATACTTAGTAAAAACTCACAGAAAGTATGTTGGGAAAAGAAGAGGATGGGGCAAGAGTGGAGGACCATGCTCCAAGACATGTTCAAATGCAAGATTTTTGAGAGGATTTAGGCTTACACAAATCTCTCTTTGAAAGTCAATGACGCTTCCTGGCTGTGTGTTGTTCAGAGGTATGGGATTTATTTTGGCAAACTGGAACCACTCTAAGAGATTCCTTGGCAATCTGTTGAAGTTACAGGTTCAGAATGGACAGCATCAAGGTGAAATAGGGCATAATGTTCCACTGAGATAGCAACTGAGGGGAAAAATGGAAAATAAGTAACTTAATGTATTTGTCCATGTGCTCAGCTGCAGCATCTTCCCAAAATGTTAGTGTCTCATAAGGAAGACAAATCAGGGGCTAGTGCGTGTGCCAAAACATTCCTCTGGGCAGCTGTGTTCACATATGTTAAGAAATGGTGGAAGCAATTAACCTGTAAAAATATTTGCTATATCTGAGAACATTTCAGGCAAAAATGAGGCACAAATCACATTCTCCATGCCCGCTGCTGAGCTGCTGTGTCACAACAGGGACTTCCATTTCCTCTGCAAAATACCTGGAAAGCAACACAAAGAGGCAACATTCCTTGACTGCTGAAAAGGCAGTGGGACATATGGATGCATAAGATTGCAAAAAATTCACGTCACAGTAATTGTTTCAAGGGCCAAATATTTCCTGAGCTGAGAGAGACAGGGGCAGCACAGCCCTTGCACTTCTCCACTCTTGCCCAGAGCCTGCATGCCGAGCTGCGAGGTGGCCCTTCGTCTGCATCCTCACCCTGCACCAGTGAGTGCTCATTAAAGAGAACATGTTTTATTTAATGAGAAAATCCCCTGCATTGTCTTCTGTGTAAATCAGCTTCGCTTGGACTTCCCCTGTGTTACAGCATTACATTTCTGGGAGCTGCTGACAGCCCCTGAGGCAGATCTAAGCTGAGCTGAGGACAGCTGAAAAAAGAGGCAGTTTCCATCTGTAAAGGCTTTTTATTGCATTTCAACTTTGCTCTAAATACTTTTCCCTTTCGAAAGGATGAATTAAGCAATGCTTTGCAGTGACAGGGACATCTTCAAAATAAGCATTTGCTGACAAAGACAAGTCTTTCAGCATCCACATCACAGGGTGACCCACAGAAGGAGGTGTGGGTAGTATCAAAGGGGGCTACAGCTCATGTCCTGACTTAACCTCTTCACGCAGCATTTAATACCCACCACTGGAGGGAGTGGATCAGGTGAGCCCCTAGGAAACCCCACAGTGCTGTTAGCCAGGTAAGTGCAGTGTAGGTAGGCAGTACTGGGGGGGAGCAGAGCTGAACAGCAGCCACTGACCCCTCCCAGTGACACCATCCCTGCTCCCCCAGTACCAAACAGTACTCATGCATTCAGGGCCACTGAGCGATGTGGGCATTTTCCATTAGACATCTCTTTCTGTCAGATGAGGTAGAAAGAGTCAAACTATTTAGCACTGTGAATTCTTCGTTCATCTACCTACACAGCTGATCTGTTTTTAATGACACCTTCAGTAACTGAAGGTGGCACACAAGCCATGAGATCAGTACAATTTCTTGCCCTTTCCAGTTGTTTCACATATAATATGATTAGGAGCAGTGATAGTCTTCACGGTGCTTGTGAGATCCATGTGGAACTTATTTTCCAGCTACCTCAACTGTGATGTGGCAATGACAATAATAATGTTGTTGATGTAGCAGCAGTGCTATAACCGTGAAGGTCTAAGGATGTAAACAGTGCAACGTCTGGGGAGAGTGGTTATAGCTTTTATCAGACCTACTAGATGCAGCTGAAAATACAGATAAGCTTCCAGGCACGCAAGACTCAAAGCCACATACAGACATCTGTTTTCCTCATCTATGAGTAAGTCTAATAAAAATAAAAAAGGAGGGCTCACTGTGTGACCTTTCTCCTTTCTGTCAGAGGTTAACAGTTCTTAAGGATACTGTAGTTTGGCTCAGACAGATAGCAAGCTAGAGAAAAAAATTCTTGAGGATTAATGTGTTTTCCGTTGTACACTCTGGGGCAAACCCTCGGTGACTGCTACTCCCTCTCTGCACAGAAATCATCTGTGCAGGGGATACTGAACTTCCCTCCAGCACAGCTCAGGTGAAAAGCCATATCTGCTAATGCAGCCTGAAAACAGTGGTACTGCCTTTGATATTGATGCTTTGGGATCAGCTTCAGGAGCTGTTAGTGTACAAATCCCCAGCTCTGGCTCTCCCCCTGCCTACCCCAGGCTGTGGTGTGGACAGCCCAACAGACTCTAGTTTCAAGATATGTCCACAGCTGTGATTTCTGCAGCACGTATTTATCCTAATTCAATTGCCATTAGTTCTTCTATGGCCCTTCCACAGGACTCAGCTGTAGTCCTGTGTGGAAATCCCATGCTTAAATCCTGTTTCTAATGAAAGAAAAAAAAAAAAAAATCAAAGCAAGCTGAACACCAGCATGAATACAAAGTGTTGTGGGTACTTAGTGCACCACAGAAATATAATTTCATCTGTTTGCAAAGAAACAATGTAAAAATTATGCTGCTGTAGAAAAGCACCCCTTGGAAGTATTGTGTAAATCCTTTAGAAGCAAATGATCTTTTCCTAAAAGCACAAATGAGTTAAACTTACTTTACCTTCCCTACCCAAGATAAATTACAGCAATGATTAAACACAGCTTAGGATCCACTTTGTACATGGTGCTACTAAACTATCAATTACAGACAAGTCAGCATGAACTGAAGGGAAAGTAAGATCCAAATTTGGAAAAAGGATGAAAAAATACCAAGGGAGTATTATTGCAGTGACACAGGGAGAAAAGTGAGTAAATTAAAAGTAACAAGGGAAGTACAAGTTGCAAAGAGGAGCTGCTGCATAGTGCCTGCCTTTTTAAAGTGTCTGAATTTTAGCTCCACCTGAATGTAATCTTGCAGTTCTAGTCTGACAGGACATGGCTTTCCAACAACATTTGGAAGGTAAAAGCTTGAGGAAAAACGTGGTGCTCCACCTGGGACTAAGCAAAACCTTTAATTAGGATGGGCACACACAGGGTGGGCAGCAGCACCTGCAGTTATGAGCAGTCTAGGGTAATATAACACTCAGGCACCTGTTTTTTTTCTTTTGTTTCACTTTCCTGGACATCAGTGTTATTTTTGTTTGGTTTGGCTTTTCGCATATATTCTTTTATATATATAAATACATGAATTCATATATATATTTATATTTTTTCCTGCACTGTTGGCTTAAAACATTTACTCTGCTGAAGAATATCACACAATGAATTTTGCCAACGTGGAAGGGCTTGTCCCCACTCACTCCTGCCCTTATCTACCATTTTTAGTGTGCCAGGTCTGAAGTGACAGAACAACTGTAGGTGAGAGTTTAAGAAATACAGAGACTTCCTTACTGAAAACACAAAGTATAAAACTTTTCTCTTGCATTGCAGATAAATATGAACTAAAACCCTAGATCAAAACACCCTTCAATTTTGAGGAAATTCAGACCTCAAATTAAATTGACAGATGTATGTTAAGATTTTCTCAAGCAGGAAGAGACATTTTAGGCTGGAAGAGATATTGCTGCAAAAATTGTGGCTTCAGATTTACACAGCAGCTGAGCCAGAAGCTTTCAGGATTTCCATTTAGGACGTTCCTGAGTGCATTCTCCCTAAATGCTACTTTAGGTGCCTGAGGGTTTTTTTGGAGTTTCTGGCCATCAGATATATCTGAAAAACTTACGCACTCTCCTTTCAACCAAAAGAATTGCTCAAAAATTGCTGGCAATAGTAGATTCTTATCTTCCATATAGGCCAGTCACTGAAAAGGAAAATGTAATTTTTGGCAAGTTTTTGGCAGGAGGAAACATGCTGTTTATCCAGTTTGGAATGCTTTTCACATTTAGTAAGAGCATAATTTAGGTAAACTTTTCAATTATTTATGGGAGGTATGTTATAAACAGATATTATAAAAAAAGGAAAGAAAACCTACAAGACCGAATGTCTGGAAAAATACTTCCTAAATGTGAAGTTCATTAAACTGCGGTAAAATATCCCAAGAGTAGCAATGGTCAGCTGCTCAGCTCTTCGGTCAAATAAAAGTAGTCTGGACAAAGTATTGCAAAACACACTTTAGGGAACAATTTTGTAATGGCCAGGAAAATGGAGTAGGCGAACTAATAGGTCTTTTTCATCTCCATGTTCTATAACAGTATGGTTGTTTGAAGCAAATTTGTGTATTTAACCTCCGGCTCATGAGTCTGAGAAAGCTGTTACAAAATCTATGTATCCATTAAAATGTATACAAAGGTATAATAGAATCTAAATTTAAATGCAAAGGAAACCCAAAAAGACTTAGGTACAAAATGTATCTGTGTGTAATGTTAAAGTCCTGGTCATCTATGACTTACATGGTAATTTCAAGAAGCTTCTGGCATTTTGTTGGGGAATCATTTCCAACAGCCACTTGGAAAGCTTTAATAACTAATAGCAAATTCTCACTGCAGCCAGCCTAAAATAACATCTTTTTAATGCCCTGCTGTCTTTTTAATTGGCACCTTTAGAGCTGCAAACTGAACAGAAGCAAATAGTTTAAATGTCACCCAGGTTGACATCTTTTTCAGGGCACGTAGGGTAACAAATTGACTAGTGTCTGTGCAAATGAGGTGATTTGTTAGTGTGGGCATGACTGCCTTGATTGTGGTAAGGGTGAGAATGACCCTGAATTGCATATGTGCTGATGTGAGTAGGGTTTTGAGTTGTCTGCCTGTCTGGTGAACAGGTTGTTTGTACCCTTTACAACTATGCTATTTCATCAAAGCTCCTCCATTAGGCTGTTTGTAACTGATGCCTTAAATTAGCTGTGTAGAGGCCCACCTCTGTTTATACTGCATGGCAATAGCTGAGCTGCAGAGGTTATCACCAGATTACACCAGAAAAGCTCCCACGAACATGACATGCTTGCTTATACTGGATACTTTTCTCCAAAGAAATTTGGAAATGATGTGCTGAAGTGCTTTGAGGCCCCCTTGGCTCTACCAGTTGCTTCTCTGTTTTCTGTAATAGAGTGCATGACTCTGTGGGGCAAACATCTCATACAGACACCTAATCCTGGTGTCTGCGTTTTGCTTCGAGTCTCATTATCGTGTCTCAGTTTCATGGTGACTGTGTTCAGGTTAAGGGAAAGAAGTGCCTTCCTGGCTGGAAATCACGCAGACAGAGCTGAGCTAGGCACTGTCCTTCTGGTGGTGCCTCTCTGGGGAGCGAAACTCAGCAGCTCAGGCCGTGCTTTCTGCAATACTTTCTCAACACTTTCTTCACCTCTGTCTTTACCAACACTGTTGGATCCCAGGCATTGAGAACAAAAATCCAGGATAATCCAAACATAGACCCACCATCAGTGAAGAAGGAGTCAGTATGTGAATTATTACAGGAGCTTGACCCCCTACAAATCGATGGGCCTTGACACCATCCACCCAAGGGTGTTGAGAGAGCTGGTGTATTGAGGGGACACTCTCTATAATCTTCGAGAAGTCGTGGAGATTGGGGGATGTCCCAGAGGACTGGAGGAAGGCAAATGTTACCCCTATCTACAAGAAGGGCTCAAGGGAGGATCCAGGTAATTATAGGCCCATCAGTCTTACTTCAGTCCCTGGGGAAGTCATGGAACGGATCCTCCTGGGGGCCATCACAAGTCAAATGAAGCACGTGATTGGGAAAAGCCAACACGGCTTCACAACAGGCAGATCATGCCTGACAAATCGGGTGGCCTTCTATGATAAAGTGACCTGCTTGGTTGACATGGAGCGAGTGGTCGACGTTGTCTACCTGGATTTTGCCAGGGCTTTCGATATGGTTCCCCATGGCCTCCTCCTGGAGAAATTGATGTGTTACGGCCTAGACAAGTGGTCTGCACAGTGGGTGAGGAATTGGCTGGTGGGCCGCATCCGAAGGGTGGTGGTAAATGGCTCTTTCTCAAACGGGCAACCCGTCACAAGTAGGGTCCGCCAGGGATCGATATTGGGCCCAACGCTATTCAGTATCTTCATAAGTGATCTGGATAATGGCATCAAGTGTAGCCTGATGAAGTTCACAGATGACACCAAATTGAGCAGGGAAGTAGACACTCTGGAAGGGAGAGCCACCCTGCAGGAAGATCTGGATAGGCTGGAAGAGTGGGCTAACAAGAACCTTATGAAGTTTAACAAAGACAAGTGTAAGGTCTTGCACCTGGGAAAACATAATCCAGGAGGGCAGCTCAGACTGGGATCCACCTGGCTAGAGAGCAGCTCCGTGGAAAGGGACCTGGGGGTCCTGGTGGACAGGAAGCTCAACATGAGTGAACAGTGTGCTGCTGCGGCCAAGGAGGCCAATCGGATGTTGGGTTGCATCAAAAAGGGCATCACCAGCAGAGATAAAGAAGTCATTAGAGTGGGATACTCTACTCAGAGCTTGTCAGGCCACACCTGGAATACTGTGTACAGTTCTGGTCCCCATTATACAAAAAAGATGTGGACAGGCTGGAGGGGGTCCAGAGAAGGGCCACCAAGATGATCGAGGGTCTGGGAAGCCTGCCGTATGAGGACAGGCTGAGAGAGCTGGGTTTGTTCAGCCTTGAGAAAAGGAGGCTTAGAGGTGATCTCATCACCATGTACCAGTACTTAAAGGGGAGCTACAAAGAAGATGGAGACTCCCTTTTTGCAAGGAGTCACATGGTGAGGACAAGGGGTAACGGGTACAAGTTACTCCCATTGGACACGAGAGGTAAATTTTTCACAATGAGAACAGTCAATCATTGGAATAATCTCCCCAGGGAAGTGGTTGACTCCGCTATGCTGAACACGTTTAAGACTCAGCTGGACATGGTGCTGGGCCATCTCGTCTAGATTGTGCTGGAAAGATTGGACCAGATGATCCTTGAGGTCCCTTCCAACCTAGTATTCTATGATTCTATGAATACCCCCTGCTGTCAGTAAGTCTTACAGCTGTGAGTGATAGGTTCAGTACCTTCCAGTTATAGAGTCTTGTAGAACTTCTCTCAGTGATGCATAAGGAGGAACAGGAACCACAACATACATATTCAGAGGTTCAGACTCTGAAGAACTACTGGGGTAAGAATCTTTGGGGAGTCAAATCCAGTTGGCGGCCAGTCAAGAGTGGTGTTCCCCAGGGCTCGGTACTGGGGCCGGTCCTGTTCAACATCTTCATTGATGATCTGGATGAGGGGATCAAGTGCAGCCTCAGTAAGTTTGCAGATGACACCAAGTTGGGTGGAAGTGTCGATCTGCTGGAGGGTAGGAAGGCCCTGCAGAGCGACCTGGACAGGCTGGATCATTGGGCCGGGGCCAACTGCATGAGGTTCAACAAGGCTAAGTGCTGAGTCCTGCACTTGGGTCACAACAACCCTATGCAGCACTACAGGCTGGGGGAGGAGTGGCTGGAGAGCTGCCCAAAGGAAAAGGACCTGCGGGTGTTGGTTGACAACCACCTGAACATGAGCCAGCAGTGTGCTCAGGTGGCCAAGAAGGCCAATGGCATCCTGGCTTGTATCAAGAATAGTGTGGCCAGCAGGACCAGGGAGGTGATAGTGCCCCTGTACTCGGCATTGGTGAGGCCACACCTCGAGTGCTGTGTTCAGTTTTGGGCCCTTCACTCCAAGAAGGACATTGAGGTGCTGGAGCATGTCCAAAGAAGGGCAACGAAGTTGGTGAAGGGTCTAGAACACAGGTCTTATGAGGAGCAGCTGAGGGAGCTGGGGTTGTTTAGTCTGGAGAAGAGGAGGCTGAGGGGAGACCTTATTGCTCTCTACAACTACCTGAAAGGAGGTTGTAGCGAGGTTGGGGTTGGTCTCTTCTCCCTAGTAACGAGTGATAGGACGAGAGGAAACGGCCTCAAGCTGCGCCAGGGGAGGTTTAGGTTGGATATTAGGAAAAACTTCTTCCCTGAAAGGGTGGTCAAGCATTGGAACAGGCTGCCCAGGGAAGTGGTTGAATCTCCATCCCTGGAGGTATTTAAAGAATGGATAGATGCAGTGCTCGAGGACATGGTATAGATGGACTTGGCAGTGCTAGGTTAACAGTTGGACTCGATGATCTTAAGGGTCTTTTCCAACCTTGATGATTCTATGATTCTATGATTCTATAAGAATAGCCAAACACTTCTTTTTGTGCTGATGTCAGCAACAGCTATGCAGTAACCCAGTGATTTTTTACAATGAGACCAAGGAAGAGATGAGTTACCTGATAGCTCAGCCATAGATGTCATGTAGTTAATTAAAACAATGGTCCCCAACTTTCCCTACATGCTAAACAGAGGGAAAGCAACAGAACTTGCCCCTGCTATGCCTTGCTCTGGCATGCTAAATGGCACATATGCTTTGCTCAAGAGTGAAACTCATTACAGTCATTCATACAAGAAGATTTACCCCATGTTTTTGGACCAGTGGAGCATTAAGAAGGTCTAAAGCTTGCTCTCTTTTAGGTTCAGTTTTTGACGGAATTCAGTTTCTGTTTCATTTAAGTACATCTAGTGATATTTGGAGTCGCTCAGTGTCTCCCAGCAGCTGCCATGGAAGTGCCAGCTGCGGCTCCTGCCGTCTATTTTTGCTTTCCATTCAGGCTTTTGACACAGCTCAAGATTCAACTCTTTTATTCTTTTTGTCAAATGCTGTATTTTCTTCTTGCTTTCTCTTCCTCTGGTGCCTCTGGACAGTAGTATAATTTTGACACCAATAGTTGTTATAAATAATGTATTTCCCACTCTGGGGAACGAAGACTTGATGAAGGGAGGCATTGTGCATTGAAAATAGCAGGAATGCAGCAGATCTGTCATGCAAGACCACCAGCCCTAGGTGAGCTACAGTGGAAATTCACTCGGCTTCAGTTTGCCTTTGGCGTCTATGCTTCAGTTGGGAAAAGATAATGGATTTTAGATTATTCTTCAGGCTTTAGGACATATCAGACTCGAGTACTTTGTGATATATGTCCATGATAAACCTATGTATTTACCACAGATCTTAGCAAAAAGGCTCTTGCCTAACACTTAGGGCCCTTTTTGTTTTATAAAACGTGCAAGCACACGCAGAGGGAGACATTCCTTAAAATCTGAACTGCAAGTCTGGCTTCTTCATTTTTAGGTTTAATTCTCAGTGTCAGGGAACTTTTGGGGCTCAGTTTAGGGCTCACATTTCAATTCCCACTTTACTCTGAGGACTAGTCTTTAGTTTTCAGTTTTCCCCATTTGTACACTTCTGGCTTGAGGAGTCAGTAGCAGGACACATCTTTTATGCTGCAGTTCATTACGTTATCCATTTTTGTGTATTCATTTTATGTAGTTGTTCCCAGAGACACTGTGGTGGGTGTATCTATTTTTAGAAGTAAACAGTGACAAATATTTCCATCTGGAGAAAAATAAAAAAGTTGCTTCAGTTGAACCTAAAGTTTGACTCACAAGGAAACAGACTTTTGCCATACTTTGAACTTCTAAAGTGGAAAGTTAGAAGACAATAGGACTGAAGAGGATTTTCAATGGCTGCTGTGTCTGTCAGACATCTAATTGTCAATGACTTTTCTCTGGGAAAGTTTTAGGCCCCTGGCTGGTCTTTACTGCCTTTGAAAATCTCTTCTTGCCTAGTCCTGTGTCATACATGCCATGTAGAAACAATTCTGTTTATCCCAGAGATGCTTTCTGTAAGATAGCCTAAATGCAGCCATTTAAAAGGCACATGTCTCCAATGAGTACTCCCTGGTAGCACATTTCTGTAAAGCCTTAAAGGCAGGGATGAATCCCACACAAAAACCCATATAAGACAGAGCACTGCTGTTTGAATAGCAAAACCAGCAAGGTTATTACTTTGAGGAAGCCATGAAAGTTGGCACTACAGTGTGTCAGAGTAAGGTTAAATGAGCTGAAGACTGCAGGCCTATTTAATTAAGTAAATAGACTATCAATCACAAAGAATAACAGTACTAAATAGTAGGTTTATAAACCTTGCAATCTCGTTCCACGGGTTCCAGTGTTGTCCTATTTTCATTATGCAGAACTGGAGGTTTTCACTAAGGAATCAATTCTCAGCAGGACAGCGGTTACAAGCTCCTGGCAATTTAGGGAAAAAAATGGCCAGATGCTCAGAATAGGTTTGACACTTAAAATGAAGAGATAGATACAGTATCACCAGTCCCAAGTGTACCAAGCTCATGGGTGACTTTGGAATTTTAAGTTTTCAGAAGGTAATAAATATCCTCAGGACCTTCCTTTGTTTTCTGAATTCTGTAACTTCTTCATTTGTGTTTTCAGGCTTGAAGGGTGAAGCTTGCTTTATATATTTTTAACCAAAAACTGAGCTTCTGCTATAATTGTGTAGCTCTTGTAGCTCGGTTCAAATAAAAACACCAAACTGTAGAACCTCTGATATAAGACCATGAGGGCTAAAAACAGAGTGAGTTGCTTAACAAATTCCAGGGAGAAGACACAACAATAAATTCAAGCTGTTAGGAGCCATTTTTAATGGAGATGCCCTAGATGTGATGCTAAATTCTGAAGTATTTGACAGATTTATTATAAATCATGTACAATCCACAAATGCTCTTCCCTTGCATCCCATAATGATGCCATACCTCTGTAGGCAGTGACCCCTTCCATGGTGATGGGTGTCCAGTGGTCTGAGGAGGTGTCTGGGGCTCCCCCACCTGCTGGTGTGCCCCTCTGTTCCTTCATGTGTGGGGATGAATATTAAGTCACACAACCTGACAGTAATGACCATGTAAAAACTCAGACCTCAGGCACACTTCCTGTGATCATAGGATGGCAGAAAAGTTGCCTTAGGACCTTTGTCTGCAGTAAAGAATTAGAACTATGTTTGGATAATCCCTAATAGATGTTTATGTTGTTGGGTTTTTTTAAACCAAAGAAGGGAAGTTTCCATCATTCTTGATCAGCCTGCTCTGCTGTTTATCTACTCTTTCACTAGTACTGAAGAAACTTTCTGTCTCTAAACTGCTTTGCTAAAGGTTAATCTTGCTGGTCCTACTCTGACCAGCACTGGAGAAGTACTGCTCGTTCTTCTGGAAGGCATGCTAACAGGCCTGTAATGCTGCCGTTTTAGTCAAAGCAGATCTTAAACTTTCCATGTAGGTTTCTGAACCTCTTCTTTTTGCGTTCCTCTGTATGCCAGATCTGCACTTCATCTATATGATCCTTAAACTGTCGTGTGGGAAATGGGATACAAACCTCCTCCCTAATGCAAAGTGAGCAGGAAACTTCTTTCTGAGGGTGGATATGTTGCTCCTGTTGTTGAATGTATGGGTCAAATTTCAAAATGCATGGCAGTCTCTGGATAATTCTTGACTGGACCACTTGCATAAATAGGTGCTGCCTAACACAAGCAATACAAAATCAGGTCTTTGCCTTTTCTAAAATTTACATAGAAAGTCTGATAAAAGTGCACTTCAGTCTCAGCTCAATAACAGGACAAAGGCTGCAACTGTTTCACAAATTTAAAATTCATGTAAGTAAAGAGTTTTTTGCAAAAGTATAAAGCTGCTCAAAATTCCAACCTATAAGACACTGGTTTACCTAAACATTTTACTATAAACTATTCAAATTGACTGTCTCACAAGGTAGGCAATCCTCTCTGGCATGGCTTACTTGGAAGCTGTATGGGGTAAGTAGTTTTTCTGGTGATATTTCTGGACAGATTTTCCATTTTTTCTCCTAGGTCGTAGCATGTTGGGGGAAAAAAAAAAAGGCACTTATTGAAATCTATGGAATTTCAAAGCACAGGAAATACAGTTTTGTAGAGACATTAAGGGCAATAAGGGCAGCTTTTCTTTAAGCTAAGTTGACTTTTTCCTCTCTGTCGTACACTGCACCTGATCCTGAGAAAAGCTGACCTTTCATCCTCTCCTGTTCCTGGCAAACTTAATGGAGGTTATCCTGTTGTATTATGAGTGATTGTGAGCTTCAGCTGTATTGTTCCAAATTAATTTAACTGGCACTGAAGACAGTGTTGATCCCTGGTAGCCCAGAAGGGTTACATTATTGTGCCCTCTTTATCTGCTTTATATCTTGGACTACGCCTTCTGTTTCTGCTCTCAGTAAATATCTAAACCCCCATCTGCTATGAAATGCATTAAAATAAACTTTGATCTACCTGAAGCATGACATATTTTTATAGAACTGTTCTGAAACAGAAGAAAAGGCACTTTGCTTTTACCCTGAAGTTACCAATACCTGATGTTGGAAGGTCTTATTGCTTAGATCACCAGTCAAGCCTGAGTATCTCCTAGAGCAGGATGCTTGCAGGTAATCAAGAAATAAATTAGAACGCTATTAGGGAAACATTCTAACTGTAACTTCTTTGCTAAGGTTATAAATAAAAGACAGAGTTCTAGAGCCCTTTTTTAGAATGTAATTGGGAGAAAATGTAATAGAGAAGTGGATGGCAACAGGAAGACAAAACTTTATAAATCTTTTATCAGTTTTTACTCTGTCTTTTTAAAGTCTTGTTTGTCTTCCTGCATTTTGGGTGCCTAGTAGGCTAGGATGAGCAATTTTTGGACTTGAAACTTGGGGGAAGAAGGAGGGTCTTTGTCTGCTGATCCAACCCCATGGCCCCTGTGTTGTTTCTGAGCTGAATCCAAAGCAGGAAGAAGCACCACTACTTGGATGCTGTTAAAATCTCATAGGAACTCAGTTCTCATGTAGTTTCAGCACCTGGTAGACAGTTTTCCCAATTCCATATCTTGAAGGTTCCTGACACTGAAGACAATATTCATCTGATAATTTTATCTGCTTCTGTGATAATCCCAGTACTTGGGATCAAATCTCATGGGAGCTGGTGAAGAGAATGAGGAAGTGAAAAAAACATCTGCTCTAGTTTATACTTAATCATGGTTCAAATGCCAGCTCTTCTACAGGGCTCTTTTAGTGTCTTTCTCATGACATGGGTTATTCACAAGTAGACAGCAGCAGAAGACAAAATGATTTTAATTCCTAATTTATTCAGTCAGCCACTAAGTTTTCCAACCTTTATTTTTAAAAACCTCCAACACTCTCACTAATTAGGACTCCCTTCTTCCTCCAGCTGTTAATGGGCACAAACATGGCCAATTTTAAATATGTGTAATCAGAGCACTCCCTGATTCTGTCTTCATACAACAGCTATTACCCTAAGGGACAAATTATGTCTTCGGTTGCACACATTCATCCCGTTCACCAAAGACTGGACAGTCCGTCCATCAGAGGGAAAATATATAATGCAATTAGCTGCACAGGTTACATATTTATTCCATTTTTAACTTTAATTTATTTTGCATATATGAATATACACGTGTATTTATTTATTTATTGTGGATTTGTTTTATAGTTTATTTTTCACTCTAGCTGTGCTGTTTTCTTTAAGACACTCTCCTTTATATCTATGCACAAGCCTACAAGGAACCTTGAAGAAACTCACTCTTTTTAACTATGTTTCATAGAACATACTCACATGAACCCAAGCTACTTTGTAGTTGCAAATTAATCTCATCATAACTGTGTTTATTGACTGTTAAAGCTTTATAATCTCTCCAGTACAATCATAGGCTGCAGGTCCTCTGCCACAAAATTGTTCATTTTCTCTTGTGGAGGTGCAGACTAAGCTTCATAGCCTGCTTAGACATTCCCTGTCCATGATGATCTCTTCCAAACTAATAGCATTACCAAGAATTTCACAGAATTCTCACTGGCACTGTGAAAGCTGTTAAAAATATAGGTCTTCTGGTGATCTACATGCTAGATAATGCAAAAAGTTTGCATTATCCAACAGGCATACAAAATTGATTCTGCACCTTCAGCCATCTGACTGCTTTCAAGACTTATTAAAAAGTAAAATACAGTTCACCCCTGTGGTTTCTGCTAGTATGACCTACTAGTGCAAAGATGGCCTGGTATGTAGGCAGCACTTCTGCTACCTAGATGGATGGATCAGTGACAGACTAAATACAATCCAGAAGAAACTATTCATGGTCTTCAGACAAAGATGAAGACAGCAGTTGCTCTCTACTACATGCCTGCAGGAAAGAAATTGATTGGAATTGGTAAATGAGGAAAGACCGTGGTCTGAGCTGGTCTGAGCATCTCAGCTCAGTGGTTGGAAGAGCTTTCTTAAGATGTCTCGTTGTGGGCCATAGCCTTTATCATCACTGTCGCTTATCAGGTAAAGTTACCTGCATCCTGACGGGGAGGGAAGAACAGGCAGGCAAGAAGCAACAGCATTTAAATGCAAAGTGTATATTAGCATAAACTGTCAGATAGTGCAATACTGCTCTGTTGCTGCTCCTGACTGTAATCGAAGTTGTCATGAATTTGTATTCTAGTTTGCAAGTTACTGTATTAGTTATATTTCTGCCAACGCAAGAACACAGTTAACATTCCTTGTAACTAACATATACTATAGTTTTGTTTGCTCTTTATGTATTACAGAAGTTGCAGTGATTTCAACCAATTTGCATTTGATCTTTTTCCCCCATGACTTCAATAGGTGACCCCAATCCCTCACAAACGAATGTAAAAGCATATTAATATTTGCACATAGCAAAAGCTCTGCTCAGGATTTTTGGTTAAGAAAAGAAATAATGTAAGTTACTTTTTTTTCCGAGGAAACCGCCTCTGAACAGGAATTATTTATAGAATATCAAGAACAATTTGGCTAGTAAACAGTTTTCATTTGCTTGCAGATAAAGCAGCCCAGATGAAACTGCCTGAATCTTTGTCCTAATCCAAAGTTTACAGAAAAATCCAGGTAACTTTTTATTCTGTTTTGCAGTTTCTGCTGGTTCCAGATGTGCAGTTAGGCTTGCATTTTTTGGCTCATTGCAAAACCCATTAAGTGGAATCCATGAAAAGTCTCCAGCTCTGGGCAAGGGAACACAACAATTGCGGTGGGTTCCTGCTCCCATGGGAATCCTTATGCTTATTGTGACCCAGACCAGCCATGTCAAAAAGTGCTTTGTTCCATTTACTGATAGTCTTAGGCTTTTCTGCACCATGGAAAAGTCCAGTGGAAAGTGTTTGCACCATATGTATATGACAGTCGTCTTAATCAGAAGTTCAGCTCAAGGATCAGGTTTTTCTGTTTTTAGTCAGATCTTAGCTCCCACTGAACTGGTATCTTAAGGTTTGTCATGCTGCTTGGTGACTGCTTTTAAAGTGCCCTGCATTTTTCTCGTAATATATAAGTGAGTAGAAACAGGTATTTAATTGATCTGGGGTTGAAACTAGATATACTGAAAACTTGTGTGAGAGATTGCTTTTCTAAGATTTCAAACCAACTTCCATGAATGTACAAAGCTTAAAAAATCTAGGGAATTATGTATATTAGGCATGGACTCCACCTTGCCCAGATTCTGCAAAAAAGTTAAATGCCTAGTCTGAACTCATTATGTGGCCTCCTTTGACAGCTAATGGAGGCAAGGACACCTTCATGTTAGAACAGAGACCTTTGCTTATATGCGACAGCTTCCATAGTATAAGATGAAATGCTATATGAAGGTTCTTATTTCTCTCTGCTGATATAGGTTAGATGATAACTCCCGTTAGGCATTTAACTCTTAGCCAAAAGGAATTAATTTTGATTAATCCAATCATTGATATTTGCATGTTCTAGGAGTTTTTTTAAACTCAAGTAGTAAGCAAGATGATTTGATATTAATTCTTGATTAGTCAGATATGATTTCTTTATCTGAGGATATAACTTCCCATTTCTGGCATGTGAGTATGGAGGCTTTGAAGCAAAACAAAGGAGAGTGAAAAATTATTGCCTAGCTTCATGTTTTGTTTTCTCGGTTTGGTCATCCTTATTACAACTGATGAAAAAGAACCCACAAAAACGCTTGTCCTTTTTATGGGTTTAATAGCTAAATAATAAAAAATCAAAATCTATCAGAATTAGATTAAAATTCTATCACTGTAATTAAACTAACTAAATTTGAATAATGCATTCCTCCAGACTAAGATAACTGAAGTCCAATCAATTAATTGAGGAATTAACAACAGTATGAAATTAAGTCAACAATTATTCACCAATGTTGGACAACAGTTAAGATCCATTTAATGAAAATATGCTACATATAAGTGATTCTTACAAATGATTAATTACAGAAATAAAAATAATGATGTAACCTGCTTCCTTTACTCTCTGCTATGGGGGAAGGAGTCTCAAGGTTCCTGTTCACTAAGGGATTTACACAGTTAACCCTTGCTCCTTGCTTCAATATAACACAATGCTTAACTTTATTTTAAGGGTTTCTCACAGATTTCTATTTTCCATGATTACTTTATTAAGTTAAAGGGATACATGGAGTTATGAAATCGTGTTTGCCAAAAATAAGGATCTTCTTGTGCATTTGCTGAATATGCAAGTGCATACATTTGCGTATCTACAGATACTTAGGAGAGTATCAAAACAATATTTGTAGGTAGAGGTAATGTTTTTATTAGACAATCTTGTATAACTGGAAGAATGTGACAGCCTTTCAGATGGACAAGTCCCTTTCCAGATCTGCAGTAGAAATAGGGAATTCAGAAACTAATGCTCAGAGTTTACTGAGATATGCATTAGATGAGTCGTATCCAAATTAGAGAGCAGTTGGTATTTGTGGAGTTGGAAGAAGGGAAGAAAAGGAAAGAGTAGGAAGGTAGTTACTGCCTGGGGTAAAGAGACATCCATAACTCGAGATCCTATAATCTTCTGTATTCTCAAACTATGCTCAGTGTAATCATTAGTGACTTTTTTCCCTGTGCTCATAGTTCTTGTGTATTTTTATTCTCTCAGAATGTCTTTAAATATTCACTTCAGCAGAAACAACAAAAATAAATATTCTTGCTTATTCTGATCAGATAAAGGATTGTCTTTCGTAGTAAAGAGATTATACAGGAACAGAATTCAACAAAATTCCAAGTAAACTGCTAAATATTTACAAAAGAAAATTTGAAACTCATATGCACTAGTTCTTACCCAATCTATAACCCCCAAAATTTAACAATACATAAGATACACCATTTAAGACAATAAGAAAGTTATAACTAATTCAAATAGGAGCAAGACAGAAGATTACTCAATGAAATCCAGTGTACTTTACAGGTATCCATGTGCTACATTCCTTCTCAGCTGTTTGAACACTATGGAAAGGATACTACCAAATGGAACAAAATTATTAAAAGATAATGCCAATTTTTTTATCATTTACTTTAAGATGCGAAATCTGTGAATAACATGTAAAAATTATGGGTGATAGTCTTGTACAGTCTTTGTTAAGGGTACTTAGACTGTAGTATTGTTTGAAGCTTGCAAGTGAAAGTTTATTTATCTTCTAATGCCAATGAAATAATTATTCAGGTTTACATTCAGCAGAATTTATTCCCTGATTAACCCTACCAAAATTACATAAGGAATGAATTTCACTGATTACATTTTGTAAAGAAATCATTCTAATTTGTAGTTACACAGTGCTTGGTATCAAAGGATCTCAAAGCATGTGACTGTTAATTAAATTTCATGACCTGTCCCTGTGGAAGACATGCCTAGCGTTATCATTTAAACTTTTATTATGTTCATTAAAATCTTGGCATCCCTTTTCGCCATTGCCTTCCCATGGGAAATGTTGAGTTGAATTTGGTATGAAGTTTGTTCTCCTCAGTTGTACCTCAGTCAAGTGATGACATGACAGTCAATAAAGGCTGATAAACTTTTTAGGTGTGATGACCTCTTAGAATGGAATCCCAAACCATATTTTAGGACTCAGTAAAAACATCCTGAATATGGAACAATCTAAAATAATTCCAGGAAATAGTGAGGCAAGGAATGAGTCTTGAGATCTTGCTTCTTAAGCCACTTGTTTAAAGGTAGAGGACATATTCCCTCCATGTAGGATTCATAGTTCTAAGTTTGTCCTGGAAAATAGGTCTGCACCTTCACTTGAAATATACTTTTAAATTCAGGCACCGTGGAGGGAGATAATGCTGCCCTTCTTTTCACTGTTAGTTCTCTTGCAAGAGTAAACATAATTTTGGATTTAGGTAGCTAAAGTTCACCCACTTATTAAAACTAAGTAAATGTAACAAATCAAATCTTCCATTTTTAAGAAATATAGGAAAACATTTTTATTAGAAGAATAGCACAACACCAAAACAAATTACCCGGGGAGTTGCACAACTTCCTTCCTTGGAGGTTTTCAGGAGTAGGCTAGACACAGCCTTGATTGACCTGATCTTATGTTGGCAACAGACCCACTTTGAGTGAGACATTGGATTAGGTAGCTCAGGATGTTCCTTACAACTGAGATGACTATGATTCTACGAAATCTTCCCATTGTGGGTATCTGTTATGGGTAATCTGGAGAAAACAGCAATGCATTGTCAGTGTTCTAGTTGACTACGACTGCATTATGTCAACCCAGCAACCCATCTGTGAATAACCAAGTTGATTTGGGGGATTATTATTGCTCTGATTCATTTGGGTTTACCTTGTATTCCGATTCTTACTAGTTTTGTCTGCTGCTTCTGGGCTTTACCTTCTTATTTATCTGCAACTAGAGAGGCTAAGTCAAGAAATGGTGATTCATGAGAGACTCAATGGCATACTCGTAAATACAAACCAGAAAACTCAACTCGGTCTTTGTGATGCTGTCTGCACTGAACAGCAGTGTTTCCAAAAAGGCCTGTTCTGGACTGCACAAGCAAAGTGGAGCCGAGCACCATTATGGGAATTAAAGCTTTGCTTCTTGGCACTGTGTGAAACCCTAAGGCTTCTATGCAGTGATCAATATTCAGTAGTCAGTACTAGTCACAGCCATCGCTCACAATCGATAGGGTAGTTTTTTCTTCTAAACATTTAAGAGGGAACAAAATCATATATAATGCTTCCACTTTCACTGCAGCTGAACAGCAAACATCAATATAGGACCCTTTTGTCCATATTTTTGCAATTCACTGCCCATAGAAGGCTTCACTAGGCTTGCAGGACTTTTCAGGGTCTAACGGTGGTCAATCTTTTGACTGCCATCCACAGTCTACCATCCTGGCTGAAAATTAAGAGCAGGAGAATGAAACTAGAATTAATATTTTTTTTTTTTTTTTAGTCATTACAGGCATGGGTACATTTGAAGATGAGGCAACTAGTCAGTCACTGGCAGTTCAAAGCAATTCGAAGATAAACAGTGAGTATATGTGCATACATATGTACACACACACATATAACACAAACACGGCTCAGTGCCGGGTCCTGCACTTGGGTCACAACAACCCTATGCAGCACTACAGGCTGGGGGAGGAGTGGCTGGAGAGCTGCCCAAAGGAAAAGGACCTGCGGGTGTTGGTTGACAACCACCTGAACATGAGCCAGCAGTGTGCTCAGGTGGCCAAGAAGGCCAATAGCATCCTGGCTTGTATCAGGAATAGTGTGGCCAGCAGGACCAGGGAGGTGATAGTGCCTCTGTACTCGGCATTGGTGAGGCCACACCTCGAGTGCTGTGTTCAGTTTTGGGCCCTTCACTCCAAGAAGGACATTGAGGTGCTGGAGCATGTCCAAAGAAGGGCAACGAAGTTGGTGAAGGGTCTAGAACACAGGTCTTATGAGGAGCAGCTGAGGGAGCTGGGGTTGTTTAGTCTGGAGAAGAGGAGGCTGAGGGGAGACCTTATTGCTCTCTACAACTACCTGAAAGGAGGTTGTAGTGAGGTTGGGGTCGGTCTCTTCTCCCTAGTAACGAGTGATAGGACGAGAGGAAACGGCCTCAAGCTGCGCCAGG
This sequence comes from Platalea leucorodia, assembly GCF_965183815.1. Taxonomy (NCBI): domain Eukaryota; kingdom Metazoa; phylum Chordata; class Aves; order Pelecaniformes; family Threskiornithidae; genus Platalea; species Platalea leucorodia. Next base: position 15,997,728 of record NC_138824.1, read on the forward strand.
GGAAGTTTAGGTTGGATATTAGGAAAAACTTCTTCCCTGAAAGGGTGGTCAAGCATTGGAACAGGCTGCCCAGGGAAGTGGTTGAGTCTCCATCCCTGGAGGTATTTAAAAGACAGGTAGACGTGGTGCTTGAGGACATGGTTTAGTCGTGGACTTGGCAGTGCTAGGTTAATGGTTGGACTTGATCTTAAGGGTCTTTTCCAACCTTAACGATTCTATGATTCTATGTTTTTAATATGATCAAAACTGCTGGACAGGAAAACATGGGTGCCATTGCGTTCTCACATTGATTTTTTTATTAAAATTTACTGCCTTGGTAACCACAGGTTGGGATTAATCACAGCTAACTATAGACAACTGATTTAAAACACTTTTCCTTCTATGATTAATGGAGAGAAAGTGAGCACCATAAGTTTCATGCCTTAAGTGCATGAATACAGGAGATGAATCCTAACCAGAGTCTTCCTGCTTCAGCTCAGTTGTCACTAATGTCATCATCTTCTTAAGTAATTCTTCCAGAAAGCAGATATACCAGGTTCCAAAAATTTTGAAATTTAAAAACATGGTGTGATGTCTTCTGCTTTCTTCTGTATGGTGTCTTACACAATCGTAGTGGATTCTGTCTCTCTTCGTAAGACTTATACAAGCTTCTCTTTCTCCAGGGATCTACTGTGAATAGTTTTTTCTGTTTAATTTTACACCATAATGATTTTGTATCTATTATTTTTTTGGTTTGCTCTTTCCTTTTTTGGGAACCTGCGTTTGAATCCAGGTATCAAGTAAGAAGCAGAAGTTGATCTCTGCTGTCAGAGATCAATATATATTAACTAAGGAATTAAATATTGATGAGTTCAAGATCAATGCAAACATTAAGGAACAATACATCTTGCTGTGCACCAAAACAAGAAGTAAAAATAGAAGTTTTGCCCTGGTATCTGTGCAGCTGTTACTGAAATTCACTATATCTCTCTGCATTTAAAGGTAAAATCTGATCAGTTATGCCTTGCTACATATATTGATCACCATATTCATATTTCTGTGTTGATGCATTTAATTTGGACTTCCTAACTGAATTAATGAGTCACTTTATTTTTCTAAATGAAAATTCTAAAGAAACAATGAAATTAAAACCATAGAAAAAGAAAAAATGGCACTTCTCTCCTGTAAAGTCAGCAGTAAATTTGATAAAGTTCACTGTTGTGAATTAGGATTGAGTGAAGTATCAAGACTGGAAAATTGTATTTCCAGGACCTATTATTGACCATTACTCATGAGCTGAAAGAACACAGATAGTTTTTCAGCTGGTTTCAGCTAGTAATGAAAGATGCTTCATATGTGCAATAATACTAAATATTTCACAATAACTTGTATTTATGTGTGGGCTTTACCATTACTTTTTGATTTATTTTCTTTATTAATTTCTGTATATCCATACTTTTTGGGACTTTTTACTTACTGGAAAAGATACAATAATCATGAATGAAATGCAATTATGGGAAACATGACTCATGGGAAAATGTACTTAGCAAGATAAGCATGACCAGAAACAGATTATAAGAAGACTTTGGCAAAGCTAAAGCAAAATTAGAGGAAAGCTAAATTCTAATCATTCTGTCCAAAATTTCCTGATTCATCCAAGATAAGCAGTCACTATGACTCAGGGAAAAATACATCAGTCCTCTTATATTTAGAACTTCACCCATTCCTTGGGATTAGCCCCCCTGTTTTGGAGAAAAAGCTTCACATTTGTCAGGACAAACACTTATGCTAGAGATGACTATTTTACTCTCATGGAAATTACTTCAGTGGTAGCAGAATTACATGTCTTCACAAAATGGTCAGTTCCCCCATGCTTCCCAGTGACTTGATACCTTTTATCAGCTGTATTCTCAGTGCATTCCAGACAACTTCGAACACCCTTCATCCACTTTGTTTCTCTAGACAGCTGTTGCCACCCCTAAATATACTTCAGGAGAAAAGTTGGACCTTCTCATTATTGCTGCTTCCTCCTGCTCTGTGCCAGGGTGCTACTATATACCAGAATGACCCAGGAAATTCTCTCTTCTGTATTTTTCTGCTAAATAAAAGTCTCAGAGAGTGAAGTTGAGCCCTAGAGCTTTGGTCATCCACATTGCTTTAATTCTGATGCCTGTTTTGGACTGCTCCATTTAGCTTATTCCAAGGTAATAGCCTGGGAAGTTCAGTAGGCCGTTCATTTCAGGGACTGTTTCTATAAGGTAGTAGGAATGGGTCTGTACCAGGTCTTCCTGTCTTCCAAGAGTGTCCCAAAAGACATTGCACTCTCAAATCCCATGAGGAATACCTTCACCCAGTGAGTTCTATATATACTCTCAATTTCAAGCAAAATCCCCCCACTGTTATGTACAGACTCACAGTATTTCAGGTGATTTGAACTGGGAAAGAAAAAAAGAGACTAAGCTTAAACACCAAACAATAATTCTGCTGTACAGCCACAGGAGGTCCAGAGGAGACCCCAAACCAAGTACTATGTAGTATGGATGTGACAATTCTGTGCTGTCAGCGGAAATGTCTGAATATACCCTCTCTCCCTAAAGCCTCTTCCTCTATCCCGATCAGTAGGAAAATAGGCAGGCACTGCAGGAGGTCAGCTTGGCTGAACAGGGATTCCTGATGGAGTTCAAATGCAATAAGGAAGCTCAGGTGGAAGCTTTGCCAGGAGGTGGAAATGGGGGCAGGCTACCAAGGAAGATTCTTGCAGTGATTCTTGCAGTGATGAATGCGAGACCTATATTGGGCTCCTTTAGCAATAGCAAAGGTGAAGAGAAAATAATTATTAAATATCTTTTTGCCCTCTGCTTCACATACGACCAGTTTTGGGACCCCACTACATGTTCAGAGACGCAGACCACAAGATGTATGAAAAGAGGAAGCTGGGTTTGTTCAGCCTGGAGAAAAGACTAGGGAGGGGATCTGATTGCTCTCTTTACCTGCCTGAAGAGAATTATAGAAAAGATGGAGCCAGACTCTTCTCAGCGGTGCATGCTGAAAAGACAAGAACAAACAGCTGCAAGTCATAATAAAGGAAATTCCCACTAGGCACAAGGAAAAAATATTCAGACTGAATGTGACAAAGCTGACAGGGGCTGTGAAATCTCCATCTCTGGGAATGTTCAAAACTGGTCTGGAGAAGACCCTGGGCAGTCTAATCTGACTTTGAAGTTGGCCCTGCCTTGAACAGGAGTTTGGACCATGTGGTCTCCACAGATCCCTCCCAACTTAAATCTTTTCTCCTTCTATGTCACTGAGCTCCAGATCAAGATATTACTTCCTATCCATCTTTTACCTGCTCTTATAAATATACAGTTAGTGACTTCCAGCTTGTGTTTGGGTGGTGTGAAAGAAGAATTCATCAGTCTCAAAAGGAGCAAGGACACAAGCCAGACTGGGAGAGAAGAAAAAGAATACTTCGATGCAAGAAACCTCAGACTTCTCCAATGAATGGAAACCTTATGTGTGAAGCTTAAGCTGTGGATCATATAATTAGGATGACTTTCTGTTTACTCAATGGATATGATAATGGTGCATCAGGGGGGGCTTCACTGGGGTACTAACACATTATCAAAGAAGCCCCACAGCTCTAAGTTTTTGCTGGAGAAAAAGTCAGCAGTGGCACGGGGCCCTGGGAGCAAAGAGAAAACAATGGCATCATTTTCAGTGTGTAAAAAATGGTACTCTGGTTGGGAAAAGAACAGGTAGGCAAGGACTGGTGCATACATTGTTTAGCATCAGTGGGAATGGAGAAACCGTGAAATGAGTTAGCAATAGCTGGAATTGGCCAGGCAAAGAGCCAAGCTGAGGATGGGCACCCTGAGAAGTGAAACATAGTACAGGTTTGTCAAGGGAGGAGATTGGAATGAGGCTATGGAAGAAATGAAGATAAAAGAGTCAAACTTCATGTGAACTTCATGTCTGGTGAATATACCAATCTTCCACCAACAACAGAAGTGTGTGAAACCTTCTAGGAAGCATGTTTCTCACCCCTCTCTTACACTTTTTGATATAGGTTGTGTTTAAATTAAGCTATACATGTATACCCTGCAGCATGCTGAGGATCCATTTTTCTATTTCTCAGGTTAGTGAGAGCATGCTGCATCTATTGAGTGCCTGATTTTCCTTTCTATGGAGACCAATATGCAAGGACATGAGGATGGGAAACCAGTACATATCTGATGGCTCGCATAAGTTTGGAGTAGGGATGCAGCCGGTGTGTTCGTCTGGGTGTGGGAGCTTGAAAGCAGTCTCACAGTTCATACCGGGCTGCAGAAACTACACCTCAGAGTACTTCTAGCAGCCACTACAGTAGTTCAGACATCTGAAGTCTGCAGGGGAAAGTTCTAAGTGTCATCCTTGCTGTGTCTGAGGGTTTCTGCAATGCAGTGTGATGGAATTGAGGGAGGTAACAGCAAAATGGGTCCTATTTCTTTTATAAAAACTAAAACAAACCAGCTTACAGACCTTTCTGCATTTGCAAATTCTTATTCTCAAGCCACACCTGTCTGCAATACAGCCAGGAGGGGAGGGCAGCCTACAGCAATATTAATGGTGATGCCTACTTTATTAAGTGTTGAAATGCTTCTTGATATTTCTGAAAAGGTTGATAAGATTTTTAGTTCTGTTACTGTGAATGCCCCAGGCAGATGCAGGTATTGTAAAGTAATGCTCCTTACTGCAGCATTTCCTCATTTATAGGATCTGCCTTATCCCCTCCCACCTGAGATGCTCCAGGGTTTCACGGAAACAACAGCGGAGAGGAAACTTACAGAGGAGATGTTACAAGGTGTGCCACAGGAGGTCTGTGAGTGCTGACAATGTATGGGAAGAGGCTCGTGAATACTCATGCGTATTTGGGCTGGAAGACAAGAAGCAAAATAATTTCTTTCTTTCATTGCCAGTGGCCAGACTCAGATACTTCACAAGAAACCACAAGCCCATAATAAGGAATAACAGGATAGTTGCACAGAGGAATTTCTTTCCTAACCTGAGATAGTTTGTATTTTATATTTGAAGCATGGAAGTTTATGTCCCCTCATAAATTTTACACTGTCCTAGTGCAACTCAGGGATTTTTTTTTTTTAATTCATTTTACCTGCTATAAAAAAAAAAATAATCTTATTGAACTCTTGATTTTGGTAATTTTTTGTGGCTCAGGTTAATGTGATGTCACAGAAACACTATCTTGTTTTAAAACTTCTGAATTTGTCACTTTTCTGTGTGAGTCTTTCTGTGAATCTTGCTCATAATGCTAGGAAAAAAGTATCAAGGAGGAAGACTTTTTCTGTGCAGCTTTAATCTTGGTTCTTGCACTCCCTAGTTCAGAATGCATGGATGCAAAAGGGTAAATTCTTCACAAAGACAAAACTGTCACGAAATGTTTCTTGTTTTGGAATATGGAAAGTAGCTGCAAGCTACCTTTGTTTTATCAGTGTTTCCTCCTTTTTTTAAGTTGAATTTCAAAATAAGACCTGAAACTGTAAAATCACTTCTTTGGTTTATTTTCTAGCTTCCTGTGTCTGAATAAACATGTCAATCAGCCTCAAATCCTCTGTTTCCATCTTTCATATGCCTGGGAAAAGGACAAATAAAAGAAGTTTCTCTCCTCCTTTCTTGAGTCCTAGTCCACAGGGACTGATTGGAAAGAAATTAAGAGGTCTGTCAGATGCTTTTTAAAGATCTGAACCTGTTTAAACTAAATGTTCCCCAGGCCTCATGCACAAAACATTTCACATTAGCAGAAAACTAACAGAGATCAGTGCCTGGCATCATAATGGTTAGGTTTATTAAATGACGCTGAAATTAACTCCAGTGGAGTTAATTTTAATTTCTCATGTGCAGAAAAGTAAGCTAAACAAAAGGAAAATGAGAGGCAAACCAGGCAGATAGATAGACAATTATGTTCCGGCTTACTTGGTGAGAGATTTCGGTATGCATTTTTCAGGTTCAAACGGAGTATTCTGCTCAATGCCATTCTTTCATTCACTAGCACATTTTGCCATGAATTATATATTTGCATAAAGTACCTATGAGTCATGAATGGCGTACTTAGTAGTGAGGCACTTCTTTGTCCTATAAACTGGAAAATATGTAGATGAACCAAAGACTGCAAAATTCCATCATCAATCTGTTTGGCTGTAGTTTATGAAGCCTCTACTATTCATGCTCCGTGCTGTTGTTCTGCACATTTACTTGTATGCAGATTTTGTTATACCAAGGCCCCTTCCAAGGTCCTTCTAGAGCACTACCAAGGTTTCAGTTCAGAACTGCTTACACAGGCAAAACTTGACTTCACCAAGAGATTTTCTTGAGTAAGATGCACTCAGAGTACTTGATTTGCCTCTACAAGAAGTTAGAGGGGGAATGAAAGCATTTTATTTCTTTCAAGAGAAGCAACTCTAAAACAAAGTGATTAACAAATGCTTACAGAATACATTTAACACTGTAATACAATATTTTTACACCAAGAGATATCTGTGTCTGCGAACAAATATTAGCTGACGGTTTGTTCCTTTCCCAGATCTGTGTGCTGACTTTGTACTTCTAGTCTGTTAATTTTGTTTCCACTGTGACTCACAGAAATATAATTCAAGTTGTAGAAGCTCTAACTGGCACCTGATGTTGAGAATAGAAGCCTTTTGTCTTTTCTTCAGTCTTCTTGAGCTTTGACTATAATCTCAGGTTGGTATGTGCCTTGTTTGTTTCTGCTGAAACTGTCTATGAAACTCACTGTATGTTAAATTATATCTATATCAGAAACTGAAAGAGACAGCCTAAAATCTGAAAGAAGAAACTTTGAAGCCAACGCAAGATAAGAGCAGGTTAGACAAAGAGGATCTTTTCATTTTGATGCCTATAACCTGAGGAACTGCAAGTTGCAAACCCACATCTCCAAGTCCACACTTGCATGTTCAGTACGTTCAGTACTGGCAATGGACTGGAAATAGCATGTGTTCCAGACACATGTCTAAAAAATCTTTAGCAGATGTATACCAGACAAATAGCATAAAGGATAAGGTCTTGTTCTAGCCTCTGAAGTGTGAAAATCCATGTGTCCCACTAAATGTTCTGATAACTCAATGTCTTCATAACTGGCTGATTCTTGGCTTTAGGAACTCCTTATAGGAATAAATTCCGTAAATACATATTTTATGGGAAACAAAAGTAACCTTTTTTACCAGCTTTGAATTTCATCACTCTATAAATACAAGCTGCCTTGTGCCACGAGACAGGGTGAAAAAGCAGCTGAAGCTCCTTTGGTTCGTATTGTGGTGGGTTGACCCTGGCTGGATACCAGGTGCCCAGCAAAGCTGCTTGATTGCTCCCCTTCCTCAGCTGGACAGGGGAGAAAAAAATATAACAAAAGGCTTGTAGGTTGAGATAAGGACAGGGAGAGATCATTCACCAGTTAATGTCACAGGCAAAACAGACTCAACTTGGGAAAATTAGTTTAATTTATTGCCAATCAAATCAGAGTAGGGTAATGAGAAATAAAACCTAAATCTTAAAACACCTTCCCCTCCCTCCTCCCTTCTTCTTGGGCTTAACTTTACTCCTGATTTCTCTGTCTCCTCCTCTCCAGCAGCACAGGGGGACAGGGAATGGGGGTTGCGGTCAGTTCATCACACGCTGTCTTTGCTGTTCCTTCCTCCTCACTCTCCTGCCCTGCTCCAGCATGGGGTCCCTCCCATGGGAGACAGTCCTCCATGAACTTCTCCGATGTGAGTCCTTCCCACGGGCTACAGTTCTTCACAGACTGTTCCAGCATGGGTCACCCACGGGGTCACAAGTCCTGCCAGCAAACCTCCTCCAGCGTGGGCTCCTCTCTCCACGGGTCCACAGGTCCTGCCAGGAGCCTGCTCCAGCATGGGCTTCCCATGGGGTCACAGCCTCCTTCGAGTGCATCCACCTGTTCTGGCGTGGGGTCCTCCATGGGCTGCATGTGGATATCTGCTTCACTGTTAAGCTTCATGGGCTGCAGGACAGCCTGCCTCACCATGGTCTTCACCACAGGCTGCAGGGGAACCTCTGCTCCAGCACCTGGAGCACCTCCTCTCTTCCTTCTTCACTGACCTTGGTGTCTGCATAGCTGTTCCTCTCACAGCAAAGAATCACAGAATCACAGAATGGCTGGGGTTGGAAGGGACCTCTGGAGATCACCTAGTCCAACCCCCCTGCTAAAGCTGGTTCACCTAGAGCAGGTTACACAGGATCGCATCCAGGCAGGTTTTGAATAGCTCCAGAGAAGGAGACTCTACAACCTCTCTGGGCAGCCTCGTCCAGTGCTCTGTCACCCTCAAAGAAGCTTTTCCTCGTATTCAGATGGAACTTCCTATGTTTCAGTTTGTGCCCATTGCCCCTTATCCTGTTGCTGGACACCACTGAAAAGAACCTGGCTCCATCCTCCTGACACCCGCCCTTAAGATATTTGTAAGCGTTGATAAGATCCCCTCTCAGTCTCCTCTTCTCCAGGCTAAACAGACCCAGCTCTCTCAGCCTTTCCTCATAAGAGAGATGCTGCGGTCCCCTAATCATCTTCATAGCCCTCCCCTGGACTCTCTTCAGTAGTTCCTTGTCTTTCTTGAACTGGGGAGCCCAGAACTGGACACAGTACTCCAGATGTGGCCTCACCAGGGCTGAGTAGAGGGGGAGGATAACCTCCCTCGACCTGCTGGCCACATTCTTCCTAATGCACCCCAGGATACCATTGGCCTTCTTGGCTCCAAGGGCACATTGCTGGCTCATGGTTAACTTCTTGTCGACCAGGACTCCCAGGTGCTTCTCTGCAGAGTTGCTTTCCAGCAGGTCAACCCCTAACCCATACTGGTGCAGGGGGTTATTCTTCCCTAGGTGTCGGACCCTACACTTGCCTTTGTTGAACTTCATTAGGTTCCTCTCCGCCTGATTCTCTAGCCTGTTCTGGTCTCGCTGAATGGCAGCAGAGCTTTCTGGAGTATCAGCCACTCCTCCCAGTTTTGTGTCATCAGCAAACTTGCTGAGGGTACACTCTGTCCCTTCATCCAAGTCATTGATGAATAAGTTGAACAAGACTGGACCCAGTACTGACCCCTGGGGAACACCACTAGCTACAGGCATCCAACTGGACTCTGCGCTGCTGATCACAACCCTCTGAGCTCTGACATTCAGCCAGTTCTCAATCTGTCTCACTGTCCACTCATCTAACCCACACTTCCTGAGCTTGCCTATGAGGATGTCATGGGAGACAGTGCCAAAAGCCTCGCTGAAGTCAAGGTAGACAATATCCACTGCTCTCTCCTCATCTACCCAGCCAGTCATGCCATCATAGAAGGCTATCAGATTGATCAAGCATGATTTCCCCTTGGTGAATCCATGTTGACAACTCCTGATAACCTTATTTTCCTCCACTTACTTAGAAATGACATCCACAATGAGCTATTCCATCACCTTTCCAGGGATGGAGGCGAGGCTGACTGGCCTGTAGTTTCCTGCATCCTCCTTCTTGCCCTTTTTGGAGATGAGTGACATTGTCTATCCTCCAGTCCTCAGGCACCTCTCCTGTTCTCCATGACCTTTCAAAGATGATGGGGAGTGGCTTAACAACAACATCTGCCAGCTCCCTCGGCACTTGTGGGTGCATCCCATCAGGGCCCATGGATTTGTGGGTGTTTGCCTAAATGATCTCTAACCCAATCCTCCTCACTCTCACTCCTCTCTCCAGCTGCAGTTGTGTAGGTTTTTTTTTTCCCCTTCTGAAAGATATTACCACAGAGGTGCTACCACCATCACTGACTGGCTCGGCCTTGGCCAGCAGCAGGTCTGTCTTGGAGCCAGCTGGCATTGGCTCCATTGTCCGAAGCCACCCCTGTAGCCCCTCTGCTACCAAAACCTTGCTACGCAAACCCAATACAGGTATTCCATGTAAATCCACTGCCTTTATACATAGCTCCCTGCTGTTGGTGCAGAAATGAACAGTTTTGGTAAATAGATACAGGAAATGCTAACTGCAAAATGAAAGACTCTCCCAAAGTGACTTTCCTTGTTACTGAAATATATCCAAAGTGAATTTTGTTTTGATGTATTTTGTTTAAATTTTTTCTTCTCAACTTATCTGTCCTGTTGGTAAACCTGAATCAAACTATCAAACTGAATTTCCTTTTGGCTTAGTGGACATAGGTGATGTCTGAAGACTGCAGGTCATCCAGCCAGAGGAGGTGTGTACCCTGAAGCTTTTATGTCGCAGAGGGACAATAGCACTTTCTTTTCCTTCCCAGGGGAACAGCATAGCATTACCTTCCCTTGCTCAAAGAACAAACAAATGTTCTTTTGCACCTTTTATTCTTATTTTTACATGAATTAAAAATCAGGTGAAGTTGCTTGACTGACAGCAACTTTAAGACAACAGCATCTTGCTGGCTATAAAACAGCATGAGGAGCAGTGATGGAAATCCTTCTACCCTGCTGTCAGCCTTTCTGAGAAGGTCCTTGACTGGTTCTCTATGTTAAGACTGCCAGTTAGTTTTCCAATAAAGACTAGTTTTAGTGGTAGCTTCTGTAAAGTGAAGCCACGGGACTCCTTTCAATGAGCCACTGAGCAGCTTTTATGCATCTTTTCAGCTCTGTCACTGTCAGTAGGAACTGACATCAGTAATGGCCAAACTTGCTGTCATTCGGACATTACCAGCTGTGTCCCAGGCACTCTTAATAGTTACTTAGGTGTCATTCAGTTCCAAAGGAACCTATGGCTTTAAAATTGCTCAGCTGTTATAATTGCGCAGCTGACTCAGCAGGGACTGTAGTAAAGTCTACAGAGACAGTTAATGGGGACCAGTAAGGACTAAAAGAAATTGGCTGCTGGCCACACAGTGGAAGACCTTCTCTCTGTGGGGTTGGACACTGGGTTCTGGCTGCCCCCTATTCTAGGGGTGAAAGGTTAGGTATGCAACCAGAATAGACCAATGCACCCAATGGGGTAGATCTTAGGTACTGAAATCCAGAACTGGGTTCCAAGAAAACTTTGCCAATCATCCACCTAGACTTGCTAAATTTCTTCATTTGAATCTGCTTCCTAAGCTTTCTAATCACCACACATCTACATACAGGCAGCTATCATAAGTCCTATCTCCTGCCAGCTATGCTTAGGAAACTCTAGGAGCCATTAAACCATTCCAATACAATGAGCAAGTTCTTAATGTAGGAATGAGTTTTGGGCACCGGACCCTATATGAAGAGATATCTGCCTTGTAGCCCTAAAGAAACAGGGAAATTGAGATACATTCCTGCATGAAGCAATTCCTATTGCTTAGAATGCCTTCTGTTGACTACCTGGGTTTTGCAGATTATTTTTCTGAGGTATTCTCTCCATAATAACAGCCACCTTTGGGTTTCCAATTAATGACAGTCATCTAAAACACTTGTGCTATGATATCCAACTTAAAGGCAAGTAAATCCATGCTGAGGCTTGCTCTGCAGTCTCTTTCTCTTCCCAAATCAAGTGAGCTGGTACAGCAACAAGAAATGCACTGGAGGCCCTCCTCTTCAGTGGAAGAAAAATAGTGATGTGTAGAATTATGGCAGAATTTGTATTTTCTCTGAACCTTAGGCTAATTAAGTGTTTACCCCTGAGAGTCTATCACTTTTTCTTCCATTCATGTGATGACTTTACTTCAGGCTGATGGTTGAGGTCAGAAAGCCCGAAGAGATGATACTGGAAAGGCTGTCTGGCTTGCTCTCCAATGGGTCTTTCAGGATGGCTGAACAAAGGCTTGTCACATGGAAAATGAAACTTTTCAACAGCTCTTGTTATTAGAAAATGTGAGGATAAAATTAAACCTGAGACTGAAAAAATTGCCTCTTAACTAACTGGAGCTGCACCAACTTAAATTTTCTCCATATTGCATGTTGGAAAGTGCCCAAAGAGTTAATGTACCTTTTTCAAAGCAGCTGTTGCAGGCAACATTTTAACACTTTGTTCCTATTCATTCTGCTAAGATATTCACCTGGAACTCATTCTTCCAGCTAGTTATAGCCCCTTGCCTTGCAGAATGTTCAGTACATTTTTTTCTCTGCTAATTTTGTATTGTCTCTCTTTGCTGAAATGTGAAAGAGACCTATCAGCAGAAACAATTATTGCAGCTTTCCCTGCCGACTTCAGAACGTAATTATTATTCTTTTGTTTTGTTTGGATGCTATGGAAACTCTTAATTGACTTTTAATTAATAGCCAAGCTAGTTACAACTGAATATTCTTTAACTGGAATATATAACTTTAGGATTTACACACCACCCCTAACCCTCTTTAAACTGTGCTTGAGCATGCTAAGATTATGCAGAGTTATTCACAGAAAGAAAACCTAAGAAGGGCAAAAGTTGCAGCCATATGCTTCCTGGGAACTTATCAAACAGAAACAAAGTCTATTAAAAAAATACCAAGGTTATTCCTTTGCCCAGGCTAATCTGTTGTGCTCTGACAGCTCAAAACTTGGAGGTACAAATACAATTTTGGAACAGAGTACTGCTGTAAGCCATGAATTTGCAAAAGTGGAGCTGGCAAAGCAGGGAAGGTGAGCAGGGTGGGCTTAGCTTTAGATGTATGTTTTTAGACTACCTTCCTCACCTTCAGTTTCTTATTTAAAAATGTATTTGTAGCCATGGAATTTTTGCATTAAAGGACATTACTTCAAAACTTTGCATAATTTGTGTTCCTCTCCCTCTGATCTTATTGTTGGCTGCTTAGAAAGAAAACCATAATAAATTACCACTGGACTAATCAGGAAAAGGCAAGAAGGCCAATGCTACATTTTGACATTTATAGTCTCTCTTACATATTTCATCCTTATATCCAGTGATCTCAAATAATTTCAAATGTTTTCATATAGAACACCTGCAAAGCTGTACCCACAAAGCCATTGTTGAAATACTTAGTGCGTACAAGAGCTGTCAACCTCTGTTCAGGATACTCAATCCAGCCTTCCAGAAAAATTCATCTGCATAAGCCTGTTCCCTCATGCCTTTTTTCTTTAGAAGCCCTCAGACATGGGTAAAGCATGGGCTCTCATGTTTTGGCCATGTGATGAACATTCAACCTATTATGTGACAGGTTTGGGTTGAAGTACCCAACCAGCTTCATAGAAAGAGCTTAGTCAGCTTGATGTAAAGAGTCTGTTTATGGTTAATGGCAATGAAAAGTTTGTGCACCGATAACATGGAATTACACAACCCCATGCTATTTGTTTTTAAGCTGCAAAATTCAATGCTTCTGAATAGTGTTTGTCGCAGGAAAATGCTCTCCATTCATACAGTTACTCAGCCAAAGCAATCTGAATTTTCAAGAGAGATTCATGAAAGCCCTACTCCTATTAAAAGAAGCTCAGTGGATGACTAGCCACTCTTGTGTTTGTGAACTTCTCCCTCTAAGTTGTGCAATGGCCATACAGCGGCTCAGCAGCATGATATAAGACCAAGAACCCTACTCCACACAATCCCTGTATCCTCTTTTCCTTATCCATACAGCTTCTCTATCACCTTTAACTCTGCAGCTTCATCAGGGATGATTCCCTTCTGTAGCTTTTCTAAAAAATTAAACTGTATTTTTATATATATTTTATATATATGTATATATATAAACATTAGTGTAGCCCAGTATTTCAAATGTGTTTTGGTTCATAAAACTCTTAGGAACTTAAAAAAGACTGGGCAATACTTGTAGAGTCCCAAATGGTATATATAAAACAGACTTGAGGGGTTGATCATGCCTTGGAAAGTCTTTCTGCTGACATTAGAAGTGTCTTTTGAACCTTCATGGAAAGGGGACTCAGATGTATTAGCTTTTATGCAATGATCAGAGTTTCTTTGATGGTAACATTTCAGAAATGTTTGTTATTATCAAAGAGCCTGAATAGCCAGCCTATGTGCATTATTTTCTACACTATTTTTATTGTTTTCATTGTACTGCTCAGTTTAATCTGCCAGTGAATGATTATTAATATAGCTTGACATGGTCTTTTGGGGTGTGAATTTTGATTTCATGACATGCCAGTTTCACTGGAATTACTCTCAATTTAAACTGGTGAAAAAGGAAATCAGAATGAGCCCAAAGTTTTTATGAACCAAAGACATTTTCTTTGATTTTGATGGGACGATCTTATATATTCATAGGCAGAATTGGCTGTGCAGCAATCATTTGGCATTTTGCAGCTCTCACACTACCTGAATACAGAAAATGAGAAAGAAGTTTCTGCAACTCAAATAGGTCTTGTTACTAAGTGATGCATGAATAGTGTCATGTGCACAGTCTGCAGCACCTAGGAGATATGAAAAATTAAGAATGGCATAAAATTAACACAGAGCTTGCTGTTCCTGTATCTCTTAGGATGTAATTTAATGATTAATTCTCCTGAGAATAGACTGTGTCAACTGATCAATGCAAATGAAAACTGTTGACTGGCTAATACCTGCAGTGATGGTTTGAAAGGAGGCTGTGGCTAGAAAGTCTTAAGCATCAGAAGTAAAACTTGTATTCCATTAACACAGACCCTTTCATCCTCCTTTGTCGTTCACTCAAAGGAAGTTTAGTGTGCCTGTGGAAACTAGGAAACATACTCAGTGCTGACAGGCATCCTCTGCAACCCAGGTTAAGTCAATAGGGTTTGATAGGAAATAAACCCGTGTTGAATGTGCCCCTATATCTTCTGTAAACTGTCTTATCCATTATCTTTCATGTGAGAATATAATTTTCTGTACCTGTCCCAATATATCCTCTCTTCACCTTGTTTCTGAGAGCCTGGAAGTTTCAAATTGGACTTAAAGCAGGAAATCATATGGGTTTTGGTATCTAAATCTCTTTCACTGATATGTTGAGAAACACGTAGCAAGTAACTCAGCTTTCCTGTCTGAAAATATTTACATGTTGTTTTCTGTTTGTACTGCACAGTGCTATTTTAAGAATTTCTTCATCAGTAAACTTTCATATACATTGTCATCATTATGCATATTGACTTGAAATCCCTAAAAATTAAGCATAGAATTGGACCTTATTTTTTTAAAAAGGCAACAAAATAAGGGGAGGTTCAGACTTGACATATTAGAAAGCATTTCTTTACTGAGAGGGTGGTCAAACACTGGAACAGGCTTCCTAGAGAGGTGTTCGATGCCCCAAGCCTGTCAGTGTTTAAGAGGCATTGGGACAATGCCCTTAATAACATGCTTACTGCAATCTTTAACCAAGAGAGATTTTATCCATACAGTCATGTGAAAATTTTTTGCAAGTAATAGTCCATAAAATAAATGTAGTGAAAGAAAAGTCCTGTCAGATATCATCAACTTATATACATTCAATTTTTTCTGAAAAAGCTTCCTTGCTTTTAGACCTTCAATAAGAAGCTGCATTCCTTATTTTTTATGCTCAGAAGAGTGAGGGATAATATAAAATGAACTGTAGAGATGGAACAGAATTGAGAGCAGAAAATGTAAAAGAACTTTTGACTGACTATATACTCAAAAGGGCAAAAAGTAGAGTACAATTTGGTGTGGTGCAGTGTGGTATATAACTATCATCTCATGAAAAATCTGGTTGATGTTAGCTTTGTCATACATACTGCAATTCCTGCTAAACTGAGTAACCTACTGAGAATCAAAAATAATTGCCTGATGCATGTTTCCTTCTTGCTACAAGAACATTGTGCAACCATCATAAACATTTAGATGTCACCTATGACAGACTTCTCAGAGGAAATCAAAAGCTACTACCCGGAGCACAGTGACTTCAACAGCTGTGTCTTGAAAGCTTGTTAGACTTTTATATTCGGGTGCACGTGTAAGTCAGGCTATAGCTCCCTGACCTCATGGGATGAATGGTACCAACAGCAGTACTATAAGGTCCTTTGTGAACTTGGTTGTGTTTACCAACAGCTGGACACCAGAAAGGGATCTTAAATGCATCTAAGGTTTTTTCAAAGCTACCTTAGCAATATAAGCTATGTTGGAACATCCTCTGGCATATGTGATTATTACTGTTGGATGGATCACTGCAGGATTTAACACAAAGCTGCATCCAAAAGTCAACCCAAATATTGCCTAACAGCTGCAAAGCAAGTGTTGAGGCTAGTTTTGGAACAAATTACATGGCAGGAAATCATAAAGAGCTGGTCTGAAGCTGACAGCTGCTGCATCTGCTTCTGAAACTCTTTGCAAGAATTATTATATTAGGAAGAACAACAAACTTTATATGATGTTCTCCTCTTGCCCTGATCAAATTCCTAGTTTAAGTGATACAAAAGTTGTTGTGGTTAACAGTTACTTAAATGAGAAACATACATAGATTGTGTTAGGTATCGTAGACTCAATCAGTGGGAAGATGGCTCTTACAGAAGTTTGTTGTTGAGCCTAAGTCAGGCTACTTTGTATGAAAAATCCATAGTTTTATGTCAAGGCTGATGAATTGCATGCATAGCCTGACAATAACCATACATGTACAGATGGAGGCAGTTTGTGGAAAAGCACTGGTTATAGGGAACTAGTCAAGACCACAGATCAAAGACTGTGAAGACATGTCAGTTCTTAGATTTACATGCTCAGTATCTTTGTGTTGATGTGATTGTCAAACAGGTGCATGATTTGAGGAGCCCATTGCTGTTTTAGACAAGCTAGAACAAACAGGGTTCAGCATCTTTGTGATAACCCGGAAAGATGGCTAGATATTTGATCCAGGCAGCAACCTCCCAACTACACGACTGCATTAACTTCTCTATCTGATTGATGTTGATGAATGTTGTGTCTCTGGACTTTCTAAGCTGTAAGTCACATCAAAGACTTTAAGGGAAAGAAGAACCTGACAGTAGCTGGCTAGGTCTTGTCTTAGATGTCCTGGGCTGAGTGGTGCTGCTGTGGAAAAGAAACTTCTGGGATCATAATGTCACACTGGATAAAGTGCAGAAAAACAAGCACCATTTTTACTGCTTGAAAACTCCTAGAAGTGTACCCAAGGCAATATTTAAAGATCTGAGCATTTTTTTATGGATTTGATAATAATATTTGACACAGTGAGCCAACCTGGACTTCGGAGCATCAGGGTAAGACTGTCATAGCCAATAAAATTTTGTTCAGTCTTGAGATAGACAGCTCTGTGGTGGTATATATGGAACAGACCTTTTCAATATAATAATAATCCAACAGTAATTAAAATAAAAATTCAGTTCATTCTGTGAAGATACAGAAATTATTGTGGATTGTTTTCTAGTACTAAAATCCAGTTTGAGAGGGTTCAAAATCCTTTCTATATTTTCTTGACTTTCATTAAATCTGTTTTGAGTCCACATTGGCTCTTACACAACACTGACAAGATTTTTTGAAGCTCCAGCTCAGCAGATGATAGTTTTGATTGTTTCAGCAAGCCACATCAGGCACTCTAAGTAAAGCCTGTAAACCACACTCAGCTTTGAAATTCTTTTTTATGGCCCTTGTTTCAGTTACTACCAGTAAGTAAAAACTGTACATCTGAGGAAGTTTTTCAAGGAAGGCCTACTTAAAATATATATAGATTATGTGTTTGGGAACCAATAGTGTAAGCGTCACACACACAATGGATAGAATATTCCCAAACATTCCCTCCAGCATAAATATTGGCAAGACCTAACCAGTTTATTAGATAAGAACAGTTTCATTTGCATGTACACATTTGCATTATGTTTACTTGTATCATATTGCTAAATATGTTAAGATCCTGCTGTAGTCATAACAAGGTAAAGGCTAGTTTTTGAGATGTCTTCAAGGTCTGTGGAATGTTCTTATATTGCCACTGGCTGTTACTTCATTGACTAAGTTTCCTGTCAGCTTCAAAATAAACAAAACAAGGTCTCATATTGCACAGAGAGCTTGTGGCCACCGAAAAATAACATTTATGTGAGTATAGTAAAAAGGTTCATTCCAAAAATTTCTTTTACACTTCCTGACTTGGCTGCTTTCAGAGTGTTGGACGTGTTACATTTATGATCTTATAGCACCGAAAAGCATATTAGATGCTTTCCAAAATGCCTGATTTCATGGTCTCTCTTATTCCAAGACAAAAAAGTGGTTCAGCTATTTAGACCTGAGGTTTTGAAATAATTCTGCATTGCTGTAAAAAGAACCAGCTGATGGAATCAAGTGATTGCGTATGATTTAATTTTTCATATAACACTTTTCTTAGATTTTATTATTGCAAAGATATAAACTCAAGAGCCAGATGTAGTCTCAAATACTCAAGAGACATATTTGTTTCTTCAAAGTGTTCCCTCAGAATCTGTAGGCTTAAGTTATGCTTTTTAAACATCAGGGTGTTTGAGACTATTAAGAGAGGATCATACCAAACATTTAGCCTGACTTGCATTTCCCAGACTACTTAATGCAGTAGCTCTGGTGCTAACGCATTTTTGTCCTCATTGTAAATATTTTGTGATCAAGTATTGTATTGAGGAAGAGGTAGGTTACTTAGTCAAGTGTGTCTGTGGTGATCACAAATATTTTCCAACAAAATTTGCAGCACTACCCAAAATATGTACTGATTATGTCCCTCCTATTCCACAATGTTCCAGTATATTCTTGCATGTATTTATAACATTGCTATGCATAGAGTCGTCTGCCTTCTTTTATCTGAATATTCGTTGCTGTCTATTAAAAGGCAGAAGATCAAAGGGGCTCCTTCTTAGGCAACTGAGGTCCCTCTTGCAAGGCTTTGATTCATTGTAGGAGAGCTGCCTGGGCTTTTCTAAATCATTCATCAGAAGCACAGGACAGATTCATCCTACCTAGCTGTAGACATCCCTATTATTAACAGCTATAGCTGAGTTGGTCTCTCTAGTGTGTTCATAATGACTGGAGGGAAAATGGTAATCTGTGGTGTGCATCAGCTGGTCCATTCTAGACATCTACTCAGGATAAAATCCGTCACAGAAACACTAGAGATGCTAATTTCTTCACTGATTATGAGAAGAGTCTAAGGCCACTACATATCTGAATTCAAGATATTGGCACTTACTTGGATGACTTATTAGTCACTCAGTGTATATTGTTGGCAGAGAATTTGTTCTGCTGCTTAGGGTAGAGCAAAGTGGTACTCAGTATGAACATCTCCAGCAGACAAGCAAGCCTCCTACGCAGCATATAACATTGGTCTTTCAGAGTGATAGATGGCTTGGGTTTGTTTGACAAAGGCGGCTGTGAGAAGGATTTAGGTTGGAAGAGTGCTTAAGGAAAAGATGCAAATGTCATTTTTATCTATATGTATGAGAAAACTGTCAGCTAGCCAAACTTTTTGCTTGGCTTTGGATATTCTTCAGCCACCCAAAATAAGCATACCCATCTTTTTCAGAGTGCTATGAGTTTCAATTATCTGGTCTGAAATATCTAATTAGTATTTGGGTAAAAGCAGCCTGACATTCTGAAATATGCGAAGCCCCTAAACCTGCTTTACAATTTAATGGGACTTGTTAGACAGAGTCTCTAATAGCCAGGCAAAGGAGAGGTTTAAGAGCTAATTTTAGGCACTGAAGACAAGAGTCTGGGCCACAAGAATCTGTAGAGGTTCTAAACTAATATAGCTGTCTGGGATGAGAGATATTAAGTGGCCGTAATCAGAACTGATGGAGAAACCTAGAGCTTTCAGAGAGACTTGGGGAGCTTACTGGCCTTTTGTCAATGGAAACTATTATTCAGCTATTTCAGCATGTACATGTCTAAGAGCAGGACTAAGAATCCATTAAGCTGTAACCTTGGAACTACAAAGGATACAGTGCCTTTAGTATCCTATGGCAACACACTTTAAAAAAAAAAATCTAATAAATAATAACATTAACCTAAAGTTTGACAAAAATAATTTAAGAGCTTTCTTAGACTAATACAAAACTTTAAAAAATGCGAATGATTTACATCTGTCTTTCACCTGTATTTTGCAGACCCATTGTCTTGCACAGAATCTGGAGTAGAATCTTGCAGAGGTTTAGAATACAGATTTACTTAATAGATTACAAGTATCTCAATGCATCCCTCATAAGCATTGCTATAATAAAGACTGAATTATAAACATGCATTTTATGAGCTTTTTTTATGAGCTTATAGGAGAATTTTTGAATCCCATCTGACCAGTGTCCTATCCACAATGAGTACAATGTGCTTTAACATGCCCTCAGGGAGGTGTCTATTTGTGGTTCGTTAATAAGGGTTGTTTTCCAAAGAGCTATCTGTTATATAATTATAAAAAAACACTAAAAAATGACCTCCCAGTTTCTGTGATGGGTTGTTTAATGTTTTCTGATGGCATGAGAACAGATGAAAACATCTGTGCAGCCCTAGCTTCTTGCCTAATTAGGCAGCTCTTGTATATTTGCTTTTTCTTAAACCATGCAAACACGTTTTTAAATTACATTATCTTATTTGTAGTCTGTTGGGTGTAGGGGTGAAATGTAAATTACAGTAGTTAACCGTCTGTCTACCTGCAGACATGTAGCATTTCTCCCTCTTTTGTGTGCCTGTGAGTGGCATGCCAGGTGTTGTCTGGGGACCTCAGGATGTAACCGTGCCTGACATATCATTAAGGGGAATAATATGCAGCAGGAACAGCAGCTGAGAGATGAAATTGCTTTCTTTTGACATCTGCATCACATCTGAGAAAAGAAGGAGGTGTGGCAGTCCTGAGGCTGGACAGGAGCCTGTTTGGTAGGCTCAGCGAACAGGGGTGCCAGTCTTCACTGGCACGAAGCACGTTCGGCAGCTGAACTGAAGTTTTGCTCTGAATCACTGCTCAAAATACCCAGGGCAGCCTTCCTGTCTTAACTATCTGTGTGACTTTGAGCAAGGTGCTTGTTTCCTTCGCCTGTCTTTGAAATAGTAGTGCCGATATATAATTACCCAGCCTACTGTGAAAGGGTAGTTCTATTTGTAACGGGCTTTGAGCTTCTGGAATAAAAGCTGCCTAGCAAACACAAAATATTATGATGGCTCTAAAGTTGAATGGTACATCAAAACACGTAAGGGAAAGCACCCTGCTGGAGACTGCATAGTGCCTCCAAATACACATTTCTATTTGTGTTTTCCAGGAGATTTTTATTGCTTTAAAGTTCGTTGTACAGGTGTGAGGAACAACGGGGTGACCAGATCTTGTGTTATTTCTGCTAGTAGGTGATAGAATTACCCATAAAGGAGAAAGTCTCTCTTTTCTTTTTCCTAGTTTTCCTCTGATCTCACAATGTAGTTCTTAGTAATAAAAAAATCAACATGAATACCACCATATTGTGTTTTCCTTTTCAGTTCTGCAAAACAAGTACTTAATATTGTATTATTTTCAGATCATCTCATAACATGTACTACACTGCTCCATAGTGAAACTTATTAAACAGCATTGCAAGCTATGTTCTGAGTCATTACTGCACAAGTAGGAAAGGAGGCATTTTTTCATGCTTTTTATTAAACCTTCATCTATAAATTAATGTATGAGGGCTTAATGGATGATTAATAGATATTTTAATAAATAACCAATTATTATAGACTTCACCAGGTCAATAATTTGTCAGTTATCATGGTTCTTATGTACATGATGTACTTAGAACCATCCGGTACATGTACAGTTTAGACCTGTAGCGTGCTCTTAACAACTATTAATCATTTTAAATCACTTAGAAATGTAATACTTGAATGATGTGTGGGTTTTAGCATACGAAAAATAGAGATTTCAAGTTTCTTAAAAGGAAAGAACCATTTAGTTCTTGATTGTGTGTTCAATATGCTCAGCATCTAATTTGATTTGTAGCTTCTCTTGGTTTATGACAACGTGATCTTTCCCTGACAGCTTTCCTTCAACAGTGCCAATGCTTGCAGTTGCCTGTTCATGTGTGAATACTATTTGATAAGTCTCTATATTCATATGCTGTCATTCTGCAGCAGTAAAATAAAACATCATCTTTTTCAGACATGGGTAGAATCAGATTAGAGCTTTTCTTTTCACAGGAAGATAAAGTAAAATGCTGAAGGATACTATTGCTGTGTTTTTGGAGCATTGTGAACCGAGCTGATGAGGAAGTAATTAAAGACAGGAAAAAACAATCCCACTGAATCCATCTCATACAAATTACAGGAATCAGAAAAGCTTTTCATATGTAGAAGCCTGATTTAAAAGCTCTGAGGGGAGAGGGGTAAAAAGAGGTTTTATTTGTGAGCAATGCTCAAAATCAATGGATTAGTCTAAACAGGCATTAGCCCCTGGAGCCTGGAAACTGTGATTCACCTCTATTGTGTAGCAAGTGTTTTGGGGATTTAGATCCTCAAGTCCTTCCAGATTCATTCACAGAATCTGAACAATAAAGAAGAATTATATTATGACTGCAAAATGTTAAATATTTCCTACTTACATTTCCTTCAGGGATTAAAGGCCAGCACTGTACCCTTCCAGATTGAAACAGAAGGCAAAAAGGTGGTACTGACACAGGTTTAAAAAGAAATCTCATTCCCTCCACACTGGAAGTAAATAGAAAGGGATAGTGCTACTTATTAAGGACTATATATAATTCTTCCCTTCAACGTGACTTTTACGGACACACACGTAATTTGCTGTAACTCAAAGTCAGGCAGCCACCTCTGAAAGTGGATATTGCCCAACCTGTTCCTAGGCTCAGACAGACTCACACCACCAGAGCTTACTGCTGCTGAGAATGTCACGTGTCTCATACATGGCTTTGCAGGGTCCTCCTAATGCAGCACTGGCTAACACACAGGGTATGATTTCACTCAGAAGACTGAGAGAGGGAGCAGGTGGGGATGGAAATGGCTTTCAGCATTTTTCAGTGTAGCTAAGCTATGTGTAGGAGTCCACTTCTCCCTAACAGCTTCCACAGGGAAATGTCTGTTGCAAAGACACCACAAGGCTTGCTCCTTCCAGGGTAAAGATAAAGGAAGCTCCAGTATAATGGGAAGTGAAAAAATTTAGCAGATGCCTCTCCCCTTCCCTTCCTCCACCACAGATGACTGTGGATTAAACAGTGATGAAAAAATGTTCATGGGCACAGGAGCTTAATGGACCTGTTGTTAGTAGGGTCCCCGATATGCTTTTCGTTCGTGCCAGTTTACCATCACCCACACTATTCCTGGATATGGCACAAGGGCTATTTCCAAGGGGCTGCCTGGATACAGCCACCTGACATTGGAAGCTCTGAGAGGTTGCTCTATGGACGCAAGCTAGTCCAAGTTTGTTGAAAGAAAAAGAAAGAAAAAAAAAAAAGAAAAAGAAAAAGACCCTGGGCACATTTAGTTCACTGATATATGTGCACACTCTGTGCTTACCTGGTACATTAATGAGCCAGGTCCCTCCATAACCTCTCAAAGCAGGGAGGATGGAGCAGACTGTCACCCTGGCTCTCCCAGCTCCAGGTGGCTTTGGTGATGAGGAGTGCTATGCACAGCTGCGTAACCGGGATCCTCGCATGCCTCTTCACACTCTCATTAGGGCCTGTTGTTCTTGTCAGTCCCACTGTTAAGACATGATTGTGTAAGAGTAATGAAAGCAAAGGAGAGAACAAAGCTCCTGACCATCACCAAACTAACACAATCAATGAAAAGCTGGTGAGCAAAATATTTTGTGAAAGATGATATTGAGTGCATTAATTTTGTTAATTTTGTTTTGCCTGTACATGTGATATTTGGCAAATAAACTTGATAAGATAATGTTGTGAAATCAAGTCTATTTAACACAGGGTACCCTATACATGCTAAATAATGTTAATTACAAGCTATCTGTACTTTACAAGATCATCTACAAGCATGATTTTCCATCAACATGGAAATTTCCATTCCATTTGCATTTGGAGTTCCACAGATCCCTGACCTGTGGGTGATCTGGGAACCTTGTAGTATCGTGGCATGACCCATTAAGTAAGTCAAGATTAAGCCCAATGATAGTTCATTTAAAGGATGAAGTTCTTTCTATCTATCTCTTACAGGGGTCCTAGGTAATTAACTTATATTAGATTTTAAATTCACAGATACCTAAAATGAACTGATGTGAGACTCAGTAGATGTAAAAAAAACCAGAGGGCCTTTTCCTAATGAAGGTTACATATAGCTACAAACTTTCTTGCTACTTTTGCTGTAAGCAGGAAGAAAAGCAGACAGCAGTTATTCCCTTCTGTCCTGCAACAAGGGCAGGAGAAAGTGTGTGGTAAAAGGGTTCATTTATATAGTCCATGCAGAAAGGACTGACTTGCAGTCTACCACCACTGCCAGAGGTGGGCACTGAGGAAGCCCATAAAGTCTCACATAGCATTGCTGTTGTGAGTGCTGTTATTGCAGTAACTCCAAAGAATACCTGCCATACATCAACACCCCACAGTGCCAGGCTCTGTACTAACACAGGCCAAAGGATGATCCTTCCAACAGAGTTTTACTATTCAAAAGCAGAATAAAACATTCTTTGTGCTAACACTTGCTGATCCATGCTGATCTGAACTGTAATACGTGAGTGCATCTGAGACAAGCCACTCTCTTCAGCAATGTGAATACTAGCTGAATCTTAATTTTTAATTTATCTTTGCTCACTGCTGTTCCAGCTCATGTGGCTGCCAGTGAGCTGCAAGGCCATTTCTGCATGCTGCTGCTGGACCTATCAATTCTCAGTCATCTGCACTTGCTTCCATTTTGTTTGTTTGTCTTTTTAATGTGTCCTCCTGATCACTCACCATTCCTACCAGATGAGTTTCATTCTCTCCATTGAAACAGTTTCTCCAGCATCTGGATGTTTCTGGCATCTGGAAACTGGCAAAAAAGGAGAGCTTTTAAAAAATGCCATGTAGTTGCCTGTTACATTATAAGGGACTGCCAACTCTGAAGGCCTTTTTTCAAGATAATCAGTGTTGAGGGAATTTATACTGCCTGTAATTAACTGGTTATGTTTTATGGAGCTAAGACTGGGCACCTGAAACAAGTGCTTTAGCAGTGATTCTACTTCCACTGAAATGGGCACATCTAGTGCTCAGAATTTTATTTACCTAGGAAAAGAACAGGTGTGCAGAAGGACATGAAATTCCAGTGATGTAAAATATGGAGAAAAACTTTCTGAGTTTGGTTAAGGGGCAACATAACAGTGAACAAAACCGAGTAAACAGAATAGTTTGTGCACACAAAATATATTGCTTCAGATTAATAGGATAGTGCAGACACAGCTGACAATGAGCACAGCCATGTATTTGTCTTTGTCATAATTGTGCATTGAATACTAAATTAACTCAAAAACCAAAACAAGTTGGGGACATAGAAAGCTTGCATCTAAGTCATGAGCACAGGAGTGCTGGTGTAGAGCCAGAATAACACAGTAAGAACCAGCAGCTGTAATTGAATCAATTGTCCTGAGCTGCTGCAGTTCTCAGAGAGAAAATAATATATTATTTTTGTGGGGGTCTTTGAGTAAAGACAAAGAAATCCAGTGGAGTGGTAAGTGAAGAAGCTTTGATGCAGCAAAATTGTAGCCTGATTCTGTAGTGTTAATTAGAAAAAAGAATTACAAACTCTCCCAAGTATTGAAAGATACCAAAAGAAACAATATCTGATTCCCCTGTTTGTTTTCCCTGTTCAGTTCTAATCATATTCATGTTTACTTCACAGATAAACAGAGATAAGGTCAAGATAGTGGGCTCAGGTCATAGACAGTCGTGCCTTACCTCCATTTATGTAAGCAGAATCTGGACCTCTGATGGCAGCAAGGAAGAAACTGTCTGGGGAGGAATAAAACACAAAGACTGTGATTTTCCCAAGATGGAACTAGACTTCATCTGTGAAGAGCCGTGCTCTTGACGTAGTGTGGTAGGCTGCTTTCATCTGTGGATTAATCTAACTAGAGGTCAGGGGACAGATGTAAGGAGCTTTCTCAGCCTAGATCTGGTAACAAGCAAAGAATTGGGCAGGTATGAACAAACTGTGTTGGCAGTCAGCTAGGTGGGTAGAAGTCAGCTCCCTTAACTCCAGGTGTCCAAAGCATCTTGCTTCAGGTAATCTCAGTTTCCTTTGGACTCACTGTAGATACAGAGAGGGATGACCATTCAAAAGACCACAAATGCCCTCTGGATGCACTTATCTTTTTCCACTGACTACAAAGGAGCTCAGACAACCAGCTTGGACCAGACACCCAACTCAAGATGCATGAAATTAGCGAAGTCCTATCTTTAGTAACACAAAGCATGCCAGAATCTTGCCAGTCAAAGACGTATTATCATTTGTCATCAAAATACAAGTATGGGCATGACAGGCTTTTTTTGCTTTGCTATATTGTTTGTAGAAATGATCCCACCCATAGTTACACAGGGACATATCCCAGGGCAAGCCAGGCAGGTAAACAGAAAGGTAGTTTGCAGTATACTGGGAGTGTTCAGTACTTAACCCTGACTAGTCTAAAGTGATTATATAGGAGATTTAACTGAAAAAGAAAAACCTGAATTTGAGGTAGATCTTGAAGCTCAACACAGAGAACAATATTAGGCCAGGGTATGCAGTATGTCTGAAGATGAAGTGTGGTGTACTCATTCACTGAAGAGTAAAGTTCAATTTAGAAACCGTACTTTGAGAAGTGCATTAGCCTGACCCAGGCAGAACTGTTCACACTTGCAAGCCACACACCACTCAAACTCATTGCAATTGCCTTCATGCTTGCACTCTTCTCACAACTCGAGTTGCTAGGATTTCTGGGCTGGGGGCATGTTGCAGGGTCCTCAGGTGTACCCTTCAGTGAATTGTCCTGCTTTGAGTCATAAAAGCTTTCACAAGCCCTAAGCAGGAGTGTACTCAAACCACTCAAAGTCAAAAATGTTTTTTTCACCACTGTTTGCATCACAATCAACAGCACATCCAGGTATCAGCAGCAAGGCAAACCCTGTACCAGTAGCAGAATTTAAATTCAGGGTTTATAACAAAATGAAGGGAGTGTTGACAGCAGCTCACGGTCCTCAAATTTTGCAGTGTGTCCAGCTACATGTAACCTGTCATCTTTATGTATGAGGTGCCTGACTGAAGTTATGATGGTTGTGGATTCCCCTGTGCTCATCAGAGGGTCAGGGTCACAGAGCGGTGGGGCCACACCAGGCTTGCAGCTATCATCAGGGCCTCTGGGATTTCTGTGTGAGAGTGGATGCGGGACAAGCTAGCTCTCAATGTTAGCCTGTAGTGAGGCAGGTCTACCAGTTCAGAAGCAGGTTTCCACAGCCACCTGGAAGCTGATCAACCCAGACTCCTACAAGCTGGTTGGTGCTCAAAGTTAGTGAAGCAGTGCTGTCTTGAGTGGGGATGGTAAAGCCATTGTGCTTATAGTTTACCAGAGCTGGTGGAAATTGCTAATTTCTGGTAAAGGAGATCTGAAAAACAGGTCCTAAATATAAAATCTGTTTTCACATGAGCAACTTTTGCACAAGGGCCTACAGTACACCCCCTGCACATCCCCTGCACATCACAGAATAGTCTATGCATTTGTTTCTTCATTTTAAATTGTGAGCTTCTGATACCTACTTTGTAAAACTCTTTAAGCTCTATGGATGAAATATGTTATCTAAGATCCAGGTATGACTATCCTCACTATTATTCTTTAATCCCCCGAGAGGTTTGATGAAATGACTCTGTAGATTACTTTTGAACGTTTCTGACTTAATTTTCCTGTGTGCACATGTGAATAAGCAGGTGCCAGATGTTGACTACGGTATTTGTATTATCAAAATTAGCAACCATTGTTCATTATTTGGTTCGTCCCCCCCTTGAACATATAAATCAGAAGCTGAGTGGTGAGCACTGGCTGCCATGATCCCAGATGTGGGAAGAACAAGCATAGCAAAGATTTACTCAGGAGTCCAACACCTGATTAAATGAGGGGCTGGAGAGAGGAAGAGTAAAACAGCTGTGGGTGTCAAAATAAAGAAAGGGTTTTACAAGGTTGCCCATACTCCAGGGAATAGCTCTAGTTCAAAACATAAAAGGGATGCTTTGGCTTACAAGCATATGGCATGCTCATTCAACTTAGAGGCATTAAATCTGCAAAAATTAAGTAAATATTCTGGCAGCTTTATTAAGCATTCTGCTTTCTCTAGAAAGGCGTATCCTGGATTGGACCCAGTTCAGAGACAAGTTCTCAGGCTTTACCAAAGGCACAAAATGCAGCAATTATGTTACCCAATCGATGGAGCTGCCATCTCTTCCCTTGGGAGGCTTTTCACAGTCTGGTAGACCTCACTACAAGGAAAATCACACTAAAATATCAGGTTGAGATTCAGTCTACTTTTCCCTTTTTTTTTTTTCCTCTTCCTCCCCCTCCAAATTAATGCAAAATATTCTTATAATCATCAGCACTGAAGTATAGCCTGTTGCACTTCTGACACTTAGTTTTCTTTTTCTTGATTTTTGAGCCTTTTGGGTTAAATTATAACCATTTCTAGTGCATTTCCTTTGACAGAATCAATCAAGACCTTAACTGCTGTAGTGACCAGCTATTACTGCCAGCCAGGGAAACCCTCTACCTTCAGTACAGCATGTGGATTCTTCTGTGCAATGCAAGGGACATACAGGCATGTAAGGAGGGAATTTTCAGAGAAAACAGTGAGTCAAACATGATATGGCTAATATGAAAGGACACCTCACAAATCCCTGCCATTTAAAAGTAGTGGATACCCAGCTGCACTTGGCATTCCCAGTCAATGCACCCTCTTTGGCTGCTGGAGCTTGATCCAGGTCAACCCTTTACCATGGAGGACCTCAAAGACTATTGCCAATGTGGCCCATAGACATGACCTGTGCCCTCCGTCCTTTTCCATCGCCTCTGCTGGGGCATACTTGAATAATCCATGGCTCACTCTCTGCCTATGCTCCCATGTTTCCATCCAGAGAGACGGAAAGCAGGGTGCACATCCCCACCAATCATTGCCTCAAGTCACTGAGCTCCTGGATTGAACCTGCTCCAAGAGATTTACTTGGCTGTGTTTTGTGAGGGCAGGAAGGGTACTGACAACGTTTAACCTCAAATGGGGTCAGTAGCAGGGCACTGAGCCTGTGTTGTGAGATCTGAGCAGCTCAGCAGGGGCACATTGCTGGTGGGTTGCAACAACTGCAGGGACATAAACATAAGCACCTAATGGGTGTGGCTGTCAGTTTAGGCTCTGGGCTACTGTGAAGTTAGGCTGTAGCTGGGAAGAGGGCTTGAGGACTGAAATGGTGCTTAGACAGTCTAACATGTCTCCAGAGAGACCTGAAACATATGTCTGCCATGGGACAGGTGTCTGGTTTCCCAGAACTGAGACAAACTACTTCTCTACAGCAGAAATAAAAACATGTCATTTGAAGGAGAAGAGGGATTTATATTGATGCAAGAAATTGAAATGACCTCTTTTTTTTTCAGAAGCACTGAAACACAATAGTCAAGTAGGTCCTACAAAGAACTTTGTTGGTGGTGTGAAGATTTCATGACTCTACATATTGCAGGTTTATTCTTGGACATGAGGTGGGTACTGCAGCAAAACAGCACTGTCTGTGGTCTGTGGTGACACCTGGCTGCCATGAAGACAGTATGAATACTCCAGATGGCCCCAGAGGGGTCCTCCTTGAAAGTGGGAACCAGTGAGCGAGATCAGGTCTGCTGACTATTCTGTAAGCTACTGAATCTCTGGCAGTGCTGAGTTATAGGTACTTTGGAAAAATATGTTAAGTGTAAAATAATCAATTTCTAAGGCAGTATCTTGTAGCCAAGATATGAAGTAAGTTATTGGGTTTTGTCCTTAACCATGGTTTTAGATTCTTTAGGTATGTTTATCTTATTACATATTATATTGATTTTTCAGACGCGGAAAACCCATGTCCTCAGCCTTGGAGACAAAATGATTTCACATTTCAGTCTCTTTTTCACTGGGATTCAGGTGATACTTTGTGCTCCCTTTGGAGGATAATACATTTTTTTCATGGTTCAGACTACAGTTTTGTCATATGCTTTCTGAACTAAACACCTTTTGCCTTCCAAACCCTAATGGCTTATCACCAAAACCCAGCAGGATACCCAGAGTGCTATGAAGTTTGCTTCTTTCCATCTAGCATTTAGCATGTGAGCTGGAATGAGAAATACAGAGGATACGGAGACCCAAGCCAGACTGGCATGGTTGCTGAGACGCATGTCAGGTGCACCAATGCACGTTGACCTGCACCAGGTTTTGCACAGGTCCTGACGCAGGCTGAGAAGTAACGTGTCCTCGATCCTGGTGACTGCCTCCCTCCCAGGGGAATTTGGTGCATGCTTGTGGAACACCACCAAGGGGATGTTGCTGGCTGCGAGGTTGTGAGAACACAGCAATGGACACAGCTGTTTCCCTCATTCCATGTGCAGAATATTTTCCTTTCTTGTTTACAGTGTTATAAATTGTTTTGTAGTTGGACCTTTGTTCTGGGCGCAGCTCAGCCTTGAGCTGGGTTTGCTTGTTTGTTTCCGTTCCTGCTCCGTTTCCTCTGCCTGCCTCCCGGCGTGACTAACACCGTCTGTGCCGCTTCCCTTGTCTCTGCGGCTTCCCCTCCGTCCTCTGCCACGGATGCGGGCAACTGCCATGCTGCTCCTCTGTGTGCTGCCACGGAGCGACCTGCTCAGCGTGGAGCAGTGTGGGAAAGCATGCTAACAACAACTGAAAGGTGATTGCTTCATGGTACAGATGCAACAGACCTTTATTTTTGGTTAAGCAAATGAAAGCTTTGCTAGGCTTTCCTTTTTTTTCTCTCACACTTATGTAAGCAAAGCAAGACGCATATGTGACGAAGGGAAAGAGATCTTGTTAATCGCGTTACCTGAGGTAATTTCTGATGGATTAGTATGAGTCTGGGAGATGTAAAGTGGCAGCTGTCTTCATTTGATCATTCATATTCCTTTGAACCAGATACGTGTTTTTCTTCTTTCACTTTGTCTTATATTTTGCTGGTCTGGGCCAAGCTTTTTGCTCTGCTGTAATTGATATGAAACGTCTTCTTAAACGCCAGCTCACTTTATCATTTCAGGCCTGTTCAGCCTCCTCGTAGCCCGACTTAGCACACAGACCTCTGCCACACCGCTCCAGTGTCTGCAGCACCTTTCCTGCCTCTGCAGCTGCCAGCAGTCCCTGAGCTTAACTTCTGGTTCATGGGTTTTCACCCCTTTTCAGAAAGCGCAGACCCCCCACCCCTTTAGCAGAGGAATGCCATCATGCACTAATGGATGTCCATGCACCACAAGCATGGACCTTCTGAGTTGACTGGCTTGAGCAAAAAGGGTTGAATTATTTCCATTGTTTATTACTGCTTGTATTTCATGTCTTCTGCAAGCTAAAGTGAAAATGAACTTGAACTGAATCCTGCTGCGGCTGGTGAATGGATTCCTGCAAATTTCAGTGGATGTTGAAGGGTGACCCTGAAACCTATAATTCCTCTGCGTACTTACCTTGCCTAGCTTTGCACCTCAAGTTATCCCACAGACTTCAGGCAAGTATTTAAAAGCTTTGCTGAATCCATTCTTGGTTCACAGGGAATGTGCTTCAAAGCTTGTGTGGCAATAGAGTGATGACAGCTCAAAATGCAGGCAAGCAATGGGAAAAGCAAAAGTTTTGTTCTTTAACAAGTACAATTCAACAGAATCAAAAGAAATTTGTGAGTGGATTTAATGCATGTTTTGCCAAGCCTAGCGCATGTTTTGCCATATACAGGTCTTGCCAAAAAAGCATTGTTCAAGGAATTTCTGTTTTTTTTTTTTTTTATTGCTCTGGTATGAATTAAAATGCTGATAGCAGTATTTTTCAGTCTGAACTGTTCCTTGTATCTTCACAAGGGCGGACAATGCAGAGTTGGTGGAGAGGGTGTTCCCAGGGCCTGGGATGCCGACTGGGACTCAGAGGACCTGGATCATTTTACAGCTTCATCATGGACATCCTAAGTGTCTTGTGTCAGCTACTGCACTTCATTTCCTCATTTATAAAACATGGATAGCAGCGCCTCTCCGTTTTAGAGAATGCTGTCAGGATAAAGCCTTTTAATGATTATGAGGCACCACAGGCATGCTAGTGATTGAAAGCACATACGTAGATAGATGTAACCTGTTCAGAGACTCGGATTGGGAAATGGTCTTGACAAAAATAAATGGGAAAAATCTAAATACAGAGAATGGTTTTCTGTTGAATTACACTGTAACAAATTTGATATTGCACACATCACCTCAACACACAGATGCATATATTGTGTACATCCTTTATAGCAATTGTTCTGAACGTACACATCTTCATGATAAACAAGGGAAAGTAATTCAGGATATTCTCCCTGCATGATCTCAGTCATTACTCATTGGCAAAAAGTGAGCAAGTTGAGCATTTCCCCAGCTTGTCAACTTTCTGGGAAGCTGAAGACAAGCCACATCGCTGGACAGGGCGGACAGATGCAGACTGCTGACAAAGGCAGCTTTCGCACAGCACCAGTCGCAGCATGCTCCTCCTGCACTCCTGCTCTGGGAACCCGTGCGCAGCCATGTCTTACATGGAGGATGGTGGAAGAAAACAGAAGTAACATTACCATACTGGAAATGTGTGAAACATAGAAACAGTGCAGGGGAGCATGAAAAGGCCGGCGTGTGTGTGTGCGTCTAACCTGAATGTATCCACTAGCAATACATCTATACTTTCGTGGAGCAGAATCATGAAACAAGCTTTTCAACTATGTTAAGAGGTTAGGGGCTGCTATTTATTTAAATAAAAGAGGGATTAAACTCTCTGGCTCTCTCCATGCTATTGAATGAACTGTGCCAGGGACTGCTGTTTGGCCAGAGGACAGGGGACATGGCATGGTTCACCTCTGCATGGCTAAACTCTCTCGTCTGTCAGAACAGGGTAGCGTCCTCCATCCATCCCTCTATCCATCAGTCCATCTATCCATCCATCCATCCATCCATCCATCCATCCATCCATCCATCCACCCACTCACCTGTCCATTCATTGGGAAACACTTCCTGACACTTGCCATCTCCAAACTGTGCCTGAATATGGTCAGGGAGAGGACTAGCAGGTCTGGGCCAAAACTACTCCAGGAACATGCTTGTGACCAAACCCTGGATGGTTGCAGAGCGGGGCTTAGGGCTCTGCCTCTTTATTTTACTAGAATAGATACGCTGGATAGGTAATTGGTAGAGATGGTTGCTTCATTCTCTGTTTGTAGCATGCCTCATTTAGAAAGGTTGTGGTCCATAAATGTAGTGGCAAATCTTCATCTCAGTGTAAAATAATAAGTAACAAGAAAGATGTCAGGTGTTTGCCCCCTCCATGGTGTTGTTATCTCCTCAAATATATTCCTGTCTTACATGCAAGATGGATGAAATTCGGTCCTATGGTAACAACCAGTACATAAAAAAATCGTAATGTAAAGGTCCTGCAGTTCCCATTTTTATGGAGCTAAACTCAGAAACTTCATGAAATTGTAAGAGTGATTCCCACTTTTCTATGAGATATACACGTTCTTCATTTCTAGCCTAAGTACCAGGGCACTAAGAGGTGACATTTTGTGGAACCAAAAGGTATTTCATATCATTTACCCAAAGTTTTATGACTGTTCCTGAGCCTGGCTTTATTGAACTTGTGATGAGGACACATGACTTTCATACCAGAAGGATGTGAATGCAAGTCAAAATAATTTTTAAACATCCTTAAACTTTCCTAACATAAATATCTGCAGCTTCCTTGGCACGTGCAAAATTCATGAAATGAGATTATACCAGATGATGCGCTGTGCTTTACAGCCATGTAATGTTAGTTAGCCAGGAATCAGGTTTCCGCTATATAGACACTATGTAAAACAAACCCTGACTCTGACGCCTTCCAGTTTAGGCAAGACTGTGCAGCATGCTGACTAATATAATGAATTTCTGATTAGTCATCTTATTCCTATATTGTTCTGTTAAAATGGTCTACCGTGGAGAGACAGGAGATTAAATAAATACTGTACTGTAGGGCTCTTTTATGTGTCCTTCAACAACAGGCATAAGGAACATTTATCCTTATTGATTTAAAATCAACTGCAGCTTTAAATTTAAAAATAAATTTTAAAATAATATTAAAATTTAAGCAGACTTAAAAGTAATGGCTGTTGCCCTTCCTGGCCTAAGTCCAGTATCTTTCTTGTATGAAGTACGGTTGCCAATTACAAATTGTATAGCACAAGGCAAGTTTCTAGTACTG
Organism: Platalea leucorodia; assembly: GCF_965183815.1. NCBI lineage: Eukaryota > Metazoa > Chordata > Aves > Pelecaniformes > Threskiornithidae > Platalea > Platalea leucorodia. Next base: position 16,031,941 of record NC_138824.1, read on the forward strand.
GAACATTACATTGCCCAAGTGTTTTATTCAGAGTGTCAAACAACATATTAATAATTTACTTAAATTCTACTACATCCAGTAGTTTTATGATATTATGATTTAATTTATTCCCTAATTAAATTACGAAAACTTAGGTGTGAGAAGAAAAGGGAAAAGGGCAGAGAAGGTGAGATCTGAACGTAAATGTAACTAACTCCAGTGATGATTTGGGGCTGGAAAGAAAGCATACATCCCACAATCCGTACTCTTTTTCACAAAGGTAAGTATAAAGATGTATGGTTTACATAAAAAAGGTAGCATCTGGACAACTGATCATACGGACAACAGGGAGTGAGGGAAAACTTCTGGCTTGCTCTAAAGATCTTGTACAGGAAAAACTAATTTTTGACACCACAAAGAGAAGAAAAAAAAACTGAATAACTTGGAATTAATTAAGAGAAAAAGATAAGAAAATATATAAAAATAAAACCATGTGGACCTCAAGACAATCAAGATAAGATAACCATCCAGCCTCTCCCAGAGAAGAGGAGGAAGACACCTCTGCTCCCAGCCTTTCTCCATGCAAAGACCCCAGGGTGCTGACACCCCCAGACAGTGACTGTCAGCGTTAGCATGCAGAATAGCACGGGCAGGGAGAGCATAACACCGAAGAAAAGCAGGAGATACTAAGGTGTTTCTATATAAAGTATTTCATAGATACTGAGGTTTTTTCTGTATTAATTTGGGTTGTTACTGTACAATGTTATTACTAAGCTAACAAATGGGATTATTAGCCTGTTAAAACATTAAATCTACTATGAAATTCCTGTCTTAACATGTATGGTGTTCTCTCCTCTCTGCCCATGGTAAAATTTTGAGCATTACAGAAGGTAAGAGGATGGTCTTCCCATAAGCTGCACGGACTAATTTCAGAAATGGTAAGAAAGGTGAAAGAAAAATATGATAGTGCCAGTAAAAATTCAAGGCACAGAGCAGAATAGAGGAGATATAGCGTTTAAAAACTGAGGGTCTTCTTGGAGCTTGCAACACTTCTCTGCCTAAATATTACAACAAACTAAATTTGCATAATTATAGAAACTGCCAGGATCAAAGCATAAGGTAAAAGAACCTCCAATGGAAAAAAAAAAAAAAAAAAGAGAGAGAAAAAGAGAAGAGGTGAAGTATGTGAAAGTAATGTAATTATTTATACCAGTGCTATGGATATTATTTCATTAGCTAAACAAGCTCCTAAGACCAATGTTTTTTAAAGTCATACTGCCTTATCAAATTGTGATTTCTCATCTGTGACTTAGATATGTCTTGGATCAGTAACTTTTCTTTACATTATAAATAATGTATCTTAGTTTCTAAAAATAGCCTAGCTGTTCAGCAAAGCAACTTAAGTTCCTCAGACCGTAGGGAGCCTATCACTTTTTATATGACCAATTCACACATTGTAATGATTCTTCTTCGCAAGGCTAAGATGTGTTTTATTTTTCTCTGGTGGCATTATGTACTATGGTATAAGCTTTGGAGTACAGCACTTCAGTTTAAGTTAAAAGCTTTCTTCACTGGGTCCTTGTAATAAAGCTTTTTCTGTGACTAAATTATGATTCTGCTAGCAGCTCCCTATTCTATTTTATTATTATAAAAAGAATAACTACTTATTAAAATGAGCTTAAAAGAATATAAACATATGGTTTACTTAGGAGTTCAGCTACAACAGAATGAATTCATTTTTGCCAACTTGTTCCCAGTTAGTTAAGCTTTTAAAGTGCTTATGCATAGGTGAAGTTTGTCCTTGCCTAAGTGCTTCATATCAGTCCTGTGGGTAGAAACACTCAGGATATCACAGGAAATAAATTTCCTCTGGAGCAGCATTTTTACAAAGAAACCCACTTAAATATGAGAGCGCGTTTTTGGAAATGAGTGCTGAAATGACTTTCTTCAGATGAGTATTTTCAAATCTAGATTTTGTCAATCTAGATTTTGGTAACTAAAAATAGGCTAAATTTTCAAAAACACCTAAATGCCAGAAAACTTTCAGTGAAGTAATAGATCCACTGTAAATGTGTAGCCTTAAGCAAATCATTTAAGAGTTTTTTTGTGTTAAGTTACATGGTAACAAGCTGGTCTGCATACACAGAGGAGTCCCCAGTAGGGGAGACCCCCAATAACACCCAGACCAGCTGCTCCTGGGGCATCACAGGAGGCCCCCAAAGGCTTATCCTCCCCCATGAAGGACCCCAGGGCACAAGGATGGGGGGGCCCCCAGTGACCCCATCACGGACACAAGACCCAACCCACACCCCAAGCTGCCCTGGGAAGCCTCATCCCATGGGCCTGGGGACATCTGTCATCATGAGCCAATGGGAGAGGGTCCCCATCACCCCACAGACTGCGGGATCACTGCCAGGGGTGTGGGGATCACTATGGGAAGGCAGGGGAAGGGCATTTCAGAATTGCACAGGACTTATTATGGGAAGGATAGGGAAAGGGAGGATTGAAGTAGTTTAGGGAGGAGCGAGTGGGAGAACAGTGGGATAAAGGGGCTGGTCATGTGCAAGCAGAGGCTGGTCAGTGCAACCTGCCTGGCTGTGTGTGACCAGCGCATTCTGTCCTGGCCTCTCACTGAACCCCATTTCTAGCTAGTTTCCCAGACAAGGGGCTCTGTCTGGTGTGCAGGGGTGTGTGGGGGTCTCAGTGACAGCCCCTTAGGTGGAATTGGGGGCCAGAGGCCAGTGTGTTCATGGTATCAGTGACTGGAGAGACTGAGTTGGCTGCTGGAAAGACCAGAGGGTTCAGGCCAACTGACAGTTGACTGTGGGATCTGGGGATCAACTGAGACCCACCTTCACGTGTGTGTGTGTGTGTGTGCACCAGAGAGACACCTGTACCAGCAGCTGGAGCAGGGCTGCAGCCTCGGGGGCTTGTATGTCCAGGTACCAGTAACTGGGGAGACTGGGATCAGATACTGGGCAGATACTGGGCAGACTGAGTATCTGAGCTCAGCTGCTGGAGGAATCCACCTTGCATGATTGTATTCCTCAGTAAGGGACCTTCAGCCTGAACTGCCAGATGGGAGGATAGCATGAGGCCATTGGTGCTGTTTTTGCCTTTTGGAGTGCTGTGTTTTCTATCTGTGTGGCCAGCCATGTATATATGTATATATGATGTATATATGTATATAAGTGGTGTATACATGTTCTCTGTGTGTGTGACTACTGGGAACACTGGTTCAGCCTTGCTGCTGGCTGGACCTGGGGGTATTGAGATTTCGCAGCCTCATCTCTGTCGGGCTGCAGGATTTCGCAACCCCTAACATCATGTGTGGCTTCACCTGCCTGTAAATGCCAATAACAAGGCAGTACTCCACATAAAATCAAAGTTTAAATTAAAAAAGTTGCCCTTAAACTATTTTTTTTTGCTCAGAAGAGCAGAAATCTGGCATTGAGAGGACTGGAACTGGTCTATGACCTGTGCTGAGGTGTGAGGCCAGGCAGTTTAGGTGAATAAGGAAATTACCTGGTTTCCAGGAGCACAGAGCTGTTCTCAGTGAAGTCATTGGGAACCTCACCTAGGGGAGGTGCATCTGCAGGGGGTTGTACTAGCAGATCACACGGCCCTCCTCACACTGAATCATGAGAAAGCTTTGGCTTTTGTATACAAACTGAAAACCCAAGTCATGGTAATTTCCTTATCTGTGCTCTGCTTTTGTTTCATGAGTCAGTGCAAAAAATTGTCTTGAGAATGACAGTAATTACTGGAAAACAAAGCTGAAATCCTAGAGGGTGACTCTTGGGTCAAGCCCTTTATGCAGCTTTGACATTTATCAAAGATTTTTTTTCTGTCCTGTACCCTAGCTGTACAGATGTGACAACTTCCTCTGCACCAGACAATAGGGAATGATTCTTGGGACTGAAAATCACAGACTTACAGAATGACCAATTTTCAGTTTCTTTTTTTCTTGAGAGAAGAGGGACTTTTTATATTTCATATTTCACCCATGTCTTCCTGCCTGAATGGCAACAACCTTAATGACCTGTGAGATGGATATCTGTGATGGATTACTTCAGCAACAGAGTCAATGTGGGGAGAATACAAACAGTCTCCACAGAGAGAGAAAACGAATAGAGCAGGAATCAGCGGATGGCTGGGATGCACCTCTGTAAGAAACCTTTGTCAAGCACCAAACAGAAGCTCAAGAGGATCATTTTGTACACACGTTCTGTGCATTGTTTGGTGCTTGTTCAAAGACTGACCATATCTCTTCCAATGAGGCCAAGTTAGCAAGCAGTTACATGTGAGATTTGGCCTGTGGATTCTGGTTTACTTTAGTAACTGGTGTCTAATGGGCAGTGGGCATTCAGTAATGTGAGAATAAGTGTTAAAAATGAAGGTCAAGTGGTTTCCTGTTTCTCTGGGGCTAACAATGTTGTGGGTATATTGCCCTCTCTTTGCATTCCTCATGTTTCCCATAGAAAGAACACAATGATATTTTCTGTCCCCCACAACACAAAAATCCTGACCCTATGGCATCTCTTTGACATTCCATATTCACAATTCTTGCTCTGTATCTCTCCCAGGCACTGTTTTTCAAACTTGTAACAATACCCTTAGACATGCTGTTTGATTATTCTGTTGTGGTTTGCCTTATTTAATTACAGAGCCTGGAGAAATCCAGACCCATGTCTTGAAACTTTTGTTCTTCAGTAGAAACTATGAACTAAAGCAAGCTGAAGAGCTGATTGATAGATCCTCCTGAAGACAAATGCAGCAAGGGTCAAGTAAGCAATATATTCAGCTTATTGGTAAGTATCACACCTGAGAGAGGCACTCCAGCTTTCCGTGCAGCACAGAAAAAATGGGACTTCTTTCCTGCATCAAGAATATGCCACATGCTGCTTAGATAAGCAAAGAAATAGAAAAGGGGGGGGGAGGTGTGCAGCTCTTTTATGCACTTAGTGACCTTACCATATAGAGGTGCAATACTGCAGTGCTCAGACAGTTATGTGCATAGGCAAGGGAATGCTCAGGAGCCAAGTACCCTCATGTAGTCATCACACTTTATAAGATGGATTTTAACATTTACAAATTAGAGTAATTTATTACCACCCTGCAGGTTTTTGACACAACGTCTTTAAGAATGAACACTTTGCTGCAGTGCACAGTCTTACTTGCAGTCCTTGCCCTGACTTCCCAGGATCTGCACATCCCACGGGAGCGGGTCACTGGAGCTTTCTCTGCTCTAGCAGTGACGTGTCTGTCTTCTCTCCTGGCATCAGCTACTCAAGCCTAAGAACAATATACAGATTACAGAACCTAAAATAAAGTAAAGGCCTTGGGTATTTGCATTCACACAGAACTGTGATACAGGATAGGGGTTTGGGTCCAAAATGTTGCTCACAAAAAATACAACAGATTACATCAGTCTCAGAGTCTTTAGGCATTTTTTCTTCTTTTCTTTTTCAAAGAGGAATGTGAACTGAATTGCAGCACTTTGTTTCCTCATGATGACTGCTCGCGTCTGCCATATTTTTGAAAGCTTAGAAGGTTAAAATGGGTTAGCAAAAGTGGCACAAGGTTAATCTCCCAACCCTCATCCTGCAGTGGAGTAATGGGGACTAACTGTGCTGAGTACTGCTGACTGCTGCAACTTGTGTGGGTCCATGTGCATTTCCGCATTTTTTTATGCACACGCATGCAGTTTGGTAATGGCATGGTGTTTTGTTAATTCTGCAGCTTTGTTAATTTGGGGAGTTTCCATGTTGATCTCAGTATTTCAGATTAGGAGGACCCCGCTTTGTGGCCCCCGGCCAGCCCCTCCAGCCAGCACTGCGCTGCCTCCAGCCCCATGGTTTGGCCACCCGCACCCAGCAGCTGGGGCAGTGTGTGCTGGCGGCACAGACGAGGCCGCTGCTGCTGAGCTTGCACCAGAACAGCCAAACTCACAGCTGCTTAAGAGCAGGGCAAATTGAGCAAATGCAAATCGTGACATTCTTGGGTTTTGCTCATCTTTTATGGAGAGGCAAGGGCTGCTTCGCACCAGTGGCTGACGGGGACGAAGCTTACGTAGTCATAAAAACTTAGCTTGTGGTACTGACGTTACCGTGATGGGCACTATCAGATTCATTATTAGATTATGGTATACGACCTTTACAGACAGAGAGACTATATAGTGACAGTGATGTAGTATCTTGGTGTCCAGATGCATAGTGCTCACTGAAATCAATACCTGTTAGTTATCTGAGCACCTCTGAAGATCTGGGCCAATGTATTCTAATGCTTCATCAGGTCAGCAAGTGGAGCTTTTCCTCTGAAAAACAAGGACAGAGACTCCTGCTGAGTGTCTAATAACCCCTCATTATGCCTGTTGATTTTACATAAAAGGTGCTCAGACCATCTGCAGGTGAACAGCAGCACAAATCTTACAGGAGCTGCCTAGAGAACGCACTGTTGGTTTTCAGTCCATTGAATGCTGCTGTTTTACATCGTTGCTGCTTCCATTTCTCCTTATTACAGCAGTGATAAACTATCATCAGGCTTATCAGCAAGTTCTCCTCGAAGGTGTGACTTGCATGTGCATTTAAAAATCTCTGTTTTCAATCCTACCCTAAAGTTATCTATCAGCACAAATTTTAATCATTGTTATCTCAAGAGGAAATGCTATACTCCAATTAATGGCTCAAATAATTGTGCTCGGTATGCAGTTTGGCTGACAGTCACAGCTTTTGTTAACTATATGATCGCTGTTGTGGCTTGTACTGGAAAATCATGTTATTACATTTTCAAGAGAATCAGCATTTACTCTGCAAATTTGGAGGCTGAGCAGGGCAGAGTTGTATACACCACAGTAACTCTGTGTAACATACTGCATTGCAGCAAGACAGCTAATAACAGTGCAGCAAAGCACATTAGCTGTCAGGCAACACACTACGCTGTGGAGAATAGACTGATACCATGTCATATTTTGTAATCATGCATACATTGGGGGATTTTTTAAGAGCTGAGTCATATTTCTAACAGGGATGCTAATATAATAAGCAGTCAAATGCATTTCTTTTGCTCTGGTTATTTATAAAATATTATCACTCTGCTATTTGTAGATGTTTGTGAGACAATTCTCTGTCTGCTAGAGTGCACTGTTTGTGTGACGGCACATCCCATAGGGGACAGAGAATAATACAACAAGCCTGTTGCAGTAATTATACCCTGGTTTAAAACAAAAACCAGCAGCAAGAGTTATAGAGCCACAGTATTTTAGAATGATAATACCTTTTCTGTGAGGATGTTTTCAGTCACACAAACCAGAGTTGGGCTTTTGTTTTCCCAGGAAATTTCAGTGGAACTTTGGCACTTAAATATCAACTGTGCCTTTGGAAAAAATGGTAATTTCACTGGATAGTTGCTGTTGTTGTAATGGTTGTCACTGTTTTGCCTCATAATTGAGGATGCAAGCAGCATAGAAAGCATCAGAGCTAGACCTACTCCTGTGAGTAAAAAACTGAAGAGCACACTACTCTTCCCCATCTCTTCACAGATGATTTGGGAACTCCCTGTTAACTCGGCTTCACTTGAGCTGTCCTGGACTTTCCTACTACAAAATCCAATGGCCAGTGCATGATAAGGGGGATGAGTCAAGTCTGATGGATGCTCAAGTACCTGTGCAGACCTATGCATAGTAATTATAGTTAGCAGCACTCTCCAGACTGTGACTTGATCTTCACCTGCATCTTTTGCTTTGTGCCATTTCCTTAGCCACCAATGTGTGCCAATCCCAAGAAGTGGAGGTTTTCCCTCCCTAGGGCATGTCATTGCTGTCTATTAGTAGCTATGAGTACAAAAGGACTGGTTAATAAATTGCTCTCAGCCAAAAAAGCCTAAGCCTGTCCTTAAAAATCTGTTCATGAACAACTGTCCTTCCACTTTCTACACAGAAGCTTCCTGAAGAAGCACATAGAGTCCATCCAAATAATCTAGGAATGTACTGCTAGGTAAGATTAAATAAAGGCTGAACATTGCTTGACTATATAGATGTACAGTAACATGTGCTTGGTATTACTTGGGAGAAAAATCTGCTAGTTTTCTATGAATACATGGAGAAAATTGTTCAAAATACTTTCAGAAGTATTAATAGAAGATGACATTTTTTAAACGAGAAGTGAATCAGACTGTAGATTTTTTAAGATTTGATTTTATTACGGTGAATAAATAAAACAGCTTTCAGAATTTGCACTGAAATTCTAAAATTGTTTTTAAAGAGCTCACATAAACTACACGGTGATCCAAAAAAAGAGAATCAGAAAATTTTAGCAGGGGCAGTACAGCCAAGGATTAGTAAATTCACAACGACATAGATAACAAAACCACCCTCATTTACTGCACCTAACCAAGAAAGGAAAGCATCCTGCTGCATTATATATATCAATATATTGTTACATTATATAACCAAGAAAACTATGAAAGGAAAGCATCCTGCCCTATTATGTATACCAATATATTGTTACATTATATGTACAAATTATGCACACTAAGTTTCAGTGGAAACATAAAAAAGAGACAATATCTGCCTGGTGAGCTTTGGAATTTACTGCTGACTCAACAGGGTGTGGTCACAGAGGGGAACTTTACTGGTCTATGGCTTTTAAAGTTCATCATGAAACAAATGAAGCATCGTGAGTTGAAAGGTTTTTTTCTCTTTAAAAGTTGTCTATATGAATGGAAAATGTTAATATTTAACAAAACAAACAGTGACAGCAATCCACAAAGGTTTCATGATCTTGAAGAGATTTAGCTCAAACTCTCCCCAAATTCTCGTCTTGTCAGAGATAAATACAGGAAACTCCAGGTTCAAAGGCAGCTTTTTGAGAAAAATGAGGTGTATGTGATAATCCCTTGTCCAAGTTCATAACCTTAAATATAGTGGGTTTTGTTTGTTGTCCATCCCATCCCCGTCCCCCCAGGAAACTGGGAATTATTTATTTTGGGAATTCAGATTTGACTTTTCATTCATAACTTCTATTAACATAATGATATTTTTATTAAGGTGTTTTCTTAAGTTAATTAGGATTTTAGCCTATGGGTCATTTGTGAGCTGTTCTCTTCACTATTTCTTCACCTGTGTGACACTGATAAGCCAACACCATGCTTGTTTCACTACTGAAGAAGACAGAAGGTGAAATTCATTCCATACAAAGAACCAGTGCAAATTATTTATACCTGCCATGAATAAATTGAGCATGATTTCCCCAGCAGTATATCTCAAAGTATGATCAGGGAGAGGTTTAAACTTGCTTTTTATTCTACTGTTGCTGTTTGCATTTTGCAATGGGCTTCTGTAGCATCTATGAATATCTTGTCTCTAATAATTTCATTTTGTTAACATGTCAACATGTTAATCAAAATATATTCGGCCCCATGTTCAGGAAGTTAATCTTCAGGATCTCAATTGCTGACCAGTTCAAAAATCTGCTGTAAAGTATATGTGTGAGGAAGTACTAAGGTAACTAAAAAATCTGGAGGTGAACAAACTACTGTGTATTTAACGCTATTGATTTCCTGCAGTGTTGAGCTGTAGGGACCTGTACTCCTTCTTATTTTAGCTTGATAGTGAGTATTTTTTTTTCTTTTAACTAACCTTTAGGATTTTGGTGGAGAGAAAACAATATAGCTCGGATAGGAAATAACACTTTCCCACCAGTAGGTTTGAACATTTTTGCACCAAGTAGGTAACAAAATGAAAAATACTGAGACCTTATCTTTCTTCAAAGCCATTTGAATGGCACCAAAAAATATTTTCTGCAGAGGATAATGGGCTTCTGGGCTGGCTAGTTGCTAGCTGAGCTTTTTGTGCTTTTTTGGGGTCAGTTTTGGCTCAGGCTTAACCAGCTAATGTCTATCTGGAGCATGAAATACCATCCTGCTCTGAGAAGAGTCTGGCTCCGTCTTCTTGGTAACCTCACATCAGGTAACTGTAGACAACAATAAGGTCTCCTGCTCTCCATTCTCTTCTCCAGGCTGAACAGTCCAAGCTCACTCAGCCTCTCCTTGTATGACAGATTCTCCAAGCCATAAATTAGCTTTGTGGCCCTTTGCTGGACTCACACCAGTATGTCCATGTGTCTCATACTGGGGAAAACGCTTCTTGTACTAGTAATTCTTAATATCACAGCAGCTTTCCCTTCCCTTCCCTTCCCTTCCCTTCCCTTCCCTTCCCTTCCCTTCCCTTCCCTTCCCTTCCCTTCCCTTCCCTTCCCTTCCCTTCCCTTCCCTTCCCTTCCCTTCCCTTCCCTTCCCTTCCCTTCCCTTCCCTTCCCTTCCCTTCCCTTCCCTTCCCTTCCCTTCCCTTCCCTTCCCTTCCCTTCCCTTCCCTTCCCTGTTGGCTAAAGCCACTTGTGATCTGTGGGAACCAAAATCAGCATTATATATATTATAGAACATAAACTTAGATTTTCTTGCATTTCCTTTCACTTCCGAGAGTTGTACTTTGCACAGCTTAGTCAAAACTATTACACCAATGGATCACATCTAAACATTGGCTGAAGAAGTGAAGGATTTGTGTGTTCAGCATCGATTGATCTCTGCTGTCATTGGCCTGACACAGTAAGATTTTCAGCAAATTCAAAATAATTAGCATTATTATTGTTTTGTTTTTTTTTTTTTTTTTGAATCTCATGCAATTATTTTTTGAAATGGTCCTGGCTTTCACTCTTTTAGTCACAGAGAAAGTAAGTAAGTGTGGTTTTGAGTTGCTTGGCCATTCTTGTGAATTATGAATTTCTTGCACTCTTGTTTACACAGAGCCTCGACACGGTTCACTTTCCACCTGCTCTGGTTTGAAACAAATGCTGAATAGTCATCTTACAACAGAAACAATGCATGTCCCCTATCTACTTCTGCAAGTTGCTTTTCTGGGCACAGGTATAACAAAGCATCCACCGATTAATTTGTTCTGTGCTCAGTAGAAGAGTGTTAATCATGATGAACTAATGTGATTTTAATGGGAATGTCATAAGTCCCCTATGCAAATTCTATTTTAATGTAGCAATTAATTGTACTGTGATTTCACCAAATGAGATAGCTTGCAGTGCAGCATCACAGCTGGTGCACTGAAATATTGTGACCTTTGATGCAGACCTGTGCTGTTGACAGGATCTTCCTACATAAACCTTGGAAATAGAGTGGGGGCCAGGTGGCTGGGAGGAGGGATGTACAGACCAAATTTGATTCTTTACTCTTGTTGTCTACATGGTAATTAATCCAACTGAAGGAATCAAAAGCAGGTGAATAGAGTATGACTGGACAATATTTGTGGTGGAGAAACCTAGTTTATAAATCATTCAAGACAAGAATTCCTATTTTTCACAAGGAAAAAGACCTCTGCCTCCAATGACCAGCATGACTTATTCCTTTGCACTCACTTATCTCTATTTTCACTTTTTTCCCATTACTTGCAGTATTTCCAAAAGGCAGAGACAGAAGAATAGACCCTCCCATTTTACCAAAAAATGTAGAAATTCCCTCTGTAGTACTGATGAAACAGCTGTCTGTCTTCCCAGAGAGCTGGGACAGTAACAAGGGTACCCTTTAGTACCTGCATCAACAGCAGAGAAATAAGTGTTTGGAGAGCTGTTTTGAGGCTGACATGCTCTTCAGCACACTGCTACTCACAAACCTCTTCTGAAGTGGTCTTCTCACACCTCCCCAACACATGGGATGTCAGTCATAGCACTGCACTGGCCTTCAAAGAGAAGGCAGAGAGGGCAGAGGGGTATTAATTCTTCACAGCTACTGTTAAACACAGATGGTTGTCCTGACTTTGTGCAGAAGTCTCCTCTGTCAAGAGGGAAGGGAAGGGCTGGTGTTCAAGTCACTGGATAGAAGCACAAGCAGCAGTCAGGCTCCCTCCTGGACATCTTCTGTCCTGTCAGCAGGAATCTGACTTGCCTTCTTGCAGGTTACCCCCAGTTCTGCTAGTGCTGTGGCTTTTTTTGTGAACTTAGGTTACATTCTGGGAAGGGAAGGTCAGGGAAGGTCAGAGGAAGAGGAGAGGGAGAGGGAGAGGGAGAGGGAGAGGGAGAGGGAGAGGGAGAGGGAGAGGAGAGGAGAGGAGAATCAAGAACTAGGGCTTCAAAACCCCAAAGCCTGAGGAGAAGGGAAAAGAAAGCTCTGTTTTTTTCTGGGCAGAAACCTGATTGATAAGTAGTCTTCCAAAGCAGACCTCTTCTGAGGGGATTTTGAATGGTCAAAGGTGCTGCTTTGCTTCCCAGGATCAGTTGCCCACTTATAGGTTTTCTGGACAGACAACTCTTCAGCCAGCAGGTGAGAGCTTTGTTTTGTCCTCTAGAGTAACATATTGCTCATCATCCAGATTGTCCTCTGAACCTTTAATATTTCTGCAGCATCCCTTTTGGCCTGTAGGAACCAGAACTGCACGCAGAAGTCTAGATATGGTTGAAACACAGTTTTATTCAAAAGCATAACTTGTTTTGTACTGCTTTCGGAGTAATTCTTAGCATTTGATTTTTGTCTGCATTTCTAATGTGCAGGTTCTCACTTATTTATGTATGTTAGGACAAACTCAAAAGAATTTCAAGTCTCAGGACAGATTCCAAAACAGTTCCGTCTCTGGAATGTTTGAGCTTTAACCTGATTATAGAGTCCCATAGTACCAGCTGAACACAATTATCAACAAATGCTTTATTCTGACTTTTATCACAAGGCTTATAGATTGCTTGTTTGGTTTTTTGTTTGTTTGTTTGTTTGGTTGGTTGGTTGGTTGGTTGGTACAGTTTGTGAGCTCAGGCCATGGAGTATCTTGGAAATATCCAGAAACCTTGAAAGTGATTTGAAAGTTAATGGGAAACCAGAATCAGACTCATGAAGCTGTGTTAGCATGCATGGCTAAGACACACTACCTGGGTTTCTACTAGCTAGAAAGTTCTGCTATGCTGAAAGTTCATGCCCACATTTTGCTATTGTCTAGCAAGGAAGTAACATGGGAATAAATAATGAAAATAAACTCACTGCTCATCTGGGTGAGACAAAGTCTTCTAATGAACTCAAGATGGGTAACACTGTAGATGCAATGATGCACAAACCTACTGGTAAAGAGGAGTCAAAGAACAGTTCTCAGCTTGGCCAACTGGAAGCTTCAATTCTGCTGCATTGGTATTATGGGCTTTTTGGTGCAGATGTCTTCATTCATAAGCTAGCCTTATCCAAGCACAGGGCCATAATGGTTTGACTGTACTTGATGAAGAATGGGCAGTGTGAGTCCTCTGCATATTTCTAGCATCTAACATGTTTGATCAGTCTAGTACATTATTTCATCACTAATTCACTAAATGTTTATTTCTAGTTTCTGAAAGGGACAAGCTCTTATGACTTTGGATATCCATAAGGAGCAGGCTTACCTTAAGTGCAGGCCATTTTCTCTCACTGTAACCTGTCTCAGCCATGCTGAGTACTGTGGAGAGGTAGAGGCAGAACATAATGATCATGTCTTCTCTACCACTGATGACTAGTAGAGCCACTGAATTTTTTTTAATATCTCCTTCCTTCCTCAATACAGATTGTCATATCTAAAGTATTAGATTCAGTAAGACAAACTGGCAGTTGTCTTACTTGGAAATGAGATTAACAGCAGAAATATATTCAGAAGATATCCAGAAAAGACTCCTTTGTTAAAGGTCGGGACTTTGAAGGAGGATATAACAAATCCTTCTCCCATTGCTTCACTGGTGTGTGCAGCGTATAGAAAAGGCAACCCTTGTTTGTGATAAACTTTAATAAATCAGAATAATTGTTTAAAGGTAGGTTGCAAACAAATGGGACTGATGCTGGCCCATTGTAAAAACATGGGGTGATATTTCTCCAAGGTGGGTAGGAGTCATTTGAACTCTAAGAATTTTGAGGCAGGAAAACAAATTGGTATAAACCAGTTATAAATAAAAATAGGCCAGAATTTACAAGAAATTTTCTAATCATCTAAAGATTCAAGCTTTGGTAGACCTTTCCAAAGCTCCTCCTACTGGGGAGAGAAACCCAGCTATGTTTAAGGTAGAGTTTGTTAAAGATAACGAGAAGAAACTTATAACATGGCTCAATGTAATATCAAGAGACTGGGCTGAGTGATTCAGGAAGGCCTTTTTTGGTTTATATTCTTATAGTCATCATCTTAGCAAGTGCCTTTGGGGCAAGATTTGGCAACCTACATGGAAAGATTATGAGGAAATTGCTATTTTTCATCCAGTCTAGCTTACCTCGTTTCTGCCATTTCATTTCCACTTCTCATCCAAAGTGATACCTGTGATCAGGTTTTGTTGTTCTTGTTTTCAATCAGGATGAACACAGGCAATAAACACCTGAGATAATCCCACAGCTGTTAGCAATTGGATTTCTTTTTTTCTTTGGAAAGCACTTACAGCTACTGAATTGGAATCAGAAATGCATTTGGAAGTCAAACAGTTTCCTGACTGATGCACATTCCTGTTTTCTAGATGAGACTCCCTTCCCCTAGAGCAATGAGAACTGCATGCAACTCATACAAAACTTGAGCCTTCACTTGTAGCTGTTTCCTGCATAATGTTTTCAGAGCAAATTTACTCTGCAGCATAGATCTCGATTACACATTTATTCCAATTGTTAGATGCATTGTCAGGAGGATAATAAGGATAGTGGGGATGGGGAAGATTTATCTGGCTAGGAAAATCACATTTTGTTCAGACTCCCTGTAGAGCTTTTATTGACTCTGCTGCCAGCAGAGATTAGCGGAATGCAAAACCGTTTAATACGCAGCCCAGCACTTCCCACTATTTAAGTGGTTCAAATAATTAGCAGTTCTGAGCCTCTCCATTTACATCTTTTTTCCAGCTGGCAGACTCATTTTTAAAAATATATCTACATGGAGTTTTGTGCCACTTTAACATTTTTGAATTCAAAGGCTTCTACTGGGCAGTCAATCACTTTGGATAAACATCTTACCCAGTGCAATGTCTTCAGGAGACTATTAGAGGCATTAAGTTAGAGCCTCTTCACAAAATTAGAGAAGCCACATTTCATATGTAAATTAATTTATTCATTTGTATTCAGTCACACAATTGCTGCATCTACAGTGGTTTACATCGTATGGTAGCATGAATACAATAAATTACTTCCCAATTCTCTTTCCATAGAATTTCTTTCCACTGAGAATAGAAAGACCCTGAAGGTATTTAGTCCTATCTTGACTTCAGCACCTAAAAGTATATAGAAAGGTCTCAATGTTTGCTATCAGGTGTGAGGCAATGAACCTCTTCAGATAGCCTGGTACGCAGCACAGGCTGAAGGAAAAGTGGGGCTAAATTACCAAAGTGCATTACAGTAATCATGTCCTCTGCTTTATAAAAAACCCAAAGGGTTATGCTTGAAGACAAGGGCATTACTGGAGTAAACTGCTTCTGTGTGTTCTTGGGTGTTTCATTATATTGTGTATGAGCAGCACTTCCCCTGCATTGGTTTGTACAGTGCAATATAAGATTTTTCTTCTGTTATCTTCTTCTTATCTGGCTGAATGATACTTTAGTTTCACAGTAGAACAGGCACAGAATTTCAAAGATATATGGGGGAAAATGGTAGTGGAGAGGAGGTACATGGTATGTTTAAACTGTACCTAAGAGCAAGAATTGCTTCAGACGGTGTGGGACCCTGAGAAGAAATGAGAAATGGAACCTTAAATTATTCTTAAGAAAGGAAATACAACTGGTCCACTTCCAAAAGCCCATCCATCAGCCAGTTCAACTCGTTACCTCCTTTGCATAAGCTCACTTTCCCCAAAAAGCATCAGTACTAGGAACAAAGAGAACAGCACATACTTTGGCTGTACCATGCAAAGACTTCAGATCCAGCACTAAATGCACTGGTAATTCATTATTAGCTTTGATTTATGTATTGCCTCCTGCCAGACTCCTTTGAGTCTGATACTTCACTTTAGAGAATTGCCCCCATGAGCTTGAGGGGACCACTTTGCTTAATCTGTTTTGAAACTGCAGGTGACTCCAGGGCGTAAAATGGCAGACATTAATTGGTAGCTGTAAACACCACACAGCTGAAGTCTAACCCTGTAAAAGTTGCTGACTTCAAATCCTCTGACCTTGGTATCATTGTATGCTCCCAGGCAAAAGGTCTTTACACTGGTAGCTGTGGAAAATCAATCTCAATTCCCTAAAGATGGGAGTGCTGTCGCTAAAGGTCACTGAAAGTTAGCAGCTGCTTTTTACTGCTGGAGTTTTGAAGAGAAGTTTTAAAAACCAAACACTGCTTTGGTGATTGCATGCAGGGTCAAGTGTTTGTGTTGCTCTTTCAAGTGTGATGTTTAATTTTTTGTATCCCCATCTGAGGAGATCTCCTTTCTTTGTACACCATTGTCTTTACCTTTCCTAAGCTTTTTAATGTCTCTGGGAGTCATCCATACAGTTGTGTATTTTGTGGGTTCTCATTCCAGAGTCCAGGCAATGAAACTGAGCGGGACTGATATTCACATTATTTTGGTCCAATAAATTACTCTGTGAAGACTTGGTCAAACCAAAGACCTGAATTCAGTTAGATTATCTTCTTTTATTTAATTGAACCAAATCAGACTCAGAATTGGAACAGACTGGGAAAAACACAAGGGTAAATAAACACAACTGACAACTAGGTAGTGCATATCTGTACCACTATATCTGTGTTTATGCTTCCTGCTGGGTATAATAAGCAGTGATTGAGTTAAATCTTTATGTCCTTGTTGGCCTCTGGATGATTCATGTTTTAGAAAAATAAAGAACAACCACCAAAGGAAGAAAGTCAGTCACCCAGGGGAGCTGTTCTGGAGCCTGTCCGATCTGTAGAGAAGCAGCAGGTCTTGGCGCACAGGAGCTTTTCCTGAGGCAGGGAAATGCCAGAGCAGTGGAAAGACTCACCAGGAGCTGGCAGCTCTCACGGGAGATGCTGATAAGGCCTGGGCATTGCCAGAGCAACTGCAACCACCCCCACACCTACAAAAAGCAGCCTGGGGAGTGCCATCAACAGAGCGGGCAAACAGGGCGCCATGCGTCAGCCAGGGCGTGACGCGGCAGTTTGTGTGGCAGGGCGCACAGAAAGAGCATAGTCACCCTGACAGCTCAAGAGGTGAGTTCAATTGGTGGTCATCACCCTCTCAGAGGGAGCTTAGCTATGGAATCCACCCAACAGAAAGCTATGTCCTCGGTGCTCCCAGAATGGATGTGGCAACCCAGACAGAGCTCCCACGGAAACATGCCGCCACCCAGATCCCAGGCTGCAGGGAGCACCAGAACCTTTCATTGGTAACAGATGGCAGCAGTGAGAACAGCTGTGTGAGGTGTGACCAAGTGGGCAATCTGCTCAGCCTGGTGGCAGAGCTATGAGAGGAAGTAGAAAGGTTGAGGAGCATCAGGGAGTCTGAGAAAGAGGTATGATGGAACCATGCTCTGCCCTCCCTGAGACAGAAACAGGAACAGCCACCAGAAAAAAAAAACAAGCTCAAGGGGATACTGTATCCTCCCCCCTGCCAGGCTGAATGCAGTAGCTTAAAGGAAAGGAGTGAATGGAGGCAAGTCCATGCTCGGGATGGCAGGCGAACCCCCTCCTTGCTCACCTCGCCTTTCCAGGTGCCTCTGTACAACAGGTATGAGGGTCTGGATGTGGAAGGCCAGTCAATGGATGATGTGGATGACCATCTACACCAGAGGTGTTTCTAAGGTTAGAAAGGCCTACCCCCTGTATCACAACCACCTCCACAAAGAAGAAAAGACAGATTATAGTTCAGGCGACTCCCTTCTGAGAGGAACAGAGAGTCCAATATGCCAGACAGACCCTCCTCTTAGGGAATTCTGCTGCCTCCCTGGGGCTCAGGTTAAGGACATCACTAGGAAACTTCCTAGCCTGGTACTGCCCTTAGACTATTACCCATTACTGCTCTTCCACGTGGGTGGCAATGAAGCTGCAACGTGTAGTCAAAGGGCAATAAAAAGAGACTTCAGGGCCTCAGTAGGGTTGGTAAGGGAATCTGGAGCACAGGTTATTTTTTCTTCTCTCCTTCCAGTTGCGGGCAGTGACATTGGAAGAAACAGACACACCCAGTCTATTAATACATGGCTCTGTGGCTGGTGTCACCACCACATTTTGGGGTTTTTCAATAATAGGATGGCCTACCTGGCACCAGGCTTGCTGATGTCAGATGGGATTCACCTTTCTCAAAGGGGGAAGAAGGTCTTTGCTCACGAGCTAGCAGGGCTCATCAACAGTGATTTAAACTACACTTGAAGGGGGAGAGAGATAATATCAGGCTTGCCCGTGACAAGCTGTGGGATGACACACCAAGTTTAGAGGGATGCGGTGCTAGAAAGGGCCCTCAGCATGTTGCTCTGAGATATGCTGACTACACTGCAACACTCTTGAAGTCTTATGGAGATGAGCCAGGGTCTCCTGAGGTAATAGGAGCCAACAGGGAAACACCAGTGAAATACCTCAAAGGAATTAAGGGGTGCTCCTCTAAGAAGGTGACACGGCCAACAGCCCAGCTGAAGTGCCTCTACTCCAATGCATGCAGCATGGGCAACAAGCAGGAGGAGTTGGAAGCCACCATGCTGCTAGAAAGCTACAACCTAATTGCCATTACTGAAACTTGGTGGGACGAATCCCATGACTCGAGTGCAGCTGTCGATGGCTACAGGCTGTTCAGAAGGGACAGGCGAGGAAGGAGGGGCGGAGGCGTTGCCCTCTACATCAAGAAATGGATAGAATGTGAAGAGCTGTCTCTGAAGAATAGCCACAAGAAGGCTGAAAGCTTATGGGTAAGAATCAGAGACCGAGGCAACAAAGGGAACCTTGTAGTTGGTGTCTACTACAGCCCGCCCAGTCAAGGGGAGCCTATTGACAAAGCCTTCTTACTCCAGCTACAAGAGGCATCATGCTCACAGGCTCTCATCCTGCTGGGGGACTTCAACCACCCCGACATCTGCTGGAAAAGTAGCACAGCGAGCTATAGGCAATCCAGGAGACTCCTGAAATGCATTGAGGATAACTTCTTGAGCCAGGTAATAGACAGCCCTACCAGAGGGGATGTAATACTGGACCTGATGGTCACCAATGCAAGTGAGCTAATTGGTGGTGTCAAGACTGGAGGCAGCTTGGGCTACAGTGATCATGCACTGGTGGAGTTCTCAGTCCTGAGGGATATGGGACAGGCAAAGAGTAAAGTTACGACCCTGAATTTTAGGAAAACAAACTTCCAGCTCTTCAAGGAGTTAGTCAATAGGATCGCCTGGGAAACTGCCCTCAGGGACAAGGGACCAGAACAGAGCTGGCAGATCTTTAAGGATGCTTTCCATAGAGCGCAAGAGCTCTCAATCCCCAGGTATAAGAAATCAGGAAAGGAAGGCAAGAGACAGGCATGGCTGAGTCGAGACCTGCTGGTCAAACTAAAGGGCAAGAAGGAAATGCACAGGCAGTGGAAGCAGGAACAGGTATCCTGGGAAGAGTATAGGGACGCTGCCCGGTTGTGTAGGGATGGGGTCAGGAGGGTCAAGGCGCAGCTGGAGCTGAACTTGGCAAGGGATGCAAAGAATTATAAGAAGGGATTCTATAGGTATGTCAGCCAGATAAGGAAGCTCAAAGAAAGTGTACCCCCCAATGAACAAGATTGGCAAACTGGTAACAACGGACTAGGAGAAGGCTGAGGTTCTCAACAACTTTTTTGCCTCAGTTTTCACTGGCAACCTCTCTTCCCACACCTCTCAAGTGGATGGACCACAAGGCAGGGACTTGGGGAGCAAAGTCCCTCCCACTGTAAGAGAAGATCAGGTCTGCGACCACCTGAGGGACCTGAACATACATAAGTCTGTGGGACCTGACAAGATGCATCACAGAGTCCTGGGAAAATTGGCTGATGTAGTTGCTAAGCCACTCTCCATGATATTTGACAAGTCATGGCAGTCAGGTGACTGGTCCCTGGTGACTGCAAAAAGGGAAACATTGCACCCATATTTAAAAAGGGTAGAAAGGAGGATCCTGGGAACTAGTGACCTGTCAGCCTCACCTCTGTGCCTGGGAAGATCATGGAACAGATCCTCCTAGAAGCTATGCTAAGGCACATGGAAGACAGGGAGGTGATTCATGACAGCCAGCGTGGCTTTACCAAGGGCAAGTCCTGCCTGACCAACCTAGTGGCCTTCTAGGATGGAGTGACTACATCAGTGGACAAGGGAAGAGCTATGGATGCCATCTATCTGGACTTCTGTAAGGTGTTTGAAAAAGTCCCCCACAATGTCCTTCTCTCTAAATTGCAGAGATACGGATTTGATGGGCGGACTTTTTGGTGGATGAGGAATTGGTTGGACGGTCACATCCAGAGGGTACTGGTCAATGGCTCGATGTTCAGATGGAGATCAGTGACAAGTGGTGTCCCTCAGGGGTCCATACTGGAGCCAGTGGTGTTCAATATCTTCATCAATGACATAGACAGCAGGATCAAGTGCACCTTCAGCGAGTTTGCAGATGACACCAAGATGAGTGGTGCAGTTGACACACCTGAGGGACAGGATGCCATCCAGAGGGACCTGGACAAGCTCAAGAAGTGGGCCCGTGTGAACCTCATGAGGTTCAACAAGGACAAGTACAGGGTCCTGCTCCTGGGTCGGAGCAACCCCCGGTATTAATACAGGCTGGGGGATGAAGGGACTGAGAGCAGTCCTGTGAAGAAGGGCTATAGGGGTACTGGTGGATGAAAAGCTGGACATGAGCTGACAATGTGCGCTCGCAACCTGGAAGGCCAACCGTATCCTGGGCTGCATCAAAAGAAGCATGGCCAGCAGGTCGAGGGAGGTGATTCTAGCCCTCTACGCTGCTTTGATGAGACGCCACCTGGAGTACTGTGTCCAGCTCTGGAGTTCTCACTACAGGAAAGACATGGACCTGTTGGAGAGGGTCCAGAGGAGGGCCACAAAAATGATCAGAGGGATGGAACACCTCTCTTATGAGGAAAGGCTGAAAGAGTTGGGATTATTCAGCCTGGAGAAGAGAAGGCTGCAGGGAGACCTTATTGCAGCCTTTCAGTACTTAAAGGGGGCTTATAGGAAAGACGGGGACAGACTTTTTAGCAGGGCCTGTAGCGATAGGACAAGGGGTAATGGTTTTAAACTAAAAGAGGGTAGATTCAGACTAGATCTAAGGAAGACATTTTTTACAATGAGGGTGGTGAAACAATGGAACAGGTTGCCCAGAGAGGTGGTAGATGCCCCATCCTTGGAAACATTCAAGGCCAGGCTGGATGGGGCTCTGAGCAACCTGATTTAGTTGAAGATGTCCCTGCTCATTGCAGGGGGGTGGACTAGGTGGGACCTTTAAAGGTCCCTTCCAACCCAAAATATTCTATGATTCTATGAAAAAACAGTACAGGTGTTTTAAAATGGAATTAATAATGAAAAATTTCAGCAGTCCCCATGTCTTAGCTTAATCGCTATATTTCCTCAGTGTCTTTGGCAACTCTCGAATCCCTTTTCCCTCTGGAGTATGGACATAATAACAGCTATTTGTCTAATTCATTGTGAATTTGAGGTTTTCATAATAAATATTTTCCTTATGTCTTAACTGTTTCAACTCCAGTCTTTTTAACACTCAAAGCTGCTGAAGTATACTGTCAACACAATATTTGGAAAACAAAAAGCTATGCTTGTCTTCTGTTTTTCTTTGGCTATTTAAATTAAACAGACCGTCAAATTCTGTGAGTTGCACAGCAGCAAATTATAACCCTCCCCAGATAATCCTGTATCTTCCTCTTCTTCCCAAATTTGTCATATTACAATTATTAATTCGGATGACTGTTATTTATAATCACTGATGCCAGTCTTGAATACACAGATTACAGGTTTAAAGGAAAATAGTGGTTAAAATGTAGTAGTGCTCTCCAGGATATTCATAAATCCTTTTCAGTCTGTGTTTGATGACAAATACTTGAAGGAAGTGTCCTAAGACCCTGCAAATGGTTTAAAATGAGATATTGCTGTTTTATGTTTTAATCAGCAGTAGCAAATTATTGCTAAAATTAAATGTTTGTCACAACTGACACATTTAAACAAAAAAGCTTGACTGAAATGTTATTCTAGCCATGCTGGCACTGTGCATTCTCAGATTTACAATAAATTATTTTACTAATAGGGTGGGATGCAGTCTTCTAAATATAGGTTTTGAGCTGCCTCCCCAGTAGGGCCTGGCACTCTGTAGACCTTGTTTCACATCTGCTGGTCCCAGCTGGGTGTCTTGGACACTACAGAGCAGCTGAGAAATGTGGTCCTGAACACCAGTATTCAGGCAACTGAACTCCACTCCATTATGTGTCTTATCTATCAGTTGATCTGTCCTAGGGGAAGGAAGGTAGAAAAAGAAGAAGAGGACATAACTCAGTTACCATTTCCATAACTGGTATAATTTTAAAAGGTTTTGAAATTACTTAACTAACTTCTGAAAATCAAGTCCTCAGTCATTCTTACTTTCCCTATGCATCAGGACTACGAGGAAGTCTTAGAGAGTCACTTAAATGGTTGGGAGGAAGTTCTGCAGTCTTCTTGTCCAACCTCTTGCCCAGCCTCTTGCTTAAAGTAGGACTGTTGCTGACACTAGATGATGGCTTCATGGCTTTACTGAGCTGAGTTTTGAAAGCCTCCAAGGGTGGAGATCTGGTGCTGTGCCAGGGCTGCACTGCTGTAATAGTGAAACAGATTTTCCTCATGTCCAGGCAGAATGTCTCAAGCCAGGAACTGTGACTGTTGCTCCTTGTTACACCATCTGTTGTTACAAAGAAGAGTTTTGCTCTGCTGCTTCTGTAAGTCTCTTTCAAGCAGCTGCTGACAACTATTAGATTTTCCCTCAGTCTCCTCTTCACCAGACTAAACAAGCCCATCTTCCTCAGCCTTTCCCTAGGGGCCATGAGCTCTAGGTCCCTCACCAACTTGGTAGTCCTCCACTGGACTCTCTCCAGTTTCTCAGTATTTTTCTTGAAATAGGGGGGGGCTAAAACTGGACACAGGATTCCTGGTGTTGCCTCATCAGTGGTAAATGTGGGCAACCACCACCTTCTCTTCTGCTCATGACAGTCACCCTAAGGTATCCCTGGATGCAGTTTGCACGATTTGCACTGAGAGCACAGAGTTGGCTGATGTTCAACCTGCTGCTGACAGTAACTCCCTGTCCTTTTAGGCATGGCTGCTACTCAGCCAGTCATTTCCCAGCTTGTACTGATGGACGGGGTTAGTCCACCTGGGCACAGAGATTTGCACTTTCCATTACTGAACCCCATGTGATTTCTGCTGGCCCAGCTCTCAAACCTGTCACGGTCCTTCTGGACTGAGACTCTATAATGCACTCTTACACAGTCCCTTCCTTTCTTCCACCTCCAATTTACTGTCATTCACAGATTTGCTAAGGTTCCATTTTTTTCTCTGCCTACTGGTCAATGATGAAGATGCTAAACAAGACTGCCTTAATACTGACCTCTGGGTAGGGTACCGTGTTTACAGTCTTGCAGAGAATTCACCATTGTATCTGGTTTACATTTTCCCTTTCAGTAGTTTGTTGTTGGTTCACATGTGTCAGATTACATTGGCACTGCATATTCTTAGCCTCAACAGACCTCTTAAAAACAAAATAAAGACAGTTTAGGTATAAGTGCTGGGAACATATGCTTTCCACAGAAAACAAAGACAGCTGGGTGAACTCAGTAACTTTGAAAGAATAGAGAAACCAATAATTTAAATATGGACTTAGGTACTAAATTTTTGTGATTAAATGTCATATTATTTATGAAATTTACTACTTGTACAGTGTCCAGATAATGCACTAATTTCTAAAGTCAGATACTTAACATAGGTGTCTAAGGCAGAAGCCGTATTTTACTACTAAATGCAGTAAAGGAAGATAGGAACAGAGAAACAGACCTCCAGCCACGCACACCTTTCCCCAGCAGGTACTTCACCCCACCTCAGAGGCACCTTCAACTGTTACAGTGGGATTCATCTCACCTGTTGTTAGAGGTCTACAGTGCAGATACTAAGGATCCTGTTAAAACTGATGTTGGGAAATAAGCATTTTTGGGGCATAATTCTTCTGACTGAATGTAGAAATCCACTTCAGGTTGTCTGTTTCTTCCCTTGGTTATATATGGGATGTTCTTATAATTGATTTAATTGTGGATGTTTAAGTTATGGACATCTACACCTGGTCAGCTGAATCTCGCCCTTGTTGACTATAGAAGGATCCTGTGGTTTACACAAATTCCAAGCTTCCATGCCTAAATGTAATTTGAATAAATATGTTCCTTCTTTGTGCTCTGCAATGGAATGCAGAAATGGCAACTGTCTTTTACTGATTTCCTTGACATTGACCAAGTAAACTTTATCTGTTGCTGTCAAACTTCTCATCTTAATGCTTTGCAGCCATTTTGAAGATGCATCTTTGCTGTACTCATCTCTGTTCTTCATTTTGGTCATTGTAAGAATGAGAGCGTCTGCAAACATCAAAGCTATCCCTTCCTTCTCCTGTACAGCCATAATGAGAGGACACCTCAGGAGATTATCAAAATGCAGCCTAGAAAAACATGCAGTGCTGTTCTCCAAACTATAAAATAAAGAGAGAGCAAATAGTAGTTGAAACTGCAGATGACAAAAAGAAAAATCTTTGATAGAATCAGAGAGGAAAGGAGTCAGGAGGAGCCTTTAGAGGGATGACAGGACTCAATAAAATACAGCATCCGTAGAAAATTAAATGAACTTAGCTTCTACTCAGCTGGGCAAGACTGACTCCACTACAGTAAATAAGCCACTTACACAGCTGTCATTTTAGTATTAGAACATATGCACAGTATTTTAATTTCTTGTAATTCTATAGAACTGAATAGAGAGCCTGAATCACTGATATTAACAGAATTTAGCTAGATACCTACTAGTATTGCATCAAATATACCATGTGGGAAGAATAATGGGATGCATATAACAATAATACAGCACAATGCCATTAGTAGCATTATCTAACTACAGTCTTTTAGTTTTTTCTCAGGGATTATGGGCAGAAAAGATATTTCCTGTTACTTGGGATCTGCTACCCTGAAAACTTCCCTTCTGCTTGATGTGGAACTTCTTTTGCAATCCTCAGCATCATTCTGGGGTGGAAGAGCCCTGAGACATGCCTGAGAGCACTCAGAGGCCTTTTTGGGTTATAGAACCACGATTTTGGACTTCAGCAGGGAAACAGGATCCTTCAGAAGGCAATGCCAGACACTATCTAGAAATCATAATTTGTTTGAAATACAACTCTTTTGTGCTGTTTCATATTTTGTTTATTACAGAGAATCCCAAGTCTGGGAATTGGGCACTTGCCCAATTGATCTCAATGGGAATTTGTGCAGTGAAAAAAAGATAGTTTATGTAATGTTGCATATGATAAAGCTCCTTAATGAAATCATGTTTTTATTGGCAATAAAACACACCCCCTTGCGTATAGTAAAGTTCTGTAGGTTCTATGGAGGGCTCTGGCGTGGGTTGTTCAGATGGTATTTCTTCTCTGGCAAGCTGTTCAGAGTCCTGACTCAAAATCCATATTGGTAATGTATACTTTTGGCAACTAATAAGGTGGTTAAAGTTTCTACCTCTTTTAAAGACTGTGTAAAACTTACAGCATATTTCTTCTGACTGCAGAGCTTTAAGAATCATTTGCTGACTACAGCACAGCATTACTCAAAGAAAATTTGTTGAGAAATTGACATTATTTACGGTGCAGCCAGCAGGGGTGGCAGCTAACATTTAATTACATATTTAAATGCCTACATGTTTTCCTATGAACACTCAAACAAGAAAAAATATCACATTTTATTAATAACATTAATGCCCGGTCTGGCTATTGTTCCTCATGGCAGGTGGTATTGCTTGGATCATAAAGCTGTAGTCATAATTATTAACAATTTTGTGATAATAAGTTACTTCCAAATGCAAGGATATAAAGTTGAACAAGCTCAGCACTATGCTCCCAGGGAAGAGGGTGGTCCTGCCTTCCCCCAACCAGCTGTTCCTACCAACTCAGAGAGCTGATTCTGACTTTTTTTCTTTTTGGTTGATTTTCATCCAAATACTTCCATGGTCTAGCTCACTGCATGACTATGTAAGCGTTAACAACAGTGGAGGTGAAGCAGAAGAAATTAACGTCCCCTAGAGTGATATCAAAGAGACTGGAACTTAGCATTTTGGATGAGGCACAGACTGTCCTAAGTCAAAGCAACAACATTACCAAACCTCATTACCTTCAAGAAATTAACTTAAGCATGTACACACAAGCTTTGCTGAATTTCAGTCATAAACAAGTCTTTTTGAGACTCAGAGATTAAAGCTGAAGCCTCTAGACAGACTCAATTCCATGAAACCAAACCAGAACGAACAGCACCCAAATTAACCTGTTTTCCAGCTTATGATGAATTTTCTGTTCAGCTTCCAGCTTTTGGACCCTTCTACCCCTCTAGCACTTCTCTTTTTCTTTAAAGCTATACCTTAAATACAAAATCTTTTTAACTGCAGAATGTTGGTGCTTTATATATTCTGTATATAAATAGTGTATTGTTATTTCTACCTCATTGTGGAACAGTTCTTGCAAGTGGTCTTTCTGGCTAATGTTTTTTGTTTCAAAAATTGCACAGGTAATATTTTTAGGCTCACTTACGATACTTAATGTGTATAATTAAAAAAAAAAAAACTTTTGAGAAAAAACCTGTAGCACAAACTGCTTTTAGGGTTTAGAAACTATCTCTCTTTACTAGATCAAAACAAAATTAATCCAGTTTCTCTACAGTTTGAAAGCAGCACTAAATTAAATTCTATCATCTTCTCTATCATGCTGCCAGTTCTGCTAAGAAATACAACATTAGAAATAAGATGCCACAGTATCTCTTGCACTTCAGTTCCTGTAAGGCGTCTAGCATTTGTTTCTCTGCAATCTAGGATTTTTTTAGCACAGTAAGTAGCTCAGAGGAGATTTTTGAGAGGGCAAAAGGATAATTTATAACATGTTACTTGACCCATTCCCCAACTAATAAGATCAATTCTACCCTCTGTGATACCTGAATGTCATGGGGAGTTAATCATCACAGCTTTTGGTCTTTACACAGTTCCCATCAGGCTTACTGCACCATGGGTTCCCTCAACCTAAAATCTCTTCACAAATTCATATTGCTCAACCTCTCCATGTTATCCCACTGAATTATTTCTTTAGGCTTTGTAGTGATGCATCACACACTCCAGTGGGCCCAACATTGAGTAAATTAACATGTGAGGAGTCTGCAGAAATTTAGATTTTCAAAGGTGATTTTCAATATCCATTTTGTCCATTAATGTGACTGGGAATTTGTAATCAGCTAGACTAGACAGCTTCCAGATAAATAAATATCTCATTTTGTGTTGGCTTTTTTTAATTTTCTGAAACCAGAATCAGAACTTCTATGTCACTTTAAAAAAAAATTAAAATCTTGTGAGTGCTAGTTTTTCTGTTGTTACCGTTGTTATATCTACAGTTTCCCTGAGTGCTCTTCAGTTCAGTCTTTTCCAGCAGTTTTTATTGGCACCCGTTGCTCATGAGTGAGCACTGGCCAATGCCAATGAGGTTTGACTGAGCAAGGTCACTGCAGGGACAGTAGGTGTGATCAGGGCTTGCAAATCACCTGCCATACACAGGTTAGAAATGAACCTGTTTAAAATTCAGATGTTTTTCTCAGAAAAATGGTTTTGGGTGAGATTTTTATCTTCGCCCTCTCAGGAAAACCTCTACAGAATATAAATATTTGTGGGAAGGATATCACAACAGTTTCTAAGTTTCACTATTTTGCAACTAATATCACACATCAGGAAAGCTGGGGAAACTGAAACCCTGATTTGTATTCATTTTTGGATGCGGGCACTTAGAATGTTTCTCTAGCTTGTGGTGATATCACATTGATGCATGTAAATAAATACTCAGCACAAGCTGAAAACTTTGGCTTAGGGGAAGCATGGCTGTTCTGAATTGCACAGAGAGGTTTGCCCTGTCATTTCACCAAAATATCTTTTTTGCATTCAAGATCTAATGTAAAATAATCAGCAGAACTACAACAGAAAGAATAATTGTGTCTTTGTAGACCAGAATTAGTTATCTTGTGAATCCAATTTGAAAAAAAAATAAAATATGGAGATGGGTGTGAAATGAAATCTTGCTTTTGAACACTGCCTGATATGGGAGGAGCTGACAAAAAGTGGAGCAAAGCAGTTGTGTTGGATTAGAAGTAACAGTTAGAAATATCAAGCTATGAGTTGTGAGCTTGTACCCAAACTAAGCTTGGGAGCTGGGGTTTTGCTATAGAACATTCTCTAGGAACATTGTAATGATCCATGTCACGAATGACATGATATATGACATTGTATGCCTGAAAAGAATTAGTACTCTACAAGCACGATAAATCCATCTGCCATCCATCCCGAAGGAAAGAGGAACTTGTACAGTTTCCTCTGCATCACTCCATCCATTTCAGCTGAATTCCAAACAAAGTTGGAATGGTAGGTTTCCCAGCCACTTGTACATTCTCTTGTCATAATTCTTTTTTGGGAACTTAGTCTTCCTGTTATTAGTTGGAATGTACTTTATAACTGCCCATTGCTTCAGCCTGTCCTAACAGTTCGCAATTAATAGACAGGAAGTTTACATTTTCTGTAGTTTTTCATGACTTTTTTGTTACATTGCATCCTGCCTTTCAGTCGTCACTGGGAAGTGAACGGAGACTATTGTTTGCCAACATACAGGGGAGAGGACTTTGCAGTGATCCATCATTTATTTTTAGTTTCACCAGATTTTAGCATGAAGTAATGGATGATGTAACCATCATAGTATAGTTGGCAAACACTGCCTTGGAATAGGCAGTGTGAATAAATAGCATTGTATTACTCATTTTCTGCAATGAGGAAAATGATTTATTTGCAATGCAATAGTGTGCTTGTGCTTAAATTTACCTTACTGTCTACAAAGTATGCCATTATCTCTGCATTCTGGTCTTATAAAGTCTATATCAACACCATATTTAACATGTATAACTGTATTTAACATCATATTTAAATTCAAACCTGTGTAACTAATAGCATGTTAAAACACTGTGTCAGGAAGGAAGAGGTGGAGAATCTTTACATAATCAAGTAGGAACAATAAATCTAGATGACCTTACTTCAAATCCCAGGGAGTGATGTGTTTAGTTACTGGTGACTCCTCAGCCCAATTACTCAGCTTTCCATCTACAAATGTGTCTACTGGGAGCAGCCTTCAACCTTCAACAAAAGCAAGACTTAAACTAACCCTTCAGTATTACTTCACATGAGCTGCTCTCCCTGTGCATCACCAGTCCCTACTCCTTGTGGTACCACTTGCTAGTTAGCTGTTATGTATCAGGAACTGAACCTGGGATGGGTCAGCCATAACACTTGCACTGAACTGGGATGTTGGATGATCTTGGCAAGGGAGCACTTGTTCCTCTCTGTTTTCCTTCCCTGACCTGGTTTAGATGTTCGCGTTATGGTCAGGGAAGTTGTCCTGCACGGACCTGTTTCTCTCCTGTGACTCTCAGGGGATATAGGCTGGGCCAGAGATGTGCATTTAGTCAGAGGAATCCCCTGTCTTATCAGACACCTCAACATTGCTAAGTTTCCAGGCCAAAGACCCAGTTAATTTTCCAGTGCCAGTAACTGAAAAGTAATGCACAATCACAACATAGAACTGAAGCAAAGATTCTTGAGGCCAGATTGACCTTCTTGCCGCTTTTAGAGGAAAGAAGGCTCATATTCATCATTCATCCTCTGTGTGTCTTTCCCCATTCTGTCAAGTGAAGGCTGATGTAGTAGATATTGGATAACTGTTTTAAGTCTTCGCCTCTATGTAGGTTGTGGCCCTACGAACCCAAGACTAGTTATCACCTTAGATGAAAATAATAGTGCTAGAAGATGTTCAAGGAGTTATAGCTCAAGGTGTTGCCCCTTGTGCATGAAATGAGGTAAGGAGGATGTTCAGGCTTTCATGCAGTTCACCATTTCCCTAAGATCTTTAGGCTTTGCTAGTATCTTGAGACAGTAAGACCTCTGGGTTCTTCTAAAAGATGTCTGAGGTGAACAGCAATGCCTAATTCAAAGACCTTGGCAGAGGTATATGTAGCCTTTCCTCTTTTCTTATGCACTGAATTTCTTCATCAAAGGCACATTTCTTTGATGTCTTCTAGATTTAAACACCCAAAAGACAAAGCATGGCTGTTAGCAGCCTTTCAAGACTTGTGCAGAAGAAGCAAAACTGCAAAATTCATAAAAAGAAATTCTGCTGAAGAGTTTCAGTGAACTATGACTAACAACCTTCAGTAACTGTGTTAGCACTGAGCAGACCTCAAAATTTCCTGTGTGAGTAGTGGAAGCCTGGAAGAGGAAGACTAGGAGAAAAATGAGAGGGTCTTGCATAGTACTTGTATTAAAAGCCTGAAAATAATTAAAATTTAGCTGTAGTGTAAAAATAATATTTTTCTTTGCCTGCTGATGAATTTTATCTTGATGGAGTAGGATTTAAACTTTTTTCTGCTGTTTTTTAACTTGGAGTTAAAACATTTGGAAAAGCTTATATACATGTATATGAAAAAATATATAGTGTGATATATCTTTTATTTATATATATGCATACACAGCTATATTTATACATACACAGATGTATTAGCAAGATGCATTTGATCAGAGGATTGTTCCATTTTGGGTTAAATGGAGGAGGAGTAACTTCTTGGAACCAAATGCAGTTGACGAAATTGCTCAGAAAAATTTCTGAGGCTGGAAAAAAACATCACAACTTCAGTTTAATACATCATACACTATTGTACAGCAAGTTTCTCAGTTATTCAGTACCGTATCAGGTGCTCTACAGTCAGGAAAGTTCATAAGGTCTTTGGCAGTTTTCAAGGACCACCCAGATAATTTAGTTGTTCTGGACCATGCAGTCTCCATGAGTTTTCTCTAAGTTACAGGCCTTATCACGGTCTTTTTAAATTTCCAGGCTGCATTTATCTATAGGCAACTTTTTGCCTATTTTATGCTGCACCCACGTAGTCATATAGCTTGCACAGGTTTTATAGAGAGTAAATATCAATATTGTCTGTCAGCCTTCAGTTTTATAACCTAAACAAGGTACTATGTCAGGTTGCTTCTTTCATCAAACCAGTTGATTGATTGTCTACTTGTATGCCCCTGAAGGCCATTGTCACCAGGTATCAGACACTCTGTAGTTTAGAAGGTCATAATGCAGTGGAAAAGCCAGGAGGCATCAATGGGAATAACAGCTCACTTAGTAGATGACCCACAAACATAGTTTATAGGTGGGTTATCACTTTGCCAACTTGCAGCCATTGCTGATTATTCAGTAGGGTCCTACAGGAATATACAACATTGCATTTTGTAGTCTAAAAGCAAATTGTTGTCTTTAAACACATGCCAACAACAAGAAAACTTTGTCAGCCTATATGCAAATCATTCTAAACATGGTTTTGTTTTTTCCTTAATGCAGATATTTGCATGTCCATGTGAGATCTGCTCTATGCAGGGAGTACTCTCTGGTCTCTGTTTTCCAATAGGCACTGCTGTGAAGGGCAAAGAAAGCAATTTAGTATTTGGTGAAAGTTGCATGGCTTGTTAAAATGCTTGTCAGACAAAAGTACTTATATACTCAGATAAAAAGCACTCGATGCTGGCCAGAGCTCAGTGCAATCAGCTAGTAATATTAAAATGTGAGGGCTAGTTTTCATTTGCTCCTTGAATTAGCTTTATGCAGAAGGACTTTTTAAGGGATACTTTCATTTTGATTATTAAAATTGCTGACTTAGCCTGCATTGTTCAATCCTGAAGATTTCAGGTATGCAGTAGCTGCATTTCTCAGTGAAACTAATTTGCTTACCTTTTCTTGTTAGAGTCTTAATTTGGACCCAAGTGTCTTCATTTTAATTGAAAAAAACAATTAGTCTTCTTCATGGAAGCCTGCATGGCTTATCTTCATTTAATAATCAGTTAGGTAATTGGTGTTCAGATACAGTTTAACTGGGAAAATTGCAGCATTTTGCCTATGGGGGGCTATTTGAATACTGAAACTGCAGCTTCCTATAAAGCAATCGATTCCTTGAGGGCACACAAATCCTTGCCTGACCTTTTGAAATAAATTAGCAACAGAATCCAAGGGTTGGTATTTTGATGTAAACGTTGCAATGAATGCCATCTGTCAGGTATCAGAATGGTTTAATGAAGGCCTTGTTTACATCAGGTGCTCTCCGAATTCAGGAGGATGCTCTGGGGGCTGTGCTGCAGCCCAGCCTGTATATTCCAGTAAAGCTGGACAATTTGCCTTCCTATGACTTAATGAGAAAATCTATCTGGAAGCTGTGAAATACTGCAGTCTCCAATCTTTTCACAATTTATGAAAGATTCCCCTGTAATGGCTTGCGGAATGGCGTTAGTGGCTGCTGACTCTGATGGACTGACAGAGTTGAAGCTGCTGCAGCTCCATGTGCCCACAACCAGCTGGCAGTGGGGCCGAACTCGTATTCCCATAGGCACACACACACACATGTGCAGGTGGGTCTTGGTTGACCCCCAGACCCTTGGGCAGTTGATCTGGACCCTCTGGTCCCTCCAGCAGCCAACTTGGTCTCTCCAGTCACTGATACCATGAACACACTGGCCTCTGGCCCCCAATTCCACCTAAGGGGCTGTCACTGAGACCCCCACACACCCCTGCACACCAGACAGAGCCCTTTGCCTGGGAAAATAGCTAGAAATAGGGTTCAGTGAGAGGCCAGGACAGAATGTGCTGGTCACACACAGGCCACGGCCAGGCAGGTTGCACTGACCAGCCTCTGCTTGCACATGACCAGCCCTTTTCATCCCCTTACCCCGCTGTTTTCCCACTCGCTCCTTCCCAAAACACCTTGATCCTCCCTTTCCCCATCCTTCCTGGAACATCCCCTAATAAGTCCTGTGCAATCCTGAAATGCCCTTCCCCTGCCTTCCCATAGTGATCCCCACTTCCCTGGCAGTGATCCTGCAGTCTGTGGGGTGATGGGGACCCTCTCCTGTTGGCTCATCGTGACGGGTGTCCCCTGGCCCATGGGCTGAGGCTTCCCAGGGCAGCCCAGGGGAGAGAGGGTTGGGGGCTCCATTGGTCTGATGAAGTGACTGGTGCTCCCTCCTGTGCCAGTGTGGCCCTCTGCTTCTTCTTGTGTGCAGGAAGAAGCCTTTAGTCACATAAGCTAACAAGTTGTGTCTGTTTTATTAATGAACCAGACATTTTCTACAGTTTGGGGGGAAAAACCCTCCTGCAGGGATGTTTGGCCCTTCTCCTCACACCACATAAGATACATGGCTCTGTCTGGTCCTTGAATTATCATATAATAATAATAATAATGTTGGGTAGGTCTGGGGCTAGAAGAAGACCATCTCCAGAGGTCCTTTCCCATCTCAGCCGGTCTGTGATTCTTCAATGCATAATAGTTATTCATTTTGGGGGAGGGAATCATCTTTCTTCATATACTAGGTACAAGTGGAAATACCATATTACCAAACCAAATTGATTTGTTTATTCTTTGTTTGGTAAAAGGCTACTACTATGACAGCAAATAGAAAGGTTGGACAAAATTGTATGGATACAAACAGTGGTTCTCTGGACGACCTTCACTTGGAGAGGGTATACTGATTTCAGTGCATCTGCTACTTGAGATGATACTCTCCAAACTCAAACACAGACCAAAAAGGTTAAGATGTCTGCCCTTATTAGTTATCTAATAAAAATGCAATGAATAAAAGTTAAGGGGTTTTTTGTTATGTCACCACCCTTTATATCAAGATATTTGAAAGATACCCAGTTCTTTTTATCCTGTTCTCTTCATACTGGTTCTGAAACTGAAATTCTTTCAACTGAAGCAGAAATCCTTTGTCAGCTTGAAATTGGAGCATCTAATACAGTAACTCTTGTTACGTAACTAGTTCCATTTTTATTAAAGTATGTCTGTGCCACAGCAAGTTTCTATAAGCAATACATAAATGTGGTTTTGAAACTCCATTTCAAAAATCAGGTTTTATAAATTCAGTTTTGAAATATGATTTTTCCTACCTATAAACGAATTTCAGACCAAGTCTTAAGTCAAATCAATTTTAGAAGATAGTCTAAAACCTGGAATACTTCCTACTATTCATGGCAGAATATTTGATGGCTTGGAAATCCCATTTCTTGAAGAAGTCTGAAAAGAAACGCAAAATCGAATTTGCACTTTAAACACTTAAGGCAGATTTTCAAGGCCCATCAATGAACGACCAAATAAATTATAAATGTTATGTATTTCAGCATATTTGACCGAGGCTATCAATAAACAACGTTAAAGTTCCTAGAATGAGAGACCAGAATACTAATTTCTGCATTTTCATTAGCTGCTGCACTGGAGTCCCTGGGAAAATAAGTACAAATTGTACATCCGTTGAATTCGCATTACAGCAGTGTGACTGGGCAATGCACTCCAGAAAAGAGCAAGGGAAACCTTGCAGGGAAGCATTTTTACAGCTGTTGCAGATCTTAAAATCAGTTAGAGGAAGATTCTGTGTTCTTCAAAAACGGGAAGAAGAATGTTGAAAAAATACATTATTTTTAAAAAAAGGTAATGGTGAGTTCCTGAATGACCTCAGGAACCATTTACTTTTTCAGCTGAAGAGACGCAGAACTACTTTTCACGTTGCAGATTTATAAAAGCTGTCACTCATGTGAGCACAGGGACAAACTGATAATGTTAGCTAGCCGTTAGTTACATAGGTACATAGCAATGCCAGATGGGAGGAGCTTTATGCCATCCTTGGACACTTAGCAGTTGCTGAGCTGCTGTCTACAGTGTATATTTAGTGCATTTCTGAAGGGCAAAAAATGTCTTCTCCACCCACTAAATATGTCCTTGTTCACTGTACACAAGAGAACTGCTTCTTTTGTTAGCAAATGTCTCTTCTGACTGCCTTTTCTTTTCCAAAAAAAAAAAAAAAAAAAGTGAATTCTTTCTCTGAGTAACAAGAACCAAACCAAAGGAGATAAATACGCTCACCTGAACGGATGACTGTTCCAAGTCGGTAACATTACCGTACAGAACAAGGCGAACATGCATGAGGACAGGCTGCAAAGCTGGGTCCCCAGACTGTATGCTGTCTGCATTTCGCCTATCAGACAGGGTGTCTAGCTAGTGAAGAACTAATTCTAATTTGGCAAAAATTTCATGTTCTTTCCAAGATCCAGTGAAGGTCTAAGGCAGGCTTTAGCTTCACACAAGAACCTTAAATTGAAAGTTAGTTATCAAAGCTATGAAAGTTATGTTCCAGATGCAACACAACAAAATTTGCTTCTGCCAACACTGGGGGAAATGCCCGAACCCACAAGAGTAGATTAAATTTCCCCATCTCAAGAGGTTTTACATTCCTCCCGCTGCCCTGCACACAGCAATTGGCTGCTTAGCTCTGCCCTGGTTCAGGTGAGACGTGGAGCGCCAGCAGGAGCCTTCTTTGCCAGTAAGGAGTAGCTTCAGTAGGACAAGTGAGGACATCTCTGCTGGAGCCAAGCCAAGCCCGCAGGGGCTGAGACCAGCACCGAGCCCGGGGGAGTGCCCTAGTCCGGCTATCTGAAATGCTGTGCCGCTGTCACGCTGTTACTGCTGCTTCGCAAGGAAGCTGTCAGCTCTTCCAGCTCGGGGGTTCAAACTTGATTATCCCAAAACTGCACTTTGGTACTTTTCTGCCGCTCCTGGGAATGACTGCTAAAATTCACAAGGAGACCTAGCATGGATGGTATCGTGTTGTGGAAATGTCCTCCAGTAAGTCATGGGTTTTAGTTCATATGAATTCTGAATAATCACTCAGAGTATCTTCTTTCAAAAGCAGTATTTATTTTTTCATCAAGACAAGACACATTACATACTGCATAAAGTAAAAAATACTGCTAGAAAAGCTGCATTTAACTGAGATAACAGAAAATATATATATATAGATTGCACTTGAGAAAGTAGGCTCTATCCCAGAAGAATACAGTAAATAAAAAGCTGTGAGTGGATTGAAATTAGGAATCTTTCTGAGTTTCCTTTGAAAATGTATTTATTTTGGGGGGGGTCCAATTCCACCAATAAAAATGAACTAGATGATTAGTTTTTTTAATAGCATTGCTTTTTAAGTTACAAGAATATGTAAATAACATACCAATTATTACATAGACAAAAGAGAAAATAAAGGTGTGGAAAAACATCTCTGCAATTTCTGCTAATAAATAAAAAGGAAAAGTTTTGCTTGTATTTGGTTTCACCAGGGTCATTGAAGCTCGGGGCTTAGGATTTTGGGAGTTTTGCTTAGTTGACATGTATGTTATCATTCCCACACTGCAACACAAAGCTCATCCTTAACTCTCCTGCACTGGCCTGGAGCATACTGTCTTTATGGCAGATGGCAGCATGGAGCGTGAATGGTTCCATTCATTACAAAGTGTCCCAGGAGAAATACTTTAAATTTTGTGACAAGTATAGCCTCTCTTTAAGAAAGTAAACCCAACATTAAGCAAGAGGATAATCCCTATTATACCAATCTCTCTTTACTTTACAGCTGAATTTTTCTGCTGGACCCTGGCATCCACTGTTGCCTGTATCTAATTCAGTTAGCTAAACTATTAGCCGTTCAGTCTTTAAAATGAGTATTCATACCATCTACCTTTGTGTATCTCGTTTAGATGCTAAAATCAGATTTCTAATCTCCCTACGTGGTCAAAATAGAGAGAGAAAAGCTCCCATGTTGGATTATTTCAACCTGGGGTCTAAGGCACACTTTGGGACACCCTCTCTCCCCGTTGCCTGTAGGGGTAACTCAGGCTCACCAGATGAGGCTGGATCCCCAGAATTAGGAGGTGCAGAAACCCACCCCCGAGACATGGCTGTTCAGGTTGGAGACTGGGCAAACATGCAGAGGTGCACGGGAGATGCCAGGTGCAGCGAATGCCTGGTGCACATTTTCCCCCGAGGAATGGGAATTAAAGGACCACTCAAAGCACAAAGCCGTATGAAACTGATGTTTCCTACAACCAATGCTAACCACGACGCAAGAGTGCTTAAGCACAATTTGGGCATAATTCAGTCAGCAATATACATTAGAGTGCACTGTCTCAAAAAAAAATCAGTACTGCCAAAGTCTCGCATGCAAATTTCTTCCAAAATTAGCTAAAATTATGGAAGGGCTGGGTCAATCTTGTTATTAAGCTAGAGACAGAAAAAGAATGAAGTTTTCTTTAAATAATCCTAAAATACAAAACGAAGCCGGCAATTTTTGGTTACAGTGCTGTTCTTTTAACGTGAATTGCTTTGAAAAATGATGAATCACTTCCCAAGTCAGCATTCAGGAGCATTTTTAAATAGGCATCTGGGAGCCAGAGAGGAAAAATTAATATAAATAATAAAAACCCCACACATTTTGAATCTCAAAGGTTAAAGTCCAGGAAAGAAAGTAACACAACATTTCTAAGGGATGTTTCAGTAAAGTTTTGCTAAAATTATGAAAGAGCATTTATAAAATACTTGAGCTGGTAAAGAGGGTAAGTCAGAACATTAGGGCACTTCTATAACAAAATTGTAGATTGCTAAAACATACTGGCTTAAAGGCTCTCAATATTATATTATAGCACATGCCAGTTTCCACTAATTGTAATGCGCTATTGTCAAACTACTTTGCTCTTTCAGAGAGACAGAAACACAAGAGGCAACACAAACAAGATGAATCAATGCAACCTATGTCTGCTATTAAATATAAAACATCAGCCATTAAATGTGCTGCCCCATTCCCTCTGTTACATTCATGATCAAAACTACAATTCTTTGCCAGACTTAAATCTTCCTGTATTTTACACTTTTGGAGCAGCATTTTAAAACCTTTAAAGCTAGTTTGGAAGGATTTTCTTTTTTTCCTTTTTCAGCTAGAGCACTTCATAACATTTTAAAAGGCATAGGAAGCTATGCTGTAGCTTTTAAAGTGCTTATTTTATTATGAGGTGGTGTTTAATAATATTCTTCTGGAAGTTAATAAATGATGCACATTTTCCATGACAGACAGACATTGCTTAATGAGTTAATACGCCTCAGCAAAATGCAATCAAAAAGAAATTCACTGTCAACAGTTTAACCATGGCAATACACAGAACTGAAATGAGACAACTAACCTCAGATAACTAAGATTAATGCATATATGACAAAGTTATAATAATCCGTATTTAAAACAAACAAACAAACAAACAAACCCCAAACCAAATAACGATAATTAAATCTCAAGCACAGTTTTGTTTCCCAGTAACACAACTGCAAAACAAATCAATATTTTCAACAAAGTGCCCTATCTTCATTGCCTGCTTGGGGAAACACAGCACTCCTCGAACTGCAGCGAGGAGGACGCAGGGGGAGGGCTGTCTCACCCTTTTTGTGTCGAGAGGGCTCCTCCTGGGCAACTGTGGGCAGCTCTGGGCAAGGGGCAGCAGTCCAGTCCAGGTAGGCAGAGACCAGAATCAGTCCCAGCCCACAAGGATTTACCTGGGCACCTGGTGGGAGCCCCCTCTTGCAGAAGCGCCTGGATGATGGCTCCCGTGGAGTCACCATGGCAAAAGTACCAGCCTCCGCCCACCTCTACTGCCACCAGTGTCCCAGCTTATGCAAAGCATCTACTAATTTCAGCACATGATTTGCTCGAGCACCAACAGTGAGATTTGACTTTACTGGTGTGTTATTTCATGTAGTGATGGATTTTCCTCATTACATCTCACTCTGTTGGGCGGGAACACTGGGAAGTTCCCTCTCAGAGTGGGACAAACCATTTTACACTCATACAGGCTCAAATTCTCTCTTCACTTATACCCACAAAACACTACTGACTGTCAGGAGAGCTGAGCAGGTAGAAATGGCAGCAGAATTTGAGTGTAGGAATTAGTGAGCGAGAAACAGAAACACAACGCTATTTGATTGCCAGCTACCACAAATACCTACACAACTGGTGTTTAATTTCAGTGGGCATTGTATGCCTAAGGACTATAAGTGACCTTTGAAAATCTCAACTCTCAGAATCTAGCTACAGATAACCATAATCCTATATTCTTGGATGCTGATACATAAATCTATGATATACCTGTTTAGCTGCCATGGCACTAATCAGCACAGCTATGCTGAAACACAGCGATCGTTTTTGCTAATTGCAAAGGCAGGCTAGTAGCAAAGTTCAAATGATTAGTGAGTAAAGGTCCTCAGAGCAATCCTGCTTAAAAGTAAACGTCCGGTAAGCTGCAATTAGTGTGTCTTGGTTTTTTCTTTTATTTATTTATTTTTTTTTATCGGGGGGGTCTTGAACTGCAGATACAATCACAACGCTCATGGTGATCCAGCTGTATATCTACTAAGGCCATGTTGTTCCTGGTTCTGCCTTTTCTTCTGGGATGCCCAGCCTCAGGGATGAATTTCAGCACCTGGGAGGATCAACAGAAATGCACTGATTAGAAAATGCTGTTAGAGATTTGAGGGTGAGAGCGTTGGGGCCCTGAGGGCACCAACAACCCTTAATGGCCCTGACCAGCACTAATTTGGACACATTTTTGTTTTACTTCCAGCTTTTTCTTTCCACTCTGTGAAATCCTGCTGTACTGTTTGTCCTGGAGCTTTGACAGATTGGATTATTTCCTACACCAGGTATCTTTATATTGCGCAGTTCCCTAACCACGTCCAGGGTTGCTCCTTTGCATGCGAATTATCAAGCGTGTTTCCTTTGGCTCGTCTTTGCAGTCCCATACGTATTTGAATTGCTCT
This sequence comes from Platalea leucorodia, assembly GCF_965183815.1. Taxonomy (NCBI): domain Eukaryota; kingdom Metazoa; phylum Chordata; class Aves; order Pelecaniformes; family Threskiornithidae; genus Platalea; species Platalea leucorodia. Next base: position 16,071,854 of record NC_138824.1, read on the forward strand.
GCCCCTTCTCTCACTTGTATAATATTTCTGCTCTAAAGAACAAGGAACATTCTTTATGCAATTTGAAATTTCTGAAGAACATATCATTAGAATTGGTCCAAAAGTGAAATGCCTGTGGGAGGCAGAAGGACATGAATGGAGCTTGCGCAAAATATGTGTCAGATCCCATCGAGTTTCTCGGAATCTGACTTTTGTTGGCTTATCTTAAAAAATCTCTGCCTCAATTTAAATAATTTCTTAAGCATTTACTGTGAATAAAGTGAAAAAAGCAAATAATTATTTCGTAGGGAAGTATACATCATATAAGAGACTTCTGAAAAAATTCTATCTAGGCAAAATAATCTTGAGACACCTAAAAAAGAGGGTTGTAGGTTATAAAGAAGACGAAAAAGAGACAATGAACACAAGTTGCAACAAAAGAAATCCTATTTGGGTATATGGAAGAAAATACTGAGAGTGGTTAAACATTGGAGAAGGTTGCCCAGAGAGGTTGCAGAAGTCCTGGAGACAGTCAAAATTAACAGGACAAAGCCCTGAGCAACCTCATCTAACTTCAAAATTCTCCCTTCTTTGAATGGGAGATTGGGCTAGATGGCCCCCAGAGCTGCCTTGCAACCTGTATTATTGTATGAATCCATGATTCCCTGAAAATGGTCTTGTGGATATGTTGTTGCATTCTATCTAGTCTTCTGTGACAGTGTAAGTATGTAAACCAAGGACTGGAAAAAGCTGAGGAGGATGGCAGCTTGCAGGGGCATGCTTTGTGAGCCCACTGTTGGAGACTGAGTTGCTGTGTAAGAGCTCATACACACACTAGCACGGTGGTGCAGGTTGAGGGGAGGAAATCCTCTGTTTTGTTTCATTAGTTTGCTGTTGATAGGCCTACAACGCTTTAACAAAAGAGATATTAATTTCCAATTTCTGCCCTGAAGCTCAAATACTAGTTTGGATTAGGTACAACAAATGAGTTAAGACTAAGAACTCTAACTCTCCCACAGCATTTTTCTTCCCAAATCTCACAGCACGTTGCACAGAAAGATATGCATCATCAAACTTGTATAGATGGAGAATCTGAAACTGATTTGCTCAAGGCTCTGTAACATATCAGTAGAAAAACCACCAGTGGCATTATATAGTCCTTTCCCTTTTGAAATCATTTATTTACTGATGGGGAGCAGGACATGGAGAAAGCAAGGCTGCAGTTCCACAGCTGGAGGTAGGCAGGTTGGCCTGTTCTGCTCTCTGTGGCATCAAGCACTTGAGTCCAGAAATCATGCACTGGTAAGGTACCAGAGCTAACACATCTCATTTCTTGGCAGCCTGTTGTGACTCATGCTGGCTTGGCCAAGTGACTGCTAGATCAGCGAGATTTGTCTTGCTTGTTCAAAAGATGGAGAGAAGTCTGTCTTGCCTATCACCTTCCAAAACCACTGGTCAAGTGGGGAGTGGGACCTAAACACCTTCAGCATCTCAGCCACAGAAACACCCACATTTCTGCCCTGAATAACAGATCTCCTAACAGATCATACTGTTACTCAATTAATAATCCTCTTTTTTTACAAAGTACTTTCTGCACATTGACGTTGCAACACCATACAAGGATTGAGATGGTCTTGGGAAGGAGAGGGAATAAGGGGCTGCATACCAGATCAACAAAGTATTAGCAATTTCAACAGAATTAGAAAGTCCCCAAAAGTGAGTGTGAATGACTCGCCAAAGGTTAACCACGGACACTGTATAGAGAGGGTGGGGAAGGGCAGGCAGGTGAGCAGCCTTCAGGATGAGACCATTCGTTCTCCACCATTATGCCTGGAGAGTAGGAAGGCCATGGGATGTAATGAAAGTGATAAAAACTGAATAGAGTTTATTATTTTGTTCTCCCTTTTGTGATAAAATTTATGTTTAACCTATGTAATACTGAGAGGAAGGACTGTGCCTAAGCAAGGTACAGACATCCTGCTTTAACGTGCTGGGAAGATATAATTACTATTGCCTGTTATATATGTAGACATTTTTTTTTTTTTTTAAAGCAACAAAATTATAATGGATTTGAATTGATTTCAAACATTGACTGCCTCAATACATGCAATAAATCCTGATGGACACCAGGACAATTCACTGTACTAGATTGTCATCCAAAACACAGAGGAACCGAACCCAATCAGGTTGCTGTGATTATTACAGAGCTGAAAATAGACTGCATCTTCAAAGATGCTTTTTTTAACAAAACATACTTTTAAAATCAAGTACAGCTGCTGACGCTGAACCCATGATAAAATTCTTTATTTAAAGAAGCCTTTCATCAAAATCTGACAAGTTCAGATGATTGGCATTTTGCAAGATCATGGGTAGGTAGATCTGCTTTTTTCAATAGAGAGCAAATGAAAGTATGCAATGGGATAAGAGCAAAGATGTGGGCTGTATTTAAGCTAACAGACCTCCTGACAGCTTCAGGATTTTCCCTGTGTTTTATATTAAGAAACATGAGCACAGTATATGGGCTTTGCTGATAAGAGTAGAAAAATGAATTGGCAGGCACTTCCCAGACAAGACAGGAAAGCAGTGTTTGAACACAGCTGAAATTGGACTGCTTTAATAGCTGATCACAGAATTGATGTTCAAAGCTCTCCGTCTAGCTTCCATCTAATAGTTTTAGTTTCAGCTAAATACAAGGGAATTGAAAAGAATCAGGAAGTACGGCCATTTCTGGTGACCACAGTAGTTGAAAGAAAACTCTTTATTCTGAAAATAGCTGCTGTTTATTCATTACATGGCCACGTCCTTAAAGGTGAGGAACTACTGAATTAATGAAAACAGTTCAAAGAAATTTTGTTTGGGACACTTTATTGCTCCTTTTTTGATGGGATCAGTAGCTGTGAGAAAGTATGGATGTGAGGAAGGTCTGGAATGCTCAAAAGGTTTGTTTTCCGTGGGCAAAAAAGAAGAATGGCAGTTTTCAAATTAAAGGAGCAATGTCTGTCACTACTAATCAAAATGTTGTGCCTCAGCTGTTCAGATCATTGCCTCACAAAGAGTATGTAACTACAGCCATATCCCCCTCATCAAACACTGAGTTAATTATGGTCGTGAAACTATTAAATCAATAAAAAAAAAAAATCAAGACAGAGGACTTAGCTTCTGAGCTGGATTTGGTGTTTATAGGTAATACAAAAAAGGGTATCAGGCCCTTGTAGCATTTCTTGTGCAGACAGCTCCATAGGAGCACACCAATACACTGGCTGGCATTTTGCTTTGTAGGTATGCCTGAGCATCTGAGAGGTTTCAAGGTGAGGTGACTGTGGCCTATGCCTAATTTTCCTTGGGGGCAGTGGTGAAGGAACTATAAAGAAAATGCTTAAATACGTTTCCCTGCCAGGAATCTTGCTCATTGATCATGCATTGAATTTGGATGCCAGCTTCTGAAGGACTGTTTAAATGAGAGAACAAAGCCATCACAAAAAAACAGTATCTGGATGCTGAAGCCAGAAAAACTCAAACTGGAATTAGGGCACACTTGTTTAAGTCAGGCCAACTCATCACCTGGACAGCCCTCCAAGGAACCATGGGGTTTCCAGCCTGTTTGAGGACATCAGAAAATGGCTGCCTTTCCAGAAGGCATACAGTACAAGTTTGGGTCTTGCTTTGGGGGCAGCAGGGTGCTCTCCAGTGGCCTGTGGAGCACAGGAGGTCAGGGCTGACGGCTGGGTGGCCCCTCTGATCTCAGCAGATCTGCAAGAGCACTTCATGATCAGGGTCTGAGGAGAGCAGAGTGGTGATGACTGCTGGGGAAAGGACCCAGCTGGAGATAACCTGTTCACCCTGACCCATACCCAGCGTTTCTCCAGTAGAAGCAGCAACAAAGAGGTGACTCCGGAGAACAACTCACCTGAAACACTCACCTCTGGCGGGGCTAGCTCTGATAACTAGGAAAGGAGCCCAAAGGCTGGACTCGCAGCTTTAGATGGATAGAGCCAGATGAGGTGAACCACTCCCACTGGCATTCCCTGATGGCCCTAGCCATATATCATTTACCTTTGAAGTCAGGCAACATTTAGCCTTGACAGTCCATAATGGCTGATTTCCGTTTTAATAAAAAGCAAAGAGTAATAGGAAACCCAGTCAACACTTCTTAAAAATAATTTTAAAAAGGGGGTATCCAGTTGCTCATAGCCATTTTTTTTTACTTATTATAATTTACTTTATTTATTAGGAAAAGTAGTAACATTCTTTGTTTAATTCTTGACCAGTAGTTTCAACACCAGTAGAAATCTGAAGCCTCACTCAAAAATCAGCCCTTTTTTTTTTCTGATTAGTTTAAGAAGACCACAGATAATCAATAACACAACTATGGCTTACCAAATATCTGGTTAGCTTCATATTCCAGTGACAGAAGATGGAGAGCAACTCTGGATGCTATTTTAGATAGGGAAATTTGTACTTTGCAGAACTTATTTTAAAATCCTGCTATGCAGCATTATCTAATCTCCTTCTGCTCATCTAAAAATACCATCATTCTAGCATGCAAACCAAATTATATTTGTCTGAGATTCATGAAAGAGGAAGCATCAAAAGTGCAAAACATTCAACACAGATCCAAGTTCTGATACAGATGAAAAATCTTACTCTGCAATTTTTGAAAGTTATCTAATCCAAAGGTCACACACAGTTTAGCTGTGCTCTGAGCATGAGAAACCAAGCATTATGGGAACATGGTTCATAATTCAGCATGAAGACTTTTATTCTAGTAGGAACATAGCCTAAAATAACGACACAGAGCCAAAGCTGTAGTCTTTCTTACCAGAGATAATTACAGGATATCAGGAACCAGAAAAAAGAGTTAGTTTGCTGATCAGTGGTAGCATTCAAACTAAGGATTATTAAATGTAGACAGAATTATTGATTCTATTTTTTATTTATATGAATAAGAAACCCGGTTTTAACACAGCAAACGTGGGAAAAAAAAATTGAATTGGCTTAAAACTCAGGCATCTGAAACAGTCACTAAAGCTATGATGTTTCTGACATATGTGACGTCAACAGGACCCTCACTTTTGGTGATCTTGGCACGCATTATGGCTCCAGCTACTGCTTTTTCACTGACCAGATACAGCTGTTCCCCCTTCCCAAATTGCCTCTCTGCCCAGACATGTATCACAGGATGTCTCACTTGCTTAACTTCCAGATGTCATTCCAAGAACTTTCATTTTCATCTGGTAAAAAATGAACCTTTTTTCTTTCACTGCACCTCTGTGCTCTCTCTGCTCATTCTGTGACCTAGCAGTCATTTCTGACTCATTCTGTTTCCTTGTATTTGCATTCCAAATAAATCCCACTGCTGCTTGTTATATAATATTTCTACGCATTAACTCTTTTGTCAGGTTAATTCTGTGCCTTTATTACCATAACAACCTTTTATCTCCTTTATACACGTACTATCAACTCCAGGACATACAAAAATCAGACCACATTCCTTGCACACTGTTTTGATGATGCTAGCTCTTTTTAATCCCTTAGCAAATTTCCTTTGTTGTATCAGCAGCATTTGTATAATTTTTGTCCAGTTATCTTATGTTTCCCTGTGTAAAGACAGGGTGAGAATTATTGTCTGCTCTCTCAAGTGCCTCCTTAAGGTTTGCTTCTCATTTCTCTGAAAAAGAGAAAGGAAAAAAAAAAAAAAAAAAAAAAAGAAAAGAAAAAAAGCCTACACAATACCAAATTGTATTAGTTACGTTTCTTAACTCCATTGAAACAACTCCCCTGTCTTACTGAAGTCTCATGTCACCTTTTTATTTTCTCCCCCATAATATTCCCTACTGTCTTGTTTTCCCTTTGCAATGTTGGGTCCAGTTAAAGCTTTTTCTATGCCCCAGCAACTTGTGCAAAGACTTAGTATTGTGTAGGTACTCTGAGGTGCCTGCTGCCTCTCTCAGGGCAGCAAAAGGTCATGAAGTAGCCACCCTACCACTATTCTAAACCTTGTCGTTGAGAATTAATTGCATCTATGTCCTGTGATGGCACCAAACAAGCTCCAGCCAACATGAAACTTGAATGGAGGTATAACACTTCAAAATTGGGGGATGGGGAGGGAGAGTAAAGAAGCACCATATAGACAGTGAAAAATGCACCAGTCTTTACAGGAGAGACAAGTAGGTAAAAGACGCAATCAGCTTTCACCATTTTGATCTTTCCTTATATGCCTTTTAGCTGTGTTGCTCAGCACTGTGTTTGTGGGGGTTTATACACTGACAAATTCCGGTTGCTACCTTAAGAGCATTTATTCCTCACGGAAACTCATTTCACATCTCATCAGTTACAGCAATGAGATGGGGAAACTGATTTCTTGTTTCTCTGAGGTATGTGCATGCTGGGCGGGTGGCACAGCTGCAGCCCGAGCTCAAGTGAGTCCTGGCCCGAGTTCCCCCACATCTCCTCTGGGCTGGGTGATCTCTGGGTTTAGAGCCCCCCCTCTCTTTAAAGAGCAGCTCCAGGCATTTCCAAAGAAATGCACTGCAATGGAAAACACGTTTTCATTTCAGCTCCTCTCTAGCAAGTTAGCCAGCAGTAGATGTGAGCATTTGATTAATGTGTGCTGCATCCGCTTCCATGAACTGCTTTGTCTTTCCCTTGCGTGGAGCCAGGTGACATAACTCAGTATCACTTATGGTAGACTGTGCCTGAGAGATGTTTTGAGATGCTGCCAGCACTTGGCCTGTTTGGTTTGCAGGGTTCGTGACACTATGTGGTAAGTCATGAGTATTTGTTCATGAGCTCTGGTATCAAGCAAACCCAGAAGCTGTGGAAAACCACAGAGCATCACAAGACTCCTGCAAAAAAAAAAAAACCCAAAAAAACAAACCCACCCATAAAACTATCTGTTTACTCAAGTTGTGAACTAATTTACTTCTGGAAACTGCTGAGTATTTTGGTAAAGTTATGGCAAACTTCCAGGTTATAAGCAAGACCCGAGATCTCATTATTAGCATTTCCCAGGGCAATAAAGAAAAAGATACCCCTTACCGTGGCATTCTCATTTTCTCATTTTCCCTGCTGTTGTATTATTTCTTACAATTGGACATGATAGGAAAGAGCTGTACAGTCTGTTCAGGGAACTGGAGCAGCATTCACAGCTTGGGGAAATTAAAGGCTACACGTGATAGCTATTAGTCCTGTGATACTAGGAGGGAGCGCTCGGTGATGAGTATAGTGTGAGGCTTTGAATAGGAACTAAGGGGGAATTAAAAAACATTAAGAGCATAAGGAGAAGATAACCTTGAAATCTCTCTGGACTAGAAGCCTTTTTCTCAACAAACACTCTGGGCATTAGTGTCCCCACAGCTGCCTGCATGCAGCTACTCCGGCACTGCAAGGGACTGGCTACAAAGCCAAAATTGAACCTATTGCTTCTGGAAAATTTGCCTGCCTGTCTTTCTCACCCAGAAATACTGGGTAGCTCAGAAATGCCAGACAACTTTTAAGTGATTTCCAGTTGCATTTTTACTGTTGAGGACACGCATTCCATGTGCAGGACAAGTAGCTTTGGTGGGTCCAGGATCTCAGTAGATGAAGCTCTGGGATAGTGGTTAGGCAAAATCAGCCTGGCAAGAAAAGCAGTGTGGGGTCTGCAGGATTCGGTTTCAGCTGCTACAAACACCTTCTTTGCTCCACTATCTTATACTTCTTTCTGGTGTCTTTTGCAACTAATTGAGACTTGTGTTTCAATCTGGCCTACGTTATCCTGCAGCAGAAGGCAGAGATTTTTAACCAAATTAACAGTGATGGGGATTTCATAAAGTGTGAAGATTTGTCCTTCATTATGCAACTAAAGGCTTTTTGGTTAAGGTTAGTGCATTTCAAATCAGCTTTGAAAAGAGTAAACCAGCTCCATGGTTCTAAAACTGGCATGTCAAGAGGCCCCTCCTCAGTGCTTTTACTGCCAGGCATTTAAATAAAATTAGAGTTAAGTGTCAGAGGAGAATAAAGTATAAAACTGATTAGCTGTACGTGGCTAATAATAATAATAATGAAGTGGAAAATATTTTGGACTAAAATTAATGGACACATCTTTAGTATGTCATACGTGAATTTATTCGCATGACTTCCACTCATGTTAATGGGAGCCACTTGGCTAAATTTCTGCTCACTGAGCTGTTAATTCATCCCTAAGGGATTAAGTTTAAATTTAAACTTACAAAAGCCATTCAATGTTAAAGCTGAAATGCTGTCTTGAATTCATACAGTTTTCAGAGAACAAAGGACTAGTGAAATAAATTAGCAGTGATTTATTAGTGTGAATATTGAATTTCCAGAATTTAGTGATACATTTGAGGCAGACATATGTCGTGACATCCTGGTTCTGACCAATACCTGGTTAGTGTGATATTCTGGTGTCCCAGCACCAGATGGTTCCAAACACCTGATAAAAAAATAAGTGCTCGATAATATGTTTATAATATTTTTTTTTCCCTAGGTACTGTCAATAATTGCCTTAAGTTCTGATGCAGATGTGACCCAGGATTCTTTAGTTTATATTTTACTTCTAATTCTATTCTCTCAGAATCCTTCTGAATTATGCACCACTCACATTTAAGTGTTGAAATCCCATACAGATTTACTGTGTAAAAAAATCAAATTCCTTTTTATAATTTTAAATTAGTTCCCTTTCAATCTCTCTCAGACTCTACTTGTTCTTTAAAGGAAAAGATTATTTAGGAAGACCTAATTTTCCTTTAGGTACTGTTCACATTTTCTGTCTTTCACGGTGTCCTCTCTTATTGTCATTTTTTTCTAAATGAAATGATCCAAAACTTTTGAGCCACTTTCCTTACAAACATTTTTGATGTGTATCTTCACCTGTATCTCTCTCGATGTATGTTTTCTGCTTCTGTGTATCTTTTCTACTCCTGCCGGTATCCTTCTAAGCACCAACAGTCAAAACCCAGTGCAAGTACCCCACCAATTTATCCAGGCCATAATAAATATTTGCTGTGTTATTACCTGTTTACCTCTATTCCTGCAGAAGACTGTCACTTGTTTTTTTCCCCCATCACCGTTGCACTAAACAACTGTTTTCCCGAAGCTCTTCACAGTGATTCACTACCTGACCTTTAGTCCAACTTCCACCTCTCATTTCTCCCTCCTCCCCTCACGCACAGTGTTATATGAATAAATAGTCGAGATTGCTCATCCTACTACTTGCTGCTTTTCTAAACTGTATTTATAAATAGTTACATAGGCCTTCTGAAATCCCTTGCAGCCTTCTCTGCTGTTAAAGTGTGTTATCTCCTGTGCTAGCTTTCATTTTTATCACCTCTCTGTTCACCTCCCTCCAGATTGATCATACATGAAATAACACTTAATCCATGTGCTGGGGGCACCTACAGATAGCCACATCCTATGTAGAAAATCCCTCATCTCTTCCACCTCTTTGCTCTATCTCTTAACCATCTTCTAATCCACATCTGATCTTGTCTGGTCAACTGCTTGCTCTCTGAAGGAGGTGCCAGGTCTTTTAGCATTCTTGTACAATGTTACAGTGCTGTATAAATATTTATTCATACATAAGGCATTCTGAGTTAATTTTTATCAGCTCATAGTCATCTAGGTGTTTTATACCTATTAATTTTTTTCCAATTAACTTTTCTACCACTGAGATAAGGCTTTCCGCTCTGTAATTACCAGGGTCATCCCCTCCATCTTGCTTAAAATTAGATAAAATATTAACTATTCTCTAGTCCTAGCTGATGTGGAGTATGCTGTATTCTGCAGTTAATTGTGAGAAAAATCTCTTACTTTCGAAAAGAGTAACCGCATTGCTCACAGCGAGGCAAAGGTCTAACCTTCCAATAGCCTTCTGCTATTGCAGCCCTCGCGTCTCCTGAGTTAATGTCTTTATGGTATGAGCCCACATCACATCCAGATTTAAAGTCTATAAAGTTCATTTTCACTTCAGACTTAAGCCAAGTGGCAAATCAGGCCCTTTTAAGAGATATGTGTCAGAAATTAAGTCAGCATGGCATGCAGCTACCTACTTTCAGACAATTGAAAGGATAACACCAAGTAACTTTCCTAGGTATGTTCACTTTAGTGAACATTATTCATGTCTGATTCTGAAAATACTGATTTAGAGGCAAGAATATAAAATGCTCTTTCTTTGTTTTTCTCCTCTCTAAATGTGTACTGAATAGATTAAAAAGAAATATGATAGACTTTGTTCTTATGCAAAAATTTTGCTTTCCTAAAAAATTGCTGAGTGGGAAAAAAGCTAAGGCCAAAAGATTCAGCTGCTTCCTACAGGTAATAAATCTGGAAGGGAAGAGAGTTTACAAGTGACTTAATTGTCATTTCCAGGCATGGTCATAATTTTAAAAGATACAGCACAAAACAAGAGGAAGTGCAGTCAAATGCCTCAAGGGACACGCCTCTGTGTTACTAAACAGTATTTCCAGCAGTTGTATCAGTCCTTCGCTGGGAAAAATCAGTCCAATGTAAGCCTCATTCTTGCAAAGTTCACTAGGATGCTGTGGTAGCATCCACGCAGAGAGGTGACAAAAATTCTCACCAACTTCTAAATTAACTTACCCATAAATACCTGTTAACACCCCTTTCTAACACATGTATAACCTCCTTCCACTCTCTGCTCATTCACCACTTCCAAATGTAAATCACTGGGCAATTGTATCCACCATATATCCCAAAGGCAGAAGTTCATCAAGAAAATAGTAGAAGTTCTGAAAAAAGAGAAACTGCAGTATCCTGAAGCTGTGCTGCTATGTATATATTGTAATGTAACATTAAAGACATTAATATTAAACTTATTTAAAATCAGGCGTTCTTGCAAGTTGACTCCATGGATGTGTGTCTCTATGACTTACTGCAGTGAAAGGTGTGAATGCTGCTCCACGAGGTACCAAGCTGGTATCTAGCATGGGCAGCAAGAGCAATGCCATTATCTAAGTCTACGCTCCATTCTCAGACTACCTGAGCCTGTATGGAAGCCTAAGCAGATCCTTCACCTCAGGAAAAGTGGTGGCATTCACTTAAACACTCTGGTCTCTCTCAAATGATAACATCTTTGCCTATGACACTTGACTGGGGTCAGTGATTTTTGCCCATTGATTTTTGCACTGCAGATCCAACATGATAATTGATATAAGCATGATAATACATGATAATATAACATGATATAGCATAATGATAACGTAACATGATATAGCATGACCAATATAACAACAATAATCAATATAAGCAGCACACATAGCTCTGAGAAAAGCCTTCAGAATCCATGTAAGCAATAAATACCCAAAAGAAGTACAAAAGAAAAGAAAAGGAGTGAAAATACCTCATGATATTTTTTCACTGTTTTCCCTGACATGCACGTGCAGGATTTCCAGTTCGAAGTCCCGCAGCCACAGTTTCCTCCGCAGCGCTGGACAAGGAGGCAGCGGGGGAAGAAAACTACATTTGTCAGCTTCAGTTCCTCCCTTAAATTGACAGAGTAGTTTCTTGGAGTGCAGCTGTAACGTTTCACATCATCATTCAACCTGTCTAGGTCAACTGCAATGCAAAAGAGGTTTCATTATTAAGGTTTGAGTGGGACATTTCTCTGGTTTATACCGCTCCCCAGGCAGCCAATAACACAAAGTGATGTGACACTGGCTGCAAAATATGTGAAGTATAGCAGTGATTTCTGAACAGATAAACATAAACCCACCAATTTTAAATCATTACAGGTGGCCACCCAGGCTCTCATCCTGCTCCCACTGACTCCCATAGCAGAGCTCACAGTGTCTATAAAGGTGAAGGGAAGGCTTGAAGTAAAATATCAGCCTGAAAGCTGAAGCTCTGTCACTGATCTGCTGGATCCTTTTGTAAGAGATTCCACCTCTGCTACTGTCTTCCTCCCCCTGCTTATACCTGGGTTACTTAGATGATGAGCTCTTGTTTTTTTATTACGGGCACAATTCCTTTGGCCTAACTGCAGGTATACAAAAGGCAAACACTTTAAACAAGGCTTTTCCTGTGGTCAGAAAAGAAATGTCTTCAGAGAGTGATTCATCTCTTCCTCAGAAGGGCATTTAGGACAGGTGGCATGACTTGCTTTCTCAAGTTGCCTGTCTGTATTGTTTATGGGTAGAGTCTAGATAACTGATGGAGAAATCAATCTAGGCAATATTAATTTCAGCTGGTAAATGCTACTATAATAGGCATACAAATAAATACAATTAAAACTAATGAGCTTCATTGAATGCCAGTAGTTGGTTGATGTTTAAATGCCTGGTATCTCTGTGAGATGTGTCATGTAAACAAGTAGTAAAGCCAGCCATAAAAATAACTTATAGACTATCAACTGTGAGTTTAAGTGCTGTTTCTAGCTTTAGCTTGTAAAGCTAAAACAAAACAAACCAAAACCTTCCATAAATACATTTTCCACAATTGTAACACAGATAAAAGCAACAAATTTAATGAGTTTTATTTCTATAGAAGTCTTCTACTTTCTTTTTCCCTCCTTTTCTACTTTCTTCTTTTCCTTAGGATTCTGTCCACGAACTAAGTGTTCAAAAGCTCAATAATTCATTCAGGATTGGAGGGCATGTGAACTTGTGTTGAAAAGTGAGGTCCTCTGGATTAAAACTGAGAACCAGAAAGAAAATTAAAATGCATTTTGAACTCATCGAGTTTGAAAGCTGAAGAATTCATCTTCTTTTGATTCAAATCTTCAAATTTCAGAAAAAAATGGAAAACTGGAAATCAGAAACACCGTGTCTCACTGAAAAATCATTAATTATATGAACATTCTTTTTTAAAAGACAAGTAAGTTACACTCAAAACATAAATTAAGCTGAACAAAGAAAAATAACAGAAAATGACTGGAGGGTACAGCAGACAAAAAATAATCCCTTCCTACCCCAAATAGTATTTTCTAACAAACAAACATACATCAACAGGAAAACAGGACCGGCTCAAATGAGAACTGAGATAATGGTTTAATGTTTGTGAACATATCAGATTTTCATGGGCATGTTTAATAGCTCAATATCACCTCTGGTCCTGAGTGCACCTATGCTTGTGCTTTACTATAAACACATGAAAGCCTCCAACAAAGACAGGAGCACTACAACGCTTCATACCTTCTGTGACTCAGCCCTTGTCAACATCACAAAGTAAATTGTGGAAAAAGCTGTGATTTGTAAATATGCACCTTTACATTCTGGTCTGGAGATATTCACAAGGCAGATATGCAAGAGGCAAGGGTACGTAAATGTCATGCGTGCTATTATAGAAAATCATAGCAGCTTCACTTTTCTGGCAAGGTGTTATCTCAGTCAAAAAAAATTTAGCAGATAAATTGCAATTTTATAGCAATTGTGATACATCTCGCCATGAAATCTCAGTGGTTCTCTCCAGAGAGCTAGCATCTCTCCAAAAGAGGTATAGATCATCCTCCTGATATAAGCACAAAATCAATGGGGCCGCTGGTATACTCATGCACTGGGAGAAAAATACACTCCAAATGTCCACAGCCAGGACTTAGAAGTCCAGAGAATATTGATTTCTTTGTTTTAGCAGAAGATATTTTGTTCTCTGCTGTCATTCTCCAAAGCCACCCCTTCCCATTGCAGGCTCTCAGGCTAATTCTTCTCGCAGGGAAGAGTTTTCCACTCTTCTAAACATTCTCATCAGGACCTTTGCCATCAGCTTTGCTTACTGATAAAGCAAAGAGGTATCTGGCTACTATTCATTTCAGGCAATTGACATGAAGGAAAAATTAATCAAAGGAAGAAGAGGGGAGAGACTATTCTGCCTTCATAAATAATGAGATTTCTTGAGGGGAAAGCCTGGATCATCCACACTGTGGCACAGCAGCAATCCAGGGGAATGGATACTGATATGAGCAGGCTCCTGTCTGGACAGGCTGGCCATGGACTAGGAAGGCGTTTGCCGATGGTGCATCTCTACACATAGTTAGAATAAAATGCTCAAAGGCTTAATTCAGCCTGTGATTGCAATGCCTCCTGCTGAGGTAACACAAGAAACAAGGCTTCCAGCAACAAACTGGTCATTAAAGAGGGCCCAGATCCAGGTCACATGAACTAACATCTGTGTCAGGAGACTGAACAAAATTTGCTCTATCACAGATGAAATTTCCCCTTAGGCTCAACAGTCCTCCTTCCTGCATTGAGCTGATATCTACTGTCACTGCTATGTTATCAACACAGAAATGAGTCTTTGTAACGAGACTGGCAGAGAGGGACAGCACCGGCATTTAAAGGACCAGGGCGGGGGGGCTTTCCTGCAGAGAGCATATTATATCCATCACAGTGTTACACATATTAGCTTCAGTACTTAAGCTGCTCAATTTAAATGGCAAGGGGTGACCTGGCAAAGGCCTTTCACTGGAGGGAAGGCTTTGCTCACTAGCCTTCGAAAGCTTAGTTTTGATGACTTTCAGAAGTCTTTGCAGGGTCTCTTAGGCTGTAGCTGAGTCAGTACTGTGGAGAGCTGTTGACTTGCTGGAAGCACAGGAGGGAATAACCAGATCATTAGGATAATTTTTTTCCCTATGCAGTATGAAGGAATCAGCTATTTTCAATGAGGGCTCAAAACTTTTTCTGGATGCATTCTTCAGGAATTCTGAAATCAACCAGTAGCAAATGCATTTTATTTAGTGTCTTTTTCTATGATGAACTATTTTTGAAAAGCCTATGGGAAATTTTCCAATGGAAAATTGCATGAATTCTCCTTGGTTTCTTACTCAAGGCATTCTGATCCTCACTTATTAGCAGTTTTCAGGACCCCAAATCCCAGAGTTATCAGTTAAGATGTGAATGCTCTGCACTTTGGCATATCTCAGGTATCAGAGTCCAGGTTGGAATGGACAAATACAAGAGCAGAATGGTCTTATTTTAGTGATGCTGAAATAATGAAAATAAATAACTGCAAGCAGAGAAGGAAAGACTAAATAAAGGGCTTAAGAGATACACCAGTCATCCTCCATAAAAATTCATCTGGCGGTAAACACCTACGCTCCTTTTCACTCTGCTCTACAGAAATCCAGCACCTGGTGGGATAAGGTGAGCACGCAATGTTGTCTGTGAACAGCGTATACTGCACTCTGGTAGTATCACACTGGCACCCAAGAACAGCTCCCATTGCCTAATTAGCTTTAGACCATGGTTTGAAGCCCCCTAACAAAAGAACACATTTTGCTCTGAACAACTCTCTCAGCTGAAAGCTTCGATATGCATTTTTCCCCGTCTTGGGATTGTTTTACTGTCTGGAGCCAGTCCATTCCCTCATCCATATAACAATGAGATTTTACAGTACAGTCAGTTTCATGGATCACTTCACTGCTGTGACTAAAATGTAACCGAGCCTTGGTGTGATTGCTGTGAAATCCTGCTGCTTTACTTATCAAGGACTGAAACCACTGGAGTCCTTAATTTAAAACTAGAACTAAAAGGTTCTGTAGACTGGATGCAAATAACTTCAAAGTATTATTACAGAATTTCTGCATCAGAGATTCAATTTAAAGGCAAGGCAGACATAAAAAGATGCACTGGAGCAGTAAGCTGGATACTTGCGGTACAGTGTTTGCCCCTTCCTCCCCCTTAAATTCTATGCTTAAATCCATCCTCATTTCACATAGCGCTATGGCATGTGCTTACCTTGAAACATTGATCTTAATCAGAGGTAAGCACTGAAATCAGGGACTGCAGCTAATACCATGTCTTATTCAGAAGGGACAACTTTAAAGATTGGAGACGAGCGAAAACCTGTGTTGCTGGTCACTGATTAATTTTAAAAAGACAGGCAGTCTGTTAGGGTTTCTTTTAACACTTTATCTGTTCCAAATTCATACACGGCCCTAACATTTTCATATCTGAACATCTTATGCTTTTTTTCATGCATTATCCACAGACCAGAGCTGAGGTGTAAGAGGTGGTAGCCACCTTGCCACAGTATTCCATACCACTTATGGGTACAAGTTACTCCTGGGGACCTTCCGGCTGGACACAAGAGGAAAATTTTTCACAATGACAACAATCAGCCATTGGAATAATCTCCCCAGGAAGTGGTGGATTCCCCAACATTGGACACTTTTAAGATTCAGCTGGACAGGGTGCTGGCCCATCTTGTCTAGACCGTGCTTTTGCCAAGAAAGGTTCTACCAGATGATCCTTGAGGTCTCTTCCAACCTGGTATTCTATGATTCTATATCATGGCCATCTACAAGCAAGGCAAGAAGGATTCAGACAGGTGCAGACCAGTCAGCCTAACCTCAGCCCATGGTAAAATTAAGGGGTAAATCCTCCTAGAAGCAATGCCCAGGCACATGAAAGACAAGAAGGTGACTGGGAGCAGTCAGAATAGATTTACCAAGGGCAAATTTTGATGGACCAACCTGAGACTGTGATATGATGAGATAACTGTCTTGCTGGATGAGGTGAAAGCAGCAGAGGCATCTGCTGATTTCTGACATTGATCCATAGTATCCTTGCAGCCAGACTGCTGAGATAAAATGGGATAGGTGGACTACAAATTCAGTAGATAACCGGAAGGTCCAAGAGGCTTGAGGAAAATGGTCAGCAATTCCAAGTACAACTGTGGCTGGCTACTAGCAGTGTTCCTCAGGGGGTAACGCTGTGGGTCAATACTGCTGAAGATCTTTACTAATGATCTGAACAATGGAATGATGTGAACCCTCAGCAAGTTTGTCAGTGACATCACATTAGGGAAATTTGTCCATGTGCTGCAGGGCTGCCTTTCAGAAGGACCTCAGCAGGCTGGAAAAATGTGCTGGCAAGAACCTCATGAGGTTCACTGATGCCAAATGGAAATTTCTGCACCTGACATGGAATAACCCCATGCATCAGTCCAAACTGGAGACACACTGGCTAAGCAGAAGCTTTGCAGAAAAAGCCTTGGCATCCTGGTAGACAGCAGGTTGAACATGAGTCAGCAGTTTGCCTTGCAGTGACAGAGGCTGCACACTGAGCTGCACTAGGAACAATGTGGTAGCAGGTTGAGGGAGATGAATACTCCCCTTCATTCAGCTCTTGTGAACCTGCGCCTGGAGTACTGTGTCCAGTTTTTAGCCCCCTCCAGCAGATGAGAAGGATGAACAAACTAGGAGTTCAGTGAAGGGTGACCATGATGGTTAAGGTGCTGGTCCAAAACAGCCACAGTGAGGCTGAGGGAACCAGATTTGTTTAGTCAAGAAAGAAGACTAAAGGGGGTTCTAATAATCATCTCCAGCTATCTAAAAGGGGCTACAGGGAGGACGGAGCCAGTCTCTTCTTGGATGTGCACAGCAAAAATACAAAGGGCAAAAATAACATGTTGCAGCAAGGGACATTTGAGTGAGCTCTAAAGAAAAACTAATCACTGTGAGGGTGGTCAAACACTGGGACAAGTTATCCAAAAGCTTGTGGAATTGCTCTAGTTGGAAATATTCAAAACTTAACTAGAGAAGGCCCTAAGTAACGTGATTTAACTTTGAGGTTGGTCCTGCACTGAGCAGAGGTTTGGATGAGATGATCCACAGAGTGCCCTTGTAACCATAAATATTCTGTTAATCTATGATTGATACTAAACTGCCATAATGCCTGTATGTCTCTGCTGTCCTTCCTGAAAGGTTATTAACATCACTATCCACATGGAGAGACAAGGTCTGAAAGTCTAATTTTGGTCTGTTATGAAGGCAATGTGGATTTGTGGAACCAGGTTTCAGCATGACACTCAGCACCAGACTATGTTGACGACAGGCCATGTTAAGAATCATCTGTATGTAAACAGACTATAAGGCTTAGATCCTCAAAGATGTTAAAATACTTAACTCTCACTGAAGGGACTTGCCCACATTATACAGGGAATGGGTGCAGAGACTTCCCAGCCACCCACCATCCGCCCCTGGATGTCAAGCAGAAATCTACATCTCCTTGGGCCTCCTGCCGAAGGCATGCAAACCAGTGCCAATTCTGCTAAAATTTCTAACTCTTGTGCTCTTTTTGGCAACTAAAGAGCTGTACTCATGGAAAGGCCCTGCACTTGTTAGCTTGCCCCTGTTCATATTTTGTGCATCAGCAAGGGATGCAACTGCAGCGCGGTTGGAGTATTGTGTGTCAAGCGGAGATCCAGAGCTCAGTTCTACTTTGACTCCCATCCCTTTTCATGTGTGGCTTACAGTTTACAACAAGGGTTGTTGTGCTGCTGTTTTAATTTTAACTTTAACTTTTGGCTTTAAAAAATTTCTCCTATAGAGCATGGAATTTCTCAGAGACCTATGAATGTATTGACCCCTTTCTCCCCAGAATTCATGCTCCACTAGCATAAAGGTGTGTGTCAGGGCTGTGTCAGGTAGAGTAGAGGTACTGCACAAGCAGTGAAAGAGATTCAGAGCAGTGCTGTAGCTGACTGAGGCTATGGTGTGGTTGAACTTGAATTGGAAAATGCAGTCCCATACATATGATAAACAGTCACATCTTCCACTGGTTAAATCACCTAAATGCACTGACAGTGTCCTGGTTTTGGCTGGAATAGAGTTCATTTTCTTCCTAGTAGCTGGTATAGTGCTGTTTTGGATTTCGTATGAGAATAATGTTGATAACACACTGATGGGTTAGTTGTTGCTAAGTTGTGTTTATACTAGCCAAGGACTTTTCAGCTTCCCATGCTCTGCCCGGTGCACAAGGAGCTGGGAGGGGGCACAGCCAGGACAGCTGGCCCAGACTGGCCACAGGGCTGTTCCATACCGTATGGCGTCACGCTCAGTATATAAACTGGGGGAAGCTGACTGCGGGGGCAGCGATCGCTGCTCGGGGATGGGCTGGGTGTCAGTTGGCGGGTGGTGAGTGGTTGCATCACTTGTTTTTCCTGGGTTTTGTTCCTCTCTCTCTCGTTGTTTTCTTTTTCATTACAAATTTTTATTTTATTTTATTTTATTTTATTTTATTTTATTTTATTTTATTTTATTTTATTTTATTTATTTCAATTATTAAACTGTTTTTATCTCAACCCACGAGTTTTCTTACTTTTGCTCTTCCAATTCTCTCCTCCATCCCAGCAGGGAGGGAAGGTGAGCGAGCGGCTGTGTGGTACTTAGTTGCCGACTGGGGTTAAACCACGACACACTGATGAAATTACTCTTCTCCAAACTGAATGTTGACCAAACCCTGTGGCTTTTAGTCTTCTTCAACACATATGGCTGACAGTAATCACTGTTCCACTGCACATGCTTAATGATACCACAATAAGTACTTTGTTAAATATACCTGAAAACTTTGGGATCTGTCCAAGTCTTTCTCGTGGCAGCTGGGGAGAAGATGCTGAGATTTGGATTTACTACAGAATCACAATGCCAAGACAAACCTCCTCAATACAGCAACTATTATTTTAGAGGAATGAGAGATCAGAATTTCAGTGGGATTATAACTGTCCACATGAAACAAGGTTCACAATATATGGGCCTATTATAGACTGGCAAACCAATTATCAGCCGTAGTGTGGGTCAAGTAGCAAAAGCAGGCCAAACCATCAGTGTCATAAATGGACATAGCTTCATTGAAATCAATGGAATTGAACAGCTTATTCCAGTGATAAATAATATGCTGCAAGTTTCACTAGCATTTTAAAAAAAGGTTTAATAAGAAAAGCTTTCACTGCAGTGACCGACAATAATGTAACGTAAAGCATGAGGAAAAATCTCATTTGTCACAGAGGGGGAAAAGTATGGATGTAGATCTGAATTAGATTGTGAAATGAATGAATCTGTGTAGTATGCATGCAGCAGACAACTTCGTTCCCAAGTGAAGAAGGGTGGAAGAAATACCCTGATTTTTAAGCACTTTAAAGTAGCAACTATTTGAGTAGGTATTCCATCTACTTGGAATATTCACATTTGCCATGAATGAGCAGGCATTGAGCATTTGTGATGCCTGCACTGCCTGTCTGGTGCACTGAAACTTGCTGGCAGCCATCCCAGAACCTTTCAAGGAAGAGTACATGGACGTTTGCAGTAATTTACTGGCCACTGTTTGTAAACCCCTGAGAAATTACATTCCTGAATTAAAATTTTAACTTCTTGCTATACGACTGTAAGTAGTGACAATTAAAAACTATTGTTAAGGACATGGCAAAACTTGCCTGATCTTGGGAACCTGTTTGGCAATGGACAGCAGAAACATTCCATGAAGACTTGTGGTCTCACCTTGCTACTCCCCTTTTAGAGAGCAGTGTGGCTATGCTAGCAAGTTTTTATTTATTTAACTTGTGAAGCTGTCATTGCAGACAGGTGTTACTGCAAGAATGTCCCACCTGATTAATTTCTTCTGATAGCCAAAGGCTTCTTGCATACTATTTCCCAAAAAGAAAATGAGCTCAGAGGCGTGTGTAGTCTTGTTCATTACCAGAATGTACCTATCCATATGTGTTCCTGCTTCCTAGGTTTATTTGTGAAAAAACCTTTCCTTTTTGAAGATGACCCCTTTCTCTAGGTACCATCCCCTAAACATCTGGAACTACTTCTGTGATGAGAAACAGTGAACTTTTCTTTCTCCCCTCTTTCTTTATTTGTACACAAGCCATTTCACAGGCAAAGGTCTTTTCTTTTTAAAAATATAAAGCCCTTTTCAATGGGATGTAAAATGGGATGTAAAATGGGATGTAAAACTTCAGAGTGAACAACAAAAGATAAAAGCATGTGAGAAAAGTTAAATGATGTTTAATTGATGGTTGGAACTGTTTACAACAGTATCTCTGAGGAGCTCTTCTAATACTATCAAGCAGACACATTGATGCTTTCAAAAATTTAAACCGTTGGATCAAGAGGTTTCCTTCAAACATGTCTGAATGCTACTTATGACTCTCTAAAAGAAGAGACCTACTGTCTAGAAGTTCAACATAACTGTAAAGTATGACTGCTTTCTTTTTTATATCTACCTATGTTCTTGCTCAGAACAGTATTAAATAACTCAATAGCCAGTGATATCCTTTTAGAGATGCTTTATATTTGTAATAGCCAAATTACTATGACACTGAGGTCAGCTACAACATATTACACCAATGCAAAAGGAATTATTTTAAGGGATATATTTTATTTGGTATGACCTGCTTTCTTTCCTAAGAGTCTAGGATGAGCTTAAGGCTGAATTTTCACACTTTCCGTTTCTAAAATGCACCAATGACTAACAAACCTTTCTGAGTATATTTACAACTGCTGAGAAGCTTATTTGAAACATCTACTTGTCATATTTTCATGTAGGAGGTGTATACTGTATTTTATAGCTTATACAAGGTCTCTCATTTAAGGATTTTGAAAATGCGAATGTGTATCTTCCCCTTTCTTTTCTGTCCTCTTCTTCCAGTCTGAGTTTCACTGTGATTCTATAGTTGACTTCTACTGGAATGGTTAACAGCAAACCTCACTGAACATATGTAGAATTAAATTTAAAACTTCATGTGGTTATTAGCGAGACATACCTGATACCAATATCTCACTTCAATAGTGTAAATAGAAAGAAACGCATTTAACTCAATAGAGTTGCATCAGTGTTGTAGAGGTGTGAGATCAGATTTTATAGATGGAATGGAGTTATCAGACATCATATAGATTTAATCAACACACTCTTCATCTTTAAGGTTCTGCAGGAGGTATCCAGGGAGGGATCAGTCTTATAACTGTGTATAAATATATGATGGGAAGGAGTAAAGATGAAGCCAGAGTCTTTGAAAGGACAAGAGGTATTGGACACAAATTGTAACGCAGGAAAACTTATTTGAATATTTAAAAAAAACCTGCTGTTTGTTTTTTTGTTCTGAAGGTGGTCAGACACAGTTGCCCAGAGAGATTGTGGAGTCTCCATCCTTGGAGACATTCAAAACTTGACTGAACATGGTCCCAAGCAACCTGCTGTTGGTGACCCTGCCTTAAGCAGGGGGGTTGGACTAGACAATCTCCTGATGCACCTTCCCACTTCACCTATTCTGTGATTTTGTGAGTTTCAGCTATGCTAAAATACTGTACTTGGTATTTCCTTGACCCTGATCCTTATCTTTGTGGATTATTGATTGCTAAATTAAGAAAACATACCATTTAAATGTCATGTATCACATATCCCTGTTATCAGAATTGGTATTCAGCAACACTGCCTCTTAAGCTCAGTTTTGTGGCACAATTTCGTATGGGCAGAGAGTTGGATAGGAGCGAAATCATTAGTGATTCATTTATACTATTTATATGACATGTTCTGAAAACGCTGTGAAAGATAGGCAGAGATTACATCAAATTGTTCTAATCTGCCTCAGGGCTGTTCTAACTAAGGATAAAGAATAAAACCCAAGCTGCAAGCAGAAACAGATAGGTATCTGAAATAAATGATGATATAATCTATTGCTCTCTTTGTTGCAAGGTTATCCCAGTGCCTATAAACATTCCTCAGAGATACACAGTGTCTGTGTTTAAAAGCCACCAAGCCTTTCTAATTTAAGGACTTGTTAAAGCTATTCCCTACTCCTGACATCATCCGAGAACAAGCCTTTAATCTTGTAAAAAGTTTATGACTAAATAAAAATTCTTAACTGAAATTTTTTAAGGATTTGATTGCGGTGAGGTACTTTTGTCCAGTGGGCTGCTAACAGTCAGGGAATTTGGCCTTTAGCTTGAAGACAAAAGAAAAACTGTTATAAAACTTTTTTTGCTTATTCCTGTAACCAAAACAGCAACAAAAAAATCCTATTAAAATAAAACAAGTGTTAAAATAATAACTGGAAACCCCTTTATGTCTTTTACAATGTTTTGTTATGCAAGAAGCTGAATTACATTTATACTAAATGGAGAAACCTTTATGCATCTGAATTTTCTGAGCGCTACGAGATCAGATCGACACCTGTAGCCTACATGATCAGCATCAATAAAGCAGCAAATGCTATTTTAGATATATGTGGTCATTTAAACATATGGGGTACTAGGCCAAATATAATCTGAGAATCAAATGAAATCTGGAGAGCAGAACCAGTACAGGAACCAGATTTCTAATCAGCTGCTATTAAAATCAAAACAGACACTTTATTTCTTTTGTATACATGTCTATCAGTGCCAAATCCAGCCTGGGAATAGGGGACACACAGCTCATGTTTCACAGACCCCTAAATGAGATCAAACTGATCCCAGAAGTGATGCAGCAGCAGTCAGGTGACATTTTTCACAAAACATGGTCTGTTGTCGTTGCCTAAAATTTCTGATGTGCCAAAATGGAACAAAGTAAAGCGGTTCAATTTTCACCGGATGGGTGCTCAGGGCTTTATCGCAGATTCCTTTGAAGTGCTGAGCCCAAAACCAGACAGCCAACATGCCTTGGAAACTGTAGGCCAAGTTGGCTGCGTATCTACTAATGCATTGTATGTGCCCGAGGTCATTCTCCTGCACAAAGGTCAACAGCCATGGGACAGCGCACATCCCTATCATAAACCTCTTACCCTCCAGGACAGGGTGGCCACATGCAAACTGCCTACCGGGAACGGAAGCTGGCCTCTGCGTACTCCTGGTTTTGCCCAGCAACGACCTCCAAGAATGACACTTGGCCTGGGCCAAAATTAAGCAGAGACCAGGCTGACAATTTAGCAACACGATGATTGGATTTCAGAGCCTGGGAACACTCCTTGACACTATTTTTCCTAACACAGATGCAGCCTATATATCCTTTTTCAGATCAAAGCACATTAAAGCCTCATCATTTGATAGCAAGTAAGTTACAAAGAGAATTAAAATCCTCTCTCCCTGCTTAGCACACACTTAACATAGTGGGGATGGGATTTGAGATGCAAATAAATTGTAGACTGCACAGGATCAGAACTGTGACTTGGGCATTATATTTATAAAGTTATAAAGAAGAATGCATATGAATATGTATCTTGGAAATGGAAGACAATATTAAGAAGACAACTCATATAAAATGTTTCACTCCAGATCTTCTGTGAAAACTACAGGAATTGTCATCTTGCAGAACCCTAACAGACCTCCTAGATCTGTGCTTGCACATAAAGGGCAATTTCATCAGGCCCTTCAGTGCATGGTTACCCCAGAGCATGACTGTCTCTTCTAAATAGTGTTTCTTTATAATTATGAGTTTGTACTGCTAGCTTAACATCCCTTTGCTTTACCATTTGGTGGATGATTTGAACTAACAGAAGGAAACAAGAAACATAACCCAGAAATGTGTGCTTTGCTCAATTACAGACAAAGATGCTAAACCATAATAATGTTCCCCACCAACATAATGAAAAACAGTGAGATGTTCCCATCCTAAAAAAACAGCTGCACATACAGGTGTCTGCACCAGATGCTTCCCTAAGCACAATGTGATAAAAGTGATTATTCCTCACTCAACGGAGAACAATCCCTAAGCAGGGTATTTAAAGGAGGATGATAGTGCAGGTAATTAGGAGCCCCATGCCTTACACACAAAGCAATGTTTAAGAGGGTGAAGCTGAGAACCATCTGTCCTTTACACATGGGCCTATGTTTTTATTTGTGAATTCATCATAACAAGGGACAGTTTTCAGTCTGATTTCTCAGGCGTGATCAATGACTTGTCCCTGGTTTTGGTAGCTTTCCCTGTGGCTCCAATAGGAACACAGGCACCAGAATCTAATACCTTACCAATGGACATTTCTGTGAGGAGTGAAGGAATAGCCTGGTCTTGCCCCAAAGTATGTGTATAGTGTCTTTTCCTACCTTTGGACTTCCTGTCGTGGTAGCTCCTGCCTCGATAGTGGTGGCCACTGTCTGTGTACAAATTCTCGAGATCTTCTTGCCAGGAGTCTGGGTTAAAGTGTTTGAGCAGATCCTCCACTGTGTCAAATGCAGCAATGGTCTGATCCAGTGCTTCTGCCGTGAGCGTAGAGTCAGTCACTGATGGAGAGGGATAGGATACCCCCTAAGAGTGACATACATCTCAGTGCACTTGGAATGAATTACAGCACCACTTAAAACAATTGAAAACAGTTACTGAGAAACTTGTCTCATTATTGACTGAAACAGCTACTTTGGGCCATCTTTCGAAGTCCTTAGCTGGATCAGGCTTTTTTATGCCTGTATTTTCTTTTGCAAGGAGATGAAACATCAAGGAACTCCCAAGCAAATCCCAGAGGAGATGCAGGGAGCGGAAGCACTGCCATTGCTGGACTGTCAACATGCACACCCACTCCTCAAAGGGGAAAATGGTTTGCACATATACAAAGATATAATGGAAATTTCTTCTGAAACCACTGTGATGGCCACGACCACACAATGGAGGTGCCTTGTGGTGCAGGGGTGATGCCTTCACAGCTCTGCCAGCTCTGTTGGTAAATCCATAATAGGCAGATCAGAAACCACAGCAGAGAAAGACAAAGGCAACAAGTCCGCTAGATGGTCTTTCCTTCCCGGGTCAATTTGGACAACAAATTTGCTTGGTTAAAGACTTGAAAAGATGGCCCTTTATTCCCAAGAATTAAATGTGTTATGAAATACCGATTAATGGCAATTCTCCCACCTTTTTACCAAAAATACAAGTTACTAAGCAAATGAGAAAAATTGTGATACTTGGCTATTAGCAATATAACAATGAATATTGGGATTACCAACACAGTGATATCCTCACAATTATATCATAATACCAAGCAGAATATTATTTCCAACCAGGAAGGGCCAAGTACCATTCTCTGAGTGTATTTGGTTCCCACTGAACTTGTGGCACAACTTGACTTTGACAGAAACATTGCAGCAATTTCATTTTTAATGGAGAGGACTTTAAACATTTTTAATAATCGTTATTTAGAATCACAATATTCACTACCCTGATATCACTTTTTCCCCTTTCCAACCACAAAGCCTCATAGTATGTGTAAAATATGTGCAAGAAAAACTATTAATGAAAATCCATTACTTTCTGAAGAACCACAATCAAAATAACTGATTTTGTCCAACAAGAAGCATAATATAGCACAAGAGTTCTGTTTGGATTTTGGTCTTAAAAGTTAAAACATTGGGGGAAAACCCTCTTCTCTCATGAAAACCCAGCTCTGAAGTAATGTAGCAGAAATAGGCCATTTAAAATTAATGGCTCCCCAAAATAATTTTTTGCCTCATCTCCCAAGTAAATGTATATGTTAAACTATTAATCTTTGTGATTAACTTCACTCAGTTGGGCAGTGACGGAAAGGCCAACTCATTTGAGTAAAGTTACTCACTTGTTTGTAGGATTGTGTCCTTCAGTGCTTACTAAAATAGTTTTAAAGTACGTATGTCTTTTGAAATAAAACTTTTATCTTTAAGTTACATTGCAAAATTAATAATCCTTTAATTTTACTGCATATGTTTGCTGAATGTATGGACAGTCGAAATTATTAAAAACAAGAAAGAGAAGAAATAATAGAAAACATTACAGTAGTGCGGTCAAGGAAGCGTAGATGCGTTTTACTGCTTATTGCCAACAGCACAAGAAGTTTCAGAGGGCCCACTTGTGACTGCAATGCCTCCACCATGCAGTGCTAAATAAGACACAGTGCAGATGGCTGTAAAAATTCATGACCCACTAAAAGGGAAAGCATACCTCAAAGCATCTCTCCTGACTTCTAAGTGGCTTGGAATAGAGATTGTCAAAGAGATGGGAGACCCAGGAGATGAAAAGCTCACACCAGCAAAGTGAACACAGCGTTGTTACCTAAAGCAATGCTGCAGGAAAGACTGTGCTGTAGGTGAGTATCATGCAGTGTGCTAATGCAGTTATTGAGGTTACAAAAGAAAAATGCACCCAGATGCTACTTGCTTATTGAGGAGAGCTCAGTGGAACTCATGGCTCGTCTGTGACTGCAGCCCAACAGGGAAATGTCAGTCCCCGATTACCTTTCAAAAGTGAGGGAGACGGTGCAAGGATGCCGAAGAAACAGCAGCATAAAAATCAGGCCATAGGTGTGTGGCTTAGACAATGCGAGAGGTTTTTTTTTCACGTGTTCAACTGTGCATTTCATTACAGAACTGCATGTCAGGCTGTGAATTTGCAGGGCATTTCAAACTCATACAGGCAGCAGGGATTCCCCATTTTCTTTTCATATAAGATCTCCTACTCAAGAGATTTGTGCAACCTCGTTCACACACAGAAGAAAGCTTAACTTTTTCTCAGTGACAGCCAAGTCAAGAGGAATTATTTCCACAGCTCAGATAACCTACTGGCAGCGACATCATGTGACAGGCCCAAAAGCAACTTCAAAGCTGCCAACCCAACTGCCTGTCTTTTGTCCTGCCAAGAACAAGGCGCTAGCTTTAGAAGAGCTTGTGCTCATCATAATCTGGCTTCTGAGATCACATCCAAAGAGAGGGCAAGAGGAAGAGTGAAATGCAAGAAGCAGTGAAGAGCAAAGATTTTCCACATTATGTACCTCTTCTACGTTTCTTAAAAGCACTGAATGCATTTATAATTTCATGGGGCACAAAGGTATCTTTTTTGTCAGTGCTTTTACCCTTAATTTCTATTGTGCCATTCTTTTGTATTTTCTAACTGCATTGTGAAGATGACAGGCAGTTCAATGTGCACCACAGTTGTTTGTTGGTCATAACATTACTTAACAAATAATGGAATTTTGTTTCCTTTTTTTTTTTTCTGGGTTTGCAATGCTGGTTTAAGGGCAGAAGTATTGGTTTTAGCTTTCTGACAAAAAAAAAAAAAAAACAACAAAAAAAACACAACAAGAAATATGTTTCTGTGATATGACATCAGACAAGGAAGAATAAATTTGCTCACCCTCAAACTTCCATTCTGAGAGTTGTAATGTATCCAGATCCTAAAATGAGTCTTTGGGTTGCCTGTGGGTTTGAGGGGCAAAACTTAGATCTGCCATGCTAACTGAGTATCAGCAGAACAGTATGTCAACTTGTCAGCAACTGACAGGTCTGAGTTTTTCCTTCTGCCCCTCAGGACCACAGCAGAATCCCTGAATGTTTCTCTCCTGAAGAATTCGGATGTCCTCAGACTTTTTCCTTGGTGCCTTTGGGAAAAATTACTCAATGTCTCTACCTTATTTTCCTTGAGGATAAGAAAGGCCTAGTGGGTGCAATGCATGCCCAGTGGAAGAAGGTATGTTTTATTAGATAGGGGATGGCATGGGAAAACCAATGAAACTGGGGTTCTGCTACTGGTTTAACTGTAGGTTTCCATGTGATCTTGGGCATCAGCTTGCTACCTGTAATATTTGTACTGAACTTCCCTACCTGTAACACATTAACAACAACTTTTCAGAAACAAATAGATGTGAAAGATAAATAAACTTTTTTTTCGATATAAAAAGAATACTAGATTATTGTTTGGCGTATTGTACGCCTTATGATGTTAAGGAAGATAACTAACATGGCGTTTACCGTATACTTGATCTCATTTTCATCGTTACCTGATGAGGGAGCCCTAGGCTTACATTTTCAAACATCAGCCTACCATATTTTTAAACAAAATATTCTATCAATCACATGGATTTTTTTTCCAAACCCATATTAGAATGAAAAATTAGTTTATGTCTTTCAGTAAAATACTGTTCTAGCATCTCCTGCTTGGCACATCCAGTAGATCTCAGCTTTGCTAACGCTACTACTCAGGTCTTTCAGCACAATTAGTTCAAGGCTATCAATGCATCGTATCATGAAGGGCAGGCGTTATTTGCAAACTCAAGGATAAACACAAGATTGGCTTAACCTCTTCTAATTTTGGCAATACAGAATTTTCTCTCTACTCGCTGCCTGGCTTGGACACTAATCAGTAGAATTTACCCATATTTTATTTACTGCTCCTCCACTGGCAACTCCTGGCAGCGACTGTAACAAAGGTGCCATCACTAAACCCTCTTCCATGAATGCTCCAAGCACTCCTCTCAAGTCTGCTTTGAGCGCTTATCCTTGTCTCATGTGTTTTAAGAGGCGTTTATAAGAGCTGTGGCATGGTGCTGACAAGCCAGCAGTGCACACAGAAGAGGACTGCCCGTATTACAAATTCTGATGCTACATTGCAATTCCCCAGAATTTAACTTGGGAAATGAAAGAGAGGACAGATTTTTGGCCAATGACACAAATCAAATATAATGAAGAGAAAAATAAAATTTTATACTGGATTACTTGTTTTCTTTCTTTTTTTTTTTTCCAAGTCGCATTTCACTGCTGAATATGGAGAATTCAGATACAATATTTTATTACAAATACTTAAAAAAAATCTCAATATTGACAATGAAAAGCTAGATCCATTTTCCTGCCAGCCTGTTTATAGTTCTCATTTTATAGTCCTCTATTTAGGTCAAGACATTTTACAACTGAAAATTTTAAGGAGTTTATTTTGTATTTTCATCTTGGCAGAATGAGTTTGAAAGCAAGAAATGTTTCCCAGTGGCTATCATCTCACGTGGTTACAACAGCTGATGGCATATCCTGAATCTTTTTTCCTTAAAAACACACTACTTAACTCCAGTATGAGTTGGATAAACACTTATTTCACCCTCTGCCAAAGGTGAATACATGGTTCTTCTGTGTACGTGCCATTTTAGTGAGTTCAATTCAAGTCATCCTATTAATCCATCCATGGGCAAAATATTAACAAATTACTTACTGAGACAGAGCTTGTGACTGACTCCCAGTTGGTTTCTGAGGCTGCATGCTGGAAATCATCCTAAGGGGAAAAACCCACAGGAAAAATCACCATTAAGGCAATGTCCCAAATTAACTGCAGAACCTAAAAAATGTCTCAGCATTCAACATCTGTCACCTTTTTCAACCCTCTTTAATGCAAGAGGCCCTTACCATGTGTCATTCCTAAATAGTGCTACTTGCATCCAGGTTCCTCCATTTTCATTGTTTATAAACTAGCTCCTTGTAAGCTTGCTGGGGCAAGGATAGGTATTATTATTATTATTATTATTGTCCTTTACATCAAAAAACACAGCCACAGTACATTCACATTAGAAGTGTCATCGCACAAAACTGCATGGCATTTATGATTAATTTGAGCACAGGGATGGGATTCATCTCATCGACCTTTGGACATCTACAAAGCAAACATCTAATCTAGTCGCTCTTGTTTTCATTTACAGTCAACTAAAACTAGCATTTTTAGGGTGCACATCATCTGATCTATTTCAGAAGCTCAATTTGGGATGACACTGCATCCTAAAAATGCTTTTTTCCCCCCATTGTCTATAAAGGGAGCCTGGGAGGACTAGTGTAGATACAGATGTCAAAATTGTAGATATTGACATGTGGTCACTAGAATCCCAATCTGCTTGTCTGATAACTGATGGGCAATCATTACTTAAATTATGAAGAAGCCATTTCTTTAATCTTTTGGCAGTTTTACTAATTTCCAGCTGGAATAATTAAACCATGAAAAATGGAAAAAAAAAAGGCAGCATTACAGAATGGTTATTAAACACACACATGCAGTGAATAGCTAATGATCGGCATGAATAGGCAGGTAAGGAAAGTGGACTGAAGTGACAGCACACCAAGATTTTAATTTCTAATAACAGAATTTATAATGAAAGGATTTAAAGAAGATGGATCAATGCCTGGGCTCACCATTTTACACTGACTCAGTATCTGCTATACATTTTTTAAACTGGTGATTGAAAAGGAAAATGGAAGGGTAGCTGCTTAGCTGATACTCTCTAGACTCAATGCAGCATTGGACCATACTTAGATGCATATATTCAGTTATTTCTTAGGAATGCAAAAGAGAAAATTCATCACATAATCTGCTAATTCATCAATAAAATTTTCCTTTAGTCAAGAAGGAACAGAGCCACTTTCAGGTTCAGACTCAATATACATGGTATTTTAATGTTTTTCATTTGCTATAGAAAAATATTCAAATGTCACAGGATTGTTTATTCAATATTGTTACTGTTTATTCTTCCTTAAAACGTTCCTTTCTCTCAAATTTGAGGCAGCAAAACTGTAGTGATTTCTTCAGTACTTAAGATTAGTAGAAGTTAAGAAACCTCATCACACTATAGTGTCACTAAGTGACCACTGAAACTGCAGGGCTATTAAAACATTAATAATTAAAGGGGTCATTTTCTTCTAGGAATACAGAAGCAAAACATTATTGGTGAAATTTTTAATGCAGATTTTTTTTATAAACAGTAAAGAGATATGCAAATGCTACAATCAGGTCATAAATAATTCAGGAACAGTGGGCTACCTTGGCCACATTCTCTACAGGTTTGGTTGCCCAGTTCTTGACAAGCCATGATTTGAAGTACATAAAAATGGATTTGAAAAGCTCATGGATCCTCTGGTAATGGTTGCCAGTTGCAAAACTTGGAAATAATTTCCTCTCTGTCATTAGCTTCCATTTAGCACTTCCAGAAAAAAGTGGCATTGAGTTCTGAGGCATTGTTTTAAAACAGGAACAATCTGCCTCATTGAATGTCTGGAGAAGACCATAGACAAGGAATAATTTTGTGTTTGAAGTGACGGTCCCCTTGTGTTATCTAATTGTAGACATCAAAAGTGTTTCTTTAGCCTATGATTCTTTGAGACGGTTGATGCCAGGGAACCCCTCCAAAACCCTGAGATAGATGTGTACCACCTGCTTCTTGGATCTCAAACCTGATGACTGCACATTTTGACTCTGTGATTATATTTCATCTGCATAAACTATTCACAACTATATGGCTTTGTTCCACCATCACTCAAGGCAGCAGTAGCCATTCTTGGCTTCTCGGAGCTTTCAACCTCTACAGTTTGAAGATTATTATTATCTATGTCTTCTGCTTGTAGCTATTTCAAGTAATAATATCAAAGTGGTTCTCATCATTACAAAACCCTCTCCTCCTTTTTCACCATTGTCCCTAGCAGAACCTGAAGGACAAATCTATTTTAGTGCTATCTATCTATGCAATTCATACTACCTTGTTTATATGAATTTGCATATGATCACTTGGCTATTGTTTTCTCCATTACTTAAAATAACATTACAACTTTTAGTTAAAACATAAAAAAAAAAAAAATTACATCTTTTTTAACTGAATACTGGAAAAACAGGGTGGTAACAATTTGACTACATCACCCTGACAACAGTGCTTTTATTTTCGTATGTGTGTCATGGTAACATAACAACGTTACATGAGACTTCAGCAAAGTATTGCATTAACCGTTCTACAAGCAGCAAAAATACAGGCAAAGCAACAGGGCTACCAACCACCTTCTGATAGCAGCTACTTTTATTGAAGAAAAATGACTTCCATACCTCAACTTCCAAAATTACACTTCAGCACGACAAATCCTGAGTCAGTCCTTAGAGTTAAATATGTATGGACATTGATATATTGTCCTTGGCTCTGTTTCAGACAAAGATAAGCTACTCTCTCCTTCACAGACTGACTTTGTCTATAGCCTGTCTCCCACCACTGATCTCCAATAAGTGACAAGGAGTCACGGGGAATACTCTTTGTTTCAGCTAGGGCTTTCACAAGTGGAGATCATGAGGCAAATCACTGCTATCAAGGATACATGAGATTGCAGAGCCAGATAGCACTGGTTGCTGAGGAAGATGGTTTGCAGCCTGGGGGTCCATGACCTGCAGCAGCACAGGCTCTGCTGAGCTCAAGCCATGGGGTTTGGCAGGGCCAGTAGGAACAGGGAGGCATCAGGAAGACACCAGGGATGAGGCTGGGAAGCTCGCCAGTTTGAGAAGCATGTTGTCCATGACTCACTTTGCTGTACCACAAATATGGCAAAACATGTGAGTCCTCCCAGCCGTGCTGAATTACTGCCTGGTCCTCAAATTAAAAGCAAGAAGCATTTTCTAACATTTCTGGGATTCATCATTTTTTTACATACTTTACCACTGCAGTCCAGTCTTTTGTCATCTTGGTGCTTGACATCTATGAGGCATGATGCCTGGGATAGGCAATAACTGCCACAAGACGGGCACAACACACTAGCAGCTCTCTCCAGTGAAAAGAAGGAGCCCCATATCTCTGTAAGCTCCTCTCTGAATTCTTTCTCCTAATCCACAGGTCCCTGGGGTAATTGGATTAGGTTTGGTAAAAGATTGTTTATGTGCCAAAACAACTATAAACTATGGCTAACAAAAGCTGAGGTGATGCGCTCCACTTCAGGGAGCAGGAAGGGTTCACAAAAGAGTTGTGGTTAAGAAGAGCCCAGACAGCATCCTAGACTGACATTTAGTGCCTACCAAGTTTAATAAGGTCCTCTCCTGAAGGAGCAACCTTCTCTACTGTGACCTTGTCATGGGAGTGGAAGAGAAGTGAGCGGGAAAGCTAAAAATGCAAGCATGTTCTTGGGGCAAGTAAACCTGAGAAAGAGGAAGAAAGAAAATTTAAGGAAAAATGAACATAGAGAAGATGAATGTGTTGGGCTCTGTCTGTGGTCAC
Source organism: Platalea leucorodia (assembly GCF_965183815.1). NCBI lineage: Eukaryota > Metazoa > Chordata > Aves > Pelecaniformes > Threskiornithidae > Platalea > Platalea leucorodia. Next base: position 16,105,262 of record NC_138824.1, read on the forward strand.
CTCATTTGTGGTATCTAGATGCCATAGCTATAAACTATACGACAGAGAAGCAGCTTCTAGAAGTTTGCAGAGGAATAGGGCTAAGGGATGTACTGAGGCACAAAGGAGATTCTGCAAAACCAAATCAGAGGTGAAATGGGGCATGTTCAAACAGGTCCAGTGCAGAAACAAAAAGAAGTTGGAATGTTTCACTGGAACATATGAATTAGGGACCAGCACAGTAGAAGGTCTGTAAGGAAAACCTAGGGTAAATTATAACCTGAAGAAAAAGAGATGAAATTATCCTAACACCTAAATTAATAAAAGGAAACTCAATGATAGCTATTTTTGAACAGTAGTCAACATGCATCTATTGCATTCAGAGCTGTTTGCGGACAAGTAGCTGATAAGCAGATAAACTCGTAGCTAGTAATAATAAATTATAATAAGCTGGAAATAAGGTCTTTCTTTTTTTTCCCTGTAGCAAGCAATAGTATCAATATTTTCTCTGAACATTGGATTTATAGATATTACATTTTATACACAAAGCAACAGGTATTTCAAGCAAATAAAACCCAAACTCAGAACACACTGTGTAACAGCAACAGTGTTACGTAAGTAAGAGGGAAAAGAAAAGTTATAGTTCCATTTAAAAAAAATGCTGTGATAAATACTCAAGTTGTACACTTCCACTGATTAATTACAATTTCTCATGTGACATTTTAGTATACTCCAATTTCCATTCTTAAAGATTAATAAACGTATAGAGATGTGCACTTTGCAATACCTTTTTCTTTTACCATACTTTGAATACATCACATTGCTAGGCTTCATTTTCATATCAGAATGGTATTTTTTACCACTTGTCCTAAGGATGCTGAAAGATACCTCTTTTCCTACAGAAGGCTACTCACTAGGAAGTCAGAGGCTGCATTTTTTTTACCTACAGTAATGGCCAAACCACTGCTCTGTTCAGTTCTGGTGACCAGGCTTTAAAATAAAAGATGTTGAATTTGGAAACCATGCAGCAATGATTATTTGTAATCTGGAAATCATGCCTTGCAATGAAAGATTAAATGGAGGCCAGTGTCTTTAGAGAAGTTTAGAGGTACTTTAACCTTGTCTTTCCAGATAATAACTTGTAGTTAGCTACAAGAGGCCATTACCAATGTTAACAAGCTCTTTTATCTAGCAGTGCAAGCATTTAACAAAATCAGGTGGCTGTAATCTGAAGGCAGTAATATTCAAACTGGAAGTACAAGCATATTTACCACTAATGACAACTATTACTGGAACAGATAAAAAAATGAACAAATAACTTTAACCCTATTGAATTTTCCTTTCTGTTTTTTGGTGTAGTCCCATAAAGGCAGGCCATCCATGACACCACTATTCCGAAGTCAGTAACAAAAGGTTAGACAGCCACCAAAGTGTCTGATCCCAAATGTGATAGTATGATTCTTGCCCTTTAAAAAAGACATAAATTGAGTTTCTGAAGCCCAATTGCCACTACATATCAGTAGCTAGAGCCTCATCAGTTATGACTAAGTTAATACTAGTGCAAAATGACATAAAATCACTCTTGATTTGTTCTGACACATTTACTAGCTCTAACTGAGTGGGAAGCACAAGATACTTAAAATTTCAAAAGTTTAAGGCTGTAATAATGATTTAGGTTAACTGCAGTTTGATACATTTATTTATGAAAAGTTGAAGTAAAACTGAAGCAGAAAATATATTTAATAACAGTTATGTTTGGTCAATACTTCTCGTCATCCTTCACCTAGTTTTGGAATTAGGCATTGCTGGGTGCATATTATAAGAGTGCCCAAGACACTGACATTTAAATGATCTCTCTAAAAGGTCAGACAATACTTGCTGAAATGAGACGATAGCTATGCCTTTGAAAAATCAGATGTCATCTAACACTACACTGCCCACGAGCACCTCGTTTGATGCACATACCCACAAGAGAGTGCACAGGACTTCAAGGCCATGCTGTGCAAATTGTGCATTACTTTTCATTTTTCTATTTATCACAGTGGCCTCTCCTTGTATCTCCATGTACAAAGGATTTTGTTTGCTAATAGCTACTCTGGTGCATACTGCAGTTAAGCAATTGTAAACAGAATATAAATCAACTAACATTCATTGTAAATACTCTGCAATCCCTCCTTTGCCATTTTTACCTGAATAGTAGATTTTACTTCTGCAATTAAACACTGGGACACAAAACTTGAAAGGCTCTTCCAGGCCGTCACTTCAGAACCCTCAGACTGGTTGGCTGTTTCCAAGCTAAATTTATCTTTATTGCACTTATGTAAGTGCCAGCTTTGTCCTTTTCTTCCTCTCCCAAGTTTGCTTCCTGCAGTACTTCTGAAGAGATGTTATATCTCCTCTCAGCATCCATTTTATTACACTAAGAAAGCCAAGTTGTCTTGGCCCTCAGTAAGAAATGTCCTCTTTTCCCCCGACTGTCCTGTAGCTGTTCCCTGAACACAGTCCAAGAAAGATGTGGTTGCTCTGTGCTATGGGGACCAAAACTGTACAAAGTATTCCAGAAAAGATGCAACTACCGCCTCATTGGTCCTATGCCTAGTACACCCAGAAACTTTCTTCTCCCTTCTTTGCTAATCAGTGAGATGCCATTTAACAGCAAATGTTTTTGTTATTAATCTCCACATGAGTGACCTCTTTGCTCTTTTTGGGCTGTTGCATTTCACTGCAAATCAATTCTCTGGTGCTCAAGGTCACCCAGTTCTCTCCGATACTCTGATTTTCCCATTCATGAGCAATGCACTTCAGCTCTGTGTGTGCTGCAAAAGCCATTAAAATGCTACTCTGACAGGTTGTGCTCAGGTCCCTAAAAAAACCTGAAAATAAAACCGATCATAAGACCAACCTTTTAGAAACTCCCATTAGCGAGCTCTCCCTGGCTGGATACTCTCTTTTGCATTACAGCACACTGTCTCCCCTTTGACTGCCTCATGGCTCTTTTATTAATTGCCATCTCCTCCAGCGTAAGTTATTGTTTCCTTCGTGGCACTGGGTGAGATGCTCCTCTGAAGTCCAATTAGATTTGCTATACAACATTTCTTTCCTCTCAAGACTATCCTCCAGTCTGGCATGAACTCCTTTGATAAAGAGATGTGGAGTTATTTTCTAGTTTCCTATATCTTTAACCACCTTCTCTGCTGACAAGTGCCCTGTCAGCTTTCTAGGTCAGACTAATGAGCATGCAGTTGCCCTGGCCACTCTCCTGCCATTGAGGTTATAGATTGCCACTGCATTTGCCATTTCCACGTGAGCCCTGGCTCACTTACCACTATCCAGGGATGCAAGCCAGGTGCGTTAAGCTAAGACTGCGGCTGCTTCCCACTCCCTTTATGTTACTATTGTATAGAAAGGGATACTTGCTTTCAGCGGTGACTCTCCGTGCCTTATGGTCTGCAGTGCCCATCTCTTGGCAGTGACAGTGGAGGGTGCTGAAGGCAATCGGGCTCCTTGCTCACCTTGGTTCAGTGTCTAAGCACACCTGAGCCACAGTGCCGGCCCATTTTGTAGAGCTTGCTGGTCCCACTCTGATGCCCAATGCCGGCTCTGCCAGGGTGGCGGGGAGTGGACATCAAGAGGGGTCCCTGGTCAGTGCGATGCTGCACATCAAAATGGTGTCAGGGAGCTGCCAGGTGGAAAAGAGCTTGGGAGGAGTGACCCCAGGAGCCAAAAACTCGCTCCCAGGTCAGAGTCCAGTGCCCTTGAGAGGACTTTGGTGAACTTCTGCCACGCTGACTGACAGGTTCTTGGAAGCAGCCTCCCTGGTAATAGGTGAATCTGCCCTGAGCAAAACTGAAAAAGCTGACACTTCACTGGCCCGGCAGTGTCCAGGTGGGCAAAAAAGTCTTTCAGAGTTAACAGAAGGCAGTGACAGCTGGTTATTTCAGGTCCTCCTCGGTGTGACTCATACCAAACAGGAATGTACTGAGAGGCCCCAGTACTAGGGGTAGAAGGAAAAATATTAATGAAAGAAAGCCTCCTAGGAGCTAGCTATTAATTTTCTGTCTTCTTTCCACTTGTGCTTCTACTTATTTTTTATAGATCTAAGCATGCTCTATAATCAGTGGAAAATAATCATTAACAAATATAGCCTAATTTCATTTAATATTCCAAGTTTTCTGTTGTTCTACTAGGAGGATCTGCTAAGTGCTCTGACATGCACGCTCACATTTTCAGGTGTGATTTGGGAGAAACATGGCAGGAATAATAATAATAATGAAAAACTCTAATGGAGCTAAGCAAATTTAATTCCAAAGCTGAGGACACAATGTAAAAAGGTACCGGTAAGGGACATTAGCTGTCCTAGCAGCAATCCCAGCCTATTGATTTTTGTGAAGGATCCATTTGGTTTTGAGCTCTCTCCCAGAGGATGTCATTTAATTCTGCAGTAAGCATGCAGCAAGAGCATGTGTTATGTTTCACAGATAACGCAAAGCAAAACAATTTCTTCACCCTCCTGCTTTGACTGGAAGGCATTGCATTTTTTAGGACAACAAAAAAGGACTGCTATACAAACTTTCTAAGATGATAACAATAATCATAAAAATAGCAAGAATACATAATCCCTGAAGAATACAAGAACCATTTTCTCTTAGCTTTTCCAGGTTTTTGATGGGATCAAAAGCAGTTGATTTATTACAAACAGCATGGGATACTGCTTATTGGGAATTTCCTTTAAATTAAGTGTCATCAAACAGCTAGAGTAAGGAAAAGAAAACTATTCAGACTGGACTTCCAGCCCCAGTATGAAGACTAGGTAAAAAGAAAACACTTTACATTTGCCACATTTTTGTAAACAATCTGACTAAACCATGTTATCAGTTTTGGGATCAGCTTACCAAAAGCCAGCCTGGGAAATCCTTCTAAATACCAAAGTGAGACCATGATCTCAGGACCAGGAAGGTGTGTACTGGGTCAGAATTAGTGTGCGACACATTTTATTTAAATTCTGACTAAATACAAGCATAACCAAATAGACTAATGATGGCTGTAGAATTATAATAGCCTAAATATTTTTCAAGCAATGAAAATCAAGATGAACAGTTTATTTCAGTTTTATACTAATGAGCTGGAAAATGTCACAGAAGTTGAAGCTGGAAAAAAAAATAAAGTTGGAAAAAAAAAAAAAAGAAGTTGAAACACCATTTAATACAAAGAAATATGCTGGGACTACCAGAGGTCAGAGGCAGAGGCAGGAAAGAAAAATAAGCTTTCATTTAGAAGAATGTAAATGCAGAAAAAGGTACAAGCCATAAACTCTATTTGATAGCACACATGGACTCAGAAAGGAACGCGTGCCAAGAGCCTGGGCTGAGCAAAGAAGAAAAACATGAAACTAATCTGCAATGTGACACGGTGGCATGGCATGCAGGGTGATTTATGGCTGCACACACAGAGATCTCCCCCAGGGCATGGGGAGATGCTCTTCCCCTACCAAGGGGATACCACACCACCACAAGTCACCACCTCCCAGGGGACCATGGGCAGAGGTGGGGCCTCTCTGCACTGGTGGGGGTGTGTGAACATCTGCATGTCTTCACCACCCTCCCACAGGTGCAGGACAAGGTCGCGCTCAGAAAAGAGTGAGGTCTGTGGATGCAAGTGGCTTTTCTGGAAACCGAAGATGGATATTCTCCAGGCAACAGGCACAGCCAGTTTTAACCTACTTGGGTGTGATGTCAGCATCAATACAAATTGCAGGAGGTAGCTTCATACGCACTCTATGAAGACAACAAGGTGGCACCAAACCCATGCTATCCTGGCCTCACAGTGCTGGTCTGAGCAGGCCAGGTTTTTAGGCTATGATGTCCATCAGCAATGCAGGCTTATGGGGAGAAAAAACAGGGAGAATGCTCTTGCACCCTCTGGCAGAAAGACTTTCCTCTGTGGTTCAAAAACTCTGAGTCCTTCCTGAACACCAGACAGCATTTTTAATGTACCAAACCTGCAGTCTGTTGAGTTTTTACTGCTGGTTTTAATACAGCCCTCCTGGCCACCCTGTCCATCTTTCTTCAGGATGACAAACCCTCCTGGACAGCCACTGCACCACCAGAAGACCAGCAGCCGTGCAAGCCTCCAGGTTCCAGCTGCTGGCATTACAAGCGTTTTCTCTGCTTTTGATCTATTTCTTAATGCACCTGGAAAATGTACCTGAACCAGCACTGAGCTAGCAATGCCAGTGCACAAAGTTGCTGCTAAGGTGGGAAAGCAGAGTGTTTATTTTCACATCTTTCTGATGGAGATAAATTACATACATAGGGAGCAGAGTGTCCTATTTTCTGCTGCCTTATATTATCGGCCCTGACTGCTTTTTTTTTTTTTTTCCTCCCTTCAGAGCTTAATAATACCAGTTTTTCTGTATAAACTCATGCATACACAGAAAAGAGGTAGAAGGCCTGAATAAGAATATGACCGACATATCCAAGTTCTTTGCTAACCATAAGCATAAGATAAGCACATAAGACCTTGTGTTCATCATGCCTGCCTAGAGGACAGGCAGCTCAGAGGTAATATGGACATATACTAAAATGCACATTTTGAAATAAGGATCTCATTTTCAGGCAGGTGCAAAAGTTTCACCTCATCTGTAAAAACAGCAATTGCTTTCTGTTTGGTTTAGGTACCCATGCCTACACAGTATTACCAATTTCTGTTCACTTCTAGAAAAAGTAAAGTTTTCAGCAGCCTATGTCCATCACCAGCAGCCTCTTCAGCATGCAACACAAACCATATGGAGCAGTCAGACTACCTGTCCTCACAGCGTCCAGGTTCTTCCAAGCATTTTTTTGTTTCAAGTTTATTGGCCAGACTTTGGTGTGAGATAAATTTTTGTGGCCCAAAGGTGGTTGTTTTACCCTGCCTTACCGTAACTGAAAAATTAGCCTCATTCTTTCTAGGCCCTTTTTCCAAGTTTAAGGGTTTGTTTATTCCTTTTATTTTTTTTCTCAAAGATAAGATTCTCTTTTAAGATTACCCATAAGTCCGCACACATTGAACCCCAGGGCTCACAGACGCCATTAACTCTGTCACTCACGCTGTCAAGCAGTGACTAGAAAATGAAAGAAAAGACTGACCTCCATATAAGAACTTTTGGCTACATCTATATTAGTAAATAAAATGATGTAGAGATTGATCAGACATGGCATGACTCATGTCCTAGGACATAACTATTACCCCGCAAAACAGAGTGGCCACAACAAACTGCATATTGGAAACAGCCTGAGGCCCGTGCTGTCCCCAAACTAGCCGTGCTAAAAGCGTGAGAGTGCAACTGACCTTGTGCCTAAGCTTTGGCTCACATCCAGCCTGTTTAATAGTTTTTGCTGACAATTTGGGATACATAGACTGCTTTATTAGAGGGTCTGATCCTGCAAGAGCTTGTATTTATGCTTCATCATATGACTGATGGTTGGACAGCAACGGTGCCTAGAATTAAGAACATGCAATGAGACAACACTGTGCCTGATTCCTACAGTCTGAGGGAAACTTTCATTACAGAGTATTTATATATACATCACCGAAGAAATACAGCACGACACAAATATCGATTAAAAGGAAGCATTTTTATAGCTGCCAAGATCAGAAGTATTATTAAAAAAAAGGCTTCTGCACATTAAGAAAAGAAGGGGACCTGGAAAATATGTTTTGTCTGCCACAAAACATCAAGTCGTACAGTTAAAATATTTCCCCGAACAGAAACTATTAAAATAAAAAGAACCCTGTTGTCAAGGGTCACAGAAAAATTGGATGTTACTTGATTCCACTGAAAATAATCTGACAAGATACGCAAATTCCACAGATCTAAAAATTATTTTTAGCTTCCAGTGCGGCAGATGAGTTGCAAAATCTGACCCTGTGTAGTTACAGGCTCAGACCTTCTCTAATTAAGCACTGACTGGTCATCAAGCTGACAATCGAGGAAAACATAACTGCATTTTTCTTGGTATTACAAGAGATAGGGAATGTAATAGATCATTTTTTTGGCATGGCATGTATGTTCAAAATCAGTTCAGCATGGAGAGAAATGTGTGGGTTGGAAAACAGAGAGGGGGTTGTAGGCAAAGGACTATGGTAACAACCCAGGCACTGGGTTTGAGGAGGTGTTCAGTTCAGTAGCACAAAGCTCAGCACTAGGCAGGGGCTTATTTTATATAACAGTGTCATTTAACCAAAAATCTTCTAGTACGATTTATCCTACCAAGTCTAAAGTGACATGAACCCTGCAACTAATAACAGATGTGTGTGTGTGAATATGCAAGTGTAAAGGAAAAACAGAAACACTCTGTGACATATCTGTCATCTGTGTTATTATGAAGACATGCATGGACTTTATCAAGTGATCAGAGAAAAACAGAAGGTTGTAAATTTAATAAAGATGTAGGCATAGAAAATACAAATCAGATTTATACAGCGCCATGACTGCCTTTGGAAATGTGGTATATAGCATGAAGGTCATTGAAGCTAGAAGCAATGTGCTGAGCAAACAGTGCCAGCCTGCAAGCACACCAGCTTCTCCAGCATGAAGGACCCCTCTGATGACCTGTGCCTGGAACTGCAGAGTCAGAATAAGACTAAGAATTGTTAAAAGGAAGAGTAGAGATCCCAAGGGCTCCACTTATGATGCAGCCCAAGGAGGAGGGGAGGGATAAGAATAGCTACCAGCCTTCTCCCACCCACCAAACCAGTTGCAAGTGGCTCGGCGTGATCTGAAGCCGATTTTTGCCGTTTCATCTTCCTGGTTCGGAATCTGGGATTGCTGTTGTCCATTTTGTAATCATACAATTTCTTCAACTAGAAAGGACCTCAGGTAAGTCTGGCAGGCACAGAAAAAGCAAGCATCCAAATAAAAGAGTGTAGCAGACAAACCCGTTTGTTCATCAGTCTCAGGGTGGCCATGCAGCCTACTCCCCTGGCAAGAGTGTCCCAGACTGCAAGCAGGAACAACACAGCATGCCTCTGTAGTGCCTTTTAGAAGTTAATCTCGTAGCATTTTATAAAGGCTTGTTGTGCCTGTCTTCGAGGTGGGAAGGCCTGAGGCTGTGGGAAGGTGTCAGGGCAGGCAGCGGTGGAGCCTGGCCCAGAGCCACGGCTGCAAGGCCAGCACCCTTCCCGAGGGCACCGTGCTGTGTCCAAACCTGCAGGCAACACAACAGGGGGTACTGCCGTCTTCACCAAGGACGTGGAAAAATCACAAATATTATCACAACCCAGCAAAGTAAAAGTTCACCCTGGAAAAATGCAACCTAATGTGTTCCTAAATTACACGCTGAGCGGAAAGAGGAACCTAGGAAATTTGGGAACTCAAAGACGGACTGAGATGACAGAGGAAAACACATTAAAGGACGCATTCCTAGTGTTAGGGCAACCAAGCTGGCCACCGCCATATAGACCTGACTAAGCAGGGTACTGAGGGAGGCGACCCTCCACACATACACAGCCCTGTGACACTGGAACCACCATGTTCAGCTCCCTTCACTAACACAGAGACATTGTAAAAAGCTGGGAAAATATGGGGGAGTTTTGAAAAGAACATAAAAAATCCTGTGGGGATTGGATAGCCTGAATTTTTGGGAAAGATTAAAAGCTAAATATGGACATCATTGCTTGACTAAGCAACAAGCAAAGAAGTGTGAGAGCAGTCTGCAAATATCTGAAGGAGAGAGACAGCCATAACAAAGAGAACAGACTTTATCATAAATTAGGAAGCAATATAATTGCAGGCAATGGTATGGCATTAAAAAAAGGAAAATTAAAACTGATTATCAAAGAAAAAAATGTCTTTCTGACAGTGATTTATTAGTCTATGGTTTAATCTCCTGTAAAGTATGCTCCTATGCTTCTTATATTTAAAAATGATACTAGATGAACAACCAATAAATTTACAATACAGAAAATTCTTGTTCTTAGAGAAAAATGGGCTGAATGACCTCACATCTTTAAATTATCAGATTCTATGTTTGGCTGCATTACACGTTATTGAACAAGAAAAAGCCTACAACCACCCCTAAATTTAGACTCGGGAATCTTAAAACAATCAGTATCATTTGATCTAGGGCTGTAAGTATTTTCCAGCAGTTACAGCTGTTGCAACAAACAAGTCAAAGATTTATTCTGTAAGCAATTAAGCACGCATTATACCCAATGCATTGTTTTCCCTGGCTTGCCAAAAATGACAAAGACATTGAACAGTGCTAAGGTTGAAACAGACCCTGCAACCCAAACTTGGGCTAGATGAGTACCAGAGCAGGATTGCGCTGCCAGGCTTTGTAAGGTAACATTGACACATGGTTGAATAAATAGTATTGGTGGAATACGAAACATGAAGTTGAGCCTAGGAGCCCACCTCTCCACAAGACTGTGAAGACATGCAATTCTTGTTTTGATTTAAAAGACAACTTGCAACCAACACCTTCTGGGATGGCTTTTCACAAGTTCCTCAGTGCATGTTGGAGGTCTAGCATGTTTCAATTCACCAGTCACTTCCCCTGGAAGTCTGTCAGAAGAAAAGCAGACTGGCTTCCTACTCTTCTCCAACACAGTTGGCACACATTAAAGTTAAGCTGCACCTTCAGCTTTCATGGAAAATCTAGAGAAGAGGCTGCTCAATAGGAACAGGGCCTGGGAAGAACAGGCCATTTCCTCTTCCCTTGTGGCCATGGTGGTAGGAGGGACCAGCCTTGCCACACTGAAACACCAGGAGTTAATTTACACCTCTTTGCAGCATTGTAATACAATTTTAGTGCCTAATAACCTTTCTACAGATCAAACATGTCATCTCTCTTTTCCCTACAAACTTGTTATCTATAACTAATTTTCTATAAAACACCCTCCAGAGTTACCAAACCAAAATAAAAGATAAGTTCTTCATATATTATCATCATTCCACATGCTAACATTCTTCAACTGTTGCTAAAGTGGAATTAAAGGATAGAATATGGATTTAGAGACAGCATTATGTCCTCTAGTCAACAATCTAGAATAGTCCCACTGTTCAACCAAAAAGCTCGTGTGATGGACAGGTTAATGAGTGCCGTTTAAAAAGTTTGACACTGTAAACTCACCTCATGTTCATACACGCTGATGTGTGGTTAAGGGTAAACTTCGGTGAGAATGGCTGGATTTAACATTCCTCTTTAATGTAGACACAGAGGTCCACACATCTATCAGCAGCACTGATGGGGTGTTTGTGGCATGTCCAGTTTGCTGCTGTATTTCCCATCCCTCCTTTTGGTGCCCTCCTAATGGTCAACTCTAAGCAGACAAATTAGCTACAAGGTCTTTCCATGTTTTCTAACAGGAGCTGTATTGATACTGCTATTGGCCTGTCCCTACTGCAGTGTCGGAGTGCCATGTCCAAGCTATTGATATTTTCTGTTTGGTTACACAGACATGGCAAGCAAAGTCAGGGAACAGGATAGCCTTTACCCTCTCCCAGGTTATATCCATTATGGCACAGAAAATTTACCCTTTCATTTCATGCATTACCATTTTCAGTGCTGGATCCAGCCTAACTTTCTGCTACCTATATATGCTTAATGTTATTTAAGAAAATTGCTTTATGGATACCCTGAAAAAGCTGTCCAACATATGTGGTAAGTAGCATTACTGATTTTAAGACTGGCATGCTCTAAAAAAAGCCTGAAATCATAAATCCTTTTTAAAACTAATTGATTTGCCCAGAGTAGTTTTAATACAAAAGTATCTTGAATATTCTCCATCCATTTTTTAACCACCAGTCATTCACAAGACTTCCAGACTGCTAGGTATCATTGATTTATTTCTCTAATTATCAGTGGTTACTTAAGCTTTTTCCAACAAATCTGGGGATGGTTTTAATTTCCTACTTGTCCAATAGTACAATTTTGGCACTGACGAGTAATTCATGAATGCTGGCTCACTGGCAGTCTACTTGGAGTGTACTACTCTGTATTTTTATTTAACAGAGATTGCTTGACCCTAACTGACATTTGAAGAACAGATTTGAAGAAAAGATTAGCTTTCATAGAGAAATTTTTTATGTATCCAGCTCTGTTAGGGCTAGGAACCGATTATGAACTGGGAAGCAGCATGGGCATGCAAGCTGAAGGGACAGACAACTCACCATGAATCTTCACACATCCCCCCACTTAGCCAAGTGCAGTGGCAAGATCATGGCCAGTTGCTATGAGACTGGGGTTCACTTCATTCATTTAATTAAAAAAAACAAAGTCACCATTTTGCCAGTATTACACACTTCCCAACAACTGCAACATTCCTGTGGCCCTTATCCACTATTCTTACACGCTATGTAGTTGTTCGATCTCATCACTAATATGGTTGCACGCTTCTTGGAATTTGCATTTTCCAGTTTTCTTCTGCTGTATTTTGCAAGAAATCATGTTGATGCTCAATAAGGCTGTTGAGCTTCTACAAAGAATAAACGATGGGATTTTTTGTCTAACATGAGTAACCCTCCTGTACTGTACATGATGGTCTTTTTCTGGTTTTGTCTTTGTATCTCTAACTTACCTTGGAAAAGTAGGAATTTCCTCTTTGGGTCACTGACTTCCTCAGGAATTCTTAAAACAGGTAAGTATTGCCAGTGGGAAATGCAGTCCTTCAAGATCTAAAGCTGCCTTAAATGAACAATATGTTCTAAGTCTTGTTAGAATCAACTATTTGGGACAGGATACTGGATTTGAAAATAACACGCTTGTGTTTGTATAATCCTTTGAAGATATAAAGTGCTACATTTTCTTGTCTTTGGCCACCACCATGAGTTTGGTGAATTCTCAAACAGTGCACTATTTGATTAAAGACATAGCGTTTTCAACAGGAATTGGACATCCACAGGACTGCTATTATGTTAAGACAGATTGATGACAATGTCCTGCAAAGGAGTCACACTTCAACTGAGCTGTCAACAAATCAGGGACAGAGGGGAGCAAATGGCCAGTTCTCCACTATGCTGTTCAAACAACAACACTGCCAAGCATACATGCTTGCAGCTGGGAAAACACAGACACTAACATCTATTTTCCTTTCTGATTAAAACAATCATTTTATCAGTTTGAGTCTGACAGCTTCCAGGAGCTTCTGTGTGCTTACTGGGTCCCACTGCTTCTAGTTTTGGTATCTTCCTTGCCAGAAGGTCTGTATTTCCCTGGCCGTAACTCAATTCCTCACCCATGTTCCTGGCTGACTCTTTTCACCTTTGATACATCCCCAAACTCAGCCCTACTACTCCTCAAGCTCACAGCCAGAGGTTTTACCAAAAGAAGCTGATGTATTGATATGGCCCTACTTTTGCCCTGCTTTCTACCTGATCCACACTTGCCTTCCCTCCTCTCCTAGACCCAGTCTTTCCTATTTCAGGTCCACTGTTTAAAATTTTCAATTCATCTGCCTCCTTTCCTTCCTAATCATGCTGCCACAACTCCTCTGGTTGACCCAAATCCCTCCTTCCCTTCATTCCCTTGTTAAAAATGTTTCCTTAATTGTCATTCACAATGAAATTGTCCAAATGAAACTACTGTAATGAACAAGTGACACTTGGACATCTTCCTGGTAAAGACGGAAGGCTTCTTCTTCCTCATCTTTCATGATGTATCTGCTAAGTTTGATATTGTCAGTCACACCCTCTCTGTCCTTTGGCTTTTTTATTTTTCAGCTTTCAAGAATCTTTGCTTGTTTGGGTTGTCTTCTGCCTCTCTGAGCATTGCCTTTTGGCATTTCTGCTGCTTTCTCTCTCTCTATGGACTTGCCTCTTTCACTGTGTGTGCTTGCCCTACCCACAATTACCTTTATTTCTGAACTTGGACTATACGTAACTCTCCTCCCTTGCCTTTGCTGCTGCTGCTGTTTCATTGTCATTCCTGGATGATCCGGTATCCAGTCCTTCCCTCTAGTACTTGTAGCATTCTCCGATGCCAAGCTGGTAGGTGATTCCCCTTCTCCCTGAAACCTACTTTTGTTCATCACTCTCGTATCAGTATCATCTCTGACTTACAAATGACTTCAGAAATTAGGACACAGGACAGGGAGACTCCTAATGAAATTTAAAATTCAGAGAGTCACATAGTAGAAGGATTGGGACCAACCCTTGTGTCTGGGACAATAGGAGTAAACATGGAAGGGGCATCAGACCTTCAGAAGTGACCTGCCAAAAGAAGTACTACATTAGACCACAATCTAGACAAAACCGGACGAAGATGCAGTCTGGGACAACTGACCGTCAAGTGTTGGGCCATGTCAGGTCATAGCTTTGGCCACAGACCCCAGGCTCCCTCTGACTCAAACACTGCATTCAGCTGGTAGGTCACAGGCCTGAAAACCTGCAGGGTTTTCCACCAGAGGAGATGGGGCAGGCAAGACTTAGGAGGTAGGCAGTAAAGGTTTGGGGTTCTGGAAGGTGTGATAGGAGGTTGGAGGGAGAAATAGCTCTTGGTTAGATGCAAATGTTGGAATGAATCTTTTAATGAGGAACATCAGCTGCCCCTGGAGCAGTCAACACTGCCTGTGAATCTGCTTGTTCAGACGTGCCTTCTCGACCAAGGTACATCAGCTTCCTTATTGCTGAGCTATCTGACCCCCAGTTTTGCTTCTTTCATATCCTTCACTATCTTTTGTTCTGCTCTGAGTGCTGGGAGAACTGGAAAGTTCCTGCCTACCACACTGTTTGTCTTGTCTACCACGCCACGTTCATTTCTTCATCTAACCCTGTTGAAGGACAGAATAGGTCTGTGAAATGAATTAAGCAGCAGATCAAGGCTTGCTGGACTCTCAAGAATCTTCATTAAATGGAAAGCATTGCTTCTCCCCATATAAAATTACTCTGAGCTGCTCCATGTCTCAAGATGCACTGACGCACAATCTCTCTTTTTAACATGCTGTCATTTTATGTTGCTTTTTAAAACTTTATAACACCTTCCAGAGTAAAAAGAAAAATGTGCATAGATACTATCTTAAATGCTCTGCTTATGTAAAGTTGGGGAAGGAATATTAAAGATTTTGAGCAGGTTTTATCTAATTAGAAAGGACTTAATTACTTCTCTCCTGAAAGATGAGCCTCTGGCTGATAGTTTTATGAGGATGGTATGCCTTGAGCAAAACCACAGAAAATAGTTTTCTGCCAGAACTTAAGAAAATAGAAGTTTCATCATATAGATTGTTACAAGTTTTGCACATGGGTAGTACTTATAAAAAATCTTTGCTGTCTACCATAGACAGGCAATCAAAACTGAAATCAGAGAAAGAGTAGCAGAAGAACAACTGATAAAGCTTCCGCATGTGAGTTCTTGCTTCTTCATTGCGAGATCTGTTTCATGTTCAACCACTTTATTAATCAAGATATTCCCCCCCCCACATACCCTATTCCTCTCCTTCTGTACCCCCAGCAATTTACTGGGATTCCTTCTGCGGATTATCTAAAAGCAGGGAAGGTATTCATGCACCACGCCTGTTGTCACATGAGATATATTATATGGGTTTTCAGGCAGAATATTTTGTCTTGGAGACAGAAATGAAATGCCTATTCTGTGAAAGAAGTGACAAGCTAAAAGAGAAGCACAGCGACAAAGACTCGTGCAGCTCCTGGGCTGGATTCAGTTCTGTGGCCAGTGATAAAGAATTAATCATCCTTTATGGTCTTTATGGATCTGTATTCACACTGGTGGTTGAATCTTTTTGCAATCATGTTAACTCTTACAAGGAAGTTTATTCATTGACTTATTTAAAAAAACCTGCAGCCTGGTGCTGCATTACTTGTGCAGACAAATCTGCTGAAATACAGGGAGCCAGTCACTTAATTCAATGATGGTCTGTGAGTACAAGTATCAGGATCAGGTTCTTATTCTGCCTATTTTCATTTTCTGATTGATTGTGCTTTGAATTTCTGGTGTTTTTTTGTAAGGCTGACAGACAAGTAACAAAGAGTTTAAGTAAGTCTAGTATTTGAACTAACTTTGACTGGTCAACATTTTTTGCACGGGCAAGTAATTAAATTTTATTAGACTGCCTGTGGTGTCTTTCCCCACTTTGTGACCAATGTTCTTTTTTTGATCATATGAGTGGTGGTGACCTACAGCCTGGATGTTTAGCAGAAAGCTAGTTCTCTGTAAAATTCCACATGATGGATCAAAACCCAAAGTTCCCCCCCACCCAAACCATTGATTTCTTTACAGCTCCTTCATTCAAGATATGTCATTTCAAACAAGCAAAAATTACTCATGATCTAACACACTGATACACATTTTGACACATAAGTTTATCCTGGGACAAATGCACTTATGTTCTCCTGTTTAGCACCACAAGTCCACCATTGTTGGTTTACAATTCCCAAAGTAAAGACTGCTCTTAATGCCATGTGATGTTTCCTAGTCATGAATTATATTAAAAAGAAAAGAAAGGTAAAAGCACATATATATTTGTATATATGTAAAAAGATGTATATGTAAATATTATTTTTAACCTTACATCTTTGTATATAAGCATGTTTGTACATATAGATGTACATATGTTCTAAGCTTTCTTGGAGCCCTTGTTTCCAATAATGATTTTAGTCAAAGTTCCCAAATACGGATTTCATTTAGGATTAATGAAACAATTAGTAAGGCAATAACAATTTACTGTTATAACCATAAAACAAATATGTACCTTTTGTAATAAACTTAAAATAGTGGTTTTAATTAGCAAATGGAATTCAACATTTTCTAGTTGTCACATTAAAATGAAAGTAGATGCAGGGTTGGGAATTTTAATTCAAAACATTCACCTTTATTGTTGGAACGTGTTCCTGAACAAGTTCCTAGATTATTTTAGTAAATGTCCATGCTAATGTACTTGTAAAATGTGGGGCCCAAACTTGTTAACATTCCCTTCTCAAATTAGGACATCAGAAAAATTTCACTTCAGAAGGAAGAAGGGGATTGTATAAAATTACTTTAATCAAGAAAAGATTATTTCCATGTGTAACAGTGTAACTTAATTTACATTCCTACATCTCAAAATAATTGATGCAGTATTTTTAGTAATTATTGAATACTTACTTGCTACATGCAAGATCCCTCAGTTGAGGTAACTGCACTGCAAGCAGTGGTGGAACGAAATCTTACATTTGTGGCAATATGGACTATTCACATCACCCGCTTTAAGGTATGCAACCCAGGGGCCTCTCTCCTGACAGTGCCTACCTCCCCTCCCTTGTGTAAGTAACCTAAGATGTCTTAGCTTCCTCTCTACCACATATTTCTACAGTGTTTGTTGTGAAACACTGTGTCCTTAGAGTAAGAAATTATATAATGCATGAGAAAAAAAGACTAGAATATCTCAGTGCCTTCTATACTGCAAATTAAAGTTTCTAAAGCAACTCAATCAAGAAAAGTAAAAAAAAATAAAAAAGTTTGAGAAATCAGCACTTGAAGTGATAATGGCAGGGAGGAATTTCAAAGAAATTTGCAGCTAAGTGAGGCTCATGCCTAATATCTATCCAGGGCTTGCTCCAGACCATTTTTGCTCTAGCTCTGTGAAGCTTGAAGGAAAAGACAATTTTTAAAGAGGTTCAAGGGAGACATTTATTTGTGTGGATACTCAGGCTAAGCCAACAATCTGCACAGCTACAACTGGGAGCTTTGAGTGTGAAGTGTCCATAGACACCAGCCACCAACTGCACATGCCTGCCTACTTCTGCACCGTCACAGACAGCACAGAGTAGGAATGATTTTTTCCAGCCACGTTAGGACACTTTTGACTCTTATTCAACTTGGGATAAGTGCTGGGGCACACTCAATTCACTAATAAGCTCCTGGACTCAGCTCCACCCTGGTGCTCCCACCCTCAGGGAGTCCTGTGGCTTCAGGGGGAAAGAGCGGATCAAGGATAGGCAACAAGCTGCAACATGTTGGCTCTGCCCCTTCCCTCCAAAACCACCCTCACTGCTCCCTCTCCCGCCTTCCTAGTCCCTCAGACCCACAGAGGGGAGGGCAGAGGCAGAAGTGCCAAGAGGCAGAGGATGCGGGGGGAGGAGGAGGAAGAGGAAAAAGGTGGAGGGAGCCAGCCTTGGCAAGCAAAGGTTGCTAAATGCTGTGCTCAGATGCTCAGACTTTATTTCACAGATCTGCTCCCTTGCCCATTGTCCCTTATCTCACATTGGGACAGTTAATTACTCCCACACATCCGTATGGCTTTCAACTTTGTCCTGTTGAAGATCCTTGTATTTTTTTCAGTTTAATTTTCCAGAATCACCTTGAATTCTAATCCCACCACACTGAGTGACTGAGCCCCTCCATCTTACATGGCTAGCTTACTTTGCATGCCTTGTTTTACAAGGGCAAACACGATTTTCATGGATACAAGTCTAATTTATGTCTTCTTAGAAAAATAATCCCTTTTTGTTTCTCTAAATGGTACTGAAATGTAAATTTAATGCAAAACCACAAGTACATGAAGATAATGAAGTATGTTTCTGCTAAGCTCTGTGGTGCTTCATTTGTGCCTCACGCAGAGTGCTGAACTAAGTAAAAACTTGATCTGCATCAAATGAAGTGAACTTAACTGACTTCGTTGAAGATTCATAAATTAGAAGGCCAGAGAGCAAGGCTGTGAGGCTGTTTGGCCGCATGCGTAACAGGGAGAAATTCACCCAGCTGTTCTGGCACCACGCTCAGGAGATGCAGCTGATCAATAAACTCAAGGGAGCTCTCCAAATCACTTTCTTCAATTTTCTCTGGAAAATTATCAGTCAGAGTCTGGTACACAAATAAACAACTGCCATGCAGATCCAAACTCCAAATATAAGAAAAAAAAAAAAGGAGTTAAAGATTTGCACATATCTCGTGCACCATTTTCCAAGAAAGCCCCCAGAAGTAGCCTTGTCTTGGAGAAGGTTATAAAGGAAAGAAAAAAAGCAATGTAAAGGTCTTTCATTTCATCTGATACAAAATACCATATGTTTTTGCATGCTTCATTAATACTCCTTGGTTTGCCGCCTAGAAACGCACAATGAGTTCAACCTTCAGGGGTCAGCAGTGCTCAGCATATCTATTAACTGAGCTGTAAGTGACTGTGGGGACTATCGAGTAAGGACTGACTCTGCTGAATATTAATCCTGCAGTTTTAGGTTGGACGGTTTGGAATCCGAAGACCAGCTAAGTACATATCATCCCCCGTCTTCCAAATGCCACTAATCACCTGTACAGTTCTCTTCTCAGAAATAAAATAGTATTTCATTCAGAGGGTGCACTTGGAGAGTATTCTTCTGAATAGACTTGCTAGACTGTAAAATTTGCTGTTTACTCATAGTTTTGACATTAGATAAATACAGTAGCCTTTTTTGAGCTTTCTAGTGCAGAGAGTTCTGTGCTTGGAGTGATAACATTCATTTTTGGAAAGCCTAATACTATCAGACTAGCTGTATGTGGTCTGGAATAGAGCTTGCTAAATGCAGCAGAGATTTTGTGGCTGCACTGAAATACAAGCAGTGTAAAGAGACGCTGCTTCACTGTCTCATTTTTATGCCCAGTGGTCTTTCATAGACTGTTCTGCCTAAATTTTAGTTTTAGTAGATTACCTTCGAATTCGAGTAAATTAGAGCTCAGGATTTACTCACAGTGTAATGCCTCACTCCACTAGAAGCCTATCAATTTAAATGCAAGTGAGCACAATCTTTATAGCTTTAGAGTTGTCTTGACAATGTCCTGTTTATGGACTCTTTTTAGCATACATAGGCATACATGCATGCAAAGCCGAGAGGTTGAAGTGAAATGACTCAAACAGTGGATCTCTCCTGTTAAACCATTAACATTATTGCTATTCCAGACTTTCTTATTCTTGTTAAATAACAGTGGATTTAATAAAAAGGGAATAAGAAGTGTGATGGATATGAAAATGTAATGATGACAGTATAATAAATTAATGCTTACCATTTCCTGAGTGTTTGCAAAATCTGCCTCTTTCGAGCTACACTGCACCAAAAGCATTATAATATTAATCAGGACAATACAAAAGAATACATATTTGTATCAAAATCTACTTAGAGTAATGAGCATTCCTGCTCCCTAAAGACAAAACGAAAATAAAAAAAAGAGGAGATTTTCATCTCATTGAAACAGCACCTGATACATTGCTAATGCCACTGCATATACAAAGATGCATGTTTATACATGGTTAAAAATACAGCCTGAGCCTTAGCACATTGTCTTGCATGTAGCATTTTACTGCATGTAGATTAACTACTCTGCATCTAACTCAGAATCACAGCCATAACCCCTCAAAGTATTTTTATTTGACCTCAAACATAAAAAAGGAGTTCATAGAGCAGCCATTTCTTTGCTATTTCTGCAGCATCTGTTAAGGCACTGGCAGTGCAGCCTCAGTGCAGAAAGTGTTAGTGCTTCTGAAACATGCTATTAGTGTAAATCTTGGCCTGGACTTGACTTTATTTTATATTTAATGATGGGATTTCAAAAATACTTTGATCTGTATGAATGTAGTTGCTGGAATGAAAATACTTTCAGTCAATTAGTGTTTTGATCCAATGCAGTTAGTTACACCATCCAGTCTTCAAGTACTGATGCCCTTTTGCACTACAATCTGCCTCTCACCCATGACACAGCTAGGTGACTTACCACAAGGGAGTAACAAATCTTGAATCCAGGTTTAGCCACAAAGTAGTCATCGGATTTGAAGGTTATCTTTATCTGATTTGTTCTTGATGTTATTCTTGGAGGTACTTCCTTGTGTCCACACCACCGTCCTCGTATAACCGTGCTGGTCTCTGATACGTCTTCCACTTCCACAAAGTCATACCTGGGAACCAGTTTGAAGGATTAGTTCTTGCTAACTCTCTTTACAGAAGATGGTTGCAAACAGACAGGAGCACAGCTGGAGAAACAAAGACAACTGTCCCCCATTCTCCACTGCAAAACATCAGACTAAGTATTACAAATACTGGATGTGCTCGTGAAGCACAAAATACACTAAGCTGCAAGCTACTGCCTGAGTGCTGAAACAGCTGATTTTTGGGCTCCTGGAACATGACAGATAGTATTTTCTACCATGTTAAAACAGTAATGAGAGGCACTTGCCTGTGCTTAGTACACAGTAAACATACGCATTGCATTTCATGTGGTAGATAAATAATTTAGAGACCTGATAAAATATTGTTTAAGGCAGGCTGCCCAAGCTGAGCAGCTGCAAGCCCTTGTGCACTTTCTGGTGGTCTCCCAACTCCCTGCAGCAGCAGCCACCGGCTCCCACCTGCTGTGCCTGTCGGAGGGCTGGAGCTGGGCTGCTGCCGTGCCAGGAGCAAAGGGAGATGCTGGAGGGACACAGGGCAGTGCATGCTGCTGGAAGGTGCTTTTTAGGACCTTCTTTGTAGGAGGCATGGTGCTCCTGCTAGATAATTTGGAAAGACTCCTTTCAAGCTTTCAAGCAGAAAAGGGCAGGCTGGCACTCTGCGTGCTGCGGCAGGGATTCCTCCACTCTCCGCCTGGGTGCTGTCACCAGGGGAAAAGCAACAGCACGTCTTGCCCTGTGCAAGGTCACACCTTGGCCAGGCACCTGTGCCACAGCCCAGGAAGAGCTCTGCCAGGAGCAGCAGACACTAAACCCCAGGGACGAGAGGACACAGTGACCGCACTCACTGTCACAGCCTGTGTAATTGCTGGCTTGGGTCATTTATTGAGTTCATTTCTTGAGCCGGAGAATAAAGAAGGCAGAGAATAAAGTCCTGATCTCACTATGTCTATGAGAAAAAGTCCCTCAATATCTGTGGAGGCAGAATTAGGCCCCACAAATTGAGGTCGGCAAGGGAGAGGTGATGACGAGAGGGGCAGGTTGAGCGCAGGCAACAAGAGATGGGGAGAGCTGCCAACCCCACAGTACAGTCAAGCCCTAAAACTTTGGAGGTCTTTTATTACGTTTTTATTATCAAAGCGTGTGCTCCCTCCAAAGAGAGAGTTTAAGACTGTTAACCGATTCTTACTAGAAATGTGCTGCTCCCCACCCCTGGGTCTGTGGGCCAGGCACCCACCTCCCTACCCAGTTGTGGGAGCTGAATAGCTCTGTAAATAACAGACATCCTTTTCTTTTTCTGCTGAGAGCCCATGTGAAAAAAACACAAGTACTATGTGGCTTGAGAATATCAGCACTGCTGCTTTTATATTCACTAACCCCAAATTGCACAGGACAGAAAATAACAGATTCACCATAACCAAATCACTTAAATCTGCCCAAACTCTGCTGAAACGTACATTTTTTTGTAACACTACAAAGTTTAGTTCCAGACAGAGGTAAACTTGTCTCAGGCTCTTTTCACCGGCCTCTGCTCCCACTCTCTCATGGTGATGGATGTGGTACCCAGGCAGAGCTCCCCGCTGCCCAGACAAGCATCCACCACTGCCCCCAGGGCAGCACAACAGCCAGTGATCACTTATCCTAACACGAGGGGTTGCAGGGTTTTCAGCATAAGATGACCTTGTAGGCGTTGGTGAAAATTGCCCTGACCGGCCTCTACTTTTTGAGGCTGGGAGCCAGACTAACTGCTGGCAAAAACGGGGCAAATCCATGGGCTTTCAGGGATTATTTCTGCTTTCAGCAGCAGAGGCTTTGGTGCAACAATCATGAAAGTAGGTGCAATCTCAGTTGTTTCTGTGCATTCAAAGAGCTGGGTAATTTAATTGCTTTTCAGAATCATCTCTTATCAAGTGCCTGTGGAAATGCTAATGGCACTTCTAGAAAATTCTGTAAATCCTTGAATATTTCCCCTCCTTCTGAAACAGCACTACTAAAGTATACCTTTTCATTCCTCAGCCTGAATGAATTTCAATCAGTTCAGTCTTAATTGTATGCAAATTACAATAATTAGCATTAATGAAAAATTGAAAGAAAAGACTAGGAAGTTTCTGGAAAAAAAGCATAAGGTCAAAAGCAAGTACAAAAGGAAGGTAAGGTGCAGAGGTCCTGAATTACTCGTCCAGTACGTACAGCATTCAAGCACATGCTCAGCTCTCAGCATTCATTTCAATTAAAACACGCCTAGCTGTCTCTCTAAAGCAGCACTGCAGGGATTGCCAGGGACTAAAGTTGCAGAAAGGACCTAGTTTTGAAAAACATATTGAGCATTAGCAAAAAGTCTAACTATGCACACAGTACTTAACAGGCTTAAAGCCACCATGAGCCGTCTGCCCGAGGAATTCCTCACTCTGGAAGTAATACTACGCAAATAAAGGTCTTCCAGGAATGCCAGGGAAAGCTTTATTGCAGAAAAGAATGTGATATTTCTCCAGCTTCTATAGACACTATGGATGATGGAAGGTCTTTGCTTCTCTCTGCATCCTAACCTATCTGCTTTGGAAAAAGCAGGCAGACTGTCTTCCAAGACAGTCCAAACCCATAATGCCGGTAACAGCTTGACTTCCCCTCACCGTGCCACAACCTTTAATGGCTCTTGACAGAGAATACTTAATCTATTTTTCCACAGTAAATTAGCCCTCTGTTTCAAAGTTGCAATGCTTTAAGGTCAGCCACAGTTTATCCACTATGTAAATATTAACAGGCTGCTTCTGTATGCATTAGGCTCTCAATCTGGGAAAGTGTTTGCGGTGCTGGGAGGTAACCGTCGTTACTGACTGCTGCTGATCTCGGACCAACAGCACCAGCGCAGAGCAGCAGCTGCCAAGACCATCAAGGCGCAGGGAAGGAGAGCCAGTTTCAGGCTTCATTCTTTTATTACTAAACGGAAAGCAAATGGTTCTTTCTATTGGTAACGTAGAAAATTAACAAAGCAAAACAAGAAAAAAAAATCCACCCTGTAAAACCCCATAGAGCTGCCAAACCTTATAAAGGCAAATTAATTGACAAAGAAGATAAGATAAGCAGAGGCTGGGTGTGCAGAAATCCTAACAACCCACTTCTCTGCATAGATAAGGCATAAGTAACAACATGATCAGGCAGAGAGCTGGAAACTGAGACTTGAGCATTTTATGTAAGTAGCATCACAGCAATCTGCCTTTCAGAGTGCACAGGAATCCTCAGCCTGCTCTCTCCCACAGAACAGATAGCTGAATAAAAGAAATCTAAACAGAAAACTCCATGGATTTATACTGTTTAGTGAACATTGGCAAGATTCACCTCTGTGCTCTGCTAATGCAAAGCAGTGTATCCACCCGGGTTAATCAGCCAGATCAACTGAGCCTATGGTCACTTTTGCTTAAAAGGGGAAACCAAAGCAACTGGGATATGGTACAGTACACTTTATTAGATATATCAGTATGCAGAGTACACTGATGTTTGTGGACCTATATTTAAAGGTTTTAAAAGAAAGTGTACCGGTGAAGAGTAACAACAAAGACAAACAAATAATTTGAAGAACATATATTTTTCGATGCATTTTTATCTGTCCCTCACACCCCAATATAAGCACATACCTACTCACTCACTCCTCCCAGAGCCTTCCACCTACTGAAAAAGATGTTTTTTGCCTGGCTGAAACATGACAGAGGTGATAGAGGACAAAATCCTATTAAAGCGTCTGAGTTGTTAGGCAGCTGGATTTGAGCATACAAGTGTCTTGTGCTTAAAATACTATAGAAGGACTAAAACCTGCCAAAACTGCTTCAAGTCCAGGACAGCTCAGTTTATTTATAAACTCAAAGACCAGTTTGGGTTGGAAGGGACCCTTGGAGGTCTGTCCTCCAAGCAGGGCCATCCTAGACCTGGCCAGAGATACCCAGGTTTTGGTTTGCAGTCTCATGCCAGTGGCTTCTTAAGCTCGAAGGTGGTATTAAGGAGCCCTTTGCAAACTTCCACTCGCCACTCACCTGCAGATATCATTTTCAGGCTCCTCCAGTCCAAACTGATTATCAAAAGCCAGCTGGATCCTGGTGCTCTCCGGGGAGTGGAGCCGCCATGTCAGCAGGAGGTTCCTGGGGTAACTGCTGGGGAAGCGAGGACTGTGGATGCAGCCGTTCCCTGCCACGCTGATGGTCTCTTCTTTTCGGTACAAGTCTGTGAGGTGATTGCTCTCTGTTAGTAGCCACAACTTGTAGAAATTAGTATGTTGTTCCAGTTACAGGAAGGCAAAAAACACAACAGTTTATAACACAGCAGAAATTATTTGCATTTAAAATCTGTAAAAAGTTGGGTCTAGGAGCAGTTATTATTAAATAGGAAGTACAGTGTGTATTTTCTCTTAATTCCACCCCTATAAACAATAAAAACAACAGTACTCAACTCTATAGAGTCTTTATTTTATGATAAATATATCATTACTTTTACACTGATATTGATTATGTAATTTCCTCATCATTTTGGTTTTAAAACAGAATTTAAACTTTAATAAAAGCTGCAAGCTTGAGAATAATGAAGTGAGACAGAGTGAAGTAAAAAGGTAAACAGCCCTGCTTCCCAAATTTGGTGCTCTAGGGAGAGAGGCCCTCTGAACAAAAGTGGCAATAAAAGGCTGCAGGAGAGTGCCTGCGAGTGAGTCTAAGTTTGTTTACTGTTCTTAAGTATTTCCTCCCAGAAACATGTGTTAGGTCACATTTTGATTTTATTTATATGCTGTGAATCACTTACTGTCAATGGATCATTAACGCAAATAGCTACTCCACGCTTGCACCGACGTAACTGAAGTAAAAAACTGTCCCACCAACCATCTTATTGAGTAACTTCAAGACAAACAGCCAAGTCTTTACTTAATTAAAACTCCACAACTTCTGCCTGAGCAAATACTCAATTGTTCCTAAAGTTTACTTACACTGAGGTAAAACCTCAGCTGCTGTAAATCCCTCGCTCCAAGCACAACAGGTACTGTGGCAAGACCCAGCTCTCTAAAAGTCAAAATGTCTTCTCAGTTGCACCAGGCACTTGCATTTTCCAGCTGTTATCGATACTGGAATTGGCTCCCAGCACCAAAGAACTGCAAACAACTATTTTCTTGTCCATTGACAACTTTAGTGTGGTGCATTTTTGAGCATCAAAAAGCTTCAAGGTAACACGCAGACCACGGCAGGGTTCAGTTCTCAGTTAAGACTCTCAGATCTGAGCCTCCACCCGTGAGACAGCTATCCGTGTTCCCCATGTGCTGTGTGGGGATCTAGGCCTCAGTTCAGTTACTCACAAAGAGATTTCTAACACCATTTAAGACATAGGACGGTTTCCTGCCTGGCCTCCACCAGGACAGGGAGGTCCAGCAGCACACCCACCAGCCCCCTGCAAAAGTCCCATGGAAGCTGTGCTGTCTTGCGGAGCCACCTGTGCGTGGGCAAGCTGAGCCCTTTCTCAACATAGCTAGTGGGAGCTACACCCGGACAGGTCCCGAGTCAGTCACCCTACTGTATTGACCAAATTTCTACTTACTACAGGAACTTAGACACTTGCTTTCATGTAAACACCTGAACTCCGGTGTCCTGATCTTAAACTGAACATCACTCCCAGTACCCTGCTGAATGTCAGGTCAACCTCCAGTTCCACTACAAGCAATAGAAATATAAAACTGGTGTCTTCTCCTGAATTTGGCTACTGAGGAAGAGCAAATGGGGGGAAAATGTCTCCCACCAAGCCACTCTATGAACGTTAGAAATACAAACCCAAAGTAAGCAACCAGCCATAGCCGTCTGTCACACATAGTAATCAAAGTTTTCTCTCTTAAAATAAAATCTAAAGTTTGACTCAAGCTTTCAAAGCTCTTTATATAAACGAAATATATTTGTTTCATAAATGCTCATGGAAAACAGGAACCCAGAGAAATGGTACAAACTTCATGGTAAGTACATCTATTTTTCAGGTTGCTTTTCACTGGTTTCTGGCTGTAAATACCTTCCTGCACGTAGCTGTAAGCAAAGCGTTGTTGTGTGTCAACAGTTCATTGTACCCTTCTGACAGGGTAATAATTCTAGCTTCCAAACAACCTGAAACTTTGAAGATAAAAGTCTGGGTTTCCTGTAAAAACTATCTCCAAAATCTATTTGTAACATCTTTCTAAAATGCTTTCGTTCAGGATGAAATGTTCTCACACCCTGAGCAACCCTTTCTAAGCAAATACAGCCCTGACTCCATAGCCCACAAAGTGCAGAACTAGCCAGTTTTGGTTTATTCTGTTCTGTTTTGACCAAACAATTTGCACTGGAAAAGTGACAATTCAGTGAAAATAAAGATGACCCACTTGTCAGTTTTGTTGCAATTTTCATCAGGAACATCTGCACTCAAGTCTGTTTTCTATTTTATTTTATTCTAATTAATTTTTTCTGTGAAAAAAAAAAAAAGACACCTCTGTTTTTTTTCCCGTAATCTGGAATGAAACAAAATGTCCAGCCAACACTACTGAGTTCCTACCGAAATGCTGAGGACCTTTGCACTCTGAGAATACCCAGTACACCCAAGAGGACAAAGTATTTCACAGGACTATGTCCAAAATGTCCGAGAAAAGGGATAAAAATAAAACTGTTTTGATGAAAGCAAATTCTCCACTTTTGAATGGAACAACCATTGCCTAAGTCAGAACAAAAGTTACTGAAGTAAAACATGGCAGAACTCATCCTATACCTGAGAGTACTTTGCTCTTCTTTCTTAGGCAGCAAACTCTTGCCATTTTCCCACTATCGGCACGCATTTCACTGTGTGGTTCAGTGCGGTTCACACTTCTGAGGGATAGGTTCCCTTTTCCCAGCCATTCCTAGTATGGGCTTCACTCTGGAGTTGTCAGCCACTCAGATTAGAGTGCTAGTGACAGTATCTTGTAAATGTGCTCATATATATACTCCCAAACAAAAAATCTATGCACTTTACTCAGCACACCGGCTGAGAAAGTATGTTACCAGCTTTCTTGTACCCCAAGAAGACAGATAGGCCCTGTCATGGCTTTTCATTTAACTTAAACTCTGAATTCCACAGACTAGGGTGCTCTTCCAGCAAGTCAACCACAGCTGACCAAGATCAGTTCTGAAATGTAATGGCTGGCATAGCTCTGCAGTATCCAAGTTGAACAGGTAAATGAAGAAATGAAGCTGCACATGTTAAAAAGCTTAAAAATCAAAGCACAGTGACTTGTTATTTCTCTTATGGTAAAGGCAGTAATTATAAAGTCATTATAGAGCAAAGGCTGGAAAGAGGCATGGAGAGACAATGCTCAGTATAGTAAAACAGGGGATATAAAAATATTACAGTATGAGATATGCCTTTTCCACAAAGGAAGAGAATATGTTTGACAAGAATGGCCATAAATACTGTTTCTATAACTCACATGGGATGAAATGCAAAGCCACTCAGAGCCTTCACGTGGCACTGAAGTAGACTCTTCAGGAGCTCTGAAACAGCTTGATTCCCTCTTACCTCTCTCCCCATGCACTAAATTACATCCTGAAGTGGTGTAGCCAGGACTGGAACCAAAAGCACAAGAGCTTTCTAAGGGGATTTTCAGTGGGATTTTGCAGAGTTAACTGGTTTAGATAGACAAGGGAACACAGTCAGCCCAAACTCGGTCTCTGGAGGCTGGCCCCTTGTAAATCATCAAGCATCTGGGAAACAGCTTGAGGAGATGTGAGTAACTCCTGTACTTCTTGTAGCAACTAAGATGTGAGACTAAAACGACAAGACCTTTCCAAGCAGACAAGCATTGTCCTCATCAGATACACTGGGGGAACTCGTGGAAACCAGACACTGGCTATGGAGAAAGTCAGGAAAAAAAACACTTGAGAAAGGATGTAGGCAAAGGAAAAGGCAGTGCCTCTTTCAAGGCACTGAACTGTCCCATGCTGCAATGCAATACAATGCAGTATTATAGTGTCCTGAATGTCACATACTAACTGTATTCCATAACGCTTTATGGGAGTAAATAGAAGACGACAGTGAGTAATACACTGCCTGTCACCTTTACTAAAAAGCATATAAAATCATTTCACAATGAATAAAAGTAGGTGTTAAGTCATAAGGCAAAAAGGCCATTTAAGCAATACACAGAAGGAGGATATTCTGGATGGCAGGAGCTACACAGACATCCTTGCGCTGGGGGAGGGACACCATCTCCTAAGGAAGATGAGTGGGCAGGAAGCTGGGAGACATCCTTCGCAGTGAGGCAATTCCCTGCAGAGAGTCTGAACTGACTGGAAAGCAGCTTGCTCTATATTTTATTTATCTGAACTAATCTCTCTTTTCTTTTCCTCTTAATTCTTTCCCAACCACTATTTTTAAACATAATGGTATACATGATAGTCCAGCTGTCCAAGTTAGAGGAGCTCCCATTTAAGTGCTCAGAGCAGCTGCATTTTCAGAAGTGCTTGCCTTCCTCCCCCTGCATGGAGGGCAGCTGGGTGTCAAACTGGGAACTGGGAAGTTCAGATCAATATTCAGAAAATTTTGCTTGTCTCAAGACTCCCCATCATGGGTGGCCAGTACATCCAATGCTTCTCCTTCCCATCTAGGGCATGTTCTCCTAATGCCACACTGCATGCACAGCAAGATTCAGAAACAGATTTCATCCTGCATTTGCTCTGGATGCCTGCATTTCATTGCAAGCTTTAGCAATGTATCGACACATTCTTGTTAAAGCTACTCTCAGTCATGACATACTTACTGCAGAAAGAAGTTTGCTTTTATTATCAGTCAACAGACAAAGAAGTCTGTCACTAAAATAAAAAAAAAAAAAACCAACAAAACACATACCAAAAGGGAATTACTGCTTGCTAATAGCTAATTTGACATCTGTTCTTGGATATCCATTGACCAATGAGAGTCCATAACTGTCAATTCCTTCAGAAAGAAAAAGAATTCAGAGAATGACCTTGGCTAAGGACCTAACCAATAATATGGAACATTCAGTTCCACTTTTCTAAGGTTTCTGGAATTTTAGCCTCACTTCCTAAGGTGTTGTCCTGTGTATAGGTTTGCTTCTGTCTTTTTTCCCCTTGTAGATGTGGTTGGCCAACCTCAGCAACTTTGATACAGTGGTAGAGGCTGAAAAGATACCATATTCTGGCATGTTTTATGACAAGAAATATACCCTCTTAAATCCCATGGAGCGTAACCTCATGAGCTCATCCTCTGCTACAGCTGAGGAGAGAGTTGCTGGAAACCATGTGAAGTTCATTTTACCACTGGTGAAACTATTTGTTATTTCAGGAAAGGACCTTGGGAGTTTGCACGTGGGAGTTTTCCACATACAACCCTCCTCCCTCACGGCTGCTCTCGTTGAAACAAACACAGCAGTCAATGGTTTGCCACCAGTTTTTAAACAAACGAGATAACCTTCGGGGATAATAATAGCTCTTCAGTTCCTTCAGTTGAAAATTAGCCTGATCTAAATAGCTGAATCCACAGAGTGAGACGTAAAGAACAGTAAAACATTTCTGAATCCAGGCCACAAATCAGTTCATCTCGGGGACAGGCATGGCAAGCAAGCTGTATTTATGGCAGCCTGTTCAGATATTCATTGGCTTTTTTTTATTCCCCCACCCTCCTGCAATGAGGAGAAACTTTATTTGTTATCCATAAAGTGTAAATCAGAAGAAAAGATGAAAGAGTTCATGGTTGAAATAGTGTATTCCATAGCTGGTCACAGCTTGTTGGGAAGATATAAAACTGTAAGGTCATTTACTTTGTTAAAAACGATTTTTTTTTTAGTGAATGTAAACAATAAAATGAATCCTAGTCAGTAAACAAAACATCACATTTCTGCTCTCTAATGAAGAAAATAATACTATATGGTAGTACTTGTCTTAGACATCCCCGTCCTTTTAAGGACAGAAGCCTAACACACCTAGGTCAGCTCTGCTCCCACCACAATTCACCAGCAGTTCTCCAAGCAGGCAGGCCAAGGGAGGGAAAGGGTTGGGATCGCCAGTAATGAAACAGGAATAGCACAACCCTGGCCAGGCTAAAAACTGTAAATTGTCTCTTATGGAGGCGCTAAGCTGAGAAAACAGCCATTCTGGTATAAGGATGCATATGTAAGAGTATATTGGGCCAGTGGATCCAGTTCAAAGCATTACTTCAGGTTGCTTTCAGCTTTATACAACTTCAATAGTCCTGTTTATTTCAAGAAGACTACAAACTAACTTATAGTTAAGCTCATACTTAAGGAGTTTGGTGGATCAAGACCCAAATAAGAGAGTAGCATTTTAACACCACCCTACGTATTACTTGTCACCCAGCAACTAAGCAATTAAGAAGTGGACCCAAACCCCACTGGAGTTGATGAAAGACTCTCAGTTTGGTTGGCTTGCCACTGAATTTCAAAGAAGCAGCTCCAGGTACTTGCTCCTTCTCTTACCAACAGGCCCTTTCTTTTTATCAGGAGCATGAAAGATACTCCAGGCGTCATCAGAGTTCAAAGCCAAAGCATGACCTGTTCTGTCACTGAATCAATATCAAAAGATGTTGTGTGCGTGTTCAGCCAAATTCAGACCTCATGTGCACTCACTCAGGTCCCTCTGAATCCCTGAGCTGTGTGGAGATCTTTGCTAGAAGAATATGCTTTATACCTATATAAGATATATCAAAGCAATGAAAAATCGAGCTGTAGTTGAAAGAAGCAAAATTAGCCATTGCAGAATACCAATACAGAAGGTATCAGAGAATGAAAAAACCCAGCTGTCTAAAATTCAATTCAGAGCCATCATCCATTTTATAACAGAATGGTCAGTAGTCTGCCTGTCCCTCTGTGCAGAGCAACGCCACAAGTCTTGGCATTACATAGTCAATCTACGGTCGAACAGGACCTCAGCAAAGACCACTCATGAGAATATTAAGTGGGCAACTGACAAGGAAGTCCAGGTATATAATTCATAGAGACAGCCTGTTACAATGCTTCTCACTATAATAAGCATTATTTTATTTGCATTTGATAATATTATTTGTACTGTGGAATGGTCACCATCATAACTGCATTTTGAATGTGGTACTAAAGAAACAGCCCTGAAATGAAGAACAAGCTGGACTGCATTTTGGTGGGATGAAGGCTGTGACTCTCCTTTGTCCCCCTTTGGTGGGCGCCTTGCTCAGACTTCCACAGATGAATACCGAGAAAACAATTCCTTACTTATTTTTATGGGGATATCAAACTCTGTGATGTTTGCTTTTTGCAGTGACTTGTATTACTTGCCTTTATTTGACTTCTTGATAGAGGTTTTGTTCTACACGAAAGAACATGCTGAATGTCTTACATGAAAGAAAAAGTGTCTATAGAAAAGTACCATATGTTAGGCCAACATATAAAAAACTTTGTTAACTGCTAGTTCTTTCATGGTTGGTAGTGTTGCAATGCATCTCTCTGTTGGACTCTTAAACCAACAGCAAACTGAATGTATTTTTCTCTTGAGATTCCATAATTAAGTATGAAAAAGGAAAATATGTATATCAAGAATGCGTAGCTCTAATGATGTGGAGTAAGACTAATGCAAATAACCCCATGATCATGAGAACAAAAATACATAAAACCTTGAGAAACTGTGAGAAAACATAAAGAGGAAAATGACTCTCCTGGTGCTGCAAAGAGCTTAAGGGAAACCTGATAACTGAAGCAGAAGTTTGCAGTGAGCACCAGTACCTCCATGAGAAGGCTGGTAATAACAAACTTGTGTAATGCCTTGGACAAGATGATGCCAATTACAGACACAATGGCTACGAAGCATGAATATCAACACCGGACTTTAGCTCACATTGTTTTGCAAGGAACTAGCACTTTGTGGACTTAGGTACTCCAAATTTTCCTGTTTAGGCAGTGGCTTCAAGTAAGCAGACCTTTGTGGGAAGCTTCCTTCAAATCCTCCTGGTGCAATAAAAATATACTCCTTTTTCATTTTCCCTTCATTATTTTTCAAATTTTTATGACCAAGCAAGGACTTTTTGCCTCAGAAGTCTGGCACAGCTCAAGTCTTAAAAGAGAATTTGTTTTAAGATATTGTTTTAGAAACTGTTTCAGTCAAGCACTCCTAAGACTCAACAAGATGTGGAATTTCCTTAAAGAAAGAAAAAAGTCGATAAAAGGAAAGAGAAAATCCAGGCAAAGGGGGAAAGGCTTATCATGTTAAAGATATTGTAGCAGATAGACAAGCAATTACTGAGTGGAAGGTCGTATGTTAGAATATTAGGTAGTAAAAGGAGAAGCTCTTTCAAAAGACAAATCAAGGCAATCTTCTCTTGTAATGTGAGCTTCCTTACCCTCTGTGCCAGTATCGAAGATCTGAAATCTGTGGAAGGGAGTGAAACGTCACTTCTTATAATGGAAAGTCTGGCAATAGAATTCTAGCAGACATTGTTTCCTTGGACTGAGTTTGCCATTGGCATGCTTTTAGTCTCTTAGGGTCTGTATATCAACTGATTGCACAAAGATAAAAGCCTGTCAGAATATTTCAGTCCCTTTAAGGCAGGTGCGTTAAAGACCTAAGTACCTTAAATCTACCTAGATCTTTTTAAAAAAAAAAAAAAAAAAAAACATAGGCAGATCTCAGTGTATTAAAATATGATTGTTGGTAGTCTTTTCCTTTTTCTGTAGTAGCCTAACAGCTAAACCTCTTCCAAGGAAACAGGAGCCTGTGAGTAGGAGCCTGTGTTGTGATTCTTCTATTTGCTTGAGAGAATTCAGACCGCTTCTGTCTCCTCTCAAGGGACGGATGGGTTCTGGATGCTGCTTCAAAGATGGGTTGTCCATTTTCCAAGAAATGGTTAGAGGTAAAATGCAGAAGCAGTTCTTGGAGCAGGGACCAGAACCCAAGACTTAGCCACAAAGTAAATCCAGCAGCTTTTCTGCTTTCTACTCTAAGGCATGCTGTCCTGGCTCTCTGACAGTTTAGACCAAAGCACACCACAGCTCCCTTTTTGTCCCCATGCTTCAGTTTTCTCCTGCTGGAAACCACAGCACTGGGGCAAAGAGGGCAATAGACACTGAGGTCTTTTCCCAGCATGGAAGCAGAACACAAGCAGAGCCACAGGGACAGCTTTCCATCATTTAGAAAAAAACCCTGTCTTGAGAAACAACATTTCCCCAGTCTGGAAAGCAATTTAAGTTGTACATACTGAAGGTACTGAGTATTTTAAATGCAGAGGATCTTTCCTGTAAGTGCTTAGGATTTTCTCTGGAGGTTTGGCATCAGAACGCTGCAGAGATGTCATGTGGACAGATACTGCAATTTAGCAACGTTTCCAGGCACATTCATAAAATTCTTGGCTGTGGTCTTCTTTTGCTGTTATGATCTTGCACCGAAGGATCATCTAGAGATTTCCTTAGTGCTGCACCAAAGAACGAAACTACATGTTGTGAAAGAGCAGATCTCATTCACTGCCAATATATATAGGGACCGGTGGCTGGGAAGATGATGCTGGTGTACATCAGCACAGCCCATAAGGTCAGGAGCTGCTGTGCCACATGCAGCAACAATCTCTCACACCAGCACAGCCACATCCTGATCACTGTAAGCTGAAACCAAAATTGGAAATGGAGTTGGCTCCAAAGGCTCGATTTATACATCCCAGCTTCCCAAGTCCTTTCTGGAAAAACAGCTGTTTGGCTGGTTACCAAAAGGAAGCGATTGGAAACATTCCTTCTAGGCTGTGTGGGGGTGTTTGACAAAAAAAGAAGAGCCTAAGAAGTTGTGGAGCTAAGCTACCATTCAGGCTCAACTCATACTGCTGCCCCATGCAGTCCCTGCTGCAGCCATCCCACCTGCACTCAGCCCCAGCGGTGCAGGGCTTCATGTATGGCTGGCTGGTCACAGGTCTGCAGGGAGGGTAAGGATGTCGTGTGATGACAATCACGTCATTTTTAGTTCCAATTGTGGAATTTACCAGTCGTTTAGTGATACCTACTGCATGAGTCGAGCCACCTAGTGCGAAATATTGTTCTCTTACTGTTTCCTCATTGTAGTGCCCAACACCGGAGGGGCAACGTAAAGTGTAATGTAACGTAAATTAAAAAATACGTAAAAAAAGCAGTGTAAAGACACACACAGGTAAAGGTAATTCCAAGGTCAGAAGACTATTGCATTACAGTTCTCTGTTTAACAGTGGATGTCTCACTGGTTTTGCTTTCTGTCTACGTGACCCTAACATGTTCATCGTTAATTTTGTGGTGGTTGGAGATTCTGATCAACATTGTGTTGTGCTCTATGGAAACAAAGAGAGAGATAACCTGTTCTCTGAAAAGTTTACAGTTTACAAGATAAAGGATGGAAGAACTAGAGAAACATTATATATATCATTCAGCAAACCAGTGATGGGACAAAGAATCAAATATATCTTTCCAGATTTCTATTCCAGAGCCCTCACTGGGCAATGCCCTTAGAAAACCAGGTTTTGTTTTTTACCTGGAAGCTCCTTAAATGGGATGGGAAACTACAAATAATAACAATAATTAAAACAAATCGGCAGGTTCCTTCCTCCTTTTCTAGCAAATTAGTTTGCAATAAAAGGAAGACATGCATGGAGGTTTTCTTCCTGAGAGAAAGGTTTTCTGTCCCTTTTACCCAATAAATAAATTTCATCTCACACAATATCAGCTTAAAAACATGTTATCAGAGCAGAACTGGGACCTTCTGCTGCAGATGTTCTCAAATCTTTCATAATACATTTCCCTATTCTTAATTTTGTTAAGTTAGAGCCACAACAGATACTGCATGAGCAGATGAAAACACACTGAAACCTGTCTGGAGGAAACGATATTCAGGAGCCTGCTAAGACTCCATGGGGAACAGACATTATATATCTTTGTGTTCTGAACAGGGTTGAGTATACTGTTGGTAAATCAAGAAGTAATTAAATAATCCTTCACTTTCATGGGCCTTCGATGAACTCTCACTTTTAAACGGAAAACTGGAGTCCCCAGTGTAATCACACCGGAGGTAAAGCCAAACTTCAAAGTTGTCCTTTGACTGCGGATTCAGTGAAACATTTGACAGAAGAAGAATTGAGCAGTTAGTTACAATGATAAATTCAGCCAGCTTTGGCTCCAGATCTTGCCAGCAGGAACATGAAGCAGCACACTTCACTCCTCCAGCTTTCAGAAGACACATGAGACGACGTAACATTAACGAGCAGACACCATCAGCACCCCCTCACCTTAAAGCTTCCAGAGAAGCACAGTGAACTGACCCAAGTCAGTTTGCCTCTACCTTGCTGAAAGCCTAATGCTGTGGAGAAATGCCTGTAGATGTCACGGCAGAAGATTTAAGGCAGAAATCTCAGGCTGTGCCTTACTCCTCGACCTAGACTGCATATCAAAAAAGCAGAGAAGCACACAACGGTGGTATGCATGTGGCTGGACACCAGACGGGACTTTGATGCTTGGCTCAGGCATGACCAGAGTAGGTCCGTGGGAGCATGCAGGACCCAGCACGTGGAGACCAATGCCAGACCATGAAGGCTTGCAGCCTCCGGGCAGCCCTATGGTGAGAAGGCCCATCCTCCATCTGTGTTGGCTGGGGAAGTCAAAGGGGACTATTTCACTGCTGTCTCACCCCAGCTCTGTGCTGGTATTGACATTGTACATCTAGATGAACATCATGCGCTGAGATCCCGTCCACTAGAAAGGCACAGCTGTGTGTTGACTACTTAACACAGCTCCGAGCAGCTGTTTGGCCAGAGTGGAGGCCAATAAGAGGCTTATGTGACAGAGATAAAAAGGGTGCGAAAGTCCAATAAACAGTACTCTCATACCATTTCATTTTGTGAACACCCTGTGTCAGAGCTGTTGAATGGAGACAGGGACATACTGCACGATTTCCTAGGAAAACTTCATCCACACTAATGCTTGAAATGCAGAAGGCTACCTTGGCACTCCTTGGACTACCCAAACAAGCGACTTTCACTCAGTTAGCTCCGCATATCTTCATGGCATCTAGGATGACAGTCCAGTAAAATAAAAAATTCAGCATCAGTCCATCTCTACTCATAAAAAGTACAGAATATACGATGCCAGGGTTTTTTTATTAGCTTCAGCAACCTTGAGTCAGATATTACCAGGTATGACATCAAGAAAAGAAAAATAAATTCACCATAGTACTGCCTAAAACTATGCTTTGGTCTGTTTCCAGAAAAAAATGAGGAATAATAAATGTTCCTTTATTACATTTAAAGCTCAGAAAATAACAGTTACAAGCCACGTCACTCTTGCCAGGTTGAACCCTTGCCCAAAAGAGGAAAAATGTTGAAGTTTATGTGTTTGACACAAGAAAGAAAAGCAAAAAATTCAGCTTGGCAGAACAGATATGAAAACAGGATTAATGACAAATTTGGTATCAAAATTGTATTTTTCTGGTTTCTATTTGTTGGAAAGAATTTCAGAGACTTTTTTTCTTTTGTTGTTTGTTTGCCCTTCCAACCTGCTTCAGTCATTCCTGCTGAGTTTATCTCATTCTTTTCCATGGAAACCATGGAAGAATAGTCCATCAAAGGATAAAATTTTAAACCTTTCTTGATTTAGAGACTTCAGAAGTCCTACTTTACAGCAGATACTCAAGCATACTCAATAAGATGGAATGGCAACAACCATTTTTGGGTTCCCTAGGGTGAAATGTTCTGGGTTTTTTTATAGCTTAGACTGTAATTAAGAAAATACCACAACTATGACCTTGAATATCTTCTAGTATAAACTATAATTAAATAACTGACATCTTTGGTAAATAACAGCTGCACCATCAGTTGTGAGTAGTGTAAGTACTGTTTTATTTACACAGCTCTGCACTACTGTCCTATCAGTTGCTGGCCTCTGTATTGATTTACTTGATTTAATGTGGTTCTTTTTTTTTGCATTCTCAGGGTGCTCCTCATCTCACAACAGCTCCGTCTGTCTCAAACCTTCACTTCTGATTTGTTACCAAAACAAACTTCTTTTACATCATAAACCTCATGAGCTGTTACAAACACTGATTCAGTCCACGGTCAGCTGTTTCTCCTCTCTGCTTGCAGCTGAAGCTGGGCAGCTGCAGGGACCGGTGAGGCGCTGGACATGGCTATGGCCGTAGGGGAGGGGAACAGACGCCAGCTCAGGGGAGCTGCAGGAGCACTGGGGCAATTGCACAGAGATATTTCACCTCACCTCCTTCCCTCACACCAGATTTGCCAACCCAGTCCTTGCCCTTTCAGTGCACAAGATGTGGGGCAGCATTTTGGAGCTGTCGCCCTTGCTGTGCTCCCCGAGAACATCATGGGCTATGGACAGGATGGAGCGTGCTATGGCACGGGCTGCCTGCATCCACGCTTCCTCTCCAAACTACAGGTCCGTACGTACTTTTCAAATCCACACTGACATGAGCAAACACTACCAAGATTTGTGCAGCAAATATTTGGCGAGGCGGTGGTCCTCCCTCCCTCTGTGCCCGGGTGCAACAGGGTCAGCGCTGGCACGCACTGGCAGAAGGCGGTGGTGTTCCCAAAAAGCAAAGCTGAAATCCCAGCAGACCTGCACGTCGCAGCCTGCCGAGGGTTTGTCTGATACACAGCTGCAAGGTAAAGGCTGTGAGTCTTCCTGATTCATTCGCTTTAATTAAGGGACTGGTAATCCCCTACCTGCCAATTCAAGTCTAGCCTTATACACATTTACTTGGTTATTTCATACATAAAGCTCTAAATAAAATGCCTTTCTTTTTTCTTCCTACTTTTTAATCGATGCAGAGAACCATGCTGTCAAGAAAGAAACAAACGTTCCACTAAACCCATCTCAATGGACAATTTGTTTCTTCAATGCCGCATTTAAGTAATAAAGAAAGAATAAACATAAAATTCTAAGAAATAAAATGAAAACACCCTTAAAAAACACTTGTCTGAGGCATATTAGGATGCTAATAAACTCAGATCAGACATTTACAGACAAAGCTCGCTCGCCAAATCCATTCTCATAAAGCAATAAGACAACCTGGAAACAGACCACTTGCTTGTGTAAATCATCAGCATCCTTACAGTGATCACAGCTGTTTACACCAGCTGAGGATCCGGCCAGAGCAGCAGATGAAAGGGGAAAGAGAAGACTCGAAGAGCAGGATGCAGAATGTGAGAAGGAGCAGGGGCAGCAAATGCCCAGAGCAGTGAAACACTGAGCTCATGAGAAATTGAATTAAATCAGCTCATAGTGATATCAGGGGAAATTCAAGATGTGCCTCTCTGACCTATTAATTAGAGTTGAAGAAATAACGGATGTTTTTCATTCACAGCTTGAATTGGGGAGGGGAAGATTCCTATTTATATCAACATGGGATGAGTTGTTTGATCCAAAGGAAAACATTCATGTATTTCTAAACAAATATTAAAAGATAATACATCAATTTTTTTTTTGTCATTTCTGAATTATCTTCTGGAAATAAAAGTAATGGCTGAATTCAGCCAAATTTGTGAATTTCATTCACTACTTTTCACATTTTTAGTGGGGTTATAATTTGCTGGGGTCAGTAAGGCACCCTTGAAAGGCTCACGCACCTGCACTGGGGACTCTAGTATGACTCAAGAGACCATCAGCTCATCAAGCAGTGCAAATCAGTATTGTTCAGATGACTAAAATGGAGCTGGTCTGAGCAGCTGGGGCTGAGCAGCGAGCGTGCAGTGAAGCCAGCTGCTCTTCAGCTGGCAGGAGCAAGACCTCTGAGCTCCCTGCCATTACCAGAGAGCAAATGAAAACACTCATCCCTTTACCAGAATGCAATGATCAATGCCTTCACCCAGGCAACCTAATTCCTGTTTTTTCCTTTCGTGGTCTCACCTTTTGAACAAAATTTCCACTACTGCACACAGAGCTAGAAGACAGATGTTGAAGTAACAGTTTGACAGTAAAATGCATAGTTTACCTTTTATAAAATTACTCAGATGCTATACCATTTGTGAATTTTTTAAAACTAATGTAATCCCTTTAACATTGTGTTACTGACATAAATATGTAGATAGTTTCAGGCCCCTAATTCAAAATTCACCTAAAATCTTGTCAATAGCAGACTCCTGGGCATGGTATTTGGTTTTGTTTTTTTTTTCCCTCCCCTCCTTGAATCATCTGAAATACTTCCATATGGCCATAAAAAGACTGCTTTTAAGAAGCAAGTCCTGAAAGAAATGGAAACTAGTCATGAAAAGCCTATGAATCAATTAGATATGTGCTGAGTTCTTCAAATTCTCCAAATACAGGTTGCTCTTTATGTCAAGATGCAGAATTATTAGCCTTTGTATACCATAACAATTAGTCAAGAAATCCAAGGGCAGGAGTCAGCTCAAAAAACCAAAAGGTTTGGATGAGCTCGTTCCAAAAAAGCACATTGGCAACGGCACTTTGTTAAAAGGAATATTAAAGGACAAAAAGTCAAGCCAACTGAAGGCTTGAAACAAGATAAACAGTGAAAAGAAAAATTAAAAAATTGGGGATTTATTTTTGTAGTTGAGAGGGTACAGCACGGATGTAGGGTTTCGTTTTTTTCTCCCCCAAAAAGACAAGAACTCACAAGCCGGACCAACTATTACAGAGGAAAAATGTTTGCAGAGAACAACTGTCTACCAGGACATAATACACAGCTGATTACAAGGAAGCCTGCAGACTGTATTTTCTCTCAGAAACTAAAGGAGGAAGAGGCAAAGACTGTCAAAGCATCTGACATTACCATAAATATCTAAGGTTAGTGGAAGGACATTAAACATAGTATTAGTCTCCAAATTCAAAAGTGGTAGATAAAAAAGGGAGTTTTCTTCGCTGCTGAAAAGACAAGAGATGCGTTAGAGCTATAAATTATTAGCATCTTCGTAGTAGCAGCAATATTGTTAATATACAGTAACTTCCAGCAGACATAAGACCAAGGCTCTGTTATGGCAGGTATTGACAAATATAATGGGAAATAGACTGTAGTCCTAGGAGGCTACATATTGAATGGGTATCACCAAGGGAATCTAAATTATCTTGGGATTCAGACAAAATTTACAATTCAGAGGGATTGGACAATGGATTGCTTTATCAGGAGAATCAACACATTTGTCATTACTCATATTCTTTGTACCCCAAATTGTGGCTAGATCTAAAAACACCACTTGAGCATTGTATTTATAGTACAGTTCTGGCAGAATTGTACTTCTGAACTCCACCAGCACACTCCATAAAATTTCTGCCTTTCTTTTTAGGTGCCTGGGAGCCTGGGAGCACTGCACCTTCTGCAGGGCTTTGCCTTCCACGTTCTGCCACAGCCCACATCCAGGAGATCCCAAACACAGACTGACTGGGCACAAATTATCCTGATCCCATGTTTGTAAGAGTTAATAGGCATTTTCTGGCAGATCACAACAGCTTCTCATCAGGCATGCCATGGAGCACTGCATACTGTGATAGAAGTCAAAATGTTGATAGTTCGAATTTCTGTGCATGCAGAACTATACATTCACAGCCATTTTTTGAAAATCTGCATAGACAGCTAAGACACTTCTGCATGCATGCCTCTGGTGATTTTTTTTTCCTCAAATGAGCACATCTATGATTAAATTATAATAGCTTTCTACATAGTTTTCTTAATGTTTAGACTGATTGATAGAAGAATATGTTTTACTCCCATTACTGGAAAAAGCTCTTTTACTGAAAGTAAATAGTGATTAAAGAAACTATAAACATTGCTTCATTCAGAATTAAAGCTACTTCAGCTACTTCTTTCGTAAAAACTACAGAAAGAAGTGAGGCAGTCAGGGTGCTGTTATTGCACAGAATCTGCTCACAGCACAAGTATTTTTTAAGTGTTTTCCTATTTTTGCAGGAAGTAATACAATTATCAGAATAAGCTTGGATCTCAAAATGTTTTATTATCCCCCTCACTGCCATTGCCAGCATGAATAAAAGGAACCAAGCAGACAGAAAGTGAAAAAACTCAAACCACAATTAAGTTGCAATTAGTTATTATGAAAGGCTCCCTTGTTATAATATCCTTTATTCTAGATCCTGCTTGTCATTAGAAAGGGAATTGATTATTACAGAAGACACCCAGGGGCTTAAGCACATTCCGAACGAAAAACAGATATCTGGAGAGAAAAGCCCCCACTGTTCTGGCCAAGCAGACTTAGCGGAGGATGGTATTTGTGGAGGTTCATGTAGCCTCTCTGTTAGGACATAAGATTATTCTCCTTGAAGCTGCGTTAGTTTCATCAGTAACAGGACTGGGCTCCAATTTTTCATTCGTGTTGGATTTTGTTTCTGTTCTTCTTTTCTCCCCATCCCTTTTTCATGGTTGGGAAAGATGTAAACCGTATAAACAGATGGGATTTTGCTACACTAGTTAACATGTTGATCAATCACATCATCTGCTGTGTGAGCCACCCTTCCCTTCCCTCTCCTCCTTCCACAAACACACAAAGAAAACCACCAGACTGTTTGTATATCATTGGTCACAATGACAGGCAACACATTTCAGAATCTACCCTCCCACTTCGAACATATAAAGGTCTACACAAGGTTTTTGCACCTAACTTAACCATAGATACACAATGCCCAGAAAAAACCTTGGTGCTGGTTTCTGCTGTGCAGTGCAAGATCTAGGACATACGTGCCCACAGCTTCTTGGAAGTCTTCCTCCAGGGCTGGCAAAGGAGCATGCCACAATTGCCTGAGGACACCTTCAGTGACGAGTTTATAACATGGCTGTTGCTCTTAAAATGTATTATGGCAGCGACTTGTAGTCCTCAGGATTCAAGGCGTTTCCTGAGGTAGACACCATATGGTTATGCAAAACCCTTCTGCAAAAGCTGCTGTGATAAGTGGCATGATAGGAAAAGAAGTGGAAAAGGAGCATGAAAACCAGATCACTGCAACAATGATAAGTGATAGAAGAATATATAAGAAGCAACAGTTGCTGCACATTCATTAGTAATTATATGTCTAGTGTTTGCCAGTTGAAAAATGCTATGTGGTCTGAGGGTAGAAAAGAAAGTTTGGAAGAAAAGGTAAATTTTTTTAATTAGACTAGAAGAATTGGCTTAAAAAATCAAAACTCCTTTGGGCACAAAGTATTTTCACTGATCTTCTCTTTTTGTGGCTGAGTCCCATTGGTGAGATTTAGAAGTGGATTTTTCGAGATCCTTACTCCTTCATATAAGGGACTTGGGGGTGCGGGAAGGGCAGATGAAATTCACTCACCAGACTACTGGGACCAGAGCTGGTCTCCTGGAAGTGAACACCCTGAGGAAAATGGAGGAGGGCCAAACCACTCCTGACTTAAACAGCAGGCGTCCTGCATGCATGCAAATGAGACGTCAGAGCTGGACTCCATTTTTTTAAGGAAACTTAAATAGAATTAAATAGAATCATACCTACTTGATTCCAAGCACTTTTTAGCAGTAATTAACACACACAGATTGCAAAGCTCTTCTAGCAGCTGTGATGCTGCTGTTCTATAAAAATGCTTAGGAAAGACATGACACTGCTCCCTGCCTTAAAAGCTGCCATCTAATAAAAGCAGACATTAATTCCAAATTGCATTCAGAGCACACGGGGGAGCAAAATCAATGTTTGGCCAAACAGATCAAGGAAAACAACTCCTTGGCAAAGGAACTGTGTTTTTCAGGCTCCTACGTGCCCAGTTCAAATGCTACTGAAGTCAATGCAAAGACTCCCTTGGGTTTGTGATAGAAT
This sequence comes from Platalea leucorodia, assembly GCF_965183815.1. Taxonomy (NCBI): domain Eukaryota; kingdom Metazoa; phylum Chordata; class Aves; order Pelecaniformes; family Threskiornithidae; genus Platalea; species Platalea leucorodia. The sequence goes on from NC_138824.1 coordinate 16,148,829, forward strand.
CAAAAAACGGTGCCAAAAAAAATTAAATAAAAACCCAAAACCTTGACCATGAAGCACATTTAAAATGCAAGCAATATACACCTCATATTCTCTGGCCCCAGTGTTTTAGTGTGAGAATCAGGCAAAGGTGCACAAGGTCCCTTCAGATGGTGTACATATTAGTGAGAGAATTTTGCCAACCAAGATTTGAACTGAAATATCACTTACGCTTAATGTTGTCTGAAAGAGCTGTAGCATCTAATATTTAAACATCAAAGGAGTTGAACATATCCCAGCAAAACTATTAATCTTTAAAGGCAGAAGAAAGCTAGTATTTTCAATACACTGAGAGACTGAAGATTTCTGTGCATTATCTTACTATTGTCCGATAACCTGTGTCCATTCAGAGGTAGCAGCACATGCTTAAAATGTTGAAAAAAAAATTACATTCCAGCAGTGGCAACAGTATGGATGCAATTGACTTTTGACTTTGATTCCTTTGAAGGAAAAAGGCTGAAAAATGGGGCTGTATTTATGGCAAATTCAGTGCAAAAGTAGTTGGAGAAAGGAAGAGAGAAAAAATGCTAAAGCTTTTCTTATGAAGTGACATCTGAACTTCAATATAAAGATTCAATTATTATTTATAAAGTTGTGTTCTCAATAGACCTTTTCATCAAACCCATAAAGGAACAAACAACTTCAGCATTAATCATCAATCACTTGTATTTCACCATTTTTTTCCAGTTTTGTGGAGGGTTTACCACTAGAAAGTGGTTGCTAAAAACCTGTACTAATCTCTGAAACTGCTTTTCTTTAAAAAAAACTTCCAAAGTTTTCTTAAAAAATACATAAAATACAGGCAAAGGAACAAAAGAAAAGAGAAGCAGCAGACAGAACTCATATTGCCAAAGATTACTGATGTTGTGTAAGCATTACGCACAATCTAAGAGCAAGGACTTGCTGCTCTTCAGGATACAATCTTTTATGCAATACTCATTAATTTCTGCTAGAGAGAAACCACGGGCAATGCTATTTTGGTCTTCTTAACTCCATGACCGAAATGTCAAAATTGTATGCGTAGTATTGCCTTACAAGTATTTGTATTCTGTGACTAGATTCAAATGATTTAGAGCATTTTTCTGACACCAATCATGCTCTTCTGCAACGTTTTTGATGACCTTTTCCATGTCTGGATATTGCAGTTATATTAGAGAGTCAGAACTGACTAGGGACCCAAGATCTCAAGATCCAAACTTGAATTCACTCTCTCCCACATGGTTTGCTTCAGCAAAGCCTTTGCATAATACTAAATTTCCAGAAATAAAAGTTAACAATTGTGATTAAAAATTATTTTTGTGAAAATCAACCAGCTTTATGGAGTACTAAGATAAATAATTTCCCAAAGAGAAAGGATTTCTGTAGAGAATAATCTAGGAGCAAACAAAACTTAGACCAGTATTAAGTTGTTTAGCTGTGTTTTATATGCATCAGTGATGCCAAAGCCGGTGAATACTACTGTGAAAAGGAAACTGGGTAAGGGATGGAGAGAAAATGAGACTTCTGTTCATGTCTCTTAGTTGTTCCTAAAGGTGCTAATGCACGCTACAGTAATACCCAGGCAGGTCTTGGGGAGATGCAGGACTATTCTCATTCAGAAAGTCCATGACTGAAGAAGGAATAAAATGGCTTGGGGAAAAGAAGTAAAGCTCTTCTCAAAACCTCACTGAAGACATTTCAGAGCAGTTTTGAGATAACAGGCAGCAGTTAACTACCTAATCAATAACCTAATCACACCAAACCCAAATCATTGTCTAAATCTGTGATCAACAGGTCATACTCACAATGTCATTAAAAAAAATAAAGGAAATAAAAAGAGAAATGGGGACAAGGGATAGTCCTTATATGTATCCAAGAATCAACAAATACATTATTGTCAGACAAACAGTTCACAGATGATATAACCAGAAGGGAGCACCATGAACATCCATTATAACTTGTGGCAGGATACAGGCTATAGCCCAAAGCCAAAATGTATTAGGTTAGAAACAACGGTTCTGTGAACAGCAGAACAAATGAAGATTGGTTTCCTACTGTCTCTCTCTTGCTTGCTCAACTTCTGAGCTGAATTACAGCGAGATATTCTGTTATTTCTGCCTTTCCCCTTACAAACCTTACCCCACAGTATTTGGCAGTATCCCACAGACCACTCCAGCAAACGAGTCCCAAAGATATTATGGCTGCAGCATTTAACTGACCTGTTCAGGATAATGCAGTAAGACAGTGAAAGAATGGGTAGAATAACCTAACATGAACAGCAAGCACCTGACCTTCGGCTAGGACAAGAGCTCATGGTGAGCATTTTCCAAGGCCAGCCCCACTCTCGGTTTCAGACTGAGTGTCTTAACAAGAGGGATCAGGGAGATCTGTGGGAACCAGATCATGCCAAAATTGCCTTTCCTAAACCTTAAATGTGAAGATCAGGCCCAGGAGATAACTGATAAAATGTGTATATGTATATATACGTGTGTGTATACACATATATTTGTGGTAACCAATACCTATGTATGAGAAAGACATATGGCACTTTGGCTGCTTACAGGCAAATGTTTACAACTAAACACAGAGATGTCTCGCAGCTTGACTCCAGCAGCAATATGGAGTATATGTTCATGAATCAGATTTCTTCTAGAGGCCTCTAGGGATAATGAGCAAAACTAATTAAAATGCTGTCAAAAAAGTAATGGCATTCTTTCTCCATTAAATTCAGGCACGAATTTAATTCTCTGAATGCTGTGTCAAAGCTGCACTCTGAGAAGGACTAGTAGCTCTTGTTGGCTGAATAGGATGTAACCAGATCTCAGGGACTGTACACGGTATTTAAAGCAGCAATCTTTCACATCAGCAAAATACTGAATGGAAAAGGAATGGAGAGAGAGGAGTTCCCAGCTGCATTAATTTCTAACCCTGTCTTTTCCCAGAAATTACTATATAGCAAAGTGGTCAACTTCTTTTCTTCAGCTTCATCTAGGGTGACAGCATTTATGTGTTTGACAGACATGACGATCATTACTTGCCACCATACATTATGGATTCCAACCACATTTCCCACACCCTGCTTTGAAAGTACACACATATTGAAAAAGCAGAAAAATAGATGAGCAATTATATCAATTTATCGCACTCTGAATCCTAAGCATTGGAAGGAGCACGTTTGTCAATGCTCATTCACTTGATGGAAGAGGTCAACGTGTATAAAAGAAACAGTTCCCAACACAGTATTATCTAATCTTTCTGTCATAGGTACTTTTAATGTAATCTTCACATGGAACCTACATTTAGAAAAATGGAAGGGTCAACTTAACGTAACCAGGCAATTGCAATATTAAGTAAAGAAAGGATGGTGAGAATGAATAATCTTAGTACCACTTTGGTGGCAACATTGTAAATGTCTTAAAACAGCAATGTCCATTACTGTAAGCGGGGGAAGATTTGGGGGGCGGGTTTTCTGGTTTTGTTTTTTGATTTTTTTTTTTTTTTCTCCAAACCCTCCATTTTAAATACATAAAGCAAAAATTTCCAGTTTAGAAGACAGATATGTACAGTTCAGTTATAGGGGAGATGGTAGTTTTCTGTTACCCTATAAAAGAAGAATTCCAGGGACCTTGCAGGATTTTTCATTTGCAGCAGCACCTTGGCTTTATAATGTGAGTCAGAGAAAACTGCTATGGGACCCAGCAGCTACTCCTTGAGATTCTGAAGACATTCAGATCACGCTTAGTCAGAAATACAGCATGGAAAATATTTTTATTTTAAATAGATGTTTGCATAAGTTCGTATTCAATAAGCAGCATTTTTGACTTTGAGGGGCAGCTATTCATAGGGCTTCATCTATCCTCAGGCAGAGACTGAGGTGAAGAGAGTTCCTGCCATTTGCAAAAGGGATCTGAAGTCCCTCAACAGCACTTGGTGCAACTGCTCATGCCTCTGAAGCTACGTATGGACCTAAATGCCTAGAAGAACACAAGTGTCACTGTCTGCTCTTTGTTTTCTAACAAACATGAATAATATATGCAAAATTCACTCCCTCCCCTCTCAGAATTATCTGTCCTAGCAGAGATAAGGTTGTGTGCATTCGGTTGTCAAAAACCGAAGTAATGGGCTATACTGTAACTGTAGCTTGTGTCCTGTGCAAGGGTTGCGTGTAGCTCTGCCATCCCTCTGATGTACCAAGGGATGATGGCACTCTGCCACTCACAACTCGTGGTTTGCTCTGGGTCCTGAGGTCCAGAGCCCAGGTCAGACCACTAATTGCGGACACTGCCTCAGTAGAAGTATGCGGTCCTGCACACCCATGTCCACATGCACACAAAGCAAACAAGACTCCATAGTGGAACTGAACAGTATGTTGGCTTCAGGTCAGGGAGCTCTGATATACCACAGTCAGCAAAAAAAGAGCAGCTTCACAAGAGTTATTCAACACACGAAAAAGATTTTCCAAGGTAAGAAATACCCAAAGAAGGGGATTTGGTTTTCTGATTTCAGGAACAAATACAACCTTTATGGAAGCCTTGCTTTGTTCCAAAGGTAGAACTCTAATAAAAATGACTTTAAGTTTTATTACTTATGTAAGTCCTTTAGAGGTGCCTTAAAACCAAACATATGACAAACATTTATTTTAAAAGGCCATGCTCATGGTTTTCAGGGTCGAGAGTCTGAAATTCCTTGTTTGCCTGCTTTCCCTTGTTCAAGAGTAAGTTGCAGAGTCGACAGTGTGCCAAGCTAACAGAGTGCCAAGCTCCTTACCTATGCGACAGCCACAAACCCTGTAAAAGTGTCACATTTCTGAGGACTGAAAACATTGATATTCCGCAATACTCAACAACAAGAAAGAAGAACAAAGAAAAAGAAACAAGAAGAAAATGGAGTAAATCACCAAACCTGACCTTGTCACAATGCTCACATACTTCTCTGCATACTGTTTCACGTAATCCAACAGCAGCCATTAATAAACTGTCACTGCCAGGCAGTGAGACATCAAAGCTTTGCTGAATGCTCCAAACCTGGGATAATTCATTTAAATTAATAACTGACAAATGCTGAGCTTCGCTGTATCCAGCAACGTCAGATATCTATGACTAAAGATGTACTGATGCAGATAAAAAGAAACAGGTAGTCCCTTCCATCTCATTTACTGTGGTCCTGTTACCATGTTTCTGGCCTATAGTGTTGGCAGCATTTTCTCACTCCAGATCCTATATTTGTCATGCCATGCATAAGCCGTATTGATTCTTTCTGGGTAACAGGACACAGACTTTCACAGCCATCTGTACAGCTGATATGAAGCCTAAGCTGTCATCTTTACCTGTATCATGTAGACTTGTGCACCATTCATATCCATCCTGAAATCTCCTGCAGAAATAATTACCAAGGCATATGCTTTTGACCATATGACCCCGTCTATACATCACTTGCTGACCCGCTCTGCTCTACCGTATCAAATATAAAGTACTTGTCCTGACTTCCAAAACATGTATAATTTATTATGGCTCAGTTAAAATTTCTTACATGCTATCAAACTGTTGATAACTATAGTTGTCCTGACCTATGACCTGCAGTCTATGGCCACCATAGTTAGTTTGATATCTAACTTTCAAAGAGGCACTTTCCCATCAACCCCTGAGGAGCTCATTTATACTTCCTTACACTCTCCTGCATATAATGCCTATGAAAACTTTACAACAGCCAGGTCAGTCCAGCTGCTCATTCTTATGCTAGCTTCTTTTAGAATCATAGAATAGTTTGGGTTGGAAAGGGCCATCAAAGATCATCTAGTCCAATCCAGGGACATCTTTCACTACATCAGGTTGCTCAGAGCCCCATCCAACCTGACTTTCAACATTTCCAATGATGGGGCATCCACAGCTTCTCCGGGCAACCTGTTCCAGTGTCTCACCAACTTCATCGTAGGAAATTTCTTCCTTACATCCAATCTAAATCCACTCTCTTTCAGTTTAAAACTGTTGCCCCTTGTTCTGTCACTACAGGTCTCCCCGGAGTCTTCTCTTCTCCAGGCTGAACAACCCCAACTCTTTCAGCATTTCTCTACAGGAGAGGTGTTTCATCCCTCTGATCTTTTTTGTGGCCCTCCTCTGGATCTGCTCCAATAGGTCCATGTCTTTCTTCTACTGGGGACCCCAGAGCTGGATGCAGTGCTCCAGGTGGGGTCTCACCAGAACAGAGGGGCAGAATCACCTCCCTTGACCTGCTGGCCACGCTTCTTTTGATGCAGCCCAGGATACAGTTGGCTTTCTGGGCTGTGAGTGCACATTGCCAGCACATGTTCAGTTTTTCATCCACCAGTACCCCCAAGTCCTTCGCCACAGGGCTGCTTTCAGGAGTCTGTAAATTTAGCCTGCCATTGCTTGTGTTGGACTCCATCTGCTCAGGGTAATCTCCTCTTCTTTTTCATTCACGCAGCACTCAGGAGAAGGAAGATGTCTGACTGTATTGATGGCAGAGGGTAAGACTGTTTTTTCTTTGGGGAATGTGATCTGAACAAATTCAGGACTGGCATGTTGTTGTGGTTTAACCCCAGCCAGCAACTAAGCACCGCAGAGCTGCTCGCGCACTCCTCCATGGTGGGGTGGGAGAGAGAATCAGAAGAGCGAAAGTGAGAAAAGTCGTAGGTTGAGATAAAGACAGTTTAAATAGGTAAAGCAAAAGCTGAGCACACAAGCAAAACAAAACAAGGAATTCATTCACTACTTCCCATCGGCAGGCAGGTGTTCAGCCATCTCCAGGACAGCAGGGCTCCATCACGTGTAATGGTTACTTGGGAAGACAAATGCCATCACTCCGAACGTCCTCCCCTTTCTTCTTCTCCCAGCTTTATATGCTGAGCATGACGTCATATGGTGTGGAATACCCCTTTGGTCAGTTGGGGTCAGCTGTCCCAGCTGTGTCCCCTCCCAACTTCTTGTGTACCCCCAGCCTACTCGCTGGTGGGGCGTGAGAAGCACAAAAGGCCTTGACTCTGTAAGCACTGCTCAGCAACAACAAAAACATCCTTGTATTATCAACACTGTTTTCAGCACAAATACAAAACATAGTCCCATACAAGCTACTATGGAAAAAATTAACTCTATCCCAGTCAAAACCAGCACAGATGTGAACACGCTGAAGAGGGTCACGTCTTTCATCTTTAGCTGCCTGAAAGTAAGGTGTCTCATTAAACCTGTCACATAGGCTCCATTTACATTCCATGGATTCAGGATTAATTAAGATGCTTATCTTCTGGCAGGGACAGCTGAATTGTCTCACTTTAGGAGGACCATCCTTTGGCACGGTAATGCCCACCTTGGAGTAGGAGGCAGCAGGTGAGGGCACGGGGCTGTTTGTTTCTCCAGCTTCTTGCCAGGGACTCTGGGGACCACCCACTCCGGTCCATTGAGGACCTGCTCACACCTGGGCAAGGTCCAACAACCTGTGGTAACTGCCTAACTGCAGTCCCCCTCGCCACAGCCAGGTACCTCAGCCGAGACAGTGGCAGTACCAGGTCTCACTGAGAGGGCTGAGGATCTCGAGGACTGCTGGCACAAATTTTAACCAGCTCCTGGAATTTAACATTGCATCTATAACGACAGCAGGTCAGATTTAAGGAAAAAGGGATCAGCCTCCTGGTCTGCCTGCCCTGCAGTTAATACGCCGCCCACTCTGGAGTAATGGGGGCTTCCCATACATGACTTGAAGCGAATGGTTTATGTTAAGTTTTAGTGAGAAGCAGAGACCTAAACTGGCTCAGGAGCACTTTGGTCCCTCCTAACTGTGGGGGAAAAAAATTTAAAAAGATTCACTAGTCTTCTTTTCCTTTTGGACAAGACTGCATGTTTTGCCTTTTTTTGTACCCCTCAGCTAACTTGAAATCAGAGACTCATGTGCCTCTGACAGACTTGACATTAGCTGTTACAGGGTGCAAGATTTGACAACACTGACAACTTTACCCGATTTTGTAGGAATGCGTTGTTTCTGCCTCTTTTTTGAAAACCAGAATGCTTGGTCTCAGCTATTAGCACAAGTTTGGATTTTGCAGGTATTTCTTTCTCCTTGTTCCTTACGCAAACCAGCAGAGCTCAAGAGGAACAAAGAGGTTAAAAAGAGTAGGAATTGATTTTTTTTTTTTCCCCCTGCCACCATTTGGTGCTGCTGTGGGACCACAACAAACCTTGGCTCTCTGTCCCTTTTTTAATAAGGATAAATGGGACTGCCAGCCCCCACGCCACGTGACCACCCTTTATGTAAGAAAAAACGCCATCTGCATACATTTCAATTTCATGAGACAAGGTGCCTAGTTCATCTAAAATCTCTCTCCAGGGGTGTATATCAGTTACCTCACCCTCGAACATCCAGCTGCAGATAAAGTCACTAAGCATTTACACTGGTCAGAAACAGACTCAAACGGGGCACACATGAAAAAAAGATCCCAGCTGTTAGTGACCACTGCTGGCTGGGTTTAATGGGAGGCGTGTGATTTCCAACTTCATGCTGCCAATTTTGGGTATTCTGCGTACTACGACTCAGGAGTCAGGAATCTGTGAGGAGTGAACCAGAGACCCCCAGTGCTGTAGCAGACAATGATGCATGGGTGCACGCTCCAGTTGATGCGCCAGAGACAACATACCCGACATGAGGATGCACATCACCCACTGCTTTGAGATGCAGGAGCAGAGTGTAGGGCTCCCTCCTGAGCAGACCCTTCCTCCTGGCATGCACTGGTCAATATTGTGCCTCCCTTACACCACCCAGTCAGCAGGGATGTCGTGGAAAGCACACGCTGCCCTGTGTTCCCTCGTCTGGTCCATGGAGGCCCTGGTGCAACAGCAGGGAAAGTCTTCTTCAGCCTCGACCAGCAGATGCTCTGCATGGCGGCACTCGCAGGAGCGCTGGGGAGTATCCACTGAGCATGGACAAACCCACAGCTTTTCACTCAGACAAGTGTAGGTGGAGAACATCAAAAAGCACTTTCTTATCAGAAATTCAATCTGTCATCCCCCCCCATCCCCCGACAAATTTCAGGTCTCCATCAAAATACAGAGAAGTTATAGCTACTCAAACAAAGTCAACACATTTATCAAGATCAGAAAACAAACATTTTCTTCCCCTGTTTTATTCCCAGAAATGCCTGAAATTTTCTAGTCACCATTTTCCCAAACAAAATAATTAAAATAATATGGCTTAGGGCAGATATCCATCTTGGAAAAACTCATCCCAAGCTGTCAAAGTGTAGCACAGTCATTAATCCAAAAAAAAAAAAAAAAAAAAAAAGGAGGAAATGAATGAGGTCTTCATAAGAGATGCTATTCCTAAGGGTGCTCAATGGGACTGTGAGAGGAGCTGAGCTGATCCTTCCTCCCCGAACACGTCCCACCACACGGTCGGTGGTGTGCCAGCCCTGGAGCGTGCTGAGAGGCGGCTGCCGCCAGTCCTCCCCAGGGGCATGGTGGTCAGCACATAAGCTCTCTCTCCAAGCACAGAATTAAAAGAATAAACTCCAGGCCATGGTAGTGAATCCAGTCTAGCTTTAAAGGCAGACAGATATGATTAATAATCCGACAGATTTTTTTTTTTAAGAGCACTCTAAGTGTTTCTCAAGGAGCTTCCCTGATCCATCTCTACCATGGACCCCCTCTGCTTTGGTGCGACACAAGGGTTTATCAGCACTCCTCCAGGAAAAGTGCGTAACTCTGTCATAGCTCATCTCTAGTAATACAGCCAGACCCTGAAAGACTCACAATAAAACTCTTATCTTGTATCTCACAGTACACTGTTTTTTCCCCTCAACCTTCCTTGCTCCTTCTCACTCTTCTCTCTACCCATAAACACATAAGCCTTTAAGAGCATTTCCACATACTCCTGAGTGTAATCTTGTATAAAATATACACATTATATTAATTATATCTGAAAAAATAATCTCACAAAATAATTACCTGAGTTTTGTTTTTAAAAAAATGCCTATCACATTATGACATTCAGATTTCCCTGATTAAAACTGATTAAAATGTGCACACATCTCCCCCCCCCCCCCCGAAAAGAGAAGGTGAACACAGATGCTCTCAGATAAGACATCTTTAACTGAAAACTGCCTTCATATTTCATTCCCTGCAAGGATATACTTCTAAGTGCTATAACCAGAAAAATCTGCATTGCTAACTAATATACTTCAGTTTCAACTTATCCTATGTTTTTGAAACTCTTCAGTCACTGATGCCTTTGCCCTAGAAGGTCAATCATTTAAGAAGACAACATTTTGCCTTTTTAGAGCACTATATATCACAAGAAGTGTTGAAGAAAGAACTTCACTGAAAGCCCTTGATGAAACATTCCTCTGAAAAAACAAAAATCAATAAAATCTTTGAAGTGTTGTTCTAAAGTACAACTGGTCTCATTTTCTGATGTGCCAGCATAAAACTGACTTCTGAGCAATTTTTACAGAAAGAAATAAGTAGGAATTGTCTTATTTGAAATGGAGGCCACAATAAAATCAAAACTTATACCATCTTTTAGATAAATGCTTTGAGAGGCTAACAAAAATAAACAAATGCCAGAAACATTTTAAAATACTAATGACAGAGCCAAACGCTTGAATTTAGTGAGGTATTTGTTCAGCATCTACCTGGAATTTTGGATGGGGGAAAGAGGAATTTGAGCTCCCTGTTCCAAAGATCCTGCCAATTTTCTTGGAAAGAGGGTTGAAGAGGTCTGCTGGGAGTGCCTGCAGCCTTCCCTGCAGTCCCACCGATGCTGGTGGGGCTCAGGAAGATCACACGCAACCCACACGACAGGGCACACCCAAGCCCACAGCAGTCTGCTGCAGCAGACATAGAAGTCTGTCTGTGCTTAATTAATTTCAGTTTTTAATAGCATGCATCATTACCCTCTATTGTACTCGAACCCAGCAGGGCCCATGTCCACACTGCATTCATTAATTTGTACAAAAGGCAACAAGCTTTAGCTTCCACCCTTGCAAATGCGCACCGTGTACCTGTCACAGACCCACTTTGCACCAACAACCTCCTTATGTATTTATTCTGCCTTTCACTAGTGTGCTATAACATCTATAGAATTGTATAATTCCCAATTAAACCTAATCAATGATTAATGATAATACTGCCCCACAGGATCACAAAAGACTTTGTTGTCCTGTCTTAAATAAAAATTGCTAAGTTATAATGTACAATGAAAGGTGTACAGCTTGCCATTTCTTTTCAGATGTTCAGCAACATCTTCCCTTGTTTCCAGGGCTATCATAGCACTTATGGGATACTCCTAAGCATCAAAGTAATGTTTTAGCTCCTTCAAATATCACATTTTCATGTTGCATTGGTAAGAAATGTTTTTGACTTAACATACTTTTTATGCATGTCACTGCCTTAATATGTTTTCACACAGTTGTTCTTTTTCTTTTTTTTATAATACCATAATTTTTATGTGTTAAAGCATCTTTGTGAGATTGCTATTCAAAAGGCATTCCTTAGAAGGAAGGTTAGAAGCAGTTAGAAGAGACTGTTGTGCCATTTTTTTTCTAGCATCCATCAAGAGGAGTACAAAACAAATACTCAGACCACTTCGAAGTGACCATGGGCAATGGTCTCGCAGTGCTCCTGAGAAGGACAGAGCACTGCCCTGTCCTTGTCTCGCAGCTCCCACCTCTGAAGACGCCTCCTGAAGAGCTGCTTCCACTCCCCCTTTTACGTTCCACATCTTGTTTCATTCCGAAACATAATTCAGCATCACTCCTACACTGCAATGCTCTGTGCAACCTCAGAATTAAATTATTAGCAGTACACACACACGCTGGCAGCATCGATGTGCCAGTGCTACACTAGGCATCTGACGAAACACGAAACATCCCTCGCTCAAACCAGACTCGTGTCACTCTGACCTTCAGCCAAACATTAATGTCAGGAACTATTAACTTTGCTAAGTTCATTATGTATTGAGTGTTTTTCTTGGAAATATTCTCATTTGTAATCTTGTGTTGTATAAGGTTATGCTCAGGATTATATGATTTTCATAATGGTCTGGAATTGGACTTTGAACAACATTATGAAGCTGGTGAAGGGTCTAGAGCACAAGTCTTATGAGGAGCAGCTGAGGGAGCTGGGGTTGTTTAGTCTGGAGAAAAGGAGGCTGAGGGAAGACCTTATCGCTCTCTACAACTACCTGAAAGGAGGTTGTAGCAAGGTGGGGGGTCGGTCTCTTCTCCCTAGTAACAAGCGATAGGACAAGAGGAAACGGCCTCAAGCTGCGCCAGGGGAGATTTAGATTGGATATTAGAAAAAACTTCTTCACTGCAAGGGTAGTCAGCCACTGGAACAGGCTGCCCAGGGAAGTGGTTGAGTCTCCATCCCTGGAGGTATTTAAAAGACAGGTAGACATGGTGCTTGAGGACATGGTTTAGTCGTGGATTTGACAGTGCTAGGTTAATGGTTGGACTCGATGATCTTAAGGGTCTTTTCCAGCCTTAACGATTCTATGATTCTATGATTATTAGAAAACCAGAACAGCCATATTTATATTTCCTTAATTTTGAGACAAATAATTGCAAATAGAGAAGAAACAGATGGGCAATCACAGCAAACAGAAGCAGATATGGTCTCTGTCTAAACTGCTGCTGACTCGTGTCACCAGATCACCACTTGAGCAAAGAATGAGACATCCCACTCTTCTGTGAGCTATGGGATTTCATGTAACCAGATGTAATGATAGGCATTATGCCAATATTAACATGAAGTCTCAATGTTTTAAATTACAGACATCATAATTTCATGACTACTGAAATAGTACAGGGCTAATTTGTAAAACAGAAGCGTCCACGCAGGCAGCCATGGACCTAGCAAGATCTCTAGGGTCGTGCAGGTGAGTTTCAACGCCTTCTAAACGATCTTTAAATGCCTAATCTTTTAATGATCTTTAAATACCTTTTAAAACCTTCTGCAATATTAGAGGGTCCTGGCATGGTTAATGGGCAACAGCTATTCTGAAAGTAATGTGAAAGACCTCTCAACATCTCTGTTACAGCTTGTTCATAATAATGGGCTCCACACTACACTAACAATTTTTCTGGCTCAGAGCAGTTCCTAAAATGTTCAAAATAATCAGTGTGATTACTCTCCAGCTATATATATGTGTGGCTGATATATGGGATCTCAGTGTCTTTCACCCTTTTTCAGACTCCTGCGAGGAAAAAAATGGTTTGATGTCTTCATTAGTATTTTGCAGGCCACTAATACACACTATGAAATGCAGCCTCAAGTGAGAGGGGGATAAATGAACTTTCTGAGCCACTGGCAATTAGTTTTGAAAGACTGTGTAGATCTAGCAAGCTCCTGAAGAAACAGAAAAATGAAAATGTGGCCTCTGTCTTTCAAAAAATAGAGATAACAATTACCCAAAAAGCAAAGCAACATGCATCTGGCCCTTCCAAAGCCAGACCAGCTGAGTCCCTAGTCCTCTACTATACCCACAGTGTGAACATACCACTTGGGTGTTGCATTGAAGCAGTATCAAAAGAGGAGAAAATTGCTAAACTACCCATGGGATAGTGACCAAAGTGCGACACAGAAGAACAGCAGCTTTCTGCGTCACGACTGCTTTCAGGGAAAACAACGAAGAACCTCAAAATTCATTTGCAATGAGGAAAACCACATTCAAGGGGACAATGCTTTCCCCTCAAGCAAAGTGCTCCATATGAAATGCTTGACTTTGTTTTAAACCTTTTTAATCACTTACAAAGAAAGACTACCCTCAATATACCTAACCAGAATTTTACCTTATCAGGTGATGGAAACTGGCAAGTCTGTCACTGTGAACCATATGTTAGACATAGCTGGCAATTCCTCTGCTTATAAATCTGACTCTGGCTTTTATGAGCACTTGCTGAAGTCATGGTGATGAGGTTGTTATTTCATAACTGAATAATGCAGTTTTATGGCTTGTAAATTCCCTGCTGAATGGTTTGACATTAACTCGCAGAAAAAAGAGAGGAAGGCAGAATGGCTGCAGAGGAAGATCGCTGCAGAAATCTGCCATCCTCGCTGCCAGAGGCAACTCCACACTCTCTCTTACTAAAGGCTGAGTCTGCAGCTTCAGAAGGCACTACAGATTTGAAAAACATTTCACAATGCATGACAAAAATGGTGAAATGTGTTTTGCCTCTGTTTTCTGCATTGGTTTGAGTAGGAAGAGAGCATTCAGAGGCTGTGTTGACCACGTTTAGTTCATCAAATAACATTTTGGTCCCCAAAGCTATTTCAGTAGACCTGAAGCTGCTGCAGGTCACATCTGAGCCTCTGGAATTTCTTGGTTTGTAAAAGCACCCTATTCCACAGTGTTTATGTTCATAATAGGAGACAAGAGTCCTGGAAAAAAATACAAACAGAGAAGTTCAAATAATTTCTTATTAAGTGCTTTATCGCAAAAGATAAAGAAAGAGAAATTGCAATACAGCATTGCAGCATAGCAATGCATGAACATGAATGAAGGGTTACAACAGAAGAAGGAGGGTAATTCACAGAGAAACACAGCAAAGACAATCACAAAGTATAAAAGATTAAACTCTATTTCTATGCTACATGTTAACCCCCAGGGTATTCCAGGGCATACATATTTTCAGACACTGTGCCTAAACAAGAGTCTGGAGAAAGCTATTTCTGTCAATTAAAGGCAGATTTTTCTGTCACCAGTGCTGAAGTGGCCATTTTATTCCCTGCCAAACTACAGATTGCTTTGAAAGAAAAAAGTTGGTTTTTTTTTTTTTTTTATTATGATGACTCTAAACCAGTTACAGCTGTCTAACAAAACAGATGTGGGACGGCAAAAGTGGAGGAAAGTTCACTGGATCTACTCTAAAGGAAATAATTGCGAGACAATACGCTATTCTGGAACCCTAAGTCAGTGCAGAAATGCTAACGGCTTTCATGTGGACTCCCTCTTCCTTCCCAACGGCACGATCTGCTGACAAATGCAGGCACTGTTGAATTGTATTTGCTTGCTCCTGGAAGGCACTGACGCCTCGCGTGCTGCTGTGATGCTCAGAATTTTAATGCTGCCCTATCACAAGAAGAAACAAACACAGTGATCCTTATCATGATGGTGTCCTGCCCCTCCCTCCCGTAATTTTCCTCACCTTTTTCATTTCCTGCAGTCAAACTGAATACCTGCAAATGAAGAAAAGCAGTCTTCCTTTTCCATTTTCCATTATCTTGTTGGGTGTACCCCATATATTATATAGAATACTTATTCACTGTGTAATCAGAGTACTTATTCACAGTCAACACCCCAGTCACTAGAGCTCAAGGGAACATATTTGAGCTATCTTTAAATGAGCTATCTCAGTATTGATAGCAGGGTAGCTATCATAACACAGAGCACAGCACAGCATGCCCGATATTGCAGCTGCTTGAAAGTTACCACAGGTATTTTTGAGAGTGCTGCAATCTCAGCAGCATTTGGAATGAGGGGCTCTTTTTTTGCATACTTATTGTAACTATCACAAGTTCAGAAATGAAAAAGGGAGGATAATGAACTAGAGAGAGAGGAGGGATGAAAACCAACATGAACCAGCTGAAGGAAGAAAACAAAAAACAGGCTCACCTCCTTCATCCCTTAAGTTATTCAGGTTATTAAGTAGCATTATTTACCAAATTATCATGTAAAACAATCATTTTGGTCTAGATCTGCTCAAATTGAAGTCAAGGAGTAAAAAATTTAAAAAAAGAAAAAGAATGGGATAAGGCTATCAGCTAGAGAGACTTCCCAGGGCTTAAAACTACACAAAAATGTGATGACAAACACTACGAATTTTAGAAAGTCGTTACTTTGACTAAAGCTTGGGACTCTGAAAGAAGATAAATTTGCAGTTATGTAATGGACTCCTACACATTTGCTGAGATTTTCTCACAGGAAAGCGAGAAAGCATAGGCTTACTTTTGGGTGAGAGAGGAATATAGTCCTGGTCAGTAGGATGGATGGATAGGGGGAGGTCCTCAGGTATGATGGACAAGCAACATCTAACATTCCTATTTATTTCTTCAAGAACATTTCCAAGTAATTAGTGCTGGGAAATTGCCCACATTTGGAAAGTCACATCAGGTGTCATGTACACAACAGAAAGCAGATCAGCAAAAGGACAACACGACTTACAAAATACACTTTGAACTCTCTTACTGGTCAGCCTTGGTTGACTTAAACCATTATCTGAGCAACCCAATCTTCTGGATCAGAGACCTTGACGCAAGGGAGTATACATAGATAGATGAGCCGTCAGTCAGTTTTTTCTCCTCCTGTTTTGAGACTTATGATCTATACACACAGCTTAAAGAAACATTCCCACAGACACACTTTCAGTATTTCACGCACTTAATCTTCATTTTCACCCAGATGGTTCGCTTAGTCAGATAATTTATATGATCAATATATTATGAAGCCAAGAATTACCAGAATACATTACGAAAGAACTGGAAGACTTGAACAATAATTACACTGAAAAAAGTTGCTTGAATTATATCCCAAAACTTGCATAAAGCCCCAAAACTTGTGTAAACCTATAGTAAACTGAACCCTCTTCTCTCATTCCAGTGGATTACTGCATGTCAGAGGTCTTGTATGACCTAAGTAGAGATATGGAATAAAAATGAGCTCAAAAGCCAAAGTCTATCAAAAAAGATTTAGTTTACAAAAGAAATAGTGCTATAAATACCCACAAAATGCGTTCCTGGCAAATACTCACCAAAGGGAGTGCCACAGATCTAGAAAGAGATACTGAAGATGAATGCTGAAGCTTAATTTTCTAAGACATATCAGATTTTTAGTCTCTGTAGCCTCTAGAGACATAAAGTGAATTCGATCATGTAAAAAGACTGCGATCAAAAGCTTGGATAGTCATAAAAATGCTCTGGGGGAAAAGGATGATACTGAATAACACAAACGTTTAGTGTTGTACTATGGTCTGCATAGCTTCTTATCAATAAAAAATTTACTTACCTGAACATATCCTGGGGAAAATATTGTCCCCAGCTATACCAAGGCCACTCAACTGAAGTCCATGAGTTCAGGCAGATGCAGAAAAAGGCAGGATTATGTTATTTAGTGTAGCCCATCATTTATGAACCATGCTAACAACACCCACTTGTAATAAAAGGAATATGCAGAAATACCTAAATAGGCTGTTACTGGTTGACTTTTTATATAAAATTATCTTTCCCTTTTGGAGAAATTAGTCTTTTTCAAACTAATGCAGCATATTCATGGGTGACTATCTATGTCCTCCGAGAACAGTAACATTAGAAATAATTATGAGCCATCTTAATTAATGAAAGCTGTTTTTCCACCCACTTAAGTTTTTAATCTATTGCTGCGCTAGCCAACTGAGAATTGACACACTGACAGTAAGGAACTGATTATATCACCACCAGCATTTTCTGAAAAAGCTAAGAGCCAAACACTGACTTGTCCTTGGGAAAGAATGCAGCTCTAGGAAAGCAAGTGGAACTAAACCTGGTAAAAGCAACAACAAGCACAAGACTTGAGGCATTTCGGTACTGATGTCTCTTCCCAAAGCCAAATTTCGAGGAGACATAAGCCCATACTGTTAAAGGTAAAGGGCCAGAATGCGATCAACGTGACAAGCACACACAAAGTCAACAGAACCAACCTAACCTCCCTGCAATGTGAGGGAACAAAAATATTATTTTCACTATATGGCCTTAATTTTGGTGTATCTTTAAAATGGCTTTTCAGAAAGAATGGTGTTTGCATGCTCCACATTCAAAGCCCCATTGTCTCCAAATGATGTTAAAAATTTTGGCCAGGAGTAACAATATTGTGGCTCTGCCACTGCATAGAATTATACGATAATACTTAGTGGATCAGGGAAGGAGTGATCATGCCATGGCACCTACAAAAGCAGAGCAGGTCACAGTACAAACCTCCTGAACCAAGACTTGCGGGGAACGGTGATGTGAACCTTCAGTCAAGAGAGAAAAAAATGAATGTAATAAATAAAAGCTACCAATGGCTCAAGAAAGTTTAACTCGTTTCACAGGTAAGCTTTAAAAATCCTACATTTCAGAGTTTTTCAATTGTGTCCAGCTCTGCTGGACCTGATACTGCTTTTCTGCACCTAATATTCATAAACAAGGAAAGACTGATCAGGGATGTGAAGGCTGGGGGCTGCCATGGCTGCAGGACCACAAAATGGTGGAGTTCAGGTTCCTGAGAGGATGGAACAAGGCAAACAGTAGATCACAGCCCTGGACTTCAAGAGAGCAGACTTTGGCCTGTTGGGGATCTGTTTGGAAGAACCCCGTGGGATACTATCCTGGAGCAAAGAGGGGTCCAAGAGCTGGCTGATTTTCAAGGATCACCTCTTCCAAGCTCAAGGTTAGGCCATCCCTAAAAGCAGGAAGTCAAGCATGGGTGGCAGGCAGCCTTCACGGATGAATAAGGAGCTGCTGACTGAACTCAAACGTAAAAAGGAAGCATACAATAGGTAGAAGCAGGGACAGGAAAAATGTAGAAACAGTATGAGCATGCAGGGATGGGGTTGGGAAAACCAAAGCCCATCTGGAGTTTAATCTGGTGAGGGATGTGATAGGCAACAACAAGAGCTTCAACAAGTTTATCTGCAGCAAAAGGAAGACTAGGGAAAATGCAAGCCTGCTGCTGAATGGGAATGGGGACATGGTGACAAAGGACATGGAAACAACTGAGGTACTCACTGCATTTTGTATTGACGTACTGATGAAGTATAGACTAGATAAGTGCAAAGTGAGGTGAACTGAAAACTGTCAGGCTCAGAGGGTTGTGGTCAGTGGCATGAAATCCAGCTGGAAGGCCAGTCACTAGTGGTGCACCCCATAGGTTGATACTGAGACCTGCTAAATACTGTTTAGCATCCTCATTAATTACCTGGACAATGGGACAGAGTGCACCCTCAGCAAGTTTGCAGACGATACAAAATTGGGAGGAGTGATTGATACACCAGATGGGTATGCTGCCATTCAGAGGAACCTCAAGAGGATGGAGAAATGGTCTGACAAGGACCTCATGAAGTTCAACGAAGGGAAATGTCAAGTCCTGCACCTGTGATGAAATAACCCCAAGCAACAGGACAGGCTGGGATCAACCAGATGGAAAGCAGCTCTGCAGACAAGGGGGTTCTGGTGAACACCAAGTTGAACATGAGCCAGAAATGTGTCCCTGTGGTAAAGAAGGCCAACAGCCTCCTGGGCTGCACTGCCAGCAGGTCTAGGTCCCCTCTGCTCAGCACTGGTGAGGCCACATCTGGAGTGCCGTGTCCAGTTCTGGGCTCCTTAGTACAAGGGAGACACAGACAAACTGGAGATGATGCAGCAAAGGGCCACAAAGATGATTAAGGTCTTGAAGTATCTGTCATATGAGGAGAAGCTGTGAGAGCTGGGACTGTCCAGCCTGGAGAACAGAACGCTCAGGGGATCTCATCAACAAGTAAGTATAAACATAAACATAAACATAAATACAAATACCTCATTGGGGGGTAAAAAAGATGGAGCCAGACTCTTCTCAGTGGTGCCCAGTCAAAGTAAAATAGGCAATGGGCACAAACTGAAATGCCTGGAAGGTCATTTAAAGAAAATAAAAAATGTTTTTTACTCTTATGGATGGTCAAACGCTGGAACACGTTGGCACAGAAGTTGTGGTGTCTTATCCATGGAGATACTAAAAATCCCACTGGACATGGCCCTGGGCAACCTGCTTAGTTGACCCTACTTTGAGTAGTGGGGTTAGACTAGATGATCTCCAGAAGTGCCTTCTGACCTCAACTATTCTGTGATTCTGTGACTCTGTGATTCTGTTTTTCCTAGTGTCCTCACGCTTTGCTTCCTACAGTGTGAAAATACACGGCTTTTTAGGGGAACAAGAGCAAAAAAATGCATACATGCTTGCATATACACAAGCAGTCTACACGAGTAGCAGATGCCTTTATAGACATGCATTACTGTGCACTTCTAACTGCGTGGAAGTTGTACCACAACCTCTGTTCCTTGGCCAAGAGAGAGAATTGACCCAAGTCCCTACACAGCAGAAAAACAGTTATCCCTTATTCATCATTTTTCAATCAAAGGAAAAGAATAAAAGAGTGATGTCCATGCTGCATGTACCAGGAATGTTGGGAAGCAAAGTGCCAGCGAGCAAACCACATCTGTACTCCTGGTATATCATTTTACACTGTTCATGGCTGGAATGTGCTAAAGCAGCATGACCCAGTTGGCAGCCGGCGAGTCAAACCCAGTGCCTCCATTCAGCCTGCTGCCTTTTCCCTGGGCAGCACAAAGAATGGCTGGCTGAGCAGCCAAACGCCTCCTCCCACGCTGGCTTGTGGGCCTCCGGGCTCTGCCGGCTGGCTCAGAGGGAGCAGATGGGAAGAGGTTGCTGTTTCTGGGGGAGGGAGGGAATAAGCCTTGGTTGCCAGTGGGGTGAGAAGCCTACTGAAGTAGGGAAAAGGTAGGAGTCAGTTGCTGCTGCCTTGGGGTGGTGGGGAAGGCAGGTGCTTGTGTAGGGAGGGTGAAGATAGGTAGACGCTGTTAGAAGAGAGGGTAGTCTTTAAGGTGGAGGGACAGTGGGTAGCCCTCTCTGGGATAACACAGAATGGATCAGGCTGCCAAGATCACTCTGCACAAGTGCGTCTCCACAAATCCCTCCTAACAGCATTAGTGATGAAATGCCTTGCTCCTGATATTGCAGTCCTGTGCTACCTGATTCCCCACCTTCCCCCTCCAGGTGTGAGCACGCTGCCTCCCTGCCCAGGCACGATGCCCACCTTCTCTGGTAGGTGCACAGCAGCAGCCATCCTGCAGTGCCATCACGCGTGCAGGGAGACTGCACCGACAGAACTACCAATCTGGCAAGCCTCTTCCAAACCTGCATGTTCCTTCCTCTTCTTTGACATATAATACTGTTGAAGCACCACCACTGCTTTAACTGAATCCTGTAAATAGGAAGAATCCTATAAATAAGAAGAGGCATTAACTTTTTGTCTATCAATAGACCTTTAATAACTTTTACTAGCAGTCTCCTGTCCTCTCAAGTCAATCTTCCAGGTTAATTTTACTTTACTATGTTCTTTAGCTATGCAAAATTATGATGTAATTTGTCACAGATATATGCAAATATGCCTATATGCATAGACATTTGCAGTATTAGACAGAAGAGACACGGCGTCAGAATTTACATTAAAATGTAGTTACCAACTTGACTGACTCAAGAGAGAATGTGTTGGACGCTGACAGTCAGAGGAAAATGTATTTGATGCAGAGATTCTATGCACTCACTGTACCGTAACTGCACACACATATAGAAACTATTGTGCTAGCCCTTACTGCTTCTGGATGGGGTAGTACTCCAGCTGAATGCATAATATTGTTTCCAAAACAAAGGCAAGGCAAACTCCAGGTCCTAAATCCAACTTGCTTACAAGACAAGCTCACAAAGCTAATTCCCCACCAAGTCTGAAGTGAGGTGCCCATCTGCTCTTCTCAACTGGAGATATATTTCCACAATGATAAACAGCTGCTTGAAAAACTTTGAGGAACAATAACTTAGAACAACATAAATGAAGACAAGCTATATCAGAAAAGTCACTGCAAAACCCGTGCATTTCTGATAACAAACCGAAAGGCCTGCCTGAGATGTAAATACCCTCTCCAGTTAGTGGCCCCATATTAGCCCCCCTAATCCCACAGCTCCAGGGAGTATTTTCTACCCTGCGAGGAAGTTTCCCATCTCTAAAAGCTGCAAGATGCCAGACAGATGGGGAATTAATGCCACACACTGAAGACGTTGAGCACTTTGTGGCTATCGGTCTTGTTTGGCAGGACAACCAGTATGGCAGACGGGGTGATGTGGCCTCAGCTGTCAGGCAGGGGAGAGTGTACGCAGGAGGTGTCTGGGAACAGCTGGGAAACTCCCCACACTTTCTACCCCACGACAAGCCAGCAATAAAACAATACTTTGTAAACCAAGTAAGTACCCGCATTTAGCGTGGACTTTCCTGCCACTGACCCCTGCAGCACTGTGCAATGATGGGAAAGTGTCATGGTGTTCATTTTACACGGGGGGAACTGGCAGCACATTTAATGGCAGCGGTGGAAATGAAATCCAAAGCTGCAACCCTGGCTCTGTAATAATCCAAAACAGTTTACCACTAATGTCACTGGAGCCAAATTTTACTCAGATCTTCTGACTCCTGTACATCCCTCTGTACATTCCTTTTTTTTTTTTGGTATGAACTTGGTTTTGTTTTTTTAGGGTGTGGGAAGAGCTATTCCTTAGGATTCCTCTTAGCAATGTCCATCTCTTTGTTACAAACATGCTCACTACATCCCAGGGAAACAAAGCCCACTTCTGTGCTTTTGAATTCAGGAGTCCTAAGGTGGATATAGAGAAAGATGAACACTGTGAGAAGTTGAGATAAAAAAAAATAACCTGAAATTTAAAAGAATAATCTGCAAAAGTTGATTAACTGCTTTTGCTTGTATTTAAACTGGCAATGCGCATGGGTAGCAATGCAACCTTTCTCCTGATATCATCCGAACACGCTATCTGCTAGATCCGCTGGGATCAGTTCTAGGAGCACAAAGATAATTCAGTGCCCATAATCATTCAGGTTGAGGCCTCTCAGGTGAGGCACATGGTAATGTCAGCATCCCTATGCCTTGACCATGATGCAGCACTACTCCCATTACTTTCAATCTTATTAAATGTTCGTTACTTTTTTTCTATCCTACCACTAAATTCTGCTGGAAGTTCTCTCCCATGGCTGACTCTTTGACCCCATCTTTGACCCCTCTCAAAAGCCACTCACATCTTTCCTTCTGCCTTCACGTTTCCATATACCGCAGTCCCAGTCACAGCACAGCCCCGAGCCCTCCTTCAGCCCCATGGACCCCCATGCCTGCCCACCGGCACTTTGATCCTTCTTGGACTCATCACACTGTTTTAACACAACTTCACTTGGGCAAAGTGTTCACAGAAAGGCCATAGGACAATTGCTTGAATAAGGACTTTGCAAAATGCCCTGGATTGTGCTCACTGAGGTTATACACCTCCGGGGGAGACCAGTTCATGGACTCAGGAAAGGCGCTAAGACACTAAACCTGGTATGTGGATAAAATTCTCTTGAATTAGTGTCACAGAGGGACACTGATTTCTCTTGTCACCACAGTGCTTTTCAGGGTGGTAGGGAACAATCCTTAGAGAAGGCAGCCCCACTCTGTACCTGGCCAGCGCTCGGGGCAGGGCCATCACTCATCCTCGCTGGGAAAAGCAGCAGTGTTCACCACCACCGTTTGTCGTGGGCAGAGGAGTAGAGAAACTCAGTTTGGCTGATGCAAGGACACATATGTGACAATGGCTTGATCTGGTCCGGCTGCATCCAGCTTTATACGCCATCAAATCCAGTGGGCAAGCTACAGGCTGTTTAAAAGCCACAATGAGGAGACAACATGCTCTTCAGTGATAGATGGCTCTAAACAAGCTCATGCATAAAATTAGAAGTAATCTGTAGAACTGTAATTTCTATTCTCCCATGGAATTGAAAGGAGGATGATTATTATAGCAGCAATTGCTAGGGCTGCTATATCAAAAGGTCAACCTGCATTTCATTACCTCCACCCCTCAATACATACACATATAACAAAGACCAAACCATTCACATTTCAAGAGCTTGTAACTCCTCCAGACATGTCATGTAGTATACAAATCAGAGCCCAGAAGCACTCGCTTGCCACAGTAAAACTAGAAGGTCTATTTGTAGGTATATTTGAAGTTGAGGAGGTCTAATAAAACCTGGGTACATTTTTGTGTCAGCTTGTTTCACACACTTCAGCAAAACAGCTTTTACTTTTTCTTATTGAGAAATTTTGCACCCTATTAACCTTCTCTCTATTAGATCAGGAACACGAGCACAGCGACATTATTCCCCTGTGCAGGAACCACAGACCAGACCTGTGACTGGGGACTGATCCTTTCCTTTGATACTTTCAGTCTCAGTACATTTGCAGAATGTAACCAACTTACAAACCACACAGGATTAAAATGTGTATTGCTAACAGCAGTAAAAGGCGAATCACCTTACTGAAACAGAAACTTTAAGCTGGCATTGTCCCTTTAACATTGCGAAGGCTTCTTCTGAAATAAAAGCCATAATATCTATTGTTTTCAAGACATTTTATAAATTGCTAAATATTTTGTGATTGTGATCATAGAAAACTAAATTATCTTCTTTCACATAACAGCTTCACCTTCTAAAAACTATCATCAATGAGGAAATGATATACTAGTTCAATATGATGCTCAGCTATGATGCCCCACAAGAATATCAGTGAAATTCTGGGAGATGAACAATGTAATATTGAACATTATATGAGACTGGAGAAAAAAATGAGGGAATCTTCTGTGCATTAAAAGCAATTACCAACTAAACTAAGATCAATGACATGACAAACTACAACACAGGAATGCTTTTGCTTGCTTGAACTGCTTCATTTGCTCTCAAGCTTCAAACAGAAGTCTAACTTAGAGCTTCTGAATTTCATGACCTTCTACTGTAATTTGGTTAGTTCACACCAAAAACTTGCAGATGAATGTATCAGTCACATTACTTTGATGGCATAAAACCAACCTGGACCTGTTGCAATGCATTCTGTTACACAGCAACAATACACCATAGGCCAAGCACTTAGATTATCTCAACCTAAAAGGTACATTTACTTTTTGTACCAAACACAGTATTTGTTTTTAAAGGATTGCTGCAGTTAGGTCATTATACAAAACTACAAGAAAATAAATCTTAACTTTCTCTTTAGAAGATCTGACATCAAACAAAGTATGGAGGCCTGGTAAAGAGCCTAATTTTGGTGGATTCAGCAGATATTTTGGCAGGAAAAAGTAAGAACAGGCCAGAAAATATTTCCTTCATCGGAGGCTTCCTACAAGCCAAACTGGATGACGTTTGCTATTAATTAAGTCCTAAGAAACTTATCCCTGATGAGGTTTTCTAAATGACTGGGTGAGGGACAGGAGCATGGCCTGAGAACTTTGGCTCACCCTGCCTTTGTACCAGCAGTGTCCCATATTCTCAGGGGAGAAGACAAAAATCACCCTGCTCCAGAAAAAAAAAAAAACACGTTAGTGGGTGCACAGGAGTGGCCTTTTAAAGACTGACTATGGATGTTCAGAAAAAAACCCACTACTTTCAGAGTAAGTTGATCTACACAAAATCCCTTTTAGTAAATTAAGAATGAGAAAAAATTAAGAGAATCCTAACCCAGGGATATGACTGCCTCCAAGCTAGCTGCTGTACAACCCAGATGGACTAAACTTCTTCAAAGGACAAAATCCCACCATCTCCAAATCCACCAAAAAGCTGAATGTCAAATTATATATTTAATGCATTTTATAATGCTATCTGTGCAGGAGCATATTCCATATAAGAGCAACAACTGAACAAGAACATCCTGACCTGAAATTTCAGTCCCAATAGGTTTTTGTAAGGACATATCCATAGTATTCCTGTGCCCGCCACTACCATAGTATTGTAAAATCTTTAAACACATGTATCCTCATGAAACTGTAAGGCAAGGGAGTATTATTGCAACAGAAGATTCAGGTCTGTGCTACAAGAGGGATGTTACCGCATCATATGGCATTGTTTTATACTAATGAGAGAAGACAATCTTCCAACAGTCCCCGAAATACCTCTCATTATTAACATTGTACAGAGAATTGGTCAATAAGAATTGCAATGGAAGTTGTAGGGGAAGCAGGAGTTTAAAATGTTCTTTTCCAAGCAGCCATAAGACTCTTCTTCCGCTCTTCTTATTCAGACCTAATATTTACCACATTCAAACCTCCTCTGGGCTTTATTTGCCATCTGCATAGGACTTACAGCAAACTATTATTACAGAACTAGTGCTGGCCTGATTCCCCCATAATTATCAGTTTAAGATGAGAAAGAGGAACTTGTATCAGGAATTCAAGCCTCCTGAAGTTTTTGATGAAGAAGTAGAAAGAACTCACAGGCAATTAATATGGAACAATATTTTGATTTCCAGTCTATGTCTGGCATCTTTTGCCTTAAAATGACTGAATTTACACTATGAGAGAACAGAAAGGTCTCACCTTAGTGACAGTCTACTGCCTAAACTCTGAATGAGATGGGTACTCTGTCTGAAGTGTCAACAGCTATGGCAAAAGCTAGCTCATTTTTAAAAGTTATGTACATATTTGAATAGCATAGTTCAATGTTAAGGATAAAAGAAAAATGTATTGTGGTTGAAGTCTGACATGTGTTTGGGAATGTAAAACAGAACACTTGCAGAGGAGACACTGGCAGAGTCTCAGTTATAACATGCACGTTATTTCCACTATAATATAATGCAGATATTTCAAGTATTTCAAACATTTAGAATTTTTGTACAATCGCAATGCTTTTGAAAATCCACTGCATTAGCCAGATATCCAAGCTCTAGCACACATTTTTACATGCAGTTATAGAATTTCAGACTCCGTTAAGAGAGTCAATTTTTACTACCCTATGTCTAACACAGCTTTGCCTTCAAAAGATCAATGTATATTTATAACTTCTCTTTTCCTCCTGATGAAAACAAGTTAGCTTTTTTTTTCTAGTAAGTGGGAAATATTTCTTTTTATAAAATATCATGTAAATAAACTACCTTCTAAATGTGTAAATTCCACAAATTAGGTACTAAGTACCATGGGATTTTGCTTCAGAATAACAATTTTGCACAGTAGGTGCAATTTCTTCTTGTGCACAGCTAGCCATTAATGTAACATTAAGTTTTACTATAAAAATGGTAAGGCACTTATGAATATTTCCTACATAAAAATGGGACAAAAAAATCTTGAAGCAAACAAAACTTAATGATAACATCTCTCCCTATCCCTATTAACAGACTAAATTACAAGTAAAATCTTTTAAGCATTTAATTCCTTAAACAATGGAAATCTTACTGGGGTTCAAAAAAGCAAAGAAAACTGAATATGTTTTAACGTTAGTTCACTTAGCACTTGATGAAATCCAAAGGAAACCTGTTTATCTACCTCTGGAACCAGCAGCTTTTAAATACGACTGTGCTTCGTTTTCTCTCTGTGCAAGGAAGTACCTAAATCATTGCTCTACACCACCCACACAGCCATACTCTCACACCCTTGCCAGAACCCAGCTTTATTCTTGCCATATTACAGAGAATTGAGGCCCAACTTTAGTCCTATGAAATCAAGCTGCAGCTTCCCTTGCTGTCACCAGAACACCAGCAACACCCAGTGATGGTTCACAGCACCTACCGGAGATACCGCTTGTAGGACTGGATGAGTCGCCTTACAGGGGCGGGTGGCTCTTTCCATTGACTGTGGAGGAAGTCTACAGAAGTTTTCCCTAGA
Organism: Platalea leucorodia; assembly: GCF_965183815.1. Classification (NCBI taxonomy): domain Eukaryota; kingdom Metazoa; phylum Chordata; class Aves; order Pelecaniformes; family Threskiornithidae; genus Platalea; species Platalea leucorodia. The sequence goes on from NC_138824.1 coordinate 16,176,306, forward strand.
CTAGATGCTTAACACTATAATCTCCAGAGCCAGAAGGATCCCAGTCTGACGAGGAGAGAAATCTGGCACCTGTCACAAAGGAACCCCAAAGCTCCCTGCTTCTCCAAGATCACTTTACTCTGTCTCCTCTCTGCAATCTGCTTCCTCTCCCAACTGCTAATGTGAAAAATGTCTGAACAACGGACTGCGACCCACCTGATCCACTCTGCTACCGACACCAGTATTTTTGTACTGTAGATAGTGGACGTCAATGGCACCAATGCAATCCTGCCGTTCCCTCTGTTGTTTCCTGCAAATAACCTTAGTTCACATGGTGCCAGTGAGGCCGCTCCCTTACAGCAGGAGCTGTTCATATGAATATTACTTGACCCCAAGTGCGAAAGACGAGGCCTGTAAGACTAGCACAGCTATCCCAGCCATCCCAGGCTGTGAGAGCTCTATGATCAGGGTATTAGGGGACTGGAAAGTGCCTTGCATCAGTGCCAACTTTCTTATATCTGAATATATACATATTTAGCTCTATATATTTAAGCAAGAAGAACCAAAGACACTCTATTTGCTACAACTATTTACTGAGATGTGATGAATCTCTCACTTCATGAACATAATGAAAAATAAACAGAAGTCGTAACATATATTCTTCTGAGAACAAGCCGTGGTTATTCAGGAAGCTTTTGAATGGTCTGGCAGTCCTTTCTGCCTATGGACAGGCTGTAATTGCTGCCTCTCAGCTGGAGTGAACCTCCAGCCTGGTGCCTGACCTTGCAGTCACCGCCCCTTTCATCTTTTATATTGGCTTAGCAGACAAGAAGGCTATATAAAATCTGTGCCTAACACGTTTTGGCAAAGTACTACAACTTGATACCGTTTTGCTTTTGACAGGCTTCTCGTAACTCTGGCCATTTCTGTAGTTTCACTCGCTGCAACTATCCAATATCATCCAGGGACTGAAACGTGCAAGTGGTATGCTTCTTGTAAAAAAATCCCCAAAAGCCTCCTTCAGGCCAAAGGAAATTCACCCCCTGCCCTTGAGCTGAGCTCTGCTCATTCTCGGTCACACGGGGCTTGAGGCAGAGATTGGCTCCATGTGTCAGAGGAGAAGCTGCCAGACCCCAGCGAGGCTCGGGTCTGGCACAGACCTCAGCAGAGACCTCAGCAGCAGGCCTGACAGCCGGGACGCATGGCAGAGGTGGAAAGGTTGGAGCTTCCAGAGCAATCGGGATGAGAAAGCTGGCAGTTTTGTGGCTAAACAAGATTTGACGCAGATATGTTGGCCACTGTTTGCTCACAGGTTTGAAAACAGAAAGACCATCAATAAAGTTTCTCAACAAGAAAAGCCATAATGAAATCAACCTAGTGATAGAGAGGAATGCAGGCTCTTGCAAAGATCCAGGATTTCTAAGTAACAAATTCCAGAAAAAGAAGGTGAAGCTGACACTTGGTTGCTGATACTTTCTGATCAGAAAGACTGAACTGCCTCATTTGTGTCATGCAGCTACCCCGACCCAAAACTCTCCCAGGGGGGAATGGACCACTCCTGCCCTCTCTTCCCACTTTGAGTCCAAGATAGGTACCAGCTCAAACCCACAGGGGGAATTTTCTCTCCTCCAAAGAAGTAGAAAATAAATACATGTTACGTTACCCAAGATGGGGTTCATCCAAGTATAGTGATCTAAAGCAGAGGTATCATCTCTGACACTTCAAGGCTTTTTCTGTAGCCAGCGAAGACAGGCTGCCCAGGAAAGCAGTTCACCCTCCATGCATCTTAGAATGGGATGTGTTTACTTTTAAATGAACAAAGTTGGATGACGTAAATTCCCATCAGAGTGTGCCATTTTTCACGTACCTTCCTACACAAGTTCAAGACGATTGCAAGGAGCAAAACAGCTGCCAGAACAAAGGTAAAATAAAAATGGTCTGCATCAGTTCAGGGCAACCCCTGGCTTCAGTTGAGGTCAGGAATTCCTGTAGCAGTGAACGGGAGCTCGCACTCTGAATTTCATGGTGGGGTCTGTGATGAGGATGTGACAAAGCTACTGAATTCCTGGCCTGCGTCGTTCCTGTGTCAGGGGATCGCTCTCTGCCCCACTGCAGCGTGTCTGTGGCACTTCTGTGCTGACAGAGGAGCATATGCAGACTGTGTCAGGGATAAGAATCAGCTGCTATAACTTGCTGCGTTCAAATGCTAGAAGGCAGATGGCTTCAGCTCTTTTGTACCAAGCAAAGCAATGGAGATGAGAGCCAGAGGGGAAATGTAGTACTTTAGGAGTTCCTTACAGCCTCGCTTCTCTGCTCCCTTGATCCTCATTAAATGTTTGCTCAATCCATCCCACTTATTCAACTATTGTTTTCCCAGCTCAGCTGTTTTGCAGGGACTCTGACAACACAACCATTCCTGACAAACATCTGGGATCCCCAGCAACATCCTGCAGAAGAAAGAATGCTACATAGTACAAAACAAAAGAGAAAGAAATGGCAGAAGACATGGGGACATCCAGACTGTAGACCACAAGACAGAGAAACTCTCTTTTCCATGCCCATGAATGAAGAAGAAAGGCTAAAAAGCTATCTTGAATGAGCACTACCCTGCAGACTGCTTTGTAGAATACATACGGTTTCAGAGGAGTAGTTTTCATGTGCCATAAGAAAAAGTGGACTGGAGTTGCTACAGAATCCCTGAAACAGAACAATTTTAAAGCCTCATAAAGGTTGGCTGAAGCTATTTGTGGATATTGCAAATAATGCAGGAGATGGTAACGTGGACATGCGTGGGGCAGACAGCCAAGAACACACGATTTCTATTGCCCCCCTAATCTCATCCTAGGAAAGCCTCCAATAAAGACCAGATCTAAAAAAAAAAGACTAACTGATTAAAAAAAAAAAGATCACTGGCGACTGAATGGGTGCTTAGGGCCTGGTCTCATGCCTCTGCACAGGCTTCAGCTGTCTGTGGCCTAAGTACTAGAAACTGATGGACCTTGGCTCTCCAGGACACCTTTTGCCCGACTACAAGTGGGCAAGGATCAATTAAGAAAAGACTAAACAGAACCTAAGCACTATTTGTTTAAATTATCCTATTGCATTTGAATGCATCTGTCTCTAATAAACCTATTTAAAGTCAAATTGAAAACAATTATATCTATTAAAACATAAAATACTAATACTGTTCTACTTACACCGAATAATTGAAACAGTACATGCCTGTTGTCAGTTTTAAAACAAGTCAAATATCTAAAGTGGTTTATTAGTAACAAGTTAAATGGAAGACAGTCGTTAAGCACCTAGAATAAGAAGTGCTAAAACAGATTCTGACAGCACTAGTCTCTTCTGCAAATACGGAGATAATGTATCTTTCTTGACAGTTTATTTATATATTTTTGGTTCACTGAATAATTCATTCCAAGTTGAAACCAACTAAGAGTTGAGGAAAAAAACAAATGAAAAAGCTTCAAAGACAGCTTGCTTTCTAATTTCATCTTGTGAATAAAAGCACAGGGTGAGAGGATGCGCACTGCAGTTCTAAAACCTTGAAGGCAGCTATCAGAAATAAACAGATCAAGTCATTAATTGTAAAGTTCTTTTGTTTAATTAATCACTTTGTTTTAAATGATAAAACTTGCAGAAAAAATTATCTAAAGGCAAAATATATTCCACATATATAAAATAGTTCTGACTCTAACAACATTTTAAGAATGCTGCTTTTGACCACTTTTCAGTTAATCTGATGTTTTCTCCTTATGCGAGCTGGGACTTGAACAAGTAGAAGAAAATTATTATCCAGGGAGAGCTCCATTATTCCTTTTTGTTTGTTTCTTTTATGAAAACATATAGATCAAGGATCTGAGTGAACCTGGTGTTTCTGGGTCGCAAAAGAGACACTAACTGCAAGTTGCCACTTGACAGCTTGCAGAAGGGGAGGGCTTTGCTCACGGAACAAAACTGCTGCTGGGGAAGGTGCCTTGCATGAAGAGAGGGAACGGCAGCACAACCCTACAGCCTCTCTCCTTACTCCTCGAGCAGGGAGAGCTAGGTCCACAGACGGCAGATCAAGCTGCATTTGACCAACAGAGTCCTGGCAAGGGGCAGAGGCTGCAGCTCTGTGCTGCAAGCACGAGGCGCATGTTTAGCTACTGCAAAGTGTAAGACAAGTCTGCTGTGTAGACCTCATGCTCAACACACAAGTGTAGTACTCCTGGAATCAAAGCCCTGCTCTGCTACCGACCTGAACTCCAGCAAAGTCACAGGCTTTCTATGACCTGCATATTGGCCAGGAGACTTTTTACCTTGATTTTTCTTTCTGAAGTAATGGGAGCAATGTTTCCCACGCAAGAAGTCATGCAAGAAGCTATGCAAGACAAGTGGTTGAGTTAAGGTTTGGAGGACACTTCTGATTACAGAAAATGCCATATACCTAAGTGAAATCCCCTGAAAAGTTAGTACTAAAATCAACAAGAAAAGGAGGCAGGAGGAGGCATTCAAGACTGCTTCACTCCTCTCTTAGAAGCAGATTCAAATCTGCACATGAACACTAGGACTAAGAAAAAATAACCTCGCCTAGGTAAAAAAGAAGAAAAAGAGGAAAATCAGTGTGAAGGATTTCTCTTTTAGAGATCAGGTTACTGCAATATTTGCTTTCCACTAAAATTCTTTACGCCGTAAATTTAAAATATCACAGGCCCTTTACTACTCTGAGAAGACAAATTTATGCTGCTTAATTTGTATCCAGAAGAAAAAAAAAAAAAAGATTCACCTGACACTCAGTTACTCAGTTATGCATTTTTTAGCTCTGCTGTATTACTGCACAAGAGAGATAAAGTACCATCGCTGGGGAAGCTTTGAATGCGGCGATGTAGCTAACAGCCTCCTGGGCGCATCTCCTCGAACAGAGCTACATTTCACTCCCTGCACCATCATTTCTCTGAATGTCGTGCTGGAAATGAAGGACTGGCAGACTCCCTCGCTGGAGAGCCTGGCTGCTATCTGCAGCGATTCAATGTCTGGAGACACTCAAAACAGTTTTCTTCAAGGATGCCACTTCATAAAAACTTCAATATATAAATGAAGTTTGGTCATGTCAAACATTGTTTGGGCACGTGAAAAAGAATACTGTTGTGACAGACAGAAAGTCTGCCTGAATTGCATGGTTTGGCACCAGAAAATCCCAACCCCTTCAGTACTGCAGGGAGAGAAATAGCAGTGAGAGTTACTGTTATCGCTGGTGGGACACAAATGCTCAAACAATGCTGGTGTGCTTTATTTCCTCTAGCATAAAATGGACATTATTCAGGACCTTACCTGTATAAACAACCTCCTGTACTTCAATGCTTTATGACAAAAAAAGTAAAACAAGAGGTTTTACTCCACAGCATACGACTACAGCGAGACTTTGCTATTCTTGAGATGCTGCATAAGAGAGGAGCAGTGCCCATGCACCCCACTGCTCCCCACGCACTCGGGTGCCCACCTCGGTTTCGGTGGTCAGGAGGAGGAGGACTGGTCCATTGCATCCCCCTGGCTCCCAGTGCAGAGAGATGGTCACAACCTCAAAACTGGGCACCTTGGGCAGCCCCAACCCCTCCCTGCCTCCCCACGCTGCCTCCGCAGGGGACTGGTACCTGGCAGTGCGGGGTACCCGATACGGACCCGCTCACTGCTCTCATGAGCTCGAGCATCACGATGGCTGCAGTGCTAGCCATGTGTTGCAGGAGGTCTGAACTCAAGGAACCTTAATTAATTCCCAGGTCCTCAGTGAGGAAACAGAAGCTGCTGAAGCATCTTGGCTTCCCAAGGCAAAGCAGGAGTTAGCTGTTTTGTTTATCTTGTTTGCTTCTTCCAGGGTGGCCCTGCGTGTCTCAAGCACAAGTTTTATAGACACAAACAACATTCCTGGGCCTTTGCTGCTATTTCTGGTGGGTGTGGAGCCATCCCTCGCCAACACCCGAGCTGCTCCTCCTGGCTGGGAGCTTGACGAAGCAGTATCTCCTGAGGCCAAGCTCCATCCCACGACAAGATCATCAATTATCTCATTAAGAATCATCATCTTCAGGCAGAATTTAGTCTTTGGGGTAGGGAAAAAGTCACTGGGGGAGATGCCATTAGACAGCACTATGGATAATCAGTGCACCATAAAAAAAATACTACAAAGCAAGCCAGGCTATAGCAGAGCAGTTCTACAGAACAGATATTCCACATCTAGGATTTATAGAAATGTTAGGAGTTCAAGACGAATTACTCTAAAAAGCCATAGGATTTATTAGACTGTGCTAAACTTTCTATTAGCGTTTTAACCTATCACGTATAAAATACAACAGGTATGCAGCTTTTTAGTGTAGAGCACGTTCCAAATACGACAGATATTTTTTTCTTATTTTCTATTAAAAGTTACATGAGTTTTCAGCAGGCATTTAATGCCTTTAGAATTTATGTGAGATCCTCATCTGTTAGCCCAGTGGTGGTCCAAAAACATTTGAAAGGTCTCACGATGACATTTTTCCCTCCACTGTTAGTTCCTTTCAGAAGGTGAAATGTTCTCCACAAATGGCTGGCTAGCTGCCCGGCACAGTAAAGAGATGTGGCACCTGCCACATCCCCTCCTATTTCTGTAAGGAGGAGAGAGAGGGGAAATCTTCTATCCTGAAAAGCAGGAGCTGAGCTGCATAGGCATGCTATTGTGTACAGCTGCTGTGGGAAGGCATGGGGGAAGGTCTCCAACGAACAATCAAGAGGAATCAGGAAAAATGTCATCCTCAGACAAAAGGGAACTCCGCCTAGAAAGTGAACAAGACCTTGAAAATTTGCTTTTAGTGCTCTTGAGCAATTCGGAGCAATGCTGGCAGACCTGGGAAGACACTGTCCTGCAGAGACGATGCTGCTGCACTTGCCAGGTCCCTCGCCTGCTGCAGGGACCCGTTAGGGCACGAGGACCTGCACCGGCTCTGCAGTATGCACCAGCGTCACAGCGGGTTTAACAACGCATCCTCCTCCCTGCTTGCTTCTCTCATGGAGGCTAAGGGAAAGAAACCGGTCCAGCATTAAAACACAATACCAGACACACACACCGTAATCTGGTATTAGAAAGAAACAATAGAAACCATTCAGATCTCAACGGATATTAAACCTCACCTTGTGTACTACTGCTATCCATCATACAAAGTACAATTGGTTGTGTATTAAAGATTGTTTATATGTGACACTAATTTTCTCTTTTTTAATTAGCAGGAGTAAGTAGGTTTAGAGGGGTTAATTAAAACTAACTGAAATAACTGTCTGATGGTTTTAAGGATTAAATGCTTTTCCATTCCTAGGCTGAAAAGGGTACAGCATGTTTGCAACACAGAGGTTGTGGGGAAGGTCAGACTTGCATATAGTCTCTTTCCAGAAAGTCAGCAAAAGTGCCACTGACAGCTTTTTCTGCCAAAAGAAAGCACGCCAAGAAATGGTTGGATTGACGTTAAAATGAAAAGGATAATCCTTTACTTTCCTATAGCCAAGGAACCTCAAGTAGAGAGGCCAGTCACTCCAGTCGTGTGCTCTTTGGCTCAGGAGGGGGAGAAGGACGGTCACCACGTGCACAAGCACAGCCAGGCGCCCCAAGCCCCGCTCTCCGACATTCCAGTGAAGAAAATGGATATTGTGGAATACAAGCAGCACATTTACAGCCAGCAGAATGAAATAGTTTCCATACAGCATGTAATTACCTTGTGGAGCTCCCTGTTACAGGATATGGAAGAGGCTAATGGTTCAAATGAGTTCAAAAAAGGATTAGACATTTGTAAAGGATGGATTCATCACAAGCTGTAAAATATGATGGTTTGGATGCAAACTATGGCTCAGCAAGTCTCTATAGTATTGATTACTGAAAGTTGGAAGAATGTAGCAGAGAAAATGTCTCTAGATTTCCTCTGATTTTTGTATTCTTTGGTCCAACCCTTGTGTTATTGCAGACTTTGCACAACTGAAAATAACCTCTCTGTGTGCAAGTGACTGCAGCCAGAAAGTCAGGAACTACTTTGTATTAGGCACTGACTCCCTTTACGGCCCTGGGCAAGGCATTTGGCCTCTGTTCTCTTTCTGCAGTCACCAATTTGCAAGCAGTTTGGGGCAACTAATTAGCTAATGTTATATATATCTTAAACATGAAATATGCTACATATCATCAATTGGTCTCATTTAACAAACCCAAAAGAAAAACATTTATTAAAACCCCTATTTCTTTAGGAACTTGTACAAAGAGGTAGTTGTTACAGCTTCTAGCACAGCAACCTGAAATTTTAAAAAAAAAAAAAATCTCTGTATCAAAATACCATATTAAAACAGTACAGCCTTGAGGGTGAGATGGAATAACTGGTGACATAGCCAACTCTACTCAGCTTTTACATAGTACTAGCTTCAAAGACACAATATTAAGTTTACATGGATACAAGCCAGGTGTCACAAACTTCCAGAGATGAGATATTACATATGCAGTATCTTCCAGATGGATCTCATCTCAGAGATTGAAGAACATGGACGTGACTATACCACGGTCTGCAGCAACGGCAGCTTGTGGAAACCACTGCATTATCTTTACCTAAATCTGGATAGCTGTAACAGTACAGGTGCAGGAGCATAAAGCTTAGGATGAACTACCAAACCATTTGCCCAGCTCCTTGGGCAAACTTACCCACCCATCCTGAGCTCTATCCTTACGCCGGTGGCAATGCATAACCAAGGTTGTCCAAAATTACACTGGGCAGATGCAAATGCAGTCCCTGCAGTCAAGAAGAAATGGGCTCACTAGCTGGGGTAAGCCATCTAAAGCTACCTACCCAGTCTAAATCAAATGTCTGGGTTTCCTCTGTAGTGACAAGGGCTGTAATGACCAAGCACAGGCCCAAAGCTGATGCTGTGTGTGTAAGAATTGATATCCAGTTCCGGACACCAGATTTTCTGGGCATCAGATGTGAACTACATTTGTACCTCCATCCTTCATTCAGGTTGTCTGCTGTTTTAATTGAGTAAAGTAATAAAACTATCACTGTGCTATGTAAAAAGCCTTAATGTGGCTGCCAACAGGGCAAATTAAGAGACAAAAGGACCAGTAGTTTATCACATGGTTTATGGCTGAGGAAAACAGTGCGCTCAAGCTATTATCACTATTATGCTACAAGTTCTAACAGGAAATCAATAAGGATAAGACGGAGAAATGTTCACATTCATCCCCAAGACACTGAAATCTCCCCTCCTTTATGCAAAAGGAAAGAAGAGAATGGAACGGCTGCGGTGTCACTGAATGATGTCAAAAGGCACATCTGTTACTCACAGAATGAGTGTTGCTGCAGCAGCCATTTTGTGAACTTCGAGTATTTTAAACTAAACCTACCCTCAGTGAAATTTCCTAGCCCACAAGTATCAGACTGTAGGAAATGGGGTGTAGAAGCAAACCCTCTGGCCAGCAGAGATCCTCCCAGCCCCGATGCTGAGTGGAGCTGGCATCTCAAGCTGCCGACAGACAGGTCCAACATACATCTCCCGTGCAACTGCACGTAAAGGATCTCCCCTATGTTCCTGCTCTGTTCCTGACACTGTTTCTCTTGCCAAGCCCAGCTGCGGCACAGGCTGTTCCTCCCTCCCCAGCTCATTGCCTCCTGACCTCTGGGACCTTCTGCTGAATGTTGCCACTTGCTATTATCATTAGTACTTGGAAAGAAATATACCCATACAACAGAATGGTAGTAGACCAACAACTAAGAAAGACACCTCTAAATGAAAGGTCAGTTCATTCTCCCTTGGAAAAAATATAAAAGAATTACTTTTATCCAACTCTTTCCTCCATTGACGTTGTGGTATAGCTCTTGTGAGGAAGTGAAGGTAAGAGAAACACAGGAGTGGCTCAGGAATGAACACAAGGAATGGATGAGGACAAGGGCAGAGATAACCTGAATGTAGTAAAAGGGAGACCTAAATTAGAGAAAGTTGGAAGAAAAAAAAAAAAAGAAAAGAAACAAAAAACCATGATGATGATGATGATGCTGTTGCTATTAAGTGAAAAAAGGCTCCAGTTGCTGAACGGCCAGATCTAAGGGTTGCTCTTTTCATCGTATGCTCTCAAAAAACACTTCTGTTTATTTGCTTAGTTATTATTAGTACATCTTCTATCAATGAAAAGGGTCATTAATTTATTTACTATGACTCATAAATTAGTCCAACCTATTTATAGTGCATAAGAATACAGAAAATAGAACTGGTTCATTTTTTCCCAAGACATCTGTAAAATTTCTAAGATCAGCTTTTTTATAAAGATGTAATATTAAAAAAAATCCATGATGTTGAAGTCTAAACATTATATTGACATGGGCTTTGTCCATTGCTTCGCTCCTATCGTGTATTTCAGTATCTGCATGACAACATTAGAACAGAAGAAAACTGTCCAGTTAACGTTTCTCAACTGATGCATCTGATTAATGAAATGACAGTAATGGATTATGGAAAGTGACGATGGTGCTTCATTCCCCCCTCCTCCCCCATTATTCATTCAGCTTAATGCTGGTTTTCTTACAAGTGGGAATACATAAAAAATGACACTGGACTTTTTCAAACTCTCTCAGAATATTTCTAAAATATATATGACGTGCACAGAATGCTTAACTGTATGCTAATATAGAAAGAAGACCTTATAGTTCTTTGGGATGGCTCCACTTTTGGTTTAACCTCAAGTAAGCAGTGCACCAAATGCAGTTAGATAAATTTCATTTGACAATACCCATCTCTCATATTCTTACCTACCGCCACACAAAAAATACCATCCATTTGAGGAAGCTGCCAGATTGAACAACCAGGAGCCAGAACTTTTAAAGGAAAAAAGTGGTAAGGTCACTCATGATCACCCCTACTTGTGTCCCTTCATTCCACTGTGCAGCCTCAGCTACCACTCACATTAACCCATCACTGATCACCACAGCATTTTTTGGGGGGAAGCAGGCTCTCAGTAAATCTTTTGGATTCCCATCTCTTTTTCATTTCTCATGCAGCCTCTACTCCGTCCTTTCACAGACTTTTCTATCATATATTAAATACATTAACTTCTCTCTAGCAATAAGACACAGAGAAATTGGTAGCTCATGGTAGCTTTCACTTTTCCATGCTTTCCTCCATCTTGGCCATTTTTGATCCCAGTTGTGCAACATTTATGATGGGCTACATGCTCTTCAGACAACACATGACCTAGCATATTAATTTACAGAGACAGAAATGAAGTAGAAAAAGTGATGTAAACTAATATAACACTCCCCAGGGAGTAGGGCAAATATAATAAGGAAAATAAGGAAGAAGACAAGTCATAGATCAAGGAAATGCCCTAACCAAAATTTTTCACTGAATGGAAATTAAGAAACAGCTAGCATGCTCTGAAATGCTAATAGTTAAGGAGATGCAAACTTCTGTTGCTCAGAACTAGTCCTACAGGACAGTCAGAAGGTTAGCCAAAAAAAACAGGACATCAGAGGGGATTAATATCACCTTGCCTTAACATCAGTCTGAGGTGGGGTAAAGCCTTCTCGGGATGAGCCTGTCATTGTTCATTGCCTACAGACAGAACCCAGATGACCAGCTTCACATACACACTGCTTTAATCATTAGGTGAGATGAATCCAAAGGTGTCACCAACTCTGCTCCACTTCAGTGGGACATTCTTCAATGAGGACAAAAAAAAAATAGCTGTAAGGCGGCTTCAGGGAACATCTGCGTATGTATGTGCCTTTGAACCCTCCGCAAGTCTACATTCCACTGAATCTCCCTGTAAACAAGATGATATCACTTTCTATTTTTCGTCCTTTCTGGCACACTATTTCATCAGCATTTTTCCTCTAATCACTAATTGACAACACATGCTAGTTTTTTCCAGCATAATATTTAACATTGCACACAGAGAGATCTCTGCCAAAGCTTCACTGTGTCACTGGCATGTTAGGCAACGCTGGAAATATTCTCCCACCAGAAAGCTTGCCACCTCCACAATCTACTCTTTTTTGGGGGGGAAACTATTCGATATTCACTCTTTCCAGAATCTGCAGGAGTCCCAAGCTTTCTGGAGTATTTTCTTGTTCTTTGAAAGCTTCATTCAAACACTTAATACATTAATACAATTTCCAGTTAAATTGTATTATTGAGGAGCAGCTGAGGGAGCTGGGGTTGTTTAGCCTGGAGAAGAGGAGGCTGAGGGGAGACCCTATCGCTCTCTACAACTACCTGAAAGGAGGTTGTAGCGAGGTGGGGGTCAGTCTCTTCTCCCAAGTAACAAGTGATAGGACGAGAGGAAATGGCCTCAAGCTGCGCCAGGGGAGGCTTAGATTAGATATTAGGAAAAACTTCTTCACGGAGAGAGTGGTTAGGCATTTGAATAGACTGCCCAGGGAAGTGGTGCAATCACAGTCCCTGGAAGTGTTCAAAAAACATGTGGATGTGGCGCTCAGGGACATGGTTTGGAAGCTAGGTTAACAGTTAGACTTGATGATCTTAAAGGTCCTTTCCAACCCTAATGCTTCTATGCTACTATGAAATTCACAATGTCCTTTTTCCAGAAAAACAACCTATTTTCTACCACAACCGCAAGCTTCTGTTAAGCAAGAGCCAATGGCTCACAGAGCGGTTACACGTGGGGCTAACCATGACTCATGAAGCCACACCAAACCTGAAGGATGACCACACTGGAGAGAGAGGTCCTATGCAGATACTCCCCAAACTAAATTTACAGAGCTCTGTTCATGATAGGAGAAAAGAAAAAAAGGGTTTACACATAAAATCATGTCCTCCAGAGCCCATGGCTTAAACAACTGTAGATCTGCCACTGTCCCACAAAAATCCAGGTTTCTGGGGACTGATAAGCATGAACCATAAAGGTCCACACTTACTTACAAAGTTTTATGTGAGACTTTCTTCAGCAGTGAGGAGGACAGAGGGGAGCCGAAGTCGGAGGGAATACAACTCGCCTTACCAGGTGGAAGACAGGCAATATAGCTCCTCTTTTACCAGCTGGAAAACAGATAATTCCACAGTTCTCCCAAACGGAAAGGAACAGATCCAGCAAAGTGGCAGGGGGAGAAATTTTGTTCATAACAACAACCTTCACTGAAGGGTCCAAGATAGAAAGCGAAGTACACACTTTTGGCAAAGCACCTTTGTTATGATCATGCTTCTCACCAGTAGATCATAAGCTGCTCTGAGTCTGGAAACCATCCTGGGATATACCTCACATAGGTATAGCAGGGGTATTTGATTTCATATTACATCATATTTTAAAGTTTATTAAAGTGCTAAGTTATCTTGAAAAATCTGAATTCTGGCCAGTCACATAGGTGATAAAACTGTATAAACTGACATAAAGAATAAGCTTGTCTTATTGCCTTAAAAAGCTGGGAGTAACCTCTCACACTAGAGCAAATTCACATATTGAACATCTTCTTAGCCAGTACACATCTTCTGTTCCCACTGCCATTATTGCAAATATTTATATTTGAGGCACAGCAAGCTGCTACAGTTCAAAGACAAGTCTAGACAAATTCAGACTTAAAATGAGATCAAATTAAACTCTGAACCAGTGGAATAACTTAACAATGGATTCCAGCAAGTTCAAGTGTTTAAAAATAGGATTTTTAAGTAATGAAACAAAAATTTGCTCTAATCAGAAATGTGTCACTGCAATGAAGTAATCATGTGGTGAAATATTATAGTCTGCTTAATGAAGAATGCCAGAATAAGTCTAGTGGTTTCTTCTGGTCTAAAACTTGCTTACAAGTCCTGCAAGAACTCCTCTTGCAGAAAAACTACCCTGGGATAAATAGACCTGTGTTTGTCACAATACTGTAAGTCCACCACAATGGCATTATTTGAAAGGCCGCTGTCAGCATTACAGGCTTAACGCATCAGGCCACTCCTTTGCAGCATCCTACTTCTGCTGAAATCATTCAAGCTACAGTGGCATGAAACAAGAGAAAGGTCTTGAAGACTCAAAACATGGAGCCTTTGTTCAGAGCCGAGAGAGATGGTGAGATCAGTCTTTCAATTCAACATCCACATGGTGATCAGCAACCACAATGGGAATAATGATAATACACAGATGGAGTGTAAGTAGGCTTCAGTGTAAGAGAAAGATTCCTCAAAGTCTTTCCACCCTAAAAAAAGTATTCATGCTTCTTTTATTGCACAATTTATGTTAGCCTTATTCGTTCTTAGATCACAATGCACCTCTCAATAGAAAAAAAACCCAAAGATTAATAATACCAAATCCATTAGGTTATTCTGAACAAATGCAAATATTGGTCATGCTTCACCTTGCAGCGACATGAAACTTTTGCCAAGAGCCCCCTCAGCTCCAGTTGCTGGCATGCAGCAGCACACTTTGTGATCTCCTAAGTATGAAGATTTGACAGTGTATGCTGGAAGCAGATTTTCACCTTTAGGCAACTGGTTCACATAACTTTTGCAGTCAGACCTTTGTTTACAATGTACATGCATGGACACAAAGAAGCTTAATGCTACTGAAGTCAACGGGATGGAAGTACATGCTTGAGTGTTGTCTTGATTCAAGGCCAAAAAGTAAAGCTTTTAAAAAGAAGAGGTTCAAAAATGGGTATTGGAAGATGGGACACATTCTGATGGAGAATTCTGCTAAGTATTTAATACCCAGTAAATCATGAGAGGCAAATGGTCTTGCCCACTTTCTTCCACTTAAGCCAACATAAAATCCAAGAGGTGCAAAGCTTCAGGACTCTGACACTTAACCACCTCAATGGGTTGTATATGCCTGATATTTCAAGAATATAAAAATTATCTCCACTTTCTGCAAAGGACCATGGTAAATAGACAGAGCTAGTCCTTTATACAGGCATGAGACTGGCCTTTAAACTGTTTCCACATAAATTCTTTAGTAATATATATTTTTCGTCAAACTATCTTAGTATTTTTAAGCATGTGAGCCTTGCACTTGATGAGCTATAATTTAATACTTATACTATAGAATCATAGAATCACTATGCTTGAAGTATGCACAATAACATTCAATACACAAAGTGATCTTATATCGAGTCAGCACATTCACAGGCAAACAGAGTTTTAGAGTTGGTTTCCCATGTGAACACACTAAGTCTACATGTCTGCTTGTCAATCCTCACTACTGGATTTTAACCTATTTGGAACCAGTCTGAGATAGGAAAAGAGGTTGCAAGATACAATATTTCTACAAGTTAAGAGAAAACAGGAGTCCAGCTAGAAAAATGGACTCTGTTAGTGACACCACTCAGAAGAAAGTTGCAGAATGGGAGCACTCTATACTGGCTCTCACCATGAACATTAAAAATCCTTAAGAAACCAGTCTTTGTTGGTTTGCTGCTCACAAAACAACTTATTGTCACTCAGAAAAGCATTTTAATAACTTAGCGCCAAAAACCTAATTTTTCTGTCATCTCTATTAGTTTTCAATCATTCTTAATACGCTGTCACTGCTTGTACAGCAGTATAGTGTTCATGTGCTAAAACTGGAGACCAGTGTGCTAGTTCTGCATTCCAGAAGGGAACAGGAAACAAAATGACTCGGAACATCTTCCTATTAGCAAGGGTCAGCTTATCAATTCGCAACATGATCATTTTCCATAAATACACCAAGGAGTTAATTCCAGAGAGAACCACCCAAGCTAGAGGACAGAGTTCACTTGGGAGCAAACAGAGGTAAACTTAGCACCGCCAAATCATGTCCAGAATTACAGGAAGGTTGCTAAGCAGCTTTGGTACGGCCACCAAGTAGTACCAGCAGTAGCACAGAATATATTATTTTTAAGATGAAGCTCACTTGACCTCTACACAGGGACTTGGACTGAGGCAGCCCTTCCACCTGTAGTGTAACCTAAAAAAGGACAGAAGTGAAGCAACAGCACATATTTTATGTTGAAAAAAAAATGTGACTTTTTAGCAAAGGATTTCATAGGAAATGTGAAGAGCGGTGAATTATGTTAGAAATATTGCCTAGCAGGAAGACAGATATAGCTCTATTAATGGGCAAAGATTCAGACCTCAGAAAAAATGCTGATTTAGCAGAATATAGCATACAAAGAAAAAGGCATGAGAAGTGAAAGACAAACTGTGGGTAGCATGAGGCACTGCTTACCCCTACTGAAGGTTAGAAAGAGGAATGATCTACACAGAGAAATGAAGGACAAAAATAGTTAGATGTATGAATAAGGAAAATTATTTAGTCAAAGAATGGGAGAGAAAAATCAAGCTGAGAAGACTCCAATCATGTAGGCAAAAAACCACCCTTGAAAGTGGACTATAGCTTACAGTAGAGAGACCAAGCTTGCAAAATGTAAAGGACACTGAGTAATCTACTCCCAGGATTAAACACGTTTACATGTGTTGCTATATCTGAGCCACAATTCTCAGCATTTTTTTAAGATCAAGCCAGTGAGGAGGAGAAGAAAGCCAACTAACAGTTGTGAACCTCATGAAGATGTCAAGTGAAAAGATGGAGAGATGCAGGAAGAGAAATGAGGACCTTAGCTTAATTTTTAATGCCTGTTAAAAGCCTTCAAGGTGCAGGCTGAATTTAAGATATGAAATGCTATTATTATCTTCAGTTCCTTCATTCTGAACTGCCCTTCCCCAGAGTGGACTGCTATTCAGACCAAAAGAGGACTGATGCTGAGATCCCTCAGTTCAGATCACATCCAAATGAGTTTTTTCAGTGTGTCAACATATAATAATCAAAGGAGAGGACAAACAGCCACTGCTTGTCCAAATCACTATTTCCAACATATTCTATGCATCTGCCTTTGCTTTTCTGTTTAATCTAAGCTTAATAATAACAGCCAAGAAGGAATTCTTATGATTGTTGGTTTGTATGTCTTGGTAGGTACTGCTGGAACAGGCCAAATTAGTCATTCAGTCTGATACGTTTCTTCTGATAGTACTTCTGCCAAGCTCCTCGGAGGGCAGCTTAAAACTACAATAAGCATAAGCGATTTTATAATATTAGATAACAAAATAAAACATCTTTTTGATTATAGATTTTTTAAATTCTTTAATTAAAAATTAAATTTGGATTCATAGCCCTAGAAATATTCAGTTAATTTAATGATAGTTTCTATTCAGTTTCCTTCAGGGCCAAGTTCTGCACATTGGAAACAACAGTAGCAATGTCATTATCTTCCAGGGCCTATGGTCAACGCCAGAAGTGTCTTAGCATTGCTCAAAACTTATTAAACCATTTGTCTCACATTAGATGCAATCAAATACCCTTTAAAAGTATTCTGAATCAGGCCTTCTACAACTTGAACTTTTGGAAGTGAATTTATTGTGTAAATAAATCCTTACGAGACCTCTACAGAAACACCGTTTTTCAGTTAAATTGGGTTCCATCATCTATTCCCAAAGAGGGTCAGAGAAAGAATCCCATCTTAGCTTTTCTGTACCGTGTTATTTATACACCGTCTCACTTCTGCATTTCTATTCACCAGCTCTTTCATCAATTTTTTTGTGCAGTTTGTTTATCCAAATAAAAGATGCCTCACAGCTGTAAGACAAAGAAGCAAGACTTAAACTCCCCACTGGACACGTCTGCATTTCCTCAGGTTTGGATTTCTGGTGTATCAGAATGTAAAGCTTTTCAAGCTTAACTTTGAAAAGACAACTGATTAATAATTATACCATTTAAAGTACAAGTTATTTGTGGGGACAAAAGTCCAAGCTTGCAAATACTTTTTTTAACACCAGTAGTTGGAAGGAAATAATGTAAAGGGCTGAATAAGAATGGGCTGGGATCTTTTCTTGAAAAGGAATAAATGGGACACGCTGAGCTATGATGTTTTATTTGTGTTGTAAATGCAGTACGTGTAAACCAGAAACAGTATTTGGATGTCCAGAAAATATTGAGTTTCTAGTTGCAACTGTTTTGGATTCAGAGCCAGTGCACAATGCTAAACAAACCTTACCGACTCATGGTGTTCCTACCGAGATATAAATCTCAGTCCAATATCCAAAATGTGATTTACCCCTCTACGTCTCCCATGAAGTCTGTAATCTATGGTTTGTGTTATGTATATGTTCTACTTTCAGATGGGAATTACACATTAACTCCCTTTACTGGCAAGTTTAGATATACACACCTTACGTCCATTCTTAATGGCACAAACTCTCTCCGGACTCTTGCTTTCATTAACTTCTTTTGACTATTATCATTTTCAAGAAGAGACATTCCCTTTCTCTTCTTTTTCAACAAGAAAAATTCCCTACTTCCTACGACTCTGACTTTCTTCCTTTATGTGTTTAAATTCTACTATCTGAAATACTCATAACTCCCTGGGAAATAAAAATATGACTGGATGGGGATTTCTGAAAGCCTCAATACTCTATTCCCATTGAAGTCCCTGCTAGCTTTATCCCACGCTCCAGTGGGATGAGAGCTCCGGCAATGCAGAGGCCTGATTCTGTGTTGTAGTGCTTCCATAAATGGACTTCTAGGTATACACAAAATCTATTTTTTAATACTTTAGCACTCAATAACACCACCAGTGTGAATTTGCTCTATGCCTATATTCCCATTTGTGAGCTTCCCTAGTAAGTATTGAACCTGTTGGCTAAATTGAGGATAAAAGCCTCAAAGGTATTACAGTTCTGTTAGTTTTCTGAAGACAGGCAGGAAAACGGAGAGGAGAGAGACTGTATTAATGCCGCCCTGGGAGCAGGGAAGCAGCATGAACCTCATCCTCATTGGTCTGCAGGCAACCCAGAGGGAGAACATTACTGTATGCCTTAACACTGGGCAAAGTTTCAAATGCAGCTCACATTTCGCAGCACAGCCTACCAATGAGGTACAAAGCCTTAAGAGATCAGGTTGCATTACTTCTGCTGTCCAAAGAATTACATTTTATTTGAATTCAATATATGAAATAAAGCTTAGGCCTTAACACAGTAAGATTTAGACATTTTATATCTGCATTTAAATAGGTTTATTTTAAGCAAGAAAATATATTTTAAACCAAATTCTAAATGTGTGTGGGATTATTTTTTCTTTGGTTTTTCATCTGCTGATCAATAGGGGAAAAAAGTATCTTACAATATGGTACTGGTATACAGCCATCAAATATCTCCCATTACACAGCTCGAGATGCTGGTAGACATGTAGAAGGCAGTGACCACGTGCGCTACAGCTGCAGGTCCAGGGAGGAGATCTGCAGGCACAGGTCTCTCGGTCAGCATTGTGCCTGAGCAGGTTGGGTCAGGATGAGGCAAGGGAGGTAGAGGGGAAAGAGTCTTCAGTTGAGCAGTGAGACAAACACAACTGCAAAGATTCAGAAGGTAGAGAGGTAATGGGCTCAAAAAGTGTAGCTTCATGTTTGCACTTACATGTTCATACACCCAGCCCGTACCCAAAGGTATCGTCCGAGGAACACTACCACTGCAAGATTAATCATGTTCTTTGAAGTCTGGGAGTTGACATTCAACCAACTCCTTTTTCCCCCAGTACTTCCAACTCTGCAGCAACCTCTGGCTCAACTTTCATGGCTGTGTACCCTCAACCAGGCATCGCTGAGAGCTGCTTCCCTACAAGCAGTGATTTCAGTTCCTGCCAGAAACCTCTGACAAATTCATTCTCCACGAGTCAGACCCTAGTGCCATTATGAGGTCTAAATCAGCTGGCAGGGGCGATATGTATAATCTCAATTGACCTCTGTACATATAAAAAAATGCTAACACAAGATCTTGCACAAATATATGCTGGTCTAAGTCTATTTAATAACCGCCTGTGATCCTGAAAAAAAAAAAAAGGAAGCCAAATCTAATACTCAACCTGCTCTTATTCCAATAGTAGTGTGAACCCTCCACACTTTATCCCAAAAGCAGTGGTAGCGAATGTTATTCTTGAAGCTCACACTCCCAGAGTGACGTACTGATATCACTTGCTAGTCAGAAATAACTACTATAATGCCATTGTTCATCACGCTAAAGAAATCTTTAATCTTATCCTAAAAATGCAGCATTTTGAAGAGATCAAGAAGACCCAACTCAGATTTCTCAGAGAGTGATAAAAACTGGAATATTTTTAGGTACTTCTCTGAGCTTGCTGTGCTACTGACCTAGTTGCCCTAGACTTGCTCTGTACTGAGTGCAAAAAGAAGGCACATGAAGAAGGTAATTCATCCCACCTGAAGATGGACATCTAAAACAAATGGGATGAACAGATCTCTGCAGGTGCCTTTCTCTCCCCCTCAATTATAAGGGAAGCTTTAACAAGATGCCCCATTTTTCAAACCACCAAAGTTTGGTAAAATGAAAGGCAGTCTGAATCTAAACGCAAATGTATAAGAATCCCTTAAGCAGAAGGCAAACGTGTACATATTTACATACAGATGTATATACATACGTATACACACGCACACTTTTCAAAGGCCTGCAGCCAGGACCTGAGATAAAGTGACTGACTTCATGACATGTTTTCTGATCTACTGTGGAGTTGGGAAGATGGACTGATTCACATCTGAGATTTCAGCTGGGATTTAAAGCTACTAGTAGGAAACCAAGCTTTATATCTTTAATTTTAACCTGAGTTTTCATTTTGACTTTTCAGGCTTCTTTGTTTTAAAAGACTATTTAAAGACACAACCACTAAGAACATATTTGTCTGCAATTAAGTATAACTTACCACAAGATCTGGTGATTCCTTCTGCTCCCTAGGAAGATGAGCTATGTCTAATAATTTTTAAAGCTACTTTGTCTCACCATATATTTATTGCACATCCTGAATTTTATGATTTTTTCAGATGTCAGAGAACATATTCATAATAATGAAAATGATTGTTTTGACTGTCATTTGCATCAAGCTGCATTTGGATAGAAATCAGAATTCAATTAAAATGTGCATATCCCAGCATTTTAAATAGCTCTTAGTTAAATAAAATTACCTTAATTGTGTTGAAAGCATCAGAAAAAGAAGTACCATAACATGTTTTGCATTCAAGTCTGACTTGGTAAATAAAGGAAATACTGCCTATTAATGAACTCCCATTGCTCCTATTCACACAAAAGTGGTCATATTTCTGAAATGATTCATGGGCCCCAAAATAAAATGAAGTGAAAATGTAAATCTTTTTGAAAGCATCTGTGCAGGTATGTTCCTATTTGTATTTTGGATGTTTTTCTCTGCAATGCTGACTTCATACACTTGTAGTTGTTTTTTACTTACGGACTGAAAGAGAAAACAGATCATTCCATTTGTGTTCTGTTTGTTTTGTGGTTTTCTGCAAGCCAAAACTGATTTCTCAATTTTGAGTGAACTAAACAAAATGAAAAAAAGAATATTCACTCTACACTTGTCAGGTAAATTGGAACCAAGAACAATGAAAGAGAAATTTCTGTACAGCAGCAATTGAAGTCTCAGATTTTGGAAAAAATGCCAATACCGGCATTCAATCTACTGTAAATATAGAAAATACAGGTATTTAATGAACTACCTCCTACTGTGATATGGTTGCAAAACTTGAGTTGACCTCAAGAGATAAAAATAGTTCTTCAATTCCATACATAATTAAGAAAACAGCAATATTTCAAGTAGTAGAGTTTGACACATCTCAATGAAACAGCACTTTGCAGTTATCCAATACCACATGTTATATCTTGCAAAGTATTACATTTTGCTCACATCTTCAAATAAGCTGTCATGATTTCAAATGGGTTTCTTTTTCAAACTAGAAAGCATGCATTTTTGATTAACAATGTTTTTATTACACAATTGAGCCCTATATTTAAGAAAAAGCTCCCTCAAAAACTAATCAGAAAGAAAAATTTGCAGATTCTGTGAAGATTTGTGCAGAACAGTCTCCAGAGCATAGCAGCTCCACCAGCATTCTGTTTGCAATGCAATAGATGTAAAGAATACAAAAAGTAAATAGACCTTCACAATGCTATTAATTTCATCAAGATCATATGACATCAATTCTTCAAAACAACATAGGATTAGATTTTCGTTGAAATATAAAACATGATTATAGCTGAGAACAACACATTTATTACTGTAGTATAAAAATTTTATGTACAGACAGCTCCAAAACTGTAGAAACAAAAAAGCGTGACCTGCTTTTCTATGTCTACCACAACAATAAAAAGTTCTGTATGGAGTTTATATAGAAGGTTGTAGAGCCTGTTAACAAAATTGTATCATTTGGACACCTGAATTTGGAGTTAGGTCCCAGATACTCTGAGATGAGCATGAGCTTAGATCCCATGCGTACTACCAGGGATAGTGGAACTAAATAAATTTGTAACACTTTGCACTTATTGGAGAGAAATCGTAACTGTAAGTGACACAGGAACCTTCTCACTGGCTGATAATGTCATTTGGTCCATGGCAGGGATTCTTTTCAAAACAGAGGCAAATGAAAAGGATTATTCTGAAATTATTCTGGCAGGAAGAGCTGAAGGAATGAAACACAAATGTTATAGCATAGAGGCTGCGTATTATCTTTAGAATGCTCTATGGAAACACAGATACTGACACTAGAATCAAGTAATACTGCATGGCATTGGATTACCTTTCCATAGAAAGACTAGCTGCTACACACACAGATACATGCGTGTACAGAATCACACAGACCAGGAACCACCGCTTCTCTCTTAGAAAAACAGGATGCAGGAAAAGGTTACAGAATATGGTTAAGGTCTCAAAACTAGGACCTTGAGAGCACTGGAAATGAGAAATCTCTCCAAAGAAGCCCGATGACCTCCACTTTACACCCCCATCTGTGGCAGCATGAATGCAAGCCTGACTACCTTTGCGGCTGCGGATTTCTCCACAGGGAGGGAAACTGAAGCTGTGTGAGGTGTATTCATTACAGTTTAGTTTAGACGTTGCCAGAATAATCACAGGGAGAGACAGTAACCACCAGAGGATAATACAGCTTAGAAAAGAATAACTCATAATTTATGTGCTTAAAATTAGATGGTATCAGCTGCTGCCCCAGTGTGGACTGAGCGATCCTGATGGATTTATGAGACACAATGCTAGAAACTACTTTCTCTCAAGATTCCTCAAGCATACGTCTCTATGCATACAGGATGGTCTCTGGCTACCAGATCTAGAGGAAAGAGCACATGAAGACGCTGCCTCTCACGCTTTCTGTAATATTCGTTTCTTCTCTGCCAGCCACAGGGGAGAAAAGCCATAATTGTTTTATACATAGTTCAACCAGTTCTATTTCTTCTCTTTTCTTCTCTACTAAAAGTCAAATATTAATCCGTAGAGTATGAATCTAGGAATACTAGTTAATACTGGAAACAAGGACCTCACTCAAACTAGAGTAGCATTAACAGCTTCATTACAGTTTGATTCCTCTCAGCAAAGATGTCTAAAAATTGTCAGATTAGATTCAGTGTAGTGCAGAAATGAGATGCTAATTAAGTCATCTGAACACCTGAACTTTTGCAACACAAAAGCTGTAAAATAGATTAGCATTTTATTTACCAGTCATTAGTAAGAGATGAACAGCAGCTGAAATCACACTACGTTAATAAGGTCACAATTACAGTAAATTACTTTTGCACAAATTGAGCACAATCACATAATACTTAAAACTGTATTATTCCCAGTCTTGGGAGTAAGGTGAGGACAGGATCTACACCCAGCGTTCATCTTCCGTGGGAAGTGAAAATGGCATGCATTGACCCAAAATGACACAAAAGATACGCCTCACGTGAGGTGCACGTGGGCTGGCTCTCCCACACAGCTCAGTGAGGAATACAGAGACCAAACACATCATCTGTTTCTCTTAGCAAAAGCTGCAGTACCACATGGAGGAACTGCAAAAAGTCACATTTGGCAGTACATCGGCTTGTTTGCTGGCACAGGGCTAAGATGTGGCTTCAGTTCTTCGGGCAGAGGGGAGGAGGCAGGAGGGAGCCCCGTCCAGCACACACTGGAACGAGGGGATGCCCTTCTGTGTTCCTCAGCAAGACATGGAGCAGGTACTTCAGCAGGGAGTAGGGAGGAGTCTTAACACACTATCCAACTTCTTCCAGCCTCTCTGCCTTAGTCATGATTTACAACGACACCTTTTCTATTGCACTGTGTTTACAGAATAGACTAGACTAGACTAGACTAGACTAGAATAGAATCGTTTAGGTTGGAAAAAGACCTTTAAGGTCATCAAGTCCCACCGTTAATCTAGCATTGCCAAGTCCACCACTAAACCATGTCCCTAAATATACATCCAAGGGGAAGATTAACTGGGAATCGGAGGCAGGGCTGCAGCTCCTTCCCCATCTTCCCTCTGACACTCAGTACATGGCTGGTAATGCACATGCTCAACTAGCATGATTTTACCCTTTAGTTCCGCTATGTCTAGCTCTACAATGAATCTAACAAAAAGAAAGATAACATTTTTAGTTCTTCTGTTTCCTTTATTTTGTACATTTAATAAGGCTGTGTAGTCAATTCCACTTCGTACATAATGTAACTTTGAATTTCATTTTAAAAATATGTTTCACATTAATCCCACATGTTTAGTCATCTGGCAATGGGGGTTTTTTTGTCCTGACGAGGATTGAAATGAAAATGTCTCTGTTGCTAAAATCTTTTTTTCTTCCTTTTTTTTCTGGTTGCTTTCCTTTGCCTTATTATAAGAGCAAATATTTGGCAAAATGTTTGTGAGGGCAGTGCTTTGTTTTCAATGTAGTAAATGTGGTGATTTGACAGGTACTAGAAAACTTCAGCTTTCACTATTGTCAGTCTATTCTCAACTTTGGTTTTCTGGGCCTCAGGAAAGTCAAAATTTACCAGCTTTTTGACACAAATGCTGCATATGTGCAGGAAAAAAAAGGGCATTCCATGTGAAACCATTCAGCAATCATTACGGGTATGAACTCTTTATTAGTACCCATCATAAGCCAGCACAGTGTATCTTGGATGTGGCATGTAGCTTTCTTACAGAAGTTCAGCTAAGTCCCTCGTGGGAGCTCCCTGGGTTTCTTCTAGTCAGCTCTTTCAGCAGGCCCACTCACGCGCTCTGAAAAGCTGTGCCAACTACTGCTGCACGGGTAAGAACCTCTGTCAAAACCAATTTACAGAACTGCCTGGATTCATGTGCTGGCACGGGATCCTCTATTTTATCTGGTAATTTTAAAAAATTTTAAACTGGCAAAAACATCAAGCCAACAAAATAATGAAGTTCACGTCGGTTTGTCTCTTAAGTGTAGGCTTTGCTTTAGCTACAGTAAATGTAAAATAAAAATAAAAAATCAACAATACTGATTTATAACAAATAAGCAAAGGAAATGCTTGTCTCCTACCCACGGGAACAGAAGGGAAGCAGAAGTCGCATTAGGTGACCAGGCTGGCTATCCTCTCTAGAAAGAAACAAGGCAGCTCTGGGTATTTCTGTTCTGGTTTGGCCAATCATCTTTGAAGGCCTTCTTGAAAATGAAGTGCTACAAATACATTGTCAAAACTACAATGATGTGTACTTGAATTTGCAATCACTTGACTGCAAAAGCATATATAGAAATACATTCTGTCTCTCTTCTGATAAAAAAAAGGGTGACACTTTTTTTCCTTGGTCAATATTTTAACTAATGGCTTGCCTAAGGTAAGCTGAAAAGCCATCTGCCTGACAAGGCTTGACTTTAGGTCCTGCAAGAGTTGGTGATGGCACAAAAAATAGTAGTAGCATCAGTAAACAGTATTGTCATTGTAAGGCTGCAGAGAGAAATCCTGAGACAAGATCCCTGTACAAAAAGAAAAGGCAGCACCTGCAAGCCTTGAGATATCCTGCACGTATTGATAAAAAAGCCTTTAAAGTCATTCTTCAAATAAAATAAACTGAACTGACACATCAGGTCATTATGATTCCTTCTTCATGGCAGCCTTCTATTTCCTTATGCACTAGATGAAACGAAACCCAAGAAACATGCAAAGAAACTACAAGAGGAGAATAGCTTTCTCTGTTTTGTTCTGGGGTTTCTTTGGAGAGAAGACCGCTATTTAACTCCCATGCCACAGGAGTTATTTTCAGGCAAGCATGTGAGAGCCAAGATATTTGATTTTTATGCAGGACATCATGCTGTTGTTTTGTATGATTCTCTGTTCCTCAAAAATGGCTATCCATGTGCCCTGTTATTTTACCTCAGTACGTCACATGGCTTTGAGCCTGCAAAACCAGTGCCAGCTCTGAGCAGGACAGTGGACAGGAGGTGGGACAGCACAGACAGCAAGGCCACAGCATTTTAAGGACAGCTGCACCCTGGTAAGGATCTCCAGTCTTTGCCCACATGTAATGACTGCCTCTCCAAACTGCCAGGGCTCAACCCCTACAGTGGAAGAGAAGGTATTACCATAGAGTGTTTACTGCCCACAGGAAAATGTCATCAAATGCATGAACACTGCCCAGTGAAGGCCTGCTACGTGTGCTGTGACTCGTTAGGGGACTGGGGAAAGAGCAGGCTGAACAGCCCCACTGGTCCACTTCTCATCCTCCTCTGTCTGCCACTGTGGGAATGACGCAGATCCAGGATCAGTCCCCAGACATGCGCTAGAGTATGGCATGAGGTTCCTCTGTGGTGCAAACAAGTTTCTTTTCTGAAGAGATGCTTGTTTCCATGTTGACATGTGGCCAAAGGAATTACTTGTGCCTTGAAGTCTGTTGGGAGGCAGGCTGTATGTATGGGGATGGGGATGTAACACCAAAACCTGGCTCTGCCGTGCAGGTCCAAGGACAAACCCAACACACCTCAGCATCACTCAAGGGTGCTGCAAAGGTGGGGTTGTCACTGCGTCCATTTCTCAGAGGCACCACTCAAGACACTCTGAGTGCACTGTGCAGTAAAAGTGGCACGCACCATCAGAGAACTGACTTTGGAGGTGCTAATTACATAAAAGCAGATCACATATATACTACGAGCAGCCAGATCGCTACTATATGATGCAAGAGTTTTATCTCTTGCTTAGAAGAACAAGTTAACTTTGGCTCCCACTTTCCAGGATCTAATGAATTGATGAGAATTGGTGAGAAATGCATACCATGTCATTAAACTCTCCTGGGTGACAAGTGTTAATTAGAAACAAAAATAAAACCAGGTCTACCCAGAAAGAACTGTTCTCTGCCATTATGAGGATGGAAAGAGCAAAGAACGTGTCCCCTTCTCACAACTACCTAGCCACCCTACCAGAACAACAGGGATACATGCAGGCATGGGGGGTCGGGAGCCCCAGGTCACAGTGTATGGACAGCAATGAAGCAAACCAGCATCCCCCTGTGCTGACTTCCAAACATTCAGCAACCTAACACAGCAACATGAAGGCAACTTACAGCAGCAACAGAACAGGCCTACAGCCTGATCCAGGAAAAGAAACGGTACCATAACTTTGAGGCTTTCTATCGATTTCAAAGTAGCAAATTGTCTGTAGGCTTCTGTGATGAGGTCTTAAGCCCTTAACCTGACATCTGGATGTGTTAGTGAAATCATTCTTATCAGTGTTTATCTCTGCTGACACATTGTGATTAAGAAGCTGTGTTGGTCCATTTCTACAAAGAATCTAAAGGCATTATTACCACCTACTTGCCATTTTCATGTAACATGTCTGTCACTGGTTTGCTAAAGCAAAGGAGTTATCTTTCAAGCAAATTCCTGGTTGAAAACTTAAGGGCACAATGGTACATAAAGGGTTTCCAAATTCCACAGCGCTTCTAGTAATCAACATTCTGTGTACCTATTTTTAATCCTTCTCTCTAACCAGTCTGGGTCTCTGCTTTATCCTCAATCCACTTTTATTGTGAGTCATATCAGATTAGAACTACAACTATGAGAAAAATCTTCTGCAACTGATCCAAGAAGAAACAATAACAAAACCCATGCATATTATACTTGGAGCCTCTTTAAAACACAAACAGAAACAGAAACAATGCAAGATATTGAAAAATACTGACAGGTTTCCTTAAGGTCTTGTTTAGAAAGGTACTGCAGCTGAAGTCTCTTGTAGCCTACCCTGTGGATGACACACAAGATTGTCGCTATAGGAGAAAAAGCAGCCGGACACATTGAACCCATGAGCCTTTGCTCTGTACTTTTGCTACATGATCTGTAACTACATCAGTTACCCTGACTTGTTTGGGTTTTTTTCAGTGCATGGACACTAATTGAATATCTTAACTGTGAGTATTGTAAAGCTTACCTACATAAGCCCCCCACTACGAGAAAGACATTGAGGTGCCAGAGGGTGTCGAAAGAAGAGCAACAAAGCTGGTGAAGGGTCTGGAGCACAAGTCTTATGAGGAGCAGCTGAGGGAGCTGGGGTTGTTTAGCCTGGAGAAAAGGAGGCTGAGGGGAGACCTTACTGCTCTGTACAACTACCTGAAAGGAGGCTGTAGCGAGGTGGGGGTCGGTCTCTTCTCCCTAGTAACAAGCAACAGGACAAGACGAAACGGCCTCAACTTGCCCCAGGGAAGCTTTAGATCGGTTATTAGGAAAAATTTCTTCACTGAAAGGGTAGTCAGGCATTGGAACAGGCTGCCCAGGGAAGTGGTTGAGTCCCCATCCCTGGAGATATTTAAAAGATGTGTAGATGTGGTGCTTAGGGACATGGTTTAGTGGTGGACTCAGCAGTGCTCGGTTAACGGTTGGACTTGATGATCTTAAAGGTCCTTTCCAACCTAAATGATTCTATGATTCTATAGCAAACTCATCACTGAATTCCTAAGCGTTTTCTTTTATTCTGTATTAATTCATGTAAACTGTGATCTAGACCCTGCTCCAGTAAGAGCTGATGGAAGTTTTGTCATTGATTTCAGTGCAATGAAGGTCAAGATACCTATTTTTCAAGTTTTTCATGGACCTAGTGTTTAATAAATATTTTTACAGAGTTTAACATCATCAAGTCCCAACGCACAGCAGGGCTAAAATACATTGGCAGGAAGTTTGTCCAGCAGGTAAAGTGTGTCCTCCTGCACCATCTCCAAGTATGCAGAGCTCTGACTCCCAAAGCAGAAATACGGGATGTTGGCCTTCACAGCGTGGGACATGGATCAAAAAGGAAGCATGAAACTGAAGATTACTCCAGTACAATAGGAAGCTTGAGATTATTTGAATTTGTTCACTACTAAAAATATTAGAGCCAAACCCAAACTCCCACAAGAAAATCTAGCCAGTCTGACATTGTAAACAGGACATTTCCGTAACTTTGTAAACAGATTACTTTGAAACAAACTGTCAAGTAACCTAACACAATACAGTATTTTAGCCAGGAGATCCTCACCAGAAGCAGTGATCTAAGTGGTCTCTTTTATCCAAAATGTGGTATAATGTAATCAACCTCATAAATATAATAGCAGGATTTTCAGAGGCAATTCATGAATATAGCTTGAATCAACTAACTAAAAGGAGTACTACTAAATTTTCCCCCATTAGTGGGCAAATTCTTATTACAGAGAATGCCAACATAGAGCCTTCATGGTATTCCTTAGGACTCATTTAATATCCTAGTGTCAAATCCCTGCAGGTCCACAAAAGGCAGAGCAGGCGGGGCAGACCACTGCTTCTGAGGCAGGATGTGTTCCACCCATCGCCACCCCTCCCTCAGCTGCAGTAGGTGCCATGACAGAATGGTTGAGGTTGAAAGGGACCTCTGGAGGTCATCATTATTGCTCTGGAGGCAACAAGGAGCTGGACATTTTTAAGCCTTTGGGACTCTGATATCATAGAATCATAGAATTGTTTGGGTTGGAAAAGACCTTTAGGATCATCAAGTCCAACCATTAACCCAAGTGCAGGACCCGGCACTGAGCCTTGTTGAACCGCATACAGTTGGCCTTGGCCCATCGATCCATCCTGCCCAGGTCCCTCTGTAGGGCCTTCCTGCCCTCCAGCAGATCAACACTCCCACCCAACTTGGTGTCGTCTGCAAACTTACTGAGGGTGCACTCGATCCCCTCATCCAGATCATTGATAAAGATGTTAAACAGAACTGGCCCCAGCACTGAGCCCTGGGGAACACCACTTGTGACCGGCCGCCAACTGGATTTAACTCCATTCACCACAACTCTTTGGGCCCAGCCATCCAGCCAGTTTTTTACCAAGCGAAGAGTATGCCCGTCCAAGCCATGAGCAGCCAGTTTCTCCAGGAGAATGCTGTCGGAAACGGTGTCCGAGGCTTTACTAAAGTCCAGGTAGGTAACATCCACAGCGTTTCCCTCATCCACCAAGCGGATCACCTTGTCACAGAAGATCACGTTAGTCAAGCAGGACCTGCCTTTCATGAATCCATGCTGGCTGGGCCTGACCCCCTGGTTGTCCTGTACGTGCCGCGTGATGGCACTCAAGATGATCTGCTCCATAACCTTCCCTGGCACCAAGGTCAGGCTGACAGGCCTGTAGTTCCCCGGATCCTCCTTCTGGCCCTTCTTGTAGATGGGCATCACATTTGCTAACTTCCAGTCAACTGGGACCTCCCTGGTTAGCCAGGATTGCTGATAGATGATGGAAAGTGGCTTGGTGAGCACTTCTACCAGCTCCCTCAGTACTCTTTGGTGGATCCCATCCAGCCCCAGAGACTTGTGTGTGTTTATGTAGTGTTGCAGGTTGCTAACCATTTCCCCTTGGATTATGGGGGCTTCATTCTGCTCCCCTTCCCTGTCTTCCAGCTCAGGGGGCTGGGTACCCGGAGAACAGCTGGTCTGACTATTAAAGACTGAGGCAAAGAAGGCATTAAGTACCTGAGCCTTTTCCTCATCCTTTGTCACTATGTTTCCCCCCACATCCAATAAAGGATGGAGATTCTCCTTAGCCCTCCTTTTGTTGCTAATGTATTTGTAGAAACATTTTTTGTTGTCTTTTACGGCAGTAGCCAGATAAAGTTCCAGCTGGGCTTTGGCCTTTCTAATTTTCTCCCTGCACAACCTCACGACATCCTTGTAGTCCTCCTGAGTGGCCTGTCCCTTCTTCCAAAGGTCATAAATTCTCCTTTTTTCCCTGAGTTCCAGCCAAAGCTCTCTGTTCAGCCAGGCTGGTCTTCTCCCCTGCCAGCTCGTCTTTCAGCACATGGGGAGGGCCTGCTCCTTCGCCTTTAAGATTTCCTTCTTGAAGAATGTCCAGCCTTCCTGGACTCCTCTGCCCTTCAGGACTGTCTTCCAAGGGACTCTGTCAACCAGGCTCCTGAACAGGCCAAAGTCTGCCCTCCAGGAGTCCAAGGTAGCAGTTCTGCTGACCCCTCTCCTTACTTCTCCAGGAATCGAAAACTCTTTCGTGATCGCTATGTCCAAGATGGCCTCCAATCGCCACATCACCCGCAAGTCCTTCTCTGTTCACAAACAAGAGGTCCAGCGGGACACCTTCCCTAGTTGGCTCCCTCACCAGCTGTGTCAGGCAGTTATCTTCCACACACTCCAGGAGCCTCCTAGACTGTTTCCTCTCTGCTGTATTGTATTTCCAGCAGACACCTGGTAAGTTGAAGTCCCCCACGAGAATAAGGGCTAGTGATTGTGAGACTTCTGCCAGCTGCTTATAGAATACTTTGTCCGCCTCTTCATCCCGATTGGGTGGTCTATAACAAACTCCCACCATGATATCTGCCTTGTTGGCCTCCCCCCTGATTCTTACCCATAAACACTCAACCCTATAGTAACCATTGTTAAGCTCTAGACAATCAAAACACTCCCTAACATACAGGGCTACCCCGCTGCCTCTCCTTCCTTGCCTATCCCTTCTGGAGTTCTAAGCCGTCCATTGCAGCACTCCAGCTGTGTGAGTCATCCCACCATGCTTCTGTCATGGCAACTTTGTCATAGTTTTCTTGCTGCACAGTGGCTTCCAGCTCCTCCTGTTTGTTGCCCATGCTGTGTGCATTGGTGTGGATGCACTTCAGTTGGGCTATTGCTCCTGCCATCTTTTTGAGGGGAGAAGCCCTAGTTCCTACATGAACACTCTCAGGTGCTTCCATGGTTTCTAACACATTCCTAGCCCTTGCATCTTTGCTGTCGCATAGATGTCCATCCCCTACCTCCACTGAGATGGCAGACTGAAGGACCTCACTAGCACGCCATCCTTCAAACATTGGCGTGCTGACCCCAGGCTTATCTCTAGCAAGCCTGGGTTTACCCCTTTCCTCCTTCAAATCTAGTTTAAAGCAGGCAGCTGCCTACTCTTCCTGTGTTCAGAGCCAGTTCTGTAAGATATTTTACTTGCTGTTAAAGAGATCGGTCTGTAATTTGCTGCAGATATATTTTAATATAAGCAAGACTATCCATATGAAAAGACTGGAGTATAAAACATACAAACTTCCGCTGCACCTTTTGTATATGTACTATTATTAGAGGTGTGAAAAGAAAGCTATTCCCTGTCCTTCTAATTTACTGTTCCCCAAAGGAGTTTCTTGCTGTATAAATAACAGACATTGTGCAGATCTCTTCCTTTTATGTAATATTTACACTGAGTCTAATGGAGTGCCAGAAATGTAATGTAGTGAATTTGTATATTATTTTGTTGAAAGAATTTCTGCCTTCAATAATCCTTTTCCCTATAAATTCCTTTTTACTTAATAAAAAATTTACTAACATGTAAATTACTTTCAGAACTTCCACTCACAACATGGAAAACTGACAAACATTTTTCAACATAACTGTTGCTTTCAACCCAAATTCCATAAATTACATAGCTAACAACATCATGTAAAGACGATCTTCACTACCTCGAAAAGTCAGGCTCAAGTATTTGTCTAACAGTTCATTGTTCACCTAGGACTTCAAAAAGTTACATTAAATCTGGTTGGGTTTTTTTTTCAGTATTCTAAAAAAATTCCCTGGGTACAATATTTTTATTATTTTAATGCTCATTTGGAACCAATTATAGTAAGTGTGCTTATTCTCATTTCCCTGTGCTTGTGTCCTCTGATTTATGTATTATATATGTGCATATATAATATCCTATACTAGATGATATGTAAAAGATACAACATATATTTATTTTGTGTATGCATGTACATAATATTCATGCCTATGATACATATGCATTTTATTTTTTTTTTATTTTAAAAGAGTATTTGACAAATTTTGCAAATACTTGTACTCCTGCTTCCTCGTAAGATATAGTTAGTTTTACTCAACATTGTCTCGCTTACATATAAGCTATTTGAGCTTTGTTATCACAGAATCCTGTAGGACTGAGCGCCTTGATTTTAATCAAATTATAAAGATGCTCAAAGTTAAGGACATGAAGAATGTTATTGCACTAATGATTCCCCATGAGTTTCCTATTTATGCCTGTTCCTAGGTGTTTTATAAAACACCACCTCTCTGTGGGATCAGTGAAAAAAAACATTATTTTAGAATTTTCAGCAGCGTTCAGTTTCTAAGAATCAAAGCAATAAAATTATCAAGTTTTTGCTGCAAGCCTTTTAAGAATTAGCTGGCCTAATTAAGTTTCATACAAATACATTAAAAAAAAAAAAAACAAAACAAACAAGAAGTGTTGAGAGACTGGCTGGAGAGTTTATAAGTGAAGTGACTTCCACTATATGATATACATCTGCCTGATAAAACATGTTTCAAAGCTCCTTTGGAGAATTCCTCCGTGCTGCTCGCTGCTGAGTCAGGGTTGGAATTCTCATGCAATATCCTTTGATACTTCAATCCAAACAGTTAATTATAAAGATAAGAGACATCATCAAAGTTAAACAGTTGTAGACCAAAGTGCATTACTACAGGTAAATTACTAAGGTGTTTTTTTTTAATCTGATGAAGCCTGAAATACACAATGTTTTACAAAACCTACAAAAACAATCAGGAAAATAAAACCTATAAAAGCAAATTTATTTTAGCTATTTTCCAGCTGACATAATTTTATGTTACCACAGTCCTTTAAAAAAACATGTATACAAGCCCAATACAAAATGAACTCAGTAAGTGCATTCCGAAACTGAGGTTCCTCTATCACTAGTGATACAGGAGCCATTTCAAAATGGCATGAAAAAAAAACCAATTATGTCGTTTCCCAAGAGCAGACAGTTAACATCTATTTGGTGAGAGAATACTGCTCAAATCATCAAATGCTTTTCCCTGTGCACAGGCCAACACAGGGAAGGGGAGGGTAGAGTTAATGGCCCACATCCCTTTGGACAGGCCATCAAAGAGCCAAAAGCTGTTGCCAGCTCCCCAGAATGGTAAAGTACAATTTTTCTTTGTATGTTGGTGGTGCACAAGCAAACCAAAGTTTGGAAATTCCTGATTTTTTGGATTCAGAATGAAAACCACAAGAGCCCAGAAACTTATCTCATCGTCTGATGTTATGGTTTCAAATCTACATCAGAAGATACTGATCCCAGGGCTTTCAGTTGTTTACATACTGAAATGATTTGACACTATGCTGTCTCTTCTGTTCTGCCTTTTCTTTAAACTTTGTATTTTAAAGTTTAAAATATGTATAGTGATGCTTAGTCTGAGTATACAGACTAGGCATACTTTCCTAGATTGAGCCTTCATACAGATGTTTGTTCAGTAACAGATGAGAAAAAGCAACTGATGTTTCAGTTAGACACCATACAATAAATAATATTATTTAGCACTTTTCATCTCCAAGTACACATACACAACCAAAATAGCAGAAACAAAACAGCAGACTTCTTGTAATTAGGCAGTAGTATTGCCCAGTACTGCAAATTGGGAAACTGAGGCAAAGAGAACAATGGAAGCATCTGGAAGCCCTCTGTGTGTTATTCTGACGAACTTCAAAGGACTTAACAGGTAATGGCATTAATAAACACTTTAAGTAAACACCACTGCATGTGCTATAACTGTGGCTGGCATCTCCAGGATGCTTTAAAAAATTGATTAGTGCTACACTGGACAGCTGAGTCATCAATGCCCGTCCTTCCACTAGGACAAGAGGATGTCTTGTAAGCAGGTTATTTATATTCTTAATAACTTCAGCAGGAAGTACAGTCTGGTTAGGTTTGGTAGTCATTAAATAGCACTTTTTTTGTATGTGCTGCCCTTCATCTATAGATTTCTTCGCAGAGCCACCTCAGTCTTAAGTAAGAGCAATTACAAACAGGCCAACCTCTTTTAAGCTAAAAGAAGAAAGACAACCTCAAATCATGCATAGCGCAAAGGTTTGTTTTGCCCGCAAGCAAGACCAAGCCTCCACATTAGAGCTCTGTGTATGAAGTACGACTAGTTTATCCTGCTTGGGGGTAACAGAAAACTGGAATCCAAAGGATTGTTTTCTTTTTTAATAAAATGTGCAGGTGGTCTTGGACTTGCCAAGATACAATATTTTTTTAAAGAGCTGAACAGACCTTGCTTGCTTTTCAGTATCTCTCTCAATTCCACAACATAATAATCGTGATCATCAACCCAGGGCATATTATTAAATTAGTTTTTATCCCTGCTGTGCGTTTTGAGAGAGACTGTTGGAACATACTACCCCCAGTGTATTGTGTGCTCTCAAGATCCTATTCCATATTGTCATGTCTGCAAATATTTACAAAACATAAAATACTGTCTCACTCAGCAATGCAACCCACATGTCTTTAATGCTATTCCATATCAGTGCTTCAGACCAAAACAAGACACAAACACCACTGAAAATTATAAAAGACAGAAATACTTTTAGTGGCCTACAGCCAACTATGGTCTAAACACTTTGCTTGTGAGCTTGTCACATGCATGCAACATTGGGAATACAGCTCATAACCTTTGGCTGCACAAATACAGACCTTTAGTCAACAAACTCAAGCAACACTTTGGTTCATTTGAGCAAAATCAGGCCAGTCAGCTTCAGATGTGCTTTAGATGTTGTGACCTGATGCCCAGCTCCACTGACCATACCAGAACACACCGCCCTTTGCAGAGAAAAAGCAAGAGGATTCCCAAGCACAAGGAGAGAGCAAGGCTGCAGCGTGCTAGGGGTCTGCATGTGGTCTTCCTAAAAATGTACTACCTCCTCAGTATGTGGATAACATCCGCTAAAGGACTGCAAAGGTGTCTGACTTCGGCGTGGGTGCGTTTCACTATGTCTGTAGGCTGCAGGCCTGACTAGCATATGGCCCAGGAAGGGTCAAAGGTGGCACGTGATATCATATACATCTGCCGCTTTCAAACAGCCCCAGTACCAGTCCACCCCAGTACCCAGAAGGTTCAGCCACTACAAGTTGTGGAAGATAATTTTAAAGGTACAAAGCTTAATCACACCATTAAATGATCACAACTAGGAAAAGAGGAATTAACTAATCATTTCCCATAAGCTTGTTCTCTTCATCGCTCCAAGAAGCAATGTCACCACAGGAAGTCTTCACCCATCACACTGCCAGTAAGCTGAAAACTTTATTTATATTCGGGGTTACTTATGTCTTCACTGACTCTACAGAGAAGATCACAGTAAAACACATTTTAAAGTTCTAAGTACATCACTGCAGTTTTCCACAAAAAAGCTTGTCTGGAGTTTGACTTGGAAGGAAGCTGGCTTAGCTTAGTTCAGAGATGGTCCCAGTTCTTCTATGAGTTTAAGATGGCAGGCTAACAAGTCATGAAGCTTGATAAAATACACAGTAGTTTTAAAGGATGAAACAGAAATAATGGATGGATGCTTTTATTACAAACACATACATTTTTTCTTCGATTAAATTCGACTTCTGAGACAGAAGGAACTGCAATTCTGTCTTGTTTCCAGACTCACTACCTCAATTCTAAGAAAAAGCCTCTTCACCTTCTCTATGCCTTCTTTCAGTGACTAGGAAAGGCATACAAAAGATTATTAAGCTCAATATGGCTGAAAGCTGAAACAAAAACATCTTCCTAAATCAATTGTATACCCATTACACACATTGTATACATGCTGAAAAATAAACACTGGCAAATACAGAGTACAATCTTGGAGATGGCTCAAGTGACTGGCTTTTTAAAAAGGGTTTATAAAATGTATAAATTCTGGCAACTGGAAGACATTAACTTGACGACTGAACTGAACTCTGTTCATTTTCACGGAGAACATCTTGCATGTTGCTCTACAGGAAGGAACACCACAACGTGCAAAAGCAGGTCCTGCCACGTGAAGTTGGAACTCAACAGGCTGCTCCCCAACGAGAGGCTCATCGCCCTTCCCAAACCAAAGACCTGGTTTTCTTTATCTTTAATCACAAACAAGCAGATTCCCAAGGTGAATTTCAGTGGTGCTGTTTTTAAGCAGCCTCCACATTCATTCGCCACGGGGCCACAGCACATGGCCGCGCTGGCCGCTCTCTCGAGGCGCTCGCGTCCCGCGCAGCTGCGCTGCAGACCCCCGACAGCACCTCAGCTGTCGAGGATATCCTCTGCCGGTGGCTCGCAGCGGGAAGCGCGCCCGAGTTCAAACACGAAGACTGAAACCACCCTCCCTACCAGGCGGGCAGTGTCCGAACGCCCGCAGCCGCCCTCCTTGGTGCCCGCCATCACTGGGCATCCTGCTCCTGCCAACGGTGCGGCTGCCAGAAGGGACGAGGCCGCTCCTCGCGGGGCGCGGCTCAGCAGAGCCGGGCGAACACCCAGCCCTGGGCCCAGGCCCTCCCGCCAAGGCAGCCCTCCACCAGGACGGCACCCCGAGAGCCACGACAGGAGCCGAAAGCGGCGAAAGGCCGCAGCGGGGCCGGGAGAGGCGCCGCGCTCCCGCCGAGCACCCCTGAGGCGACGGCGGGGCCGCCCGCCTGCCCTCCCGCGCCCGCCACACACCGCCCCAGAGGGCACACGGCAGCGGCCCCGCCGGGGCCGGACCCGCCACAAACTCGCCGCCCTCCCCGCACTGCCGCCGGCGTCGGCACATCAGAGGGACACCGAGGAGACGGGGCCCGCGGGTGCCGAGGGGCGCCGGGCCGGGCCCTCCGCGGCAGCTGGGACCGGGCACCCCGCGCTGTGAGGGGCGAGGTGCCGCCCGCAGCCCGGAGGGGCCGCCGGGGCCGCCGCCGGCTCCCAGGAAACCTCCTCGAAGTTGCCCTGAGAAGTTTGGGACCGCCCGGAGGAGCAGCCCCCGGGCAGAGCCGCCCCCTCAGCCCACACCTCCCTCCCGCCTCCCGGGCTGCCCCCCGCCGGCCTCCGGGGACCGGCCCCCGCGGCCCGGCTGACCCCGCCGGGCTCCCAGGGCCGGGACCCCCGCCCGGACAGACCCCCGCCGGCCTCCCGGGACGCGGCCCCCGCTCCCGGGGAAGGGGGGACGGCAGCCCCCGGGGCGCGCTCCGGGCTCGGGGCTTCCTCTGTAAATGCAGCCCTTGGGAATAAAGAAGACGGAGGGACGCTTACCATCTCGCCTGATATTCGAGGACCGCAAGGCTTTTATAGATCCGCTCTGGGCAGGGGCAGTGGTGCCCTGACGGCTGCAAAAGTTCGCACAGACGACAGCGTAGAGGAGGAGGAGGATGAGCAGTTGCATTGGGATCCGCTGTGAACGGGACCGCGTCTCTGCAAAGAAACCCGGCTCTCCCCACCACGGGTGCTTCCCTCTCTCCTGTTCTCTCCCCCTTCCCGGACTTTGTGGTTGTTGTTGTTGTTGCGGGTTGCTTGTGTGTTTGGGGGAAACACAAAAGCTTTGTATGCAGGGGGGAAAAAAAAAAAAAAAGGCACAAAAAGCGCAAACCAAAGCCCCACGCCGCCCGACAGAGCAGTCACAGCTGCCGAGTTACTCCCCGAGCTGCCCCAAACTTCCTGCACGCTGAACTTTCTGCTGCGTTTCTGGGGCCGGCCGAGCTCGGCAAAGGTGAGAAATCCCGGGGCCGGGCCCGCCGCCCCCGCCCCTCGGCCGGCAGCGCCCTTGCCCCACGTCGCCGGCGGGGGCTGCCGCAGCCGCGCCGCTCCGCTCGGCAGGAGCAGCCGCTGGGGTCTGGGGCGGCGGGAGCGCCCCGCGCTCCGCGGCGGGGCCGGGGGAGAGGCGGCCCGGGGAAGGGGGCGGCCCGGGGGCAGGCAGGGGGGCGGGCGGGAGCGGCCGGCGGGGGGAGGCAGGGAGCGGTGCCCGCGCCCTCCCGGAGCTACCGGCCGCGCCGTCTCCGGCCCGGGCAGCGGGCGGCAGGAGGGGCGGTGCGGAGGGGGCCGGCCCCGCCGCGGCGGGAACCTGCCCGGGCGGGACGGCGGGGCTCCGGCGGGCGGGCCCGGGGCCAGGGGCTCCCCGCCAGCAGAGGCCGCGCACCCGAGTGTCCCGGCACCCGCCCTCGGGCCGGCAGTGGCCACGGAGAGGTTATCCCTCGGGCTGGAATGACTCGAATCACCGAGTTGCACCAGGGCGGGTGCGGAGACTTAGTGGGAAACACATTGGCTGAAGAAAACCCGCAGTTGTCCATGGGAGAGATGTATGGGCTCTTCCATCATGCCAAGCACTGTCCAAAGCTTTTCATAAAAAGTTAATTCGTACTAATTTAGACCCTCGTTAAATCGAGTCTGGTATTAAAAGATTGTATTATTGCCTGGAAGAGTTTAGGTCTAAACCAAAGGTATGTGAGGATTGTGATCAGACTGCTCTTCTAATACTTTTTTTTTCCCCTTCTATTAGCTGCAATGAAAATAATCAAGTGAAGCTGTAGAACAAGCAATCAGATTTTAACAGTTCTCTAATAAATCCTTACCTACTCAATTTATTTCTTAAGGCATTTCATATAGACTTAGCCACTCTTAACAAATCGTAACATGCTGCCAGACCTTTAACGACGTGAAACAACACCTCACTAGTAGAAGACAACTGTCGATACGGTGGTGTATCAGGAATATCGGATGAGTCCTGCTACACTCAGAGGACTGCCTCTGCCGTTACGAAACATTTTCTCCAACAGCATGTTAGGATGACACTGGGACTGAAACATCTTGTGTGTCTTAAGGAACCAGTAGGGTGCAATTCTGTTATGCATAATTCATGGTTCTTTATCCCTTTCATGTTCCCCAAAACTGACAGCGAACCTAATCCTGCTCCCATGTGGTAGATAATGGAAAGGCTCCAACAGTGCTTCATTTGTGAGCAGATGTGCCTATATTTTAGGTGCCCATTTCACGGGGGGAAACTGAGGGAAGGTGGCCAATCCAATCATCCTAATAGAAGCAGAAAGTCAAATAGAGAACTTTGAGCAAATGAAGATAGGGGGAGCTCTGAAGATGTCTTCTGTTCATCCAGTCAACGTGTCTGCCTCTTTCCAGTTACATTACAAGGAACTGGCAGAAAGCATCAATAGGATCCCAGCTACTTGGCTCTCTTTTGAGTGCAAGTACCTTTTAAGATAAAAGGAGGTGGTCAATACCCTGACCTTTACCACAACCCCTTGGTGAAGCCTTTCCTTTCTCGGTGCCCTCAGGCCCTTGTTCTCTCTTGGACTCGGGGAGCTAGAACCCATAATTGCTTCCCTGTGGGGGCGTGCAGTGGCCGTTTTAAGGTGATGGAGGAGGAAGGGAGGGAGGGATAGATTATCTTCCACCCAGAAGGCAGACAAAAGGTGTTTTGACAGTGAGCAGTCAAGAAAGGGGACCGTTTCCAACACTGTTCCTCTTTCTGTACCCAGCTTTACCCATGTAAATTTTCTCATATAAAATTCATACATCTTCCCAAAATCTGGGTCTGGAGCAAGAGTCATGTGGTGTCTTTCTGGCCCTATGCCTCCCTGGCTGCACAGGTCCAGCTTTGACACAAGAGAGGAACAGGCTTTGGCCTAAAGCACTCCACAGCTGTTTGGCTGATGTGCTCCCTGGCTTGATACAAACTATAAGTTTAAACTTCCTCAAGCTGACCAGGGCACAGAACTGAGGTTTTCTCAGCATTTTTTATTTTTCCTTTTAAAAAGAGTACATACTGCTGTGACGCATAAGATGAAATTTCTGTTTCTGCAGCAGAGGTACTTGTTGCTTAGAGAACTCTCAAGCAAAACAGCATGGGGCCTCATAAATTAGACGGTGATGAAAACAGGCAAATGGATTCCACCACCAATGGCTTTGATAGATATCAAGAAGAACTGTGTGTAACTCCTGTCATATGCTCATGGTACATTTCTGTCCCTCCCTGTGCAAAGCATGGGATGCTGCCATCTTTGTTCTAAAGCCAAGAATATTTTTGTAGCAGAAGGGACGAGTCTTTTTCTCAGGTCAGAAAACAGACAGGGAATATTACTGTGGGATTCCAAACAGAGGCCTAGCTCTATCAATTATCAGATATTTATTTTAATCCACAGTTTTTGGAGCAGATCACTGGATCTTCACTTTCTGGAGAACATTCTAGTACATTGGCTAATCTGTATTCTAAGGATTTGGGATAATTTAAACCATCAGGTGATTTCTATATGAAGGCCTACAGCAAATCATGTTTACTGCATAAAAGGACATACTGATGTGTAAGTGTGATGACCTAGGTAATTACAAATCTGTCAGCCTGACTGAGATCCTGATAAAATAATGTAACAGTTGATATGAGACTGAATTAATACAAATTAAAAGGAAAATAATATTATTAATGCTAATCAACCTGGAAAATCTTATCATGCTAACTTGGAAATCTGGTTGACAAACAGAATAGCATCAAATTACAGCTTTCATAAAGCATTTGACTTGGTACCACACAATTTAAATCATATGAAATGAAAGTCATGCATACTAAATATTTTCAAAACTTGTTAAATGACAAGTTTTAAAATGTTTAATAAAAAGGGAAACATTATTAAATGGATTCTTTGCGAGAGAGCCCCACTTAGGCTAATTTTTGCTTCTAAATTGATTTGCATTTCTAACAATGATCTGGGAAAAATGTAGTCATTACTCATGACATTTGCAGATGACAAAAACCTTGGGGGAGTAATAGGCTGATTTACAGTAATGGTGTTATATGGAGATAGACGCGTAGGTACCGGGTGGAACTGTAAAGCTGAGCCCTGGCATAGCTTATGCTTTAAAATAGCCAATGGCAGCACTACTCAGTGCCTGTGGCATCCATCTCACCTCATTTTAGTCTTCTGAAAGTGCCTGGTGTAAGTCAGCCACATAGGTTCTCATTGTTCACGGAGAGAATTGGATACCCATCAGAGGGCACTCTAGCCCAGCAGTTTTAGGCAGTGGTGCTGGGATGGGATAAATTGTTTTCTGGAAGGTCCAGTTTCTCTCCACTGACTGGAGAGAGCATAGGGAACAAATACATTTATAGTTACTGGATAAAGTAGTTAATCCTAGTAAGCACTGATGCAGAAGAAATCATGGGGGTGGATTATCAAGGAAGTCAATGGGCTGTAGCCTTCTCTGTTATCATTTGTTGGCTGGGAGGTGCTCCAGTGTCATACAGTTTGTCCACGGAGCACAGATTTGCTCTGTGTCCACCCCTTAGAACACTGGAAATACGGTGATTAAGTAGCAAAACCCAAGATCTTCGTGCATTATCACTGGGATCCTTGGATATTTATTTATAGAGGGGAATATCAATTAGAGTAGGGGCATTATGCTTTCTTCTGTTATTATTAGACTGCTGCATCAAGTTCCTGTGAATATAGTCTAAAAAAGGACCATGATAAAGTGAAAAACACTGAGAGGAAAACCACAGGATAGAGGTTGAGAGACATGCCATTCAGGTAAAGCTTAAAAATCATGAGTCATTTAGCTTGTCAAGGAGAAACTCAGAGGGGTCACAGCTACCTCTGGGAGGCAGGATATTGATTCTAGAAGGCTATTCTGTCTAGTGGACAATGACATATCAAGGTGAAAGCTGGAGTTAGACAAATTAAGATTAGAAATAAAAGGCATACTTTTCAGTGTGGAAAGCCATGGAAGTATCAAAGTCGTATGTTCTTTATCACTGAAAATTTGAAAGGCAAGATTTGATGTTTCCTTAAAACCAGTCAAGTGGTTTCAAGCTGTACTTAGAAACATGTGGGGTCTATTGATCACTTCTAAAACGTCTGTAAAGGTGACAGAGAAAAGCATGTTCATATGTACCGTACTACAAGCCACAGATGAAATTTCTAAGTGGTTCTGCAGTTTATTGGAAAATAACAATCAAAAAAAAGTACCTCCAAGGACTAATTCAGTGCAGCACTGTGATTTCTGTTACATAGGAGGACAGGCAAGTGATGGCAACGACCCCATCCCCCAGTTGATAATATGTGGATGATTTGAGAATGAGCAGAGGTGCATAGAGTAGGATGGAGAAAGGTCTCACAATTGCT
Source organism: Platalea leucorodia (assembly GCF_965183815.1). Taxonomy (NCBI): domain Eukaryota; kingdom Metazoa; phylum Chordata; class Aves; order Pelecaniformes; family Threskiornithidae; genus Platalea; species Platalea leucorodia. Next base: position 16,219,441 of record NC_138824.1, read on the forward strand.
AAAATGCATGTCTTAAGTAAATGAGTGTAACCATGATGGCAGACCGAAAGAATGCAAGGAAAAGGTAGACCAAAGCCATTATATGTCTGGAAGTAGAAAACAGGGGCCGAGCTGTATGTTGCTAAGATAATCACCATACCCCAGAGGCACCAAGCCACCAAGAAGAGAAGTGCAGCACAGTGATCCATGGCCCAGATTTACTATCTGAGCTACAGGCAGCAGTTGAACAACTTACAGAGAAAACCGCCAATGAAACTGATCACTTTAGGTATTGAGATTATCAGACACAAGCCCAAGCACTGCTGCCTGGTATCACTACAAACTTGGCATTGATTCATGGGAACTCATGTTAAAAATCTCTGAACATCAGATGTGGGCCACAGACCTGCAACTGGTGCTGCCGTTTGTCCTCCTCCAGCAGCCAGCTGTGCACGCTCGCTTGTCTGGCCCATTCTTGAGAACAGCTGCAGGCAGCTTTGATTTATCCCGTCTTTTGGTTTTCTCTCTTGTGTCTGCTCTGCTACAGGATGCTGTCCCCTTCTCCTTTTCAGTGTACACCTGCTTCCCTTCCCAGCTCTTAAATGACTTTTGCTGGCTGTCTGTAACTTTTCGCTAGTTCTCCACTGCAAGTGTTAGAGACAAATATTGCACCACTGACACGCACATAGGGAGGGAGAAGAAAAGGATGTCCCAGGCTGAACACGTTCATTTATTACATTTTGAGAAACTGCTATATTACTCAGACTCTCCCACTGGTACCTAGTGACAGGGCCAATTGACATATAGTGTGCATGCAATATTCAGAGCCGTGCTTTCAAAAAATGAGTATAAACCACAATGAAAGAAGAAATGTTGCCCTCCTGAGGTTAAGTAGGATTTTTTTTCCCCCATTGATATCAGTAGAACCAGCATTTAGATTTAAATTCAGGTTTAAAAATAATGGGCTATGCTTTCTCATAAGATTTTCTTAATAAGAATATAATACCTTCAAAAAGACTACATTTCTCCTGTATCCCAGTTCCCAGGTTCACAGTTTTAAAGGATAGAAGAGACCTTTCTGACATGATATAGTTTGACTTCTTGCATAAATAAGCCAAAGCGTTTTGCTGTCTGACCTCCTGCTTTGATTTCTCAAGAGTTAGCATGGTATCTTTTAGAAAAAAAGATCAAATTTTGATTTTAAAATAGGAGGAAACTCAATTTTACAGTTTCTTGAGACAGAGAATAACCCACCATCAATGTTAAGTAATTCAAGTGATTAAAGACTATTTTTAAAGATGTGGTATTTTTTCCCCTCTGGATCTTGTACTGTGTATGAACAGTACTGGTTTGTCAAGATCCTCTGCTTGGTCTTCAAAATATTTGGATACAAGTAATCTGAACCTACTGCTCTGCATTTTGCAAAACAGCTGTCCTCAAGCCACAGTAACTTCTACCTAACCACTCTTGTTATTTCTGTGAGCAATTCCTTTGCAGCCGTCAAAATGAGGTCAGATTTTGTTTGTCTTGGATATAATATATGAGTTAGAAAACTGTCACTTAGAATTTCAGAGAAATTGTAGGAATGTTTTATTACTGGTAGCCTGAGATCTCTAAGATCAGAGGTTTCAGACTGAAATTTCTCATGATAATTCATGTTTTCTGTCTGCACATTGTAGATATTACTTAAGAAATAAAGCATCCAGTTTTAGTAAGACAGAGAACAGTATGGTGTAGGTTTCTCTGTGTGTTATCCTGCCCAGACATTCCCTCTGGACTATTCTGTGTTCTCTCCTCTGGGACAGGAAGCATTTTCCTCCTCTTGACTTGAGCATTTTCCTTCTCCAGCGCATTTTCAGCATGGGAACACTCTCAAATTCTGTAAATTATTATCTTGTGAGCAACTTAGAACATAGCATCTGAGCAATGTTGTAAAGACTGAAATGCACGTCGATGCTGGACCCTCACAGCAGTAACTTGTGTCTTGGCACTACAAAGATGGCGCATGAATTTCTTGTCATCTACTGTTTTGCAGTTTGTGCTCAGTTGGGAAGATATGTAAGAGATCAAATGTCTTCCTTTGTTGATTAAGGATTCCCTCTCAATTTCCTGAGAGGTGAAATTCTGATCAGCCACCATACATGTGTGTCCTATACAAAGTCTTTATTCGGCCATCTAGATCATCAGAAGCTTATTGTAATATTTTCAGGATTTTATAAGGACTGAACCTTCTAGTTATGTAAATTTTTTCCTTGTCCTCATGAGTTACGTCCTCCTGAGTTACAGCGTGCCTTCCATCCTTTGTCTTTAGTTTTACAGAACACCACTTACTCATCTTGTCGACAGTGTTTCAAAACTGCTGAGCCATGACTCTGGGCTTTTTTTTTTTTTCTTTCCTTCATGGGTAATTTCATTCCTCTTTGAGGTCTGAGTGCACATGTGCAATAGAGATACTTACTAAATTGGATTGTCCAAAACCCTCAGCCTCGTTTTTTTTCTGTTCTTCTTTCCCACTCAAGAATTTTCCAGCACCATTTTTTGTAAAATGGTGTAAAAATTTGTAATAGGGAAATTTCTGGCTTGCAGTAAGAAATGTACAACGCACAATGGAGAACCACTTTTCCGTTGCTGACCATCTTAGCACTGTGTGTGGTTTTGTGCTTGGAAAGCAAACTTGTCATACTTACTCTTGACATGCCTGTATTTCACAGATACAGCAAAATGAGGCCTTTTCAGTCATTTCAGAATCAATAAAAGGACACCATTAAATGGACAAATCCAGAACCTCAGGGTCAGAAATGCAAAACACTGAGGCTCAAAACTCTGCCTCCCGGAGCTCGTATCATAGAATCATATAACAAACATACAGTGGTTTGGGTTGGAAGGGACCTTCAAGGATCATCTAGGCCAACACCCCTGCCACGGGCAGGGACATCTTTCACTAGACCATGTTGCTCAAAACCCTGTCCAACCTGACTTTCAACATTTCCAGGGATGGGGCATCCACAACTTCTCTGGGCAACCTGTTCCAGTGTCTCACCACCCTCATTGTAGGAAATTTCTTCCTTATGTCCAATCTAAACCTATCTTCTTTCAGTTTAAAACCATTGTCCCTTGTCCTGTCACTACAGGTCTTGGTAAAAAATCTCTCTCCATCTTTCTTATAAGCCCCCTGAAGGGCCACAATAAGGTGTCCCCGGAGCCTTCTCTTCTCCAGGCTGAACAACCCCAACTCTCTCAGCCTTTCTTCACAGGAGAGGGGCTCCAGCCCTCTGATCATGTTTGTGGCCCTACCCTGGACCCACTCCAACAGGTCCATGTCTTTCCTGTGCTGAGGGCTCCAAAGCTGGATGCAGTGCTCCTGGCGGGGTCTCACCAGAACAGAGGGGCAGAATCACCTCCCTCGACCTGCTGCCCACGCTTCTTTTCATGCAGCCCAGGATACGGTTGGCTTTCTGGGCTGCGAGTGCACATTGCCGGCTCAAGTCCAGCTTTTCATCCACCAGTACCCCCAAGTCCTTCTCCGCAGGGCTGCTCTCAGTTCTTTCATCCCTCCCATTTGTACTGATACTGGGGATTGCGCTGACCCAGGTGCAGAATCATACACTCAGCCTTGTATATCTTAAAATGTACTCTGTGCTTACAGTTCATTTTTTTCAGGGAAGGTAATTTTAAATTGTAAGGAAAATAGAACCCATATACGACAGAGTACAATATATGTGCAACTAGATTTTCAAATGAAGTTGATTTGTAAGTATTGGAGAAAGCACATTAAGCATATTTTAATTTGTTTCTTTTAAATACATGAGGTTTCTAAATCAGCTTGTTAAGAAAAAATTCTTTTCAGTCTGCTTTAGATGGCAATGCATGAGAATCTTCAGCTTATCTTAGGGGCAGCAGTGAGAATGATTTATCTCTGGTTCCAAATTAGTGGGAATACATTCAGGCTGCCCAACTCTTTCTTCAGATCACGTTGTCATACAGAGGAGTTGAGTTCACAGTTTTATGCACACAACACATTAACATAAACTAGTTAACCACCTGGCATTGGTTAAGCAGAATTTATGCTGATACTTTGCTAATGACCTTGCACTATCATTAGACTAAATCAGTCTCCTGGGGGAGAACCCAACAAAGCATAGTAATTCAATGCATTCCTCGGAAGTAGCATGTACAGTAAAATATACTTTGTCATTTGTCTAGCTCCATTTTCATTCAGAAGTACCTTCTAAATTAAATACCGATGCCTCTCCAGAGGCCTCCGGAACAGCAGAACAAGATAAAAACATGCACTGAAAAAAGAAAAACAAAAGAAAGATTTGTGCACACCTGCAGTCATTGTGGGCATTTTAAAGTACTGATGTACTGTATTAACAAGTGTAGGAATAATCTGCTGTAGACGTAGACTTAGAAAACAAAACTTAGAAGGGTAAACAAAACTTAGAAATCTAAATCTGATGTAGACACCATAGGCTCCCTTTACAGTCTGTGAGAGAAACAGGTACCACCAGAGGGTGCTTAATCTATCATGCCATTTTCATCATTATCTTAGGAAGTGTTGAGGTCCCCTTGCCCTTCCCCATCCCCCCCAATGGCTTTCTTTTTCCCCAGTGACTGTAAAACAACTATGGGTGATTAGCGCAGACTTAGATGTCTAACTTAAGGAAACATAAGTTAGGGTAGATGAATTTCAGCCTGAACAATCACAGCAATCAGGAGTTAGAAAATTTCAGAAATAAAATGCTTTATGAACCTTAATTCAGCCTCCTTTTACATATGTAGGACACATGCTTTAATTATTAGGTGTGGAAACTACATTTTTCAGAGGATTCAGTACACACAATGGAGGAGATGAATCATGATTTTACAGTACAAAGGGAGATAGTCTGTAGAACCTTTACTTAATTTGTTGCAGAGTTGAAAGTTATGAAGTGAGTGGGGCAGGAGGTGGATGGAAAAGAAAACTGAATCCCTAAGGCAGCTGAGTGTCGTGAAAGGGTTTCTACACTCGCCTGTTCGTGTTGCTACACGGATGACGTAAACCAGATTTCTCACAGCTGGTCTCTAGTGCTATGTTTCTCATTTTCTGGATGCCCAGCTGGAGACAGTAGGGTCTGACTTGAAGAAGTGCAGAGCATGCATAACTATATTTGAAGTTAACACAAGTTGTTTCTTGAATATGTGTAGTGCTATATAATGCCAAGCATTATAAATCTTAGTATCTAAAACTAGGGGAAACTATTTACCATAATGTTTCTGCACCCCAGTCCCATTTGAGAAGGGGGATGATGTCATACTTCATTATACACTGTAGCACCCAAATTAAATGCCTGGTATATATTATGCCAAATAAAACCCTTCATCTAACCATAGATACGTCTGTAACGTAGACAAAAATTGACAGTTTTTGAACAGGATTCATGTATTTTAGATGTCTATCTAAGAATAAGCTGAGTTGCACCCTGGAAGTACCTGTTTCTTTTTTCAGTGACACTAAGGGAAGCCCAAAGTGACTAGTTCAGGTGTAGGCATCAGGGCTGCAGATGTCTGAAGGCAGGGCAGGTGAATCCTGACTTCTGTGATTTTGGGCACTGCATGAGGCTGAGACTCTGTAAGAAAAAATAGTCTCTGATGATGTTATTTGTTAGTTGGTTTCATAATACATATGCACAAGGGACTAAATTAAGGTTGCACAGAATGTCATTTGAAAGCTTGGCATGGCAATCTTAATAGCAGTATAATAGTTATTCTCTGGGAATGAAAAGACATCAGCCTGAGGCAGACACTTGGAATGTTGCATTTCAGTTCAAACAGTTAAAGTTTGAAAAGAGTCTTATAGCAGTAAAGGAGGGCAAATTAATAATAGGTGGTTTTACCACCTCTCCCTGAGAAACTTCCAGCCTTTCTCAGTTCTGTGGCAGGCAACAGAGCCTGCATGGCAGCCCTGTAAGCCTGTGCACGTCTCAGCTCTAGTCCTTTGTTCAGCATTCCTCTGGAGTTAGTAAGGACACTGCATTTTCAAAAGTTTTTACAAAAATGGCCCAATCATCAGAGCTTTTCTAGGTGTTTGTTAACATTCACACTATAGACATAGGGAAAACATTGGTTAAAATTATTTGTCCAATGTCACATCGCACAAATTATCAGGTAACAAATGGCAGTCCGAGTCAGTGATTAACTCATTAGGCTAAAACGTCTAACAAAATTTTCTCTCTGATTCTTCCTGGCAAAGCTGCGCTGTACCATTGCATGTCGGGCAATGGCTTTGCATGCTGATGTTACAGACTTGTGTAAAAGGAAAAGGACCTTGACTAAGCACTTAAAACTGTTTGTGCGATATTGTCACTTAAAACATCTCAGGGATTGCAGTGTCTGGCAGGAGGTGATTGCACCGCTTGATTCACAGTTCCTCAGACACAGTTTACGTTAAGCTTACAAGGCATCTTTCATGTGTCCTCCTGGTGTAAGTCTTAGGCGTATTCTATGAGCAACAAGAAGTCTTTCAGTCTCAACAAACAGCATTAGCTACCATTGCCTTTCCTTCCTAATTTCCTTTCATCGGCACTTTGCTTGCTCGGAAGCTGCCCTGGATGGTGGAAGTCAGCAGGATCAGGCATTAGAGGCTCTGCTGTAAGCTCACTCTGGCTGTATCGCAATGGAAACTTTCATTAAGCAGGGGCAGATCATGTGAGCTTCTTATTAGCCATTATGAACCACTGAACAGTGTATGAGAATTTGGTGACCTTCCTAGGCAGGGCATTAACATCTAACATATTGGAAATGGGCTTCGGAGACATGAATTCTAAGCCTGACTTGATTTAGTTTACTGCAGGACACCAGAAAACTGATTTAGACCTGTATTTCCAAAATTGCCTGCTAATTTTGGAAACCTGCTTTTCAGAAGAGTGCATCATCTGCAGCCACAGTAGATGTCCAGGCATTACAACTGTATGTCTATTGCAGTTGCAAATTTACTTGGGAAGGGGGAGAAGAAATGGACCGTGAACTTCTTAGTCATTCCATTAACACTAACCAATTCAGCACATGATTAGGCATATCTGCATTACTACATTCCCCACCCTCAGTTTAAATAAGGACTGTGGGACTACTCACTGTGTTAGAAAGATGTTTTGGAGAGATCTGCTATTTGTATGGCTATACTGGCAGCTGCCCTATATCAAAAGTCAGTGGAGGTGGGAATGAATCTTATTCAGCAATCTGACATCTGAATTTACCCTGTGCAAATCTGTATGGCCCAAAAGTGACATGCCACACAGTGCCTGCTACACACAGCTGTTTTAGACTCAGCACATCGTGGTGGTGGGGCAAATCTAAGACACCAAGCAAAAACTCCAATAAAGAAACCTACAAATGTTTATCTATGCAAGAAATATCCTTGCTTAAACCTTTAGGACTACAGAATCTGCTGCTCTGGTCTTCAGTCAGTTGTCAAAGTAAACTAATCTGGAACAAAATCAGCTGAGTCACTGAGATCTGAAAAGAACAATTTGTAGAGGGCAAAATGGTCAGCCTCTTTCTTGGATAAAAAGATAAAAGAGGTTTACTGCAGATTTTACGAAAGCATTCGAACAATGTTTTCTGATCAAACCTCACAGTTTTAACAGAGAAGGAATTTATTCAGGTAATTGAAAACAGTGGTGTTTGTGTAAGATTCTGTATTGGAAGTTATGCACTTATCTTGACTGTATTCTTACAGCTGACACTTTTACCTATCCACACAGTACTGGTTATTTACTGTTAAGAGTAGTTTACTGTACACGCCTGCACACACGCACACTGTCTTCTAATATATTTGCAGAAGAGAGAGACTCTATTTTATGTTCATCATCAGATCTAGTCAGTGATGGAAAGGAACTCAGTTCCGGTAGCCTAGCTCTGTGACTGTGAGGCAGGTAGCCAACCTATGATTTACAATCTGACCATTTTTGTGTCATATTTTCTTAGTGTTTTCATAAACAAAATAAGGACAATAACTGTCTACAAAAGGAGTAATAATGCATTCTTCTAAATTCTGTTGCAGAAGGCACAGAAGAAAAAGCAAATGAAGTGTAAGGGACAATTTCTGTTTGCCTGACAATTCCCTTCTAAGTCTGTTACACTTTAAATAGTGTAAACAGAGATTTAGATGAAAAATGAGAAACATTGCTCTTATATTAGATATTTGAGAAGCGCAAAGCAAAAATAGAATCCAAGGAAGATGTGCTTTCTTAGCTTGGAATTCAGTCCATAATTGCAGTCGAAGGAGCTATGGTTTAAACTGAATCAGGAATGTTAGTTTGTTATTGTCTGTTATTGAACAGTAGATGATAGATGATTTCAATAGCTTTATTTCCTGTCAGTTGATGTGTGCTTTCAGATACAGTCTCAATGCGATTGCCAGCCGTCAGCTGTAGTCCAAGTAAGTAATTGTTAGCTGCAGCCCAAGTAACTGATTATTAACGTATGTTGAACTACCATGCGCAGCATTTATGGGTTACTTTACCTTCATCTCGAGTTTTAAGGTACCCAGAGTGATCATTTTTTCCTTCCTGAGGGAGTGACGGAAATGGCCTTGGGCTTATTTACAACCAGAACTGATTTATGAGCAGGAGTTCATTTGTAGTTTTTTGTTAGTCTGCATTAAACATTATTCATTTAAAAAATGGAAATCCATCATGTTAGACGCCTGGTTTGGTAAGAATATCTCACAGTTTGCGCGGATTAAGCTCTTGGGAGCTTACATCAATTTGTATCTTTTCAGGAGTACTGAACCTCAAGTGACAGTCTACCTGGTTGCCCGATGAGGTGTCTCAATATGTTCCACACCCACTGAATTACTGTCTTAGGTAGAGGCTATAATCAGTAATTTGAGACCCTGTGTAAGTCATACAGAAGTGTCAAACAGAATAGTGAAATCACAGTACATTTGTGCCTTCCTTTGATTTTTAATTAACATTGCCTTCATTTTCCTCCTACCTTCCCAAATTCACATTTTCTTCCTTTTTTTGCAGCTATTCTCGAACTTTGTTATCCACATCTTAGGCTTTCTGAAGGCAAGTATATTGGCCTATGCTGTAGTAATCTTCCTTAATTGATTTGGGATGTCTGCCAGTCTCTTCTATTATTCTGTGCTGATATCTTTATATGACTGGCTTTTATCCAAGTGCTGTCATCTTTTGCATTCTCTTTATCCCTTTGCTCTTTTTGTGCTGAGAGTCTGTATTTTTAGCCTTTGAGTGTTGCCCCTTCATCCCTAACGTTTGCAGTGTAAAAGGTACAAAGGGCAAACTTCCCAAATATTGAGATCTCCATGCTTGCCCTTTCTGATATTTTCTCTACTCTTTTTGGTTAAGGCAGTTGTTGCATGGCATTCATCTACTTAATAAGATGACATTTAAAGGTTTGATTCATTTTACTCCCATTTAGTACTTTGGTGAACTTATTTTTAGTGCCTTATTTTTTTCTTGGTATTTTACTTTGTATTTGCCACTCTATATTTGATTCATTACAGAAAAGGATGTGATTCAGAATCAGAACACTGTGCCATCATCAAGTTCCCATAAAGGTTTCTCATGAAGCTTTTTGATTTCTGTAAAACATGTCATAAAAGATGAATCTATAATGAACTCTAATGTAATTGAAAAGCAACTTGGTTTTATACTGGGGATGGTTATGTTTTCATCTTCATTATAAAGCTCATAATGTATATCACTTCTTTTAGATTAAAGGAAAAAAGCTGTCTCTAGACAACTGAAAATTCCCGTGTTGTGGTTATATTTGACTGCCTTTACATGTCCAGCTCTTTCTTCGTGTGTCATCTGCTGCAAAATGAGCTCTGCTCTAAAAAACATAGAATAAAAGTAGTTCCTTGGTAGCCTGCTATAAAATATCAGCAGTGATCTACAGAGGAAGAAATATAGAAGTCAATTTAATTATGGACCAAAACAAAATCACATATAACCGATTTCCTCAATACATATTCTGTTAGTATTTAATCCAAATCCTGACTGAACCAAAAGGATTTTTCTTTGCTCATTTCAGTGGTCTGTCAATCAGGCAATTAATCCTTGGGTAATAGAGCAACCATATTCAGCACAGTGCATTACCATTCCTTTAGCCAAAAATGTGTGGCTAATTCACAGTCAGTCGAAATAATGTGATTAGTAATAGACCCCTATGTAAGGTTAACATTGATAAATTAAGTATTTGCTAAAGAACAGGGCCTTGCAAACTTTGTTTTTGTGGATTTATTATCTGATCAGCAGATGCCTATCACCAACTTAATGAAGACCTTGTAGCCATCCTCTCCTGTCTTCAGTTCATGAAATCATCAGAGATTCATCTTTTATTACTCTTAAGATCTAATCTTTTTGCATATGGAAAAGCTTTCATGGATGAACCCAGCTGGATCCCAGCTGTCCAAGTGAATGGAAGAAGACAGTTTATTATATTCTTTTTGTAATCAAGATTATGATTTTGGTGTCTATGTTTTTAGGGTTGTAAGTGCTGGAAAACATACATATAGAAGTTGGAGATCTGATTCTACCAACTGTAAGGATTGTTATCTGAATGCTTTAGAGATGATACCATCTGGATGCATTTCAGAAGTATTAGATTTCCTCTTGGATCATTATGCAAATATTTATATTTACAGGTAACACATTGTAACTGTCTATAGTTATTTTTTATTAGTACCAAAAATAATAATGAATTATCATGCCTTTGGTATATTTTATGTAATATACTACATGGAACTGATGCAATTACAATCAGTAATATATACTTATAGTCCCCACCTAAAATAGTATCTGAGCCATTTTCAAAATATGTTCATCTCCATAAAACCTCTCTTAGGCATTATTAATTATAATCTCCCATCTTTTTACAGAAGGAGAACTGGAAAACATAGGCTCTGTGTACACTGTTTTTAGAAAGCAGATTCACCTATTGGCCATGTTATTCACCACAAGGAGTGATGCAAGGGCCAGGTTTAGGGTAAGCCAGCTGCTGCACACAGTAGGAAAATCTCTAGTACCTTCTGCATTGCAAAGTGCATCCAAAGGCACCGTTATCTGCAGTGACAGCAGATCCACTCCAGCAGCATGCGTCTGGCCATTTTCGTATTTCTTGCCTGCCTTTGCAGTGACATCACAGGACTAACATCATGCATGCAAGAGGACCCAAAATTCTTCTTAGAAGGGACTGATTTACCCTTTACAAAGGAAAGTGGGATTTTTAGTCAGTCCTGATTCTGGTTGCTTACAAGGACAAGGCAGATACCTGGAACCAGGTCTCCAGAGTATATGAGCATGTGACATTGCTGTGACGAGGCAGATCAGTTTCAGTATAGACATCATCACTGAGATGAGGTAACTTGCCTTGTATCACACAGGGATTATGTGATAAAGTAGAGAATTAAATTCTCTGTTTCCGTATCCCACAGTAATACTGTAGCTAATGGGCCTTCTATCCTATAACTGGCATGTTATACTTGCCAGTCCCATAGCACTGTGTATTTTTGAAAAGTTATATAAACGGTAACTAGTTAGTGTTCACAAAATTCTTAGAAGGCAGGAGATGATTATCCTGTGTGCACAGGTATTAGCCCTGAACCCAAAGGCTGCAGTGTTTAACTAATGCAGACCATAGATTTGAATTTTCTGTTCAACTTGAAATTCAAGACATAGCATCGCAGAAGATCAAATCTTTGCAAGGTCTGTCCAAATGACTCAGTAGGCTATTTTGCCATCTTGTCCTATAATTAACTATAGCAAGTAGTAATTAACGAGGGTGCTTTAAATCCTTGATGTAATGTTCTTTTAAAATAGGTACAAGGTAAATGGAACCCTGGACAATCTGGCCAGCTTTCTCTTCTCTAGCATTTCAAAGGCACCTAGAAACTTGGCTTCTAAGTACTACTAAGCAGATTTAGACCCAAAGGGCATGAGATACATAAAAATTAGTCTGGCTGTAAGAGAAAATGGAAAGGGCAGATTGGCAGCATTACATCAGAGAAGACAGTCTGTTCAGCATAAAAGAGGAATAGAATATGATACCAGGTTGGACTATCTCTTGAAACTCTTAGGCTTCAGGTGACATTAATAAGCTACTTTCTCTCTCATGCTTGTAGCATTATTATGTACAGGAGAAGAATATAATGCTCTTGTGTATAATTTATTCTGTCCCCAACCTGTAGATGACTAATCTCATGCTCTGGGGAGAATTTTCAGAATTTGACTCCAAATTCGCAGGACTTTCAGAGATGCCAGAGCAAGCATAGCTACAGACATGTGAACAATAAAGTTGATATTAAAGTAGGTAGGAAAGTGAACTACCAGTGTAACTCATTGCCACCTAATATACTGAAGCTAAGACTTCAGGAGCAAACAGAAAGCACTGGATGATTCGTGAGTAATGAGAATATCCAGGTTTAAAACAGAATTTAATCCAAACCCAAACCAAAACAACAATTAATTGGAATTACTCAGGGTATATTCCCACAGAATGATGGGAACAAGAGAATATCACTGTGTTAAATTATTTTATGGCTATAGGAGAAGGGTGAGGCAGTATGATCAGGAGATGGTGCTCATAAGTGAGAGGTAAGGACTATTGTTGCATGAAATAAATCTTTCATATTGCATAGCAGCAACTATTACAACTACAGCTTTTTATCTGCTATGTCTGGAGCTTTAGACAACACCTAATCCTAATCATGGTGTGATTCTTTCCTGTGGTAATTTTTAGTATGTGTAAGTGTGAAATACTCTTTGTCAAAAATATTCTTACTCTCTTTTTGGGAAATATGAAGCAAGATGAAATTAATTACATAATGGGAAATGGTGCTTAATAGTCTAGTAATCAGACTGGAAGTTATGAGACCTGCAGCGTGTTCCAGTTTTTAGGTACAGTGAACTGATACCTGGTTTGGGGACTTTGGATTACATATTTACTTCTGCCCTTATTTGTGTCTGAATTGAGCAAAGAGTGAAACAATTTGAATTGGAGCAAAGAATATTAAATGTATAGGCATGCTTCCATTTTCAGAAGAAAAGCCATTAATACTTACCAAAGTGGGAACTTCTCCCATCATGACAATTTCTTAAAAATTATGACCTATTGTGTTCTTGACTGATAAGTCACAGAGCGATGGCATGATCCACCAGGAAGTCTTCAAAATTTAATGTATAGTTTCATCTCAAGCTTTTCCCATTAGCACAGAAAGAGGCTGTCATTGCAAGTTCTGTAAGACCCACTGAGGATAAATGTTATTTCTTTCCCACAGCATAGCTTCTACAGTATTTTCCATAAAGAAATTTGCTGTGCGCTTAGGTTTTTTTCAAGATTTAAAAGGGTGCTGAATTTGGCTCTCTTTTGTGTCAAAGATGGTTGATTTAGTTCATGAATCAATTCATCTGATATTAGCATGCAAAACTGAAGTGAAAATTCTTGGAAAATAGGGTAGGCGTCCAAAAAAACAGGGTGAAAGGACTGCAGAAGATCAGTTAGACCAAACTGCCCTGAAACTGGATGAAAAACCTAGTGGTTGGAAACAGTCTTTTAGAAAATATTTCTGTTTAGAAGTAGCTCAGATTTAGTATCAAATGGGATGTATAATGAAAAACAACAATGTAAGAAACTAAAAATGAATTGCTGTTCATGAAGTAGAGGTTCCTTACTCCCTCCTTCTATACAGTTTAGCATGACTGGGTTTTTTTGGAAATGACATTGCCACACTTAGCAAAACCATCACTGTCCCAGTCTCAGACAGTATATAAGCAAGTATCTAAACTTAAATACACATATAGTGCAGGGGACGGGTTTTTAAAGGTATTTGGGCACCTAATTCTTAGCCTCGTGTGCTCTAGTACCTTTCCTAATCAAGTCACATTCATCTGTCAAGCACTTGCTATCCTGAGATAGGAATCTACTCTGCAAATGTTATTTATGAAATTCTCAGGACCCTGTGAGTTAGGCAGACTCGAGGACAGCCACTTTAAGGACTGGTACATGCAAGTTCAAAGGTGATAAATGGATTATAAGGCACATCAGTAGAAGAGCTGTGTCAAGTACGTAGAATTAAATTCTAGTTCTCTACATTCAACATTTTTCATAAAGTTGCCTGTATATCATATAAAGCCCCAACAAGGTATAATTTAATAATGTTTCTTGTGCTCTTGCTGAGATTCAGTACATGTATGGTCTCTTAGGAGTCAAGACAAATGATGTATAAATAGTTACAAACCCAGTTCTTAAGGCATAAGTGGGATTTTTCCAAAGCTCATCTTGCTGCTAGAGTTTATTGCAACTTGTTAGTTGTTGGGGCTTATTTTTCAGTCTTTTATGCAATGATTTGGTCATCTTTGTTGTTAAAGAATATGGAGCTGTCCTATGCAGCCATCTTTGCTTTATGGATGACAGCAGGAAGACACTGCCAAAGGTTAGAGATGGCAAAATTCACTTTATTCGCAGCGAAACAGAAATAGGAAAGATACTAAAATCTGTTTCTATTTGTAGCTTTGTAACAGATATTACAAATTACCTCAGTTGCAAAGCATCTTATCATTGAATGCTAAATGGCATTCATAGTAGTATAAATTCTACAGGATGCATAAGACAATTTTATAGTACAAATTTTGAAACTTCCTGCATAGGCAAAGAAAAACCAAATGCCATTTGTAAAAGGAATTCATACATATTGCTCAGCTAACATTAGCTCCTGGGCTGTAGTAGCTTGCATCCCATTAAGTGATATCCAAGTCACCTTAGTTTTCTCATTATGTATCCACTCAAGGGAGGCAGAAATTCTGCAACACTGGCAAGCCATAGTCGTAGATGATTGTATGTAAAGGCCCTTCTTCATCTTTCCTACTTTTCCAGCTATACTATTTGGACTAATAAAAAGCCTTGCCATTATTTACAGACTTCTCCATGCCTATGTTCTCAGGCAGCTGTGATTATACTACTGCTGGGCGCTCTTCTGTGGCACTTTGATACAGCATACCTTGAATATGGTGAAACTAATGAGGCCCTGAATCTGAAAAATGTCTTGAGCCTTATTTTAAACCCTGCAGCATCCATCTTCAAATTGGACCCCCTGACAAGCCTAAGTTTAGGCACCCACTTAATTATTTTGCTGAATGGGAATGCTAATGAGCCACAGTGGCACAAGAGAGGAAAACTTTACTAAAAGGTTTTAGTAGTGCTTTGCTCTGTGTCCCAACTTCTCAGAATATTACAGCAGCAATGGTGCAAACCAACATAAAAAACAAAACCAAAACAAAAACCAGAAAAAAATTGAGGTGAAAAGTAAATGAAGAAAATTATTTTTAGCAATCTCTACTAAGAAAAAATGTTAAAAAATATGTATAAATAAATACTTCCTCTTCTTCAGATATATATGGTACTGCTATGTGAAAAGAAAGTATGAATTTTAACATTCACCATGACAACCTATAATGTCACAGTGGATTTTTTCATTGTAGTTTGTAAGCTATTATTATTTTATGTTACCATAAGTATGCAAAGCCATTTACACAGTGGCATGTAAAAAGCCATGTTTCAGTGGACTTTCAAGATATTTTTGAAACTTTATCATTGTTTATTCTTACAGATTGGACCAGGTGATTTGTCTATTCATTTCAGTTATTTTTGTCAGTTTCCTGTCCACTGGATTTAAGATGCTGAATATTAAATGGGAATCATCAAAATTCATGAATGATGCCGAGTATTTTTCTACCTGTCTTGTCTGAGCATCAACAAATAGCACTAACCTAAACCAAAGTCACAGGCAGTAGATTTGCTAGAGGTTTGCTGTCTGCCGTTGGCTAACAACAGAAAACAGTAAATTTTAAAATGTTGAACTAATATAGTTGTCTTAAAGAATATGAATGTTTTGAAAATGTATTTAGAGTGCTATACCAGAAAAAAAAAATCAAAAAACCTGCAGTGAGTAAAAATGGATTGTTTGCAAAGAGCTACGCCAACTCCAAATTCCTCTGAATATCTACCAGGTGCTTTTTTAGATTTGCTATGTGGTAAAACCCGATAACTTCCATTTTTCTTGTCGTTGATTGATGCCACTGTCAAGATCCAAGCCTTTGGGCTGCCTCACTGCTGTCAGGAATCCATCCCTGTTGTCATTTTTTATGAATTGCATCAGGTCAGTATTGTACCCCACGCACAATTTTTGGCCACTGGTTTCAGGAGGTTCTGATGGAATATGGGGGTTCTAAGAGAAGAACATGATTATTTTTCAGTTGGAACTGATATATGGGAATATTAATGCTCAAATCTATGAAAGATTTGGACACCTCCCCAGGGCTGAATGGAATTTAGACATTCAAGTGCAGAAATGTAGACCCTAATCCCACCTGTCTTAATGGTAAGGTTTGGCAGTTGCTTTGTGTTCTCATCCTGGGCAAGACCAGACACATGTCAATCTTTTATTGGGGCTGAAAGGTTTGGCTTCTGACTCATTAAGAAACCCCTTCCAGAGAGAAGCATTCCCACAGTCCATACTCATAAGTGGCCCAGTGGCCCAGCCCAGTAGGGATGCCTTTAGCTTATCTCAAGAGGACCTACAGAATCATGCACAGCATCAAACCCAATGACCACTGTATTCACACAAGAGGAGAAGAGAAAATACTGGTTTTCCTTTTGTGCAACAGCATGGTGGTTAAAGCATTTCCCAGAAACGTATGAAATGCAGTTCATAACATAGGTCATAACAAATTTTATCCATTGACTTAGCTATATGTAAAAAGGTACTCCATTCCCTCTAAAATACAAAAATAAGACAGGACTTAAGAAAATAAAGATGTTGTTTTTGTAATTACTTGAATAATTTTGCATTATCATGCTTTACAAGCAAAAGAACAAGGATTTCATAGGAAAGAAAAAGTTATCAAGTAAAGTGCAAAAGAGAAGTTTTATAAAAAGTGGAAGGTGTTTTACAGAACAATTTTTTCATTGCCACTGCTGCAGAAAGGGAAGACAGAGCATGTACAGAATTTTAACTATCATCTCCTCAAATCCAAAAGACTTCCAGTGAGGAGGAAAAAACCACCCTTTTCCAAGCTCATGAACAGGTAATCAGGTGATGCACAGTATTCTGCAGATACATAATCTTTATACTTAGCCAACGTCTATTACAAAATTATGAAAAAAAAATAATTAGTAAGATGAACAATGAAGACAAGCAAATATCTAAGTCCAATAATTTATTTTGTAGGCATTTTTAAATTAAAATATTGCTATACCTTAGAATCATAGAATCATAGAATCATCAAGGTTGGAAAAGACCCTTAAGATCATCGAGTCCAACCGTTAACCTAGCACTGCCAAGTCCATCTATACCATGTCTTCGAGCACCGTATCAATCCGTTCTTTAAATACCTCCAGGGATGGAGACTCAACCACTTCCCCTGGGCAGCCTGTTCCAATGCTTGACCACCCTCTCAGGGAAGAAGTTTTTCCTAATATCTAACCTAAACCTCCCCTGGTGCAGCTTGAGGCTGTTTCCTCTCGTCCTATCAGTCGTTACTTGGGGGAAGAGACCAACCTCCACCTGTCTACAACCTCCTTTCAGGTAGTTGTAGAGAGCAATAAGGTCTCCCCTCAGCCTCCCCTTCTCCAGGCTAAACAACCCCAGCTCCCTCAGCCGCTCCTCATAAGACTTGTGCTCTAGACCCTTCACCAACTTCATTGCCCTTCTTTGGACACGCTCCAGCACCTCCATGTCCTTCTTGGAGTGAGGGGCCCAAAACTGAAAACAATACTCGAGGTGCGGCCTCACCAGTGCCGAGTACAGGGGCACTATCACCTCCCTGGTCCTGCTGGCCACACTATTCCTGATACAGGCCAGGATGCCATTGGCCCTCTTGGCCACCTGAGCACACTGCTGGCTTGTGTTCAGGCGGCTGTCAACCAACACCCCCAGGTCCTTTTCAGCCAGGCAGCTCTCCAGCCCCTCCTCCCCAAGCCTGTAGCGTTGCATGGGGTTGTTGTGACCCAAGTGCAGTACCCGGCACTGAGCCTTGTTGAACCTCATACTGTTGGCCCCGGCCCAACGATCCAGCCTGCCCAGGTCCCTCTGCAGGGCCTTCCTACCCTCCAGCAGATCGACACTTCCACCCAACTTGGTGTCATTGCAAACTTACTGAGGGTGCACTCGATCCCCTCACCCAGATCATCAATGAAGATATTGAACAGGACTGGCCCCAACACTGAGCCCTGGGCAACACCACTCGTGACCGGCCGCCAACTGGATTTGACTCCATTCACCACCGCCCTCTGGGCTCGGCCGTCCAGCCGGTTTTTAACCCAGCGTAGAGTGCACCCATCCAAGCTGTGTGCAGCCAGCTTCTCCAGGAGAATGCTGTGGGAGATAGTAACAAGGTTACTATCTATTTAACTGTGTCCAATTTTTTTCAATATCATCACATTCATCTGTATCTAGTTTGCTGTCTTGTTAAGCATAATCACTAGCAGAGCAGTGATGGCAGTAGAGCATTTTCTCCACAGCCCAATACATGCCAAGGCCAAGTGCAACGTCCTGCACCTGGGTTGGGGCAACCCCCCGGTATCAGTACAGGCTGGGGGATGAAAGGACTGAGAGCAGCCCTGCGGAGAAGGACTTGGGGGTACTGGTGGATGAAAAGCTGGACTTGAGCCGGCAATGTGCACTCGCAGCCCAGAAAGCCAACCGTATCCTGGGCTGCATGAAAAGAAGCGTGGGCAGCAGGTCGAGGGAGGTGATTCTGCCCCTCTGTTCTGGTGAGACCCCGCCAGGAGCACTGCATCCAGCTTTGGAGCCCTCAGCACAGGAAAGACATGGACCTGTTGGAGTGGGTCCAGGGTAGGGCCACAAACATGATCAGAGGGCTGGAGCCCCTCTCCTGTGAAGAAAGGCTGAGAGAGTTGGGGTTGTTCAGCCTGGAGAAGAGAAGGCTCCGGGGACACCTTATTGTGGCCCTTCAGGGGGCTTATAAGAAAGATGGAGAGAGATTTTTTACCAAGACCTGTAGTGACAGGACAAGGGGCAATGGTTTTAAACTGAAAGAAGATAGGTTTAGATTGGACATAAGGAAGAAATTTCCTACGATGAGGGTGGTGAGACACTGGAACAGGTTGCCCAGAGAAGTTGTGGATGTCCCATCCCTGGAAGTGTTCAAGGCCAGGTGGGATGAGGCTTTGAGCAACCTGGTCCTGTGAAAGGGAGGGTGAAATACATGATCTTTGAAGGTCCCTTCCAACCCAAAGCAGTCTATGATTCTATGGGATGGAGCATTCTGTGTGATTCTTTAGCTCCCAAAGCTGCAACTTGTGCCACTGACAGAGTAATCAATGGAGCATCTCTTCTATATGCCTGGGATTAGACAGGGCTACAGAGGCTGGATGAGTTTGCTGAAGAGGTGTGAAGCTCTCCTTGGCACTGAGCTGACCTCATGCTCTTAACAGCTCAGCAGCACAGAAATGGCAGTGATGCAGAAGCTACTCTGGATGTCACACCCATTTTTTAAATTATTTGGAGTATATGTGGTATGATTGAGTTATCTAAATGTATGTAAGATTGGAGATGTTCTAGAGAATCCATTGGTGCTTACTGGTACCATTCAGGACTTGTAGAAGAGCTGTGCCCTTCTGCAGTAGCATCTGAAGGCCTAGCAGGATACCAAAGGCATTTCAAATGGCACCAGATACCTACCTCTAGAAAACTGAATCCATGCCTAGTGCTTCACTAAGACACCACTCCACAGCACAGATTCTGGGGCAAAACATCCAACCAGTCATTTTTAAGCACTTTTAAACCACAAAGTTACTTTCTTTAATCAGGTTTACCCTCATAATAAAAATAAAAACCCCTCAAAACTGTCAAAATATCCACTTAAATTACTTCCTAGCAAATCACCTGGGAGTTTCATTCTGTTTATTGATGCATACTGAGCTTGAGGGGGTTTTTTAAACACCAGTATTTTCCCGTGGAATCACATTGTTGTATGTATTTTGGATCTTATTTTTATTATTACTAGCTGCATAACTTGTTGGGAATAACTGACAGGGGATCTCAGTATTTAAAAGGCACTGTTTTAGGGTACTTTGGGTACACAGACCTGAAAAACAAATGGATAAATAAACCAGTCCTCCTATATGCACTGAACTAATTGCTTCTTTTGATTAGTGTGACATATGTTTCATTGCAAACATCCTCTTTCTTCTCTTTAAATCAAAAATTACATTGACTTAAGAGGAGCAAGACATGGTTTTAGCTGCCCTTAAGAATGTCTGTTTAAACTGTTGGATTCACTGGAAAACAGACATAAATTTCAGGAGAATTCACATCCAAAGAAGGAAAAAAAGGCTTCCTTTGACTGTAACACCACCCATTACTGAATCATATCCTGGCTAGACTGGATTCCATAGAGCAGGTGGAAGAAAGAGTATTTGAAAGGTAAGCATTTGATCATTGCCTCTGAGAGCTGACAGCCTTTCCCAAAGCATAATTAACAATGCAATGGTCTTCTTTGTACCATTGGCTTTGTGATCCAGTGCTCAAAAGAAGCAGAGGAAAGATATGCAGGGTGGAACAAAAGGCACAAAGTTCACAGGTACCAGTTTAGAGTTAGAAAATGGAAAAGTCAGACATCAGAAAAATATTCTTAAACTATGAGGAAAATCATGGAATAGTGCAATTTTCCCAGGAAAGCAACATCATCTCAAATGCAGTGTGGAATTTGGTTGAGTAGACTTTCTGTTGGATTATTACAGACATTAAAAAGAAGCATTAGGCTCATAAATGAAACCTGGGAATAACACATAATCAAATGGTAACAAATGGTTTTCTGAACAGCTGGAGTCTACCAGTCTTCTTTTACATGGTTGGAGTTTTTTTCCCAAATTTTTGACAACTGTACTAGAGAATTGATCCCTATATGGGATCTTTTTTACTATATGACCTTTCTAAGCCTTAACAGTAAGAAAGAGTGGATCAGGTAATAAAAATCAGTTACATATAAAAAGAAGTTTTGCACTGAAGTAAGTGGAGCTATGCTAGTTTACCTCAACTGGTTCGAGCTCTAGGAAGCCAATATTGCATATAGGAGAAAAGGCTGTGATTTGCCAACACCTAAGCCTGCAAATAAATGGAACCACTGAAACGTAACACTGTAAAATGTGTAACAGTGAAAGCCCTTGGATGTCCTGAAGCATTAAGCACACAGCTTTAATCATGTGCATGATTGCTTTGTGGAATCAAAGAGAGCCGTGGTGATGACCTAGCACAGTAGATATTACATACATTAAAACTCACAAGCAAAAGTAAGAGCTGAAGTGTTGTTGCAGGTACTAATAGCAGCAATGAAAAATGTAGTCAATCTTTGTGTGGTAAATACATTACCTTTGGTGTCCTAATTATTTTTATTGCCAAATTATTCATTATTCATGACCTGCATACAATAGTCAAGGGGTAAAGTAGTTGTTTATGCTAGATACATGTTATTTAATGATTCAGCTCTGTGATTAAAACTAATCAATGCATTCCCAAATGGCATTTTTCAGTGAAGTTCTAAAGATCAAGGAAAAACTTACACATAATACTCCCGTTATATTAACACAAATATCAAAATCCCTCAGGATAAAAGTCTTCTCAGGAGAAATATATCCTACAACACAAGAGTTAATGGACTAATTATGAAATTATGAAATTGTACCAAAATATTTAAAGCTACAATGATAAAGTATTTAGGTGGAACCAGTCTTTTAAATCAGATCAGCTGGGAAAGATACTGCAGTGTTGGTTCTGGGACTGTTGGGTTCAAGCTCAGCCATCAGGAAGAGGATTATTTATGTCTATGAAATACTGAAAAAATAAGGAATAACAGGAGATGAAGCTCCCAGTTACTGTTTAGATAAGTCATTACACCAAGACCAATTACAGTCCTTCAAATCTAGTTCTTCAGAAACAACTGTATCTCACCATCTGATCAGAAGATGAAAATACTGGTGCTTGAGTTGAGAGCACAAGTAAGAAAACCCCACTAATGATCACTTCTCTGTTATGCCCAAGGTATTTCTGACTTGGAGTACACCTGACAGTTAACACTGTGCAGAAAATTATCTTAGATATTAAAATGCTGGCATGAAGGCTCATACTAATGTGAAACCATTTCTCAAACAGGTGACTGAAATGGGTAGCGAGCTTCATGCTAGTATGAGAAGAAGACTGCAGTTTGGTCACAGAGATGTAGAAATAAAGGACTGTGAATACTTTGCCACTTTATAGAGCCTGTATATGCAGTATAATTATCTTTTTGCTGCTAAAACTAATTTTAAGCAATATATATTCTCACCAATTGAAGTCCTCTCCATAAACAGTAGTTTGGACACAGTTACTTCCATGTCTGAAGCTGAGTTTATATATCTGTATATTTTAAAGCCCTAAGCATGACAAAGGCAGTAGCAACTTCAA
The DNA here is from genome assembly GCF_965183815.1 of Platalea leucorodia. Taxonomy (NCBI): domain Eukaryota; kingdom Metazoa; phylum Chordata; class Aves; order Pelecaniformes; family Threskiornithidae; genus Platalea; species Platalea leucorodia. The sequence continues at coordinate 16,241,888 of NC_138824.1, forward strand.
AACAGCTTGCATACCAGGAATGTAACTTCTGTTTCAGTTAGATCATCCTTGTACCAAAATACCTACTCATAACTGAAATATATGAAGTAATAGAGTCCATCACATCCATTTGACCCAACAGTCAATTACTTCACTTCGAGCATGAATTCTAGTTTTGATTTAATTTTGTCTTGCTTGAGCTTCCAGTCACTGCATTTCTCTACTTATTTTTTTTTAGATTCTGCATATTGTCATTTTCAAATTACTTCTTACTCTTTTTTTTTTTTTTTCTTTTTTACATAAATGAAATAGACTGAGTTTCTTTTACTATAATGCAGGTTTTCATAACATTCTCTGGTGACTGATACCTTTCAATTTTCCAGCATATGTTTTCAAATGAAGACAATAGGGGCCTCTCACAAGTAGTCCTGTCATCTCCAGACAGGGAAAATCGCCTTCTTATTTGCTGCTGTCTTGCTTACAGAGACAAAGTTTATATTTGCCCAGTTAGCTGCTGCAACTCTGTTTTGGGATCACACATTTAGTTGATGACTGGTTTTTTTTTCCAAAGATATTTCATCTCCCTGATGATAAGGAAGATGCCCTTTTATAATAATTCCATCCAGTAACTCCATTTCAGTATGACACATGCTCTTTGCTTCCAGATTTGTATTATCTGATTTAAAGCAATGGGATAGCAGGATAAGAACACCAAACTCAAACTAATCCCCAGTGAAAACAGTTCAAAGAATGGAAAAATCTACTTTCAAACAAACATCTGGAACAAGATGGCAATGCATATGACTCTGGCCTTTAGAGTAGTGGCTAGAGCATCTTCCTAACCCTAACAAATGCTAGGCACAGCATTTAAAGAAAGCTGTACACAGTCATAATATTGAGCAATCCTTCCCATGTTATCTGGGAATTACTATTTCCTTATCTCCTCTGATGTGTCTTTGTGGAAATCCTTTCTCTTGCCTGGATCATTGCAGCCCACTGCACCTGTCTCCATAGGGAACATCCAAATGAAGGCTGCTCCATCTGTTAGCATTTGACAGGCACTTCTACCGCAAAATTCTCAGGTGGATGCTTCTGTACTAAAGTCAAAGTGTTGAAGGGTTCACAGTGCCTTCCACTAAGAGCTCTTCTCTATACAGCATACATTTGTTCTCCAGACAGCATATTCATAAATGAGCTGGAAAAGAGGGTGAGTTCTGAGGTGATAAGTCTGCTGATGATATGAAGCTATTCAAAATAAAAAAGACAGGAGATCACTATGAAGAACTACATAGGGAACTTATGAGACTGAGTGACTGGGCAATAAAATGAAAGATGAAATTCAGTGTAGATAAATGTTAAGTGATGCATGTGAGGAGAAAGACTCTCAGCTTCCTGTATAAAATGAGGGGCTCTGAGGTGACCATTAATGCTACATGAGTGAGACTTGAGGCTATGAGAGAGAGATCAATGAAAAAATGTGCTCGGTATCTGCCAGATGGCAAAATGAACAAACAAACAAACAAACAAACAAACCCAACAGATCAAATCCTGGGACTTATTAGGAAATTATTTGAGAACAAAACAGAAAACAAAACTACGTCAATGTATAAAATCATGGGTCACCCTCATGCTGAATCCACAGAGCATCCAGAGCACAGAGGGCTCCTGACTGCACCACACAGTTTCCCTTTGTGCAGAAACCAGAAATCCAAGCAAACAAAAATACTCCCTGATACAGGGTCAGCTTGAAAATTAATCACTCTCAGAACCATGATCTGGAAACACCACTGCGTAAAGTAATATAGCCCTTGTTTCAATTCTCTAGCAAAAAGAGGCTGAAGCACATACCTTTTTGCACAGGAATACTTAGCAAAATCCTAGATTAGATATGTGGATTCCCATACAAAAGAGAAACAAAGTTTGTGGGAATGAGCAATATTTTTATTTGCCTAACTTGTGTGTATATACATGTGTATATATACAGCTAAACGCATACAAGCTTTCAGAGGAACAAGCCTTTCTCCAGGAAAAACACAGCAAAGATCAAGCTAAATTCCAGCTAGGAACAATTGGTATGGATATAATTTGTATACTAGGGAAAAACAGACTGTGTGAAAGGAAAGGTTGATTGGCATCAGAGGGAAGAAGTGACAGGAAAAATGTAAAGGGCTGTGAACCAATGTCTCTATTCAGTCTGTGGCTCCAGCAGTTATGAATTTTAGTTGCCAGGTTCATATTTTCCATATATTTTGTAGATCTCAATCGAAGATCAATACTCAGATGTGGGGCCTCACAAGAGCAGAGAGCAGAGGGGCAGAATCACCTCCCTCAACCTGCTGGCCACGCTTCTTTTTATGATCCTGAGGTATGACTGGCTTTCTGGGCTGCAAAAGCACATTGCCGACTCAGGTCCAATTTTTCTTCCACCAATATCCCCAGTACAGACCCTTGAGGGACACCACTTGTTACTGGATTCCTGAAAAAAAACCAGCAAGATTTGTAAAGCATATGAGATACCTTAATTTTGTATATAAGATCAGAAACTATGTGAATGCTGAGTTAAAAGTGCTGTTAATGAAAGACTGAGTGCTTGCAATAAGTACTGTGAAAACACAAAATAGTTAATGTTGTACCTTGAAACTTCAGTGATGGGCACTGGATCCAGCTGTGAGGTGGTGGAAGAGACATTACAGAGACATTACAGCTGAATATGTTCTGTGAATGCTGGCTGATTTCATCAGCTGATCCCAGTCCCTTCCCTAGTAGAAGCTCAGCCTTTTGTGTAACTAAGAAACTTGACTTCTGTTTTGCTTTTTTTCTGCAAAGGTGCTCTCCAGGTTGTCTTTACAAAAGAAGTTATCATCAGAAGGAACGCATCGCTGTAACTGAAATCACCCTCACCAAATAGGGGATGACTTCCAGTGGGATGGTTTTCTTAGCATGTCTTAGTATTATTGGTATTGTGTCAGGTAGAACTGCTTACTTTAAAAATCAGTGATAGTGCTCTAGCAAGATGCATGACTAATGAATTAGTCAAATTCTAAGCAACTAAAAAATAAATAAAACCAACAATATCCATTTCAGATGTTTTGGGGGGATTTTCAGTAATGCTGAGAAACTAACAAAGATATTACTCTCAAATGAAATATTAAAGAGTGAGAGAAAAGACTTAGGGCTCTGTGGTCATTTATGCCTTCTCAGGTAATAATATAGATCAAAAGACAAAACCATTTTATTTCTATAGCAAAATAAAACTAGTTGGATCTTTTTAAAAAGGCTTTCCATTGGAAGCTAAGATGCCAGAACTAATCAGTTGCGTTCTCTCCTCTCCATCTTACCTGACCCTCATCACTTATGTTCTTTACAATGCCACTTAGTAAACAGTTTGCTCTGGAGAAATGGAAATGAGAGTCACAGGAAAATCCGCCCTCCTCTTCCAGTCTTTATAACCATAAAGTTGATTTCTACACAACATATGAATCTGGAAATAACGTTGAAATTAGTGAACATGCTAAAAAGAGGGCACGATATCTACAGATTTACTTACTTAACCAAAATTGTTGACTGGAGAATTCTGATTAGTCAGAACACTGCAGTCACTTTACAGAAGCATAGTTATTCATGGTGCCAGATAACACAGAAGCAGTAGCAATAACAGGATTAATTCCTTACTGGAAACTGGGACACTGGAATACACCACTGGGTGTTAATCAGGTATTTCTTTTGGTATATAATAGTGCCCTTTCAGGACACTACTTATATTAAAACCAGGAGAAAAACTTTCAGAAGTATTTCAGTGGCACAGATGAATTGCTAGAGAAGAAGAAATGATATTTGGATGACACTTACTAATGCAATGAATTAGCATTGTGCTGTCTTGTTTTTCCCCTTCGTAAGTCAGAACCTTCTAGCAGGAAAGAGTGAGAAACTGAATGAAAGAGAATTTAAGTATCCCAGAAGAGTTTAATGAATAGAGGGAGAATGCAGTCTTTCTGATTGCCTATATAATTCTGGCCTGCGGTGATGTGCCAGCTCACTAGGGAATAGGGTGGAATAGTGAATAATAGGGAACTGGATACTAGGAAAGTAGAAATTATTAATTATTTCTATTGCTAGAAGCTTTTCGTGGACTGTCTTATATTGTCCTACAAAGAAGGAAATGCATCTGAGGGGCAAGGGTATGAAAAAGGAATGGCCCTAACTTCTTCCTTGCTTTACATACTACCTGTCTTCACACCTTCCTTTCTCTCTTGATGCTTATCTCTCTGTTCCCCTTTCCTCTGTTCCTTCCCATCATTTTTGGTGTCTTCAGCCTCCATATCAACGTCTACTACCAAATATATCTGCCAACATCCTCTCGTAAGCCTGCATGAAATAAGTTGCAAATAATTGGTCACAAAGCGTTTGTAATGATGGTGAAGAGGATTATTTCATGCTACTGATGTTGTGTATTAATTAAATGGTAAGATCTTAATTGGAAATGTTGGGAAGTGGCTTATCCTGGGACAGAAGGCTTTAGCACCTTATGGGTTTCACATACCTTTTCTACCTCCTACCACATGGTGTTTTTCCTGAAGGAAAGCAAAAACTATGGTGAGTAAAAGGATAACAAATTTTTGTGATCCATGTCAAGCTGCACCCAAGTAGGGTGCATTTAAAAAGTGGACTTCTGTAATGTGGTAGTGATATTATTTCCCATACACCATCTCTTAATCTCTTTTGTATTTAGCTTAAAAGCTGTTTGGGATAAGACTTTCTTTTGCTAGAGACTACAGACCATGACCTCTAGCCTGATGTTCCTGTGCAAGGGAACAGATGCCAGGCAGCAGGGAAGCAGGCTCTGCAGGGACCTCTGTGCCAAGATACATGGGAAAGGTGGGAACACATAAGACCTGCATCATGCACAGTAACATACTTTGTGCCACGTAAAGGGAAGAAAGGGTCCTGAACTTGCTTGGTGCCTGAGGAATAACATATTATATATACTGGGGAAAAAAATCCCCATGCTTATTTGACATGTGTAAGACAATCTAAGAAACTTGGAGTTGGATAATCTAAATGGTGATGTTTGAAAAGAGATCATAGAAAAAAAAGTAAAATTTTCTGGGACCAAAGGTACTAGCTAAACAACACTGACATACATCTTACATTTTCTGTTAAAACTCTGTGTGTGGAATCTGGCTTGAAAAACCTGGAATAGGTTCCTGGAAAGTTCTCTTATGGCAAGGGCATGATAAGGGGAGAACAGTCGATTTGGCAAGTCTGAGAAGCAATCTATTGCTTATTTTTGTTGACCTTTGCATTCACCTTGCTGCTGTGTGAAAGCACATTTTTTCAGAATAAAGCAGAGAGGAAATCTGTTCATATTAAAGTCCTGACATGTTCCCTTCCTGCTCAGATTTTATCCTAACAAAGGGTGTTGCATCATGGTTCAAGAACTCAGGGGAGCTATAAAGATGGTACTGATGTATTTTTGCTGCTTAGGACTCAGAGTCACATTAGGGCAGAACACAAAACGATAAATTACAAAAAAACAAAAAAAAAAAAAGGCTTTTACTGTTTATATGGATTATCCAACAAATGTCTCATTCAGACTTCATAAATAGCCCTGGTGACACCCAGAACTTCCCTCTGTTGCATGAGTGTGTGAAATGGTAGTCTACAGGATCGAGGCTTTGGGAAGTGGAAAAGTTCATGCAGTGAGGGAACAGAACTTGCTCTGCAACCACCAGGTTGTGATGCTGAGGAGGCATCCTTTCTCCTTAGGACTGGTTACGTTAGACTCCTGTTACAGTCAATAGAGAGAAACAGGAACATTTAATGTTGCTATTCATCTTAATCAAGGGGTCATCTGCCGTAAGTACTGATCACTCTCCACTGACTTAATTGTCTACACATCTATAGAGACAGACATCTCTATAAATGTATCTGCAGTGTAATTGCCTGTGGTGAAAGGAGACAAGTACCGGTCCCTAAGGATTTTACTGGTACACAAATGTTACAAAAACAAAGTCAATATGAGATGAGAGATAGATACTGTGTTAGGAGACCTGCAAAACCAGGCCTTAAGATTCTCAGGCTGAGCACCCCAAATTTGCAGACACTTTTAACTTTCTGTGCCTAAAGATCCCATCTTTCTCTGGGACTAAAACTAGCACTGGCTTACCTTGGAAGGTGGTTATAAAGTCTGTGAAGTTGTATAATTTTGACAATCATCACAGAAATACCAGGGAAGACAATATGTACACTAGCTTTGGATCAGGACAAGAGTACCATGCAAAAAGCCAATTTGTAGGGCTGTGTACTGAACAATATTTTGTCATTGTTTAAATTAATACAATCCATCCTGTGCAGTGACTGCCAATTTGGCAGTCATTCTGTTTTCAGGATTTACTAAAATACAGGAATTCCGTAATAAGCGATTCAACATCCATTCATATTATTATAACTTGTGAGATGAAATGCTCTGTTTAGCAGAATACAGGGTCATTGCTAGTGCCAAAGTACAAAAGAAAACCAGCATTTCTAGGAGGGGGTTCATCCCATTCTGACACGGTTCTGAAACAGTTCAGATGATCACAACCACCAGAGCACAGAATCAAGTCTGTCATGGTACCTGTCAGCAACATATTGTTTACAACCAAATTTAGAAGTCTAAATGTAGGAAAACATTTAAAAAGTCTAAACATTTATGTAGAACCATATTGCAGACTCCCCAAGACATCCACACAGAGCTGCTGTGTATGACATGGGATCTATGGGAGGTCTCTGAAGTGGCCTCTTGGGATCAGGACAGATACCTTAGGGTATCTGAAATGCACTGCAGACCTCACTTCAAGCATGTGAATTAATCTGTACAGGGTGTCTGTTCCTAACCGATAAATACCCAGTGCCGTTTGGGAGGTCTCCAAGTGCCTGAGACCCCAGGCAGAGCAGACCAGCGCGGTGCCGCGTTCACACCAGCCCTGCCCTGTCCTGGTGTAGCGGCTACAGGCCGGGTGAGGCTCCTCGCAGCGCCTGAAGTGACACTGCGGAGCCTGTTTCCAGACCCCCGAACCCTGCTCTCTGCAGCCGGGTGTGAGCTCACTGTCCATGCATGGAGCCAGCGGACTTCTAGGCATTACAACTGGGATTAAAATAAGCATTTAGTGTATTTTGCCCAGGTCCTGTGTCCTATCTGCCTGTTTCATGTATATCCATAGGACACGAGGCTGTAAGACAGCCCAAGTGGCACTAGGTCAGTGTGTTAAACACCTGAATTGCTCCCCAGTGTTTAGACATCACATTTATTTGCTGCACCCTCACGCTGAGCTCCACCTGGCTCTGCCCCGGCCCTGGCAGCAAGGAGGAGGCCCAGGGGAGGTGGGGTGGGACAGGACGGCGAGGGGCCATGAGGTGAGCGCAGCCCCAGGCGAGAGGCTGTCCCCACAGACAGGAGTGACAGCGGGCTCTCCGTGTCGGCCATTTTCCCCATGGGCCTGAGTTACGGGGTTTGTCCATCCCACTGCGTTTAACAAGGCTGAAGAGCAATGGCCCTTTTCCCCTGGGCAGCCGAGGGCTGGGCCTTCCCTCAGCCCTGGCTCCTCCCAGTGATGTGGTGGCCGTGTCACAGTGGGCAGAACGTTGGTGGTGGCCGCGTCACAGGGGGTTGCTGACACGGCCGCCCAGGACGGCTATAAAAAGGGCTGGGCGCTGAGCCGGCCCAGACTGGAGGCGAGCAGGCGGGTGAGCGAGGGCTGAGGCGAGCGGGCAGGGAGGAGGGCAGGGAGCGGAGGGCAGGGCTGCTGGGCCCGGGCAGGGAGGCAGGGGCTGCCCCTGCCGCGACAGATGGCGGCTGCTCCTCCTTTGTCTTCCAGAGCCGGAGGCTCGCACAAGGACAGGACCAGACCGTGGCGCACTCCTGTCCTCGGCCACACAGCCAGAGAGATTTGCCACCTTCTACAAGGACCCTGACACAAAGTTAAGGAATCGAGAGCCTGGCAGAGCCCTGGGCAGGGCTTGCCCATGGGGAGCCAGGCCGGCTGCTCCTTTGCTTGTTATCCTGCCTTTTGCAGCCGCAGGCCCAGGCAGGGACAGGACCAGACCATGGCGCACTCCTGTCCTCAGCCACAGTCACAAAGATTCACTGCCTTCTACAAGGACGCTGACACAAAGTTAAGGAATCAAGACCCTGGCAGGGACCTGGGCAGGGCTTGCCCATGGGGAGCCAGGCCGGCTGCTCCCTTTCTTTCCTGATACTATCCTGCCTTTTGCAGCCGCAGGCCCAGGCAGGGACAGGACCAGACCATGGCGCGCTCCCGTCCCCTCCCTCCGCAGCCACTCAGCCAGAGCTTTCTCCAGCGTTTGACACCGCCATCGACCGCAGGGCAAGGAAGCACACACAGCCCCAGGCTGCACCGCGCCATGGTCCCACAGGCAGCTCCCCACAGCCGTGGACAAGGGCAGCTCCGCGCCACCCGCCCTCTCGGGCTGACACTGACCCCGAAATAAAATCTGCCGATTCCTGAGCCATTGGCTGCTGCTTCTGCTTTGTGTGCTCTCTTGGGGGAAACCTCCTGGGCCTTCCTTTTCCTTATTGTCCTTACTACGCTGACTTTCTAGATCTTGACAGATGTCTATAGAGGAAAACAGGGATGTCTTTAGGTAGAGACATAGAGAGAGCGTACCGCTATCTTCCTTATGGGAAGGAAGTGGGGAGCCAATCAGAGGCTGCTCTGAGCTCACGTGGGTATGACGCTTTCAAAACATGGAAACCAGCCAATCACAGAGCAGTAAGAAAACATGTGGGGTGTGAGCCAAGAGCCTCGTCCTTGGGTCAGCGGGATGCGGCAGGAGGCGGAGGTCAGCCGGTGGGACGCGGGGTCCATGCAGACCTCACCACCAGGTCATTTGTTGTCAAGTGCACAGCTGGGACCTTCTGCGCTCTGTCTCGGCCAGTTTTCACCTGAGGCCATCAAAGGAAAACACGTCACTGTCTCACCTCTCTTCTCCTAGGAAACCTCCAGTAGCCATGCAAGTCCCTAGACGTTCACATAAAGATGCATATTTCTACTATTCTGATTTTATTGATTGAAATATTACCATATATTGCATCAAATCCGGGGCAGACTTTACTAAAGATTTTTCCCAATAATTAATTATAAAGATTTTTTTAAAAAACCAGAAAATCATAAATCTAAGTCAATGATGATAAAACAGACTGGTATCTTAATAATATCTCAGTAACTTCCCCAAGTCATGATAGAATCTAAGTTTTACCAAAGTATGTAAGCCATTTTTTTATGATTCAGATGTCTCTGGGGTAGACTATGTCACGAGAGCTGGCACAGTGCTCTTTTAATTCCTGCATAGTGGAATCTCATTTGCTGTCTTTCTAGGATTCTTTTTATTATTATTTGAATCAATGAGATTGCTAATCAGATAATACGATGCAACTAATGTACAGAATTAGAATACTATCTAGATGAAACTCAGAGCCTTACAGTCATTGGCAATTTAACATCTATGGTGTTGTTTCCAATTCTCCTGCCTTGAGTTTTTCAGGCAGACCTCTCCCAGAAATGTCAATGCATAGAAACGAAGTGCATCAAAGTCATGTTTTGCAAAGCCAAGTGGGACATCCTCCTGTTACTCAGAAAGCATTGAGAAAAGATACTGGTTTAACATAGGAAGGGTATTATAAAAAGATTGTCATGATAAATATTAGTCACGTTGCACCACATATCACTCGGAGGTGTTGAATTAACACTAGGACAGGTGCAGTGTAGGACTCAGTGGATTAGACTGGACTGCATTAAATGGAAAGCTGCCTTGCCCCAGTCTGTCATCCAAGGACAAAAAAAGTGCAAAGGAGAGAGTTTTGAATTCACTTTGAAACAAAGTCCTTCCTCAGAGTTGAAACCTGATTCAAATCCCATACAGTTCACGGTTAAGGTACCTCTCATGAGTGATGATTTACTGACCTGTGATGCATAAGGTATCAAAATCACTCAAATCATATTTTGACTCAAGTCAATTACTTTTTAAAAACCATGAAATCAGGTCACTTAATCACATCAGGAATGCCTGATCACTCAGTTTCAATTCCACTATGGTCTGTGAAGCTGATGTCTTGTATTTCTGTGGTACCAAGCTGGGGTTTCTCAGTCCTTGTGTGACTTCTGAACCTGTTTTCCCTTACTGTTGAGCAATATTTTCATATTTTACTATCCTACTTGTACTAAATGCCTCAGTAGGTGTGCAGGTCTTCTTCACAGACCATTGAGTGTTTGTGAGTCAAATGATAAACTCTGAAGTCTGGTTGGTTTTTTTTTTTGCAAAACATTTCAGTGGACTACATCTTTTGTGACCTAGCATATACAAATGCTCGTTTTTGTGGGTTGTGCTAGAGACCCTGAACGTATTGCGTTATGCATCTGTTAGAAGTATTGGTAAACCAGCACAGAATGGACCAAGGAGTCGTTAGAGGTGGGACTCACCTCATCTCTTTTCAGTACATACATTGCAAATTTCTACCTTCTGAAGTTGGCTTCCTTTTTAGCCAGTGGAGAGAAGCAGGTGCTTTTAAGGATCATTCATTTGACCTGCTTCAGACATTGATTTAGGATGAAATGAATCATAACTTAGAAGGGCTTTATTTCTCTACTGACTATGAAGTGTCTTGGGCATAACTCAGCTACCAGCATGGAGGGGTGAAGTTCAGTGAAATGCATATCATCCTAGCAGACTGGGAGCGATACAAGGGACCCTGTGTCACATCTGCTTACGCCATCTTTAGTTATTCTGTCTGTGTTTCTGTTACAGTTCAGACTAACACTTTGCCTGTTATATGCTGAACCAGAGCTGATATTAATGAAAGCCATTGACCAATGCAAAACACTTAACTCCATTAAAAGAAGTGGCTGCTCAGAACTTGCTATGATTGCCCTGTATATGCAGCCTTCAAAAAGCTTGCAGAATACCTGCTCCACTGTAGTCTCTCCCTGAGCTGCAGGGGAATCTCCACTCCAGCACCTTCTCCACCCCCTTCTTCTCTGACCCTGCTCCGCATACAGTGATTTCTCACACTTTTTCTTCTCACACCGCCATGCAGTTTAAACACGTTTTCCCAGAGGTGCCGCTGTCGTGGCTGAGGGGCCCAGCCGTGCCCTGCTGTGTGTCTGTCGGAGCCGGCTGGAACCGGCTCTCTGGGGCACTGGGCAGCCCCAGCCTCCCCTCACAGAGGCCCCTACAGCCCCCCTGCTGCCAACACCTTGGTGTGTAAACCCAATATGTTAATTTACTGCCAGTCTCCTGTTATTTTTAGGCTGTAGCTAGGGGAAAGAGAGGAAATCTACTTATTTACCTGGTACTGGCTGCTGCTCTCCAAACCAGATGAAGTCTCAGGTGGGAGAAGTTCTTCCCTGAGGGCAACTGAGCATGGTCAGGGGGTCGCGCTCAATTAGCACAACCTGAGGGAGCTCTGGGAAGGCATTTTCCCTCTTCAGGCAATATAGCGGTGACGGAGAGCTTGCAGAGGGGACAAGCATTAAGCATGGAGCTGGACCTCAGACATGGTGGGAAGAAAGACATATTTTTTTGTGGGTTTGGAAGATAACTGACTGTGTTAGTTGTTGCAAGTGAGGAAGCTGCTGAACTGAGAGAAGCCTGGAGGAAAGGTGATTGATAAGAGGTAAGGGTTATTTATATCCTCTCTATTTTTGTACTGTTTTATCTAGTCACTCTCAGTTTTGCTATTATAAAAGACATGTTTTGGTAAGGCCTGGCTTTTAAGGCCTGAAGCCCTGTAGAGGCTTTGTGTTTACAGAAAGGTGAGGGACTGCTCTGTCTCGAAGCTTGTTGCTCCCCTTTGCAATACTTCTTTGCTTGCAGGTATTAGTTAATAGGGATCTTTGTGGGGGTTTTACCCAGAGCAGGAGGCACTCCAATAGAGAGCAATTCAGGGATATCAGGTCAGGATGGAGCAAACTCTTTGCTTTCTGGTGTTCGCAGCTGTGTAATGTGGCTGTGGTAACTCTGGAAGTTACTGATGTGATAAACTAAAATTAGGGATCTCCTTGGTATCTTTTAAGTGTCACTGCTGAATTAACGTAACTTTTGATGAGAAGACAAAGAGTCAGTACTATGGTGTCTCAGTGGAAATTAGATACCAGTCATTTTGTGTGCCTGGAAGCACATGATTGATTTTAGGATTTGCTGTGTTAGACAAGTACTGGTGTTGTCAAGTGTCCCATACCTTAATGTGGCACAGCTGAAGTTCCTGCACTCAGAAGGACATTCTCTGTGTGGTGCTGGGCATTCAGCAAGTGATCCACAGCCAGGTGAGACCTGACTTCCCCGTGGGCTTTCTCCCAGGCTGAGGAAGCAGGACGGCTCCAGCTGAGGATGAGCCTGTGATTTCCTTCCTCTCCTACACCTGTAGCACAAAGGTGTTGCCTCCCCTGGAGCTTGTACTAGCTGTTGCTGAAGAAATGAATGAGGTTTAGTCAGTTCCAGTAGGCACCTGCTTCTCAAAAACATGACCTAGTCTCAAATAATTTTGCCTCTCTGGCCAAAGCATTTAAAGTAACTTCTTCTCAGGATTTAATCAGTGTTAATAAAGGAGTTATTTTGAAAGTCAGAGTTCTTCTTATAATAATGTTCAAGTCTAGGCACAGTCAGTGTTTTCGTCCAGAACATAGTGCAAATGAGAGCACTTGGTGTCCCTCACAGAAAATCATTTTTTCCATTTGAAGCAAACAAGTTTTCCGTAGTAACATCATGCTATGGCTCTTTAGTGAGCCTTTTTGTTTATTCGTAGCAAGAAAAAGGAGCTTGAGGAGTGCAGAGAGCGTGTGCTGTTTCCAGGAAATCCTGTCCTGTGTCTCTTGAGCTCGAAGAACCTGTTCCAGGCAAAGGGTGTCCAAGGCACATGTCCAGTCTGCAGTTGGTATAGACTGGCAGCAGCTTGTAAGAAGTCCCTTGGGCTTTAGTCTAAGGGCTTTTGCTTTTTGGGGTAGGTGAGATAGAACCACAAGTTATAAAAATAGAAATGTGTGATTTCCCTGGTTTCTTGTTGTAGCCACCTGTCTGGCGTAATATTAACAAAAAAATTCTGCGTACCTACATGCACAGGTTACTGAGATAGTGTATAGACCTTGTGACACTGGAGGTAATGTCACCTAGAGAAAGCAGTGAAGGTGTGGCTTATGGGACATCTTCGACAGGAACATATTTGCTGTGTCAGTTGGGCTCCCTTATAAAATTGAGAGAATTCACAGGAAAGCTAGTGGATGACTTTAAAAGTGGTATCTCTCTTCACTGTGTTAAAAATAGTTTATATTTGATGCAAAAGTTAAGGAACAGTTCAGATATCTGCTTGCTTGTACAGCTTTGTGTAGACTGATAATGGGTAACATTTTTCAAAAGGTAACAGGAAGATTGTTTCAATTGAAATTATGTGAAATTTAGGGATTTTAGTTTCTTCTGGAAAATTCACATATGCAGCTTTTTGCTTCTTCAAAACCTTTACTATCATGGGATCATTTTATTCCTGTCATTCAAGAAAGAGGAAAGAGAAGGATGTCAGTTCTTGGGAGATCTGCAGGAAGATTTTCCGCTCTGGATGTTTTTGCCATTAGGTGGCACCTTTAGAAGTTAGGCTAGAGAGCCACAATGCTTTGTGTTCTTTTTATGAATGCATACTATTATGAACGTCCGTCACCATGGTCAGTATGCCCCTATGTGCTTCATCTGTGTGCACACCTACTAAGTTAAGATGACTTTAGTCTTGGCAGTGACCCAGCATATAAAGAGTCACTAGGGAAGTTAGCTGGCAAAGTTGAAACTGGAAAGTGTTCTTGAGTGGATATGACTGAAACTTCATCACAGATTAATTTTAAAATCAGACTCTCATTTTGTGTAGAAGGTAGGTTCCCATTCGTTTTTATTATCTCTCTGAATGACATTGCATGGTACTCAAGGGCAGTGTGAGGTTTGGTTTTTTGGTGTGGGTGGGTTGTTTGGTTTTTTTTTTTGTAACTATAGAGTATCATATACTGCTGGTGTATTCTTTACAACAGTGAAGCACAAGTCCAAGCAGCTGAGAAGGAGATTGGCTAGCATATGTAAACTGATCACAGAATAAGCTGTGAATAAGACAAAAATGATGGTAGGAGTCATTGAGGGAAGTATTTCAGCAGAGACAGCAAAATTTTTAAGTTGCTAAACCAGCATATCTTTTAACCCAGTGAAACAAGAGCTTAGAGGATCTGGGAGTGCTGTATATAAATATATTGGGGGGAGGAGAAGAAGGAACCAAACTGCTTTTGGTCCAAAGATGGTCCTCAAATATGAAAAAGGTTTTCTGATATTTGTAATGGGAGAGGATACATCTGATGACTTCAGAGTTTCTTTCCAGGCTTGAGAAGACCTGGGAAGTAACTCATCTGTTTTTGTCTTTAGACTTTGAAACTTTCCTAGGGCAAGGGCCTGTCTTTATATTCAAGTGGGACAGAGCTCAGAGCCTTGTATCAGTTCTTCATTGGAGTGAACATCAACACCATATGCATTTCAGTTGCCAGGAGTAGCTCTGAGTACAGTCAAAGTAGGTAGTAGCTTACAGCAGTTCACAGTAATGGGTGGGATAACAGCCATGGCACAACTGTTTATTTAACTTGTGCCAGAGCTGTGAAAATCAGGTTAACCACCTTCCTTTTCCCACTGTTGGAAAGGCCTTGGAGTTGTAATGCTTCCTGAAAGGAGAAGTTTCTGGCATCACCGTAGCCATCTGCTCCTCCACATCCAAAGCAGTGAGTCTGGCTCTCTGGGTTTCTGTCCTTGACTCTGTCTCAGCTTCGTCCCTTCTCTCTCATTCTCCTTCCCTCACTACTCTGACCCTTGTTTGGCTCCAGTCTTTCATCTTTGGGGAAAAGGCCAAACTGAATTTAGTTGCTGCCAAGAAGCTTTGAGCCAATGCTGGCAAAGAAGAAAAGCTTGAAGTTGTACAGTGTGGTACAAGCCTGAAGCCTTATGCTGTTTGATTTCAGTAGAAACACTAAAGTATTGTCAAGTGATGAGTTCCACAGAATAGCCCTGATTCAGGCAACTAACTGGTAGTGCAGCAGTTGCCCAGTCTTAGAGGGCCACATAAACAAAACTCCAGGCTCTCAAGATGTAGGGCAGCACCATTCAGGATGATTTCTCCTTCCTCCAAATATGTTCCTATAATGAGAAAGCATAATTTCTTCTTTGGTGTGATGTAGTGGTGCAAGGCAACCTTCATCGAGGCTGGGAGTAAGCTCCAGAGTTTGTATTTATTTTACTTATAGCTAATCTGTTCTTACCAATACACAGTTAACACATCCCATACACAAGCATGGTCACATATACACACACATGTGTATCCCATTCAGACAGTCAGACTAGATTTACATACCAGTTATCTTCTTTCAGATGGATTGGGGCATTTGTCTCCTGAAAGGAGGTTGTACTGAGGTGGGTGTCGGTCTCTTCTCCTGAGTAACGAGCAATAGGATGAGAGGAAATGGCCTCAAGTTCTACCAGGGAAGGTTTAGGTTGGCTATTAGGAAAAACTTCTTCACTGAAAGGGTAGTGGGGCACTGGAACAGGCTGCCCAGGGAAGTGGTTGAGTCCCCACCCCTGGAGATACTTAAAAGACGCGTAGATGTGGAGCTTCAGGACATGGTTTAGTGGTGGACTTGGCGGTGCTAGGTTAACGGTTGGACTTGATGATCATAAGGGTCTTTTCCAACCTAAACGATTCTACAATTCCAAACTTGCAAAAATGCAACATGATAGGAAGGCATGTTTTTAATAAATGAAATACAGCGTTGTTACACCTGGAAACTTTTTATAATGAAACTCGAAACAATCTGAAGTATGAAGTATTCAGATATGTTTGCAATATGGTAATCTGAATCCACTTTTTTAAAGGCTGTGGAAATTCAAGTTCAAGCTGTCTAACCACCATTTAAGGTGTTTTATTGATATGTCATTGCTTGAGCTTTATACTACAACTGAATTGAATTATAGGCTCAGACATTCTCTGCAACCTATTTTATGTTTTAACACCCCAAATATGTGTATGTTTTGGGTTGGGTTCTCCCCACCCCAATTTATTATGGCTTCATTTGATGCAGAGCTGATGGTAAATTGATTATGTGCCTTTGGTGATATGGCCTCCTTGTCTCTCTCCTGCTCTAAAACAATGACTTATAACTCTTCATCAGGAAAAAGCTTGTAAAGAATTTAAAAATCGGTGTTTGATCCCATTAACATCAGCAAGCTATGTTTCTGTTTCTTTGTTGCTGGCAGCTTTTTTATTATTATTATTTATCGGTTCAAAAATACAAATTAATCTCTGAATTTTTTTTGCATGCTGGATGTCTCTGAAAATTATTAATAAGACACACATGGTATGACTATCACGCTAAACAATCTGATACAAACAAGTATGGTAATTACTATCCAGCAGCTAAAATTGGTATATGATCTAGAGATGGACATTAAAAAAAAAATCCCAAGAAACAGCCATCAGTTGTGTTCTTTTAGTCTTGAGAAGTTAAAATAGAGGGGAGATGTGATACTTTTAAGTATGGAAAATATTGCAGCAGAGAGGTTGGAAATAAATGGTTCACGGCGGACTGGGGCAGAGGAAAATGAATGGGTAGAAACAGCAATGTGAAAGATTTAATTTAGGAAGCAGAGAATGTTTTTAATGGTGAGGGAAGTTGAGCACTGAAATAGATTGCTTGGGGAAGCTGTAAAATCTCCATCACAGAGGTTTTTAAAAACAGGGTAGATAAACATTGATCAGGAATGATTTAGGCAGAAGTGATTGTGCCCAGGGAGAGGAGGATGGACTATACGACTTCCCTTTGGGAATTATGTCATTATATGTTTCTATTGATGGCCTTGGAGGAGTCCAGGAATCATGTGAGTATGGAGAACGATTGTTCCTAGTGATAGTCTTATCAGGGTAGTTGCAGACTGTATTAATGTTGCCTTTACTTTGGAAGATCTCTACAAAAGTCTCTGACTAAGAGAATTTCTAATATTTTATAAACACTTTGGAAAGAGAGCACCGCAATTCGCACAAGAGGCTAATTAGAACATTTTGGCCAGAACGTTTGAAGAGCTTATGCTCTTTTGTATATGTTTAGAAAAGCTGCACTGATTCTCTCTCTTTCTGTAAGAATTTCAGTGCTGAAGCTCACCAAGCACATCAAAAGCATTTTGGGTGTGATCTGAAGCTTGTTGATGACGGCAGAAATTTTTTTGTTACTTCTTAATAGGCTTTGCATCAGACTTTTTGTGTGGTGTTCATATACCGAGTTCTATTTTCTTACTAGGAATAAATACCCAGCATGACAAATATTGCTTTTACCTTGGTTAAAGAAAGTTTTTTCTGTTTCTACAGTCAGCTGCATGTGTCCGACACTGCGTTCCTGGGCTGTGTTTAGAAAAGCTGTTATGTATCTGTTGAGTCAGATCTGTCTGCCTTAGGGACTGCAGGAGACTGATTATTTATGCCTGCTAAGAGATCATGGTACATCTTATGAAGAGACAAGCTGTGTTATCAAAATACTGTTAACCACACAGAAAAGCATCAAAAACCTTTATCTCATTTGTTTAAATGCATCTCAGCCTGAATTTAATGATTCTGTTTTTACCTAGACATATTTCAAAGCACACCCACCTTTGCCTGGCATAGAGAAGTCTCTTTAAGAAGCACAAAAAGGATTATAGAAACTTGACTGCAAGTGAACCTATTAACATTTGTTATATCAAGACCCTAAGATGTCAAGATTAGGAGTTTGCAAACATGTAAGCGCTTTTTTTAAAACGTTGTTTTATTTTTTAAGGTTGCTACACAAATGAACATTCATTCTCTCTCTTTTCTTTTTTTCCCCTTACCGGTGCTTCTGCCGGTAGGAAATGTGGGTCTTTACCCCCTTCTTTTTTTTTTTTTCCCCCTCTAGAAAATGCATCTATTTGCTAATTTATAGCTATTTATATATAAATAGTAAGTATTACATACTATAACTTATTCGCCTATTTATAAACTAGGAATATAAATGCTTATTTATAAACTAGGAACACCTGCTCTATCTGCATTAGTAGAAAAAAGCATAAGAAATAAGAATTACAGTAGGATGTAATACCAGTGTGCAGACATAACACCAGTGTAACCCAACGGTGTTTTGGCAGGGGTATTGGAGAATTATGGGAATAATTATCATTGAAGAAGATATAAACATCATTAATGTGAAGGCAGATGGTTTCAGCTCTTCTGCAGTCCAGTACAGTTGCTGTTACCTCTTTAGGTTCCTTGTTGCTATCTTTTCCGTGAAAAGCAGGAAAACCTAACAAAATTACATACTTCCAATTAGCAGTCTTGCCCGAAGCCACATTTATCTCGTATGTCCTGGCTCTGACAGTGGGCAGGTGACCTATGGTGCTTTGAAACTTGGCTGGCTGTTCTTCAGCAAAATCCAGGGGTGTCTGCAGGAGGGAAACCCCAGGGTGAAAACTGCCTGTTGGTTGCTGAAGGCACAGCCCTTAGTGCTGGTGGTCACAGCTTGAGGGTTTCGGAGCTCCTTCCCTCAGGGAGCCCTGACGGTGCGTGTGGCCAGAGCTCAGAATGTCTCCCTCCCTGTGGCTTGCTCTTGAGTAAAACTGAACACCTGTGCTCACTGTTAAATTCCAGTTTCAAACATGTTGCAGGAGTTAAGCAGGTGATGACAGGATGTTACTCATGGTTTCAAAACAAACAGTGACAAGGTGACACCTTCAGAGGAGGATCAATATCAGTGATTCAGGGAAGAGGCAAGAACCAGAGGCTGAGAGTGAAAGCCAGCTTCGTTTAAAGGTTTGTGTTTCTGACCACAAAAGCGGTGAGTGGCTGGGACAAACTGCCATGAGTAGTGGTTCTTTTTGAGTATTAACATTCTGGATGCTTTCTTGGTGGATGTGTTTCTTTCAGGTAAGTAATTGGAAGAAGAATTATAGGAATCGTTATATAGGAGGTTGGATTAGGTGATCATATAGTTTGTTCTGGCTTTAACTCCATTCGCATGTAATGACTGCTCATTTATTGCATGCCTCTCAAGTCTGCTTGTGACATGCCTCTGGTAAACATCTAATGACTTTTTGTAAATTGGAGTATTTTCTGTATTGTGCCAGTACATCAAATTCAGACCTAGCCTCTTCTGCAACAGTCCCAATAGGTGAGGTGGGTGAGTAAATGGAGGTGTCTGGGCTTGAAGCAGCTGTGGGTCTCCTTTAGTTCATTTGCTGGAATCACAGAAAAACTGCTTTAGGCATTCTAAACCATCTCAAATGTAATATAAGGGTCAGGACTTCTTTCTTTATGGGGAGGAAGGAGGGTCTCTCAATGCTTATGTTTCAGTAAAAGCTGCTCTTGCAGATACAAGTGTATTCTTAATAGTTAATCTTAAATTTCCTTAACTGTAGTCTGAACATAGTGCATATAGATTTACGCTTGACAAACAACTGATACAGTTCTTTTTGCCATCTGTTTATGGAGTTGCACTGTAAACTGTTACCAGCTTGCTACATTTGTCTTTATTCTAGAGAGATTACACCTAGGTTGCTTCCCCCCCATCCCCCGCCATCCCATTTTTCAAGTTTTTTTGGCATTCTTTTCCTAAAATTTTTGGTAGTGTTTGAAGTCTAGGAGCGAGAATAATATTTGAACCATTGCTTAACAAGGAGCAGATACTCAAATGATTTATCATTGTTGCAGTCACATGGATGCACTGAAGGTAAAGTCTTCCAACAGTAATGCTAGCTAGAGTTAAATGCACGTAAATAATCCTTTGATACTTATCAGAACTATATTCATCTTCTAAATACTGGGAAGGCTGTACCTCAGTATCTGGTAGAGTGTGTCAAACAAAGCGGCCAGTTGGCTTGACAAAATCAGCTACAGTATTAAACCACAGCCAGTTGTCTCCCTTCATATGTTTCTCCTTAGCTCTATAATGTCTTAGACATCTAGCTGTAACTGAACTTTTTTAACACTTTTTTCACTGAAGTCTACAATATGATGTAGGATGCTTTTAAAACAGATGTTCTTTGAATGATTCAGTCAGCTCCAGTTACTGATAAGAAATGGCTGAAATTCCTGCTTGCTTTGTGGAAAATAGTTCTGGAGAAACCAAGAAACAGAAGGTGTTTCTGCTTGCAAAGTAGTCTTGTTTGTCTCTTGTACAATAAAAAAAAAATGCTTTGGCACCTGCTCAGTGCTGAGGGTTTATTTTGTTTTATTTTGTTTTGTTGGTGCTTTTTTCAAATTCTTTTCATTGTTTTTGGGCACCTGGCAAAGATTCATTACAACTGTTTAGCAGCAATATAATGTAGCCACAACAACTGGGCAACTACTGCAAAGGACCAGTTCCCAATACGCGTGTGTATTTGTGTAATGTCCCTTTGCTAGGACATTTGCAGGAAGAATGACTTGTGGTTTTACTTGGAGGCGGAGGCAAAGAGCAGTGTGCTGTTGCCATGTCTTGCACACAGACCAAAAGGAGTCTCTGAAGCCCCTGTCTCTTCTCTCGGGTGTCCTGGCTGCATGGTGAGGGAAGATGTGCTCTCCACAGATTTGATGACGCTGTTCTCCAAACCAGAAAGCATAATCCACCCTCTTTTATCCCACTTTGATCTTTCTAGGCTTTATTATAACCCCATCTTGTTTCTTTCTTTCTCTGAGATAAATCTTCTCATCTTCTCTTCTTCATGAGTTTCTGGGACTTTTGACCTATTTACTGTTCCTGTATTTTGCCTTTCCTTACCCATGGAAACTGAGAGATGGCAGCATCACAGATGCTTCTTTCTACCTCACTGTTCACTGCCATGCCCATATGGAAAGTGCATGCAGGGGCTTTGAAGTGATGCTTTTTTGTCTCTGTTCTGTAACACTAAGAAGTTTATTTTGCTTCTGCATAAATCAGGCCATGCCATAAAATTACAGAGAGTTTTGAGAAGTCCAGTTACTTCTGATGAGTGCGTGCAATGGGTTGCACTCAGGTAGTTTGGGAACTGAGAAGGTGTGCTCACCATCCAGTCAAAACCATTCCTATTTTGAACGCCCTTAATTTGCTGTTCAGAGTAGATTATTGGATGTGATTTTACAAAGACCTTTGAGTAATGACTGGACCACTGTGAAAACTGTGATCTGCTTAGGGATAATTCATGAGCTGAATGTTTATGGGAGCATACCGTGTATAATATATTAAAGTAATCTCCGTAACAACCACAGTCAATTTTCCTATTTGGTATGTGTTTTGTTACTTTGCTACAGTGATACAGCCAAGCTAGAACAGCAGTAGCAGGAAACATACAGATGCTTCTGTTATGTGTAGGTCTGCAAAGCTCACCAAATTGTACGTCAGCTACAGGCAGCAGGAGATCACTAAATTATTTTTCAGTGTTTTTCCAAATGTCTCAGAGGCTTCTAATGTTTTGCAGGCCCTTTAGAGAATTCATCTCTGCGGTCTAGGTAGCTTCTCTGGTACCACAAAGGAAACGCTGTTTTATTGGGTCCCAGCAGCACACAGCAGAGAGCATCCCATTATTTCCTGTTGCTGTCACTTGCTGCAGAGTAGCAGTGCTGACAGGTTACTGTGGAGAGCAGAGAGTTATTGGTAAGCCTATTTGATTTTTAGTTTTGTTATGTTACGTGCTGCGTGCCTGGGTATCCTGAACCCTTTTGTATATTGTGAATAATTCCAGTTAGTCTCACAGATGGGCTAGAATGTAAACGTCCATCTCAAAGGACGAGATGCAGCTGAAGCAGCAATGATTGCAATTGAGAAAGGAGGTTTCAGCGCATGTGACTTGATATGGGATGCTGTAATCTGGAGTCTGTTTTTTCACTGGCTGTTGATATGTATATGCCTGCTGAGGTCACCAAGGGCACAAACAGGTATTAACACAGAGGGCAGGAGGCCAAAACTCCTTTTCTTCTGCTGAAAGCAAGGGCGCATTCCACCTTTGTCTCAGCAGACGATTCAGTTTTCTCACTGCACACCATTCTAACTGCTGAGGGTGCATGCATTCCCCTTGATGCACTCTTGGACTGTATAACCTCTCTGAGCTTCATGTTTGCACTAGAGAGGTTTTTCTCCCTGCTGGCTAAGACTCAGGTTACAGAGTCTGAGCACCAGCTTCACCACCTAAGTCTGCCAGGTGTCACTTCATGACCTGGGCTTTTCTGATTCTGTCAAAGTGGGCCTCCCTCTGTCCATGCCCATTGACTGGCAGATACACAGCAGATGCCTCTTACAAGGTGCTGTTGTGATGGGTGACTGCTATTAACAGTTGCTTCTCTGCCCCATCTTTGACCTTATGATACTGTGCATTTTTAAGACTGTAATCATGTCAGAAGACTGATGTCATTGCAGGGCAAAACAGTGGAAAGAATGGGGTCAGAGTGAAAGCTTTTATTCCAGTATAAATATCTGAAATAACAACACGGGCACTCTCAAGTCTTGACAGCACATATCTCTTTGCATGTGTGTTTCCTTTTCTTTTTAATAAAATGTGCTCTGTTCCCAAATTCCCACTTCTGTCATGGAAGTGTTAGAACTGGATAAGCTACGCGTTAACCTCTTGAAAGATTAGTGATCCTCCTAACACAGATTTTAATGGCCCATTAGTGTAAAAGGAAGTGTTGCTGGACTGATGGGACATAAACATGATTCATATTCAAAAATAATATATTGCTCTGAGTTCACTTGCTAACTCCCTCTGGCTAAAAGGGCAAAGTGCAGCCATTAAAAGGCAGAAACCAAGAAAATACAGAGAAGTGCTTCTGACCTGAATGGCATGCAGGCAAACTCTCATCACTGAAGGAGGTCAGATTGTTAACAGGTGTAAGTGGGTACACCTCTATGGGATTAAGTAGATCTATTCAGATTTACAACAGCCAAGAATCTAACCCCAAAGGTTTTAATAGCTTGGTACACAGCTGGGAGCATAGAAATCCACTGTGCATCATTTAGTTTTATCGAACATTTGAACCATCCACGTGTTTTCTGATGTCTCTAGCTCACACTGCGACCCCAAAGGAAAAAACTTGGAAGTAATAAAAACAATGAGATCTAGTCTAAAAATGAAATGTTAGAGATGGGTTTTAGTTTGAACTGTTTGCTCTGGCTGTTTCTTCTGTGACCAGATCATCCCCTGTGTATATCTGACTCAAAAGTCCCTTTGGCAGAGGTATGGGTGTAGCTGCTTTGAAGACTACATTGCCTGTAACCACTGATGAGCTAATTGCCAGTGACTATCCACCCAAGAGTTGGTGTAAAACAGTTTGTTTGGCATTTTTCTCTGCTGAGAGCTGGCTGAGTAACCTGATTACTTGTCTAATTCATTTTTCTGTCTCTTTTATTAATTCTATCACTGTTTGACTCCAGAACCTGCCTAGTAACATTTGCTCTGGCACTTTGGAGGAGATATTCATATATTCGGCACCTCCTTTGACATTTTGAGGCAACTGGGGAAAAAAGTATGCCATGCGGGGCTTAGCTGTAAGTGCCCCTGAAGTGGGAATAGGCTTGTGTTATTACTGTGCTATCGAGATGTACTTACGAATATTGCTGTCTTGCAGGTACTCAGTAGCATTAGTTTCATTTCAGTAGTAATTCATTGAGGAGTAATTAACTTCATTTTTGGCTAATCAATGTGCTTCAGTTTAGAAATTACCGATTTGGGGTTTTACCTGCATTTGGGCTAGTGGCCTTTATTAAATAGTTCTTCCCTGATTTCTAGTGCAGTGATTCATTCAAGAAGAGTTTTGCCAAAATTGATGAGTATCTTAAAATGAAAGAATTCTGGCCGGTCAATAATGGCAGATCACAATGAAGGGTCAACAATTCTCTTTCTCCACCTCTCTCAGTGAAGCTATATATATATATGTACTTATCCTCTTTAATGGCTGAGGCAGTATGCCTTTGTCTTGTGACTACTTTATTTACACTGAAAGACTTTTCCATTAAAAAATTATTTCTAATTGACAGTACTGCCCTTTTTGTGCTTACATTGTCTGTTTTCTTTTTTCCTTTCCACTGGTCTTCCACTGCAAATTTCTAGTATCTTATCTGTAGCTCTGTTTCACGTTTCTTCCTCAAGATGGATTATAGATGTAAACAATAAGTTAGTGGTGAGTTAAGAACTTTTCATTAATTTCTAAAGACTGATCTAACTGATGTGTCTGAAGGAGTTTCAAAACACGAAATAAATTTAACTGATGCAAAACGTCTTCCTGAATTCCTAGCCAGTCTGAAATAATATTTTTTTCCTGTCCATTTCAAGAGGTGTTAAGGATCAGTAATGACAGAGGTGGCAGTTAAATATCTGGTCCGTTAATAAAAAGAAGGGGATATGATAGGGAAAAATTTTCCTTGAGAAGTTGCGGTAGGATGTGGGATGACACATGGAGAGGCAGTGAAAGGAGGAGGCAGTGCATTTATCTGACCAAATACATATTTCTTATACAGCTCTTTACACCTAAGTTGGTTGTTGAACCTCCTTTTGTAGTCAATGGAGAGAAACAGGAGCTTCTGAGATTTATCTTGTCTCGTCCTAAAGTAGACAGCTAAAATAGATCAGATGAACTACACCCTAAAAAATGCCCTTTTCTGTGTGTTTACAGGGAGACCCTTGAGTGATTAGCTTCACAGCAGACATCTACTGAGGTGTCCCGCCTCCTCGTGAGTCTTGATGTTACCTGTCTTATGTTTAGAGCAGTGGCTGTGATGCAGTGAAGGTGTTTTGTTCCAAATTCATCCAAGTTGATGTGGCTTTAGTGAGGGTCTCCCTTGCACTGAGCTGATGCCACAAGGTCTGATTTACGGCTGTATGGGGAGGTGACCCTGTGTCCCATAGTGGTATTGGAACCTCAGTGATACTTCTTGATCAGGTAGCTCAGGTAGCCGCCTGAAATTAAGTGGAATAAATCCCAGTCCAAGGTGGTCAGTGTATCTGTTCATCTCCCCCAGTGTCATGAGGAATACTGAAAAGTCTTGATTTTGTGCTCTGATATGGAACAAAAACATGTCTGAACTAGGCATGTGAGCAACTCACGGTAAAACTACGAAGGATTAGGAGAGAACTGGCTAGGTTTGAGTTTTGTTAAATGAGGGATCAGTTGTCAACTACTTGAGGGGATACCTGGAAGTAAGAATAATGTTAGTCTATTGGAATATTCCTATAATTTCAAAGTTACTCTTTTAGTGCCATTGCATAGTGGTTTTATATAGTTGCCATTATCAATTTAATACGCATGCTGTGTCCGTATCTGTTCCTCAAAAAATATCCTGTTCTTGGAAGAGCTTAATTATCCATTTCCTTTCCTTTTCTCCTTTTTACTATCCTCCCCTTTGCTGTTAATCCCCCACACTTTTTTTTTTAGAAACAACAGCAACAAAAAACCACTGAATGCATATGTGTTTTAAAGTCTACTGATTGTTGTCTGGAGACATACAAATAAAGATGGTTTCCAAATGGAATTTCCAAGTACATTAATATAATGATGGTATTGTGCCTACATTTATTTCCCAAACAGTTGTGTTCCCTCCAAAATGCGAGTTGTGAAGATAAAGAGAGCTTATAGTGGATAGCTGAAATTAAATTTTTCTCTAAGAAGTTCAGACTCAGCTAAGAAAATGTAGTGCTAAACAGAATAGCAGAGGCGCTGCTGCAATTGATTGCTATGGCGTTAGCCTAGGAGATCAAGCTGACTGCACTGTGTAATTAATACATTGCAATGAATGCACTGGATGATATCACTTAATAGGAGGAACTTGTGCTAACCATCACTATCAATACTGCATGCTTTTTCAATTTCAGATTGTGGTTAACTGATTTGACATTAAATTCCCCTTTACTTTGCCCTTCACTGCAGAGATGAATTGTTTTGTGGCCAGAGATCAACAGAATATTGATCTATAAGTCAGATCTGTCTACCCACCTTTTACGTGCCTTTTTGCTTACGACATGGCAGAGTAAATTAAACCAATCTGCTACTGTAAGCTTCTATTTCAATATAAATCTCTCCTTTTATCTTAAGCTCTTTATCACAGTTTTAACAGCGAATTCTGCTCACTCAGTTATTCCTGTCTGCTCAGATTCACCAGTTCTAGGATCCTTCATGCCAGACAGTATCTGCTTCAGTAGAATCAGAATAATTTAGCAGCTTTGAAAATGCTACTGTCATTTATTCTAGGAGTCAGCTGTCTTAGAAGGACCAGGAAAGGCCAAAGTAGTTTGCATTTATTGGCAAACTATCGCTTGTGTTAGTCCTGACTTTTAATTTCACTGCAAAGATCAGAAAGTAAACATTATTTTGGAAACTTTAGTCAATAGAGATTGTTAAAGAAGTTTTTCCTTATTTAGAAAAGAATAAACCAAATGTTAATACTGGAATTCCATATTCATCAAAAAAAAGGCTAATGCTTTAAAAGGCTGGAATTAATAAGCTGGAACAATGAAAGGCTGTAAATCATATCCTCAAAATGGTTTGGGGACAAAGTTGGTCACTATATGCATATATTTACCTAATTGAAATATACTGTTTCAAGAACACAGGAACAAGAACCTGGCATAAAAAGCTATTCAACAGTAGCCATCTCAGGAAAAATACAAGGTCTGTCTTTAAGTCAGAAAAGTGACAGATCCAAGCACGAATCCAGAAAGATCAAGTCTGTGTGTCTTGTGCTTTGCCAAGGAGGTTTGGGAAACCGGCCCTGCCTCTGCTTAGAGAAGGAGAACACGTGATTAGATCCACAGCAGACAATGAGATAGGTCATCAGGCAGAATCAATATAATTCTCAGATTTGTGCACCCATATTCATTTGCAATTATTGCAAGAAAGGCTGAAAAATAAAAACGAGTATTCTGTTGAGGAGTCTGAAGTCTTTTTACAGAAATGATGGCAAAGTCTAAATTTGGTGACTAAATAAACACACCACCCATCTAGAAAGAGAGGAAGAGGCAAAATGAAGACAGTTTCTGCTGTACAGTGTAGAAGGTGTAGAGTGGAAGGGAATGAAACTCCAGTGCCCATTGATATTAATAGAATTGTACCTGACTTGCACTTCCAGAAATAGAGTTGCAACCTCACTTGTTCACGAAATATAATAAAATGAATGATACAAAGAGGACTTGGTTATTTAGAAGTATATTAATTAAAGCTGTCAGAAACTTTAAAAGTTTCTAAACTCTGAAGCATGAGGTTTAGTTTAAGAGTTTAACTAATCTTGGCATATCAAAATGAGCTGTGATATAGCAGATAATCCTCACTATTTTTTCAGCTTTTGCTGGACATTCTCTTAGACCATATAGTGGTGCATGGCAATTTTTTATATAAAAGTGTGAATGGAGCAATATTGGTTTTGCTTACCAGTGCTCTGGACGGGTACAAATCACCTTAACAAGTCCTTGCAGATGTTACCTCAAATAATTTGTATTGGAATTGTAAAGAATAGTTTTGCTGCTGGTTTTTACTGCAGAGGTGATTAATAAAACTTTTAAGAAGACATTTTTAGCAGCACAGATTACAGATTAAAATGCTGGATTTTATAATGGTTTGAGGCGTCTACATTTCCATAACTCTGCATTTAACATTGAAAAACCATTTGTTTGGATATATGCTTGCAGACAAGTTGGTCAAAAATTCCACTACTGCTGAAGTAGTCTGGAGTTAATATAAGAAAAGAGAAAAAAAGATTTGACAAATGTTTCAAAATAGTACACATTGAGGTTAGTTAAAGGTTTTAGAAATCTTGACTAATCAATGATTCTTTTAATTTCCTTTCTAGTAGTGATTGTGCCTTCTGGAGAAGGGACACTGAATAAATACTCTACCTCATTTAAATATCTCAAGCATCAGTAGCTGTCTTTCCCCTCACCCTGTATCAAAGTTATCTTGTAGGTAGAAGAGAGAGGTTTTATTCTCTGCTAAAAGAAGTAAAGCTTTTAAGCTCTCTAGTGCACTCCTGGAATGGAAAACAATTTTAAAAATTCCAGTATTGTCAAGTCTTATGATTTTTATATATTATTGGGGTTTTTTAATCATCACAAGATGGAATATTCTCTTTGGAGTCTGAGCTCTGGGAATCAGGCACTTGTATGAAAATCCTGGCTTGTACCAAGGAAAGGTTGGGGGCGGCGGGGGGGGCGGCAGGGGAGGTTAAAGTGTGATCATTAACAGCCCCATGAAGCTCAGAAAGCAATTGAAAGCAACTTCTTCACTGTTATTTCATGATGTTCTGTCACAAGAGAGGAGGAACAGAAAGCAAAGTCAAGTTTGATCATTTAAGAATAAATGCTGACTTTGAACATGTTTAATCAGAATACAACTGTTCTTTCCACTCCTGTCTGCCTTCTCTGTGGGATCTGTCTGGTGGACAGCAAAAATATCTTCTAGAGGAGGTAAAAATAACACCATAGGAAAAGTCTAGTCTTAAGGTCTGAGATTCTCACTTGCATCAGGGAAGCTCACCCTGGAAGGAAATGGGTAACATGAGATCCTCCAGCACCAGAAAGGGCATCTCCCACTCCCTGGAGGATGAGGAAAGAGGGCACTGACCAGAACAGGCAGATCTTCTGACTGTGACTAGTAGTACTTTAGGATAGTGTCTTTCATAAAAAGTCAATTTATGCATGTGAAATGGTTGCAGTAATGTTGTACTTCACCAGCATGAATCATAGAATCATAGAATGGTTTGGGTTGGAAGGGACCTTAAAGATCATCTAGTTCCAATCCCCTGCCATGGGCAGGGACACCTTCCACTAGACCAGGTTGCTCAAAGCCCCATCCAACCTGGCCTTGAACACTTCCAGGGATGGGGCATCCACAGCTTCTCTGGGCAACCTGCTCCAGTGCCTTACCACCCTCATAGTGAAGAATTTCTTCCTTATATCTAATCTAAATCTACCGTCTTTCAGTTTAAAGCCATTACCCCTTGTCCTATCACTACATGCCCTTGTAGAAAGTCCCTCTCCAGCTTTCTTGTAGGCCCTTTGTGGCCCTCCTCTGGACTCGCTCCAACAGATCCATGTGCTTCTTATGTTGGGGGCCCCAGAGCTGAACACAGTAGTCCAGGTGAGGTCTCATGAGAGCAGAGTAGAGGGTCAGAATCACCTCCCTTGACCTGCTGGCCATGCTTCTTTTGATGCAGCCCAGGATATGGATGGCTTTCTGGGCTGCAAGTGCAAGTTGCCAGGTCATGTTGAGCTTCTCATCAACCAACATCCCCAAGTCCTTTTCCTCAGGGCTGCTCTCAATCCATTCTCCACCCAGCCTGTATTTGTGCTTGGGATTGCCCCGACCCATGTGCAGGACCTTAAAGTTGGCCTTGTTGAACTTCATGAGGTTCGCACAGGCCCACCTCTCAAGCCTGTCAAGGTCCCTCTGGATGGCATCTCTTCTGTCCAGTGTGTCAACCGCACCACACCGGCTGGTGTCATCAGCAAATTTGCTGAGGGTGCACTCAATCCCACTGTCCATGTCGCTGACAAAGATGTTAAACAGCACTGATTCCAATACCAACCCCTGAGGAACGCTACTCGTCACTGATCTCCATTTGGACATCAAGCTGTTGACCACAACTCTTTGAGTGCGACCATCCAGCCAATACCTTATCCACCTCGTGGTCCACCCGTCAGATCCATGTCTCTCCAATTTAGAGACAAGGATGTGATGTGGGACAGTGTCAAATGCTTTGCACAAGTCCAGGTAGATGGCATCAGTTGCTCTTCCCTTATCCACCAACACTGTAACCCCATCATAGAAGGCCACCAAATCTGTCAGGCATGATTTGCCCTTAGTGAAGCCATGTTGGCTGTCACCAATCACCTCCTTATTTTCCATGTGCCTTAGCATAGTTTCCAGGAGGATCTGCTCCATGATCTTGCCAGGCACAGAGGTGAGGCTGACTGGCCTGTAGTTCCCCAGGTCTTCCTTTTTTCCCTTTTGAAAAATGAGGGTTATGTTTCCCCTTTTCCAGTCAGTGGGAACTTCACTGGACTATCACGACTTCTCATATATGATGGATAGTGGCTTAGCAACTTCATTTGCCAGTTCCCTGAGGACCCGTGGATGCATCTCATCAGGTTCCATGGACTTGTGTACCTTCAGGTTCCTTAGATCTTGAACCTGATCTCCTACAGTGGGTGGTTCTTTATTCTCCCAGTCCCTGCCTTTGCCTTCTGCAACTTGGGCAGTGTGGCTTGAGCACTTGCTGGTGAAGACTGAGGCAAAAAAGTTGTTGAGTACCTCAGCCTTCTCCATATCTTAGCTAACCAGGTCTCCTGTTTCCTTCTGGAGAGGGCCCACATCTTTCCTAGTCTTCCTTTTATCTCCAGTGGCTTTTTTTGTTGCCCTGGATGTCCCTGGCCAGATTTAATTCTACCAGGGCTTTAGCTTTCCTAACCTGATCCCTGGCTGCTTGGACAATTTCTCTATTCCTCCCAGGCTCCCTGTCCTTGCTTCCACCCTCTGTAGGCTTCCTTTTTGTGTTTGAGTTTGTCCAGGAGTTCCTTGTTCATCCATGCAGCCTTCCTGGTGTTTTTGCCTGACTTCCTCTTTGTTGGGATGCATTGCTTCCAAGCTTGGAGGAGGTGATCCTTGAATATTAACCAGCTTTCTTGGGCCCCTCTTCTCTCCAGGGCTTTATCCCATGGTAGTCTACCAAGCAGATCCCTGGGGAGGCCAAAGTCTGCTCCCCTGAAGTCCAGGGCAGTGAGCTTGCTGTGCACCCTCCTCAATGCTCTAAGGATCTCAAACTCCACCATTTCACGGTCACTGCAGCCAAGACTGCTTCACATTCCCCACCAGCCCCTCCTTGTTGGTGAGAACAAGATCCAGCATAGCTCCTCCTTCAAAGAGGTGCCCTCCCGCGCCAGGTGCTGCACCATGCCCTGTTTGCCCGCTCTGTTGGCAGGGCTCCTGGTCACTCGCGTTCCCTGGGGCTGCCTTTTGTGGGAGCCGGGGGTGGCCACCATTACTCCTGGCCCTGCCCAGGCCTCATCAGCTGCCCTCATGGGAGCTGCCGGCTCCTGGCAGGTCTCTGCGCTCCCCTGGGGTTTCCCCAGCTCAGGAAACCCCCCTGTATGCCACAATCCCCCGCTCCGCTGTGGAACGCGCCTGCACTGGAGCTCGTGGCCTTTGCGAATGAACAAATGCTACTTCCAGTAACTTTGTTTTCCTGCAAAACTGTAGGCAGCAGAAAGGGGCACTATGTCATCTCAGTGACATTTTTATGATCATTAACGTTTCAACTTGAAATTCTCAATAGCTGCAGAGAGGCTCAGTCTCTGAAATAAATGTGTCCGCAATACTGATTAGAAACTGAAAGGATTAGCTTGATGTCTCTGATGTTATTGCTTGCTGAAATGAAAAGGAAAAATGTTCAAAGGCTCAGACATAATGTACCTGACTTCCCCAGACCTATCAAAGGGTTAGCATCAATAACCAAGTAATGGCTGCTTTATAGTTTGAATTTTCTGACCTGATGTTTTCAAAAGGCTAATAAAAAGCCACACTGCTGAGAGGAAATTTTAGGTTGGAATGATTGTAAAAATAAAATAGTAATGATAAAGCAATTTGTGTCGGTCTAAGAGTGGAAGTTAAACCTGTTACTATGCCACTCTTGAAGAGCAAGCTGGAAAAAAAAAAGCTTCATGTTTGCATGTGCATAGCTAAGCATGCTACAAAGTGAGGTTTGTATAGGAACAGAATTTAAAAGAATGTTTTTGTTAAACATCTGCTCTTCATGGAAAATGTCCCCTTTCACTCTACAAGAGAGCCTTAACCACTATCAAAGTCTAGGCTGTTCAAAACAGGCATTTTAAAGATGCTGACTACAATGTCATTTTGGGTGAAAATTAGAGCTCTCATAACAACATCATGTTAAACATCATGTAGGCTACATCTTAGACTTTGCTCCTGCAAATACTTGTTCAGCTATTTAATTTTTATGTATGCATCAGCCTTCATGGAACTGGAGCTAGAATTTAGAAAATATTCCATTCACAAAGAGGAGAGTTTGGGCCTGTCAGAATGTGATAACTCACTCACTAGAGTCACTGGAATCAGTGGAGTTATATCCCTTAAAACCAGCTTGTGTGTGGCGATATACTGCTGTGTTACCACTGGCTAGAGCAGCTTCACCTTAAATACAGCATTGTTAAAATTAACTTGATTTTTGTACCTGCTTCAAGTTTCCCTAGTATTGACAACAAATCCTAAGGAAGGGAAACAAATTATATTGGTTATACTGCATCTTAAGTAACTTGTATTTTTTCCCTTTAATTTTTGGGCAATACGTGCATACAAGTACAAAGAACATCTGATAGAAAACAGATTTTCTCTATCGGATGTAATAAAAGCTTTTCTTCCCTTTTTGTCTGAAGCTTGAAAAATCTTTCCATCTAGAAAATAGAGCACAGAAAAACGGTTGGTTACATTATGCACTCTTCTCTGAAATCAAGCTTCTGCAGCTCTGTCAGATAATACCATCAGCACCTCTGGAGCTTGTGCTTAGCCTTTCAGATTATAAAAGATCATATTGGGACTCCTTTGGATCTCACTGGGCTCAGAGAAGCTGTACCAAAAGTTGAATGATCAGAAGTCATTTCTTCAGCTACAACAATGCGGGTTGTAAAGACTGTGGTGTCTCTGAGTTATTATCCCCCATTCTACACTCAGAAACCAGGTCACATACTACCTGCTGTACCCTTTTCCCCCTGTATCTGGGATGACATCTGAAAGACTTATTTTTCCTTCATAAATGTAGTCAGTGGGATACTCAAGTGCACTCATTCAGGTAATAGTCTTGCAGGACAAATAATGTGGAGAAGAGTAATGGGAAGAGAGATGCTTCCTTTCAGAAAGTGGATTGTTTCCCCTCTTGTTGAATAATTTTCTTATAGGTCACATTTATTCAGTTGTATACTCGTGTGCCTATTGTGGTGGAACTGAAAAGTGATATGTGCCATTGCAGGGCCAGCATGGTGGTGCAGCCAAGTGTCTTCTGCTAGTCCAAGTTCTACACCACCTTTCTAGGTGGCTTCTCTGAAATACTGCCGAGAGTTACACTCTCCATTTTCCTTGTGTGCCTAGGTTTTACTTTTCCATTATGTTAGTTGCCTGTTTCCTTCATTTTTTTCCTGGCTTGTAATCTCAGTGCATCAGGGAAGTTTCATTTAGATTTATACACTTCATAGAGACAGAGGCTTTGTATGCCAGTTTTTCTGACCCCATAGAAGAAATAAAACCCCTCAGTTATAATGAAAGATTACAGAACACAAGTGTTCCTTCTTAAAGCGTGCCATGTATGATTTAGTCATAGTTAGTATCTGCTACGTATATTCCAGTGTCTTTATGTGCCTTTTGTCAGCTCTATTAAGTAGGCAAGATCCCCTGTTATCTGGTAGCCAAGGTCATCCTGTATTGAATGACAACACAAACTCAGATATCTAATCTGTGGAAAACTTTGGGTAGTTTCCTATGAGAATCACAGGATCTGTTACACTGGGCTAAATTTCTGGTTTGATTTTCACTGAATTCAATGAAGTTGTGTCTAATCATAGTGGCACAACATAGAAAAAGAAAACCATGTAAGATGGTCATTGTAAAGTATTTAGAAATACTTTCTCCCAAACATTTACTGTTCAGCCTAAAACTCTCTGAATAAAACCTTCCTTTTTTTTTTTCCCCCTCCAATGATTAACTCATTACTTCAGTGCCTTCACTCCGCCCCATGCAGAGAATTTGAAAATAGCTGTTGGGTGAGCTATGGGCTTCTGGCATAAAAAAATTGAGCCTGGTATGTTAGTATGCATGGGCAGAAAGGCATTCTGAGAAGCTCTATTTGATCTATAAGACCAGTGGTATTTTTCAGTCATGCTGTGATACCCACAAGGGGATTGTTTCTCCACAAGTTCAGCTGAGCTCAGTTGACTCTTGCCTCTAGTACCCCAGTCATATCTTTTTTGGAAATATGTGCCCCCTCCCCCTCAAAAGATGAAAACCATGGCAGAGTGGTAACAAACTATTTAAAACTGAAAGCTCAAAGGCTATATATTCAACTGTCAACAAAGTGTGGTTTTCAGTGAGGTCATTGCTCACATGATTTGCTTCACTGTGAAGTTGTAATAGAGAAAAGACACAGCTGATTTTTACACGGGTTGACATTTTTACCAAGTTTGAGCTTGTCTAGTTGTGACATTGGAAAGACTTTCTTTATTTTTCTTCACTTTGTTTTCCTAAGAATTTGGACACAACATTTCCTAAATGCTTTGTCAAAAAAAAAACCAGTTCTGCTCCCCTCCATTTTTTTGACAACAACGGACAGAAGTTATTCCCCTCCTTTCGCTGTATGATCACATAGGATCTGGATGCTCCACAGTGCCTGTTCTTCCTGCTGCTCTTGTGAGTTACAGTAGTACTGTTATTCCTGTGTTATTTTAGATGGAGAGCTGAGGGAAGATGACCTCAGTGTTGTATAGCAGATCTTGAGAAGAAACTGGGCTTCTCCAGCAATGCTGAGGTGAGGGCTCTTGGTGAATGGAGCTGCTTCTCTCCTGAGGGAGCCAGAGCTTCCCTTGGCAGAGCTTTACCTTGGGGGCCCCAAACCAGCGTATAAACACAATGGGGTTCAAACTTTCTACCTTAAACTCATCAGTCTGAAATCCTGCCTCTGCATCTTTTCCTCCGTTTTGTGTTTACTGAGTTTAGCTTTGGAACAACTTATGGGTGAGGGATGCCTGATATAGAAAACAAGCAGCTTTTTATTCTGCAGCAGTGGCTGTAAATTGGTGAAACAGACATGGAAAACAGGTTCTTCTCCCTTCTTCCCATCCTCTCAGTAGGACATTTGGTTGTCAGAGGCTGGTAGACCTGCTGTCTTTCCTTCCACCAGATATGGCAGGCATAAGTCCTTTGGGAGGAGGTTTGGGAAAAATAACATAAAAATCATTTTTTCAGTAGTAACCCAGCATTAGGGAATAGTACCTAGTCACGCATCTGCTCGTGCTGTTTTACCTGCAGACCACAGGTGGTTCTCAGCATGCATGTTGAAAGAGGTGTGACTCCTGCCTAAGGCAATTGTTTCCAGCCCCTGCTCATAACTAATGTGCTGCTTCTAAGATCTCCCAATTTTGCTGTAGCTGTAGGAGGTTACAGCTGAAGCTGATAGGGAGAGCAAAACATGATGGTAGTGTGTCTGGTGTTGTTACACCAGGGTCAAAGTAACTCAGGGACTACTGATCCGAGTCATTCATACGGACCCATACACCATTATGTTTAATAGCTGATGGCTTCATTGTCTCTCTCAGATTTAATGCCACCATTCCACTGCAGGAATGTATACCCGTTGTACATACAGGGACTGAACCACAGAGACATGTGCTGGTAATACTAAATAAGCAACCCAGAAAATTATTTGAAGCACTGGGACTCTGATCCGCTGTACTGATTAACTGTTTGCTCTTTCCATGGCCCAGTTTTGGACTACTTCAGCTACTTTGCTCCTAGGTAAATAAAGAAGACTGGCCATAAACAATGTTTGGATGAGCTGGTTAGAGCCACTGGCCTCAGCGTCTGAACCAGTGCCTAGAACTTTCCAGCTGGGCACTAGATACAGACAGAGAGAATAAGTGATTTGTCTTATCTGAATCTGTGGCAGAGCAGAGCTGGATGCTGGCATCTGACCTCCGAGAGTAGCACACCAGCTAGCAGGCTACTGTTTTTCCTCCATCCTCTGCATGAGCATCATGAATGGTCATCACATTACACACTAGTAAATCTGTTTAGTCATTCAAAATAACAGTAATAATAACACCAGTGCGATGTAATTCAATGTCAGAGGAACCTTGTCTTGTTGAATTTTTTAGATTTCTTATAGGCAGAACCATGCTTTCCTCTGACTTTGGAAGAAAACATGGCACTTCATGTCCTACTGCAATTTAAATAATAAAAAAAGGAGTTGTATTGTGAATGTTTGGAAGCATTTGCAAAGATGCATCTCTAGAGAAAACATTACAGGCAACAGTTACTCTGCATGGGCAGTACCTCAGTGGGTTGAGTAATTCCTTAATTTTTTATACTACTCCACTTAAATGAAAAATCAGCCTGTGCTACTGGTGCCTTTGTAGAAAATTCAGTATAGTAGCAAGGACAATGAAATGAGACATTTTAAGGCCTGGTTTCCTGTCTTTACGGGGACACAGTGATGAGTTCCTGTGTGGTACCAGCTACTGCATAAAGGTGAAACAATCCCAAGTACTGAAAATAAACACTATATTTCTTTTCAATATGTATTTATTTTCATGGCTGAGAAAATCAAATGAAGATATTTCATGTGAATCTGAGGTGGAGTATGTAATTTCTACACACATTCATGAGCAAAGCAGGACAATGATGAAGCATCATTCTTTACTAAATTTGTGCTTCCTGTCACTCAAGGCTGAAAGTAAATTTTCAGTTTATTTGTAAAACAGCTTGTTAGGGTTTACATTAAGTATGTCTGTTGCTTCAGTTTTTCCTTTCATTAGTTCATCCATCTGGCCAACCCAGAAAGAAGAGCTCTAGTCGGGCCCTGGGCTTCTAGGGATAGCTGCATGACATCTAGACAACTCCTTGGTTCCTCAGGGTCCTCTTTGTTCATGCTCTACCATACATCTGGCCTCAAAAATCTGTAAATCAAAAGATGCCTTCAATAAACATAAATGTTCCATCTTTGTTTTTCCAGTATTATTACCCTGGCTTCTTATGTCTTAATTTTCTTTTTTTCTCTTTTCTTCTTTTTTTTTTTTTTTTTTCCTCCCCATGGGAACTAGGTAACATTCTTTCACTTTTTGCTGTCAAAAATTCCATTCTGATCTTATTCTTGAATTCAGAAACAGGTCTACTTCTTTTTCTTCCAGAAATAAAACAGAAGCTGTTGGTATATATGCTACAACTTTTCTTAATATGTGTTGCTTTCTGATCACTGTGATAATCTCTGGGATTATAAACTGCATATGTCTTTTTAGAACACCTGTTTTAAGGTTCCAGAACATACAAGTACAAGTGTTGGCCATCATCCTTCCAGCTGTATGCCAGAACATCCTGCTTCACTAGCCCTAAGATAGAAAACGAGAAAATATTCAGTGAGGCATTTTCAAGTCATTCACTACAAGTTTGGGAACCTTTTTTACCCACTGTGAAAACAGATTGCATCAGGATTCATTCTGTTCTATACGAACAAGCCACTACAGTTAACTGTGGGATAACAAATACGACCCTTTAATCTCTTGAAGTATGAATGTGTGTGTGTCCTGTACACTCTTAGAGAGTGAAAAATACCTGGTGAATAACTTCATTAGCAGGAATCTGGCTGTGGATTGACAGTGTGTGAGCAGAGAGAACAAAATCCTTCCCATAAACTATCTGTTGACTATTATTCCTTCTACCTACGTGATGGTGACTCCCGATGTTCCGGTGTGAAAGTATTGTCAGGAATAGGGTGTTACAAGTAGTATTCTGAGTACAGGAAACAAGAGAATCTTGGCTTCATGCAGATTTGTTTCCCATGGCTGATTGATTTTGGTGTCTAAGAAAATGTGAGATCCAAGTGAAGCTTTCCCATGGTTAGTATGCTGGGGGAAGGGGAGGGAGAAGGAGGAACTTCATCCCCTTTAGGTTCTCTAGCATCTATCACATCTTTAGCTCATGTGGCACCATAGTGTTTACTTGGGATGTTTATAGGCTCTCTTTCCTCTGCTTCATCATCTGCTTGATCAGTGCTACAAGTGTTGTATATACCGGTATTTTTAAGATGTCTACCTTTCCGTGAAGTATGGTGGAAACTAGTCAGTGAACAGAAAAACTACTGGGGTGAAAAGGGAGAAACACACAAATGCAGCCAATGCAATCGCATAAGTGTAGATCCCCAGAGGGGCTTACCTGCCATGGCAGTCAGTGTTACAGCACTGAAGCTGTAGTGGCCCGGGTTCAAGAAGGCAATTCATACAAAAGCTGAAGTACAGTGACGGGGGACAGGTGGATGCTGAAGAATGGGGCTTGCAACAGTGGATAGACTAAGCAGGGAATGGCTAAACCAGAAAATAGGGAGTGCCGAAAAGAAGCCTGTGTCCAATAAACCATCTTTCTCCTGGATTTCTATGCCACTACAGCCAGGGGCATGAGTGTAAAAAGTCTTCGGTTCTGCACACAGTAGGGGAGAACACGTTGCTGCCTGCTTTTTGCAGGAGAGCTTTGCAGTTAGAGCATTCTCTGGCAATCAATATGTAGGCTCAATTCCTGCATTTCCTGGGTGGAATCAAATCTCCTGCTTCACAGCAGAGGGTCAAGCTAAAGCATTGTGCTGAGGTGGGGAGAATCCTAGGCTAACTTTGGAACCAGATACCTACATCATTCAGCTGGGAAGCTGTCTCTTACACTCTTAAGCAAAGGATCTGTCAGCTTGGTTGCTGTCAGCTGTTGCCTGTCTTCAGTAGCAGAACTTCAGACACCTTCAGAAAGCTTAGTTTCCTGATAAGCCGTATACAAATAAACAGTGTATGTAGGAGACATGGGAAAAGTTGTCCAGCTCTTTTGCACATAAGCCCTTAATGCCTGCACTTTGGACAACTTAGTGCTTGCTTAGATTTCATGCTAGTTTTCTGCAAAACATTTTATCTAGTGAATGAGACTGAAGGAAGAAATAAGTGACTATAGGCAAGTTTTCATGTGTAAGAAAAAGAAATAGAAATCTAATTCTTCATCTGTAAAACTGAACAGATTCCAAAAGAAACATATTAGCAAAAGATTTTAAAAAGCTAGAGATATTAGAAAATGCACTGAAATTATTAAATTAGCTGAAATCGTGCATCTTTTAAGGGTGCAATTGCTGATAAAAATCTTAATTTTTTTAAGTGTCCTGCCTGTATGTTTACCACTCCCCCTTTGCTTGCACTATTTTTCCTTGATGCTCCAGGCCATTTTATTTTTCTTACTGACTACTTTAGCTCTAATGGGATATAGTGAGAAAGTTTCTGGGGCAACACAATTCCACTGCAAAAAGCATATACAATTAGAAGAACTTCCAGGCAGCTGAGCCCACTGGCCCTTAAAGTTCAGGCCTACATATGCAGTTAGATATCTGTAATTAAGAAGTCATGAAGACTAAACGTTAAGAAATATTGCCCAAAATCACAGAATCAAAAGCAGAGTCACGAGTACAACCCATGTCTGCTAGATCTAAGTGCCATTTACTAATTATAGTGCGAGCGAAAATTCAATACGTTACATACCAGGTTTAGTTAACCTAGTTGGTAGTTATAGTTAAGCATAAGATAGTTAATATAAAATATTTTTGGCAGAACTCTGTAAAGGACTGTACAGGCATTGAATACCACACAACAAATGTTTAGCTACCCCCAAGAATACGTGCAATACTGTATATTTTAAGCACAGGCAGTGTACGCATTCAGTGTATTACATACCCAATTAGCCAAGAAAATAAAATCTGACTATTGGCATGACCATGGAAATCTTTTCATCTTTTCTGCCCTCAGACAAGAAAAATAACATCAGTATTAAAAACATTAAGACAACATTTACTTTAGCTTCTTAGCCTTGAAAAGTGTTGCTCCTGAAAAGCCCCAGTATTTATAAGATGATGAAAGACCACATCTTCATAGGACTTCCATGAAACCTGAACCATTTATTCTGTCAAATCTGTAGAACTAGTGTGGTATGTCTTTGATTTGTGATCTTTAAGAAGACTATCTGAAGGGAAATAATTTTCCTAGCCCAGTCTAATCTTTGAGTTATTAATGTCTATTGCAATGGGGTTTGCTGAGAACAGTGGTCTACCAAGAACTGGGCTGAAACCATCAACTCATTTTTGAAGTTTTGTATCCAGCTTTCAAATGGTCATAACTTACTGATGTTCTTATCTTGGCTGAGTTTGAACTGGTCATTGAAAAACAAAGTTATTAGTCACCCAGCTATAAATTCCTAGGAAAGGTATGATGCCTCACACTCTACTGCATGATAAATTGAGCCTGAAAACCCCCTACCTTCAACTTTATGAAAAGGCATACAGGGATTCACAGAGATAACTGAAGAACTGAAAGACTTAACAGTGAGGATGAGGATGCATCAACAGGGCAACAGCAAAACATGCACTGTTTATCATCTGGTCTTCCCACTCCCAGCAGTATTTCAAAAGTTTGGTAGAGTATTCAAGTAAGTGAGTTCAGATCTCTTTAGCACATTGTACATATAATATATATTGATTCCATGTGGCTTTTATCACTTTGCGTTTTAGAGTTATTGCTATCATCTTTAAACTTCATCAAGCAAAGAATGAAAACAAAAAGCTGCTGGCACTGTGTCATGTGTGCTGGTACTGCATCCAGGCCTATTTGCAAACCTGGTGGTAAAAAGGTGTCTAAAACCAATCAGCAGTGAATCTTCTTTACAAGGCTGTTTCATGCCATATCAAATTGACATCGTGCATAAAATTGTTAGCGATCTTGTCTGTTGTGTTTTTAAAGCCTTATGCATTTTTAATGAGGGGTTCATTCCTTGAATAAATGTGCACCTAAGTAATTGTGTGATTTCTGCAAATATGATCATGAGTCACTCTGATCAACGGTCTGTCTGAAGAAGTGGGAACTAGGCTTATAGTGGTGTCAAGGATGGGGAGAATAAGAATGGATATAATCAGGTTATCAGTTTCTCCTAAGTATTTTCATGGATTGACTGTTATTCAGAAAGCTAAAAGATGAATTTGCCAGTGTGACCATCTTTCTGGCAAAAAAAGTCTTCCCCAACGTGCACACTTTTGCCTAAAAGAATCTCGTACAGATAGATTTTTCATTTCTTATTGACAGCAATTCCAGGGCATCTTGGAACAGCACATGCTAACTGTAAGCAATAAATAAGTAAATAAAATAAAATCTGATTTTTGCTCTGTAATCCTTCAGAAGCAAAGTTAATTGAGATTCAGAGATGATTCCTGCTGTATATTACATTCATTTTTCATACTGAAGTACTTATTCTTTGTACATACCCATGGGTAATGCAGTCTGGAAGGAGAGCATGGTGAGCTTTAATATCATCTGTATGTGAGCTTTGACTAAAGGAGAGGAATACAAAGAAAAGCCAAATTTAAAATAATTTCTTTTCTGTTTTGAAAACAAAGTGACAGCAGGTGATTCTTTGTGGGTTATTAGTAGTTGGGTGATGAAATGTGATATTCAGCAGTATGTAAAATAAGACTAGATTGGAAAGTGTGAAGTTTGCAGTACTGAACCAGTACTACAAAGTGCTCAGAAGTGGCACTTCATCTCTCAGGTGCTGAAGTAAATCAGGTATAACTCCACTGAAATCAACTGAGCAAAGTCAGAGTAAGGGGACAATTGTTTCAGTTTCTCCGGTATCTTCTGCTCAAATGGAATGAGCCACCTCCAGTGAGTTCCTGTGGCTGAGTCTGCTTACTGGAAGTGTTCCCAATTTCTCAGGCCTAGTGCTTGCTCTGGCTGTCCCCTAGCACCATATGAGGTAAGCAACATGTGCAGGCCTTGCTCTGTGTCCCAGATCCATGGTGAAGGATCCAGGAACTGCAGCTTACTTCAAGTCCTTGATGTGGCTTATCAGGATACTAGGACCAGCCAGTGGTCTACTGAGTCACTCAGCAGTTCAGTCCAGGTGTAACCTACATCCCCACCACTGATTGTCAACAGCATGTTGATGAGTAGCTTTGCCGAGGTGCTTGACTTTATGCAGATGGGGAACATTAATCTCACTTCACTTTAAACATCTAAAAGTTAAAAGTTTTTATGTAGGTGCACATATGCATCATGAGTCTGTGTGATATCAGAGCTGTGAAATGTGATTTGTATTTGAGAATGTATCCCTGTTTAGGAATTGTTTAAGCACCTTTTTAAGGTTAGCTTTATCTGCCAAACGCTTAAGCCTGTGATTATTGAAATGAGGAAGGGCTACATGATTTGGCTTGCAAGTAACAGTTTGGTAATGTTTCACTATAATTTTTTAGCTGCAGTAAAGAACACTGCCACGGCTTCATGACTCCAGAGAGTAATCCTGAAAGCAAATTCTCCCCTGCTGCTTCAGAATTGTTAAATAACTATTCTTCTATAATTTGTCCAAGGCAAGACCTGAAGTGTTTTCTCAAGTGCCTTCAACTCAAGCACGGCACAGCAAGATGATATAGAGTATCAATAATACAATCCTAACCTTCCTTTGCAGTCAGTGGTGAACATTCGGGGGTTTCAGAGGAGCCTCTGTATGTTGGGGGACTTTCTTCAGATCAGTAAAAGGAAATGATGGTAGTAGAGTACTGTCTGGGCTCTAATGTTCTGGAGTGTATATGACCACATATGTCTGTACATAAGGCATCTCTGTCCATTTTCTGTTTTAGTGAATGCCTAGTTTAAACTAGATTCAGTCCAGAGATCAGAAATCAGAGGTGAGGTCTGGTCCTGACTGGTGCCGTGGGAGATGGGGTAAAGACTGCAATAGGCAGGCTGTGCCACTGCCAGTAACAAAGCCTTGGTTCAAGCACTATCCCAAGGCTTTCAGTCTCTGCAGTTTAGCATGGCCCCTGTTATAGTCTGGACCTGTGCCTACTAGGAATCTTCCAGACAGAGGCCAGGAATGATCTTGGAGTTAGCAAGGGCCAGGGATCATCTGCAATAAGCAGATTGGCTGTGGCCACCCCATTTTGGGGAGAAAAGAGTGAAGAGTAATGCTGCACATGCAGAATCATTCTACCTCAAGAGAGCCTTCAGAATAGAGTTTAATGTTGTGTGCGATAAGCGATGCAACCAGCAACAGGTAGGCTTTTGGGTCACCTTTTCTTGAAGATATCTAAATGCCACTCATGCCTGCATTCTACATGCCGGACTACATATTCTGCAGTTTTCCTTAGAGACCAATACTTAGCCCTTTATAAAGCCATTACAGTGATGTGTTGATAGGCATAATTAACTGATGGCATCATTGCCTTTCTGCATTGATGTGTGATTGTACCAATAAAATAGATAACTGATGTTGAAAGGAGTGATCTGCACAAGGAGCAATTATTCCAAATCACAAACTCTTGCACAAATGTGAGGTCTAGTTTTAAAACTCTTGTTTAAGGTAGGTATTTTTCCAGCTTGGCATTTCTATTGCACAATATGAACTACATTTAGTAGTTTATTGTTTGCTTATAAATGGTTATAAGATACTGAAAAGTTGTTAGAGTTACACCCTGTAAATCATAACACAGCATATATTCTGTGAATGATTAGGAAATGTGGAACTGATACTAATAACTTACTCTATTTACATCAAGAATGTGGTTTGCAGCAATGTAAGGCATTGATATTTTAATTCACATCCATAGTATTATTCCAGTTAAATGAATAACATTGAGATGCTGAAAGAATAAATCACCATCTATCAAATAAAAACTATCAAATCCTAAAGATACAACAGCAAATAGCTCACCAGTGCTCAAAAGCAGGATAGTTAACTGCAAAGCTGGAATGACATCTCTGAAAGAAAATGGGCATTTTATTAACTTTGCAGAAGCTGATGCTATTATTGATAACCCATCCTAAGGGATGATTTAATGAGATTTAGCTAATATCACAAAACATTTTTATAACACATGAAAAAACAGTCTAATCCATATCGAGACAAAAGAAAGGATGGGGAGGAGGAAAACACTAAAATCAAAAAACATTTTGCATTTCTTGTATCAACCTTCTTTTTAGATGGTTTATTTCTCTATAATATCCAGGAAAAGAAGTGTCTGGGTTCCTTTTATTTCATAGTTATTTCATTCTGACTGAGATGACTCTGAACAGTATGAATTCAAGGGTCATAAGATTTTTTTTTTTTTTTTCAAAGGCCTTGCGCCCAAATGTCAGAGATTTAAAACCTTCTATTGACGTGCTTTTTCACATAAAATTCAAGTTTGCCATCTTTATTTTCACCAAGATGGTGAAGGGTTTAGAGGGGAAGCCGTACGAGGAGCGGCTGAAGTCACTTGGTCTGTTCAGCCTGGAGAAGAGGAGACTGAGGGGAGACCTCATCATGGTCTACAGCTTCCTCACAAGGGGAAGAGGAGGGGCACGCGCTGATCTCTTCTCCCTGACAACCAATGATAGGACCCAAGGGAACAGCAGGAAGATATGCCAGGGGAGGTTTAGGTTGGACAGTAGGAAAAGGTTCTTCACCCAGAGGATGAAACAGAGCACTGGAACAGGCTCCCCTGGGAGGCAGTCATGGCACCAAGCCTGACAACATTCAAGAAGCATTTGGACAACACCCTCAGACATGTGGTATGAATTTTGGGGTTGTCCTATGCAGGGGCAGAAGTTGGACTCGATGGTCCTTGTGGGTCCCTTCCA
Source organism: Platalea leucorodia (assembly GCF_965183815.1). Lineage (NCBI taxonomy): Eukaryota > Metazoa > Chordata > Aves > Pelecaniformes > Threskiornithidae > Platalea > Platalea leucorodia. The sequence continues at coordinate 16,286,315 of NC_138824.1, forward strand.
ACTCAGGACATTCTATGATTCTATGACTTTCAAAACCCTGGACAACTCTGCCAAATCAACACTTCTTACATCCTTCCTCTTATCTTCAGGTACCTGAAAACTATTTGTTTCAGTCTAACCTAGTTCTGTAGGCCCCCTCTATGAGCAGTGGGCAGATGTCTCCAGAATACAATTTAGTCCACAATCAATGTTTCCAATAATAAATGACTCTCAGAAGGTGCTTTGCCCTCTCCCGTCCCCTTCATCCACCACAGATTCTACCAGAAGCCTCTCGGTTCATATACAAGCACCTTGTGGTTTTTAGGGTGCCATAGTACACCAAGCAGCCTTGGCTGCCAGCTGGGGGTGCAGGTCTCCTGTAGCTTTGTTGGCATATCTGCAAGCCCTGTGCAAATGGGTCTGTTACCTTAGGGTGTCTTGACTGTAGCTGCCTCCCTGTGGGTCACTGACTTGTGCCATAGATCTCAGCTGGTTATAATGGGAGCTGAGATGTTCGGCCCACACTGCCTCCGTTGCTGTATCTTTATCTGGCGCCAAATCTCACCCAAACAGCCCTTGTTGGCAGGCTCACTGGCACTGGCCTAGGTAATATATGGAAAATAATTATATCTTTTCAGAAATAATTTGTATATCATCAAGGTATCAGTCTTTCAGTTCTACTCATAGTTAATGTCTCTGGATGACAGAGGGTGTTTGGTCTTTCAACCAATCTTGGTTAACCTTTCTAAATAATTTTGCTGTTAACAAAATTGGTACAGAAAAATGGAGATAATTTTTGCTGATTGCATAAAGGTGATAATCGTGGTGAATACAAAATATTTGTGGATGGATTTGTTGGAAGATTGGAGTAATGGAAATGGGAAGAAATGCCGTAGAACGAGGGGAAAGTACACCAGAAAAGTAGGACTAGAAAGTATTTTTGGTGGGGGGAGGGGGCAAGATATAGTCCACTATCTTTAAGAACGAGGGACCTTGACATATGCTCATTTAGCTCATTCTTAAAAAACTTCTCCCCTTCCTCCTTGCAGTGTATTTCAGTACTTCGCTATCTTTACCAAGGGAAAAATGTCTTTTAAATCCTGCTTGAACTTTTCTTTATATCATTTCAGCCCCGTATCTGTTGTACTAGCTGTTGTTAGCATGAAAGACAGATTATTCCCTTCTCTGTTTTGCAGCAATCCTTTGTTATCAGGTACCTCCTCGATCCTCCCCTCTTGAGACTGAACAATTTAATTTTTTTCAGTTTTCCTGATTTAGTAGAGTTTTCATGTCCTCTTGTCATTCTTGTCATTCTCCTTTGGACTTTCTTAATTTGAAATGTTTTGCTCAAAACTGGTCTCAGCATTGCAGCTGCCTCAGCATGAAAGGATTGCTTTACATCATATGCATTATTGTCCTTTCTGCATGTCCTGGGGGGGATGCTGCTTTTTTCACAAGTGTGGCAGTGTTGACTGATGTCCAGCTGTCATCTACTGTAACCTCAAACCCTTCTCTGAAGATGTGTTTCCTAACCAGTTGTTCTGTATTCTGTATTTAAGTGGATTATTCCTGCACAAGTGTAGAACTTGGCCCTTATCCCCCTCTGAATTTCATTTATTGTTTCTATTCCATGTATCCAGTTTGTCAAAACCACTTCAAATTCTTACCCTGTCCTCCAGTATACTTGCAGTCACTCCTGCTTTTACATTTCTTGCAAAGTTTGTAAGCATAAACTCCATTCCATAATTTATGTCATAAACCAAACTCAGAACCAGGTGGAACTTCATGCTAGACATCCTTCCATTTGATTACTGGTAACTAATTTCAAGATAAGGTTAAGAAAACAGACTATGATATTTTTCACAATGAGAACAGTCAATTATTGGAATAATCTCCCCAGGGAAGTGTTTGACTCTGCTACGCTGAACATGTTTAAGACGCAGCTGGACATGGTGCTGGGGCATCTCGTCTAGATTGTGCTAGAAAGGTTGGACCAGATGATCCTTGAGGTCCCTTCCAACCTGGTATTCTATGATTCTATGATTCTGTGATTTGAATCTAGATCATATGTGCATAACTTGATTGTGAAAGTATCATTTGAGCTACTTGGAATCAAAATTCTTAAACAACAGATAGCTCATGTCTAGACTTGGATATCTGCTATCTGTGTGTTCTTCCTTGTGGAAGACAATTAGACTGATTTAACAGAAGATGTTCTTGACAAATACACAATGGTAATTTTTCATCTCTTTTTCTAGCTGTTTGCTGGTATCTAGATTAATTATTTGTTACATAATTTGTGGGAATTTAAGTTAAAGTAATCAGTGTGTAGCTCATTGTCTTTTATTTTGTTCTTTATTTTAAAATCAGCACTATATTCACTCTTTCTTCACATTCCTAGTACTTCACTGCCTTTTCCCATTGTAAGTTCTCAAAGATAATCATTAATGGCTCCGAGATTGCTTCAGCCATTTCTGTAGGTGTTCTAGAATTAATTTTATCAGACCAAATGAATTTGGATTTAATATAAAATTTTAGTAGAAGCTGGGTGCTGTTGGGGGCAGTGGATCTCAGAAGATGATACCAGAATGAGTCTGTATCCCTATCCAATGGCACTACAAAAACGCAATTGTGCTTCCAGACCATAGCAGAACAGGTTTGGTTCTGTTGTTTTTGCAGAAACAGGGAAGCGTTAAAGCCGTGGCTGCCCTCAAAGCCTCCTGTGCAATTCTTTTCATTCAGAGGGCCATGCACAGGGAGGAGTTACTGGTGTGATCAGAGGAATGGAACATCTGTCTAACAGGAGTTTATGACTGTAGCTGCTTTTTTCTAGCAAAATAAAGGCAGAAAGAGGACAGGTTGCTGTTGATATTATAGAGAACTGTAATAATTAAGACAGTTACGAGGCAGCGCAGAGGTTTTCATTCATGGGTCACCATGGTTATAGCTAATACTTCTGTTAGGACAGCTGCTTTTGATTAGCTACAGGTGGAAATTTATGGATTTTGCCATCTTGATGGTTTGAGCCTACAGTTTGGAAGATCCTCGATCGACAAACCTGACAGACCCACACGTTGTAGAAAGTCTATCCCCATCCCATTAAAAAAAAAAAAGAGAGAGAATGAGGGAGAGGGTGTAATATCCTTTGAAGTCTGTTCTCCTTACAAGCAGCCAGGATAATTAATATAAGTGATGTTCAGCACATTTATCTACATTATAAGACATGGGTGGCCGAGGAGAAGAGATCATGTATTGCTCTGTATTACATAAACTGCCAAGCGGATTAATGATTCTTGGAAAAATAATGATCGGAAAAATGATAAAGATTTTTCTTTCCTATAAAGACAGATACAGACAGTTTAACCTGCTACAACAGCACTGCCAAACAGACAGGAACATCTGTTTGTGCTGGTTTGACAGGCAATGGTTTTAAATGCACCAGGTGCCAGGATTATGTACCACTAAAAGATCTGCTTTTTAAGCCCTCAAGTTCCATGCTGGCAAACATCCAGAGGGATCAAGCTGAAAGATAAATTTCCTATGACATAAGTGGCATGCATTTGTTTAAACTGAAGATGTGAGATGTTCCAGGGCTGCTATGACAGCAAAGAATTCTATTTCCCTAATTATGGACTAAAGTTTTCTCTCCCGAGTAGCTCAACACTGCTGTTAGAAGCAACTTACCATGATGAGAGTTGTCATGTTGCGTTAATAAATCTCTGAGTAAAAAATAGCCTGTCAAAATTTAGAAAAGATGGCTGAATAGTTTAAGTAGTCATTTAATTTTGTTCAGTATATCTTGACAAAGTATTTTCCAAGAATAAGATTATATTCTTGCTAATCAGTAGAAGAACATGTAGGTACAGTTTTAGTTCACTTAGCTCAGTTGGGATCAGGAATTGAAATTCACAGTGCTTATGGCTAGTGAGGTGCTGTTGGGATATACTGTCTGTGTTAATGGCTAGCGTGGGAGGACCACAATTCCTAGTTTGCCAGTGTTGTTCCAGTTCCCCTAACTCTCTCTTGCTGTGATGTAGCTGTGAGCTGTTCAACCAAATTCTCTAGAACGTAGTACAGAGAAACATTCTTGCTTGGGGGAGAGCCTTTGTTTTCATTCTGCCTCTGCTAGAGGCAGTCTAGAGGACAACTTAAAGCACTGAATGTCTCTATACCAGCAAGTTTTTCTCAAATTAGCAGGTCTTCAGTGGAGTTCTACCTATTTGATTAAATGGGTAGAATAAATGATTTATGAGAAAAGATTAAAATAACTTTATACGTGTTGCTTGGTTAAATTACAATTACTCTGCCTTTAATAACGATCTACAAGTATTATTTGAGGAGCATATGTTCCTAGGAAGGAGATGAATTGTTCACTGTTATCCAGGGACCTATAACTAGAAATACAGCTGCAAGAATGATACAAAACCAATCACCGAGATGATATTTGCGATCCCTTTAGTCACTTAAGATTAAGATTCATGCAAAACCAATTTCCTTGACAAGCAAGTTCATAGAATATTCACGTCAGAGTATTCCTGTACACAGAGAGTACCATTTGTGTGCCTAGGTAACTCTCCTTGTATTGGCAACAGCTAAAAATCAGCTTAAAAAAATCTTTCGATTCAAAACCATCCATTGCAGAGACAGAAGCAATAGCAAGTGGCTAGGCAGACACAGCAAGTAAATGGCTATGAGTAGATGATATTCAAAGCAGTAATCAATGAACACTTAGGGAAGGGTCATCAGCAAATGCTAATATTAGCCTCAGGAAGCTCCATCTTTAGCCAAGGACGGGGGGAAACACAGCCACATAGACTAGTCCAGGAGGCAGAAACTATCGTGCTCCAAATTGCTCTGAATTCAGTAACTTGTTTTGTTTCTCCCTAGACTCTGTTGGCCAGTGGCATTCTCCCCAGGCTACAGTTAGACTTTATGAACACCCCACTCTACTGTCTGAAACAGGCTTGTTAAAACCATTCATCATGCAACTGTACAAAGACAGAGCTCTCTTTCAAACGCTGCAGTCATGGACTAACTTATCCACTGGAAACATCTGTCAGGATTCATTTAAATATGACTGCTGCTCAAATTTACCTCTTGTTTCTTTCACTTTTGTTTTGTGTTTTTGTTGTGGGGGTTTTTTTGTTTGTTTGTTTGCTTTTAAACTGAATGGATTGATTCTATGTTTTTGATAAGTGATGCTAGGAAATTCAAGCCATTTTTAGTGGGTGGGATTTGCTGTGTGGTCTCCTGGTACATTTGCAGACTTTTTTCCAAGCAAGTTTTGCTGCTGAAGTACAGGACAAATGAAAATTTTTTTTTTTTTTCCCTTTTTATTCTTTTCTTTTAGTGGTGTCTCAGCTGTAGATGAGTAGAGGTGGAGGGCTGCAGTGCAACTAGCAAAGGTTCTTCTGGGTGGTAATGGACATTTGGAAGCAGCACTGAGCTTTGTGTCCTGTGGACTTTCCAGGGTGTTTAGAGGAGGTCATAGGCCAAGGAGAGGACATCATGAAAATGGAAGAGAGAAGAGTCAGAGCACAGTCAGCCCTGTGATTCTTGCAAGAGCATTTATTTGTCCTTGTACATTCAGACTGTTTCTAATGACAAGCAGCTTTTCGTCCCCTGTATGCCCCACCTCATTTGAAAGCATTTTGACATACGTAGGTGTGTGCCTCATATCTATAGATATAGATATATACACACATGCACCTCACCAACAATATATGTTATAGAACAAGAATCCCTTTGCTAATATTTCTGATTCAGGACTGCTTCAGAAAGACTTAGTCACATGTTCCTCTTTAAGACATGTAACTGCTTTTCTGAAATGCGCCAGAAGGATTAAAATGAGGGTGAATTACCAGAGCCCTCTCCTGTTAAAAAGCCTGCCATCATATAGTGAAGTGATCATTACTGCCAGACCCAGGAATAACAACTGGGAACCCTATTCAAATCTAATAGAATTAATAAGATCCAAGATTTTGTATCCTTATGTGAAAACTAGATTTTCACTGTTAATAGATTTTCACTGTTTTTGATAGGCAGATACTTCAGTGTAAAATGCCGGAGGAGGCAAGACGCAGTTACTTTGATGTGGTTTCTTGAGTTTTAAGTGCCCTGAATTTTACACTGAGATAAATAGCTAATATGAGTTTGAGTGTGTTTTACAGTGAGATGGGAAGTTTGCAGAGACATAACCATTGTCTTTTTTTAGACCTTTCTGACAGATGAAAGGAACCTTAATGAGAATGCAGAATAAGAATTTATACCCACTTCAAAGCTCCTTTATACTGCCAAAGTGGCGATTAGTGGCATTTGTGAAAATGGCAATCAGACCCATGTGGTTTCGAACTGTTTTTTGATGTGTGGAGAACATCTTAGTAGAATTGTGCTCTGTGGAATGGCTTCTCATAGCTACAACTTCACTAATTTTTGTGCAGTTAAATATGGAAAATGGGGGGGGTTAATTGTAATTTTATCTAGTTTTCCCACTGATTGTCAAGTGAAAGACTTATTGAGGAGGAAAGGAAATTATTTCCTTTCGTTTTAAAAAAATAAAAAGGGCTGGGGGTAAAATATCAAACAGTACATTATTTGGTTTCTGACCTGATCAGTCTCTGTGCAGTTTTGTCAACTTTATAAAACGTGTTGTCCGAAAGAGTGGGTAAGGGAGCTGCTCTCATCATTTTCTTGTTTGCTTTGTCCTGCTGCAGCTGGTGTCTGCTTTCTGACACTTGCCTTGAAAGTTGTTTAGGGCAGGGAGGGGATCCCATTATTTTTTGAATGTAGTGAGAACTCAGTATTTCAATGAGATTTTGAGGTGATGTAGTAAGTAAATACTGATGACTACAGTATTATGATTACTAAAACAATAACCATTTTTGGTGGTACAACAAATACAATACAAAGGATCAAGGTAATAATTGTACTGGAAACAAAAGCCATGGTTTGGCTCATAAGGAGTCAACTCGAAGGCGTGTTAGGCTACATGAGGCAGAGGAGTCATTTGTTATTCTAGGGGAAATGAGATATGAAGTTGTAATTACTAATGATTTATCTACTGCATTTCAGTCTCCTATAGTTTCATCTGGCTAAACCAGGCTTCTTTTCCTAATGCATTAAATACACAGAGTAGGTCATGTATTCAGGCCAAGCTAAACTCAGTGAGATACAGGGAGCAAAGTGCGTATTCGCTCTGAGTAGGACTGGCAGTTAGGGTAAATTTTCAGTGACATTTCTGTGCCTGTGGTGGCTTCGAGGACTTCACACTATTTGCTGGAAGCCTTAGAAACTTCACCACAATGCTTCTGCACAGAAGATAATGTTTTCGCTGATGCTATTACCTAAGCACCTGCTGATGGCTTCAGATCCCAGCTGCTGTGCCACCACAGCAGAGGGCTGCAGCTCCAAAGGGCTCTATCTCATAATATTGTAATACACAGTCACAGTGTAAGAGTGCAAGGAAGCACTGAACTTTTACAATGATAGAGTCAGCAGATACCTAGCTAGTGTCAAGTATTTTCAGGCATGACTTTGAAGAATAAGGAAAATACTCTGAAGAGTGAGGAAGTAGCTTTGATGATCACAGGAAACTCTGTCTAAAAGGAATGGCAGCCATGGAGAAGGCAAGAAAATGCTTATCTGAAAATGTAGCGAGAAATAGTCTTGGAGCATCTGGAAAATGAAGACAGACTGTTTGATGCAACATAGAGAGAGAGAGGGTTACAAAGACCAGCCATGTGGAGGAACGTGAACGTGCAAGATTTGCACAAAGGAAGGTACCTTGCTGTCCTTGATAAATGAGACCTTTACAGGCTTTGGGCAAAGTAAAGAACACTGTAGGTGGAAAGGGAGGGGCTGTCCTAGCAATGATATGAGGTTCGTGGCTAGCCCTACCCAAGGCTAGCCATGTGCTAGCCCAGGTTGTGTGTGTGAGCACCAAAAACTTTCGAAAACCAGTCCTGCCAAGATACAGGTACAACATAAGATTCACTTCCTTATTTTCTGTGCTGTGCTGCTGTTGTCTTTCCACTGCCTCCTCCTTCTCTTCCCCCTCTCCCCCCCCCCAAAAAAAAAAGGACTTTGTATGTGTTTGGGAAGAAGTCTTCAATTCTTTACAGTGGCAAATTCCGAGGGACTGAGCTGCAAACCCTGAGGGGAGTGAATACTACTCTTCCTCATTTCTCTTCCTCCTGGGTTTGCACTGTTTTTCCCGTCATGAAATCATGGCCTGGGTCCGAGACTCAAGCAGGGACATCCACTGCAATGCAAACAGTACAAGACTAATTACTTTAGCCACTACCAATAGGGACTTGGAGTCCTAGATGGGATTAGGTGTGTACAAGATTGAGCCTGAAAGTTATTTTAACTGTTCTTTTTTCCACCATGCCGCACTTGCAATATTGTCAGAAACCATATGTCAAACCAGCCTGGAGGGAATTTTTGTATCTGAGTTGTCATCCGTTTAAGACTGGGATTTAAAATAGGAACTTAGATACAGACTTAACTATTGCAATCCTACTGAGCACTGCTGTAAACTAAAATTAATATCTAGCTATAGATAGATAGATAAAAAGGCTTCTGAATAGCTGCTAGGCTTCTACTTTTTCCCATGACAGACTCTTGCAAGTGATTGTGTTGATTTACATTGCATACAAATTGCCCAGGACTTTGGCAGTACATACTTACTTGAATTATTTGCTATCAGTTGCAGAATCAATGCGTTAAATGGACAATCCCGCATGCAGAACAGTATTTTAAACCATTTAGTAGCAATACAAAATTATGTTAAAAGCCAGAGGAGAAAAAAATAGGAAATACTGATTAATATAAAGGCAAATCTTAAATAGAAAGTTTTATTAGCAGTGAACCTATGTTATGAAGGTAATTTTCCTGAGCATGGAAATTAATTGGTTCTACTTTTGCAAATAAAAACTTAAGGTGGGTTTCAGACTTTAAGGAAAGTTAGCTTGACAGCATGATTATATAAAATGGCGGGGGAGAGGAAAGAAAATGTACAGATTTTACCTGGGAGTCATCTAAATGACAAAATTATCATTAAAGGATGTAGCCTGTTTACTAATGATCTTTTCCTTTTTTTTAATAATAGGTTCATAATTTCAGCACAGAAATAATTTCAGATGTCTCTGAATGTAAATAACATTTTTCCTGGGAAGGTTAAAGAATAAAATCACAGTTGCATAGTTGCATTTCAAATATATGCTGAATAAATTATACATTAATTCAATTGTGGTGAGCTTTTAAAAATCACCTAAATAAATTCATCCCATGACTCCTTTTAATTTTCATTCTGTCTGGTTCTTCTAAAGGTGGACTGTACCACACATTGCTGCACAGGCTAGAGATGCCTGAGCATCAGACTAAACTAGTCTGGGTAGCTGAAAGCAGTCTAGCCAAGGCAGCATAAAGCTACATCCAGGCTGATTAATGCAAGTGAAAAGCATTACGCAGAGAACTGTGCTGCAATGAGTTGTTTGCTTACAGTCCTTCATTCAGGATTGCTTTGCTATCTGTGCATATTCTCTGTCCTAAAAGACAATGGCTTGGCATCACTTACCACACTCTCCCCGTGCCTTTGAAATATTTTAATAATACATTTGCCATGACAATCTCTGCTGCTTTCTCATCTGAAGAAACAGTTTGATTATGTTGTGCTAGTTTTGTTTGTAAGTGTGAGGGAGTCTGTGTGTTTGCCTGGAGGTGCTGCAAGGAAGATAGGTAAAAGTTTGTCTAATGCTGTTTTGACGGTAGCAAATTTAGAAAAAGAGAAGAGAGCTGAAAAAAGAAGATGCAAATTGACACCAAGTTAACAATGCCAGATAAGTGCTGGGAATGCAAAACACTGAGCCAAGTTTCACGCAGAATTATGAGCCTACTTCTGTGATCCATATGAAATTTGTTTAATAGGTAAACCATATCTTTGGAGTCATTCATTTCTACCCTTACACACACAGTTGCATATGTATGTGTATGCACAAAAATTCTGAATTAGTGTGCATATTATTTACATTTTTAAAAATGCAATAGAAAATTCACAGAATGCTTAGTGAAACTGAGGGGCAAGAAGATGTCAAAATCAAATTTCTTCTTTACTGAGATCCTTGGAAATATAATGGAAATTATCTTTCTATAATAGTTTACAATTACCGAGCAACCTTGGGAGTTCAAGTAGAAAATCAATTTCCAGCTCTTGTGGATGGATGCATAAAATTCTACTGGCCACACCAAATACCTCTGCATACTGAAATATATCTTAACTTTAAAGCCTATAAATTACGTTTATTAAAAAAAATACATGGTTATCCAATGATTTAAACATTGACCTTATGATTTGGAAGTAGGCCATAGTGTGAGCACCTGTTAGAGAACAATATAAAAGGTAAATGCACTATAACACATTACCAGATGGTGTATATATCTGTACAGTCTTGCATGCAGGAAATCAAGCAACCAGAAAATGACCAAGGTTTTTAAGAAATGAATGGAAGTCTCATTTTTTTTGAAATTTCCGCTTAAGAGCTTGACTCATTAAAGTCCTTTATTCAGTCGAGGGATGGAGATCTATTCCTGGGACCAGACTGACCTTCTAAGGTTTTATCTTCTGGTGCAGCAGTTCTTGAGAGAATATGAAGACAGAAGCTATAATTCCCTTTCCAAATGGCATGTGGAAAACAATCCTTTTATGTTACTGTGCTGACAGAATTGAACTATATGCAATCCCATTCACTCACAGCTATGCTTACGTGACTTTCCCTTAAATAAGGGAAAATACATCCCACAGTAACTTTTAAAGAGACTTCTCTTAATTTTTTCAGGGTTTCATGTGCATTTCTAGTACTGGTACAATTTTGATTTTTTTACCTCTGCTATCATTTATGCTTAGCAATCAAAATACAGCCCGCGACTTAGAAAATTTTCTGAGGCTTTTGAAATAGTGTGCAAAGTAGCCCCACAGACTGTGGTATTCATAAGTTTCAGGCAATGATGGTGTAGCGAGAAACTGCTGCAGACAGTTGCATCGTATGAACATAGTCTTGTATTATTGTATTACTTTAGCAGAATATCCAAGACATCTCATGACTAAGTCATGCACCATTTCATACTGTTGGAACAGCCAGCTCTCATATACTGTATGTGTTTTAGTGGTGCTTTAGCACTTCTTTTGTTCCACAAATGAGGAAGAGGGAAGTAAAAACCAAGCCCTTGTTGGAGGGACTCTGTCTCCTAAAAAGGCACCAGTCTTTCCATGTGATGGATATTCTTGGGAGGGCATTCTGTGGTTTTAAAATATTCTTTCACAAGCTTTAGTTTTTTTGCTAATTCATTTTTAGGAAAAAAAATCACTCGAGGCATGGAAGTTCCAGACAATATGAAGTCAAAGTCAATTAGAAATGTTATTAAAAAAAAGCAAAGGCTGTGTAAGAGAGGTTCTCTAGCCCCATATTTGACTCTTTTAAGTCTATATTTAGCATCCAGGGTAAGATATTACTTTGGCTAGGGAGGGTTCAACTGCAGTGTGTTGAAGGAAGCACCAGGTGCCATATACACTTGTTCTGTCTTTTCACTTCCTTCTCACTTCATTTTGTACGTCTAACACCCACCTCAGGATTTTCCTCCACAGCCTTTTCATATCTGGTACGATTTTTTTTTCCTCTTCAATTCCTGCTATGCAAAGAAATCCTATTTCTAACACAACCAGTGATGATTAGAATAATTATTACCTTCTCTTTTTACCTCCTCCTTTTCATATTTTCACATTTGCTCTCATTACCTGACATTTACTCTAACATGTGTGGAATCATAAATAGTATTATTTTATAAATGTTTTTGCTTAATTCATTGCTCAGTTTTCAAAGCCTTGCTATAGGTCACTGGTCCATTGATATGTAAGATGCTGTGCTAAATATATTGTAATTGATTACTAATTATTTGGATATCAACAGGTGTCATTCAGTAAACAGACATCTGATAGACATGTGGCTATGCTGCATACTTCCGAGTTACAATTATTGTTTCTATAAAAGCCCATTGTGCAGTTATCAAAGCCAATAATTGCACTGATTTCATGGGGAATATAATGAAATTTAGCATGAAATCTTAGGTATGTGAATAAGTTCATTTTTTGTCAAGTGGCAGTGGTCCAAGATACAGCTGGATGATGTGGTGAATCCTGTAATGTGCTTTGCAATACCAGCACTGTTACTTCCAGCCGCTGCTCCTACTTAAATAGGTACATTATGAGAGTTAAGGAGGATTTACTCAATGCCTGGACAGATTAAAGGTTAAAAATTCCATCTGTTTGTGCAAGAAATCTGTTCTTATGTGTCTTTTATCCCATTTCTTAGCTCTTTGTAAAAGAAAAAGTCAGGACCAAGGTTTCAGCTGATTTAAATTTAGGGCAGCTGCTTTAACTTTATCAGAGTTGCATGGGCTTAACAGGAGCTGGGAACCCCCCCTTAATTAACATGTAATTTTACTCACTATCTAGGAAATGTGATTCAAATTAAGTTGGAATTGTAAAGCTTCCAGGAGCCCTATGTGATGCGAATTGAAATTTTTCAATGCCTGTAGTCCCCTTAGCTTCTGTAAATGACAGTCGAGGTGATTTCCTTGCCAAAATAAAGTGACATTGCAAAGTGGGATGTAGGAATGAGCACATGGCAAAAGGCAAAACAGAACACTACAGGGAAAAAAAATCAGCAGCAAGAGTGACAAACTGTTCCCTCATTTTCACATGGAAAGTAAATAGAAAGTTATACTGATATTGCACACAGATGCCTGAAAACTGTCTGGCTCATGCAGCAGAATTAGACACACATGGATACTTAAATCAACAGAATTTTAATGCATGGCTAAAACAAACTCATAATGACCGTACTATATCAGCTATGTTGCAGCTGTCTCTGGCTATCAAAGCTTCCTTTTCCTGACCTAAGGGAATGGTAGCTCACTTTTAAAATGTAAAATTAAAGAAAAAGGAGAATTCTTTAAAATATTGGGAATAAAAACCCCCCAAACAGTTGTGTTTTGGTCACAAACTAGAATTCAATGTCAGGTAATACACAGATGATCTGTTCATAGAAGGCCATCTAATTGCCTCCGCTTACATTGTGTGGGAGGGAACAGAAGGACCTGAAGCTTGTAAAGTACCTTATTCCTAGCTGCTGCTGCTTCCTAAGAGCAGTTCTGATTGAAGCAATTAAAGCAGACACAAAATGGGAGAGGGGAGGATGATGAAAAGTGTAACCATTTCGGGATAATGCAGTTTCTCATGTCCACACAATACATTCGTGCTTAGGAAGAGTATTGGACTGTGGGAGGGGTCTGGGTACAAAGAACTCTGGCTTTGCACGGGCAAGCAATGCTTTCATATCTGAGAACAGAAGAAAGAGGGTGGAGATGCACGGGATCTTCCTTCTCTTATTATGCAGACTTACAGCTCACACTCCTTCCCGTTCTTCACAGCTCCTAAACTAGGCATGGGCTTACGGTGAAGCTTAGGGGGTTTCTGCCTTCTTCCAGTTCCTGCTGCAGGAGCTGCCAGGGCTGGGCAAGACAGTTCTAGCTCATTTCTGCCTATCCAGGTTGCACTGCATCATGACTTGTAACCTGCTGGCTTCAGAGAGGTGATGCCTCAGGTATGTAGGGCTATCAGTTACCTTGTGTCTTTTCCAATTACATTTCTGTGAAAAAGAGTGCTATGCCACAGTTTTTTAATGGTTCTTTCTGCCAATATGTAACATTTATTCCCTTCTACGCAGAACAGAAGTAAATAAAATGGAATGTAAAAGCTCACAGGCTTAGACGTCAATGAAATTTTCTCAGAACAATTGTCTGGTCCATGAATAATCATATCTCGTCTGTTTGACCTGATAACACCATCTAGTTACATCCCATTTGTCTCACTAAGCTCATGAAGGAAAGGGAAAAATAGAAGCTTCTGAAAAAGAAAATCAAGGCCAGATGACTCCAAACAACATTTTGTACAAGTATGAACACTTCTCATTTTGCCTGTCTTAAACCAGTGTAAATGATGCAGAATACTAGTAGGGATCAGATATTTCCTGCATCCAGTATTTATAATCCAAAGTGTGAGTCTTTTGGCACAGCCAGAACATGCTAGTCAGGAAAAAAGTTAGGTGTAGTAAAGGTACTCAGGGGAAAAATGCTCAATAGGTATTGAGATTGCTTTGAAGGTAGGAGTTGCCTTTGAATGTGGAAGAGTGTAAGTTAGTAAATTCATAGAAATTTGTCTGCTTCATAATGTTTTTCACTAGAGACTTTGCCTCCTTACTTACATAGCAGAGTTTCGTGCAGTTTTGACATAGACTCGAGCTATGCACATGTAACATTGCTCTGGCTTCTTCAGATCTCGTTCCCTGATATTTAAACGTGCTCTTACTTTGTGCTGATATTTTCTATAGCAACTAGAAGTACTTACCTGACCCATACTGTTACAACCATTTGCTTGAGAGGCATCCTCTCATTTCAGTAACTTTTATTGTCGAATTGCACTGAGGGGGAAGGACTCTTTACAGGTATATTTGGAACCAGAAGATCTTGTGCTATGAGATGATGATTGCGATGAAGGTAATAATAGCTTATGGAGATGGATGTTTACAAAATAGTGGCATTCCAATAGTGAGCAAGCCAGTAAGAAAAGAAAAATGTAAGATCTTTACAGATAAGCAAGTTAAAACCAAATCTTTTGCACAGCTTTTAAGAAAGTAATTTTAACAGTGTGTGTGCTTTTTCTAGGGGAAAAGAAATTAGCATACTAATTGTAAAGCAGATTCTTGGGTTAATTATCCTTATTAGTTAATAAGGATATAACTGGACATCTCATTGAAGACTGATTTTTTTACATTTCCAATATGATTACATTAGGAAAGAGATGGAGAAAAGTTTTTTTGATATCCAGTTCCAAATTCACAAATTATTGCCTAGTTTCCAGACCACATATATTCCAGACCCTTATATAAACTCCAAGTTGACTTGGAAATTAGGAAAGAACTAATGACAGCTGCCTTTTCCTTATAGGGAAGTTTTCTTAGCAACCTACACTAGGTGCTGTTGTGGGTCTCAAGTAGGGGCTTGAATATCTCACACTTTTCAATGTTGTTTTTCCCTGAAGGCAGTGATTACCATCCCTTTTATTGACAGAAGACTCTGACAGAGAATGGTGATAGGCCAAAATCAATCAAAGTCTAAGACAGACTGCCTTCTAATTCCCTGACCATGACACCAGGTCATGAACTATCTTTCCTCACTCATATAGCCAGGTCAAGATTTGCTGAAAGTACCAAATTCCAGTTGGTTCCAGTGTAACAGTCTCATTCCAAGAGTTGTAACTATTTCAGATTAGTCATTCATCATACCACTAAATTGAAAATGTTAGAAATGAGCTGAGGAACAACTGCTGCAGAGAATAATGTTATATTAGAAGTGCCATATCAAGTGAAACTGCAAGTGTTGACCAAAATACAGATAAGGCTGGAAACAGCCTTTACTCATCTATGAAATCAATGATAGAAGGGCTGAACTTTTCAAGGCCACTGGGAACCGTGATGGCCATCCAGCTTTAACCACTCACAAAGACACAGTGCAGAATCTGGACAGTTGAAGAAAATTATTCTGGAAAAGAATAACAGTCCAAACTCCAGTAGTCCAGAGAATAATTTAAATATCTTGGAAAAGATAAGTTCTTTCCTGAGTACAGCTGGAATAGATTATAGACTTGGTCACAATTCCTTGGAAATTCTTGCAGCCCCTTCTTTATTGAGAAAATTAGCTTACAACCCTGGAAATGTGCAAAAACATTCCCCATTTTGTGTTTCCCTTGCACCAATTCCAGCTTTATATGTTTTATCATTGTTATCAGGGTAGATGTGATTACCTTCTCTGTCGAAAAAGCTTACATTATAGATGAGGTCCCTCAGTGCACCTCCTTTCCTGCCACTCCCTTTGTTTTCCTCTAGAATCTGACATTGCACTGAGTGACCTTCCAAGTCTCCCTGAAGACAGAAGGAAGGTTGAAGCTGCTGGTTCCAGACAAGGGGCTGCTGCCTTTGTTAGGCTGATGGGGTTAAAGCTTTGCATCCTGAAGTAGTGCAGGGGTAGAGACGGTTCCCTTTTGTAAGAAGGTGGTGTCATCCTTACAAAGTTACAAAATCAGACTCCTTGTTTTTTGGTCTCTATCCTCACTTCTGAATGGAGAATGGACGAGTTAGTCTTTGCCTACAGCCCTTCTACAACAGTGCTGATGTGAGGCACAGTGGCTACAAGCTGTGGCAGTGAAGTGCTTGCTCCTGCTACCTGTGTGGCTAGTAGGCTGTTAGAGAAAGGTGAGCTAGTGTGAAGGGATGTGTAAATTCAGGAAGGGTTTTCAAGCTGTATTCTCTCTCATGGGCTCTGAAAGAAAGGGAGGGAGGGAGGGAGGGAGGGAGGGAGGGAGGGAGGGAAGGAGGAAGGAAGGAAGGAAGGAAGAGGGAGAGAGATAACTTCTCTCAAAAAGTTGATATTGGCGGTCCCTTTGGTGTTTGCCTTTCCCCATTTGCTGTATATGAAATTCTGGTGTTTCCCTTGGATTTTTGTGTCCTGTATGTCGTAACATTCAGCATACCTTATGAATTTGGATCCACAGATACTCATGAAATCTGTAACAATGCAGGATAATCTATATGGGCTTTTATAAAATCCAAAGCATTGAATAAACCTTCTTCCAAGAATAAGACAGTCAGAAGGATGCTTGGTCTTTTCAACTGTGGGAACAGCTAGAAAAAAAAAGGCAATTTACTCTTGTGAAAATCCTTGGTCATTACTAGTAACGTTTACTAGTCTGGAAAGCAATAGTTTCATTGTGACCAGCTAATATTCCTTTTTTGTTATCTAAGAAACTGATGATTATTCAATATGCTTTACTGCATCTCTTTTCAGTCTTCTCTGTGTATGCTGTATTTCCAGTCTAAATAAGGAGAAGGTCGTGTTTTCCATTGCAGAACTAAAGATTATATAGATTCCATCATTCCATCTCTAATTAGCCACATTTTTAATACATTGCCAAAAAGATAAAGCGAAAAGGCATGACATTATTCTAATCCCTTGGAGTATTTTCTCATGTTGACATGAGTCTTTTGTGCATTTTTTTTAGTCACCAAACAGCTGATATTGAAAGGGCTTTTTTGCAGGACATCTGTACTATCACCCGTACTGGCTGAAACATCCATAAGGGGTTGCTAGGTAGTTCAGCCTTGCATGTATGGTATCACAGTGATTCTGTGGCGTCTGTGAATAGCTGAACTGTAGTTTTTATTAAAAAGGACTGAGTCATTTGCACTCAATTTGTATGATGTTAGCCAACCTTCATTTTTTTTCCTCACAACATCTCTGGACATCTTATTTCACTGTATTCGTTTTTCACTTTAATGTACCTAACTGAAAATATATCAGGACCAGGGATCTGAAACTAGTTCATCTTGGTTATTTAGGCCGCACCATTTAATTTCATAGACTGAAAGGAAATGATATAAGGTTGTATTTGTTCTCTGATTGGATAAGTATATGAGCACTTATCAAATAAACAGCTACAGAAGCAAATTTACATGCATGAAATTGAAATTTGTTTTGCCATGAACATAAACTGTGTACAGAAATTAACTCCAGGTGGGTGAAGAAAAGCATAGCTGGAGGAGATTCAGCTACCAACATGAGTCTGCATCCTACTGGCGATTTATGCAATATCCTCTTAGCTTGACTGTCTGTTCTCTTGGTTTCATTTCCCCCCCCACCTGAAGTCTTCCCTGCTGCATCGTAAGCTCATTAATTCATATGCTTCACTCATTAATTAATGACTAGAGTTGTGCAAACCACCCATTTTTTCCGGTTTAGCTGCATAGCAAAAATCTAAGCAGAGTCACATAAATTAATGGCGGGGGAGGGGAAGCAGTTTAGACTGAACCAAATCCTGGTTTCCTCCTTTGTTGCAAAGAAAACTGAAAAATTAGGTTTTGCTTAAATCATTCCAAGTGAAATGAAACAAGTTGATCAATGGGGCTTACTTGAGACACCTGCAGTAAAAACCAAACCAAAACAAAAGAGATATGAAGTGAAATTTTCACAAGACTGAGATGCTGGTGGTGATGTCCCCTGTTTGCATAATAGCTGTTGGAGTGCAGAGTGGCTAGGGTATCCAGGTGGTGAGGCATCTCCGCCCATCTCAACACGAAGAGTCTGATCAGGACCCTGTTCCCTATTCAGAGGCTGCGGAGCCTTTGGAGCTAACAGGGATGCTTCTTGATAAATATTTGTATTTCAGTGGACTGGAAAGTGAAAGCCTCATATGACAATGAGCAGTATGGTGAGAACAGGCACCATATCATGATTCTGAATGTATCTAATGTCAGATTGTATGAGAGTTATTATTACTGTGATATCCAGTGTATTTTTTGCATCATGCCTATATAGTGTGTACCTGAAGAAGTGCTGAAGTAGAGGAGCCCTAGCCAAGAGCTCCAGTCTTTGGTAACCTCAGCTATGGCCTTCTGACCCCACCCTGATCTGACAGCCAGGCAGGACCAAACACCGTGCTGCAAAAAGCAGGGAGAGAAAGGGTGGAAGGAACCTGTGGGATGCTTGGACTATTATAACTCAAGGTCACACAGCTTGTTTTATACAATTCACACATACTGAAGGTAGCTACCTGAGACATCACAAGAGAAGGGTAAGTGGACAGATTTCTTTTTTTGGTTATACAAAATATCAGAGTATTCCTGATACTTTCTTATCCGGTCACCTTTTTAATATCATTGTTCTACACATGAAGTCTAAATCTACTCTATGAAGGATAACACGAGAAGATTATTTAATAACAGAATTTTAAAAAAAAAATCAGTCAAGTGACCTATTGACATGCCTTACACAACACTGAACACAACTTACATTGTGTGTGTTCTGTTGTGACAAATAAAATTCTCTTTGTTAGAAATCCACTGAAATGCATGAAAAAAAGCAAAACTGAGAAGTCTTTGAAAATTGCAATAAAGATTAGGAAACAGTGCAGTGAGGTAATGAGAAACATTTAAAAATGGAGTGCACTGTACTTTGGAAGAGAACAGTCCCTGCCTTTAAAATCCTGGGTCCTAATGAAGGGCTTTAGTGTCACTGTGACTTAGTAGATAGCCTTCTGCCTCTGGGACTGAAAGTTTTTGGCTCAGATCCATTTAGTGCATTACTGGGGAAGTTGTGCACATCAAGAGGTCATGTTTCGGGTGAGATGTGAAACGGAGGTGGCCACAAAATATTTCAACATCTTGCAGTCTCTTATTCCTGTTCTGCTTTCAGATACAGTTCTGTATTGTCCTCTGTTGCTCCTCAGCCTACCAAAGTGCATTCAGAAGCAGAGGTTATTTCTGAAGACAAATAGGATAGTCTCTCTTTCTCTTGGATGCTCCATGCCTTTGCAGAGGCATAGTTCATAAAAAGTTCACTGTTCTATTTATTTTTATTCTTCTTTATACTGTGGTCATCAGTATCTCAAGTGCTTCAGCTTCCTTTCTGGGATGGGAAATTCTCCAAAGTAACCCTACCCCAACATTCATTCCCCCTTATTTTCCAAGAACCTCTGTACATCGCATTGTCTGTGCAGATTAGGGGTCATGAATAAATCTAGGAATATAACACTGATTAAGGTCCTTTTGTATCAGTCCTTCCATGTTTTTACCATATTCTACCACCATAATTCTGAGGATATTCTCATCTGTGTGCGTTGCTGCAGCAATGAGATCAGTTGTGACAGCGAGTGATATCTAAATTGGGAGTGGGGGAGGTGTGAAGTTCCCCTGTAGGTGCTCTTGGGGATTTCCAGTGAATGTTTTCCTTGGGTGAATTTCTCAATTTCATTCAAGAAATAAGGCTTCTTTTCATGTAGAGTGGCAGCAGAGTGTGTCTGAGGGTGCCCTTGTCAAGTGTGCCGAGGGATGACCTGGAGCAGTGAGAACCTGCCCGGCATGCAGCAGGAGGAGTCCAGGTTGCAGAAGGGCAGGGACTGGAAAAGAGCCCAGTGTCTGGTCTGTGGGATCATGGTTGGAAGGCCAGCTCTAGCTGCAGCACCCTAGAAAAAACAGGATCTTTACAGACGGGCAATTTTAGTTGTGTAGAGTCCTTCCGTGTAGTTATCCAATAGAGAAAACGTGAAAATCTGTGCCAGCAGTTAGCCTGCTGGGACACGCAGCGGGGAAGAGTGTGCTTAACAGGCAAACACAGCAGCAGGCAGCCAGGAAGGGCTCAGCATGGAGGGACAGCTGGATGACTTCACAAAAAATGTGTCCCAGCCTGGAAACAAGAAGTGGGTGTATATGCACTGCTAGTGCCAAGAAAGAAGGTTAGGGAAATTAGAAGAATGGGCTTAAATCTCTGTTGCTGTTTCACTGGTTGGGTGGGCAGGAAAAGGGTAAAGATAGGAAATTGGTGGAAAAGAGGTAGGAACAGAAGCCTTGTGGCCTAGAGCCTGGGCTTCAGATTAGATTTAGGAAAGCCAAATTCTGCTTTTGTGTTTTCTGCTGACCTACTACTTGGCTTTTGGATTCATGATGTCTTGGTGGCTCTGTTACTCCTCTCTCACTTGCCTTGTCTGATTAGACAGTATGAAAGCCAGCGGCAGTCCCTAAGGGCTGTTTATTTGTACACAGCCAAAGACAGCAAAACCCCGGTCATAACTGTGGCTCGCAGGCAATGCATTAGTATACATTTGGCTAATAACAACAACAAAAAACATAGAAACATGTTCAAAAAGGGTTTTCCTCCATTTTGTATGGAAATTTCCAAAGGCCATTAGTATGACACAGGCTCAGGCCTGACTACCATAGTGTGAGACATAAGGACTCCGTCCCGGGGTTGGCAGATAAGCTGAAGCCCTGTGTGTTTTCACTTGCTCTCCTGTCCTGATAAGTGGGATTCATCTCACCTGACTTTAGGGTCTAGATGCAGTTGCATGACCAGAGGTATCTAGGTCTGTTTGGAGCTGTTGGACACTGTCATAAAATTCTCCATAATGCTGGTAAGTTTGAGCCAGGAGTTACAAGAGACTTATGCCTCCCTGAAATGTCTGTAGGAGGCTCAAGGGGGTATACCACAGCACCTAAAATGACACTAGACATCTATACTGAGGCAATTGTAGTTGTGCACTGGGGATCTGTATCTGAAGTAATCATCCTGCTCTCCTTTAACAATGAAGGTCTAATCAAAGAAACTTTATTGACTACCTCAGCAGACGATGAATCGCATCTAAACTCCACTGACTGCATTACCTGGATGTCTATTGACAATAAAAGATCTGTGATCACTAGTTCAGATGTGCATGCCTGCACTGTGAACATCCCGAGTGAGACTGTCATCTGTGCTCACCAAATACAAAACTAAAGTATACATTTCAGAGTAGAGAGTGGGGTGTTTATGCTTGTGGCCTGAGGAAGAATGTGTATTGGTATTTAATTCCCATACTTTTTGCCTGGTTAAGCAGATACATGGTTTGTTGCAGAGTTCTGTAGACACATACCTCATTAAGCAGAGTGAGAGCTTCCACTGAGAAAGGGCAGGGTCACAGGTTAAAATTAGTTTAATGTGTATTTTCACATATACTGCTGGTATCAACAGGCACTCCAGGTTCGTGCCAATGTCACTTACTTTTACTTACACATCAGAGCAACACAAGGCCCCCCCCACCTAGCAGGGTGCTGGGTGAGATGTGCGAAGGTCAGTTGGCCAAAAAGCTACCTGGGATGAGCCTTTGAATACAGATGTTCTTCAACAGTAAAGCCTCCAAGAAGGGTTTCTGTGAAGGAGGGAATTTTTTTTTCTTTTTTTTTTTCTCCTCCAAAAGAATTTGTTCGTCTTCCCCCACTCTTGTTTTGCCAGGCTGGCAGGATTACTCACTTTCATCCTTTTCTGAGCAACCCAGAGAGCCTTTCCTCAAGCCTGCATGTCTGCAGGAGGCCAATGCTTGGTGGGTGCCTAAAGAGCTCTAGCCTTGCTAGTCCCCTCATCCATCAGTACCACTTCTCCAGTGCTGCATTAATGGAGACAGCCTGCTGGGGGACAGGGACAGGGACACTGGAGCTGGGGCTGCCTAGGATGGTGGGAAGGGCTGGGGGCATGAGGCTTCTGGTTGCTTTGCACCAGATTTGGTGGGAGGAGAGCAATACTAGGATGTGTCTGAAAAGGAAACCTTGGCGTATCTGCACAAAGAGACAGAAAATACTGAGGCAGATGGGACTCCAACATCCATGACGGAAAGTGAAGACCAGTCAGTCCTAACTGGGAACTGATTTGTTATGGGGGCAGGATGGTTGATACAGAAAGTTTGTTTTTCAAAACATTTTTCAACCTGCATTTGTTTGCATTTAGTTTTGAACCAGATTGCACTTGCAGAGCAGGGTATGTGTTTGAACTCTACTGAAAGCCTGCAGCCAACAAGGGAGATAAAGGCATTCTGTTCCTCATGCCATGCAATAATAGGGAAGACATTAATAATGCTGAACTGAAAAATAAACCCTCTGTTAAGATAGCTTTATGCAACAATAACAGGAGCCTGTTCATGAGCTCAGTGTACACTCTGTTTACTAGGTACACTATGTACAAATTACACAAACTTGCTCAAACCCCTGGAATTACAAAATTCACAAGCTAATTAATCAGAGCTTGACAACACAGCAGAGACCACTTCACCTCACATCCAGCGTCAGAGAAGGAAGATAATTTCGTCATGCAGGCACAAGCCTGTGCTAGAGGACAGCTGGTTTTGACTCCTAGCTTTGTTCAGTCAATTCTGCTTCAGTTCTCATGGGAATAATATTTCTGATTGACCAATATGTCTGTGTTAATAATTAAAATTTGAAATTGGGGGTGGGGGGAAAGCAGGAGTAGCTTTTGAAATAGATGAATACTTAGCCCAATCTGGAATTAATTTCTGGACTATCTATATGTTTCTGTAATATAAATAATTACACATCATGTACAACACAAGAAATTGGATGATTTACAGCTAGTGCAGAGGCAACATGATCTGTAAAATAAAGTGAGTCTCAACTTGTCTTCAGGGTTTCTCCTAGGACTTTTAGACTTTTTTTTTTTTTCATTTCTTGAAGTTCAAATCATTTGTAAGACCTGTGAGATACACTCCCTGTGTATGATATTTTGAACTTCTCAGTTTCCATGGAACTGGGTAAGTTGCTCTTTATAAGCCAAATGGGACAGCAGGAGTATTTTCAGAAAGAGGTCCTTAGCCAGTAACTACACTAAAAAACAAGGAGTTGGTTAATATTTTATGTGGTGATCATAGATTGGCAGGCTGAAAAGCAAATCTGTGCATAAAACTAAACCAAAGCAATCAATCATACAAGCTCTGTAAAGCATATTTATGACGTTGTGGAAAATCTGAAACAAACTGAAATCCTCTTGGAGAGCAACATTATGGGGTATCCTGTCTTTCATAAAATTTTGCCACGTTGGCCTCTCCAGAGATCTCAGGCTTGCATGAAAAAGATTTTGTCATTATCCTTAGCTTTAGTTTTAGGCTGTTTTGTTCAGTCACTGTGCTCCAACATTAACCACAGCAATGTGAAGCATGAACATTGCTGCATATTGTGAGCTCTGTAACAATAGTCAACATTTGCCTGTATCAGAGATTTTAAAGTTGTGATTGTTTTCTGTTTAATGAAACATCTCAAAAACTTACAGATGCTACAATTATCTCATGAAAGCCTGTAATAAAGTTAAATGCATATGTGACTTGGAAAACCCAAGCCTTTGATAGAAGTTCACAATTTTTAAAGCATGTTAATGATATTTTTGTTTTCTCTCTCCCTCTGTCAGAGGTGTACCTAGCCAGACCTAGGGTACCAGCTATGTCTGGGTATGAAGAAGGATATGAAAAGACTTGATAAATGTTTTAAGAACTGACATATTTCCACATTTTTCTTCTGTAAAATATATGGCCTACATAGAGTAAGTGATGGAGCAAGGCAGAAAAAAAGCTTTACTGGCACAACCTTTATATAACTCTCTAGTGTCATTTGTTTCTATATATTTTTAATGAAAAATGGAATATGAACTGAATTTTATTGCCTTTTTGAAATAGCAGCATATGGAATTTTGTTCAGCCTTATATTGTCTGAAATGCAAGATCAAACTCTGTTTTAGGTTTCCTTTCTAAAGATGCTTTCAAAAAGGCTCAGTGGTGGAAAACATCTTTCAAAAACATGTATTTGTAAAGGGAAGATTCTAAAGGGGTTGGAGTCTTCATGCATGTTAACATATCATGTTGTTAATATCATAGCATTTTCATGTAAAATAATAATAAGGAAAACATTCTTAATTTCTCAGCATTTTTTTCCTCTTTTCTGTAAGAACAGATTGCTATTCTCCTGTCTGCACTGAACTTGCACCAGCTGTATCAGAAATTCAGCACAGGAAAAGAAAAAAGGTTATTTACCTTGCAGATCCAACAGCAGAAAGCACTCCTCAAGTCTTTGGCTAGAGACGATCAATATAAAGAAGGGCTAGTGTCAGGTTATGTAACATTAGATGATGGGGTCACACATTAGGAGCTATTCCAAAAAGAAAAAGGTTTATAAAGAAGGAAGAAAAGAATGAGATGTACTTTCCTAGCCCTAAGTTTTGCAAACTAAAGGTACTGCTTCTTTTCTAAGTCCAGCCTGCTAGGATTTTCTAAAATATCACATTTTGATGCTTTAGCTTACAGCTCGATGCTTCATAAATCTGGTTTTCTAGATGATGTCCTTTTTGACAATGACTGTTTTGCAAATTTCTCTACAAGAGTGTAAAATACTGAGTTTAACTTAGATGTGGGTATATAGCTTCTTTGAGGCCTAACATATTTCTAAAAGACTCTCAGCTGGAAGTAGTAGCAGCTGCTGAAGAAAATGGAAAAGACCATCAAGATCTATTGCACAAAAGAAGAGAATATGATCAGACTACTATAAATAGCGTAAGGCTGCTAGGAGTCTTGCTAATCTTCTCCTGTCTCAAGGCCCTTTTCCCCCCAAGGAATTTGAGAGAGAGAAGGAGTAAGGTAGGGAGGCAAAAATGTGATTAAACTGTTTAAATAGCAAAATAGGTTTTGCCATGGAAAATGTCACTGTCACTAAAAAATTGAAAAAAAAATCCCTTGATAGAGAAGCATAGGTCAATTGAAATAGTTTGTGGCCACAGAACCTCAGGGTGGAGGTTTGGTTATACCTATCTGCGTTCCCTGACAGCCTCACTAGTTCAGTGACTCTGAGGCATATTATGATGGCTGCGAGGGACTGTGTTTCCTCATGGTGCTTCATGGAAAGTGTGGTCCAATTTGGAGATACAGACTGTGGAAGAAAATGGGACTGTGACTCATTTCCCTGTGATGGCCTTGAGTAGCCGTAAGAGCATTCATAAGTTAATAAGTATTGTTTGGTTTTGTAGCCAGCATAATAAATTCGGACTTTTGGCTAAAAGAAGGCTTCCATGAGGAAAGCTCTGGTTTTTTTTATCCTTAGTCATGTCTCAGGTTCTCGTTTTTGTTATTTGGATGCATTAGTGCCATGTCTGGGGTTCAAATGTCCTGGTTCTTTATGACTTTAGCTTCCTGGTGACCATTGACATGGATCCTGCCCACCTCACCCAGCAGCTCTCATCTGCATTAGGTATTCGTCCTTACACTAGTATCCATGAAGAAAAGAAAAAGCACAGTGTGGCAATGATTTGCAAAGACTGACAAAACACTGAAGCAATATTTCACACACCCCTCAGATCAAGAAAGAGAACTGAATTTCTGGAGGGAGCAGTAGCCATCTAACTAATTGCTTTAAGCAAAAAAACCTCACTGTCAAGGTCAGTCTAAAAACACAGCGAGGCAGGGTATATTTTATTACATGGAACCTCTCAGTGTTTTAATTTGATTATGTTATTAGTTCCATGTAAGTGTATTAACTGAAAAGGCACGATTAGCTGAATAAATTTCAGAAGGCTGGTGTTAGCAGTTCGAATCCAGAGACCAGTTTTTGCCTATGAAGGCGAGAAATCAAAATTTAAGGTGGAACTTCCCAGAAAAGACACCTGAAAAATCTATTGTGGGAAAGGAACACCTGTGGGATTTCTGCTTTTCCAGACAGAGGAAAAGCCTCTTTGGTCAAATGACAAGAAAAGGGACAGTTAAGAGAGTCCTTTGAAGGTCAGATCAACCTTGGAAAATTAATCTGGAGAACATAGCTCTCAACAAAATTTCCAGTAGCAGAGAGCAGCCCTGTCATGAGGCCCTGTCTGAAAAATCTTTGTATGCTGACAACTGATGTTCACATTAAAAAAAAACAACAAACCAACCGAAACCACACAATGTTTATTTTGATACTTTAAATATAAAGAAAGTTGACTCTGCTTCAGAGTATATTTGAAGACTTCAAAGGTTAAGACTGAAATTCCATTAGACCACTATTATATGCTTTTGAACACTTTAAAGACAAACACTTCTTCAACAAATAAAAGCATGCTGCTGTGGACCCAGATATTCCTTCTTTCTTTTTCCCTCTGCCTCTCTTTACACCTTTGGGCATTCAGCTGCTCTTTATGTTACTCTTAGAATTTGAGCTAATCTTCTGATTTTAAATGTCATCACTGCAGAAAGAAAAAGCTGAGAACATTGGGAATTAGAGAGAATACATCTGTCTAGACACCAAAAGGCAAGCACTGATTGGGCGCGATGTTGGAGAAAGTAAACATTTTTTCAGTGATGCAAAGGAAGAAAAGCTGGACCTATGTAGGAATTCTGAATCTGAATTCTCTCCGTGCCAGGAGGCACACAAGGCGCGAACATCATTCTTCCACTTCGATTGGTCTGCGGCTGCGTGCTCTGGAGTCCAAGGGCCACAGCGCAGTCCTCTGTTGGTTTTTTCCTCAAGACATGACCGATCCAGTTCCATCTCCTCCTCCTCACTTCATTACTGATTTTCTCCATCTCCGAAAATTGATGCTCGTTGTTTCTGCAACTTTTTTTTTTTCCCGGGAGGAGGTAGTTGGCCTCCTGCCCAACCCCCATGACTTGGAGGGCCAGTGGTTTTTCTGTCAGGGTGGCCTCCCCTTAGGCTGCGTTGGTTCGTGGCACCTTCTTCAATTTTATCCGGTGCACCCTCCAGAGAGGGATCCCCTATCCACCACCCAGGGGACGTGCCTTCTAGCCGTGCAGCCCCAGCCGAAGGCCTATGTAGGAATTGCATATAACTATATCTATGGTTGTGCTCTTCTAGGGTGAGAAAGGTCTCCTGATGTGATGAAAGCCTTGATGTTGTCTTTGACTTCCTATTTGCAAGAGGTGTTACGATGTCTTGGTTTCAGCTGGGATAGAGTTAATTTTCTTCTTAGTAGCTGGTATAGTGCTGTGTTTTGGATTTAGGATGAGAATAATGTTGATAACACACTGATGTTTTGTTTTTTGCTGAGTAGTGTTTATACTAGTCAAGGACTTTTCAGCTTCCCATGCTCTGCCAAGCGCACAAGAAGCTGGGAGGGGACACAGCTGGGACAGCTGACCCCAACTGACCAAAGGGATATCCCATACCATATGACGTCATGCTCAGCATATAAAGCTGGGGGAAGAAGAAGGAAGGGGGAGACGTTCGGAGTGATGGCATTTGTCTTCCCAAGTAACCGTTACGTGTGATGGAGCCCTGCTTTCCTGGGGATGGCTGAACACCTGCCTCCCGATGGGAAGTAGTGAATGAATTCCTTGCTTTGCTTTGCTTGTGTGCACGGCTTTTGCTTTACCTATTAAACTGTCTTTATCTCAACCCATGAGTTCTCTCACTTTTACTTTTCTGATTCTCTCCCCCATCCCACCGGGGCAGAGTGAGCGAGCGGCTGCGTGGTGCTTAGTTGCTGGCTGGGGTTGAACACAGGACTGCTCAACCTTGGTGCTGCTGGCAGAGGCCATGTTCCCCTCCAAGCCTGAGCTGCAGGGCTTGCAGAAGGGACAGCAAGGCGGAATGGGGTGATGTGGTAAGAAAATACTTTCCCTGAACATAGGAGAGGTCTCCAAGGGGAGGAGGCAGGCACACAGGATGAGAAGACAGGGAGAGAAACTGGTGTCCCTGGGCCAGCAAACGTGGCAGCAGTTCTGTCTCTCCAGCCCAGTGGGCTGTTCCTAGCTGGGATGTGAGCAAATCTAGCCCTGAATGCTTCCTGGTGGCCAGGACCCAGTGTAAGATTTTGCTGCGAAAGGCTCTGTTCCCACTTTCCTGAGAGGTGAGAGGACATGTCAGGAGAGATTCTTTGCCTCTTTCAGTTTAATGTGAGGTGCTGTAAGTGAATCAGACACTTCAGAATCTCTTTCACAATGGCACAAATCACAAATGTCCGCTTATCCGATCTTGTCTTCCCCTCCTGTGTCTTCTGGATGAGTTGACTTTTCATTTCAATGCAGAAAGAATTATATCTGTGCTACCTGGTTTTGTACCCTGATTTTGTCCCATTTGGACTTGGATTTTCATTCCAGTTGTTCTGTTTGCAGGAAAAAATGCAAGCAATAATGTCCTTAGGACAACTTACTTCTCTTACCAATTTTAGGGTTACATTGTTGTAAGAAATCATTGATTGGACCTTGGTTATGCAATATGTGGGACAAACACCTGTCAAGGAAGAAATTGTTTGGTTACCTTTGAACTTGATTGCCTTTGTCCAGGAACAAGTGTTTTGGGAGATAATGATCCTGAGTTGGTTTTGCATCCATCAGATAGGTAACTTTGACACTTATATTTACCTATGGGAAAGCTATGAAGGGCTGGGACTATATTACAGAGACATAAGTGAATGAAAAGCAAAGCAAAGCTGTAGAAACAGAACAATATGCACCAATCACACTACTGTGTTACTGCCCAAAGGAAGAACATGTGCATATATAAAACTATGCATTTAAAAAAGGTTATAAAAATAGCTTACATCATCATGCTTTGGCCTCTGAGGAGGCAAAGAAAAAAATTGCTTGGATCTCCCTGTCAGACAGGCTATGAAATACTGGGTGGGAAGGCATCATTGGTAGCCAAACTGAAGTCATGGGTTTGCCCTTAAAAGATGGTTCTGCAAGCTCTCACTGTTTCAGGAAATCCTGTTGAAATCATTGTGATCGTTACCATCAGTCCTTATTTACAGAACTAGACAATTTGCTATAGCACAGGAAATTCTTTATGGTTTGTGTGTTTATTGAAACTACTATGATGTATATAAATTGAACTAAAAGCACACCAGTCACTGTTATGAATACAACAGATCAAACTATTCATTATGAATTACACTTACTATAAACTTTGCTTTTGTACTGAATAAAGAACTACCAAAATCCCAGGAGTGAAACAATTTAATGCCCCTTCCTCACCCAATGATCCTTTCTGTAGCTTATTTTAAGGTTAGTTATTAAACTCTAAGCAAACACTTGACTGCTATTTTTGGAGTATGAGAGAGAGCAGGCTGTAAGGAGTTATAGCTGTGAGCAAAGGTTCTCTGGACTGGCCTTTAACTGTTTTTCAAGCTTACAGAGACATACACCAGTCGGCACATTGTCAAATGTCCTCTTCTGACTCAGCTGGAAGCGAGAATGAGACTTTGACGTTTCAAAACAGCCCATCATTGCATAAGGGAAGGAAGATAAGGTGCTGCTCTGGGCCACTATTCCAGGGTCAAGTCCTACACCTGTGCTGTTTTACAAAAGGCTTTTCCAAACAGACAGAGATAGTAGCTGACAATGAAAGAAACTGGAAGATTTTTGTCAAATATTTCCCACTAAATATTATAAAAGAAATGGGCTAAAACTATTTCTGGGGACTTCATTCCCAAAGATTACAACTTTAGAGAGCTTTGATCCCCTAGAAATAAAAGTAAAAATGGATGTACCAGCTCTAACATAACTTTCAATGCATTAGAATAATTTTTAAAGCTGAAGAAACAGTGTGAAGTGTCTTACATGACAAAAAAATTAATACTAATACTTGAAAAATGAATAAAACAGATATAAATTATTAAGTTATTGGAAATCAATAAATATGTTAATTACTAAAGCTCCAAAACCCATCAGTCTTGTAGGAAGGTGCAGTCTTATATAATATGTTCAAATGCAACATTGCCCACAACTGATTAGCTAGTTTAAGTCCAGACCTTTTGAATGCTATAATATAGTAAGATTTACTTGAAGAAAAGGCACAGTTAATTTCTTATCACTGGCAGCTTTCCGTTGCAAGAAAATCTATTTTTCTGCCTAAGGACTGTAGCTGGTATGCCAAAGACTTTATATTTTCTAGCATACTTCTTTGAGCATTGACATTAATGCTCTGATGCATTCTTGTAAAAATTCAGGAACTGATCATAAAGTTCAAATGAAATACTTTTCCTTTGGAAATGCAAGTTTCTCCGGAAGAAAAACAGTTTATGGTAAAATGTCAATTTCCATTGAATTTAGTTGGGGAAAAAAATCCAACTGATTGGTCTCAGAAAGTAAAAATACATTAACAATTATGATATGGCATTTTTTCAAATCTATAGCAAAGAATAATATAAAAAGGAATTCATAGAATATTATAAATTTATATCCTGCTTTTGCTATGAGAGCATGTTGAAGAAAGCCTTTCATGCAGAATCAAGTAAGGTTTCTTTAAGATACAAAGTTCAGATGCCCCTGAATACTTGTACAATTCCAGGTTGTGGGGAATATATTTCCACCTTCTGGCAAACCCTAATCCGAGTCTCAGGCTGGTGCCTTAACTCACCTCCTCTGCACACTCTTAAGCCTGATATCCCAAATCTGTTTGCCTGCTGGCCAGCCCAAAATCCACAAGCTGAAGGGAGGGCTGCTTCACACCGATGGGCACTGCAACCGTGCTTGGGAAAGACGCCTCAAAGCAAGGCTGTTCCAGGTACCACCTTCTCACCTCATTGCAGGCTTCCTTTCAATTTCTTCTCATTGGCAGTTGCTACCACAGGGTTTTTCTGCTGGAGTAATACACTGCTCCCACCACACAAGTTGAGTAATGACTGTTGAGGCAATAAAAAGACATACAATCACCTTAAAATTTGACATTATTTATTGCTAGCAGGTATCTTAAAAATAGGAAGCTCATGACTATGCAGAACAAAATAAGACTTGAACTTTTCTTATCACTAAAGAGAACTGAGTTGCCAGTAATCATGAGAAAGCCAGTGTGATGCAGTAAGGCAGTACCCTGAATTCTCTGATTCTTGTTGCCCCTTCCATATCCTTTGGTAACAAAGTGCCTCTTGCTTATCCACTGACAGCTGGCTCCACTTGTACTGACTTTTTGAACGCAGTCATCTATTAGTATCCAGCACAGCGGATGTGGCGAACACAAAGTTGCATTGGTGCATATCACTAATGGCATTGTCTGGTAATTGTCACATTTGTTGGGTATCCATAGTGAGCTGAATGTAGAGGATCCAAGCTCACAATCAGATTTTGGATAAAAAGTATGAGACTTAGTGTGCCACTAAGACACTAAATGTATCTGCCTAGATGTGGTTGTCTACGTTTGAGCGAGATGTCTAAGCTCTCATTACAGTCAGTTGAAATCTGGAGTGTGATTTACCTGTCTACACTCCAAACACTTGGGATACTGCCTGTTGTACCCACCTGGCTCTTGATACCAGTCAAGGAGGTGTGGGTCTCCCAAAGGTCTTTTCATATATAGGTAGAAGCCTCATGCAAACACCTCTATGTAGGTACTCAAATTCAGGTGTCTCAGGTCAGAGTGGAATGTCCTTGCCAGCAATCTTGGTGACAGTGACATAGGTAACAGATGCAGAGTAAAAAATTTCCCTTCAGCTGGAATTCATGCATAGTCACTCTACCTGCTTAACCAAACATACATATTCTTACGGTCAAGTAGTATTCTCAAATTCATTGTTTTCTTTGAAATTCATTGTTTTCTTTGACACTTTTTTCTAATTAACCCTCTCTAATGGAAGCTGTTCAGAACCCAGCCCTCTGAAGTGATAACAAATAACTTCATGCACAGCCAATGTGTGCCATGAAGGTCTTTGAGTCTTTGTGTCTTCCCAGGACATTTGGTTTCTAGTCCTGCTGAAATACTATTCTGAGAAGTGTTACTCTGTTTACATACTTGAGTTTCAGTTCTACTATTTAATATAATGAGACACTTTTCAAGGAAGAAGCATGCAAAAAAAAAAAAGTAAAAATAAGTTTTATGTCCTCAACTTGAGGGTTTATATCACCCCCTAGTCTTTTTATTTTTTAGATCTTTATTATTGAAACTTTGGATATCCTATTCACCGATCAAAAGAAGGATGGTCACACTTGTAGGCACTCGCTAAGCTCTTGATTACCACAACCTTGGATACCTTTGCTCACTCAGACAACATGATTAATTTCATCTGAGATGATGAGTTGGGTGGTTCTCAGCCACAGCCAAATCATACCTAGTCACAGAGTGCTGAAATTGGCTGTTAAGGTGGGTCCAGACAAGCTTTGGCACAAAGCAGGATCATTAGAATATACCAAGGATTCAGTCTGTGTCTTTCCACTCCTCTCCACTGACTCAAAAAAGTAAAGTGAGCTTCATATAGTGTTGCCCAGTCAGAGGGTAAAAAGGTCTTTCTGTTGGGTGATGCTTAACACCCAAAGGTGCATAGGATGAAGTTATGCAAGGCAGCTGGACCAATTTTAAGACCAGTTGGGGACAGTCTTATTACTTCCTTGGCAAAATTAGTAGCACACTGTTAATGGTACTGAGAAAGTGATGAAAAAAGCTCATTTAGACAAATTACTCTGTGTCCCTCCTTGTTCAGTCCTGTTGGTCACTGCTCCATCTGGCAATGACCATCAATATGGTACAGATAGGTCTAGATGCAACAGTACATCGTCTTCTGCTGATAAATGCGAATAAGGCTTCTGCGGTTACATAGGCTCTACTCATAAATATGACTGTTGCATATGTAATTTCTGAGATGCAAATGTCATGTATTCTTCCCAGCTGAACAGATTACTTCCAGTTTGTTAAACAGCTTCCCTCTGGAGCACAAGAAAACAGTCAGGAAACTTTGTTTTGCTGCAATAGTATTGGTGTTATTTGTGTTTTGATGCTTGTATGAGAGTTTTATTAGGAAGCTTATATTTTCATCTTAATTTTGAGTTAAATAAAGTTTTATTGTATTTCCACTGGTGTCCTAAGGAGGAATTTGGCACGATGTTTTTAATCTGAATCTGAATTCTCTCAGTGCCAGGAGGCACACAAGGCGCGAACATCGTTCTTCCACTTCGATCGGTCTGCGGCTGCGTGCTCTGGAGTCCAAGGGCCACAGCGCAGTCCTCTGTTGGTTTTTTCCTCAAGACATGACCAATCGAGTTCCATCTCTTCCTCCTCACTTCATTACTGATTTTCTCCATCTCCGAGTTGATGCTCGTCGTTTCTGCAACTTTTTATTTTTTTTTCCCGGGAGGAGGTAGTTGGCCTCCTGCCCAACCCCCATGACTTGGAGGGCCAGTGGTTTTTCTGTCAGGGCGGCCTTCCCTTAGGCTGTGTTGGTTCGTGGCACCTTCTTCAATTTTATCCGGTGCACCCTCCAGAGAGGGATCCCCTATCCACCACCCAGGGGACGCGCCTTCTAGCCGTGCAGCCCCAGCCGAAGGGATGTTTTTAACCTCAGGGTTAATTCACATACTTTGGTTTCAACTGGGAAACATGAAATTTTTGATTACTCCAAGACTTCTCAAGATTGACCAGTCTATGAAGACATTAGGCCTTCAACTTTTACTTGCGCTGAATAACACTTTGGGGGATGACTAGTATTGCTGAAACCTATGACCCAGCTGTTTAGGCATTTGCTTCCTGTTGACTGCAGGGCTGCAAGGCAGCTATGAACATTTTATCCACCCGGGCTAAGTGAAGGGACATTCCACAGCGTTTCTGAGGGATGTAGGACCAGAGCCAAACTGGAAACAAAAGGATACTAGCATCATTAATGATGGCATAAAGCGTTGATTAGTAATAACAGCTTTTATATACTAGAAATTGTGAAATACTGTCAAGAGGGGAACGTGTTTGAAAAACACTAAAAACTATTTAGAAGAAATATAATAGTTGTTTACGCTAAGGAGCTTGTTTTGTCTTGTTACCTTTGACGGGATGGGGTTGTGGTAATTGTGACGGCACTGCAATAACTCCTAGAGGTCCCATTTTTGCTACCTCTTATGAAAGTTCTTGAAAAGAGAAGTCCTTGAATAATAATCTTGTTAATGAAACACTCCAAAGGAGAACAGCTGCCAAGAATGGTGTCTACATTCCTGATGTTCTAGAGCAAGGGAGGAAGCTCACTTCTTGGCTGGGATGGACTAAAGAAGCAATATTACATCTTCATGCAAATCATAAGGAGTCATCACCAAATGGGAATGTTTCCAGTACTCTTCTACACAGATCGGCATAGTCAATATACACGGTGATTCAGAAACCAGTGAAACTAGATAAACAATAATGACAGGTCAGTTGGACCACCCCTGAGTTTCACAACTTAGTGAGTTCGGCCTATCAGAACAGTGTGTTTTAATACAGTTTAAAACTGCAAGGTCATACATGTAGGAACAAATAATGCAGGCAGCAAACTGGATTCGTAAGAGGGATACATCTTACCTAACTTCAGGTGCCTTTTAAGGCATCTCAACTGGTCATGCTAGATTCCCTTTATAGTCAGTAGATAGCAGTAGCCACCTCTGGAGTGCAATTCACCAAGCCTAAACTAGTTGTCTAAATTCTACCAATTATTCCTAAAAGTGTTTATTGGCTTTCACTGATTATAAAGGGAGGCCAGATGCCTAGAATTAGCCTGCCATGGGTAGATTGTCCCTACACATGCTTCAGGAAACCAATGTGCTCTTTGCTGTTGATCACAGTAATCTGGCATACAAGACCACAGACAAGAGTGGGCACACAGCAGCTTTAATTATTGGTATTTTATAGATGCTGTGAGATCCTAGTCCCTTTGGTAATTATTTACTATTGGTAGCAGTATTAATATTGTTATAATTTGTTTTAAGCTTAGCGGGGATGCTCCTAAAATAGGAACATTGTTTTGTTTGTCTTTTTGTAGGCTCACCAAGTTAGGCTTTCGAGTCATGTACAGCTTAGGAGAAGGTTGGGGCTTTATTGACATGGGAGCAAATATGAATCTCCCACTGTGGGAAGCAGCGGGCTAGAAGATGTGATGACGTGGATGTTAATGGGATCTCAGCTGAATATTCAGCCTGTTCTTATTCTGCAACAGAGAGTTGGGAGTTTGGGAAGCAATTGTCATTGTCCACTTGTAAAGTACTACCAGATGTCTCTTCCTCTCAGGCCTTGGAGAGGTGTGTATCTCAGACACCTATGGTTTTAATATGAAGTTTGTGAGTCAGCAATGGTAGTCACTCCTGCACTACAGAGTACGCTAATGAATTCAGAAATGCTATGCTGGTTTCTGTAAGCTCTACCATAGAAAGAATATCAGTAACATGCTGTTAAACCATGAAACAGAAATCATTTTGGCTGCCTAATCACATCCTGACAAGTTCAAGAAACTGTTCCTTTTCAGTCTTGATATTGTGCCCAGGACTTTTAGGGTAGGTTTCTTTTAGCAGGTAACACAGCAGGAGCATCTCAGAAAATACCCCATGCAACAGTGAAGGTATTGAGGAAGTAAATGGCGCGATCAAGTGGCTTCCCTATTATTGTCTTGCTCATGGCTTTTCTGGTTCAGCTAACAATGCAAATATTATTGTTTGTGCATTACCATTCCTGCACAGGCCATTTGCTCTAATTTTTCAAGATTTTATAGCAGTTAATCTCACAGTTTATACTTGGCAGAACTCCCATTGAGATTCCTAAACCATCTGGATGATAACTTCTTGATACAGGTACTAAGGGAACCAACCAGGAAAGGTGCCTTCCTCGATTTGTTGCTTATTAACAGAGAGGGTCTACTGGTTGAAGTGGCGATTGGTAGCTGCCTTGGCCACAGCGACCACAAAGCAGTCAAGTTTAAAATCTATGGTAACAGGAGGAAAACTGCCAGCAAGACCTCAACTCTGGATATGAGAGCTGACCTCAAGCTGCTCAGGGAACTACTTAGTAAGGTCCCCTGGGAAAAAGCTTTTGAAGGTGCTGGGGTCCATCAGTGCTGGTCACTTTTTAAGTGCCACCTCCTAAGAGCACAGGAGCAGGCAATTCCAAAAAGTCAGAAGTCAAGCAGGAGAGGTAGAAGGCCGGCTTGGCTGAGCAGGGATCTTCTAGAACTAAGGTGAAAAAATAAAATGTATGGCCAGTGGAGGCAAGGTCAGGCGACATGGGAGGACTACAGAGATGCTGTTCACTACTGTAGGAGGGAAATTCATGCGGCCAAAGCTCAATTAGAGATGAAGCTGGCCAGTACTGTGAGGGACAATAAAAAAGGGCTTTTTAAAATTTGTTGATAGCAAAAGGAAAGACAGAAATAACATTGGCCCATTACTCACAAACAGGGACATAGACAAAGCAGAGACGCTTAATGGTTTCTTCACCTCGGTCTTCAACACTGATGATGGGCTTTGGACCCCCAGAGCCCTGGGCTAGAGAACCATGACTGTGAGAATGATAAACTCCCAACCAGGTCCCAGTTGACTGCAAGCTGGCAAACGTTGTCCCAGTCTTCAAGAAGGGCAACAGGGATGACCTTGGTAACTATAGGCCTGTCAGTCTCAGCTCTGTGCCTGGCAAAATCATGGAGATTATTCTGGGAGTTATTGAAAAACACCTGAAAGACAACACAGTCATTGGTCCCAGCCAGCATGGGTTCACAAGGGGAAAGTCCTGCTTAACAAACTTAATTCCTTTCTATGACAAGGTTACCCACCTAGTTGACCAAGGGAAGCCACTCAATGTAATCTTTTTGGATTTCAGTAAAGCTTTCGATACTGTCTCTCACAGTATCCTCCTGGACAAAATGTCCCGCATACAGCTGGATAAACACATAATGCAATGGGTGAGCAATTGGCTGGCGGGTCGGGCTCAAAGGGTTATAGAAAATGGGGTTATATCGGGCTGGCGACCAGTCACTAGCAGGGTTCCGCAGGGATCCATCTTGGGGCCAGTGCTCTTTAATGTCTTCATAAATGACTTGGATGCAGGACTTGAAGGACTACTATCTAAGTTTGCCAATGACACAAAACTGTGAGGAGCCGTTGACACTCTCGAGGACAGAGAGGCCCTGCAGAGAGATCTGGACAAATTAGAGAGCTGGGCAATCACCAACAGGATGAAGTTTAACAAGGGCAAGTGCCAGATTTTGCACCTGGGACATGGCAGCCCTGGATGTACACAGACTGGGGAAGGAGAGGCTGGAGAGCAGCCCCGCAGAGAGGGATCTGGGGGTTCTGGTCGACGGCAAGTTGAACATGAGCCAACAGTATGCCCTGGCAGCCAAGAAGGCCAACCGTGTCCTGGGGTACATGAAGCATGGTATTGCTAGCCAGTCAAGGGAGGTGATGGTCCTGCTCTACTCTGCACTGGTGTGGCCTCATCTTGAGTGCTGTGTGCAGTTTTGGGCACTACAGTACAAAAAGGATACGAAGCTACTAGAGAGTGTCCAGAGGAGAGCCACAAAGATGGTGAAGGGTTTAGAGGGGAAGCTGTACAAGGAGTGGCTGAAGTCACTTGGTCTGTTTAGCCTCAGAGAAGAGGAGACTGAGGGGAGACCTCATCATGGTCTACAGCTTCCTCACAAGGGGAAGAGGAGGGGCAGGTGCTGACCTCTTCTCCCTGATGACCAACGATAGGACCTGAGGGAACGGCAGGAAAATATGCCAGGGGAGGTTTAGGTTGGACAGTAGGAAAAGTTTCTTCACCCAGAGGGTGGTAGAGCACTGGAACAGGCTCCCCCGGGAGGCAGTCACAGCTCCAAGCCTGACAACATTCAAGAAGCATTTAGTCAACGCCCTCAGACATGTGGTGTGAATTTTGGGGTTGTCCTATGCAGGGACAGGAGTTGGACTCGATGATCCTTGTGGGTCCCTTCCAACTCAGGACATTCTATGATTCTATGATTCTGTGATATATGTATGTAGTATATGAATAATAATTAAAGGATTTGGCATGCATATGAGAAAGCTGATGAGTTGCTACTTGTAGCGATGACACTTGCTGTTCTTTTATCCCCAGCCACACAGCATTAGATGCTGCCTTTACAAAACAGTCTTGTCTTTGTCAAGCAGAAGATAATCTGGAACCTCTTTTTTAACCATCTGTTCTTTGCTGAAGCCTTGTGAGGTGCCCTGGTGTCCTTGTTCTGATTCTCCTGACAATACTCTGAATTCCTCTCGCATCTTCAGGCTTCTAAGAGAAGCACATAGGACTTCGTGGTGTACATTTGTCTGCCAGATACAGCCCTATTTCTTAGGTGTTCTTGTTAATGAAACACTCCAAAGGAGAACAGCTGCCAAGGACACCACTTGTCTAGGCCATAACACATCAATTTCTCCAGGAGGAGGCCGTGGGGAACCATATCGAAAGCCCTGGAGAAATCCAGGTAGACAACGTTAACCGCTCGCCCCATGTCAACCAAGCAGGTTACTTTATCATAGAAGGCCACCCGATTTGTCAGGCACAATCTGCCTGTTGTGAAGCCGTGTTGGCTTTTCCCAATCACATGCTTCATTTGACTTGTGATGGCCCCCAGGAGGATCCGTTCCATGACTTTCCCAGGGATTGAAGTAAGACTGATGGGCCTACCTGGATCCTCCCTTGAGCCCTTCTTGTAGATAGGGGTAACATTTGCCTTCCTCCAGTCCTCTGGGACATCCCCCGATCTCCACGACTTCTTGAAGATTATAGAGAGTGGCCCTGCAATGACATCAGCCGGCTCTCTGAACACCCTTGGGTGGATGGCGTCAGGGCCCATCGATTTGTAGGGGGTCAAGCTCCTGTAATAATTCACATACGAACCCCTTCTTCACTGATGGTGGGTCTATGTTTGGATTATCCTGGATTTTTGTTCCCAACGCCTGGGATCCAACAGTGTTGGTAAAGACAGAGGTGAAGAAGGTGTTGAGAACCTCTGCCTTTTCAGCATTGTTGGTGACTGATTTACCTCTACTGTTTAAGAGTAGGCCTATGTTTTCCTTCTGTTTCTGCTTGCAACTTACATACCGAAAGAACCCTTTATTGTTATTTTTGATGTCTCTGGCCAGTTCCAATTCAAGTTGAGCTTTTGCCTTTCTAACTGCATCTCTGCACACTCTGGCAATGCCCTTGTAGTTCTCAGTGGACAATCTTCCACTTCTCCATCTGTGGTACACATCTGTTTTGGTTTTAAGCAGACCCAGGAGCTCGAGGTTGAGCCAAGGGGGCCTCTTGCTCTGCTTACTTCTTTTCTTTTATAGGGAATAAACTGGTTTTGTGCTTCCAAGAGAGCATTCTTGAAGAACTCCCAGCACTCACTGGCTCCTTTATCTTCCATGGAAGCTTCCCATGGAATCCCTCCCAACTGAGCTCTGAGTGAGCTGAAGTTTGCTCTTCTAAAATCTAGAACCCTTGTCTTGGTGCTAACCTTCAGCATGCTCAGCCGGATCCCGAACTCCACAATATTGTGATCACTGCAGCCAACGTTGTTACTGACCGAGATATTACAAAGCAAGTTTTCTTAGTTTGTGAATAGCAGGTCCAGTAGTGCCTCCTTCCTGGTTGGCACATCTAACATTTGTAAGAGGAAACAGTCCTCTACGCATTCCAGGAACTTGATGGATGACAGGTGAGCCGCTGTATTCTTCTTCCAGCAAATGTCTGGGTAGTTGAAGTCACCCATGAGAACCACGTTCTGTTGACCAGAAGCTTGCCTTAGTGTCCCAAATATTGCTTCATCGGCTTTATCGTCATGGTTTGGGGGTCGGTAGCAGATGCCCACTGTAAGGTCCTGCTTGGAGATGAACCCCTCTGATTTTAACCCAGAGGCATTCAATAGAGCACTCACAATCACTTTAGTTGACTTCGATACATTTGAGGTTTTCCTTAATATAGAGTGCGACTCTTCCACCTTTTTCCCTGACTGTCTTTGCAAAACAGCCTATAACCGTCCATCACGATTCCCCAGTCATGTGAGTTGTCCCACCATGTCTCAGTTACTCCTATGATATCATAACCTTCTGACTGGGCACGGAGCTCCCGTTCCTCCTGTTTGTTTCCCAGACTGTGTGCATTTGTATACATACACTTGAGGTGGTTGCTCTTCTGGTACACATCTTGGGAGACAGCTAAGGAACACCTGTCACCACTCTGGTTGGCCTGAGTTACTCCCCAGTTGGATGTGGTGGCATGAGCATTTCTGGTTTGCACCCCACCCCCCGACTCCTTCAGTTTAAAGCCCGCCTCACCAAGTTAGCCAGCCTGTTGCTGAAGATTCCCTTGCCCCTTCTAGACAGGTGGATTCCATCCCTCCCTAGCATGTTACAGTCATCGAAGAATGCCTCATTGTCGTAAAAGCCAAAACCCTCACGACGGCACCAGCCACATAGCCAGGAGTTGATATGCATTATGTGTCTATTTCTGGCTACCCCCTTCCCTCGAACTGGCAAAATGGAGGAAAAGATAACCTGGGTACCAATGTTTTTCACTTGCACTCCCAGGGCTTGAAAGTCTGTCTTGATTTTACTCAGGTTTCAGCTTTCAGTGTCATTCATGCCTACATGAAATAGTAACAACGGATAATCATCCGTTTTCTTGATGAGTTGTGGCACCCTCTTGGCCACGTCTCGAACCTTAGCTCCTGGAAGGCAGCATACCTCTTGTGACTCCCTGTCAGGTCGGCAGATGGGTGCCTCAGTACCCTTCAACAGAGAGTCACCCACTACAAGTACTCGTCGTTTCTTTTTACGGTGTCCACTGTG
Organism: Platalea leucorodia; assembly: GCF_965183815.1. Taxonomy (NCBI): domain Eukaryota; kingdom Metazoa; phylum Chordata; class Aves; order Pelecaniformes; family Threskiornithidae; genus Platalea; species Platalea leucorodia. The sequence goes on from NC_138824.1 coordinate 16,327,254, forward strand.
TGTTGCTGGTACAGTTTCCCCTTGCAGGGGGCTTTGCAGGCCTTGCTCATGGGTGTCCTCAGCTGTTAAGGCTTCCTATCTGGTTTTCATTTTGATGGTGGAGGGTGCAGGTTGATGTGGAGTCCTGCTTTTATTAGTCACCAGGGTCCAAGGTGCCTCATTCTCAGTGGTGTCTGCCACAGGAACGTGGCTCTGAAGCCACCTATCTGTCTCGGCTCCTTTAATACTGCGCAGCCTTCTGACTGCTGCAGTTCGGCCACCTGACGTAACAGGTCATCAACCTGTGCGCACGTTATGCAGGTACTTACCTCCTCATCAGGGGAAGGGTTTGGACACTCGCCGCAACCCACCGCCTGTACTGGTGTCTCCTTTCCCCCCAGATCTGTCTGGGTGGATGCGTCAGATGTCTCAGTGGCTTTCTCTGTAGGAACAGTGGTTTTGGCCCTGAGGCGAGCGCCTACCGTATTGCCAGAGGCCTAGAGCGCTTCCCTGGGCTGTGGACCTACAAGCGGGTTGCAGAGCCCTGCCTGCGCGAACTGTCGCGCAAACTGCCGCGCCACGCCCCTCGGACGCGCCACGCCCTGGTCGCCGCGCTCCCTACGGGCCATTTAAATCTCCCGCCGTTGCTCCTGGCAACGCCCACGCCGCGTCAGCCTCACTCAGGAGAGCTGCCAGCTCCTGACGGGTCCCTCTGCTCGCCCTCAGGTTTCCCGGGCTCCGAGGACCCCCTCGCCTGCCCCAATCTAGCGCTGAGCCACAGGACTTCCCTTGCTGCCGCGGTGCTCCTCGCCGACTGAGTGCCATTGGCGATTAAGCCGCGTTTAAATCTCCCGCCATTGCTCCTGGCAAGAATATTCTATTCGGTCCATACATGTACTTACTACCCTTCAGATATACAGGACTGTTTCTGCTGGGAATAATTAGATCCTCCACACATTGGCAAAGCTGTTTGTAGATCCTGGTAATCAGAACTAGATCAATTCAATCAATGCCCAAAGAAAATTGCTGATATTTCTTCTGTATTATCACTTGGAAGGCCAAAACGAAGTTCCCACTGCTATAATACCTTGCTGTGTTAATGTGGGTGATGGGAAATGTTTTTTCCCATTGCCTAATTGAATGCCAGCACCCTTAAGAACTGATAGCAGCTGCTGCCAGAAGAAGTCATTTGTAGAACACAATAGCAAGTTTTATTGAGCCTGCAAAATCAGAAGCTGTGCTATGTAACGAGACTCTTGAAAAAGCGTATCAACAAGGATACAAAAAACATACCAGCATTGTGGCAGGTAGGAGGTCTGTCTGATGGACAGTGATTGTAGGAAACGGTATAGCACTGATCCAATCGAAAAATGCAAACTTCAGGACTTAGTCCTTGGGCTGCATAGCAGCATCCAAGCTTTGCACCCCTGGAACAGCCTGAGTGTTAGTAATATGGAAAATCTGACTCATGACTGTCTGAGGTCCCAAAGCAAGGTTTGGAATGAAACCTTTATTTATTTAAGGATGTATTTCTTGGCAGCATTAGAGGGACATTACCACAAATTCTCTGCTTTCAAGCTAATTCCTACGGTAACAATAAAAAGTTTTAGGTCAGAGATCATACAGAACTTTTTTAAGGAAAAGCAAATTAAATTCCATTTTAAAATTAATACCTATTAAATATTCAGAGTTGTATCTTCTAGAAGAAGATATAAAAGCCCTTGCTAGGAAACTTTTATTAGTTTAGAAAACTTGTAACAATTTAGTGCTAGATCACACATCTGTAAGCAGCACAGATTGTACTTGCAGTATGGGAGACTGTGCCGTGGAAAGCAGCAGCCTGGAAAAAGACTTCAGCTGATTAAGGAGCAGTCAGTGTGATGTTATGGCTGAGGGAGTTCACATGCATAGAGAAGGTATGACTGAACAGGAGTACGGGTCTGGCATTGCTACTCTGTAGGGAAGCAATGAGGCATGGGGAGCGCAGGGTCCATTTTGTGGCCAAGAACTCCAAGGAGGTGCACTCGGTCAAGGGCTCCATGTGTGACCTGGAGTGTGATTTCAGTGAGGCTTTTTTTTCAGTAAGAATCTTAACAAACTTACTGTATCTAGACTATCCAAGAGAAATTTTAAGGACAACTTGGTAACAGACTTTAAGCATTCCCATTGGGGTGAAGTCAGATCAGTTCAGAATGAGACTATTCAATCCATTCTTAGCAGTGAGGATAAGAGAATATTGGAAATCAAAGAGGTAATACAAGAGTATATCTGGAAAATCTGGAGACCTGTATTATTGCAGGACTGTGTCAAAAAAGCCTTTTCTGGCCTTACAATATGTGAATATAGCCTTCCCACCATTTCAACTAACAGATTTGCTGTGGCTCTTTCTAAGGAAAAATTCTTTGGCTTCTATTTTTCAAATCCAGTAGCACTGAGTTGAAATTGAGTCATCATTAAATTTAGACACTGATACTTTCTGCTTTTTAGATACTGGGACTTTCATCTTGTTTTCATGAAAGGCTTACCAACATAAAGGTACTTAGGAATAAAATCTCTGTGTAATGTATTCCATACTGAGTCAGCATGTTTGCACATAGGGTAGCTCATGAATAATTCCTCTCCATAGCTCTGTCTGCAGACACATTTGGAGAACTTTTTCCTTCAGTTTAATATTGTGAAGTTGTCTGTAAATGTAGACTTATATTTTACGTATATATTCATATTCTGTGAAGGGTTCTTCTGTCAATGTAGAATAGCCGTAATTTAAAAGTGTAGTGCAGTTCATCTTTTCCTGATCCTTCCTGGCATTTTCAGTCTATGCCAGGTTCCACAGCGCTAGTGAAAATGTTAGGGCCAAACTGGAACAGTGCTGGGGAATCAGTCCCACATGGGTCTGGTTCTGACCAGCCGCTTGAGACAGTGCCCAGTTGTACTTCAGTAAAGCTGGTGAGAAGTGGCTGAGCATTGAGCTAAAGCAGAGCTTTGATTTCTAGAAATCACAAGATAAGTTAGAAGGTGAGAAGTTAATTCAGGTGCTTTTCTTATAGCCATCTGACAGTAGAGTGTTGTTCATGAGCAGTTTGGCCCAAACCATCTTTGGACTGTCATAGAAATCACAAAGTTTTAAAGGAAATATTTTTTTTCTCTTATTTGCTACTTACATTTTAAGTGTTTTGAACTAATTGTATTTGCAACCATGAACATTAGAATTTGTTTTTAATAAAGTAGAACATAAAGGAATGGGGAATTTAAGAAAAACTTCAACACTGATAATAAAAATCCTGTGTCATCAATACTGAAATAAGGTCAAGTCAAGGCTCTGTTTTCCAGAAAATCAGTACTTCCCGTTCTGTTTGTTTTATGAAGTACTATGCCATCTATCTACCTCAGCATCTTATTGTAACCTGTATAATCACTTAAAAATGAACAGGGAAGGTGTTTTGGTTCCAATGGTATTATACAAACAAATTTGCAAGATCTTGTGATGTGCACAAAACCAGGATTTCCCTACAAGGTTTTTATATGAAAAGCTAATACAGCCCCTTCCATCCCAGAGCTAAAAGGCAGAATGCCTGCCTCATTAATCAGCCTTCTCTTCAGCTTAATAATACTTAGCAGTCACATAATGCTTTGCGTCCCCCAAGCACTGTACCAAAATTACGGATCCTATTTAGTAGTTAGGCATGTAACTACCTGCCAAGGGAGTGCTGACAGCAATCATAAATACAAGTGTTTTCAAGTTAAAAAAAAGGAGGAAAAAAAGAAACCAAAAATGAAACCTAGATGCTTAAAATAATGCCCACGATTTTAGAGCACTCATTTTTTCCTCTTTTACAGTGATTAGATATCATGTTGATAAATGCCTTGGTACCTCTGAAGAAAAATAGACGATCAGTATGTGGTAATTTTGCCTGAACTCCTAGGGATATCACATCTGAAAAAGTAACAGGGCAATAGTTTTTATGTAGTCATTTCTCTTTTGCTTGTCTGGGTCATTTGGTGACTTTTCCTACGTCTGTATTATTAAGTAATGTGGACAAATAAGATCTATAGAAGTAACAGTTGATGTTTAGGGCCTGACATCCACAATATGCACATTTCAGAGGTTGTATATTAGGACTAAATTGGTCCCATGACCTGAGTGCCCTTTACAGCTGGAGTGCATTAAGTACACTCCCAGGAGCACATCTTCCAGTTTAGTTTCATCCAGGAGGAATCCAGGTCATGCACTCTGAGACCACTCGGTGGTGCAAATCAAAACATGGCAAATAGAGATAATAGGAAATCTGCTTCAAAATCTCACTCTTCCTCTAGACTGAAACACTAACATAGGCACCCCTCTGGGACTCGGGTGGAATGTACTGTCTCTAACTCAATGGAAGATCCTGTACTGGCACACACTAAGGAGCCCATATATCATTTTGAAGCACTGGCTGGCTTGTTTTCAGGGGAAAGGAATATTCATCTTTCGTTACAGTTTGTAAGCAGCAGCTAGAAATAGAGGTGGGAGAGCTGGAATGAAAGACATTGATTTAATAAAGTGTTTAAGCATGTACAGTTCCTAGAGCTCACATTATTTAGTTCTTTGGTGAATCTGAGCCCCTGAAAGTTCATGCTTGAAAAGACTGGGGTATCTACAATAATGTTTTCCTGTGGTAGTCCTCAAATATCGATTCCTACTGTGAATTTGGCCATATGTTGCCATATGGATACCAACGTGGAACCTGCTAGGCCAATGTCCTGTCTGCAGCAGTGTTAAGCTTTCCCCAGAGTAAGGCAGAGGCACTCACCGCAGTAGACAGCTGTGTAACAGTCTGCCCCCAGCATGAGGTCTCCAGTCCCAAAGTAAGTGAGAGAGAGATCAAATTTTGAACTAAGGCATGATTAACACCTATTCCAGAGTGCTAACAATAACATTTGTAACTTTGGGTACAAGCCAGATTTGAATGGTGTGTTTAAGGCCCATCTCTAGCAGGAGTCACCAGGGGTCATCGGACTCTGGAGACATCCATCTAGACAAGAGTTGTCGGTCAGTGACCAGCACATCATAAGAATTGTCCAAACATAGCCAAAAGTGTGCATATGAGGGACAGCCTGCAGAAAGAATGTATAATTATTGACAGTAAATATAGGCAGCCACCAAAAAGAGAGAAGAGTAATTTAATGTTATTATATGATAAAGTTGCCTTGAGTTATAGGAGGCTGGAAATCTCACAAGCTGTTCCTAAGGAAGAAGCTTCTTTCTCATTGTTTTGTTTAAAAGCTGGTAAATATCCTGAGGCAGGGGGCTTCCATCCTTTCCAAATTTTTGGATTTGTTCACAGTTTATAAGCCTGTAACTTTGCATAGTCTCATCCATGCAACTGTTCAATCCCTTTTTGAGTCATGCTGAGCTCCTGGCTGTGTTGCTGCCTCATGAGAAGATGAGAAGATAGGCCAAGCAGGAAAAACACATTTCCTTTTACTGGTTTTACATCTGCTGCCTTTCTGTTTCCCCAGATGTCCCTCTGTTATGGCAAAATAATGGAGAAAGTACACAGGAGTGTTCAATTTACCACCGGCCTGCTCCTCGTTAGTTTGCTTGTCTCTATTTTGCACTTTCTTATTTATCTTCTCTTTATCTTACAGTGAAATAAACAGTCACATTTATTTTTCATTTTTTCTCAGTTCCTGAAAGTCATTTTCCCTGGAACCACCGTTTCTCTGTTGTATCATTTTTGCTGCAGGACAATCAGAACTCAGCACATAACTTCAGGTGAGGGACTTGCCTCCATACAATCTATCATCCTTACAGGCCACTGTGATATAACACCACAGAAGCTCCTAATCCCAGCATACGTCTCCTGGCTCAAGCAACCTTCATCTTCCTCTCAGGGTGCTCTGTCAGTGTTATCACTGACCTTAGTATCTTCTTCCCATACCTATAATTGTCTTCCTGCACCATACCAGCATATTTTCTGCTCCCCTGTTTCTCCTGAGTCTTTAATTAACCTCCTTGGTGCTCTCTGACCATTTGCCCATGTATTTTATCAGAAAGGATGAACTGCCAGAGATTTTAGCCCTATCTCCCCACTACCACACATATATCCTGTTAACTTCATCAGCTGCTAGCCATAGGATCACTCTACTGGTTTTAGTCCCAGTTTGCCTATCCAATATTTACTCTTCCTCCCCTCTGGCCAGTTTCCTCCCCTATAACTCCTAATGGTAGTTTCTATCCTACCCAAGTCCAAGTCACTGTTTCTCTTCACACTTAAATATCCTTCTGCTTGTTTCCTTTTTCCCCATCTTGCTTTTTCTGTTCTGTATTCAAAAAAACTGCTTCTCCCTCTGTATAACCCGAGTGCCTGAAAGATAGTCACAGAGAGGACAAGATACCTCTCAAGCTCAGTGTCCATCCCTTTCTGGTACTGAATATGCTCAGCTGCTCTGCGGTTATGGCACTGACATCCCTTGTGCCCCATGGCTGGTGAGTGGGGAGAGGATATAGGGTTCAGACAGCATCAGGAGCTGAAACAGATTCAAGAATATGTCTTTTAATGTGTGTGAAAAAAATTTCTCACAAGTTTTTTTTGGTTAAATTTTCATTGGAATGTAAGCTCTTGTCCCACGGAATAGCTTTACTGCTGCTCAAAGAAAATGTCACTATGACTTTTTTAACACTGATCAAATAATGTATTATTTCCCCCAGTTTCAACCTTGATGCAGGCTGAACTGTTTCTGAAAGAGAGAACAGGTCAAGATCCATTATTAATAATAAAAAGAGGGACTTACAGTGAAAGATATCAGCCAGCCTGGATAGAGGAAAATGTAAAACACAGCCACAGTATGAAAACTGTAATTCAGAAGTTGAAGTAGAACAAAATTTATAAATCCCAAGTAAAATGCTTTTACATTCTCAGAGAAACATTTATTGAATGCTATTACTCAAATTCAATGAAATTATTCAGCTACTCTCCATGAAGCACTTTAATATCACTTGAATTAAACTGAGAGATTTAAAGACTGCCTTTTGATACTTGTTTGTTAAAATCAATATGTTCCTGAGGCAAGTTTAGGTTCTGAAGGAGCTGACTCTTCCAGTGGAAAAAAATTCTATTAAAACCAGAATAAAATGACAACCACGTCATCTATTCTTCATTTTTTTCATGATAAAAGCTGACAATGACACCAACAACTTGTTCCAAACTTTGCAGTACTGTCCGAGTTGGTCATAAGCCTTTGCGCAACCATAGGCTGTTTAAAAAGCTTCAGTTTTTACATAATGAACAATGTAGATAGTTCCCTTGTGGTTATAACATTAATGTATTTGAGGAAACAGCAAACTTGAGTATGCAGAATGGGTTATGAGAACTAACAGACTGTCTTCAGTGCAGTCCTGTTCCTCAGAGACAGTGTACTTCTGCTGTAACATAAAAGGCTGATGTTTTTCAGATGAAAGGATGAATAATAAAATTCTGTGTAGTAAGAAACAGTTTGTATTCTTAGGATTGTCTGGCACTTTCCATATACAATGCTTTGGTAATGTTTTATATTCAGGGCTCACATTGCTCTGCATAGAATTGTTCAGTAAATATCCATTGGGTGTTTTTGAGTAGGAGGTTGGAAAGGAGATTGTTCAGGTTGAATGGTGATACAAATTTCACCTAATTTTAGATATCTATACTCTAGAGGTTTGTATATGAGATAATCCTCCTAGGACAACTTTATGATGAGTACTTGAACTATTTTAGTAGCCTGTCTTAGAAATGCCTATCCATTTCTCTCTGTAGTACTTTCGATGTTCAGTGACTGCAAGCACAGATAAAGACATTCATATGTAGTCAGATGAATATTCCCTTGGTGCTCTTCCTCTTTAGAGGCTCTAGTGTCTCATAATTTCATACATAGTCTTGAAATTTGGATTGGAGGGGTCTGGCCTCCAAACCAGATGTGCCATTTGTCAGTTTTGAAAACCTGCCCAGTTACAAGCCATTTGGGAAAAAATGCAATTTACACACTCTGAGACTTGCTATTGCTTCACAATTAAGTCTTCTGAAAGGTTCTGTCCTGTGTACAGTCCTATACTGAGTGTTATTCTTGCAGGACTTCTTTTTTGAGATCCTGTTTTTGTTGTTACAGACCCAGTCCTGCCTGAGTCCTGGTGCGGAGAGTCTCTTAAAGCTCTCCAAACTGATCCCTGGCAAGTGATAAAGGAGAAGTTATTTACTGAAATTAGAAGGGAATGAGATGTGGTTAGGAAGTCCATACCAGTGCAAGCAGCCTGTAGGTTGGCAGAGACATGAAGAAAGAAAGGAAGGTCTGAACTGGCAAAGTGAAGCCATTGAGCGGAAGGTGGTAGGCTGGGAAAAGAGGCTTTCCAAGGGGCCATCATATGGCGGGAGAATTAGGGTCCATGAAGCAGGAGGGGGGATCAGGATGAGAAGTGTGGGAATGAGAGATGGATGGAAAGGGGTCTTCAATTCTCATTCCTCCAGGGCAAGGATGAATGGCAGAGATAGGCCTGGGACAAAACAGAGAGAGGGACCAAGCTGCAGGCTGATCCCTTCCTGGCAGGGAGAGAAATAATCCCCAGGAATAGCACCGAGCCCCCAAACCTCCTCTGTTGTCATCAAGTGTCTGGGAAGCTCCTTGGCAAAGTGTGTGCCTCGTTGCCCTCCAGCGGTTCGCAGCCAGAGCGATGGTCTGCTGCTGCCCTCGGTTACTCCGGGTCCTCAAGTGGGGAAGTCTGCAGCAGCAGCACTGCAGTCCTGCTGGCCCCTAGCAGGACAGATGGGACATGCCTTCTGAGTTCGTTTGTACATGTTTATAATCTTTTCCGAGGAGTAAAGGCTTTTCTTTTCCCCTCCTTTTGAGAAATGAAAATCAGTTGCACAGAAGTAAAAAAATGACATCATTAACTTGTATCAATAAACATACCACCTTTAAACTTATGATCACAGTATATTGTTCCTATTTCATTAGTTCTCTCATATGTATTTATACCATTATTATTGCCTATCTGGATTATCACAGCCTAGTGCACTATTGCTTTAAAGTACACAGTTAGTATCTATTGTCCCTAGTAGTTCTTTACTGACAAAAATATCATTAAAAAATTGAGCAAAGATTATGATATTTGTCACACAGAGATGTATGGAGCTAGATCTTTGCCCTTGGATCTTCCAGAGCTTCTTGGGAAGATTATTTCATTGTTTTTCATGATTTTAAGAAGTGACCTAGTTGAAGGTGAAGAGCTGCAAATATGGAAAGAACCACAAAAGATGGTACATCTGACAGGCTCTTGCCTTGCACAAGATCGTTGTGAATGGTGTTGCTGAATCTGCCAAAATGCTTAGTGCCTTAAGGCTGGGCTGCAATCATGACCATGTCTCTGTACATAGCTGTTCTCCTTGGAGAACTTGAGCCCCTGTGGACCTCTGAAGGCAGATTGGGCTGCACCTCTACACCCTTCCTGCTAACATGTAAGAGGTTTTATGGAATTGCCACGGGTACATTTGCCATGCTCTCCTAATGCAATAAAGTTTAGGCTTTGTTTCTTTTTTCTTTTTCCTGTACCCACTTAGTTCAAGTGTGGGGGAAAAAACAAACAACCCAAAATGCAAAAAGGACTAGAACAATGAACAAGCCCCAGAGAAGACCAGGGCCCGACAAAGGCAGCAGCCTGATGAAAGCCTCAAGGACTCTGCTTTGCATTCTGCTCTCATGCCGGGTATCCTAAGGAGACTAGCTGTGAAGGATCCTGGGAAGACGCACCCTGTTTGTGAATGAATAGCAGCTCTTTCCATTTACAGCCGCTTCGGTTCATTTCCCTACATAAGCACAAAAATAACCACTTCGGATGTTTAGTGAAGGGAGGGGGAGGAAAAAAAGCTCCCAGAATTAACTCAGGGAAAGAAAGCCAGGTGCCATCTTTGCATTATATCCAAATGAGATGCAGCTGTTTAAATGTAAATATTAAACAAGAGAGAAGAATGCCTTAATTAGCCTTCAAAAGGAGACAGGAAAGCTGTAAGAATGCACCTGACACTAAGCAGTATGAGATAAACTCATTCCAGCTGTCATTGAACTGACTGTTTGAAGGCAGAGCAACGCTATTTTGTGCAAACAATGTAAAATGCTTAGGGAACTGCAATTAGCATCAACATGCATAGTGTAAGTGAATGCAGCCTGCTGGTGTTTACTTGGCTTTGAATTGCTAGGGTTTGGAGTAAAAAAATAAAATTAGCTATGCATTACACACTGGAGATTTTATTCCAGGCTTTTATGTGTTACTGAGTAAAAGGCACAGGAGAGTGAAAAGAAGAGAAGTCATCAGCCTGACTTTAAAAGAAGATATGATACTCAAAGGTTCTCTTTCCTACTTGAGCAATAAAATGTACAGATTGGGTCTATGAGAGAAATTTTCATACAAGCTGTCCATCACATAAACCCAAAATGTCCCAGGCAGTGTGTCAACATAACACGTCTCGCCAGGTGAAAAAAAATATAGATCTCATTTAAAAAAAAAACAACACATACACAAAGAGCAGAATCAAGGTTACTTAATATAATTAAAATCTCTAGTTTATTGTATGTCTTTATATATAAAGTAATAAATATATATAATTATCAGTATATAAGTTACTGATTGTATGCCAGTGCATCCAAGAAACTGAGATGTATAGAAATATTGCCCTACCCAGTATATGGTTGTTATAGGACATAGTCTCCTCTCAGTAACCTTGACAATAAGCCAAAATTTTGTATGTTTTCTATACTCATGGGAGTTCACCTCAATACTCAAGGTTTTCTCATCTAATTTCTCACCAGACTTGCTTTATTAAAGCTGACGTTTTGTGCAATGGGATGAAGCTGTGCATAAAAGGCCTTTGTTAATTTTTGCCAAATCTTCTGTAAATAAATATCACTTATGGAAAAATAAAGCCCCAAAGGGATTGAGTCTACAAGTTAGAGATTTACCTAGTGATTAAAAAAATACCTAAATCTAAAGACATTTTGAAAGGAGAAAAAAGCAAGCATGTAAATGGCCTTTTGCCAATATAGTTTAAATCACTCATATCACCTAATTGGATTCAAAGCAGGTATATGCGTGATGTTTTGATCCATTAGGCAAGATCGAAGCCAAATCTTTTCAAGTTAGAGTCTTACGTCTGCAGAAGAGGAACTAATAAACCTTCTGACACATCAGCATTGGCAGGATTAGCCCATTTTTGCTTGCTTAGGATAACAGGGGTACGACACAGGGTGGGTCTGTGCTAGCAATTGGAGGTGACTCCGGGAGGACTTGTTCTGGCAGGCACAGAGCAACACTGATCAGAAATAATGACTAAATTATATTGCTCTCCTGGCCTGTCATTCCAGCTATCTGGTTTATCCTACCTGCTCGCAAGGCATGCTGTTATAGCTTGCAGCAAGTGTTACAGTTGAGGCATTTTTTTTTTTCTTTGATATTTGACAAGCTTTCTCATATATACTGAGATAACAAGCCTGGAATACAAAAAGTCATAGCAGCTATTGTTCGTTACCGGATACTTGCACGTGATGGGAATGACAAGGCCGGGAACTTTCACTGCGGCACCCACAATTTGGTGCCACATCTCCAGGAAACATCCATTTGTAAACACAGCAGCAGACACCGTGGCCCCAAATAGAGTATGTAGTGACATTACTACTCCAGTTGCTGCTTGGTTTGCAGTCTTCCGAGACAGACAAGTACTGCAAAGCATCTCTTCTGCTGTGGAACAGGGTGGCTCACTTGAGGGGAGTGAGCAAGTTACATTTATGAGACCCAATTATTCACATATTTGTATGCGAAATGAATCCTCAGCCAGCAAACTCTTGATTTTGTGTGCGTTATGTAAAAAAGCTTTATATTAACTATTCATCGTATTAACAGATCCCCACATGAGGGAGCAATTGATAAGAGATAGGTAATGTCAATAGGCATATACAACTCATATTCTGATAAAAGAAATTACATATAGAAAACCAGGGGATTTGAATGTATACGACATCTCTTGACTGGCATGGAAAAAAGGAGGATGCTGAAGGCAGGCAACCTTTAACCCTATTCCAAATTGTATTATGTTAGTAGTATGTAAAATACTTGCAAATACTGGAGAGAGAAAAAACACTCTCTCTAACATTGTAAACTTTCCATTAAAGACTGAATGTGGGAGGGAATTTGGGAGCTGATGTTTTGGGTCTTATAGCTGGTTATTGGCAAAAGTAGGAATGGAAATGAGGTGTTCTGACTTCCTGCCAATATACCACATGCTGCTGTCTTAGACAGCATGGACTTCAGTGCAGACAGATACTCCAGTGGAGAAAAAAATGGGTTTGAACTGAAGCAAAAGGCACCATTAACAAGAAACAACTGAAAGAAGAATTAAAAGGTACTTAGGTGAAAAAACCAATAAGACCTTTGCAAAAAAGCCACAGTGAAAAATATCATGTTGTCTATTCAGGCTGATAGATCTCAAAAAAAAAACCCTTCTCCTGATGATGCAGCAGAAAGCAAAAAACTTCCTCCTTCCCAAATTAAACCTAAGAAAGTGCTTTTGCTTGAGAATAGCAGCAATTAGGATGGATTGTCTGAAAAGTATGTTATTCTTTTACTTATTACCACAGATGAGTCACATTGCAATGACTGCATTGTCTTTCTGTGTATTCTGTCTCCATAAGCTAAGAGATCTATGCTTACCTATTTTTAGTGATTAAAAATTGCACTGTAGTCCTTAATTAGTTCTTTGTAATACCACCTTCAAAAGGAAAGCATTCACATTATTTTGTAGGAACAACCTCAAGTTTGCCAACTGCTCATGCTGGTTAGCCACAGGAGTACCCTCCGAACTTCTGTTCAGATGCTCAGCTATCATGTTTGCCCTGAGTGTGCTTGGCCTGGCTTTCTGACAGGGAGCTCCCAGACAGATGCTTGTGGATTTTGCAGTCCACCTAACCAGGACATGATGCCAAATTGTATTTTGTGGCTCTTCGGAAGCTGCAGGTTTTGTACCATTCATGTACTGTCATATACTGACTCCCAGCAGCAAGGAAAGATGCCAGCCATGCCACTGAAGACAGGACCACTCTGAAAGGATGACATATTGGTTGTAGCCTGCACATCTATGACAGTAAAAATGATACACTGATTTGCACCTTGATGAGCCTACAAGATTACAATCATACTGTTAAAAAGTGCCCAAATGCCCCTTATGGCCAGCCAGTCCTGTTTAGACACCCATCTTCTGGAGACCCTCTACAGGGAGACTACAGTTGAGTCATGACCTCTTCTTACCAGGAGACCAAGCCACACACTGTCAGGACACTACTTACTGTGAAAGGTGGGTCAGACAGAAGCACGGATGGCCTAGGCCAGTCAACAGACTGCTGTTTGAGGAGACTGAAGTAGTTCCTCTGCCCTGAAGCTGATGGGAGACTGCTGCTACCCAAAAGACCTCTTCTAGCCCTGGCTCCGCTATCAGACCTTGGCCCTTGCCAGTAGACAAGGTGCACAGGATAGCATGTCTCTGTATATGTATGTCACCAAGAATACGGTTAGCTCTAACCCCTGCTGGCCTCCAGGAGCCATGTATATGTGCTCAGAGTGTTCTGGCCAGGAAGGCTCTGTCTGGGCAGACACATGATGCACACCTGCTGTTTCCCTGGCAGACCTATAGGCTCCCTCCAACAAAAGTGCATTCTGATCTAGAAGCATCCCAAAAGATGGTAAAGAAAATGTGGGTGATCATGCTTGTGCAGCTGCACATCTTGCCCTGCGTGGACTGCCCTGCCAGGGGCAGAGCGACACCCCAGGCAGGAGAATCCCCAGGCACAGTGACTGATGCCAAAGAAGAGCTGCTACCAGTGACAGCAGCCAGGAATATGCAGGGACAGTCAGCTGCACCCAAATTGTCACCTAGCACAGAGGTGACTGCAGCTTCAGACTATTGTCCACAAGAGTTGTGGGGAGAAGTTGACCTGGAGGGAAGAATGGGAGATAAAAGCAGTGAGAGGGGCAGGAAAAGGCAGAGGGAGAGCATCCGATGGTAATGTCATGTCACCTAACGGTGTAGCATGGCTAATTTCCGAGTGACGCTATTCACTCTCTGCTGGACTTGGAATGACAGTCTTGCTTTAGAGAAAGGGTTTCCTCCTACCACAGGCCAGGGACAGCGTGGGATTTCTACTGCACATCAAGGATCCAAAACTGGTTTAAGCAACCTGGACCAGTCCAGTGTGGGTGTTGTCATGCTATGTTAGATGGGATGCCAGAAGATGCCCTTTTCTATAGATGTGGATCAAAGAAACTGATAGTTATCAGAAAGTCTGTGGCAGATACAGTTCCTGTGCAGCAAAATGGTAGCAGGCAGAATCTTGCGAAAGAGCTGACATTGCCAAGGACATTTCATTTTGGAGTGCATGTGTGAAGCAGAAATGAAGAGCATCAGCCAGGATTGGGGGACAGCTCTTGAGGGTGACCTAGAGAGGAGTGTAGATGTAGCTACTGATAACAGCAGGCTCTCTTCCAAAATATTCAGTGGGGTCATTTCCAAAATTACTACAGCTTTCCACAACATGATTCAGTCACCATTAGATTGCAGGCTGACAGCTGGGTTTATAAATCAGTTTTCCTCTGCTGCTGTATAATACACTTAGTGGCGATTACTCCTGGCTCCATGGAGTAGTTCATGCTATTATTAAGTAACACTGGACAGATTAATTATTATTATTTACTTCCTTCTTTGATGAACCCGAGTCCCATGCTGGCTGATGAATGATGCAGGCGATTATTACAAATGCAACATAAAATGAAAAACATTAAATTCACAATTCCTAATCCTATAAAGAAAAAACACTGATCGGTATTTAATAACAAGATGAACGCTGGAAGATTCCTACCCACCCCCTGCCTCCCATAAGTGACATTTGTCCTAAAGAGAGGTCCCAAACTTGCCTCTGTTCTTTCCTCCAGTGAAGCAATTCGTTGTGTTTCCAGCATTTTGTATGCCACAGTGAAAAAGAAGAAGGGACCAAAATTAGTCCTTCGCATTTCATAATGAATAAAGGAATTCTTATCCCAGTTGCAAGCACCATCGGCCTCTCTTTCTAAAGAAGGTCTCCCAACAACACACGTGTGACTTAATACAAAGTGAACAGTCAGAAATGCCCTGGGGATCACTGTTGCTGTTGGTTTTAGATAGAAATGTTTGTAGGTGTTACCTATGGTGATAGATAGCAAGATAAATCTGTGAGTACACTTCCATGCTGTAGAGAAGTAGTGGGCTTTTGGCTTTCCTAGCTAATCCTTTCTTAAGGAGTAAAAATTCTATTTTTGTCCTGTTTCTGCAGGAGAATGGGCTTGGGGAGTAATGAGGATGTTTGTATTGTGAAGAAGACTTTGTGCTAGTGTTGAGTGAGTCCATACATCCACACATGGCAGGTAATGTGGGCATACTAGTTAGGCTCTGAAGGTCGTGTAACTGCAGTATTGACAAGCTTTTGTACAAATGCAATGAAAATTACTTTTTATTTCATGTAATCAGAGGAGCTGGGTTTGGGATTTGATGGTATTACTTTCTTTACCCTCTGCACAGAATTTGAAGTCTCTCTTGCTTTTTTTTTTTGTTGTTGTTCTTGAAATGGCTTGTTTGAAGAGTATGAAAGCTCTGACTGTTTTTGCCAATGGGGAAAAAAAAACCCATTTGTCCTTTTATTGACTTCCTTGATCTTGGATAAACCCCATAATTCTCTCTGAGACACATTTAGTATTTTTCACAAATTATGGGCAGTATAATGAATTGTGGTTATTCGCTAAAGCTGTAATTTGAATTGTTATTTAGATTAAATAATGAAAAAAAGGGGGGGGGGGGGCGGGTTGCCACCTTTCTATCCCTTCTGTCATCACCACCTACACACATGACTCTGCTGGTTCCATTTCCAGTGCTCTCTCATGCAGGCAGCAGACTGAAAGAGAATGAATATATTATCCACTGTTATACACTCTTTGGCAGGCCATTTCAAGCAGTCTGTTTGTCAGAGCAATGCATTTGTTTAGATTTTGGAGGGATAAATGTTTATCCCATAAGGCCTCAATCATACAACCTAGACAACCCAAAATGCCTATTTGACTTGAAATTGTGCACACAGGCAATGGAGAGTCTGGTCTTGAGGTGACGAGAAATTATGATAGATGAGACAGAGAAAATGACAACATTTCAGGACATAAGTGAAGTTTTCACTAGCACATTGACTATTGAAGATTTTTTTGAATGACTGAGACCTGACTTTGGTAAACCAGATAGATAGTTTAGTATGAGGACTGGCTACAGTTCAGGAAATAAGTATATCAGCTAGAATGTAGAATAAGACTTATTTTTTGTGGCAAAACTGCAATATAAACTCTTCTTTCTGCACTGCACTTTGATATTTTTAAATAGATGAGAAACGAACTCATTTCTATGACATTTCCCTTATGTCCTTTTCATCTATTCTCAAAATATTCTACAAGTGAAGTCAGTATTGTTATTCTCTTTGTACAGACTAAGGGAAATTGAGGCAAAAAGCAGAGAATTATTGTACTCAGGATCATCCAATAAACCCTTAGACAAACCAGGATTGGAAACAGGTCCTCCTTGAGTTCAAGAAAAACTAGAGTCAATATAGAATCATAGAATCATAGAATGCTTTGGGATGGAAGGGACCTTTAAAGGCCATCTAGTCCATCCCCCTTGCAATTGGCAGGGACATCTCCCACTAGATCAGGTTGCTCAGAGCCCCATCCAGCCTGGCCTTGAATGTTTCCAAGGATGGGGCATCTACCACCTCTCTGGGCAACCTGTTCCTGTGTTTCACTACCCTCATTGTAAAAACTTTCTTCCTTATATCTAATCTGAATCTACCCTCTTTTAGTTTAAAACCATTACCCCTTGTCTTATCGCTACTGGCCATGCTAAAAAGTCTGTCCCCATCTTTCTTATAAGCCCCCTTTAAGTACTGAAAGGATGCAATAAGGTCACCCCGCAGCCTTCTCTTCTCCAAGCTGAACAACCCCAACTCTTTCAGCCTTTCCTCATAGGAGAGGTGTTCCAGCCCTCTGATCATTTTTGCGGCCCTATATAACTGTTAATGAAAATAATTACTGTGGGGCATTTTAAAGGAATGCTCGGAGATGCCTTTGAAGATGCTATGCATACCACAGCCTTCATTGAAGAATATCTATCATTCATTATATGTGCACACAAACACATGCACACACACAAGAATGTGTATGTTAGTATATTTCAGTGTGGTTTAGTTGGATTGAATGGCTGTTCATGTGGTACAGAACTTACCTGTAGGCCCTTCAAAGGAAAGATTTAACACTATCCAATTTATATCTTAATGAGCTAGATAATCACCTAGTATAAATAGGCACAAATCTACTGAATTAAAAATCTCAGCCCCCTTCTCAAGTCTGACTAGAAGAGTAGTCAAAACCTAAAGCTCAAAAATGGCTAAACTCGCATTAATTTGTCTTTATCCAACATAGCTTTTTCCTACCGTCTTTTTGGTTAGTGTGGAAATCATCAGCCTGCCTGTCACCTGGACTCACATCCGAGGCGCTGTCACAGACTCTGACTTATCTGCAGATCTTCGGTGTTCACGCTCAGTTATTTCCTGAAGTCTTTTTCTGGATAAAGTCTCATCTTCCCAGCTAAAATTCATCTAGACTAACATGATTTTATGACTCAGTTCTTGCAATATCCTTTTCTCTTGCCCTGCATAAATGAAGTTTGTCCTCCTGCTATCCATGCAGAATGCTGTTGCAATGATAGCCTGATATTGGGCTATATAGCCCTTCCAATGCCTTACAACTGCTGTATTAAGCATAAGTAACTTAACTTATCCTTAAATTCACAGTCTTTCATAGCCTATGCTTTCCCTAATCCTACTGGTGCTGGGAGGTCAAATTCTTATTGCCAGTGACTTTATGCTACCAGCCTCTGTTATCCACTGGTTACGTTTCCAAACAGGCTTACTTATCTTTTCCTCCATTTTGTCTTTCATGCTTGTAAGCAGTTCCCTTTAAACAAATCTGCCTCATTATCCTTCTTCCAGTCCCTCCTCCCAACCCTGTAGAGATGCTTACAAAAACCACGTCTTTGGCTTTGACTAGACTGCAACCATGTTACGATGACTCCCCCCCATGCACACCCACACTGTCCCACTGTTACTCTGTACTTGCTTTTTCCTTTGTGCCTTCCTGTTGTCTTCTGTCCAGATGTGTAAATGCTTGCAGGCAGAGTCATCTTGCTCTGGTTTTGCATTGCAGTGAGATCCTGGTTTATAAGCACAGCTGAGGCACTGCACGGTTGTCTTGGCTTTGTCAGTTCTAGGATCTGAGCACAGGTGGTATATCTAGCTGCCATGTCACCCTCCCCACCTTCAAAATTTATTAATGGAGGGAAAAAACCTTTGGTGTGTAAGGTTTAGTCTCACCAGGGCAATCTGCTATACATGAATGATACTAAGGACTCGTCTATGTTTGAGTTACTTAGGGCAATCTGCTATACATGAATGATGCTAAGGACTCATCTATGTTCGAGTTACTTGCAGATGCTGAAGCAGTGTCATGACAATGTGAACTTTGCAGACCTTTAGTGGATGTTTTGTGGGTGCAATGAATACAAGGCTGGACCTTTGCCAAAATCAAGTTAATATGTACAGTGCTAGTAAGAGCAACTTAGAGACTGGGCCATAGGTAGTTAGTCTCATTAAGGTTACTTCCCAGAAAGGTATTGAGTTTATTTTTCTGACTAAACTTCATACCTTAGTCTTGCCTGAATTAGTAGCACCATAATGGTGTTGCCAGAATAAGAGACTCATAATAAAGGTTCACCTTTGTCTATACATTTTGCAAGCATCCTCCAGCAGATGTGACTTCTGTTATCTGCTTTAGGCTATTGTACATACTTTTCCAAACAAGAACAAGTATATGACTCCCATTAATTTATAGATAACTGTCAGGGCTGGGAACTCTTCCAACAGACCTTATTATAGATGTGTTTTATCAGTGGAGTTTAAATTAAAACAGCTGTAAAAGCACTAGGATTATTCTCTCTCTCTCACACAAAGATATAAACATGTTCTGAACTGAGATCAATAAAGACCCTGACTCAGAGGATGTGTTGCGATATACATTAATGTACATTATGGGAAAATGATCGTCCTGCTTCTGCCTGGGTTAGGATAGCCAAGAATTAGTTCTATGCATCCTTTCAAGGATGAAAAATGCTACAAAAATGCAAGATTTGTCTGGCAGTTCATATCACAGGCTCTTTCACAGTGCTTTTTTGTCAGATTAAATTGCAGGAGTTGGTAACTGAGTAATGTGAAGTCTGTTGAAATAGTCTAGGTTGTTGTGCCTGCACTGAAATTTCAACAGCTAACAAGAAAATGTATTGTCATGCAAAATCTCTCTCATAACAATTTAATCCAAAAGGTCATTGAAATCAGGAATGCCAGTGCTTTGCTTCAAAGCAGGAAAAAAAAATAAAAAAAGAAAAAGGAAAAAGAAAAAGGAAAGGGACAAAGTGATTTTTGTAAAACGTTTCTTCAACAAAATTTGTGAATTCTATCCTCTTGCCAGCAAAGAAAGATTAAAAGCCTCTAGAAGCTTCCTAAGCTCTCAGTCAAGTTCATGATACTATTTTGTGCCCTGAAGAAAATTGTAGCCATTTGTTTAAGCAATGAAGTTTCCATCTGTTCTGTCTTGGTTTAAAGAAGCAGTATATTTTCAAAAACCTCAAGGCAATGTTTACTGAAAGCATAAAATGTCCCTGAAGTGGCATCACAGAAGCAAAATATAGATGGCAGAATTTTAAAGCTCACAATCACAGGAAAACGCGGTTACAGTTTCATCCACACACATATGCATAATTGTATCTGTATATATAAATAAAGAATAAACAGGGACAGAAGGACCACTGGATTTACTTTAAAAATAAATGACCAATTTCAGCTGACTTACCTGGTTAGTAGAGAATCTCTCTAAATAAAATAAATGCATTTTTACTTTGTGTGACAAGCAGAAACTAAATTAAACATCAACTTACATGTACTTTATGAAGCATTCCAATTATGTATTGCACTACATTTTTACTTAGCATTTATGTAATGTATATTCAGGCAATTTTGGAACAATATGGAAAGTCTCAAGATAAATTCTGAAGTGGGTTAATTGAGGCTAATTTTATTTATACTGTGTGCCACCTACAGAAATGTTAGTAAAAAGAAACTAATCGCAGCCTGTCAATGCAAGGCTTCAGACAGCAGATAACAAAATACTTGGTAGTCTCCTGAGTTTTCAGAATGATTTGAGTGAAGTCCGTCTCTCAAACTAACTTTGCTTCTGTTATACTAAGAATGATATAAATTCTAATACCCTGTGGCAACAGAAATATAAAAACATCCAGCATCTTCCAAAGTCCCAAGCATTTGGGGATCCATTACGAGCTGTAGTTGAGGTATGCATTTAGGGATTTGTCTCGTCCTAGAGTGGCTGTGTATCATGCTGCCTCATTTACCAGTAGAAAACAATGTCTCTCTGTACTCTGAGTGCAGAGACAGACTTTCTACTTGTTGACAGACATGTAATTTCACTAACTCAGGGCATAATTCAACCCATCATATTATTATTGGGATATCTGAATAGTAAGCCCCTGATTCCCTTCTTGCATAATATGCTGAGAACTACCAGTATTTAACCATGACTATGATGACTGAGTCATAAATAATAGTCCTGATGTAAAATATAACATCAATAAAAATCACTAAGACAGAAAATCAGATTAAGTGGAACATTGCACAGGAGCCAGAGGAAAAGCTGAAGAGACTGAATATGAAACTTAAACTTGCATAGCTTTTGAAGAAGGTGTTCAGCTACCTTGGTAATGATCACAGGGAAGTGATCTATTTCCCACAGCTGCTAATGGGAGTACCTATTTACTGCTTTAGGGAGAAAATTGGGGAGGGGTGGGGGGATAGGGAGGCTGAGTGTATGTTTAAAGTATCTAACTCGGTGTTTACAGTAGCCTGAAAAATGTGTATGAGGATCCATCACCATCACTGCATTTACTTATCTTACCAGCACGCAACTGCATCTTTCCCCATGCCTCAACTCAAGCTGCTCCCTTCACTCAGCCCGTCAGCCTCTGCATCAGTTGTGGCCCCAGCTGCTCCTTCTGCTTCCTTCTCTGGAGTCCCCATCCTTCTTTGCTGGGTGCCACTACGAAGGAGTTAAGCTGTTTTGCTAGATGCTTTCTGTTTTCTCTCTCTCCTCTTTTTTCTTTAAGAATAGGCTCATGGGAGCAGAGGTTGGAGCTCTCTCCACCTTTTGCAATAGCCCTCCTGGCTTTTTTGTTCCTGGGCGGGCATTGGTGGGGCAGCCAGCCAGGCGGATGGAAATTCTCCAGAGGGGGAGCTGGAAATATGCAGTGACCCACTTGCTGTTTCCAAGCTGTGTTGCCCAGTTCTCTGATCAGCCACAATCTAGACCTTTTTAAACACTACTAAGTACAGTTAGCATATACTGTGTATGCACTAGAGGGTATATCCAGCACAGTTATAAAGCTGGCATGTAGCTTTAAGCTTAGTCACTATGCCAGCAAAACTAAAAAAGTTATGCTCGTTCCTTAAACCTTATATCTGTTCATTGCCAATTTTATGCGTCCTGTTGATCTATGCATCCAGGTATAAGCCTAAGTCCCTAGGCTTACATGTTTATATGCTTTGTGAGTGCACCATACTGTACCATTACTTGGTTTCTCAATCACTTCCATTAGATTTGTGCTGTACAGCAAAAGTAGTAGATAAAGGCTGAAGAAACAGTACTTGAGTCAATATTTTTTAACAAATTACTTTTTAAATCAAGACATTGCAGTTTCAGATCTTTGAGCCCAAATAACATTGAAAGACTTTGTAGAAAAATGGTATCAATGGAATTATATTCACATTTAAACTTAACAGCAACTGTTCTGTTTCTGCAGTTCCTTTGTATTACACCTTTTCTGCCATAAAAGTTATATGTTAGCCTATTCAGGGCTGTTTTGTGTGTGTGAGGCCTGGGTATGATTTGTTAAGTGGCAGTAATTTTACAAAGAGTATTGATTTTGAAATGTTTGCCACGCAATGCTTGGCAACATTTTTTCAGATGAACCATTTGATTTTACTAAGGCAGAGGTCGTAGTTCATGTTGTGTTACAGCATCATAAATGAAAGGCTTCAGTGAAGTTGCATTATATTTAACGCACAATAACCAAGAATGACTTTACATCTAACTGTGTCTGCTTATACAATTAAAAATACTTCAGATATTTAGGAGCTGAGGAAGTTTGTCATCATTTGCAACCTATCCACTGTTCCAGTCGCTGCATTTTGTAAGGTCTTTCTGGTACTAACAGCAGTGAGATATCAAAGATGAAGCCATTGCAATTTGAGATAACCCATCAATCACATACAAAGAATGAGTGATAAATAGGATACTGAAGATTTTTTCTGTAATAGGAGAAATGAGGTTAAGAGTAAGTACCTACGGTACTATTACTAATCCTAGGAATTGTGAAAAATAAACCATATAAAGAATAAAACTAGATGTGCTTAGCAATAGTTGGTTATTCAAATTGACAGTCAAAGTTGTAGTGCATAAGAGCTGGTGCATGCAAAACAGACCTAGCTTTCAATCCCCAAACTGATTTGTCTCCCAAGAACTGTAGCTTCCTCCTGCTCATGTCACAGCTTCAGGACCAGCTTGGATGATCAGCTTTGTAACATTCCCCAAGAGATGAAGACAACTCTAGCTCAGAGGCAGAAGTCATGAAGCTAGGAAATACACCTCCAAGGATGGAGACTCCACCGCCTCCCTGGGAAACTAGTTCTAGTGTTTGACCACCCTTACAGCAAAAATTTTTTTCTTATGTTTAAATGGAATTTGCTGTGTTTCTGTTTGTGCCTATTTCTCTTGTCCTGTCACTGGGCACCACTGGGAAGACTCTGGCTGCATCTTCTTTACTCCCACCATCAGGTATTTATAAACATCAGTAAGATCTCCCTGAGCCTTCTCTTCTCCAGGCTGAACAGTTCCAGCTCTCTCAGCCTCTCCTTGTATGATGGATGCTCCAAGCCCATGATCATCTGAGTGGGCTTTTGCTAGACTCGATCCAGTATGTCCATGTCTCTGTTGTACTAGGGAGCCCAGCACTGGACACAGTATTTCAGGTGGGTCTCAGCAGTGCTGAGCAGGGAGGAAGGATCGCCTCCTTGACCTGGCAATGCTCTGCCTGATACAACCCGGGAAGCTGTTAGCCTTCTTTGCTGTGAGGGTGCTCACAGCCAACTTGGTTTCCACCAGGACCCCCTGGTCCTTTCCCACAGAGCTGCTTGCCAGTCAGTTGCCCCTAGCCTGTTCTCATGCCTGGGACTTGGTATTTCTGTTTGTTGAACTTTATGAGGCCCTTGTCAGCCCATTTCTTCAGCCTCTTGAGGTCCCTCTGAATGTCATTATGCCCATCTGGTGGATCAGTTACCCCTCCCAATTTTGTATCACTTTGTATAACTTGCTGAGGGTGCACTGTGTCCCATTATCCAGGTCATGGATGAAGATGTTAAACCATATTGGACCCAGTATCGACCCCTGGGGTACACCACTAGTGTAACCCAGCTATACTTTGTGCTGCTGATCACAACAATTTGAGCTCAGCAGTTACTCCAGTTTTCAGTCCACCTCAGTGACCATTTGTCTAGTCCACAGCTCATTAGTTTGTCAACAAGAATGTGATGGAAGACAGTGTTGAAAGCCTTGCTAAGGTCAAGATAAAAAATATCCACAGCTCTCCCCTCATCCACCAAGCCAGTCATCTCTTCTGAGCAGGCTACCAAGTTGTTCAGGCATGGTTTTCCCTTCATAAATACATGATGACTACCTGCAATTTCCTTCTTGTCCTTCCAACGTATGGAAATGGCTTCCATGATTATTTGCTCCATCACCTTCTTAGGGATTGATGTGAGGCTAACTGACCTGTCATTCCCCATATCCTCCTTCTTGCCCTTCTTGAAGACAGGAGTGACATTTCCTTTCTTCCAGTCCTCAGGAACCTCCCCTGATGACCATGACCTTTCAAAGATAATACAGAGTGGCCTTGCAATGACATTAATCAGCAGCGTCAGCACTTCTGGGTGCATTCCATTAGGTCCCATGGACTTGTGTATTTTCAGTTTGTTTAAGTGTTCCCTAACCTGATCCTCCTTCACTGAGAAGGAGCATTCCTTGCTCCAGACTTCCCCTCTGGCCTCACGGGCCTGGGATTGTTGAGGGCCGGTCTTACCAGTAAAGACAGAGGTGAAGTAGGCATTGAGTACCTTGGCCCTTTCTGTGTCCTTTGCCACCACGTCCCCATTCAGCAACAGATCCACATTATCCCCTGTCTTCCTTTTGCTG
This sequence comes from Platalea leucorodia, assembly GCF_965183815.1. NCBI lineage: Eukaryota > Metazoa > Chordata > Aves > Pelecaniformes > Threskiornithidae > Platalea > Platalea leucorodia. The sequence goes on from NC_138824.1 coordinate 16,351,711, forward strand.
CTGATGTACCTGTAGAAAACTTTCTTATTGCCCTTCATTCCCTCACCAGATTAAACTGGCAGATGGGCTTTGGCTTTCCAGCATTTCAAAGCATTTTTATAAAGTTTACCTATTAAAGAAGCAATTGTATTCTTCCTTTTGATAGAGGCCAGGTGTTAGAAGTGATTCCGCTAGAAGTGGACAGAGAGACTATGGGCATCTTGGCTCTCTGGGGTACAGTCTTGGTAAACATCGCTGCAAAATTTTACCTGTGTGAGACATCTTTAATGTTAACAAACATATGAAGAGAATGGAGTCACAGATGACATTTCTTTTCTTCTTAAGGTAATACTGAAATTTTAAGCCTCTTTTTTGCTGTTTTTACTTCAGTGACTTCAACAGGAATTCTGACTATTTGAAACTAATTGCATTTGTCTGCATTTCAAAGCAACTAATTCTTAGTCAGGCAAATGCTGGGTTGTTCAGTGCAGGTCTATCCTGCATGATAAAAAATAGTGCAGAGGTAACTCACTTAGGTAGCTAAAACATATTCAGATAGCTGAACAATTCTCCAAATGGGTGAGAAAAAAATCCACAGCTAAATAATGTACCATGCAAGCTACTATCTCTGAATGGTACTGTGATGACTGAACACTCATATGGAATTAGATTGTGTATCTTTAATAAAGAGCTTATAGCAAAGCACATGTAGAGAGCTGGCTCCTTCATCCAAGGTATTACTTAGAATCATAGACTGATAGAATCTTTAAGGTTGGAAAAGACCCTTAAGATCATCGAGTCCAACCGTTAACCTAGCACTGTCAAGTCCACCACTAAACCATGTCCTCAAGCACCACGTCTACCCGTCTTTTAAATACCTCCAGGGACGGAGACTCAACCACTTCCCTGGGCAGCCTGTTCCAGTGCCTGACTACTCTTTCAGTGAAGAAGTTTTTCCTAATATCCAACCTAAACTTCCCCTGGCACAGCTTGAGGCCGTTTCTTCTTGTCCTATCGCTTGTTACTTGGGAGAAGAGACTGACCCCCACCTCACTACAACCTCCTTTCAGGTAGTTGTAGAGAGCAATAAGGTCTCCCCTCAGCCTCCTCTTCTCCAGCCTAAACAACCCCAGCTCCCTCAGCCGCTCCTCATAAGACTTGTGCTCTAGACCCTTCACCAACTTCGTTGCCCTTCTCTGGACACGCTCCAGCACCTCGATGTCCTTCTTGTAGTGAGGGGCCCAAAACTGAACACAGTACTCGAGGTGCAGCCTCACCAGTGCCAAGTACAGGGGCACTATCACCTCCCTGGTCCTGCTGGCCACACTATTCCTGATACAAGCCAGGATCCCATTGGCTGCCTTGGCCACCTGAGCACACTGCTGGCTCATGTTCAGGCGGCTGTCAACCAACACCCCCAGGTCCTTTTCTTCCAGGCAGCTCTCCAGCCCCTCCTCCCCCAGCCTGTAGCGTTGCATGGGGTTGTTGTGACCCAAGTGCAGGACCCGGCACTGAGCCTTGTTGAGTCTCATGCAGTTGGCCCCGGCCCAACAATCCAGGCTTCTGTGGCTTGTTGCTGCTCCAGCTATTATCTTTTATAGCTGCCATTGAACCATTGCTCTCATCCTTCCTGCATCCATGATGCTAATTCTCATTGATCTGTAATTCAATGTACAGTAATCAATGGCTCATTTTCCTGCGAGTTCCTGGGGTCTTCAGGAAGAATCTGTCCAAAGACCAGTCCCATTCAGTACTTCAAGAAACTACTTATTGAGTGATTTGCACAACGTGTATATGACACCAGCCTAAAAGGTTTGTAAACTTTTGAAGGGCAGAGTCACAATCCAAATAATATAAACTGGAGAATGTATAAAAATCAACAAAATGACATTTGCTAAGGGCAAATAGAAAACACTGGCCTTAAGATAGAGAAGAAGCAAATATATCAGCCTAATGCAGGGAATAACTGCTTCTGTAGGAGTTCAAGGAGTGTAGGAATACGAGTCATCAGCATCGTGTGTCACTGCGTGTATTGTGCAAATGTCACCAGGGCTGTATTAACAGAACTGTTTTATTTAACATGCCAGCTTGTTTCTCTCTCCAGTAGGTGTTCACTTATTCACTCAGCTGGTGTTCTTGTCTCTTATACTGCATAAATGGCCCAGAAGACACATCTGAACTGAGTACTGAAGCTTTTAGCCATTGCAACAGCAAAAGTAATGGCAAAGATGGATGCAGAGTACGTAGCTCACTGTCTTTTTGTCCCAGGGTCCTACAAAACACATTCTGACACTTTGTTTCTAGAAGACCTAAGGGGGCTAAGCTTTTTAAGGAGTCTTTACAGCAATCTGCTGCTTAAAATCACTGGCAGTGGTATTTAGAAACATCCACCCTGTGAAACCCAGGACTGATTCTCCACTCCCAGCTCTGGTTGTGTGCTATGGCTGTGTCCCAAGAGCAGACCAGGACAGGACTGTCTATTCACGAGGTCTTCCCCAGCATCTTGGCTCCCTTGGCCCTGTGGGGTATGCAGTGGGGAGGAGCCATGGCACAGCCCAGTGTGGGACTGCACAAGATATCAAGTTCAGTCTGATTCTCTTTCTTCAGTATCTCTCCTGGATGGGGCCTCAATAAAATGCAGTGCTGCAATGAAATACAAGTATGTAGGAACAGCTGTAAGATGTCAGACTTGAGGTCTAGTCTAATATCCTGTCCCTGAAAGCAGCCAATACTGAATGCCTATGGAAGAGTATAAGAAAAAAGGCTTGGAGAACTGTTACAACCCAGTAACAAATTTCAAAGCATACCACCCAGAAGCAGGAAAACCAGAGAAATTATGATTTTCCAGTAATAAGATCTTCAGCAAACACAAGCAAAGAAAAAGGAACTCTCCTTTAAAGATCTCACCTCTTAGGTTTTATGGTACCTGTTTCTGTCTCTAATTAGACTAAAACCAGTTCTGCAGCAGTTCCACACATTTCTCTTCCATTGACTTTAGTAGATCTGAAAAAGTTTACCCTCTAGATGAGAACTGGCTTTTTTCCCTTTCAGCTCTTCACTCTGTATTCTTCAGTTCAGAACTCACCAGGGGGCTGAGTCAACAATTTTTACCCTTCAGCAAGTTCCTTACATGAATCTATGGGTTTCTTCGCAAAGTTTTTCCAGAGTCTAGAACAGGCACCTTCCTTAAAGTTCTTAAAATATCTTGTATATATAATCTAGTCTTATCTTTAGACCTTCCTGATTTCTCAAGAAATTTACTTTGTACAGAGGTGTAAAGGCATTCAAAAAATGGAATATACTGAATTGATAGCCTCCCTGATAGAGCCAGAAGCTTATTATGCAAATTTAGAGAGTAAATTCGGTAGACATTAGCAAAGAAGCACTACATTTAACTACAGAAAAATATTCTTGCTTAAAATCTTTAAAATATATAAATAAGAAGGTAGACAAAACATAAAGCACATTTTTTTCTCACCATCGCAGTATCTGGAAGTCTGCAGAAAACTCACTGCAATTCTCTAGCTTAAACTCCATAAGAGGTTCAAATGCAACTCTATATCATTAAATATACACTCTAATCCGAAACCTGAACTGTCTTTGCTTCTCTAGGGATTGTATAGCAGCCAACCCACCAGCCTGTTTCACAGTCTGTACATGTAGAAGACATTCTAATGCAACGAGCCACAGAGAGTTTTACAACGTTGAATGTGTAGTGTTCCTGGTAAAACTGAACTCTGGTGCCACTACTGCAGTATTGTGTTTTCCCTCTATTTATTGTTGATCTTTAGGTATTCTTTCAGGATTTTTAGCTCTAGAGATTTTGAAGTTCTAGGATTTTGGCTGTCAGCCATACTGTCACTGGCCAGGTCATGGTCTAATCACAAATACCAAAATATTCTTTGAAATGCGTCTTTTTACTTCATCATCACCTAAAAGGTAAGAGGTTAAGTCCATTCCTGGTGTAACTTTGGTGAAGGATGCACTAGTCCTGTAGTGCAGCAGTAGATACTTAGTGCTTTCGTGTAATGCAGAGATGTCAGCAAAACCAGCAGAAATATGCCAAAACTCCTGGGCAGTGTTTGAACACAACCAAGGAGGCACTTGGTATCTTATTAACACGTAGCTCATGGCTACCTCTCAAAGCACAATGATTCTTGTTTTAACACATTAAGATACTGCTATAGAGGCAGGAAGGGGGCATCTACTCTTCAGCACAGTGATAAGAGGGAATTGGAGACTTAGCATACAGTGGCAGCCTGCCTTCCTGTTTTAGCTGTCCCACCCAGACTGACTAAAGAAAGGAGCTTCTTTGCCCCCTCATATTCCTTCGTGCTCTCTCAAGGGAAGTCATGAAGACTGAACCTCTGCTGAGACCATATCTGTCGTTGAAGAGCACAACAATGTTTGTTTGGTGTCATTCCAGCTAGAGCATATGCTGCCTCAGTCTTTCTGAAAGAGGAAACAGATCTTATTAGAGCTTACACGTTGCAATAAATGGTCAATAAAATTCATTGAAAGTCTGTTTTTACTAACTATCTACAATGTAAAAGGCCTTGTGTTAAATCATATGTTAAAATAAAGCTTGCATAGAGTTCCCATTTGTTATAGCAAATTTTGTGACAGATGGAAAAACGTTATTTCATCAGAGATTGCATTAATGCAATGTGTATTTTTTCAGTGACACTTTGCTTGTGCGCTCACTTGATGGATGAAAGACATTTATTTACAGATGATGCATAACTACCCAACTATCTACATATCTAACTACCTTTAACACGTCAAAATACAATTGTATTTTTTCATACATATTTCCACTGTGGTACAGGCAGAACTTGCCACAGATCCGGTAAAAAGCCTATAATAAACACATAGCCCCTCATTTTACTTACAAATGCTAATTCTCCCAAACCCTCAGGGATCTCTTTCAAAAGTCTGAGGCTGGGACTCAGTCCTGACACTACTGTAGTGGTCTTGGGAAAGATCAACTTCAGTCCAGGTGGAGAGAGATTTCCCCTGCCCAGTAAATAACCCACAGGCAGTTCCCAGTCTCTTAGGTCAGTTGTCCACCTTGGGGCAGAACTCTTTGGTGCTGTGGTGGTGCAAAAAAAAAAATAGTGGCATTAAGAGCAAGGAAATGGCACTTTCAATTCCTCCACCACTCTCCTCTCATAGCTGCTATCCATAGGGCGGTAATGACTTAAATCAATGATCTTCGTGTCATTTTGGACCCCAAAGTTCATAATCAGCCACCCAAACTGCACCTAGAAAAGAAAGGGACTTTTTCCACCAAGCACACAGTGTCAGTTCCCACAGTAAAGGTGAGGAACACCACAGAATTGCTACATCACTCCCACCTGGCCAGTACATGCTTCTGAGCAGCTTTGAGGGTCGCTGGAGATAAAAATTACTGGCTTAATGTAATATAGATTCATAGATTCAGTCAATGTGATTCTTGCCTTGACCTGGTAATTGATGCATTACATTTAAGGAAAAAAAAGGTTCTTGGCAGGAAACAAGAAAGTGTTCTCCTAATCAATTACGCTGTGTGTTCATCAAAAACACGAGGGGACTCAGCCGTATCCTTGGGGAGGGACTTCAAGTACCAAATTTTAGGTGACGTTTTTAAATGGCAGGTACAACAACTCACAAATCCTGTACTCTCTTATTTACATAAATAATTGGTGTTTAATTAATAACTTGCTGAGAACACTGATCTTGCCTGCATACAGTCACATGTATGGAACCAATATTTTTAAGCTGTTGGAAAACAAGCAGAAGCACTGCTGCTGGCTGAAAGACTTGAGCTATTTCTGTCTGAGTTTATCATCACAGGTGTCAGCATGAACTGTGGTGAATCTGTGGACGATGTAGCCCCTTCCGTCCTCCTTTCCTGGACCTCTGTTGTCTGGCAGGGGACATGAAAGGAAAACTGATGAAGCAAGGCAGCATTGGACTGTGCAGAGAAGGTGGCACAGGGCAGCTGGGAAGCGAGATGAGGTATGGGTGCACGTCTGTGAAACAGGCTTGATTTACATTCAAAGGTAGCACTTCTGTCCATGCGCATCAGCTACTGTGTCCACCCTCATCAGCTGTCATGGCAGGTGACATGGGTCACTTCAGCTGATGACTCTGAGTTTTGCAATTCTAATCACAACTCCCTCTTCCTCTTGACCAAGAGAAAGATGGATTTACCTCAAGGTGGATGTCCTTTTGAAACTTTAATGATGTCTTCCCTCTTACTGTGTGAGTGCAAGATTTTTCTAAGCTATCTCTTAAAAAAAATATGCCAATATATACGGAAAAAAAGACATAGAAAATCACTGATGAGAGAAATTGAAACATGTACACTCACAGCATCTCCTTAGCTCTGCGGGAGTGTTCTCTGATGTCTGGTTTTCCATGTTTTCTGCTGTTTCACTTACACATCTGAAACCTCAAGGTTTCTTCTTCTCCACAAAGAGACAGAGATTATAACATAACTCCCCAAAGGGGATTCTACCAATGTAATTTGTCTTCCTTAAATTTCTGCCTTCCTTCTTCACACCAAGCATTTCCTCTGTTGTCCAAGTTTCAAGGCTGTTCTCATCTACCTTATCCCTTGAGTCAACTCACAGCTAAGTTATACACACTCGCTGCTTTTAATCTTTGTTTAATTTCATTTTCTTGGTGCTTGGTGAGAGCAAGTGTTCAGACAAATGGGTTAGAAAACATTTTTCAAAATATGTATTGTCCTGTGCTCTGACTTTGCTGTCTTTTTTTTAATGGTGAAGGGAGGGGATCACCCACTGCAAACTGGATTGGCTTCTGAAGGGTCCTCTTTTACCTAGTTAAAAAGGTATTTATTGCTTTTATTCTGGATGTTCTGCCTAGCTCTATTAGAAGGTGAAGCAAATGAACTGAACGTTTGAGTGATGTTGTTATCCTGGAGAAAGTAGGCATCTACAAGCAGGCTTGGTTTTGAGCACAAAACAGCATTCGAAGGAAGCAGTTTTTCACTCGTGAGAACTAACAGAAGTAGTTAAGACAGTTAAACTACTGAATTTGCTCAACAATATGCAAAGTTGTTTAGGAGCTGACCAGTATAGGCAAAGGTTGCAACTGCAGGCACGTGACAGACACAGCTGAAAATTCAAAAAACAAATAGAAAATGGAGCAATGAATTGCCATGACAAGAATTTAAGAAAGAGAGCTCCTTCCTCCTATGTCTGGAAGAAGAGGCTTAGGACTGTGAGAAGGGAGGCTGTTTCCTCAGTGTATCCAGAGAAACAGGCAGCTTGTACAGAGAAAGAAACAAAATTGCATCAAAAAAATTCCAAGTTTTATCAGCAGTTTCTTCTAATGCAGAAAAAATACCTCAAACTCTGAATATTAGCCAAATAGAAAGCACAATATGTTTTAGAAGAGCAACACAGGAAGCACAAACAAACAAACATGGCAAGTTACCCCCGTGGTGGTAGGACTTTCCTATGGCATTTGTCCACCAGCAGTCCTTCCTTCAGCTGCCCTTCACTGCTCTGCCAGCTTGACAGAGGCACTGCTTTGACCCATTACAAAACACACATATGCTAGTTGGCTGCCAGTACATATATTGATTAGCTGACTGCCGCCAGGAAGGTGTAATCAAATTTAATTGCACAGAAGCATTTTAGAGGGGGCACTGATTTGGGTGTCTCTCTTCTGCCCTCCTGCTGGTTTTACCAAAATATGTAAGAAATTCTTTATTAATTGATAAAAGGTACAGGCAGGGATGAGCCCTCTAACGTTCCTGCAGTAGTGGATTTGGGGAAAAGGGGTTCATGAACTCTCTGTAAACTGCCTCTCCCACTGCCACTGACCAAGGCAGGATCCCAGTGGGTAGATGTGCCACTGCTGTCAGCTGGGAGGGTATTTCTTATGTTCTTAAATGCGAGGCATCTGTACCTGTCAAACGTGGTTGAAGTTGGCTGACAGCTTTAGAAGTTATGTGGACTGTGGGAGAATTAATAGGAAGAGAGACTGTAAAAGCTTCATTTCCTTAGAAACCAGGCAAAAATATTCCAACCCATTATCTCTTTATGAATTATTTCTGTAAAGATTGCCTTTACATGCCTTAAATATCTAAGCTACACTGGTAGAAAATTCACAGTATACAGGCTTTTCATAAATGTTTTGAGATTATGTCTTTGCTGGAGAAACAAGAAAGCAAAAAGGTACAGATAAATATAGACACTTTTTTTTACCTGTCTAAGTCTAAACAGTGCATTTCTCTATTTAGCATGCTAGCTCCTGCCATGAAGTATAGAGCACAATTCACAGCTGCTCTGCCCTCACTCCAGTTCAGTGTGTCTTCACAAGAAGAGCAGGATTGAAAGGGGTCACCTCTCAGGCTGCATCCTCCAGTAACCCTTTCATACACACCCTCACTTGTGGCTAGAAATTGTTAGAGTCCTTGCAGTGCATCCAGTATGTAGTGTATACATTCTTCCTGTGCAGCAGTTCCAGAGCATTTATTACTTTAATTCTGAAAGGAATATCGCTACTGCAAAGAGACTATAGGAAGTAATTGGCTTTTTAACCAGGCAGCACATGCAGCCTGCAGTTTGTGGTGTCTCTGTGGAGGTACGCTGTGCTTCTAATTAAACCTCAGGATTCCTTTTTTTTTTTTTTCCTGCTATGACATGAACCAGCTTTGTGGTTTATAGCAGGGACTGGTATTTTCATAATATGTTCTTCCAGACGCTTGTGAGCCTTAGCTCAGGTCGATTAGGGAATCTATCAAATACATTGAGGTTAACACTGATAAATCCAGATCCTTATTAATTTTATACAATTAGCTTTAGTAGAATTTCTTCTTTTTATTCTTATTACTTTAGGACTTCATTTGAAATACAGTAGTGGAAATATAACCAAACCTGAACTCTATTAACCTAGTTATAAATCTGTATCCTCTTGCTTCTTTTAAAAACTGCTAAACATATTCAATATTATAATAATGTTTGGAGCTTGGGTGATTCCATATATTAAAAGCTGGCAGGTAGGTAATACCAATTTTAAAAGAGAAAATAGATGTATAAGGATTCAGTGCTGAAAGGGAGACAGCTTCTCCTCAGACCAAAAACTTCCAAAACCGTCTCACTTGGGAAGCAAATTGTTTGGCAGCAGCAGTAAAACACACAAATGCTTTCTTAAATTTCTCATTTTATTTTGATTGTTGAAAAATGTTATGTTTCAGGTTTGGGGATCTAGCTAAGCAGTGCAAAAGAAGCAAAGTTGGCTTTCTGGCACATATATTTTGAATTGATCCCTTTTTCTGCATTTGTTTCTGTTCCTAGTTGTTAGGAGAGTCAAAATGTTTTGGATCTGCAGAACTTGAGCTAGAAAATGTAATGAGAAGAAGATTTATTATGAGAAAGCCAGCATGCTATTCTTCCTTTCTTTCCCTCATTGGTAGACATTTTCTGAAGCATAAGAGCATCTTTTTCATGTCTTCTAGCTCATGAGCAGACCAGCCAAAACACACAGGACAGAAAAGTCTAACAAATATCTTTTTTTAAAACAATATCTTTTCATGCATATGAATGAAGTCATCATATTCTGGAAGTTTGTTGTTGACTTCAGGCAAATTTGTCAAGCCCTGCTAGTGGCCGTGTATGAATACCCAAAGATCTTTAATGCACTTTTATTACAGTTTGCCCTTTTATGTTGTCAAATTCCTTGAAATGCTTCAGTGTAATTACATGTTTCAATGCACAGCACAATGCACACAGGTAGGGTATTCATAAATTCTCCGTTTCTCATCTCATTCTTACTGTGGCACCAAAGCTTGAAATCATTCCTACTGAAATTAGGGGAAACTCCTCCATGGCTGGAGACTGCACAGAGAGTGGCTTTATAGGAGCAAAGTCTTACTTTTGGGATCATGGTGCTGCTCTGGTGGACCCCAGCAGGACGTCCTAGGCTCTGGCAGATGCAACGTTGGTGGAGGTGGCTGGAGCCGGTTCAGGGCTGACTCCCAACAGAGCCCCTCTCTCCTCCAGAGGCAGTGACTCTCATGCCAGCCCCCAGCCTGACCACTGTGGCAGGAGTGCTTGGCTGGAGGAGGAGTGCATGGGGGACCGCTCTCCTCTGATGGACCAAGGGTGCAAAGCTGCTGGAGATGTAGGGCATGGAGTCGCTTTCTCACCACCTTCAGGCCAATGGATAAGGATCTCACTAAAAATAAACTTTCTCGGTTGTATGTATGAATGGTGTCCCCTGGATTATACTTTAAATGCATCTCCTCTCTAATGTGTAACAGGCAATAATTTCTCATCGCTTACTGACCAGGAGAAGAATGCAGTGTACTCAACTAAGAGTGATGTGAGCTGATATTTTTTCCAAATGATCACCCAGAAAGAAGAGGATGGGAAATGAAACATATTTTTCTCACAAAGAGAAAGGAAAGTTTAAGAAATATAATAACAGGATAAAAAGAAAGTAACAACACAGATACAGTTAATAAGCATAATAAAGTTAACATACAGTGAGAGAAAATAAATGTAACCCTTTGATCTTTTAACAGATAGACCTTGTATTCAGTGAAATTAGAATATTTAAAAGATAATATTTCCTAATTAGCTCTTTCTTTAGCCCTTGGTAAAAATATGTAAAATGTTCATGCTGGGAAATATAATCTGGTAAGATTCACGTGGCTGATAGCCCTTGCGGTGTTACTGAGTCCCTTCTGCTCGTCCGTGAAGTCTGCGCAGTCTGGCCCCACCTGGAAACCAAATCTAGCAGATGCCAGAGAAAACTCCCTGTGGTGTTTTATAACGGGATATTTTGCCTTAGCGAGGAAAGAATGAAGAAGATTTAAGGCAAAGGCTGGCATGTGGAAATCATACTGTTGGTTACAGCAGAACAGCCATGTATGCACTGAGCAGGGAACATGCCACATCCCTCCAGTAGGCCTGAGGTGTCCTAACAGAAATGGTCTGCAGAGCCAGAAAAGGACCCAGGGACTGTGAGGAAGTTTTTAAAACATTTTTCTCTTATTATTTCTTCCCCTAGACAAAAAAAAACCCTGCTGCTCCGTGGTGGTTATGAAAACATATGAAAAATGGCAGCATATATTATTGAGTGGAGATTTTTCTGCCACCATTTTCTTTAAAAGGTAAATATAATTTTCACATTCACTTATATTTGGAAAGGAGATCAGTGTTCTTAACTGAAAAATGCTTTGGAAAGCAATACTATGTGAGATCCTTTACTGCAGGTACAGCGTCTGAGCTAGATACTCAGGCTACTTCTGTGATCAAGAGTGGTAGACCTTTCCAGAAAGAAACTCCTCTCCATCCCACCCCCAACCAGAGGACCTCTCTCCACTCTCCACTGAATTTAAGGGGAGTTCAGCCTGCCAGCTTAGACCAGATGCCTAACTTCTAGGCAGTTAACGTGAAGTGAGATAGTCCCACAGATAGTAGGTGGAATAAAAATGTCTGTGATACAGATACTGAAGTTTTAGAAGGAGATAGAAGCAAGCAGAGTGGGCTTGTGTAGGCAAGTATATCGTTTATTCCAGATGGTGTTTTGCTTCAGTAAAAGCTGCAGATTCTCTTAAAGGCACTTCTGTGCCCCTAAACGTAACATTTGAACAATTTGCAACTGATGTATTCATAAAATTTATAAAAGACATTGCTAACAGAAGAATATATAAAGGATATTGTGAAGCACTGGTCTTGGCAGGACAGAAGATGAAGGAGGAGAAATTGGTGTAGCTGCATTAATAGCGAGGGGACTCGGGACCAGACGGCAAGCTGCAGTGAGGGACCGCAGCTGGAAGCCCCTGAAGGAAGCAGTTAAATATACTCACTGGCCACAAATACAGCTGCTTCTGGGACCAGTCGACATTTAAGAAAAACCTCTAGTGAACACACAGGACATTCTGGAGAAAATTCCCAGTGTTTTGAGCACAGATTTCCGTAGAAATTATTCTATCAACGCCTACAATAATTCCTGTCTCAAAACTGTGTGCATTTGTAGAAAGTGCCTGGGGAGCTCTTTAATTTGTTTTCCCGTTTAAACAAAATTCCTTACCCAGAATCATAAACAAGGAGTTTAAGAAGGCAAATAATGGAACATTCATGCACATGGATACATAGATAGACACACACACTCCAAAAGCATTTGGACATCTAACAAACACATGATGTACCTGTTAAGTATTTTGTTCCCAGAAATCTAATATCTTGAAAACCTTGTGTTCAACTTCACTCCTGGGTTTCAAATGTGGGCTAGAGACTGTGGGAAATACCAGATTATATCCTTCGCTTCCTCTTATTTCTTTTAAACAGTCCTTCATGTATTAGTGCTTTCCAACTACTTGCACGTAAAGATAACATAAGGAAGAGAACTCCAAGACAGACGTGGCAATCTTTCTATATTTCCATCCAAATTAGAGAAGAAAATTAAAACAGGAGTCCTCCTTCCCAACTGAAAAACCTAGGTATGCATATTAAAAAATATTAGTTACAGAATTAAGAATCCACATTTCAATGCACATTCTGAGACCAAAAAAAAGGTGGTAATAGAGTCAAATCTGAGATTTTCTGCTAGTAACATTAAGGAACCTAATCACAACAATGCTGCAATTATACATAGAAATTGTGAATAAAGATTAAACACGTTAAATGAAGATTAGCTATGGTTTGAACTGAAACCCCAAATATAGTAAGGACTAGGGATGCATAATCATGGTTCCAAAACACAGTGTGCAGGAAAATCACCTAGTTTGGAGATCAGCTCAAATACAGCTTTTGACTGCATGGCTTCGACAGCCTTAGCTATAACAATAAATTGCCAGGCTGTGATATAATATGAGTATTTCTGCTGAAATCAGAGGCGCTCGTTGACCTGTATGATATAGGTCACTTCACTGCTTTTGCTTCAGTTTTTCTGCTCATTCTTTGTCTGTCTTTTCCTATACTCCAGACTAACCTTGGATTAGACTTTGTCTTGGTCATTGGTACTGGCATTAGTGTAATAAAGGATATAAATAATGAAACAATGCAGTTTATACACAAAATTAGATAGTTTCAGACCAACATGATCTACATGTACTTTAGACTGTTTATTATTAAAATGTGAATAAAACTTTAGTTATCATGTTATCACGGTTTCTTTTTTAAAAGAATCAACAGTAGAGTTTCTTTCTGTTATTTCTGGCAAATAAGGAGCAAGTATGACTTGACTCCCTTACCCACAAAAGCACAACGTGAAGAATACGCTTTGCAATGTAACATTCCTAATGAGTTACACGTGTCTTTGGCTGCCTCTACCAATGCGACTGTGGAAAACACTGGGTTATGTCCTTTTCCTGGCTCATCCAAAAGAAATCAAAACATAACATTAAAGGTCCACGGTGCTGTAGTATGGTTTTATTTGTCCTAGGAAGTGTATATCATGTACCGCTGCGAAGAGATATTGCTCTGTTCTCTTAAAAGACAAAAAAAGCAGAGATGACTCCACTGGATGACTAATAGCAGAGTTCTGAGGAGATACTTCAAACTCAATTTTTAAAAGCTTTGCAGCTCAAAAGGTGACATGAAAGTTGAAAAGGATAAAAGAACCAGTATTTTAAATGGAAATAAAAGAAGAAAAAGTGCCTTTGATACAAATAGAGAATAATAGCAATTTCTGAAGCACAGTAATTCTATCCAAGTAAAGATATTTTAATGGTTATGGGTAATAACAGGTAGTTTGCAACCACAGAGGCAGTCAGGTGCATATTAAATTGATCAAAATAAACCTCTAACAGTCACCTCTGTGTGTGACAACCAGAAAATAAATAGAATTAAAGTAGAGGTAGAGATTCAAACAAGGTTAAAGGAAAAGAGAAGGCAGAAGAGCATTAATAATGAAGTAAGATAATAAAAGCTAAATAAGCTGAGAAGAAGGGTTGTCTTGGCCCTCAGTTTACATATTGCCCTCTTCTGTGAGTACGAAAAAAAAAAATAATGCAGTAATAAGATTTGCTAGACTTACCTCACAGGCAAGTTATAGAGATTCATTAAGCAATATTCCTATGGTAGTTGAGGGTTGAAAGCACTATGTAAGCATAGATTTTATACCACTAATTGAGTGTCTCAAATCAAACCTTTATATCCAGGCAGAAAAGCCAAACAGCATTGCAGAAAAGGGGAAGATGATATTTAAGACAAGAGAAAAACTAGAGAAAAGGCAAAGCAGATGACAAGGAGTGGGGAAAAAAAAAGAGCTTTAAGTAGAATATAAAGAAAAAATTCTCTCATGTAGAAGATATAAAGGAGGAAAAGAATGAGCGATACTAATGTCACAGTCTGCTTACTGCTGAGATTTATTCACTGAACTGAGGTGCCCCAGTCAGGATCCTAACCTGGGATCCAGCCAGTCAAGCTGGCAGCCTTAAATTATCAGTTACCCCCTGAAACCATCCTTCTGAAATAAACGCTTGGGCTATCTGACCATGAGCAGGCAAGAGTGAGTGCCTCTTCCAGAGGAAAAGCCGATCTGCCAGGGTCCATTTAAAATTTCAGTTGAAGCTTCATGCTTGAGGTGGGGGGCTGCTTTCTGTGCCATTTGCTTCCTAATTTAGCATGTCAGTGAAGTGTCTGGAGCCTAAAGGCCCCAAGTCTGCAGCCAGAAATTAAATAACATGGTTACTCTCCTCTTAAATGATTAAATTAACAAGCTGTGTACGTATCGTGTGCAAACAGAGTCACAGTTTTCCTCAGCATCGGTGCCCTCTTTCAGGCACAGATATCAGACCTTGGATTTAGGGCTGGCTGGAAAGTGGGATTTTCCATCTATAAGTGCCCATGTTGGTAGCTCAACAGCAGAGACACAACTAGGGGAGGCCCAGGTTCAAGTCCATGCTTGAATTTGACTGGAAATCCCTGGCTCATAAAATAGACTTGAAACTGTCTTTTCTGTATCTTCAGTTGGTCCTTCACCTTGCATGCAAGTCCATGGGTTACTCTGAAGACATATGCATGCTTTCTCCTCTGTTACGTGTTAAAACAAAACTAATTGAAAGATCCTACTTTCGTTCTAATATAAGGCATAAAGAATTTTGACAATTTTACCCTGAGAGGTTAATTCTTTTCAAAAGACTAACCTCTTCCTAAATCTATTGGTTTTTTGTCTCATTTTTTTTAAATCTAGGAAAATGAAATCAGCAATGTGAATGTGTGAGTGGTTTTATTGCCACTGTGTGAAGGCCAAGATGAGAAAAAATAGGATTAAAATGTTGTTAAAGGTTTTTCTTTCTGGTCATTGTGGTCCACGCTGAAACAATGCAGAACAGAAAATATAATAGCTAGAAAAGTGCAGTATCTGCATCTCTATATTCATTCAAAAGAGAAAGTAGAGGGAGAAGTTCATTGTTTATTAATAATCTGAATTGATGTACTGAAGTATATATCACTGAAGGAGGGACATCTCTGTGTAGAAAAGGAAAATCTGCATGAACTCAGACTTGCCAGGGAGGGGACATAGAGAATAACTGTGTGAACTGGCATAGCATCCTCTGCAACTTTCGAGACCACAACATAGAGGTTATATGAGGAACACACTTATACTCCAAGCAAAATAGAGCACAAATGACTGAGCTTTCATGGGTTTCCTCATTTCCAAATAATTGCTTCTTTTCCTAAATTGATTTATCTTGGTATGGACTCACGTTGGCAGGGCCTTATTAAATCCCTGTGTACGTTAGCTAAATCTCCACAGACAGCAGAACTGCTTCTGTTTGACTGTTTCTGCAGCATGTTCGCATAAAAAGAATGCATGAGATGATTGTTAATGTGACAGTCCTTCAAGGCAAAGTCTGTTTCATCAGTCAAGAAGAAATCTTTGTGGAATACTACTAGAAAAGATGAATGTATTTTAATTGTACAAGACTTTCATTATGAAAGGAATTTAAATAATTTAATTTGAAGGCATGTTCTCAAGTGATTTTTTAAATAGTTTTAAATTTTATTTTTTGCTTTTTACTGTTGATTGTGCCCTATAAGAAGTCTGAAAATAATTTTCCCCTACAGACTTCTTTTCCTTTTTCCCATATGACAAATTTTATTTCTTTTCCTCCTGTTGTTTCAATGCAGTCAAAGTGATTATGATGACTTTTATTTAAACACAATATCTCAAACCTATATGCATAGCACCTTATGTTGCCAAAATACTTTTGCTCTGAGAGCAGCCAAAATAAAAGCATTATTTTAGTGCTAGCTGGTTGCTATGACTCCTACAGGAGAATCACAAAAACAATGATGTCTCCACTGTTTACACGAATCTAGTGCCCACTATTTGTATTGCTTTAGGCCAAAGCAGATGAGGAAGAGAGCGGCTTGTCTCCCTTGCAGCCTTCTGGAAACACAATGTTTAATTTCTTTGGTTTAACGTGACAGCAGTAGCAGGATTTCTGACTGTAGTATACCACTAACACATGTTCAGTGAGGAACAGATAATGTGATGTTATCATGCTGTTCTTGTCACTTGAGCTCCAGGTTTAGGCAGGATCATTCAGAGGCTGATAGTCTGCAATGATGAATGCTGAAAAAATGGAGATTATTTGCCCCAATTTGGTCTCTGAGGAATCTGTGCAACACTTTCTGAGATTCTGGTTTGACACTGTAACATATTCAGCAGTAACACTTGGCTTTTCCTTTTCCTTTTTTCCTTTTTCCCTTCCCTTCCCTTCCCTTCCCTTCCCTCCCCTCCCCTCCCCTCCCCTCCCCTCCCCTCCCCTCCCCTCCCCTCCCCTCCCCTCCTCTCCCCTCCTCTCCCCTCCTCTCCTCTCCTCTCCTCTCCTCTCCTCTCCTCTCCTCTCCTCTCCTCTCCTCTCCTCTCCTCTCCTCTCCTCTCCTCTCCTCTCCTCTCCTCTCCTCTCCTCTCCTCTCCTCTCCTCTCCTCTCCTCTCCTCTCCTCTCCTCTCCTCTCCTCTCCTCTCCTCTCCTCTCCTCTCCTCTCCTCTTTTCTTCTTTCATTAAAGGTTTTGTACTTCACCTTGGCTATGTGCTTTGATCTGCTCCACAGTGTAGGTCAAAACATGAACCTTTGCTAGCACAGATGGTGAGAGAGTGAACTGAAGTGCTGGAATAAGAGGCTGGATTATGATGGGACTTTATTATCCCTGAACTGCTACTGACACTTTTCTTTTAGACAAATTCTTAAATATAGACTCAATTCCGCAGGTAGCCCTGACCTACTAAGAAATGCAGATATTTTCAGTGCAAAGACCTAACTGAGAGGTCAAAGTAAGTTTCTTGATGATTATGGGGTATAAGCAAGCTCCTTAAACCTTCTGCATTA
Organism: Platalea leucorodia; assembly: GCF_965183815.1. Classification (NCBI taxonomy): domain Eukaryota; kingdom Metazoa; phylum Chordata; class Aves; order Pelecaniformes; family Threskiornithidae; genus Platalea; species Platalea leucorodia. Next base: position 16,369,000 of record NC_138824.1, read on the forward strand.
TTATTACTCAGGTCTCTATCTTGATTTTTCCAAATAAAATGTCCAGCAGTCTTGAACTGGGGGCGAGTGTCCAGTTTCTGGTTTTTTTTAATACCATGATGCTATAAAATCCTTGTTTCCTGAAATGAACTGCACCTCTTCTGCTGAGTTCCAGTGAAGAAAATGTTGACAGCCCATCAGAGAAGGCTGTAATGGGAGAAGGAGCTTCTTCACTCATCAGCTACTTGAAATGGACATCATACCCAATAACTTTCTCAGTCTGTACAGAGAATATAGATTAAATTTTGGGTACTACAGAACTCTGAAAAGTAGAGGTTTAAACAAGGAGTTGGATTTTAGAAGGTTCATGTCATTCAACAGTAACTGGAAACCATTTCCCCATATTAAAACAGATTTGTCTTGAAATGCTTTTCCTTGCAGAACTCACAAGTGCGTATAATCCTAACTTTTCTCAAGAAACCCATTATTACTTTAGAGGCAAACACAGATGAGACAGCTCTTTAATTGTTTTAATGCATTCAGTAGATCTTGCACTATTAGAGCCATTAGAGCAATGTAAATAGTATAGGAGTTTATCATTAACTCTAATTTACTTCAGATCTGGGCACCCAAGAGCACAATACTGCCACTTTTGAACAACATTCGGTCAGAGGTGTATTTGTAGTTTGAAATTATTTCCACCGCATCTTACTTTGATTTAATAATTTTATACATTTATGTGGTATGCCATAGAATGACATGAAGATGTGTTAATCCATAGAGTCTGTTCCAAGTCTCTTAATTATCTGGTGTTGTTGTTAATGTCTTAAATGTGCATAAATTCATCTTGCGGTACAAATCTGCAGCATTCAGTAACACCTTCAAAATTACTTCTGATCTATAAATGTTTTCAGCTAGAAAAAACCTTGGCAATCTCTTTCCTTAAGTCAAGCTTTAAAAAAAATGTCTTTTATTAAAACAATAATTTTCAAAGATTTATGTCCTGGAGGATTCCTTTTTGCAACATCCATAGCTCCTAGGACAATGCATTATACTCAAATCTGTGCCCATGGGTTTTGGTTTGAGAATGTTGTAACCTTGATCCCCTCCGTTATGGTCTCAGTGATAGACCTTTGTGCCAGAAGAGAAATTACGCTGTGCAAATGGCTCAGGGATACACAGAATGATGGCTACAGCTGATGAGGTATGACACCAAAACCCCACAAGCCAAGGCTTTTACCAGACAACCCCATGCCTTGAAGAGAGAAAGAAAGAAGTCAGTATGTTTTACAGCTTTGATGAATGTTCCCTTAGACTCTTAGAAGTAATTTTGTTTTAAGGAATAAGAGGCCAGTTGTCCACTTGTCAATACCCTCATCTATGCTATTTGATTTTGTTCCTGAGCCTGTTTCCCTTTTCTTTCTTCATCCTTGAATGGAACTTAAAAAAAAAAAAAAAAAGAAAAAAGAGGAAGAACTAAGCACTGTGCTGCCCATTCTCCCAAACTATATCTAACAGCTTTTTCATCCCCTTGGCTCTCTATTCTTTTGCTCTCTGTGGTGGGTTCACCAAGGCTGGATGCCAGGTGCCCACCAAAGCCACCCTATCACTCCCCCTCCTCAGCTGTACAGGGGAGAGAAAATATAATAAAAGGCTCGTGGGTTGAAATAAAGATAGGGAGATATCACTCACCAATTACTGTCACGGGCAAAACAGACTCAACTTGGGGAAATTAGTTTAATTTATTACCAATCAAATCAGAGTAGGATAATGAGAAAATAAAAACAATCTTAAAACACCTTCCCCCCACCCCTCCCTTCTTCCTGGGCTTTACTTTATTCCCGAATTCTCTGCCTCCTCCCACCAGCGGTGCAGGGGGAGGGAGCATGGTGGTTGCGGTCAGTTCATCACACACTGTCTCCGCCGCTCCTTCTTCCTCAGGGGAGGACTCCTCGCACGCTTCCCATGCTCCAGTGTGGGGTCCCTCCCACGGGAGACAGTCCTCCACGAACTTCTCCATTGTGAGTCCTTTGCATGGGCTGCAGTTCTTCATGAACTGCTCCGGTGTGGGTCCCTTCCACAGGGTGCAGTCCTTCAGGAACAGACTGCTCCAGCGTGGGTCACCTGCGGGGTCACAAGCCCTGCCAGCAAACCTGCTCCAGCCTGGGCTCCTCTCTCCATGGCTCCACAGGTCCTGCCAGGAGCCTGCTCCAGCGCGGGCTTCCCACAGGGTCACAGCCTCCTTCAGGCATCCACCTGCTCCTGTGTGGGTTCCTCCATGGGCTGCTCCACCATGAACCTCCATGGGCTGCAGGGGGACAGCCTGCCTCACCATGGTCTTCACCATGGGCTGCAGGGGAATCTCTGCTCCGGTGCCTGGAGCTCGTCCTCCCCCTCCTTCTTCACTGACCTTGGTGTGTGCAGTTTGTCTCACATATTCTCACTCCTCTCTCCGGCTGCAATTGCACAGGGTTTTTTTTCCCCTTTTCTTAAATACGTTATCCCAGAGGCGCTACCGCCGTCACTGATGGGCTCAGTCTTGGCCAGCGGTGGGTCTGTCTTGGAGCCAGCTGGCATTGGCTCTATCAGACTTGGTGGAAGCTTCCAGCAGCTACTCACAGAAGCCACCCCTCTACCCCCCCTGCTACCAAAACCTTGCCATGCAAACCCAATACACTCTTATATCTAAGTTGCCCTCCAATTCCAGCAACTCATAAAAATACTTTTGAGTCCCATAGGACATACTCAATTTGTAAAGTTTCTCCCTTGTGTAAGTATTTGTTGTATTTCTTGCCTTAGTCTCCAGTCTCCTTCATTAGAGAAGCAGGTAAAAGGCAATGCAATAGTAGTAGTACTGAAGGTGATTTTGACAGAAAACCCATGAATGCTTAGCCAGTTAAATGAGAATTTGTAAAAATAAAAAAAGTGGGAATTATTGCACAAAGCTGAACTGCTGCTGGCAATCCTGTTTCTTAGGGCTTTTACATTTTCCCTGTGATTTTATGTGGCTTTATGCTCTCTTCGCTGGGCACTTAAAACCACAGTAGGAGAAGATACCACTTGATGTCTTAGTTCCTTCCAGCACAGTTCCTAACCCTCAGCTTTGCCATTCTGGGACATCACTCCTCAGTGCAGAAAGAAAGAAACGAAATCATGAAGAACAGAAAAAACTTCATTTCTGTGTGTATCGTGTCTCCTTTTATTTTGGATTTTTCCACTTCCTTTTCTTCCTTATGTCTGTGTCTCTTCTTGCGCCTGTGTACAGGATTCCCACAGAGTTAGAACAGGCAACAGAAAAAAAATCAAGTGTTTTCTGCCACCACTGTTGTTGAAATGCTCTTTACAGGAGGGACAGGAAAAAAAATACTGTCAAGGGAATTTATTGGTAGGCGAATCTTCCTGAACTGAACCAAACCTTTCTTCTATTTCAGACAAAAAGCCTTTTACCCATAAAGCTTCCAGCTCTCCATCCTAGGTTTATGGAGCCCAAAATCAAAAGGTTTTAAGGAGAGCTAGAGGACATTTTTTTCTTGGAGTTATTCCTCCCTCACTGAAATAGGCTGACTCCTTCCTGACTGAATAAACTGCTGTACTTGAAGATTTGCAGAACTTCTACTAAAAATCACTTTCCCAAGTGTAAGCCAACATCAAGGCATCATGTTTTTGAATTAGTTACAGTATCAAAGAGTTTCTCAACATGACTTTGTTATGCTGTTTTCCAGATGGGATGGAGTTCTGTGAAATCTCTGTCCTTTTTGTGCAACTAATCTTGCCTCATGACTCAGAGGCTGAAAGCCCTAAATAATGTTGATAATCCTCTGCAGTCTCTTTCCAGTCTTAGCAATGCCTTTCCTCTAACGAAACATGTTATATGCTTTGCAGGAGAGATCCCATGATTATTTTTGATACTAAGCCTTCACTCCACGCTTATGAACATTGCAAGTTGTTCTTCTGATTTGTATCATAGAAAAGGATTTAGAAATCCAGACTTTGCATACATTATATGATCCATATATAATAAAAAGTATAATTTTCAGAATCCACAGAATATTTGTCATGCAAGCCTAGCTGGTTTCTCTGTGAAGGACATAAGGAATTCATGGCTTGGTAAGAGACACCTGCCTTTAGGTGTCTACATGTGAGCTTGCAAATAGATACCTAAGCTTTCCCTATAGTCAACAAAGATCTTCCTAAACATAGGTGGTTACTGCCATCTGAGATACCAAAAGACAACCAAGATATCTGTAGATGCTTGCCAGATGGGACACATGACCTTAAGGAGACACATTGTCTCAGAGGCAGCAACTGGAGGCTAGGCAAGATACCTACACTAACTGCACTGAAGAGATCTCAGAGAGACCACAGACACTTATTTGATATATAGGCACCTACATGTAAACCCTAAGATAACTTAATCCCAAACTGATGCCCATCCCAGTCTATCTTTGGCTCTGTTCAATCATTTTAGTGTCATTTCAGAAGTCTGGTGTCTAGCTGCTGTGAAGCAATGCATGGATCCTGCTGGTCCTGTGTCATATCTTCCAGCTCTTCACAGACGTCTCAGGTACCCCAGATGTATTTTGGATACCTATGCATGGAGTCAAGCCCATCATGTGTGTGCCTGGCAGTGTTTGTGTACTGTGTGGGTCCAACAGCATTGCTCTAACATCTGTAGAAGACAGAAAGGTGTCTGTTGCTTTATTAAGGCTCATGCGGAGAATAGTTAAGCAAACACTAAAGTTTGTGTGTGTTAGTTAAAAATTAAATTTACTATATATAGTGTTATACATTATAGTGCAAACCAGCTCTTCTAATTAATATGCTGAAAAGGTAATTATCTGCTGTGCATTTTCTATGTGGCTGTGATCTATAGACCCCAGTGAAGAAGGCAGAATTTTCCCGTGCTCCTACTCAAGTGTGCTGGCAGTAGCTATTCTCTACATTTTGATAAGAGCCATGAAAAAAGCCCTCACTGAAGATGCACACACACACTCACAGGCACACGCACGGGTGCCATCCAACTGGGGATGGATCACACTTTATTTTGCTTCCCTAATTCAGTGAAGTTTTCATTTGTATCTTATTTTTTTGTGACTCAAATTGTGTAAAGGAGCAACTGTGTAAACATCAGTGACAGAAGTAACTTTCATGACACATGGAACATGTTAAAGAGTAGCATACATTTTTAAAAGCATGTCCTAAAGCAGGGAATTTGTTTTAACTTAAGTTCCTCCTCAGCAATATTAAAGAAAAAATCAGTTCTCTTCTAGAAGCTCATTGAAATAATAATTTTTAACTTTCTGCACTAGCGGGCGAGATGCTCATAAAAAAGTCTAAATATCTATTGACCCTATGGTCTCAGAGCTGCAAATAGTCTGTACATAATAGAATTGCACTATAAAAGCTATTTTTGTTATGAAAAACCTCTTTATGTATGCATAAATTATTTATATTAGTAGCTGCAGTTTAGGGTAATGAATATTCATATCTTCAGTAACTCTGAAACTGGACAAAGTGGAAACATCTATTTGGTTCCATAAAATACACGATCAAAGGATATCTATCAGGTTACATTATCCAAAGGCCTTTTTAAGTTCTTTTAGGTCATGGAAGAAGTTCAGCCCTGTGAACTTAAAGTGGATGGAGTCTCATAAATAGGAGCTACATAAGATCTGGAAGGAACCTAAGGAAAAGAACTATCATTCAAGAAAGCTGGACACATCTCCATTAGAGGGACATTCAGCTAAACGAACAGGTTTAGGGTTTGGTGTCTATTCTAAGGTAGTTGTCTGGCTTTACTCTTTCCTCTTGCCAAAGACAAGTGGCTAAGATGAATGACTGAATTTCTGTCTGGACGAGCTCACAGACACCTTGCTCTGTTGCACTCACTGTCATTGCAAGGCATTCTGACTTTAAGGGTGTCACAGCAACCCAATATTTAAGGAACTTCAGTGCACCCAGAAGGGCTGGTCACCAAGTCCATATCTAGACTGAATGGCTGGGGCACCTCATAGTGAGCCCCTGAGACCTGGTGCCCTCTCTTTATTGTCCCTGTAGAGATCCCAGCTGATGCATGGGTCCACAAGACTTTAAAAAGCATGGGTACTTTTCCCCAGCCACCTTCCAGCTGGATGAGGGATGGGACTTAGGCAGGGGGTATTCCCAAGCCTGGTCTTCCTGGAGCAGACCATAGATAGACCACCTGTCCCTGGGGCTTTTACACTGTTTCATGCATAAGCAAGAAACTAAACTTTCCCAAGCTATCAGCATGTCATCATTCACAAGCAGATGGACCCTATTCTGTAAGGTACCAGATGCCACCATGGAAGCAATGAGCATGTCTGTGGGAAAAGAAGGATCACTGACAATGTCCCGTACTTTCTGGGAAGATTCATATCTTTAGAACTTTCTAAGTGCACCCACATTCACTGGGGGGATGTTTAAGCTTGTAATTTTATAAGGGACACCTGTTTCCATTATTTGCTTTAGAAGAAAAGAAGATACTGCTCCTCTGCTTTTAGAAAATATAGGCAACTATGCACAGAATACAGCTAATTTGCTATATTGATTATATTGATTCTGTACCTTTACCAGGCCAGCTTAATTTGATGAGGGATAAATAGCATAATTAACTAGTGACTCTTTCTATCCATAAAACTAAACAATTGGTTTCAGACCACCAGAGACTGCAGTGCTTTTGAAGGACCTATGCAGTATCTAAGTGCTAATGTGCTCTTTAAACTCCCTATAGTTCAGGGCTGTCTGAATCCAAGTCTTGAAGTACAGTCATGCCTCCATTTTGTGTGAAATGTTTTCTAGGTGCTTAACCTGAATCTCTCTTGCATGGTTAGATGTGTGAAAAGTGTCTCAGTTCAAACACCTCTCACACCTCACCTTTACAAAAAACATGAAAGTGGAAAAAGGCCCAGAAGCTGAGACCTCTCCTCCCGGTGGGACTGTCCCCATAAGTGGGGAGACTACTAATGCAGGTTCGTCCTTTCATGTGTTTTCTCTCTAGCCTCACTCATTTGTTTCTGTGTGGAAGTCTGGCTTCATCATGGACAAAGAGTGGCCCTATGTCCTGTGCTGAGAAGCTGCCAATTTCAAATGTTTACCTGTGATTCTCCCCTAGACATGAGAAACAATTCTCAGTCAATGCTTCATCAAAAATTATATATTTCTACAGAAAAAGTTTTGGCTTACATGAACCAGCGTTTTCCAGAAAAAAAGGATGTTTTGCTAAAAGATTCTCATCTCGCTCTAATAGCAATATTATATAAATTACAAAGCTACAGGCCAAATGCCTGCCACAGGAGGGTTTATATCTCTGTATACTTTCTAGCTCTTTGTCCAATGTAGTCCTGGAAATCAGATTTCCCACAGTTGTCTTTGAGATTTCTCCTGCCTTGCAGAACTCACTCATTTTCAGCTCCTCATTCCAAAATTTATCTTTTCTTAATTTCATCCCATTACTTAATTTGTAACCATTACAAAGGTTCATAGCTAATGGTTAGAATGTCAATGCAGTATCACGCTGATAAGATTGACAGTATCAGGGCACATTACTCCTTTCTGAATGTCTTCCTCTACCCTTTGTGAAAATTAATTTATGGCTGATTGGGGATGTCAGGCTCTGCAGCAATGCCACACAGCTACATCGTGTTCTGACTCCTGGCCGGCTTGGCTTATTAAAGCCTTTTAAAAACTTGGCATCAATCTGTACCAGAGCTGTGAATCACTCTGTTGTAGCAAAACAATCTTTCTGTCAATTCTGTTGATTTTAAAATGAGACTGGTCTGATCAGACCTTTCACATATGGAGGTGCACAGCTGGTTCTGTTGCTTTCAAATGCATCCAGAAATATGCCCACTGGGGCTTCATGGGGCTGAAGGGAAAATGTTATCTCATGAAACAATTTTACCTTCTGAGGTGAGATATATTAGCTGGTAGTGACAGCTCTGTAGAAACAACAGAGGTAAGATGTGCTACAAAGATTTTCAGCATATTCATATTTAATTACAGTAGACCTTAAATACTATGTCCTTTTTCTTTTTGAAAAAAAAAAAAACAAACAAAAAACTGACGAATGAATGAATTCACCTTGCTTGTGAACCTTTTAAAGGAAATTTCTGTGGACTGATAAAAGGAGCTCAACCAGTATTTTAATTTCTGCAAATGTTCTTCCACTTTCTACTCTGCATGGATGACAGATGATGCTGGATCTGCTCCCTGCTGTATTAATTGCAGGATCATGATTTAAGCACAGTAGCTTTATTTTCTACTGTTGTGGTCACAGTGTATGCTGGGGTTATTTTCCAAGGGAGCAGATATATGCGTGAGTATGTATATGTGTACTGGCATGATGTCCATAGTAGGGATGTTAAGGTTGTCTCTTGTACATCTTAATTTACTAATATCTCAGCTTTAGCTAATGTATTCCAAATACTCAGGACCAGAAACTTTGTTCAGCACTTGGGACCAGGGCCTTGGCAGGCAGCTAAATGCTGAGTGGATATGAAAAGGGTATTAAAAAAACAAACAAATAAACAAACAAACAAAAAAAACCCAAACCCCCTAACATTTCTTGAGCAGGAGGAGCTGCTGCTATTTATGCTGTGTCTGTGTGAAGTGCCTGCGGGTGGTTCCACGTGTTGCAAGAGAGAGGATTATTTGACCAAAGGTAGTCCTTGTTGTTTAGAGATAAACAGGAGTTTCTGGGCAGACTTTATGTGATTCTTGATCTTACACTGAAAGACCTTGAGCTCAAGTCACTGAAAGGCATGCCTATGTATATATAGCCAAGTACTTTTTGAGGAACAAAATGCTTACTTTACTTTTACCTTACCTGTGCTTTTTCCACAACTGCTTTGCTGTTTTAAGTTGTCAGGGAATAGAATTGCATGTAGGATACACAGTGCAGGCACACCATGGAATAACAATTTTTTTGTCTTCTTTATTCCCTTTGCTATTAGAGGATAAAGACAATTTCCATAAATGAATGCAGATTCATAGTCTTTCTGTAGTTCCATCAAACAGAGAAGACAAGTGAGGAAGATTTGCCCCACCATTTAAAATGCTCTACACATGCCTCTGTAGATGTTTATATATGTTTTTTCCCAAAACCATTGAAAAACATTTGGTAGGCGGATATAACTAATCCCTCTGGGGTCTTAATTTGCCTTAATTTGATTTGAGGAGTAAAATTGAAATCATTTGATTAGTGAGTCTCTGGGTATCTAACTTAAAGAATTGCTAATATAATTCTCAACTTTGTCACCTCTGCCAATAAAGTATGGACACACAGTTTTCAGAGTACCCACAGGGTCACTGATATGCTCTAATGTATATAAGGTTTTTTTTTCAGAAGACATGAGATATTTTTTCCAAGAGTGGTGGAGAGGAAGACACATGTTTCTGTTTGAATTCTTAAAAATAATATATTTTCCTTCAGTATATTGCAGGAATATTCGTAAACATTATGCTACAACTCGGGGAATATGCAGGTTACCAAGACAAACTTGAATTCTGCCTTATAACTAGGGCCCACATCGCAGGGCTTAGCTTACACATACTTTGAGCAATTTCCCCTGAAGGAGGAGATTCTCATTGTCTAACTCCTACAGGATGAATGGCTTGTTGTGGTGCAGTTTGACAGATCCCTCACTCAAACTCTTATCTGTAGCAGTACAAGAAACATTTTGAAGTCTAATACGGAGGTGGCAGGTAGACATTAATGAACTCATATGCCACTGTTTCAGAGAAGCATGACAGCTTACAGACTCCTCGCTTTCCACAGGAAGGTCTTCTTCATAAAGCCAGAACCAGCCTAGCTTACCTTTCTCTGACATAGGTTTTTTCTTCCTCCTTGGCCTCCCAGAGACATTTATCATTCAGGCTGATGTTGCCACCTCTTCTGTTACTTTGGGAAGCAAAGGAGGGTGTATGGCTGGGAGAGGAAAAGCAGACTTTGGAAGGGACCTGCCTGGAAGAGACTGGAGTGGAAAGCTGGTTTTCAGGCACTCTGGCATCCCAGCTTGCACAGAATAGCAAGTTTCTTCTTGTTCTTGGAGCTCTCATTTTTGGTGTTTCAGGGCAGATTTAAGAGACTGAGGAGTTTCTTTTTCATGCGGATGACAGATGGGTAGTGGCAAACAGGTTGTAATGGAAGAAAGACATGACAAATGAGGCAGCTAACTTTGTTCTCTACAACTCTCCTTAGCATCTAAAAAGCATAGTAATTCAGAGAGTTAATGTAATGTAGTTCCTAGTATATCAGTAGAGGAAGTACATAATCTGGAATTTAAACATCTTTCTCCTCTCCCCTGGCTTGGTATGGGTTACTCTTATCCATATACAATAAAGCCAGTTTTCTCACGCTAAAGACCCTTCTCCAATAGATGTTATGTTTAACCAAAATATAATTTGGAAAAAAATGTCCCAACCAGTTCTAGTTCTGAAAAGTTTGAAGACCTTTTCTTTATTCGGGAGAGGACATAGTTTGGGGAATGCAAATGCATTAGACTCTGGGAATTCTTTGAATCTAATTTTAGTTTTGTTCCTGGCTTTAGAATTTCACTTTATTTTGGAAACAGGAGTTTACATAGGGAATGGTGACCCTGGCTTTTCTGTGTGACCATGCACTTCTCAGTCCTACTTCCTCCCCTAACCCACACATAGACAGTGAAGAAGACAGTCATTCTTTCTTTGTTGTAGACAACACTTTTTTTATAATTTAGACTTTTGTTTTTTGCAACAGTCCCTGTGGAAGAATGTTGGATAACCCAGTGTTCAGTGATATATCTTAAAATTACTTTGAGATGAATGCAAATTGAGAAAAAGCTGCATACAAGAATCTGTAGCCAAAAATATAGATTCAACTATGTTGTTTGGAAATTCCTTTATGTATTCTTTCAGTCAGCTGTTAGGCAATGATACAATACCATAGCTATCTGGTCTGGATGAATTAAATAACTGAAACAGCAAGCTGCAGCAGTGCAGCCAATATATAAAATGCCAGTATATTTTTCTAAACAGAACAGAACAGCTACATATAAATTTCTTTTAAAAATTGTTAACATAAATGTCAATGCTGAGTTTTATTTTCACTCATAGTGCAGGCATGATGAGACAAGGATTAAATTCTATGGACAGTGCGTTGCAGTTCCAGTTTATTTTAACTGGCAAACTAGAAAACAGAAACCACTGACTAAAATTTAGACAAGTGCCAACTGCACATTAAAGTTTTAGATGTAGAAACCTGCTTACTAAAGCTGGGTAAGGACTAATAAACCCTTTTTTACAAGACACATCCTTCCTATTGGTCTCTAAATAACAGTTTTACATAGTTCACCATTGTGTCTTTTTAAAGAATTAGCATTTAAAGCATAAGAAAATGTTTTGCTTTCAGCATGAGGCACATTTCTTTCTTCAGTGCTGGTAGAGAACAACAGATCTTTTAATTAATTATTTACAAATCATTTATGAGACAGGATTTGCAAGCCTTAAATGGTTAGCAAATACCATTGAACAACTTCTTTTACATCCTTCTGGTATTTTCACAGGATGGATAGTACAGACAGACCCATTCAAGGTGCTTTGTTTCTCATAATGCCCTTCAGTTCTTGTGAATTTGATCTAACTTCAGAATGAGAAGATCAGGGACTCACTGAAAAAGATGCAGGTGGGTTTTTTTGCCTCTCTCACCTTATCTGTACATTTACTGAGTGGCAGAATATATCTGGAAGGCTGTTGTTGATAGAAAATAAACAGTGTAATCTTAAAAAAAAATGCTGATTTTAATTTCAGGATGGATTGCATCCTGACAAAATGTACCAAAAGCTTTTTTCTCTGGAGCCACCATTATGTTCCAAGAGTGCACTAAGTGCATGCAACTAGTTATTATTCCCTGTAGCGAGGAAATAGTCTGCAAAACATATATAACTATCTGAGTTCCATCTGCACAATCTGCAAATCTCAAAGGTGTTTTTCAGAGGTACCAAGGCATCACAGAGAAGATACTCTGACACAAGATAAGGAGTGGTGTCTGCTCATTACCTCTGAACATTGTCATGTGTGTGTTCAAACAAACAAACAAACAAAACTGTATTCATGTCCAGGTTTCCATTGAAAAATTGACCAACATTTCATAGAATAATTGAAAAATTTAGACTGGAAGGGACCTCTGCATCCTCCAAACTCCTGTTGAAGGTCAGACTTGTTTCAAAATTCGATAAGGTTGATAAGGCTTTGGGCAAATTTTGAACATCTTCAAGGATAGAGATTCCCAAACCTCTCTTAGATGTCTGTTCTAGCACTTAACCCTTGTCATTGTGAATATTTTTTCTCTAAGTCCTATTTTTGTTGCTATAACATCTAAGAGTTACCTTTTGTCCTTTTGCTGGTCACCTCCTAAAAGTCTGGCTCTGTGTTCTCTGTAGCTCCCCTTCAGGTACTAGAAAACTGCGGTTAGATTCCTCCTCATGCAACGTTTCTTTGGGTTTAATAGACCCAGTTTCCTCAGCATCTCTTTATTGCATGGAGACAAGGGGCTTCAGGCCCCAAGTTATTTCCCTGCTTTGTTGATCCTTCTTCTTTACCGGGACATTGAAAACTGGACACAATAGTCCAGATGTGGTCTCAGAAGAGCCAAACAGAGGGGAATAATAACTTTCCTTGCCCTGCTGGTTACACTCTAGCTAATATAGTGCTGGATGTGGTTGGCCTTCATTGCTGGTAGGGCACACTGCTGTTCAACCTCCTGTCTACCAGGACTGCCTAGTCATTTTCTTTGGAACCGCTTTTTAGCCAATAAGTCTCCAACCTGAAATGTTGCACAGAATTATTCTATTTCAGATGCAGGACTTGACATTTGCTTTTGAACTTAAGTTCCTGTCAGTTCCTTAAGTTCCATTCTTTCATCTTTTTGAGGGCCCTTTGATGGCAACCCTCCCCTCCAGCGTATCGACTATTCCCTGCAGTTTGGTGTCTTGCAGACTTGCTGAGAGTGTGCTCCATCCAACGGTCCAGGTCATCAGTGAAGGTATTAAACACTACCAGCCCCTGAGGAATGCCAGTCATAACTGGTAACCAGTTAGTGTTTGAACTAACTACCCTTTAAGCCATGGTCCACTGTATTTTACCCATTTTGTAGGTTACCCATTCAGTCCATATTCTGACAGGCTGGCTACAGGATTACTATGAGAGAATATGTCAAAAGCCTTGCCAGAGTCAAGATAAATGGCATCTACTGCTCTGCCCTTGTCTCCTGAGCCAGTCACTTCATCTGAGAGATCTGCCCTTTGTAAATCCATGTAGGTTGTTTCCAATCACCTTTTGTCTTTCAAGTGCCTGAAATGGCTTTTGTAAAGACTTGTTCCCTGATATTCCCAGGGACTGATGTGAGGCTACTAGCTGATGGATTTTCCTTCTGGAAAAAGGAAATGCTTTTGCATCTTTTCACCTTCTGTTAGGACAGACATAAAGTCTGCCTTTTTCCAGTCACTGAGGACATTCCATGATCACTACAGCTTTTCAGAGACGATAGAGATGAACTTCACAGTGACGACAGCCGGAGCCTGCAATGCTCTCAGATGCATCCTGCATCCCGAGGTCTTCTGTGAATCTTTCTTATTTTCATGTAGTGTCCAATTCTAACTTCCTTTATTATGATGGATAGCACTTCTCCAAACATTGTGCAGTACTTCTGTCCCCTGGATTTTTCTATGGTGGACCCTGGATGTCTCTGAGCCAAGTGAAACAATGATGCCTACATATCCCCAACAGAGACTAACACTTGAAAATGTTAAATTTTGTCTCTTTATTTTTTAAAAATCATCCACTTGATCAGAAAATAGTATTTACAGTGGGATGATATCAAATACTATAGCATGACTATGCAGAAGAAGTAGCATTAGCCTATGAAATTGCAATGGATTTTCTTCTATCCTTTTCCAGCACACAGTGCCAGAGGAATGAAATCTTGTCTCATGTGATCTGAAAATATATGAGTTTTATGCCTAAGCATAATCTACACACACACAATTCCAGGAATAATGATTCTAATAAATCTACCCTTCATTAATAAGTGATGAAGGTTGCTTTCATGTTACATCTGATATAACTCTCTCCTGAAAGTAAATACAACCCTTCCCGTCCCACTGCCTTCTTGTATCTGTGTTGCCAGTAAACTGTTCTGAAATTGTTACATGGCAATGCTGGTACCAGCAGGATTTATAGAATGAATGAAGGCAGGTTTTAACTAATCCATATAGACTCAAATGTCCTTGCTTTTCTTGTTATTGTTGGTTTTTAATCATCCATTCCACAGGCAATTCCAGATCCTATAGTAATTTGTAAATCCCACAAAAATGCTTCACCAGTTCATTCAGAGAAGACAGATGCGGGGAGGGGGGGGGGAGCGGGGTGGGGCAGGGCGGGGGGAGAGAAAAAAAAAAACAACTCCTACAAGTTCCTAAAGTTCGTTCCTCACCTATCTGGAAAGGATTTGTATTTTTAATTTTTCCTTTTTTTTTTTTTTTTTTTTTTCACTTTATTTTAAGATGTTTTTACCAATGGGGCAGCCACCACAGTTATTTCATAATAATTTAATATTTTCTGCATCAGCAAGTTTCTCCTAGTTTTCAGCCAACATTTAGATTTTCATTATTTCATTTACTTGTTACTAGGTCCACCACATGAATCACTGAGAAAACTGAGCTCCTCCTTAGAAACACACCTACAACAATGTCTGTATGTCTTAAATATCAATTGGCTAAACTGATAGACTGAACGTTAGTTCTTCTCTATAAATTCAACCTTTCTCCTCCCACTTTTCTCTCCCGAATTCTTTACATGTAGGCCATATCTATTAAGAGGTACTTAAGCAAAGATAATCAACAGTTTCTAGAAGGACACAAGTTCACAAATCTGGTGAACCATGAGGTTCATTTAAAGCCTTTGTGTCCTGCATAGTTCAATGCAGATCTCCTGAAGCATCATAAGCACCATCAAAAAAAGTTCTCTCTGCTAACACCCTATTTGCAGGTCTGTGTATCTGCTTTTACATTTTTCCCTGGTTTTGGCAGGAATTGTTTTTGACAGCCTACTCATCAGGATGATTAGCAGCACATATGAAGCAGTAGCAAACCACCAGCTCTTAACTTTTATTAAGAAAATAAATTACCCTAGAAGGTAGGTTAGCATATACTGATAGAAAACATCAATCATAGTTTGTTCAGGGGAAGACAAAGTGCAGATGAGTGAGACACAGTGGAGGATTTTGTGATGAGGAGAAATGGAGGTTGATAAGATTTGTTTGATGCTTCTAGGAAGAAAAGAATCCTGAGTGCAGCTATAGCCAAGATCTGTGAATTATGTGAGTTTCCTACTCTACTGCTTCCAGAGGGAAAAAGAAGAAATTAAGAGGAGAAAAGTCAAGGTCCCGCAAAATGCTGAGACTAGAGTTCACACCATAAACCACTGCGAATTGTAATTGCAACCTAAGAGTCCAGTACACATTTCTTCCACCAGCTATGTGACTGGTCAGGATTTCTGGAACGAACAGGATAATTCAATTTTTTTCTGCTCTAAGATGCATCTTTGCACATGCAGTCCATCTGCCTTAACCCTGCCCATTTTATCAGGAGTAAAAAACTTTTCATTTTGCAAGTTTATTGTCCCATGCATGCAATGAATTTGGTGGGTTTCAGTTGTGACTTATTCCTTGCAAAAGCAACATCCTGGATTTGCATTATCTACCAAACTGCAGTGAGGACAGCAGCTGCATGGGCCAAGGAGACTAACAAAACTTGCATATTCCCCACAGATCAGGACTGAGTCATGGTGATGGGACAATATCTATACAAAGTTAGGTTTGCTGCTGCATTATAGATAAACTCTGCATTTCATTTTCCAAGTATCACTCTGGCACCTCCCTCTACTACTAAAGTCACACAAGACTTCAGAGATAAATGTTATTGCCTCATGCACTTTTATATGCAAAACTCATTCAGTACAAAATAACACACGAGACATTCCACAAAATTAAATAGCTATTTTAAATGGTTCAGTGATCCTTGTGGAAAATTCCTAACGAGATCCTGATTTTTTAAGATTTAATTCTATCAGGTATAAGACTATCTTGCTGGAAATGTTATTTTAGAAACAGGAAGGTTTATACATCAAAGTTATCGTTCCACCTTTTCTAGTAAGATCATAAGTGTCCTGTTTGTTTCCAGCTGCCTTTCAAATAATCACAGTGTACTTTCCTTGCCTAGTATTTTTAAAATTGTGGATTGGAAATTTGATATTCAAGAAATTGTCCCCAGAATGCCAGGCTGGCTTTGAATATGTTTTGTTTCATCAACATCCAGTGAGAGAAAGAGGAAGGAGAAGTCTTTGCACAAATACAGATCAGGAGAATAGATAAAAGGAGAACAGTAGGAAAAGAAGGAATTTGTATGTGCACTCTGAATACAGACAGAGCTCACCTTCCTTTCTTGTCAAATAGAGCAGAATAAGAAATAATTGGCTTACTTTGTATGAGAAAAAAAGACAGGTTCAATATTAAGAAATTCTCACAAGCCTACGAATGGTTAGATAATGGAGGCACCTGCTGTGGGATGCTGCAGAATCAATATTATTGGAAAAGTTCAAAGTAACGTTTAACACTCTTCTATCTTTGATGGGTCAGGAGAAATCAAAGTGCCTCTGCCCATCTGGGGACTGAATGCTAATAATATCATTAGTTCTCAAATGCTAAGGATGGAAACAGTACAATACCAATGAGCAATGATCATCTTCCCTCAGAAAAAAGAGTGCTCAATTTGCAGTCAGTGCCAAGAAGCCTGATCTAATAACGCAGAGAGCGCCTGCCAAAACGCACAGAGCTCAGGGCAGGATGACAGAAAAGAGGCTGGAAGATTAAGGGTCAAAATACAGGGAACAATGTGTAACAAAAGGCAGCATGGGATATGGAGAAGAAGGAGAAAAGGGAGAACAAGATTGCATGATACAAGGCAGTGTTGCTTTACTGGAGTTCTTATTAACTTCTGGATCATTTGGCTTGTTCTTGAACATTTTTTATATTAATATGGTGCTATATCACAGCTGAGAAGGGCTTATACAGCATCTGGAAGTGGTGAATTTTGGAGAAGATAATAGCATACTTGGATGGGGATAGGGTTCACGCAAATGAAATGAGATACAAAATGTACAGCGGGGCTGCAGGAGAGATGAGAGAAAATAGTCATGTCCAAACAAGAGGAGTGAGATGTTCAGGACTCCTTTCAGCCCTCAAAATCCTATGCCAAAAAACACTGAAAGGTGTTTGGGGCACAGCTGTACCACAAATGCATTAAACATTGAACAATGTTCTTATCTGAACAAGGCGAAGTTCACAACATTAGGGACAGACTACACAGTTGTCTGACGAAGTAAGTCCTTGAAAAAGGCAAGTCTTTCCTAACTGAGATCAGTTGAACTAAAATTCCAGCAACAGATGGCTGTTATTACATTGCACTTTAACAGAAATCCACTGGGAATCCCGATAGTTGGTCTGCACCATCCCAGATACAGACTGGATACTTTATATCAGGCATTACTTTCATGACCTTTTGAAAGAGATGAAGAAGACAGGCTTTTGTGAGCTGAATCAGGCTTGGAAGAAAAACATTGTTCCAAACCCTTTATGCCACCTCATATCTCTTCCTTTATTGTTTTTGGTTTGTGTATGTTCTCTGATATTTGATCCAGGCACAAAGTCTTGGTATTCCACATCATTGCTTTTTGTAGAGCTAATAGTCCACTTCATCAATTTGAATTTAATTGTAATTATTACTGCCACCCTTCCTATTTTTCTCAAGGTATAAAACTACTTACTCGGTGACCTCTAGCTAATCTCTCTTATTTCTGTGAAATTCTATTTAAAGATATACCTGAGCATTTCAGCATTATGACAACCACACTGTGAGGAAAATCAAAATATTGGGAGTGGGCAATTTACTGTTAAAGAAAGCAAGCAAACTGCAGCATAAAAACTTGGTTTCCTGCCTGCTGGATGTATCCCTTTATTTTGCCACATGCATATTCAGAAGACTTTCCCAACCCGGAGCATGATCTCTGCTTCTCCTTCACAGGCCAGGGGGAGAAGTGGAAGCTCTGCCCTCGCCTTGCGTCACCCATAATGCTGTCATCACTGAACTGAAGCACTGGCTGCTCCAGGGATTCAGCCCGTTCCTCTGCTAGCATCAAAAATTATTGCTTTTCCACATGCAGTATGGGCCAAAAACATTAACTCTTGTGTTCCTTCAAAGTGCTGAGGGCTGGCGGGAGCTGGAGAGAGGACATTGGAAGGGTACCTGCCAGTGCTACGAGGCAGAGCAAATTTTCTTTGGACAGCATGACAAATTTATTGCCATGCTGATGGCCAGATTTAGGGTCAGGAAGGAGAAGGTTTTTTTAGATTAGATCAGATAATATTACCTAAGTTTTGCCTTCCTGTTCTGAATTTAACGTTGACTTCTTGTGAATGTATGGGCATATTGCCTTGCTTTTTCAGTGGCACCTCACTCTGCCCCGCTGCTTCTACAGGACAAATACCTTATTGGCCTCCCCAGCAAAACATGCTTTGCTTGTTGGACTTGGAATAGGATAACTGATGTAAGAGTAGTGTCCCATGACAGCTGAAACGATGGGTCTGGGTGATTTCATAGTTCTTTCTGGCCTCTGTGAAAATGTGTCAAAGAAAGTAATCCCTCCCACAAAATTACTTACAGTATAAATAGGCCATGCTCATTTACTTTAAAGTGAAGTTTTGATCTTGCTTACCCTGGTTTTAATTCTGCTCTCCTATGGCAGCAAGCAGAATGACACTGCTGAGATCTGGGTTTAGTAAGTGACAAGTAAAATCCTTGTAGTACAGTGCACTGCTCTCCCCTCACCCTCTCTTGACTCCATAAAATCACTGCCTCTGCAGTTTTACCATTCCTGATCCATGCAGGTAACTTCACAACCCTGGCACCACACAGACTACAGCATTATTCCCTAATGGGAAATTGCATGGGATGGTGATAATTATCTCATCACTTTCATAAGCATTAACTGGATACCTGTTGCTATGTTTTAGAAGTTTTTCTATCTTCCTACGGCCCTTCCTATTATCCTCTCTTCAGTGCAGCCCTTAAATTATGAAATAACCTGCTGAAATTCATATTGTGATACAGATTTGAAAAGAATGGCACTGCTATGACATTCATTTTCTGTATCAGAATATAGTACCTCCAAACTGTAAAAACCTTAAGAGTGCAAATATGAAACAATGTCAAATAGGAACAACTTGTAGCTCAGAAAATGTCAGAAATTTGCCTACAAAAGGAGAAAATGATCAAATCTAAAATGTATGTTTGTCCCTGATCACAGATCCACATGTATGCTTGTCAAAGAAAAATAAGTCATAAGCAAATATACGTATAGGAAGGAATTTTACTTATCCCAGCTCAAAAAGACTATTTAACGCACTGTATTTTTATTTCATGTTTATTTTGTGAAATCATTTGATTTTATTGTATGACTGCTGTCATAAACCCAGCTTTTCCTGATGAATAACATTTGGCATAAAGCCAAAACATGATTTAGTCCTTGTTTTTCTAGGATTAAGTGAAAAAGGTATAAGCTCTCTGTACTTTGTAACGCTAAATGAAAAATGCCAACTTATCACTGGTAATCACTTTGAAAATTGACCACCTGAATTAAATGAATAGCCTGTGTGATTACAGATTCAGCATCATTATTCAAGGACAGGAGAATGAGAGGAAGAGATATCTTCAGTCTTGTATAAACAAACAAGAAACTGAATACATCAGGGATGCCAAAGGAAGAGATGGGACTGCCTTGTCTAAAACCCCCAAGGTGCAGTTAAGGCCCTTACATGATTTAATATCTTCCCCTGGAGAGAGGGAGCTCACTCCATCCAGATACTTTTATTCTCCCTCCCTTTCAGACTAACATACCCTCACAAATAAAACAGGAGGAAGTGCAAAGGGGAAGTACAGCACAGTTCTGCATTATAGAAGACGCTGGCCACAGAACTGGTGTGGGAGGATAATTTCTTTGCCCAGATAAAACCCGTGGCATTAGAAATC
Organism: Platalea leucorodia; assembly: GCF_965183815.1. Classification (NCBI taxonomy): domain Eukaryota; kingdom Metazoa; phylum Chordata; class Aves; order Pelecaniformes; family Threskiornithidae; genus Platalea; species Platalea leucorodia. The sequence goes on from NC_138824.1 coordinate 16,389,117, forward strand.
TGAAGCATTTGGATAGAAGAAAATAAACCAAAGAGAAGGAGGCAGGAGTAGTCATGGAAGGAGATTAGTATGATGTAGGCAAAAATTTTGGCAGAGGTACATGGAAGGAGGAATTGTTTTGAAGTCAGTAAAGCTTAGTGAAAGAGAACAGGCACAGGATATTTCATTAAAGGAAGTCTGAACTAGGAATTTATCTCACTCTCCATTTGTGCATTACTGGCTTTTCAGGTTTCTCTTTCCCCGTGAATATCCATTCATATTTTTCTACTTCACCTGCATTTTCCTCACAATTAATTTCATCTTGCCATGACCTTCACAGAACTGTAGATGCTTAGTCTTCAGAAAATATCTGTCTGTACTATAATCCGCAGATTTGCATGACACGTTATTTATGTCCTTTCTCAATATGTTCATTAAGATGTTAAGTAAGTCCAAACACAAAGGTGACCCATGTAGCACTCGGCAAGACATGTACCATCTGCCTTTGGGATAGATATTTATCATTATGCCTTGTTTCCACTAAGCAACTGTTTTTCAGTCTACATGTGAATACTACTGTCAGTGGCAATATGATGTTATAAACAAAATTTCATGAGATAGTACTCACAGTAAAACCTTATATATTATACCACCTGGCTTCTGCAAATTTTGTCATTCCACTGAAGAAGTAATACATTCTGACAAGAAAGATATATTATTTTATTTCTTGTTTTCCTTTGTCAGTGAAATGAAGGTCCAAACAAGAGCTTCAGAGATAAAACAGCAGAGCCTCAAGAAGAGCCCTGATCTCCTTACTCGTAGCCAAGTGCCCTCATCTTCAGGCTGCCACAGCCTGACTCTCTGTGCTTGCTCTCCTCCTGATCTATTAGTCTGGACTTGACAGATTGCCTGGGTTTGGCAGGAGGCTTTAACTTGTCCTCCTCTCCCCTCCACACACACTCCTTCCATCAAGGCAATAACATAATGGCTAAGGAAGTCTAGCTGCTGGGTAGACCTCTGTGCTTAATATTCCTCAGGTTGAGGAGGAACCTCTATCTTCCAAGATGACTGCCTACACCTTAAATTCAAATTTTGAGGTCTGCAGTTTCAGATTAAAAACAAATCTAAATGATCACAGAGAAGTTGCATTACTTGTGAATTACATTCCACAATCTTACAGAAATCTGTTTCTTAATATTTAGTTTTCTTCAAGTGCATTCTTTATAATCCTTGACGATTCTTGCCACAGACATTTTAAATAATTCTGGAAATATAATGTATACTCATATTTCTCTGGATAGGACCAATGGAAAAGCCTTGTTAGTACTATGAGAAGAAGGTATTTTTCTTTCCATTCCATCCTTATTTCTCAATTTTCAGAGTAATTGGTATAGTAGTGAAAAGACAGTCATTTTCTACTGCAACAACTGGACAGAAATAATGACTCCTCTGCTGCCCTTGAAAGGAGAATATATACCTTTCACATCACTCTTTATTCACTATAAACCACAAAGATACAGGGGTCAGCTTGTCCATATTTGACATTCCTCCTAAAGGTATTTTGGCTTTTCACTTAAATCTACTTAATTATTTATCTGTATAATCAAATCCGCACAATCTCCCCAGAAGAAATAAATGACATATTTTAGATATGCAAAGGATGCTTAGTTTCTGAGAAAGAACAAAGCCTTTACGAACTCTTCCCAAGAGAACATAACATTGGAGAGAGATCAAAGGAGAAAACCCAATCCAACACTATTAGATGGATTAAATTTTATGTGTAATCTTGCAGTGGTATTGCTCAAGTTTCAGCACCAGAAAGGTTTTGTGAGCATTCCCAAGAGAAAAATAAAGTAATTGGCATGATTTGTTCAAGATATATTCCAAGGGCAGAAATGAGCAGATCTGCAATTTGGAGCTTTCTGTGTACTTCTCAGCACTGTTATCCTCCTGGTGTGAGAACTAGATCTAATGCTCATTTGGGGGAGGCACAGCTGCAGTCCTTAAGCAGAGCTGCTTTAAGCTCTTTATGACTTGTTCTTCTGCCCATAGGGATGTGAAGAAACAGTTTATGTGAAAAAGTTGGTTTGGTAGAGTTATCTGAGCATGTTCCCTCCTAATCATTTTGCCTTCTTTATGTTCTTTACTGGGCTCAGTCAGATTTGTTCACATTTATAGATATGGGAGGGAGATGTGTTGCCTTGACAGCATTCCTTTCCACGTTTGCTTTTTTGTCAGCCCCTTTAGGGGAAGAGTGTGTGCCACCCTCCAAGCCTTCCCCACCTGAGTGCTGCTTGCAACTTGAAACACCAGTAACTTGTGCATTTCCAGTTTCCTGCTGTAACTCAACCAGTGCATGTTAAGAATTTCTGCTATATCACAGTCCTGTCTTAATCTGTTCATATTTGCTCTGCTGTGAATGTTTACAACAAGAATGATAAAAACATTGTAAGTTCTGACAGGGGACACATGTATTTACTTCAAGTATATGTAAAATGTTTATTTTTACTGTTCTGTCCCAGTTTGATACACAAGGTTTTACATTATGCATTGAAATATGAATGTGCCCCTTGTTGTTTTAGTCTGCATGTGGGAGGTTAATAGCCGTAAAGCAAAGTGACAATAGAGGAGCAAAGCAGGGTCCCTGGGACATAAAGAAATATCAATTCAAAATGCAGAGCATCCTCCTAAAAAATATTTCAGTGGGGCATAAAAGACTACATGATAAAATAAGCATAATACACGTGCTCTTGCATGGACATCTGTGATGAAAATTATTTTCCTTGTTTCTGGGAGATAATAGCAAAACTATATAATGTCTGCCATAAGGCGTTATCATATTTAATCACATTTCACAAGCTATTGTTTCTGCACAAAGCAGTGCTTTTCTAGTACTGCAGGCTATTTGGATATGTCTCACAGAACTCTGTGAGATATTGTACTCAGTGAGAAGTATATGCGTGCCTGGATTTGAGCAATTTGATATTTGTGACACAAAAGAACCACTGAATGTCATGAGGAAGTGCTAAAGGATGACAATGCAGCTATGTGTTTAAAATTTCCATCACAGTTCATCTTTGTAATTGTGAGCTAACTGGATAATATAAACTAGGGAAAGTTGTTGAGTCTTATATCAAATAAAACCAACTAGCCTGGAGAAGCTATGGACTGAAACATGTTTTGAACTAGGATACCCTCAAAATGTGATAGGGATTTATGGTGAAAGAGTTAAGCATTTCAGAAATTAGAAAAAAATCCAGAAATTTAATCCGGAAAGTCATTCTAAGGAAAGCATTAGCCTGTCAGTCTCCCTTGTTTTCATCTTGAAATTTCATTCTCAGATGAGTGCATTAAAACATTGCTTCTGTTAGAACTAGACAATTTAATGCTGTAGATATTCAGATAATGGCAAGTGGATTTGACCTTAAAGAACTTATTACTTCAATCCTCTTGTTATTACACAAGTCATCGGCTTGCTTAATTTCAGCTCAGCAAATCACTACATAAATATATAGTAGGTTTTCTACTTAAACAGAAATGTGTTTTGAATTTTTGAAAGAGAGGCAGCATTTTCTTGATTAGGTTTAATGATATAATATACAGAATTGGGTATGCCAGCTGAATTCCAACTCTGAATCTACAGAAATGTAAAGCAGTGTTTTATACATTTTATATGCAAAACATTGCATTAATACCACATTAAGGCCATATAAGCAACTATCCTGAAAAGTCATACAGGGACCAAAAGGCACAAAAGAAACCCAGCTCTTTCTTTCTGTGCATGTCTTGCATTTTGCCTGGGCCTATATTACTTACATTGATCCCTGTTATTTTCTATAGAAAGTAGTTAAATCTCTTGTGAATTTATTACCCATAGATCAGAGGATATAGACATTTTGTGTTGCTTACATGTATTGACTATGCCATCAAGCTTGAATAGAGAGGTTCAATCCTCTGTGTCCCCCTGACACAGAAGGTTATGGTACTACAATCGGTAAGTATTCAAAAATTATCATGGAATCATAGACTGATAGAATCTTTAAGGTTGGAAAAGACCCTTAAGATCATCGAGTCCAACCGTTAACCTAGCACTGCCAAGTCCACCACTAAACCATGTCCTCAAGCACCACGTCTACCCGTCTTTTAAATACCTCCAGGGACGGAGACTCAACCACTTCCCTGGGCAGCCTGTTCCAATGTCTGACTACTCTTTCAGTGAAGAAGTTTTTCCTATTATCCAACCCATACTTCCCCTGGCGCAGCTTGAGGCCGTTTCTTCTTGTCCTATCGCTTGTTACTTGGGAGAAGAGACTGACCCCCACCTCACTACAACCTCCTTTCAGGTAGTTGTAGAGAGCAATAAGGTCTCCCCTCAGCCTCCTCTTCTCCAGCCTAAACAACCCCAGCTCCCTCAGCCGCTCCTCATAAGACTTGTGCTCTAGACCCTTCACCAACTTCGTTGCCCTTCTTTGGACACGCTCCAGCACCTCGATGTCCTTCTTGGAGTGAGGGGCCCAAAACTGAACACAGTACTCGAGGTGCTGCCTCACCAGTGCCGAGTACAGGGGCACTATCACCTCCCTAGTCCTGCTGGCCACACTATTCCTGATACAAGCCAGGATGCCATTGGCCCTCTTGGCCACCTGAGCACAGTGCTGGCTCATGTTCAGGTGGTTGTCAACCAACACCCCCAGGTCCTTTTCTGCCAGGCAGCTCTCCAGCCACTCCTCCCCAAGCCTGTAGCGTTGCATGGGGTTGTTGTGACCCAAGTGCAGGACCCGGCACTGAGCCTTGTTGAATCTCATACAGTTGGCCCCGGCCCAACGATCCAGCCTGTCCAGGTCCCTCTGCAGGGCCTTCCTACCCTCCAGCAGATCGACACTTCCACCCAACTTGGTGTCATCTGCAAACTTACTGAGGGTGCACTCAATTCCCTCATCCAGATCATCGGTGAAGATATTAAACAGGACCAGCCCCAGTACTGAGCCCTGGGGAACACCACTCGTGACCGGCCGCCAACTGGATTTGACTCCATTCACCACCACTCTCTGGGCTCGGCCATCCAAGCAGTTTTTAACCCAGCGCAGAGTGCACCCATCCAAGCTGTGAGCAGCCAGCTTCTCCAGGAGAATGCCGTGGGAGACAGTGTCAAAGGCCTTACTAAAGTCCAAGTAGACAACATCCACAGCCTTCCCCTCATCCACTAAGTGGGTCACCTTGTCATAGAAGGAGACCAGGTTAGTGAAGCTGGACCTCCCTTTCATAAACCCACGCTGGCTGAGCCTGATCCCCGGGTTGTCCCACACGTGCTGCATAATGGCACTCAAGATGATTTGTTCCATGACCTTCCCCGGCATCGAGGTCAGGCTGACAGGCCTGCAGTTTCCCGGATCCTCCTTCCGACCCTTCTTGTAGAGGGATGTCACATTTGCTAGCTTCCAGTCATCTGGGACCTCTCCAGTTGACCAGGACTGCTGATAAATGATGGAAAGTGGCTTGGCAAGCTCCTCTGCCAGCTCCCTCAGTATCCTCGGGTGGATCCCGTCTGGCCCCATGGACTTGTGAGCATTCAGGTGGAGGAGCAGGTCAATGACTGCCACCTCTTCAACAACTGGGGCTTCGTTCTGCATCCTATCTCCATCTCCCAGCTCAGGGGCCTGAAAACCCTGAGGATGACCAGTCTGACTATTAAAGACTGAGGCAAAGAAGGCATTAAGTACCTCAGCCTTCTCCTCATCCTTCGTAGCAAAGTTTCCCTGCGCATCCAACAAAGGATGGAGATTCTCCCTGGCCCTCCTTTTGTTGCTGATATATTTGTAAAAACATTTTTTGTTATCTTTAATGGCGGTGGCCAGTTTAAGTTCTAGCTGGGCCTTTGCCTGTCTAATCTTCTCCCTGCATAACCTCACAACATCCTTGTAGTCCTCCTGAGTCACCTGCCCCTTCTTCCAAAGGTGGTAGGCTCTCGTTTTTTTCCTGAGTTCCAGCCAAAGCTCTCTGTTCAGCCAGGCCGGTCTTCTTCTTGTGAGTCAGACTATTAGAAAGTCACAAGACTGGCCTAAAACAATGATGTAAAAACCCCACATTTTGGGGTTGTTTTTCATTTGTAATTTTCAACTCTTTATAGAATACTCAAGTAATTTTTTTAAGCTTCTGGAACCATGGAGGTCAGAAAGTAGAGAAGAGAAAACAGGCGCTTGAGTGGGAGGACGAGAGATACAGCTGGCAGTGATGATTCAGTCCATATGCGGATTATAAGACTTGATGGCATGAAGAGGCTTCTCTGAAGATTTGAAGACAGTCCCTGAACAAGAAGATCCAAAATACCAATTCTTAGAGATAGAATTAAATTTTGACCATCAGTCATGGTGTAGTACGAAAAGAAAGTAATGTCAGAAAATCTCACAAGAAAAGATATAAAGGAGATATCCAGGAATCAGGGCCACTTTTTATTTTCTATTTTTTATCAGGGCCCAGAGAGGGTGACATGTACAAGACTGAAAAAGATGGTACAAGCAAGTCTAGGGACTAATGGAATGACCTGCAATTCTTTAGCAGACACTCACTGAGCCACCAGAAGGCGATACTGTTCCACTTGTTCTTCACAAAAGAAGAACCCACATTTTGCCACATTGACAAGACAGAAATATGAAATGAAGTTAATTGGATACAGTGACATTGCTAGCTGACTACAGCAGCATACTGTATGTGCTGGTTTCAGTCTTGGGTCCTATGTTCCTAACTGCTATTTGGTAAATACCTTCAAAGCAATGGATGATATACTAAGAATTAAAACTCTGAGAAAAAAAACATTTCAGTTTTTAACTCTAAAAACCTATTTCAGTTGACATCTGCATTGGAGCTAGCATCCTGCTGGCACTTTTTAGGCAAGGAAAGAGAGACAGGCAATTCTAAGCACTGTTTAATTCCAGCTGAAAGGAAATACCTAAAAGGGTGAATTGTGCCCTACAAGTGCCTCTTGTTTGCATTGACAAGAGATGATTAAGTCAGGTGTAGATGTCTGTACTTACCTCTGAGGTTGCTTTCTACTTAGGACAAGGGCCAGGTGCTTAACTAGGAATTTCCAAAACAAAATTAGTACAGTACTCATGTCCTGTTTCCTATTGAAGTGAAAGTTATCAATCTTTGCTGTTTGGTAGCAAGATGGATGTGTCATAGTCTATGCACATGTTCTCCATCTTCTGTAGTGGAAGAATTAGGAATTGGTAGGGTACTCAACCATGTTTTTCTTTGAGAAGTTATCAATGAATCCTTTATTTTGTCAAGATGATCTGTGAAAATTTTTCACAAATACACCAATTTTTTGAGCCTAGGCATGTTACAAAATTAATTTATTACTTTTGTTATGCCTAACAGAGATTTTGTTGTTTAAATTTTAGCTGCATCATTAAGTTTGCCCTGAAATAATAACCAGAATAAACAGATGGCCCTAACATAGTCTTCATTTGTTGTAAGCCTGCAAAATGAGAGGTGAAAAGCGTTTTCTTTTTACACCAGAGTCAACAAGTTATATTGCCAGAAAGAAAGCTCTTCTTCAGAACATACAGTGTAAGTGGCGGCTGCTACTGTTTAGTTTAAATTTCTTCTTGTTGAATGGCTCCAAATTATATAATATAAAATGTTACAAACAGTATTATGAAAAGGAACATAGGGTCCATTTCTTCCCACTGAAGAGCATGGTATTTGAAGTGTTTATGCTTCTACTAATGCTGGGTTAGATTATTGTTTCTTTGAACTGACTTGCAGGATGTAAGGGGTGCAGTACCTGACCCCTGGCTGCTGGACCTACAGAGGGGATACCTGAGGACAATTATACCCTACAGCTGGACCTGCTTGCTGGTAAATCCAAACCGACCATGCTTTTTCTCTGCTGTGTATGTCCTTCAGTGGCTGCTGGGTAGCCTGACTCTCATTTTGCAAATGAAAGTATCTGACTCAGAGGAAAACCTTTCAGTTAGTTAGCAGCTAACCCAAGGCTGCTCTGGAGTTCTCTGTTTCTATCTTTGTCCTTTTTTGGGGTGGGCTGGTTACTTCTCAACCTTTGGGATTACCTTCAGTTTCGGTTATTGTTGCCTTTAACTCGTTGGGGGTTTTCTAGTCTGATTCTTTGCTGATTATGTGATATGATTAATTTTCTATATACAGTCATTAAATATAATGATAGCTGAAATTGTTAGCACAGCAAATGCATTTTGAAAGGAAGAAAAAGTGGACAAATTATATTCTCCCTTTCCTGCACTTTTTCCTGGTAGTCTTTTCACTGGCAGGCATGTAGATTCTTCACCTCCTGCCTCAAACCTCAGGCGTGTTCCACTGTCCTTTCCCGTTCTCCATGGTAATGAGCATGCTCCAAGGGGGCTGTGATGTGTTTTTGACTGCTTCACTTGGTATTGATGCATTAACACATTTGTCAGTGCTATTTTTGAGAGGTGGTACGACTATTGTCCTATTCACTCCCTCCAAAAAATCCAGATCTGCACCAAACCCATCCCTCACACGACCTTCCCCAAACCAGCCTTCTGGAACCTAACTGGCAAAGAACAGTTACCTGATATGGAGATAAAGAGGACAGGTTTTCTCAGTTTTACTAATTTGAATACATTGTATAAGCTTTAAGAACTAGGGATGCTAATCGACATTAATCATCCAAGCATTTTAATGCACCCTTATTGTTGATTGACTGAAATAAATTTATAATTCACTGAAATCCCTTGACAGCAAGAAGGTGCTTGGTGTGTGAATAACAACTGACGTGTCTTCTGTATAATCAAGAAGAGCTGGCTGAGTAACAGGGAAATGCATTAGCCAGAAGAAAGAGATCTTTGATTTTCATGTCAAAATTACTGGTATATTTGCTTCCAATTTTTTTACTAGATTTGTACACCTAGAAAAGTGTGCATTTTCTATTCTAAGAGAAAAAAGAAGAAAAATATTTAAGCCAACAAAATGTGGTGGTAAGGTAGCATTAACATATACAATAGTTGGGAGGAAGCAGGGTGGGGAGAACCTCAGGAGCATTCAGGCAATGCAGAAAGCACTGGGATTTGCTGTTCAAGTACACAGCAGACACTACTTAGGATATATGTCATTATGGTACCTAGCGTGGAAGACATACAAAGCAGTGTCTTGAAACTTGCAGGCCTCAGTGATGCACCTCAAGCAATGAATCAGGCTATACTCAAAATGGTAAACAAAAAGAGCTGGTAATAATTTGTTGGTGCTTACTTGCTAGCAACTGGCATCAAGGTTTCTAAACAGTAACACCAGAAAGACAACTGTAATCACTTTGGTGGAAAATACATTTGTGCATTATTCTTTGCATTGTTTATTGCTATTCTAGAGGTTGTCTTAGGCCCATTCAAAATATTAAACTAGGACATTTTTACACACATCATCATTATCACCGTCTTAATGTCCCTTCTTTAGAATATGTATAGCCTAAGAGCAATTAGAAGGCTGCATTCTCCGAAGAGCAAAGAAGTTAACCCACCTAAAGAAAAGAAAAAAACCCACTCTTTTTCATGATTGATGGTAAGTAGAAAACAAATTACTTTGATCTGTATTCTTGGAAGCTGTCTGAAATATTATTTTTTGACATAAGATATAGGAAAGTACCACACAGAGCAGCTCCCAGCTGCTCCTTTCTCAGACAACCTTCTGTACTCAAGTGACCAGACAATCAAGACTAATGTATGTTTGGTATTGAACAGGCACACTCATGAACGCAGCAGTCCCACATTATAGACAGCGGTGTGATTTCTTCCCTCAGTACATCATTGCTCATCTTCTTTTTTCACCCCATTGGAGGTTCAGGCTGGTCCTCTCTTTCCATTCACCCTTCCTTCTGCCTGAGGTTGGCCTCTCTATTGTGCTGACTCACTGCTTTATGCAGCTGTGCTCCAAAATAATTCCTTGAAACAACCTGGTTCAAGGAAAAAGAAAATGCCACCATCGCCACTTTTCACAAGAAAAGATAAAAAAGTATGCTTTCCTTGGCGCTCTCACAGAGACACTATTTTTGTTCTTCTTTTCCCATTCCTATAATCAAAAAAGACATTCTAAGTGCTAAAATCTGTTGGCTTTTTGGTGAGTTTCTTGGAGCAAAATGACCAAGGCATACACAACAAATAATGAATAACACTGGATTGCAATTCATTTGGACAATTCCACATAAATACATTAAGGGAAATCACATAATTTCCCAGAGAGGCTGAAACACAAAAAATAGGCAAAATACTTGGCTCAGTAAAGAAATTGCTTATCCAACTATAGTAGTAACACATTTAAGAGATTAATTTCCTCTGCTGAAAGCTCTTCTGCAATGGTAGATCTGTCCTTTTCCTCCCCTGTGAAATATGGAAATGTGCCTACAAAGATTTGTGAAAATAAACAGCATTCTTTGCCAAGAAAAATGTAAGTTGAAAGTGTTGTGGTTTTGTATCTATATGGACTATAACCCATCCCCTCCAGAAATCTATCATTTGTTATCTTAAAGATATGTGAACTGTAAAGCAAGGTGTTTTTCAACTGCATTGTTTAAATGGGACTTTCATTTGTTATGTCACTTTAAGGCTTCTTGAGGGAGTTGGCTGTAAATTGCTATTGGCAAACCTTAAAAGATGGAAGGGAAAAATGTGTTATTTATTGAGTGTTGACTGTGTGTTTAGCCCTGCACTACAGAGGGAGCAAAACATACCATTCCCCAAGAGAGGTACTTGGTTTATATTAGGTGATATAATACAAGCACACAAATTTCCTGTAGAACAAGAAAAGGCCTGGCTTCAACAAGGTGTTAAAGTATAGGGTGCATGGTAGACATTCAATTTATAGTGGATCATCTCTGGGAAGTGTGGTGGAAAAATATATATTAAAGAGGGATGTGAAAGAGCAAAACCATAAAGGCAAAAACAGAGATACGGAAATGAGTAGAAGACAAAGACTCCACTGAGAGAACATTTTTCAGTTACCTGAAAGTTTCTTAATATTGAACTGTTCTTTAACAAGCAAAAACATTTCAGATTCTTTCAACACTCTGGTAGTAGCTTGTGAGAAATCGCTGTGCTCCATGATTTACACATCTGTTATACTACTGAGTAAAGGGGCACATAATAAAAATGCATATATTTGCATGGATCTGAATTTATTTGCATAACATTGAAGGGATTTTTGCATGTATATTGGCTTTGAGCCACTCAGGCTTCCAGTTTTGCGATGTTTTCAGGATTCCTGCCTCTTCTTTGCACACGTGCTCTCTCCTTAATGCCTTGACCTTTCACTCTTACCTTTATATAGTCAAAGAACAGCAGAAAAAAAAATGCAGTAAAGAGAAATCGATCTGTGGGAAAGCAGTGATTGAGCACATGTGAGAAAAGATGAAGGATTTCCTGCATGTGAGAGATTTTATTTTTCCTATTTAATTATGTTCTATATAATACCTTCTGGCTCCTCCTTTACTCTCTCACCAACATTGTTCCTCTAAAACACATGGAATTTGATTTGAATCTTCCCATCACAATTTCAGATTTTTGCTGTTCCATCAAGCAGACACAGCACACAGATACTTCCTCTCACTCAGAAAAATCTTCCCAAAGTTTTCTGAGGACACCTATCCATTTACCAATCCCTTTTCCATGTCCTTCTTGGAGTTCCCAGTTTCATGAGGACTCTGTGGGCGAGAGGAGTTCTCGGTTATCTGCAGTGCTCAGCCAAGGGTCAGGGTTGACTTTGTAGGGACAGAAGTAAAAAGGAAGCCAGCTGCCCATCAGCAGTGCAAACAGCATTTTGATATTGTTTCCAGAAGGAGGTAGAATGGTTGCCAGACCAGGGTATCATCTCTGCTGGCCCATATGGATGCATGCCATGGGAAATGCATTATCTGTTAGGAAAACCTGCAGACAGAGTAGGTCTGAAATGCACTTTTTATGGTCTGTGTGGCTTTAATGCTATTTCTTCTGTGGTAGAGTTTCTGTGATAAATTCATTCCTTATTAAAATGTGCACATAAGATACGGCAGGGCAGAAGTTTAAGGACCTTGTTGTTTGTTTTTCTACTTTTGCTCATAAGGAGAGTGAAAACAAAAGAAGTTTATGATTTCAGATGCCACTTTGCACTACACAGAGTAGCTACAAATCTTTACATTAAAAATAATCAACAGAGAAGGGCTGAGTCTGCATTACAATCTAATCAGTTTTAGGATTATAAAAGAAAAGACAAGATGAAAGAGCAGTGCAGAGTTTTTTGCTCTGCACTGTTTCTGCATTAACAATGTCTATGTCTCCTTGAGCTTTACAGATTTTATGTTTAGGCTGAGGATTTATTTGAGTCAAAAAGATCAGAATCAGATGCTGCTATGGTAGGTGAGGGGATCTAGCCACACTATGGATGTGAGAGCTCTGATGAGCTTTGGTGTCTTTCAGTTATGTGACATGAATTGTGTCATGCTGGACAGTACTTGTGGTTGGGAGGGAAAGAGCTGTATCTAGCTCTCCTGGTACCTTGGTAAAGCCATGGCTGTGTTGCATACATCATTAATATTGCATAGGAGCAGAGCTGAGGAGACATGATCATTCGTCTCACGATGCTGATTGTTCTACAGCCATGGAAAGCAAGGTCATGCTCCTGGTGCTTACCCGCTACGGGAATTCACTTGTCTTCCACCCGACTGCCTTCACACAACACAGCCCAGGAGACCTCCAGCGTGTGACCCAGGGAGAGGTGCAGGCCTCTGGGTGCTGCACTGATTATTACCATTAACCGCTGAGCACTGGTACCAGGATTAGCCTGGTGCGATCTGCAGATACAGATGACAAGGAGCTGGGAAAGGGGAGGGACCGGTGTTCACTCTTCTGCAACTGTGACTCTTCCAAGTGTCAAATTTTCAGAGTTTCCCCTACAACAGTGGGGTGGGTAAGCTCCTATTTTGCCTAGGTGCTTCTGGTCTTCAGTCAGTGTTGAGGTCCTGTGTGCTGGATGAGACAATTAGTTGTGGAGTAACCTGGACAGAGGAGTTAAAAGACACAAGAAGAGCTGAAGGCCAGGGATGAGGATGCTGCATGCCAGTCACTGATCACCAGCTGATTGGTACATTTAGTTCAGCCTTTCTTGGGCTGTTTTTTGTTTGTAAGAGCGGCCAAGTTAGGGAAAAGGGCTGGGTTGGCTGGAGAATATTTTCTTGTGAGGTTTCGAAATTTATTTTCATTCCAGCACAGAACAAAGTCTGTGACTTGTAACATAAACTTAATGAAAGTATGCAAGAAAGGTTTTTTAAATAAAACAGCCCACCCAGAGTAACTATTAGCTCCTCTAATTTCTGAGAAAACCAGGTTCAAGCAACAGCTCTTCCAGTGCCAGAGCAGGGTCTCAGAAATGTCTTCTTTCCTAGGTGCACTTTTCTGGCAGATCTGTGAAACTTCTTCCTTGCTCACTTGGAAAAAACATGTAATGTGGGTAAACTACCTGAATTGGCCAGATGGTTTTAGATAGGAGGGGAAAAAACAGAGGATTCACAAATGTCCCAGAGGAGATATCAACTCCTTTTTTTCCATAGTCCTGCTAATTAGGGAATTAATGTGAGATGTTCTGATAGAATGGAGTCCTTTTCTGGAAAGGATTTTTACCCATATTAGGACTCTGATCAAATTTATTGTAGGATATTCTGAACTAGAAAAGTGTTCTTAATAAAGGTATTTCATTTTATATAAATAATTAAGCATGGCAGGAAGAATTAAAACAGAGGTTTTCCACCTCCTGACAGTGTCTGAATGTCTTTCCCTCCCTCCTGTTATCTGAACAATGATATTAATTTGCTATTCTTCTTTCTCTCCTGCTCCCTATTCTTAATAGTTCTTGGACTGGTGGACTCCAGGGGCACTGCTACTTCTGGCCAGGAATATCTTTCCTGGACAATGATGGATTTTGTATCCTCCTCTCAGACTGTCCCTAGGGAAACGTAATGAGGCACTTCATTTGTAACTAAGAAGCTCCTGCACTTCTAATATTTGTATCTACTCTTTTCAGTTAACTGTAGAAAATAACTCCTAGAGTGTAAACAGTGTACAAGCGTGCCCCCATGAAATCCATCAGGGCTATCATCTCAAAGATGCAAAGGTTTATTAGCTGAGCTATCTGGAGTACTTATTCCCAAACTGGACTACCATTAAGTGTCTAGATAACGACACTCTTTAGCACATCAATCACCTATGTATAGAATAAGCACCACCATCACATTGTTAAGACTTCCATTATCCTGAGTGAAATGGAGACACAATGTCTGTATGTCCTTTCTCCTTAATATTTTTAAGGACAGTTATGATGTTGTGAGTCAATTCCAGCAGGGACAAAATGGCTCTATTAAGATTTCTGGGTCAGCTCCAACTCATCTCCAATCTAAACTCTGATCTTCCTCAAAAAGATTTTGATTTTGCACTGATTAAATGAGAACCAGGTGAGGAGTTAATTAAGTGAATTTGCTTCCATAAAGTTTGATTTACTCAGTTTCATGGTGCATAGTCATATGAGTTTTTTTCTCCTCTTGAGTTTCATTTTATTTATCTAGAGTTAAAATTCCTAAACCAAGGAGAACAAACTTTACATTGATTTCTAATCAATATTTTCTTTGCATCCCTGCAACCAACAGCACAGGGTGACAATGTCATATTCAAGATAAATGGGCTTTGTAAATGCACTTTTCCTGTATAATTGAAAACAGAGCTACACATTAAAAAAGCATTTGCTTTTCGATGTTCTCTTGTACAGGCAAAATTGTCTGGCAGAATGAGTGTAGGTCTGTTTCAAAGAGGTAAGTACCTTTCTGATCTCTCCCTAGGTATGGCCCCCTTCCATCATGCTCTCTAGGAGAGTAATTTGTTGTATTTTTCCAGTTCTTCCAAAAGAGAAAGTCCACCACTTTTTATTTTCTATTTTTTTTAATTTCATCCAAACCCATTATTTTAAAAAGAGCCTTGTAAAAATGGTTAGAAAAAATTATTTCCAGAAATGAGTTTTAATCATTTTGTCCATTGCAAACCTTTATGAAAGCAAAGAGACTTAAAGAAGGTTTCCATTTCTTTTTTACTATTTTAAGCATTCATCATTTAGAACTGTTACATTATTCATCTGCAGCACTTGACTTTAAGATTGTTTTACTCTTTAACACTATATATGTTGTACATTAATAATAATGTAATGATTTCTTGGAAAGAACTATTTTGGATTGCTCACATCACTGATATATATTATGGCTTATTTTGCCACATATGGTTAAAATATATTTTGACTTCAATGCTCTGCATGTTTATGTTCAAATACTGTGCAGGTATTAGTTTTAGAGCCAAAAGTACAGTTTTAAATATAAATAGTTAAAATTAGCTTTTTCTGTTACTTACAGAATTTATACAGACAATTTCATATTTTCTCAAATTATTAATTTTATACACTTCTTTTTTCAGATCTTGCTGTGTAAGGACAATGTGAACAATGAAATGGAACGCGTCTTGTAGGGTGGCTGTATGGCTAGTATTCTAAGTCATGTCATATTGCTTCTGTTCCCTGAATGCACGAGTTGTCCTTTGAATAGTCGAAGGCTATAGACTGGGCATCTGAGGATATGTTTCTGTCAAGGAGAGCGTTGGCAACTGCAGAAAAAGGAAATGTTGCTACACAAACATTTTCAACCTTTTCCTTTCTTTCGTTGTGTAAACTTTACCTCAAACACTTGGCTTATGCCTCTTATCATGCTAGACCACAGCAATGTGGAAAAGTAGTTGCAGCAAAAGGAGAAGTTAGTAGCTGAAGATCACATCAGATAAAGATAGCAGCAATAGCTTGGGTTAAAGAAACAGATAATCATCAGCTTTTATGTCTGCTGCCTTGGCTGAGCATCTTTTTGTTCTGTTCATTGTTTAGTTGGGAATCTTATTAATCTCACACACTTTCTGTAAGTCCACATAATGGCAACAGCAAAAAAAATCTTTTTAAAATCTGTTTTGGATTTTTGCAAAGACCTTTGTTTGGGGTTACTGTTGATCACTGCTCAGATATCTGGTGCTTAACATGCTATACTCTGATGGGAAGCACATCCCTGAAGTTCGCAATGACTCTAAATTAATTTCTAGGCTTTGACTTTAATGCATCAATAATTTCAGTCCTGTCTGGAACTCATTAAACAGATAAGTTGTAAACATTTCCGGTAAAAATTCTAGGGCTGGAGCATCTCAAATCTCCATCTCCATTTTTAAACTATCTGCTGTTTCTTTCAGTCATTACAGCCTACAGAAACAGCTCAGAACATTGCAATTTCATTTTTTTATATTGAGTAAGAGGTTTCAGTTTTGTCACCTGCTCCATAGGAGTTACTGCCCAGGTTTATCAAGAATAAATTAGCATGTTCTTAGAACCTGGACAGTCACCATCAAATTTGAAATGAACATTAATCAACCAGTTTTCTGTGTCCTTCTAGTCTAGTTCTTGAAAGAAGTAATTCTACAGTCAAGTTCCATCCCAGCTCCACAAGCTTTATTCCTGTATGCAGATTCTTGGATACCACAGCACCAGGCAGTAACAAACATCAGTCTTTTGTAACAAACAGATCTACAGGGTTAGTGCACATGTAAATGAAATATTTTCCTCTCCTTTACTGGTGCAAAAGCATTTCTTGCATGAAAGAAGAGGATACTTAACAAAGGGGACCCTATTCTTGTCTCTGCAGTTCTGTCTGGAAGATGATTTTGAAGTGGGCCAAGGAAACAGCAATGACAACTAAACCATGAATTTGCAGGTGCACCTGCCAAACAAAGGGAACTCGCATGGTGCTGGTTTCTGCTGTAATCAGCCAGAGAAAAGGTAGTTTAATCATATCCTATTGGTTTTGACAGCATACTTGCAATGGGTCTAAAATGTGGGCTATTAAATGTGATGTGCCTTGTAGTGTCCTGAAGTTCCTTAGACTCTCAAAGAAATAAATAAACAAATTTCATTTTCACTGTTGTTAAGGAACAATTCTCCCAGTTTCTTTTGTTATGAAATTATCTTCCCCTCTACTTATATTCTCCAGATCTTCCTGTATGAGCTTTTCTCTTCTGTAAAACCTCAGTTTACATGTACCAAGAAGTTAATGATCGTTCTTATTCAGCTTGATTATGGCCTAGTATGGCCCATTTTCAGTACAGGGCTTGATGTTGAAATTTAAGTAGTACTTCAAGTTCAACCACTGTCCCATACTGTGATTTAGCTGTTAATGTCTTACAGAGAATGTCACTCCCCTATTAAGAGCCTGAGTAATTTTAAGTTGTTATCTCAAATACATGAACGATGCACAAGGCAGAAACATGATTTGATTGACAAGGAGATGTTTTAGTTGGAAAAGTCCTGAATGTAAACTTGACAAATGAGCAAGCATGACATGGAGATCACAGGAGAAAGAGAACTGGGGAATGACATGAGATTTTTTACAAAATTGCTTTTCTGATAAAGCCACATTTCAAGCTGAATGATTAGCACTTACTCAGCAGATCACCATACACTGACCTTGGCAGTATCACCAGGGTCAGATCTGCATGCGTATTCACATGCATGAATAATTCTCAAATTTTCCATTACATTAGGCACAAACAGGTTTCTTTTCTCTATCATCATGCATGAATGTCTTCTCTTGCCACCGTATTCCTCTTGAAATGAAAATAGTGGGTTACAGTAACTCAGCACACTGGTGCAGTACCGTCTTATAGCTGTCTCCCTGAAAACCTAGTGCCACATTAAGCCTGTTTTTTGTACAGTGGTTCCCCTTCTGTAGTTACTAAGTAATGGCAAAACAGTGCTCGGGATGTGGTACCTCCTGCTTTTGGATCATTGTCATTGGTTGATACTGTGTAACTCCAAGAGCTTGATATAGCCTGTCCTGTTACCAGGTATTACCTGTTAACACTAATAGTTGTACCAGAGCAGCAATGGAGAAAAGGCTGGATTCTTTCTGCAAAAATAAGTTGGGAGGTAGGGAATAATCTTTTTTCTGCTCATATTCAGCACTCAGCAACACCTGGAGGATACCATATTCTATAGCAAGTGGCAAATTCTGTAGGCAAAACTCCTTGTTCTTCTCGTGCCTTCTGTAAGTTTTTGTTTTCAAGGTGACTTAGCTCTTCAGCATAGCCACTTACTTGCTACTAGAGTTGCACAGAAGATGGAAGTCCCACTTCTTGAAGGGTTTTTAAATTTTAAGATATGGATTTGCTTCAGATCTAAACAAAACATGATCATCTGCAAATTATTTATGTAAAAAAATTGTTATATAACAGTATTTTCATTTTTTATTTTATAGTAATGTTATATTATTTACACAAATAGTACAAAATCATCTACAGGCTTTTAACAAAATATTGTTTCACTGGTAAAAATTGAAATGTGTTGCTCTAAAATCTATCAAAATGGAACTAAAACGTAGGGAATGATTCAGCTGACCACTCCATAGGTGTCTACTGTGTACTGCTGAGTGTATCAACATAATGCGCGTTTAAGGGTAAAGATTAGAGACTCAGAATTTGATGCAGTTCTTACACATATGTGAAATTCCTTAATATATCCTGCATGATTTCCTTGACACTATGGGATGACATGATTCTGTAATAAATTTTATATCATATTTTCCAGTCCTATGGAATGTGGATGTGTTAGCTATTAATATCAAATGGGCATAATTTGTGATTTTGTATCCAAAACACAATTTTGAAAAAAATGAAAACCATTTGATTCAGAAATTTTCAAGTTTAGCTGGAAAACGAGTCTACTGAAACTTTTCCAAACAGCTTTAGCTGTTTTTCATAATTTTCATTCCTTTTCCCCACTTGTCAGTCCAGACAATACAATCTCTTCAGTAATGCCATTTTTAATTGTATAGCATTGCTTACTGAGACTAGTAAGTGGTATAATGTCTATGCTTCAATACCTCATGAGGAAGAATTTTAATATTCAGAACAAATTTCTTTACAGTGAAGTTTTCTGTCTGTTTTTGACAGCTAAGACTGAAGTACCTATGACAGTGCTGCTGCAGCTGTTAACTACAACGGGTACTCAGATCAGCAATGAGGTTTCTGCATTGATAGTACAAAATAGATATTTCAGATTTTATGAATTATATATATGATATCATATTCAGTAGCATAGAGGATGTTGGATTGGAAGCGACCTCTGGGAACTATTGAATTCAAAATCCTGCTCAAAGCAGGGCTAACTTCAAAGTTATGTCAGGTTGTTCAGGGCCTTGTGCTGAATAGAGATAGCACATCTTCTCTGGGCCCCTCTTCTACTGTTTTCCCTGTGAATCATTGTCCCTGTGAATATTTTTTTTCCTTCTTCAATCAAAGTTCCTTTGTTACAGCTTATGATGGTTGCCCCTTCTGCTTTCACAATGTCTCACCAAAAAAAAGTGTGAACCCCATTTCTTTGTAACCTTCAGGTAGTTGAGGGCAGCAGCCAGATTCCCTGTTCTCTTCTCCATGCTGAACAAAATCAGTTCTCTCAGACTCTCCTCCACCATGAACTCCAGCTACCTAACCAGCATGGTGACCCTCTGTTGGACACTTACTTTTTTGCTGATCCCCCACTTATTCTGGAGGGCCCCAAACTGGACACAGTATTTCAGAAGAGGCATCACATGTGCCAAATAGATGGGAATAATCGCTTTCCTTGACCTTCTAACTACACTTTTTACACTGTGTTTTATGCAGCTACTCTTCTTTGCTGCAAGAGCATACTGTAGGTACATGTTCAATTTGTTGTCAACATGGACAGGTCATTCTCAGCAAAGGTGTTTTCTAGCCAGATGGAGCCCAGACTGTAGTGTTGAATGAGGTTTTTCTGCTCCAGGTGGAAGAATTTCATTTACCTTAGCTGAACTTCCTGAAACTTCTCTCAAGCAAGTCTTAGAGCTGAAAGGCATCCCTAACCTCCAACATATCAGCCTACAGATAATCTACGCAGGAATTTGGTTCATCAGGTAGCTGACTCAGAACATAGAGCATGCAATTGAGAAATTTCTAAAGAATTAAGCAAACACTTTTAAATAATAGAGAAACTGGTGTGTGTTTGGCTAACAAACTCCTTAGTCTGTGGCTAGCCTCCCAGTGCAGCAGAAACCTAAGCAGTATTTTGAATAATTGGGACTGGTTTGTTTTGCAACACTGAAAACAGTAGTATCTGATAAAATAACTTAATTCACTTATTTATATTAAAAGCCATAGCATTTCTTTTAGGGTAAAATCTGGTACTTAAGCATTACATTCACTATAGTCATCTTTAGAGGTATGTTGTAGTTTTCAGTGTATTTTGTAGGTCCACATAGCAAAAGTATTTTTCTTGTGTCTTTTCAATTTGCTGAGTTTGTGATTCTGAATTTTTCCTGCCTTTGTCATTTTTGTAGGTCATGCTTTAACCTACATCAGTAATGTTTACATGGCACGAACAGTGCTTGCTGTACCTTGACTTATCATCACATTCACTTCCACCATTGTCAATTCAATTGGACAAGAAATGGTTATAGCCTTTTGGAAGGTCAGATATGATTCAAGGAGGAATTTCTTACCTATGTGAGAGATGCTTTTTTCTATAACTTGGTCTCATATAATTTCATCTGATGCTATAGAATTCTCATATGCCAGTCAGCTACCTCAGTGCAGCTGCATGCTATCCTGTTCACACTCAAGCACTACCTACGCTATATTTATAGCTGAAACCTTTAGTTTATGAAAAAGGTTTTTAATATTCTCATGCAGTAGTGTAATTATCATCTGCAAAGAGAAAGGGAGTAATCTATGCAAACTCTTTTAAGTAAGCCATATTCTCATGCTTCAGAAAAAAAAGTCTTGTGATTTGAGTGGTTGCTTTTAAACAGTTGACTCCAAGGATAAAAAGTATTCAAGGCTTATATGAGCTTTGAAGAAAGTGTGTAGGAGGGATCAAGGGAGGGAGGTCACCCTCCTTGCCAAGTTATGGACATGAGAGAGAACTACAGTCCTAGCACAATATATCTCTGCGTGGATGCAATGCAGCTATCTTCTGGAGTAAGCATCACTGCCACCACCAACAGCTGCACAGATCAAAGCTGGTGGATGTGTCCTTGAGTGTTTCTTTTTTCTTCTTTATAGAAGGGTGTCTCATCAGTGTCACCTATGGTCCAGGAGAAATACTGTGATACCACTGAGAGGATTGTTGGCACAAAGAATAAGGATAAAAGATCAGAAAAAGAAACTAAAGAAGATGTTCAAGCCAGGAGCTGGAGCAATGGGGTCATGTTCTGTTTTGCCTTTAGGGGATTAAAGTCTGGTCTTTAAAACTCAGAGTTTTGTATGTACCTTGAAGACAAATTGGTTTCATTGCCTTTTAAGTTGGACAGCTGCACAAACTCTGAAGTGTTGTCAGGTTAGGGGGTTGCCCTTGCTTTGAACTGTACTGCATTCAGTCTGTAGATATTTTGCTGCGTGTTTAAAAAGAAAAAGGCAGGGTCCACAAGTTAAATTTAAAATATATAGAAGAAGGTTCTCCCAATATAATTGCATATCAAACTGTTTTGTGTTGTGTAACAGATTCATGCACTGGGAGGATACATGACTCCAAATTTTCTTCTTGTGTAAATTGATGTAATCCCACTAAAGCTCGTGGAGACGTACCAAACAAAAGGAAAAGGTGTAATTGATAGGCAGTGTCCTGGTGTAATTCCTAGTGTAAAAGGTAGTTAGTCTACTAATTCCTTCATATCATGGATTAATCCTTGAGGGTAAAAGTAGGACAATTCTGTAATTCATAACATAGTTGTCTTATACATGGAGTTACACCTATGAAACCGCAGAAATGGAAAGCTGGTGTTGTGTTTTATTGAATATCCCTACAAACTGGAGCACGATACAGAACAAGAAGTGTCATATTATGGCTTAGAGAAAAAGACAAGTGTAGATCAGTTAATAAGATATAAGAAAGGGGAGCTAGAAGTGAATGAGGCAGAGAAAACTTGAACATCAAATATGATGTTTGACTGACTTTATGTCAGTTTCAAAATGAAATATTGGCAGTAACCAGATCTTTAAATACCTTAATTTTAAAAATAAAATGTACAAAAAAACTGGGCTAAATATGTTTTAGATGAGACAGATGTATTCAAGTAAGGAAGTCCTGCTTCACCTTAGGGCGCTAAAGGAACTAGACAACGTAATAGCTGGATCACTAGCAATTATGTTTAAGAATTGTGAAGAACTGAATAACAAACATATTATTTATCCTTGAAAGGGAGGACTTAGAAAATTATAGCTACAGCAATCAAATTTAGTCCCTGCAACAAATCATTAGGTAATCAGTTTAAGTATCTAGAAAGTAAGACAGTGATAAAAACTGCCCAACATTAGTTCTTTAAGAATAAATCAAGCCAAACATTTTTTTTTTTTTTTTTTTTTTTTAATAAAACAAGTCATTCAAAGGATAAGGGAAAGGCAGTAAATGTAACATGCTTTGACTTCAGTACGATTTTAGGCACTGTCTCAAATGGTGTTCTGTGATTATGTGATTCTCAAAAGCATGATGAGGAAGCATGGTGAAGATGAAATCATCATCAAGTAGGTGTACAATTGGCTAGAAAAAAATCTCTGAGAACATTTACTTATCCCCAATGTTAGAAGGCATCTTAAAGGCTCAAAGGGGATTCTTTGGAGCTCAGTTATATTTGATATTTTCTATAGTGACAGGAGGTGGTATAAAGGTTCAATTTATGCTGTTTGCAGCTGATACCATGCAGGCAAGTCTAGCAAGCCCTTTAGACCAAGATCAGGATGAGAACAAAAAGTCATCTTTTGAAATAGAACCAATGTCATGAAATCAGAAAGGTCAAAAAGGAAAAACAATGGATGAAAAAAAGGATATGAGATGTATACAGGTTCACAAAAGCAAATACTATTTTTGACTCTACTTTTTGGTATACTCTATGTAAAAAAAATGAGGCAAGTAATCTGTTCTCATTTTACCACTGGTGAAGTCTCAGTTTGAACACTGCACTATGACAAAGATGTTGCCAAACGGGAGAGTATCTAGAAAAGAAGAATGCTAAGAGGCATAAATCCCCACACACAGTCACTGCATGTGACTTTGGTCCACACAAAACAGGATGCAGATATGATAGATAAGATGGGTATGAGAGCCTTTGCAGTTCACTGGTGGATCACTGGGTATTTTAGCCTTGGTATTTAGGCCCATAGTGGAGGCATTGTTTTGAGCTCAGCACGTTGGAGTGGATACTTGGTCTATGGGAGGTCAACTTTCATTCTGATTGTTACGGGCTAGATCAAAAGTGTGCACAGTGTTGTGAACTGAGGCAAGATCCAGGGTGGGGTGGGGAGAGGGGAAAAAGGGTGAGAACTGTACATCATGATGGTCGTTACATCATAACATCATTCAAATGATTCATCATTCTTGGTGAAGTGTTGCCAAAGAACCTATTTCCTACCCAGAGGAGTGAACAAAAATAATATAATGACCAATTCCAAAGCTCAGATCTGTGTGATTTTTTAAGTGCTTAATTTCCAATAAATCAGTTGTAATGAGTTTTTAATTAGGGTGAAGAATTTGAAGAAATCTATGGTTCCTGGGATTCAAGTATTTCAAACAAACCATGAAGACTCGGGACTGCCCTCTTAGATGTATGTTTTAGTGTGTAAATTTTGGAAGAGCAAAACTTTTTTTGTGAATCTTTATGTGGTTTTGATCTTCCTTTTAGTTTTCATTCTTCAAAATCTCCCAAGTCAGGTTTCTGTATAAGCAATATCAGCAAAGTTTTGATCAGTGATGATGCATCATGCTTTCTTGTCTTAGACACACACAAAAATGACAAGATGTGACAGATGGGATTGAAATTGTTGCAATTTTTATCTATCTGGGAATTGTTTGGCAGAAACTCATCACATTTATTCTTCCCTTCCTCATTCCTACTATCATTTTATGACCTTCCCAATCTGACACATGTCCTTGCTCAGGTCTTACTTGTCTCCCCTTGGATGCTATTTCAGCATGGGCAGAAAAGAGGTGCCTCCTGATTCAGTGAAGTGGTACTAGGGGTACATCTAGCCTCACCTCTCGGCTGTTTTAGAGGCAATTGTCTCTGCAGTTTGCTTCTGTTTCTGATCTGCTAGGATAAACAAGGATAAACCCACTTCTATCCTGATAAAACTGCCTTTGGCTCCTCTACGGAAAAACCCAGTTTCTCCCCACCGTTGCAGTCATGAAAGAGAAAGACAATTCCACTCCTGAAAGGCCTCATTACTTTGTTCCTACAGCACAACACAAAAAATCACTCGCATTCTGATATCATGGGTGGGAACTGCTAGGCTGGATCTCAGCAAGAGCTTCTTCTGGCAGAACTAGACATATGTGCTTTGCCCATATCTCATCGAATCCTTTCTTTGCTATCCCCCCATGTCCCCAGATATCACATGCTTGTCCTCTTTTCTAAATCAAGAGAAAGAGAAAACTCTCTGAGTCACTATTCTTTTCACTCTTCTACAGTCAAGACAGATGAATGGCATCAGGGTTGTTTCTACAACTTCGTAACTGCTTTTTTAAACCCTATTTGAAAATCTGCATCTTTTTTTAGCTTTCCATACCTAGTAGTTTCATGTCCACATCTGGAGTGCTGGCAGTATGTTATTCATCCATTATCTTGCCTACAATACATTAAAATGCAGTATTTCTTTGAAGACTGTATAAGAACTTGCTAATTTATGGTAATGTTTTTATATGTCAATGCACTGACAGAAACAAATGTGAGTTTTTCATTTAAGAATGGAAAACCAAAGATGTTTCACAATCTGAATAAAGTTTTGCTATTATATAAATTAAATGTACATTCTTTGTTTGCTCTCAACCTCGTCTTCTAACTTGTGATGATTAAAGGAACATACATGACTTATTTCACAAGGTTTTATAAAGTGAAGTTGGCAAATGGGAAATTCAGACTGACAAATCAATTATAATTAGCTATGGAGCCAAGGTACAGGTGTCAGAATGTTTGTTGTAAGAAGTTGTTTTCTGTTAAGACTTTCAGTTTAATACAATATAACATCAGTTGGTCATCACCTTTGGATCAGGCTATGGATTCCTGAGTTGACTCCCAGAATATCCAGATCTTGCAAGGACTTATACATGTGCATAACTTCCTTCCTAAGGTAATTTCAATGATTTCACTGGGAATACTCACATGAATAAAATAAGCACATACCAGAGTGTCTGAGGGAATCCTAAGCAGGAAAAGAATTAGGTTCCCAATAGGAATATTAATATAGCTATGTTGCATTTACTACATATATTTATGATGCTATATCCATTTAACAACACAAAACACAGTATGTTAAACAGTTTACAAGAAAAGTGAGCACAGAGAATACTGCACAGCTTGCAGTTTTTCAATGTAATTCCTGGTCTTCACGGCAGGTTTTCTTAAGGGAGTCTGAAGAATGTTGCTATGTATATTTCAATGAAAAATTTTTGTTCTTTCTTATGCAAACAGTCAAAGTGGCAGCAGCTTGTGTCAGCTGTGCTAAGCTGTGCATGGAGAATGAAAATTAATGCCACAAAATTGCAGAGTGGTCCATATCATTTCACAATGAAATCTGCAGTAAAAACAATAGAATATGCAATGGTGATGTTCTGATGATACCTCTGTGGGAGGCAAAATGGAGACTAATAATAGTAATACAATTCAGGAAAAAATGGGATCGCTTTAAGTATAGGAATCATGGAAACAGAACAAAATATATCACCTCAAAGTATAAGCATTATGTACATCCGAATCCAAAACTTTGAGATAAAATATTCAGTTGTGGAAATTGTGGAGAAATAAAAGCACATTAAAAATCACAAGACTGAACCATCCATTTGATACTGAAAAAAAAGACTGCAGAATGCGTCAGCTGGGGCATTTGTATTGGAGATAGATACAAAAATACGTCACAGTGGTGGTACTTCCTTAGGAATATCATGTGAAATTTGAGTCATTCTGTTCAAGAGAAAAAAAATTCAGATTGGGAGAACTGGATGAGAGAACTGTCAGAATTATCAAGAGAACTGAGCTTTTTTCATATAAGGACTAAAATAGCCTGATTTGTGTGGTTTTCCAAAAGAAAAGAAAAAAAAAAGAAAGAAAAAAGAAAAAAAAAAGAAAAAAAAAGAAAAAAGGCAGTAAAACCATTCTTTTAAATGTATAACGGACTGGCATGGGGAAGACATATATAAACTCAACAACAATTTAAAACAAATGGCATTGATTTGGACTGGAAACCAACAAAGCAGAAGCCTGAAATTAAAAGGGTATAGGTGTCAACAGACAGAAACTCTAAATAGGAACTCAGTAGTACTGGAAACCAAAATCCTACTATTTCAGGATGGAATAACAGCAATTTGGGAAAAGATTATGCATTTCAGTATCAGAGGATTAAACTTTATGACAAAAGTTATTGACTGTAGTTGAACATACCTTCTGTAGTCCTTAAAAAGGTGAGAAGGTAAGCCAAGCACTTATGCACCAAGTAAGAAACAGTTTTCACGCAGTCTGCTTCCTGTATCCCCATCCAGATTTAAATTTCAGCCATTTTCTGATCATGAACTCTTCTGTGGTTAGGATTCTTCTCAAAAGAAAATCCTGTAACAGCAATAGACAATTTTTTTTTTTCAATTTTAATATAAAGAAACCCATGAATAAAATAGTTTTGGCTCAAAAGACTGAATGTCACAGAAAGTTTTTCAAATTAGTGTTGGAAATGAAATATTTTTCAGCAAGCAAATGCACTCAGAAGTCCCTCATAAACAATCCAGCTAAACTATTCCAAAATAGTTAATATGTACCAGCACTTAAATTTAAGGGCATGAGCCACTGCCCTTATACCAAGTTTACACTAGTGTAATTCCACTGTCTTTGTGAAGACACATCAGAAACAAATTTGACATGGCTCAGAATTAAGCCTATGCTAGGCTTAACTTTGAAAGAAGCCAGCTGAGCTTGTGCAGGGAAATATCAATATAGGACGCTATGCAGGAAGTGATCTTCTGTGGACTCAATTAAGGTTTCACATCCGTTACACTGCAAGTGTGTGTGGATATTTTCCAATTTCCAGAGCTCCATATAGTATATGAAGCTCCATTATAATGGGATTGGTGCTTTCGATTTTTTTATTATAGTAGATCATTAACATTTTAACATCTTGTTCTACAAATCTCCAGTTTTTACAGCATTGGGAAAATATTTGAAAATGTGTCCAGCTGCATTTATTTCAAAGCTCTTTTTTGCATCTCAACTTGATTGTCTATATAATTTCCATAATACAAACGAAAGCACAACAATATTACTATTTGCTAAGTATGAATTTCAATGAACAAAACAAATTTCAATGAAAAAAGCAAAGAAAGCAAGGCTTCTGAAACTTTTAGTGTATCTTAAAAACCAGCTATAAGGAAAACACTCTAAGGTAATACTTCCTTTCTAGAAACAAGAGATTTTTTAAAATATGTTATGTAACACACCATATACAACTGAGATAAGAAAGGAATTATAAATCCGAGTTAAGGGAGCATTTTTTCTTCAGTGCTGCTTAACAACAGTATTTAAACAAAATGTCATTGGTACTGTTTTCAGAAGAGGCCCGTTTCTCCAAACCTTTGAATACTCCCCCAGCTCGACATGCATTCAACCTCCCTGCGAAGGTCTGTGCTGTGGTACACACCTGTGTCCTCACCTCCCCAAGAGGTCAGTGGCAGATGAGTCTGCTCAGAAATAGCACCCCTAGAACCAGCCAGGTAAAATGCTAATCAGCCCCAGACCTGCACTTCCCTGTGCTGTTGAGTCCTCTCAACAGCCTTGGCTTCGACAGGAGTTAAAGGTTTTATATGAGGTGCTCAGTGCAGTCTAATATTTAAATCCTGGATGAAAAGGCTGTGCCAAAAATCCAAAATAAACTTCAGTGAAGGAAAAATGGTGTAATTCCTCCTTTTGAGGGCATATTTGTGCTCAGCTCCTGAGGTTTAGGGACAATTTACAGCAATATGTAACACACACCAATTAATTTGCTTTGCTGCGTCAGCTACATGCCCACAGTATAACTTCAGAAAACTGTATTTCAAAAATAAAGTGTTTGACTAGTAATATATCAGATTCAATAGGAATTTGAGCCTGCATTCTCTGAGTATATTCTGAATCCCTCGTTATTTCATTATCTAAAATTGCAATGGTCATATTTCTTGCCTAGCCCTATTCAGGCCCTCGGCACAAACCGAATTTCATCCATTAAGCAGATTGAGGATGTTCCTACTATGTTGTTAGTGTCATTGTCAGCAATGATTTATGTTTAAGAGAATGTGGGCAAATGTGCTCAGATTTATATGTGGTAGTATTGTTCAGAAACTGGTTCTTATTGGTGGAAAAAATATGTAATTTCATTTTAAATGAGTCACCTATTATCCTCTACTTTAGCTTTATTAAGAGCTGATAATTACTCTGCTAGCCTTGCTCAGTATGTATTATTTCATCTCTTGTTATTAACTGCTGGAATTACTATCACTGCAGTTTGGAAAGAGTTCAATATTTCTTTCATTCGACAGATGGCTTACCAAAATTTGGGTAAGTCTTAGCCATGAGGAAAAAAAACCTCCAAAACATTAGCCCCAAGAGCAATTCATACTACAGATATCTGAATATATGGCTATTTTTAGTATTATGCTTCAGCTAGCAACAGAAGATAAAGTCAGGGTTTCTGTAATGCTTTTCTCCTTACATTCACAAATGACATGGATCAAGTAGGATGTAAATAGGTTGATTCAGTGTGTTGCAGAGTCTTAGTACCACTTTTCCAAATTAGATGCCTTCTGCCATGTTCTTTGGGAGGTGTAGCTTCCAATTTACTTCCAAGCAAGTTGACAGGAAATAAGACCTTTCAATTCTCATTCAGAAAATCTGACCTTACTCAACTTTTCAATGCCAGTGCGGCCTTATGCCCATCCAGGCAACTCTTTAGGACTCGGACCTCCATAATTCTTTCATCAGGCTGAGGCTTACAGGAAGAGGTAATTAGCTTTCATCAAAACACAGGATAGCTGGAAAACACAAATGAACTTTTCAACACAAATCTGATATAGAAACTGAAACCTTCAAGACAGGTGGAAACTGAAAACAACTGCTTTAATTTTAACTTATGCTACTGAAATAATAGAGGAGAAGGGAGCAGTTGTGAAACAGTGGAAGAAAGCAGCATGTTATCAAAGGAGAGGTGGTAAGTCATTAGCGCCTTCTGTATGTGTGGGTAATTACTGCTTACAGAAAATTGAGGGGTTAGCTGAAGATCTGGGATTTTTATAACCAGTAGTTTGAATAATTACTTACTTGTGAGAGTCAGATCCAAGCCATCTTGTTCAAAATAAGTAGCCTTCCCCAGAAAGTGTCACACTGACTTGAGCTTACCAGCTTGAAGACCAGGATGCTTATCATTGTGTGGTAAGATCTGGCCTTAGCTTGGGCCCAGATGGTCATTTGGTGGATTTCATCACTTTTATCCCTGAGACATACTGTTGTCTTAGACTAGGTCATAGGCCTGCTCAGCCACTGCTAAAAATTGTCTCCATACCCTTGCTTTAGGGTGTTCATTTGAACCTACACACAAGAAGCGTTGGTGCAATGTGATTACAGATTTAGGAAGCTTTGTCATCCTTCCTCTATTTTTTATTCTCCTTCCTACTCCTTTTCCTCTCCTGTTCTTCAAGCAGACAGAGCTGAGAGGGGAGGACGAGGAGGGTGGGTCCCCATGTCCCCTAGGAACAACCTGGGGAAGAGGACATTCCTTTTGCTGCAAAGGGATGAGCTCCTGGTCTGTCATGCTGTTCATTTCAGTCCCAGCAGCCCTATTTTTAGTGCTGGTAGCAGACACTCTTGCCAGGGTATTGCTCATTCACTCCTTCTTTCCTCCCCATGCAATCCATATGTGAAAGACCCCAGTTATAAATTCTCAGCAATGTCTTCTGCTTGACTGTTCTCACCTTAAACAAATTGCTCACTTCAGACCTTATCTTCCTTTCCTTCCTTTTTCAAATCAGAACTTCCATTGTGTTCAATGGGACCTTTGTTTGATTATGAAGGGAAGAGTTTAATTTGAAAAGGAAGGAAGATATATGTTATTGTTCTCTGATCATTGCTGTGGCATTCATTTTCAAAGGTAGCACAGAAATTTCTTTCAAAAATACTTGCTAGTTTGGACAAAATTATGCTAATGAATAAAATTGCTTTCTTTTTGTCAAAAATTCTCAGTGCCAGCTATGCATAAGAATAACAAAATACTACAACCCTTATGGTAAGATAAGATAAGATAAATACCATTTGCTGGATATTGAATGATGTGAAACACACCATAGCATTGACTGATTCAGAGAAAGACAAGAAAATAAATGATGCAACTTTTTTTTGACTCTGCCTTTCAAAAAGCTAAACCACTGTGTTGCTATGTAAATAAAGTATGGCTAGCCTGAAGCTGAGAAGTACAGATAATTACATGATTTTCTAAGACAAGCCATGCTAATTTGTTCTAATGTTTGCATCTCCATTTTTATGACTTTCTCTAGTTTCTGCAAAGTTTATAATTCTGTTCTAAATCTAATGAAAAAAATTTATGGTGATGCTTGGCTTGTAACAAATGTAGAACTCTATGACCTTGTGATTTTAACTGTAGTTATTGTACAGGATGTCTTTAGTAAGAACGATATCTTAAGGTGTAAGGAACACTTGATAAAGTAGCTCAATGACATCTGCATAATAGAACATTGATGGACTGACTGGACACACCACTCCTACATTAAAGGATGTGTGCTCATGTGAGTGTCTGGATACATAAAAAAGAGGAAGCCAAGAGTTATTAAATAGGCAGATCAACTACCCTTTATACGTATGTGCACAGATTTCTGCTGATTACTCTTCCTTGTTCCTCAAAAATGATCAAAAATATGTTTTACCCTGGGGGTTACTAAATTGAAATTCAAGTGCAGGAACACAAATCATGTAGATATAAACTCTCAGGCTTGTACGCATTACAAGATTTCTGTGCCTGACGGTGAGTCTTAAACATGAACCGGTTGGCAAAATAATACTTACTGCTTTGTAGTAAGGAAAACCAAAACAAATAATGTGTAAGTTGAATCCCCCTTGAGATTCAGTTGACCACTAGCTGCCAGGTTCTAGAGTAAAGAAAGGTCACACCTGAATGGTAGCACTGCAGAACGAGAAGCCCATCAGACAGTCTGGGTTAGTTGAGAACAATATGCTGATATCAAGAAATAGTATCTTAATCTTTGAGGGATGCTACTTGTTTGCTAACTGGAGGTAAAGCATTTTAGAAAAAATAAAAATAATAAGCCCAAAAGTAACAGTCAAGGAGAGATGACAGACAAACACGATCATCAGAGAAAGAATCGGTACTTTATGTCATTGATAGGTCTTCTTTCAACTCTTTTGATTAACTTGGACACAGCTTTTATTATTTTATGTATCACCTGTTATCCCCAGGAAAAAGGAAAGTGTCAGTCATAAAGTTAAGAAGTGAAACGTACTAATGTAGTATTTTTCCTTTGCATAAAAAGATGGTAATGAAAGCAGAAAACTAACCATTCCTCTTGCTGATGATTACTGCTCCAGAATATGGTAAGTGAATTGAATATTATGTTGTGCATATTTAGCATTTAACCTGATCTTCTTCATCAGGAGGCACAGAACATTTACGTATCCAAAGCTGTACACTTGAATAATTATTTAATAGCCATAAACAATGGTTCAGCCAAGTGGTAATTATCTGTAGAACAAATTATTTTTAGGAGACTGGATGTTCGCTATACTAAATTGTTAAATGTCTTCAATTATGCTTACGATAAGTTTTAATGGAAATAAAGTTTTATGGTTTTTTTTTTTTTTTTACAGATCTAACTTTGCCTGACATTGTTAGTGTGACTTTTGGACTCATCATTCATTTTTCTGGCATTCAGAAATGTTCCCTATCTTATGCTTGCTGTTTCCCCATGCTTATACCTGCACACACACACATCATTTGGGTCCTTTAACTATTTGCCTCTTTGCAGTCACAAGGCAAAATACACAGACAAAGTAAATTATATGAGGAAAAACACATTCAGTCCCTCATTTTCCTCCTCAGTTCCTGAAGATATTACTAGAAGGCAAGCCCCTTGTGGACAAGAGACACCGCAAAAGGTAAAGGGCAAAAGGAAGAACTCTTCAGTGCATACAGATCTGTTTGGTTCCATCTAGGTCCATGAAGGCATTGCAGATTTACTTCACTATTCAAAAGCATCCAGTCTGGGGACCCTGCAATGTCAGTCATTAAGATATGCTTGCAAATTACTAGCTTGAACAGGTTATAGATTAAATAAAAATAATAATAGTGTACATTTGTACCTTGTCCCTCCTCATTAGACACACCTGTCAATATCCACAAATAGCTGTAGCAAGTGACACCTTTTATGAATTATTAAGAAATAAATATTTGATAAGAACCCCAAATAGGTGGCCTGCCTAACAGGACAGCGTTAAGGACAATCTCTGAATAACAGACAACACAAACTGCTCAATTCTCTCTTTAATGTAAGCGTTATAGTGATCACAGGGTCGAAGTTAGACATCTATATGGTAAGAAAACACCACAATTTCTCTTTGAATACTGTTTATGGGTTGGTTGCTAAGAGCTCTAAAATCCTCAGGTATATGCGGTTCATCTTGGAATTTAGGCTACATACAGATGTTATTTGTTTAGGATTGTGTCATTCTGCTGGAAAGAGTGCTATCAACTGGGCAACTGGGTTATCGCTAACTTTGCTACAGCTCTGACACCAGGCACTACTGCAGCCTCTGATCCATAGATGGTTGATTGTGTGAGTGCTCCCTAAACCACTCCAACTAAAATAAACCAGACTAAATTTAGTGGTTTAGAGACCAGCCTTTTGCACTTTCAAAGATGCGCAGAGTTCATTCTCTGGCCCAGGAGAAAGGCAGTAGGGTTTGACATGGCTAGACACCTTTTCATTCAAAACAGAGTGGCTTTGTCCAGAGTGCCTGCAAAAGAGTCCCTGGCCCATGTACCGCTCCCTGAACCCTAAGTGAGTGTTGTCCATGATGGTCTGATGTCTGGCCAAAACCATACCAGAGAGAATTCTAGCAATTAATTAGCACAGACAGTCCCAGAACAGTGCTTAGACCTGAGTCCTGGCCCTATTTAATTTACTAATGTAGAGGTAAGTATTGACAAGCATCCCACAAACAAGGTAACTGAAGCTGAGAGCTAGTGCCAGTGCCAGGACTAGGCTGGAGGCAGGTGGGATGGGTGGAGCAGAAAGTGCCTGGTTTATTACAGAACACTACTCTCCCTCATTTGGAATCAAACCCCAGATCCTCACCTCTTCCCATTTCCCTTTTACTGCTGAGCATGCAGATGACGGCTGCCTGCTGCTGCTTCACAGTTAGCTCAAGCAAGACAAACCACTGTACCTACAAATGTCACTCCCACTGAAAATCAATTCAGATAAATGCTAATAAGGTTCTGTGTAAAGAAATCTCTTTGTTTTCAGTTTAATTATTTGGACATTTAGGAAAGAATACAGCCTTGCTGCATTAAAAAAAAAAAAAGATAACTGGAAACAAAGGGAAGAAAAGAACCATTATGTTTCCACAATCAAGTACTCAAAATAGGGAAAATGTCTGAATTAAACCTGCATATGTGATTTTATTAATTATGTTTAATAACAGGAATACAAAGAAATATTTCTAATATCATATACTTACAGTGTTCCAGGGATGTAAAAGGACACGCATGTCATAGTGTTCCTTCACTGGAGGTCCCACCTAACTTAAATAGTAAAGTAAAGCATTAGCATGACAGCTTAAAGCATACATGCACCTTAAAGTGTGTGCAGGAAGGTGTCATGTTGTCCCCATCCTTATCATACCAATTGCATGTTTGGTTTGGACACTTGAAACTTGTTTTTGGAAGTAGCTAAAAGACTTATCTTTCAAAGAAGTTGGTATGCATGAATTTTATGCCCATTATTTCCTACTTTCAAAATGTAGGATTTAAACTCTGAAGTCATCTTGAGTGAAAATGTATAAATGGCACTGTTATAATTTATCAATGAAAATAATAAAGTGGCTAAGAAAATTCTGTTACTTCATATTTTGATATAAGCAATAGATAAATATCATTACCAGTTAAAGCCCTAACTGATGTCAGAACTTAGATGGATCACAAGGAAGGACCACTCATCTTCATGTCCTCCAGCCAAAGGTTAGTTATTGCTGTGCTTTGTACGCCAGCTGCCTTTTGTTCCAGGTACAATTGATAAGGATAGTTATGGCAAGGCCTATGTTTTTCTCAATTCCAGCCACCTTGGTGAGCAGTATGTTTTGAGCAAGAGTATGCTGAATTCAGCGGTATGCTGAATTCACTTAGCACATATTAAAGCATTTTCTTGCATTGACAGTCGGTATATTTTCTAAATGGATAATTTATTACCTAACTTTGTACTCTACTTATATTTCCTAGTAATTTCTTGTAGAGAAACAAACATTTCTGT
Source organism: Platalea leucorodia (assembly GCF_965183815.1). Classification (NCBI taxonomy): domain Eukaryota; kingdom Metazoa; phylum Chordata; class Aves; order Pelecaniformes; family Threskiornithidae; genus Platalea; species Platalea leucorodia. Next base: position 16,423,743 of record NC_138824.1, read on the forward strand.
TTATTCTCTCCATCTCTCTGAGTGATCCTGGCTCATAAATTGAAAGTCCTGCCAGTCATAAATTGCTTCACTTCCTCCAGCAAAATACTACAGGACACTCTCTGAAGAAAATGTAAATTATTTACATTAATCTAATTCCATCAGTCTTTATACATGGGCTAATACAATGTTATGTTTAATTAATGAACTTCTTAAATAAAGCCATCCGACCATTAAAGGGCATAAATTATTTATAAGGAAAAACAGAAATTAAGATTATTGTTTTCAGCATAAACATGTCAGGCTTTGTGGTTCAAAACACATCATTCAGGAGGCAACAAATTTGGAGGTAAAACAAGTCAAAAACTTTCTTCCCAAAGTCTTGGTTATTCCAGTCAAGTGTCAAGTACAAGCTGCCTTTTTTTCCTCCCTTGATTACATTGATCATCATGGGGATGATGAATTGAGTAGAGCAAACCAAGAACAATACAAAAAGGTTTTCTGTTCTGTCAGGGAGTTTCTTGTTTTTAATTACAATGATATTTAGTTGAGATCATTGCCCAGAACTTATCAAATACTGTTGGAGATGTAGCCTAGAGCTGACTAAAACCTATCTTCAATAGCAATAAAAAGATTAATGTCACAGACAAAGGCACTGTATTCCTTCAAAAAAAACTCCCCTGTTACTCTTATTGTCCCCAGAGATTTAGCCTAAGAAAATGTTCTAAACCATAATTTAAGAGTACTAGTTTCACACCGTACTTCCCATGCCTGTAAGATGAGATCTGTTTAGCAATTCAGCCCGTCCTGGCCAATGTGAAACTCCATCATACTCTGCAGAGTGTTTTTAGCATGTGCCTTGCCCCACATCCTTGCCTGAAGCAGATTTGGAAGCCCAAATCCTTGTTCTGTGCTGGTTCGTAGAAATCTTATAACTTGTTTCAGCGAGTCCTCAGCAAATTCTCTGAGCAGTCTCTCAAAGTAATACTATTTTAATTTCTCTTCGTTTGGTATCATTTTCATGTATTTCCCTTTATACATCTAAGCTACCTGGCAAGACAGTTCAGGTTATTGTATGGTGTGTTATTTGTTGATATGCTGCTTTTACAAGTTACAGTTATGTCTATCTGCAGCCTGGACACTATTTAAAACAAAACCTAATTGTTGAACACTCCTAATCAGTGCAGTTGGATGGGCATAAGGTATAAACTCTCCTTTCGGTTCGACCCTGAACTCACAAATGTCCTGTTGTATTGGGTTTACGTGCAAGGTTTTGATAGGGGTGGGGTGGGGCTGCAGGGGTGCCCTCTGTGAGAAGACACCAGGAGCTGCCACCATGTTGGACACAGCCGGTTCCAGTCAGCTCCAAAACGGACACACCACTGGCCAAAGCTGAGTCTATATCAGTGATGCTGGTGGCACCTCTGTGACAACATATTTAAGAAAGGTAAAAAACCACTGTGCAGCAACTGTGAGAAAGGAGTGAGAAAATGTGAGAGAAACAGCCCTGCGGACACCAAGGTCAGAGAAGAAGGAGAAGGCGCTCCAGGCACCAAAGCAGATTCCCCTGCAGCCTGTGGTGAAGACTGTGGTGATGCAAATTGTCCCACTGCAGCCCATGGAGGACCAAGGTAGAGCAGATATCCACCTGCAGCCCATGGCACACCCCACACTGCAGCAAGCGAACATGTCCTGAAGGAAGCTGCAGCCCATGGACAGCCTGCGTTGGAGGAGGCTCCTGGCCTGTGGGCAGAAGCCCATGCAGGAACAGGTTTTCTGTCAGGACCTGTGACCCATGGGGTACCCACGCTGGAGCAGTCCATTCCTGAGTGACTGTACCCCATGGCAAGGACCCGTGCTGGTGCAGGGGAAGAGCATGAGGAGGAAGGAATGGTAGAGACAAATGTTATGGACTGACTGCATCCCCCATTCCCGCTCCCCCTGTGCCTACTCTGTTATTAATTGGCAATGAATTAAATTAATCTTCCCCAAGTCGATTCTGTTTTGCCCATGACAGTAATTGGTGAGTGATCTCCCTGTCCTTATCTCGATCCATGACCTTTTCATGTTATTTTCTCCCCCTGTCCTGCACAGGAGAGGGAGTGAGAGAGCAGCTGGGTGGCAGCCAGCCAAGGTTAACCCACCACACCTGTCTTTTTGGAACCATCTTTGTCTTGGTAATTTCCGTAGGACGTATAGAAGTAGTCTCTGAAGCTTGAGGCTTTCAATCATCCCTGAAAAAATATGTGGAAGTTTCTTAACTGATCCTTAACTGATCTTTAATTGAGCTACAGCCATCTTCACTGCTCACTTGCCCCAAAATACTTCAGTCATTCTCCAATCTGGGCTGATATATTGTCACAGAAAAAGTTTTGTTTCCATAAGCAAAAGAGTGGTATGGCAATGAAGAGGAGTAACAGGCCAGCAATGACACCAGCAGTCAAGACTCCACATACTGAAGTGTTTGTGGTGGTACATGATAAAATTTGATAGTATTGCTCCTGGCTCAGAGGCAGAAATCAGTTGCCAAATAAAATAGAGGTTTTTATTATTATTTGTTCTGTTTAATGGCCAGAAATCTGTCATTCTTTCCACTTCCAATGTGCTCTCGCTGCTATGGCCTTCTTAGCCATGTCCTGAGCTAAAAACAGTATGAAAAATATTGCTTACTATGACAGAACCATAGCCAGATATTTCGATTCAAAAGCTTGCATTCACGTATTGCTTTTCATGATTCTGTTTTAGATAATACCTTCAATTTCCCTAGTCCAATGCATTGATGCATCTCTAATGCGTTATCCTTGGCTGCTGAGGTGCGTGACTGTCCTTATATACTAGTGCAAAAGAAATCATACAATTGTAGAATGGATAACAATGTTTTTTACTGAGCTACAGTAACGCGTTTTGACTGTTGCCAGAAACAGCAGTGAGGCTGTATACAAGTAGGGATTGGTGTGAGTGCTATAAGGCTGTTCTGGTGCTTGAGCTGTGAGGGCACCATGCATGGGGCAGTCAGCCACAGCAAGGTTTCCCCAGGGCACCTTGGAAATTGGTAATGTGGAAAGCTCCTAGGAGCAGGCTTCAGGAGTGGTCTTAAATGGTCCTTTGTGGCAACTCCGTCCTTGAAACTCTGTCCATTACAGACTAATGTGAGGAGATGATAACATTAGTGCATGCACCTCTGGCCAAAAAAGTCAGTTGTATTTGTGAGGAAGGAGTTCATCATCCCACTCAGTTACATTAGAGAACACTATAAAACTATCAATCCCATATTTTTTATCAAAATGTGTAGTGTTCATCATAAACAGACAAGACTTCATTTGCAAGGTACTTTCATTATTACAGACAATGTACTAATGCTTTTCACATGGCCACTTGGCACCTAGCAGCTCAAATAAATTCCCCCTAGTAAGTTGTCCTGGTTTCAGCTGGGATAGAGTGCTTACACTAGTCAAGGACTTTTCAGTTTCTCGTGCCCTGCCAGTGAGAAGCTGGGAGGGAGCACAGCCAGGACAGCTGACCCAGGCTGGCCAAAGGCCTATTCCATGCCATATGACATCATGCTCAGTATATAAACTGGGGGAGTTGGCCGGGGAGCAGCGACCGCTGTTTGGGAACTGGCTGGGCATCGGTCAGCAGGTGGTGAGCAATTGCATTGTGCATGACTTGTTTTGTATATTCCTTTATCATTACTATTATTATTTTCCCTTCCTTTTCTGTCCTATTAAACTGTCTGTATCTCAACCCACGAATTTTCCTTTTTTTTCTCCCGATTCTCTCCCTCATCCCACTGCGGTGGGAGGTGATTCTGCCCCTCTACTCCACTCTGGTGAGACCCCCACCTGCAGTACTGCATCCAGCTCTGGAGCCCTCAGCACAGGAAAGTCATGGACCTGTTTGAGTGGGTCCAGAGGAGGGCCACAAGAATGATCAGAGGGCTGGAACACCTCTCCGTGGGGGCAGTGAGCGAATGGCTGTCTGGTGTTCAGCTGCCTGCTGGTTTAAACCACAACATAAGTTTACTTTCTAAAAGGCCTTATACACTATATCAGGCCTGATTTATTCATTGTTTCTATTGCAGAGGGAAAGCAAAGAAAACCTGATAAACTCTGCTTTCATTGGGACATAAGCACAGCTTTTTGGAAGCTGACAGTTCAGACGAAAACCTGACAGGAGGTCAGCAACCCTTCATGAGCCTGTGGACACAGAGTGGTCAGAATAAACTCAAACTTCATGGCTTGATAAGACAGACTTTTCCCAAAGGCTAGGTCTGTTAATAACTCCTGCTCACATCAGTTTCCATAATGCTCTGGAGAGCTTTCCTAGCATTTCAGTTGTGAAGGAACCATAAGTCATGCATAAGCAACTACACGTTACAAGAAACACAGTGAAGTAAATAGGATCCTTATCTAATTGCTCTCGAAAAAAGAAACCTTAAAAAACATTGCTTTGTTTGTCTTTCTTCATCCACTAAATATAGTTTAACAAGCATCCACCCTGCCACACCTGCAGTTAATAGATTTTTGTTCAATTTCTTGCTGACCTCAGGCAAGCTGTTGTAACTTAGTTTCCCAATAGTTAAGGCAAAAAACTATGTACCTGCTATTCCATAGAATAGCATCAATATTTTATTCATTGTGAGAAAAATGGAGGCCTTGGTATTAAAACAAATATAAGAACCTATCAAGGTGGGATTTTTTTTTTTTTTTTTTTTGTTTTTTGCTAATACACTAAGTGATTTGGCATAACTCACTTTTAATGTAAGAACTAGAACTCGGCAAATTGTGCTTTAAAGTATAGACTTAATATATCCACTATGATCTGGAGAATAACTTGATATCAAAATTAAATATTTTTTACCAAAAACAAATGAAGAAAACAGGAGAGGCATCAGTTTCTAAGTTGGATGAGAATTGCCAGAAAGAAGACACAAATGAAGAAAGACAGTGATTAGGTAACAGAATTTGCAAGAGGTGATGGAATGAAACAGCAGAAAAACAGTGACTTTAAATAAACTAATGAGAGGAAAGATACCAGAGAGCAAAAACAGGTATTTGAGTTTCTGTGTGCTCACTACTGGAAGAGGACGTGACGGTGGGCATACAGCTGCTTCTATTCAAATTACGGCATGCCTCAGTTCATGGAAGACAAGAATAAAACTTTTTTTGAATATGAAAGGGCTAAGGAAAATATTTTTTCTTTTTTTTTTTTTTTAATAGATTCCTGACCTTTAAAGATGTAGACTATGTTTTCACACATGCAATATGATACGTATGAAAAGAAAAATACTTTCTCAAGAAAAGTTAAAAATATTTAAGCAGTTAACCCAATAGGCTAATGCCACAGAAAAATAAAGTAATTTCTTCTGTTCACATGGATTTACTCTTGTGTTAAAAAAAAATAAGTGCCCTGTAGTAAGTTTTCATACCTTAAGCTATGCTAGATAATATCTTTCATCATATGTTTCCTTGACTTCAATAATGTCTACCAGTGGTGTAGGAGAGTCAAGAGCTAATGGAAAGGAGGAGATATTTAGGTAGAAAATTACATTTGTAATTTCTCAGTGGAAAAACTGGTAGCACTGTCTAGTTATCATCTCCAATGGCAGGACTCGAAACCCAAAATAACAGCCAAATCTGCTATAAAACAAAAAATCAGTATCAATGAAAATAACATCTTACCTATTTCTTCTCTTGTCTCTTTACTTACTTTCTTGGGGTAGTATTACTGTTGCTCTATGCAGACAAATACCAAGAGAAATCCCACTTAATTTCATGTAAAAACCTGTTATCACCATAAGCTGTTGATTTTTAAAAACCTCTGTACCTCAAGATGTGAAAGTATTTGCCAAATTTACTTTATTATTTTTTAATCATGACCCCAGGCCCATACAGGTTTGACTCTTGAGTTATTTTGGATTTTGTAGGACTGTGGATATACAGATTATGGATTCATACTGTATTGAAGGTTTTCTGGGGTAAACTTAAACCAGTGGTCTGAAATACCATAGTTCATAAAAAATGCATTTTAAAATTTCATGTCAGAAGATTTACACACTGTCTCCTGTGAAACAGCACGACTAAAGTTTTCAGGATCAAAACTGCTTAATCACTAAACCTATGAAAATAGAGTGGAGGATACTTACTGATTATAGGATCAGGAAAAAATAAATAAATTCTAGGAGGCTTTATACCTTTAAGAGATATTAATACCTTTAGTGACACCTTCTACATGAGTTGCACCATTTGTAAGAAGATGTATAGGGAAGTTATCGGACTGCAGATGCATGTAAGACTTCATAGGATGTGGCTTTCTTTATGTTTAGAAGAAGAATATGAAGCAACTTTTTTTTTTTATACGTGACTGTGCCCTCTCTTTAGCATTTGATAAAAAGAAAAAAGCCCCACAGGTTCAATTAATTGTAGAAGCATGCACCAAATCACACAAGACTGCATTATCTGTAGTTGCCAAATGTTGAAAAAAATGCAAAATGAGACAATTCTACATTTCTAGCTAATACTTTTATCCATTTCTGTTTAATTTCTGATCCATGGCAGGAGAAGGAATTAATTACTTCATTGCTGTGAGTCTTCTTTTGACTTTGGCAATATTCCCTAGAGGATTCTATCCAAGATTTTCTCTTGTGAATCCATGCAGTCCCCCGCATTTTTTGTTAGTCTATGCCCAGGAGACATGTCAAGTAAGACACATCATAGTAGAAGTAAACTCAGGAATAAAACTTAGGAGCAGACAATGGCATATTAGGCTAAACTGCAGCCTTATGTCAGGCACTGCACCAAGAGAAGTCTAGCTATGCTAGAGAATGAATGAATCTCAGAAGCAAAATCACCTCTTTACTCCTTCTTTGTGAAAGGTCTGTGTTGCCAACCTAAAAAAGTAAACAAGAACACCAGAATCACAATTTGTTAGGAAATTGTAGGAAGTATAATGAAAAAGACCACATCCATATTTCCTGTTCCCTTTACACTCCATCCCACCCAATAGTAGAGGGATAGTAGCTGTTGCTTGCTCAGATACTTCAAGATCCAGAGAAGCAGGTGTTATTGTTCCTCTTTATGGTTACGACTGAGTATAATACTACTCAAATTATTTTTAACAGAAAACCCACTAACATATATGATTCTACTTTCATTATTTTTATACATAAATTGAAAAGAGATTCAGCAGTGAAGCTTGGGAAGTTAAGGAAAAAGTGAGAAATTTGGTGAGTAGTTTGAACTTCTTTAATTTTCCTGCTCTGGCCAGAATTTGCTTGTTAAATGCAATAGAATATAGAAAAAGTCCTTCTTCCATGAACTATCAATCAGTCACGATGCAACAAAAAAAAAAAAATCTTTTCAAAATCTTCACTGAAGGATTACACAATCAGTAGCAACAGTAAGATTTTATCTCTATCAGACAAACTTGTCCCGTATCTTGCAAAATAATCTTCAGTGTTTCACACTCAGGAATATAAAAAACATGGGGAAAATATTAATTAAGCTTATAAGAAATGAACTGATTAGGAAACCAATAGAGAGGACACTGTCCTTAAGGCTTCACAAATGACTTGTTAACAAACTCAGATCTGATGGCAAATGTTAAGATTTCCATTCATCTGCTTAGCCATGAGACTGCTCTTTTTCTCTTTTGTCTTCACTGTAACATAACCCTGGATTATTTAGCAAATGCCTCTGTAGAGGAATGCAGACAACTGTCTTCCTACAGGAGCTCCCTCTGGACCAGGAGCTGGAACGTGATGATATATTTCTGTGCTTGTGCATTTAACCCCTATTGAAAAGCAAAGTATATTAGCTTGAACTCAGTGCTATGCTAATATGGGCTAAGACCCCATTGTATCAGGTCAGCTCAGGTCACAAGTGGAAAAAAATGTACAAACACCTTTGTAAACATACATAAAGATACAGAATTCTTCTCCAGAAGCCAACAGTTAAAAAGAGCATTCCTGTTCTAGCATGCTAATTGGCAAAAATGTGCTGACACTGTTGAAGACAGTTCTGAACCAACTTGTGAGTTTCCCATCTTCTCACTTTACATTTCACAAGATGTTGCACCTGAGCTGCATTCCCCATATTGGCCAGTGTAAATGCTCCTGAGACATTTGGAAAGAGATACGGTGTTTCAGCACATTTAGGCTTCCATTAAATATGGTATTATCCATCTAAGAGAACATCCTACTACATCCTTGACTGACCACAGCTTCTCTGCTGGAGGAACTTTGCCTGGCAGACCATTCCACTACAGGATCAATTGGAGACAGAATCATAAAATCATAGAATAGTTTGGGTCGAAAGGGACATTTAAGGGTCATCTAGTCCAACCCAGGGATGGGGCATCTACCACCTCTCTGGGCAAGCAGTTCCAATCACCTCCCTTGACCTGCTGGCCATGCTTCTTTTGATGCAGCCCAGGATATGGTTGGCCTTCTGGGCTGTGAGCGCACGTTGCTGGCTCATGTCCAGCTTTTCATCCACCAGTACCTCCAAGTCCTTCTTCACAGGGCTGCTCTCAATCCGTTCATCCCCCAGCCTGTATTGATACCAGGGGTACCCAGGAGCAGTACCTTGCACTTGTCCTTGTTGAACCTCATGAGGTTCACATGGGCCCACTTCTCGAGCTTGTCCAGGTCCCTCTGGATGGCATCCCATCCCTCAGGCATGTCAACTGCACCACTCAGCTTGGTGTCATCTGCAAACTTGCAGGTGCACTTGATCCCACTGTCTATGTCATCAATTGAGATATTAAACAGTACTGGTCCAAACACGGACCCCTGAGGGACACCACTCATCACCAGTCTTCATCTGGACATTGAGCCATTGACCACTAGCCTTTTTCTATTTCTGTTCCAATAAGATCTCCTCAACCTTTCTTTATGCTTTATCATGCTCTTCTGTGTTATTCTGTACTAAAAGCAAGTACTCTTGTTTGTAATGTATAAGCACATTTGTGTAAACCTGTCAACCAGAAAATCAAAAACGGTTGGTGAGGACAATGAAAGGGATCTGCTGAAGCAAAAATATTCCATCATATTAATAGCTGCTCAGGAACCAGCTGCTAAGATTACAAGTTAAAATGGGAAAACACTGCATTCCAATTTCCCAGGTGAAGCTGTGCAGTGAGAGAAGTTAGGCCAGTTTCTAAGATGTATGGATTCCATTGAAAATATGAGTATAATTAAAATAACACTACTGTTTATCAGTAATTAGTCCTGTCAACCCAGGAGTGATGGGCATATGCATTTCCTAGGACTTTGTTTCATTTACTTGAAAGTCTAAGTCATCTCATCTTTGACAGGATGTTTAAAAAAATAGAAAAACTGAGCAGAAATTTTCCACCATTTTTCATAAGGATCTAGTCTTCAGAAACATATAGTTTCATATTAATTATAGAGCCTAAATTGTAGTTTGATGAGAGTATTTACTCTGGACTGCAGACTATCAGGATAAAGTTGATTTCAATATTAGAAAACAAAGTAAGTCTTGTTGTTCCTTGTTTGTACCTTGGGCCTATCTGTACCTCACCAGTCATGCTGCCTGTCCTATCTTCTTGTCTTTCTAATGCTTGAGCAATCCAGACGTGTCTGAGATCAACTTAAAGTAGAGTCAGGAGGATTCTTCATTTCTTTCCCTTACTGGCCCAAAAAACTTTTGGCCCCTATGAAAAGAATTAACAGCTTTTGCATATGCAAGTTAAAAGGGAACATACCGAAAGGTCCCTTGAAAAAAAAAAAAGCTCTATAAAGATTTCAGTATCAGTTATAAGTTTATATTGTGGGCACTGTTGTTCCTCTTACTGCCAGGATTACAGATTTCTTTTAAAATATTTACTTTTACCAGGGAAGGTGGTTTTTAGCAAGCAGCACTAGATCCATCTGCCAAGGAACAGCCATCCCAAAGTTCTTACTTTCATGTGTTGCTCAGCTACGCTTTGGTTTCCTCCAGGAAGTGGCCATCTTTAAACAGAGCCCTACTCTACTTTTAACCACATATATTATTCAGAATATTGCCATATAGTTTCTTTGAAATTAAATGAATATTCTGCCGTGGGATTAGAAGGAAGTAGAAAAAAACTCTTTCCCTCTTTTTTTCACTCTCCTCGTTCCCAGTTTCCCTCCTTCCCCATTTCCATGTTTGTGCTCTTTTCCATCCTACACCCAAAGGAACTGTGGGAACCTATGCTGAGATACAGTACATTTGTGTATTTATCTAACTTTTTTTTATTGTCTTTTCCTTTTTATTCAAGAATACAGACACTGGCTAAACATATTTCTCATAAAAGTCAAATGTGTGCAACCGGACTGCAGCGCGTTTACCTTTGCACCTAATGCATAGTGAGCAAAGCCCCTGGTACAGTCATTGGAGATTGATGAGGATACATCATGAAATATTTAAGGCTGAAGACTCAAAGCATTTTTAGTTGACGTGGCCTACCAACAAAGCTGTGGGTATCAGCACCAAGTATGTAGCTAAGCTGTCAGAAGTAACCAACTCCTTCTATTAGACAACAGGTGGTATCATTCATTTTAGCTTAATGAAGTAAGGAGAAAAAACATTAATCTTTACAAAATAGTTTTTTTAACTTGCATATTATTTATCTAAAATCCCCTTGTGTGTTTATGCCATGAATGGACTTTTCATCATACACTGGGTCTGCAAGTGGCTGCAAAGATATTTCTGCTCTTTCTGGGGGAACCAAGTAAAGAAATTGGTCCAAGACTGCAGGCAAGATTTTGGACAGAGGACAAAGGGAGCAGCACCTGGTTTCTTGCGCTACAATCTTTCCGGAGTTAGATGGAGTGTGGGAGGAAGAGCAGGGTCAAAGCTTTCAGATCATAAATGGTCAGGTCCACCACACTGGTAGTATCCAAGCATATGTCCTTCCCTGTTGAAGCTTCTCGAGCAAGATGTGTGTTTTTCTGTATGTGTCTAAGGGGCACTGATTAAGAACATCCTACTAATTTGTGATTAATGTTTCAAAATAGAAGACATACCTGTTTTATATAGAACCATATTCTATCACCCTTGAGTTGGCAATATCTTGGAGACCACTGGCAGAGTAAAGGGTTAATTAATGTGAATAGCATGATGGAATCTGGCTCTAGGTGATTTTGCTAAGTATTATTTCTACTAAGTAGAACTACATTAAATGCAATCTAGTACCATGATGAAGATCCAAAGGATGTGGGAAGCCTTTCATGATTCCAAACAAAGGCTCAGCTGCTCAGTGTAGGCAGGAGCGTGGTATATGCAGAGGCTGTTAAGCTATGCAGCCATCATAAAGGAAGAAGTCCATAATGGAAGCTGTCAAAAATCCAAGGAAACGGCTTTCTTGCACACATCAGGAGATGCAAAAGCATATGTACAGAGGTGCATTTGCACAACATTCTACTGAAACACTGAAGGAACTCCCTCTTCTTATAAAATATTTAAGTAACTGTTTATTGCTGAGAAGACAGGAAAGAAAAGAGCCTTTTCTAATCCTAAAATGCCATTCTTTGGGAGACTGGGCAAGGAAGAAGTAGCAGAGAGAGAGAACAGGTTCATGTAATTATAGCTCTCAACCTTCAAACAGCTATAGTCTGAGAAATAATACATGCAAGCAGGGAAAATGGGATACATTCAGAATTAAGACAAACTTCTCAAATATATAGGAGGAAAAAACTGTGATGAGGGATTCAAACATTGTATAAAAAATTGCTGCTCAGACTGTACACAAAACTAGCAAATATGCTAATGAAATAATGGAAACATTTTCCTCATTTACAACTTCTTTATTTTGCTCATACTCTACCAGTCCTTGTGGCTGTACGGTACCACAATCTAGCTCATCTATTTCCATTTGCCTCTGAGTATTCACAAATTTCCACACAGTGGAGATGAAGGGAGCAGACCATTGTTGTTGTAGTGTGAGTTAACATTGGAAATTTAAAATGTAATAAATTTATGAGACACTAATTAGGCATCAGTAGCTCCTTCTGTGTACACTTTGTTCTTTTTAAGATTGTGTGAGATGATAGCTTAATCTACTTCAGAAATGGAGCAAACTATCCTTCAAGAAATGTGCAATGCAAGTGAATACATGGGGAGTTATTGTAGAGCAGCCAAAAAAATAAAGTAAAAATAAAATAAAATAAATAAATCCTTACATACAGAAAATAAATCTAACAAAAATACCACAATAAGGCCTACATACCTGTGACAAAAAAAGACAACTGGAAGGCAAAAAGTAAACTGATATGATGAGGTTACTTTAACTAACTAACATGAGGTTATTTTAGCTAAATGTATGTCTTGCGAACATAATTGGCAGCAGCATAAATTACTGCAGGCTATTATAAATTAAGATGGCTGAAATGATTATAAATAGCCAAAGGTATAAAACAAACAGAAGAATTTTTTTCCTTGATGAAACTCAAGAGTTTGGAAATGAGTCAGTGAATTGGCTGGAATACCAAGAATTTAAGTTTGTAGTTAAGGAAATTAGGCACTGCTGGGTCGCTAAACTATCTGTTTCCATTACCTTTTAGTGGAGTGGCTGAAAGTATAGGTATCCAGAACATGGCCTTCTCTGAAAGTGAAGACAAGGCCAGTGAGGCTGGGATTCAAAATCGTATTTGATATTTACAGAGATTGCATGACTACTTACTGTTAAACTACTTTAAGTGAAGAAGAATACAAAACTTAATTCTTCATGGCTCTTGAAATTAAGTGGAGATCACTATGGTGGGCAGGATCTCCTACAGAGCTTTATACCTCTCTCCAACTACAACTGTTCTTTGTCACCACTGGAAACAGGACATCAGACTTGATGAACTTTAACATGCCTCGAGGGTAGTAAAGCTCTTGTGAGTTAGGCAGACGGCTGACGTGTCACAAAGAAATACTGGGCAAAAAACCAAAACCAAAACCAAAATCAAAGTAATTTAAATACCAATCAATTGCCTGTTCTTAATGGTATATTTGGTAGTCAAAGATTCACTCTTAAGCATGAAATCAATGACCTCTAAATCATAATACAACATCTCCCTTGAAAAAAATAACTACTGTTCTGGAAAAACTGAAAAGTATAAAATACTGTATTTTTAGGATCTGGGTTTTTTTGTTTTGGTTTGATTTGGTTTTAGTAAGAATAATTAATGGAACACAAATAACTGTATAATGAAGGAAATCAAAAGAAAGCTTGATATGTGAAAGGAACTTAGTAAACACAGTGGCAGATGGATTTGCCTCAAAGAGACAATATTGTTACTTTACATGACATTTTCTATATAGAGTCTCCTCAAGTCATCTGTCCAAGCAAGAATAACAAATATATTTTTTTCCCTTTTTGGATTACATCAATATCATGCAGCTGCTGCCTCAGACGGAGAAAGAATCATTCTCCCCAAGTAAGAAATAATTAAGTAAGGGTGAATGCCAAAAGTAGCATGGCTTTTAAATTGAAAGCTCTAAACATTATGGACAGCGCTGGATGTGGGATTATTTTTAGTATTTGAAGCAATAGTAAAAGTATTTTTGTATTCTACATTCGAACCTGTTTAAAACAGACTTTAATGATGCATATGCTCTGAAAATTTTTAATTAACATTTTAATAAAACTCCAGGAGAAAGGCTTTGATTGAAACAATGAGAGATTAAAGGAAAAATTTTTCTTAAGCTAAATTTTATATTTCAAAATTGTGTGGCGCTCATACTATGGCATTTGGTAAGTAAAAATGAACTTAATTTTTTACTTTATACGAAAATAAGCAAGAGTCATTACAAAGCTGAAGAAAGCAGTGGTTTATTGCCTTAATGGTCTATGTTTTTCTCAAGTAACACTGTTTTCTAAAAAAAATTGAGGACAAAACCTCAGGTAATATTTTGTAGTTTTAGTCTTTGGTGACCTACAGGATTTCTTCACTGTTGAATGCAGCTACTAGTCATAAATAAAAACTCAGAAGAGAAAAAACAACAGTCCCCTATCACTTAAGGTGAAGGAATTTCCTCATTATTAACTTGAAGAAAACTGGTGCTATCATAAGAACTGAGATGTTGTTTTGCTTTCCAGAATACAAATCTACACAAACAGTTTGCAACATTGACAATTTATGAAATCCACTACCTTTTGAAAAACTGCAGGAAGTTGCAAATCTCCAACCAAACCATCAGAGATACTAATATGGTCAGAGATTAAATGTGGCCATAGGCTTTTGTAATTAGCCAATTTTCACAAAGAAAAATATAGTGGAAAAAATGGTATAACAAATCATGCACAAAGAATGGCTCATTTTATACTTACACTGGCATAGATGTTATACATGCATATGGGAAAACTGGTCTTAGTAAAAATGTGACTCTCATACTTTTCAGCTGGAAATAGGTTAAAGTAATAAATTTTTGTGAAAATGCCCAATGCTTTTAATAAATCAGCCAGTCACATATATGGCTAATGCTGTTAAAACCATGTATGGAAAAGCATTTATTTTCCCTCTTTCCAAATTTTAGTCAAAGAGCACATTTTTTTCTAATGTATTCATTGTCTGCAACTGTAATTTATTCCCCAAATATAGTGAAGCTATTGATGGCTTTCTTGCTCTTCATAGTGAATATTCAGTTGATTTCTCTTATGTTCAAAATCAGTCATTCTTCCAGTTTTTAGAAATCTGGTGCCCAGTCATTAAAAGAAAGTGCATTCAAAGCTCTAGTAAGTCAAATCAATTGTCCAATATGGAAGGCATTCATACAAAAATAAAAGGATGTTGAAATAACCAATGACAATCAAAAAAGGGTTTATGTAACTTTTGTTTAACTCTGCCAAACAAACATGGTATAAAAAAATTTGGATGACAAAAAAAAGCTCAGTAAATATAATAGATATTGGCAAGACATTTTACTTAATCTTTAGTGTCACAATGGTTAAAAAAATAAGAATTCCAGAAAATCGAAGTAGATCATTAAAACCGGATGAAGACTAGTTAAAAGCAAAAATGAAAGCAATTTGCCAATACATCATCATAGCTAAGGTACAATCTTGCCACAGAGATCAGAGTTTTGCTTCATAGCAGCTCAAACTTTCTATCAAATTTATAGGAGAAAATCAAAGTAATCAGTGGCACAGTTTGTCAATGGAATAAACTTTCTAGACTGGTAAATAATAATGATGACAGATCAGTTTTACAGAGTGGTCTGGATTGCTGGGTATGGTCATCTTCACTGAAGAAAATATTAATTAACAGAAGTAAGTCAAACTCCATATGTCTAAGAATAAAAACTGTCAACAGGGGAATATGATGACTCTACTGAGAACTTAGTTGTACTGATAGATAACCTACAGGAAATTATGTGTCAGTATATTGTTATAATTAGGAAAGAAAGTGTTATCCTTGAAAAATAAGCTACAGATTATTAAACGGAAGTAGACAGGAAATATCATCTCTGCAATACATTAGTAAAAATTCTGGGTCCCATTCTTACGTCCACACTGAAAAAAAAAGTGGAAAAATCTCAGGGAAGAGTTTAATTAATTAATTATATCTGGAAAGTATTTTTATAGTAAAGACAATAGGAAGATCAATGCATGTAATATGCTCAAAAAGGGATTAAGAGGTGATTTGCCTGTGATCTACAAGTAACGACATGGGAAGTGACTCCTGATAGCTCTGTTTACCATGACAAGTGATATCAAAACCTGATGAAAGCTGTCTGGTATATGGTTTAACCTTTCAGGGTAATTTACCAAATAGAACAAGTAGGGATGTGCTGGATTCTACCTCTCTAGAAGTCTGTACATCAAAACTGGGTAACTTTCCAATGGATGTGCTAAAATTTAAAGAGACATTGTAGGTTGAATGCAGGAATTGCTGAGTGAGTTTCTATGGCCTGTGTTATTTAGGGAGTCAGGCTATTAAAGATCATAATGTTCCTTCTAATTTCAAAATCTATTAACCTTATTTGATTGAGTCTTTTACTTCACTGTTATGCTTTCTACAGGGAGAGAAAATGGTGGGGAGAAGCGCAATGAACATCTAACCTTGGAATAAAAAAGCAAAATCAATTGATTCAGAAAGCCTCGTAATGGTTAACAGAATATTTAATTGAAAATAGCCCTTGAGAATTTTACTGTGGAAGAGCATACAAGCTTGGAACTGCCTGTATCTTCTTATTAAAGGCTCTTTACTGATGAGATTGGCAATTAAATGAACAATCATTTGTGCTAATTAAAATATGAAATAGCAATATGTTTTCTACTGGTTCAGGATGTGTTAAAGTGAGCTTACGAATGAACTAGCCTTCAAAATTATATCTGAACAAACTGTGCTTTCAGCTAAAAGCAATGGGAAAGAACTAGCTGCCCTATATAAACTTCCCATATATGAAGAATTCCACCTCCAAGAAAATGTTTGAAATGAAGCTCCTAAATTAGATGTAAGAGTAACAAGCTATAAAAAGTGCAAACTTGGCAACAAATTGGAAGAATCCTAGGGTGGGATTCGTCTAACCATATTTTAGATGTGTATTTTAGGATGAAACTAACTGCATCACAGACTAGCTCATTTCTCTCCATTCATTCCTAATGGAGAAAAATCCTAATGGGATGAAATCAGCTTGCAGGTTCAGATATCTAAATGTATGTGTCTACATGTACATTAGGTGACTAAATTCCCATTACAGCTCATGGAGATCTAATACACAGTCAGTGGAGCCTAGAGCAATTCAGTTGACTACAACTAGGTGTCCATTCGACACTGAATCACTTTACAGGGTCCATCACCTGTGTTATCTACAGTTGGATAACTGTAGTGGGAGCCTAGACACATAGCTCATATTTAGACACCAAAATATTCATATCCTTAAAGACATAATATCATAGAGTTATAAACTTTAAAAAAAAAAATAATAGATAGTCTGTAGACCCAACTCACTGCAGAAATAGTATATACAACAACTAGTGTTTTGGAAGACTGACAGAAAAGCAAGGAAGTGCACCATATTGAATCTTCATTGTAGACTCAGTTTAAAAGACAGTGCAAGGCCTCACATCCACCCCAGCCCATTTATTCATTGCAACAGAGTAGAGCAATCTGCTGATCCCTAAAAGCCCTGCATTCAGCCTGAGGGCTCCCTGTTGGGCAAGTACCATGGTAAATACAACCAAGCCACCTCACCCGCTCCTCTTCACAGGGTGTGATATTGGAGGCTGAGGCTTGCAGAACATAAATTGGCATGAAAACACTAACCACTGTACAGCATCTGAACCCACCCCAGTCCACGGGAAGCTCAGGAAAGGCTGCAGGAACGTAGGCAAGACGGAGCTCCACAAATTGTGCCAGGTATAGCATCATCAGTTAATGCAGCACTCCCTACCTGGGAAAGCCTGAAGGCATTATTGAGCTTCAGTGTGTATATACCCTCCTTTTGGTTCTCAGGGGTGTAACATGGAAATGTATTTTGTCTAATTTGCTCCCAAATCTCAGTACAGAAATAACTGTACATAAAACACACGCCAAGCTGAATTCTCAGCTGTCCATTTCTAGGGAATTTCCCTCCCTTGAAACTACCTACCCACTCCTTTTTCAAAAAAGGGACTCACAAACCAATATGTAATTTGGCTCAAAGCAAACAAGACTGTCTTCAGTTTGTCTGACCATGGTAAAACGCTCCTGCCTCTTCCTGACAGCTTGTCACATGAGGAAATTATGCAGACTGACACAAAGGTAAGCTCAAAACCAGGAGTAGGAGAAGCAGGCAAAGAGAGGACTAACAAATTAGGATTAAGAGGACTGGGTTTTATATATCCATTTCTTTTACATACAGAAGAAAAAAAACCACAGAGATACTCAAAAGGAGGTCAAAAAAAAAAGGAGAAAGATATAGAAGATGGTTATAAGATGTGCAAAGAATAAGTAACTTGAAACCAACGCAGAAGGAATACAGAAACCAGTGAAGGGATTCAAGAAAGGGGAGAAATAAAGCAGCAGGAGAGCGATGTAATGTTGACAGCTGTGCTTCTCTGGATTGGCCCAGTTTCCAATCATTGATTTTTCACTCAACAGCTGAGCAAGTCAGGGCATCTCTGGAAATTAGGTTTGCTACAAAACCAACCACTGAGTCCCATATTAATGTTTTCATTCTTTCTTTTCCCAATTACTTGATTTTTATGTTAGGTGAGAAAATAAGGTCTTTCTTTGATTCTTGACTTCAGTATTGCACCTAAGACTTCCGATTGGCTTTTTCATTGAGTGTAATGTACCACACCTTTAAAAAAATAATTTAAAAATAAAATGCAATCTTTCCTTCTACTGACCAGTCTGTAGCTGTAACTGGGAAACATGAAGCAGCTGTTGAATCTTTGGGATAATTGTGGCATCTGAGAAGCTGGATAATAACTGGAACAATTTTCTCACTATTTAACCTAATCTATGTGTATTCAACAGTCTGGCCCTTTATGGGGTAAATACAGCAGCGATGCAGATGGGGAAGGAGAGAAGGAAAGACTGTCTAGCCATATAGTTATTAAGTGAAGGTACAGTTAGGCAAGGAATAGGATTAATAAATTGTGCTCAAAATTATCAGATTCAGATTAAAAGTTCTTTGGTTCTGTTTTATTGCCTTTATGAAATATTAGATGTTATTCATTTTAATATGTTGTAGAAATGCCCAAATGAATGGATCAGAAACTATTGCACTTCACAAATGGAAATGATAAATGTGTATTTTCAATCAGCACATGATGGATTTTCTACTCAGTGGGGGTATTTCTAGTTGAAATCCTTGTCCCAGTGAAGTGAAGCAAACAG
The DNA here is from genome assembly GCF_965183815.1 of Platalea leucorodia. Lineage (NCBI taxonomy): Eukaryota > Metazoa > Chordata > Aves > Pelecaniformes > Threskiornithidae > Platalea > Platalea leucorodia. The sequence goes on from NC_138824.1 coordinate 16,442,521, forward strand.
GCAATTTGTCACCGACTTTAAGCTACCGAACATTCATGGTGGCACTTTGTTTTCACTGGTTTTGGCCTCATTCCTCCATCCATTGTACTTGGACAGAGAGATAGTATATCATATATTCAGGGCTGGAAAGCTCTATAAAAGTGATGATAGCCGTACTATTATAAATAGCATTCACTGACTAAATAATGTATGGGTTTTTTTACCAATGCAAGCTTCTTTAAAGTTCTGAGTATGTAAGCAATGTTTTTGTAATCCTTTTTAAGTATCTGAGAGGTTAGATAAAATGGTCTTAATAATTCTGAAAGGCAAAGTTCATACGTGACTCAGATGAGCATTTCATTTCCCTTGTTTCCCCCAACACCTTCTCCCTGCACAGTGCAGTTAGGAGTACACTGAGGTTGTCCTTTAACAGACAGAACAAATGTCAGGTTAAGTACAATCAAAATAAACAGTTTCCTTTAAAGTACCTTTATTAAGATAATCTCTGTTCTTTTACATTTATTTGTTTAAAGGTAAATTCATTTGCTGCTCTTCCCATATTACTGATCCTTTATGTCTTGGACCTCCCCACCGACGCAAGAAACCAAACTGATTAAAACCATGAAAATCTGGATGATAGACTGTTTAAATTCCTCAAAAGTGAATCCTTTTTTCTTTTACTGATCTGCTGTCAAGTATCTGTAGGATGCCCTGTGACATCCATACCTGCCATAGGTGGGACAGGATGAGGCGGGTGAGCAGTGGGGATGAGCATGCCTAGGCCAGACTCTGCAAAGCTGCTCTCGGGCTGGGCTATGCAAACTCTTCCAGATGCTGTCACTATTCAATGTTACTGCCACCCAGAAAACTCAGCTATTTCTCTGAAAATCTACTACTTGTTTCTGTGACTGAATTAAACTGAACTCATACAGTGAGAGACAGCAAAAGACATCTCCACTTAAGAACCCTTGCATGTACTTGTCTAATACATGGGACTGTGAAATTTAAGTCCTGATTGCAAGTTAGAATTGGAGTAGGGACTTTGACTTAGGCATCACTTATTTTTGCCTTAGCCTTTTTAGCTACACCAGGGTACCTCTCACCTTCAGATCCTCCTTGAGAAATCTGAACAATATTTCAGTATAAATGAATTGGTATTTTCTGACAAAATTATGTTGGAAAATGTTTTGATTTGCTGTATTCATTGCTGTCGTGCAGTTCTGAAAGAAGGTTAGAAGAGGTATAAACATCTAGTCATGGAGGCTATGAACAGAAGCCAAAACAGACTCAGCTGGGGCTTTAGAGTCTGTTATAGTTTAAGGCTTGTAAAATATGAAAAAATAAAAAGAACCACAGCAAACCAAGTTTATCCATTGGTTTATCAGTTGTATTCCTGAGATGTTTTTTCTCCCACTTCCAGTGAGAAAATTTATGTAAAGAGATAGTCTTCAGTTGCTGGCTCAAGCCTTTATATGAAATACTAATGTAGATTCCTTTTGGTTATTCTTAATTGTGTGGACTATGGTTACACGTTAAAAATGCCCTGAATAATATGTCCCTCCTTCTGCCTAGACAACATGGTGCTGATTATTAGGATAAGCTATCATTTCATGTAAGACAATAGCATTTCCTGACTAACTCACTTTCTGTTTCACATCTCACCTCAGAACAATTGGCAGGATCAATAATGGGCACAGCTGTTTCCACGAGGAGTGTAAATTCCTGGTTGCCCAATACTGGCATTGTATTGGAAGTTTCTTGTTTCATGAAGAGCTGCCATAAAAGAGAAAAAGAATTCTCTCAAGAAGCATCAAACCATTATGCTAGGAAAAGATTTCTTGTTATAACTCGAGTTAATCAGATTCTGTTTTCTTTAGTGTTGTAGGAGCAAGTAATATTTATCCAGCTTCTCACAAGTGGGGTATTTCTGAGGAATTTCACACTGGTATCTTGAAGAGCCACAGAACAAAGAATAAAAACTATAATTTAATCTGATTAATAAAAAACAAATAAACAAACAAACAAACAAAACAAAAAAGCCGCAAAATTTTTCAATGTTTCTCACGCAAAATACCCATGTTATTACTGTGTGCTCATTTTGCATCTCTATCTTAATTGTATGTAACAAAAGTTGACCCGAGTCCTCAAAAGTGATGGGAGTGGGAAATATGCTTATGGATGACTGTATAAATGCACTGGCATCTACTATATCTGTCAGGTTTAAGGCACTTTTGTATAGACATAAAGTGGAGATAAGAAACAAATATACAGTAATACTCACAGGCAGTCAGGTTAAATGAACACACACTAACAGCAGGTCATGAGAACAGACTCCTTACATTACTGTTCCTTTCTAGGGCTTGACAGACGTAAAAAAGAGAAGAGGTGTGTATAGCTGAAAATTATTTCTTCTTCAGGCTTCTCTGGATATGATGCTATAAGGTCATTATTAGTTACAATAGCGGGCAGTTAGATGACTACACTCGGCATGGTGCAAGGTAAGACTACTGGACATCACAGATGACATTCCAACACTTACCCTGTTATTTAAAACTGAGATTAATTTGGAAAGTAGAAATGGAAGTAGAATTCCAGATGCCTCTTCTGCACTTAAAATTTGGTTTTATTTGTAGAATGTATTTTTCTACAGTGTAGATTTATAGAGAAATCACACAGCTCTATTTTAATCTCCAGAGCAAGACTGCATCTGAGAGCGTTTCAATCATCCCTGAACATGTTTTTCAGATGGTGTGGCATGCTGTCTCCTGTGTGGCCTCCTGTACCACCATATCCACCTCCTCCATGATCATTTTGGGATGATTCATTCTTCATCCTTGCATCGATGAATCACCGTGCCCACAATCCGCATATGCATGTAGGAATTAAAGTTTAGAAATTGGGGGAACAAGCTGACAATGTTCAGAAGACATGGTGTTACATAAATGTACTCTTGTACTATTTTCATCTGTTTCATTTTTGAAAGGCAACAATGAGCAAAACATGCTACTGAGTTTGGTGTATGAGAAGCAAGGCTTTACCAGGACGTTGTTCATATCCTACCTACGAAATGTCCCATATATATTTTTTCAAGGCTACTTGAATTTTTCTTGTTTAAAATACAGGGATTTTTTTAATGAATATGATTTATATGTGATTTTTTTTTTTTTTTGTGAACTGATTGTACTTATTTCCAGTGACTAGTCAAATTCTGTTGTACCGAGTAATGAAAATTCTAGCACAAGGCACATGAAATGCAGGAGACAGACTGCCACCGTTAGTATAAATGACAACTGTGATCCATCAGACTGCCAGGAACCAAGTCAAACCAAGTTAATTCAAATGGATGTCACACTAATGGAATAAGTAGAACTCTAAATTATGTTTTCAAAGCTTCCACACTCAGGATCTAGTGAACATGTTCAGCAGAGTAAAGAACAAAGTTAAGTGGTGAGCTCTCTGCAAGTGGCTTAGCCACACAATAAGCTATCACTGTATAGAAAGTTATTATTTATGCATTCTGTAGTGACCGTTTGAGCCCATTTGGAAGACTGTAAGACAAAGGGACCAAATCAGGGCATCTTAGCTGTCAATAAAAGAAGGTTAAGTTATCCTGCATTTGATACAGGGTGTCATAAGTAGTTGGTACTCACGGACTGTTACCGCATAACATTGTTGAATGGTAACCTGCATATGTATTCTGAATCCTCATACTCTAACTGTGGTCTGCAGAAATCCATTTCCAGGTATCAACAGCAAGAAAACCTTTATCTTAATTACTGAGAAGAGTTTAACTACTGAGCAGCATGGAAACGCTCTCTAGCTGACAAAAGTTTCAAAGATGTTAGATTTAGGCTGTGTAAGTCACTTCCATATGAGAGCAGAACAAAGTACGAAACTTATTCCTCATCAATGGCTTCAATCAGGCATAGAAAACAGCTTATACTTTTCAAACTACATATACTGTAGTGTTGGAAGGTGGAGACAAAGTTACCTGAATTTTTAATATTTTGACTGAATCAGAAACTGTGGCCATGGAAGTAAGTTTTGTAGGTACCTAGGATGAGGGGAAGACTCTCAGCTGGTTTCAAAATCTTCAAAATTAAAATCTGGTACTAGATGACACCTTTAGCTATGTAAGGAGAAATGCATAGAGAGATGATGCAGGGCAGTAAGAATGTATTTCATACAAGCAAAAAAGTTGCCTTTTTTTTACAAGCAAAAAAAATTGGCTTTTTGAAGATGATTGAGACATTTACCTTTCTCCAGTCATCACAGACCTCCCCACATATCTTTCAGAGAAGATAGAATAGCCTTGCAAGGACTTTGGCAAATCCCTCAGCACGCTTAGATGCAGCCCATTCGCTGTTCCGGATCTGCATGTGTGATGGGTTGACTGTGGCAAGCTGCCAGACCCTCACCTAGCCACTATCTCAGTCCCCCTCCTCCAAGAGGACAGGGAGAGAAAACAAGATGGGAAACCTCATGGGTGGAGATAAGGATGGGGAGATCCCTTACCAATTACTGTCATGGGCAAAACAGACTCGACTTGGGGCAAATTAATTTAATTTATTGCAAATTAAAATAGATTTGGATGGTGAGAAACAAAGACAAATTAACACCTTCCCCCTACCTTTTTATTTCCAGGCTCAACTTCCCTCCTGACTTCTCTACCTCCCCCTTTCCCACATGTGCAGGGGGCGGCGTGAGGTGAGGGGTTGTGGTCAGTCCGTAACACTTTGTCTCTGCTGCTCCTTCCTCCTTACACTTTTCCCCTGCTCCAGTTTTGGGTCTCCATGGACTGCATCTTCCTTCAGGAAATATCCACCTGCTCCAGTGTTGTCTCTGTGTGGGCTGCAGTGTTGCTCCAACATGTTCCTCCATGGGCTACTTGGGAATCTCTGCTCCAGCACCTGGAGCACCTCCTCCTCTCCTTTTCTGAGTTTGGTGTTCATACAGTTGTTTCTCACACTTTTTTCCCTCACTCTTGTGCCTGTGTGGCATTTTGGCCTTCTTAAATACACTTTCCCAGAGGCATCACTGTCTTGGGTGACAGACTCTGCTGTGTCCTTTGGTGGGTCTGTTGGAGCCAGCTGGAACTAGCTGCAACTGGTTGTGTCCAGCACTGGGCAGCCCCAGCCTCTCTTCACAGAGGCCACCCCTGCACCCCCCTACCGTCAACACCTTTCCACCTGCACTCAATACAGCATGACTCCATACCATACTCACTGACAAACTGATGAAGTATGAACTAGATCAGTGAACAACAAAGTGGACTGAGAACTGGCTGAACTGCCAAGCTGAAAGGGTTGTTAGTGGCACAGTCCAGCTGATGGTCAGTCACTGCTGGTGTGCCCCAGGGGGTTGGTGCTTAGGCCAATGCAGTTTAACATCTTCAATGATGACCTAGATGAGTCACTTGGGACAGAGCAAGTTTGCAGATCATACAAAACTGGGAGGAGTGACTGATACACCAGATGCATGTGCTGCCATTCAGAGGGACCTCAACAGCCTGGAAAAAAGGATTGACAAGGACTTTATGAAGTTCAGCACAGCGAAATGCCAAGTCATGCACCTTGGGAGGAATAACCCCAGGTACCAGGACAGGCTTGGGGCAGCCAGCTGGGAAACAACTCTGCGGAGAAGGTCTTGGGGGTACTGGTGGACAACAAGTTGACCATGAGCTATCAGCATGCTTTTACGGCAAAGGCGGCTGGCCAACAGTCTCCTGGGCTGCATCAGGCAGATCGTTGCCAGCAGGTTGAGAGAGGTGATCCTTTCCTTCTTTTCAGCACTAGAAAGACACATCTGGAGCGCTGGATCGAATGCTGGGCTCCCCAGTACAAGAGAGACGTGGACATACTGAAGTGAGTCCAACGTCCGTGAAGGTGATTAGGAGCTTGGTGCATCTATCTGCCAGACAAAGAGAGGCTGCAAGAGCTGGGACTGTTCAGCCGGGATAAGAGAAGGCTCAGGGGGATCTTATCAATGTGTATAAATACCTGATGGGAAGAAGTAAAGATGATGGAGCCGGGCTCTTCTCAGTGATGTTCAGTGACAGGACAAGAGGCAATGGGCACAAACTGAAATACAGGAAATTCCATTTAAATGTAAATAAAACCCCACCTTTTTTTGAGTGAGATTGTTCAAGCACTGGAACAGGTTGCTCAGAAAGGTTGTGGAATCTCTGTCCTTGGAGATATTGAAAACCTGACTGGACACAGTTCTAGGCAACCTGCTGTAGGTGACCCTACTTTAAGCAGAGAGTTTGGACTAGACCATCTCCAGGGGTATCTTCCAGCTGCAGCCATTCTGTGATTCTTTGATTTCTCTCAAGTAACCCCCTACTCAATCCTCAGCCACAGCTACTTTTTCTCCTCTTTCTTGAGCGCCTTCAAGAAGCAGAGGCCTGGGAGACCGTGTTGATGAAGGCTGAGGCAGAGAAGGCATTGAGTACCTCAGTCTAATCTGTGTTCACTGTCACTAAATCAATCACTCTGTTCAGCCACAGACCCCACTTGTTTGGCCTTTTCCTACTAATACAGCAGAAATAGCTCTTCTGGTTGCTCTTGCTGTTCCCTATGAGCATCACCTTCAGGTGAGCTTTGGCTTTCCTGACAGCACCCCAGCATGTCTGGGCAATGTTTCTAAATTCTTCCTTTGTAGCCTGTACCTGCTTCCCCCTTCTGTATGCTGCTCTACACAAACTCCCTGCTCAGCCACACCAGTTTCCTAATGTCTACTTGTTTTCCTGAGTATTGGGATGGATCATTCTTGCCCTCAGAGTATGCTGTCCTTGAAGACCTACCAGCTTTCCTGAGCAACTTCACTCTTCTGATCTGCTTCCTATGGGATCCCACCTACGAGTTACCTGATCCAGCTAAAGTCTGCTTGCCTGAAGTTCAGAGTCAGTGCTCTGCTCCAGCCTTACTCACTCCCCTTGAGATCTTCAACTCCATGATTTCATGGTTGCTATATGCTTCTTTTAGTGACTTCAGCGAGCTCCACATCTGATAAGTCACAGCCTGCTCATTTTCCCTGCTCCCCTGATCTCAGCCAATAACTGGGTAAGGAATGGGACATTGTCATCTGAATATGACGAAAACAAGATGTTGAGAAGTATAAGCCAATAAACTGTTCTGACTGCAGGATCATAAACTGCTTCAGAGGCAATACTAGAATTGTACATTATAGCATCTAATCTGAATAATATACTTAGATGCTAACCAGGAATAGTAAATTTTGAATGCATGTTTATAAATCACTTGATATTATGAAAGTTTCAAAAATTACCATTATCTATGAGACTAGCTATAATTTAAATAAATGCTGACTTTCTGTCTTACATACCAACTACTTCACTGTTTATGGTGTTTATTATCTTGGATTTTCTGAGTTGCCGTTTTACTTTCCACCTCACAAACTGAAACTTCTGAACTAAATTTGCAGAGGATCTTGTCCTTACAAATTTGAATTTGGAATACTTCAACACAGGTCAGTTAAAGGAGTCAACACACAGTCCAAAGTGTAGTGTGGCCACTGACTTCATACAACACTGAATAAGAGATCATATTTATACAGAGGTGGTTTTTTACCAGGTGAACAATCACCCTAGGGCAAATGAAGCTATAAACTTTCCACTTCCCACAAAAATCTTGTTTATGCAGAACAGAGCACAATGGTGGTTCCGATGTGGAAACTATTTTTCCTGGATTTGTGTTTTCTTAAAATTATCATTGTGTTGTTGAAAAGACAGCTATAAGACTGTTTTCTTCAAAAACCAAAATTATCCTTTTATATTTTTGACAAGTAAAGCACTGGTGGAGGTTATACTTCTTTTTTTGTTCTGGGGAACAGAGTGCCTCATAATCATGACCTCAAAGGAGTCTTACTTAGTGAATATAATTTACCTTCTGTGTATTTAATCCCAGCTTTCTTGGAAACACATTCTGCCAAGATTTCTATCTAATAAATATTTCTATGCTGCTGCTATTTTCAGAAGCAGAGCTAGCAGGTTTAGAATTTTACTGAAGATTTTCAGTTAAGGGCAGGCAAACATTTTGGACTCTTTTGTGAATGTGTGAAGAACTTACTAACCTTCAAAACCAGCATGAATATTTCCATCATCTGCTCTGCTTTTGTGTCACAGCCTATTACGTTTACATACTACACTGTGAATTGAATGCTGATTTCAAACAGTATGAAAGAGCAACACAGTGCATGCCTTTTGACTAATAGAACATTTTTTTGGATGGTAACATTTCAAATGAAAATGCATGTAAGTGTTGTCTTTGAAGATGTAATAAAATAAGTGTCTAAGCAGTCAGAAACATCAGGAAACTCCACTACAGCTTACAAGAATCAAGGTGATGAATTTTGCTTTGGATGTACAGATGTAATCTTTTCTTGCTGCATGGGGATTTTTATGTTTATCTCCACTGTACACTGAGATGAGAATACACTTGATAGGTGTGCAAAATCAGATAGATCTTCTTCATGGAGGTGAATTGTATCTCATGCAAACTTTCTTCCAAGTAACTATTTAATTAGCTGCTCTTTTTGAGATGCAATCATTCAGCATCCCTGCTCAGCGCAATTGAAATACACAACATAGTAGATGACACTAAGGTCTGATAAGATGACACAGGCCTTGTCTGCTGAGTCACCCTAAGTTTGACTTTCTGATGCTCCACAATATGGTTCAGAGGAACTAGTAAGAAATGACACTGATGGGTATGTCCATACAGCTTCACCCTTGACAGAGAGAAGGTAAGGCAGGGGAAGACTCATGAGGAAAGGATCAGAGGAGCCAAGGATGTCTTGGAAAGAAACACTGGAAACAAGTCTGTATTGTGCAGGTGATTTAGGCAAAAGAGCATGTTGAGCAATTGTTTCCAAATTTCCTGTGAAGTGAAATATCAGGGACAGGCTGAGCTTGTTCAGAAATGCAGCCTATGAATAGGAAGTTTTGCCACTGTGGAGCTTTAAAGGTGGTTCCCCAAGTACAATTTATGCTATGAAGAAAAGGGAAAGTCTGTCTAAAAGGGAGACATGAATGTAAAGGGCATCATCAGTATCATGAAGCAAATGTTTTTATCCAGAATTAGCTGATCTCCTTTTCAGTTCAAACAATGAATATAATTCATGTTTGACTGAAATTCAGTTCAACTTCTATATCTTTATTTTCTTGTTTGTACAAAGTTCATTTTGCCCTCATATGTGCAACATGTCTATTGCCCTTACCAAAATAACATTCCCATCTCCAAACACAAACAACCTTCCTGAGTCTATACAATTTTATTATGAAGGTCTTGCTTTATAAGACAGCTCTTGTGAAAATGTGGCACATTGGAATGCATGCAAACCAACAGCAACCCAGAGCAAAGAGTCACCATTGAAGAAAAATGATGTATCTAGGAAGCACAGGATATTGAGTCATTCCTTCCTCAGTGAGAATTTGACCAGAGATTTCATCCCATTTATTTTTTAGGAACCAGTGTTGCCTAGATCTGGACACGGTATTTTTCATTTACTATATGAAATTCAGAACTAGACCACTTACAATTATCAACAAGGACTTTTCTTTACAAGAGTTAGCATGTCCCGGACAAACTCTATTATGGCCAATTGGATGTAGCTTATCTAAATTTACATTTTAAACTTATATGACAATTAATATTGAACATTTCCTTTAATTTTTCATTTGGCAAAGCCATTTAGAATCAGTCAAGATAAAAGACATACACATATTGCTACAATTACTTTATATGCAGATATCCTTCATCCTGTAGGCTATTCCTATATTGAGTTTTCCAGAGGTGTTGAAACACATTTTAATTATAAACTAGCTAAAACACGGTGGTTTTAGTGTAATTTATGTTGAAATCTTTCCTTTTGTGACTGTTTTAAGTACATAGCCATAGTAATATGGAGTGTCTATCACTTTCCAGCTTTCCTTGCTCTGTTTTGACATTCACTTTGAAAGGTGTTCTACTTGTAAATAATTTTTGATGGGACTTCTAGAAGAACCTGCAGGAACACTTTTAAAAATTCCAAGACTAATTTCAGTAATGAAAACATGTATATTAAATTAAAAAAGCAAAAAACCCCATGTGTATTTCTACTATATTAAATTTAAATTTGGGGCCACATCACAGCCTTCTGTCTGACATTCCTTCCTAGCCATAGATACAACAACCCACTTCAGACAAATAAAGAGAAATCCAGATTTTAACCGTCTTTAATTCTAATTTATGGAAGTGAAGGATAGGGTTGAGGAGATTAAATAAGCAAGTTTTACAAAATTAAAAACACCACCTTCCTGGGTCTTTCTGTTATTACGCTAGGGAAAAGAAAACTTTTATTCCGTTCTCCTTTATATTCAGCTAAACATTCTGAATTTTCAGCTTGCATGAGTTGGTTTTACGGAACGCTAGAGACAAGTATATTTCTATATAGCTTTGCTGATGTAGAGTGGCTTCAGTGTTTCATTGGCAGTAACATCAATGCCAGCAGCCTGGGCTCTGCAGCTGGCACTCCTTGTTCTTTTAATGGTGACCCACTGAGCAGCACACTTCTAAAGCCCTTTGTGACATTGCCACACACGGTGTTCTCAGCCAGTCATTCATCATGTGGGTGCCTAGAGATATATCTGCACTGGGCACTTGGGGGATTTCTACTGGACTGCTTGGAGAGTCAGTGGGTGCTCACATCAATGCCTGCTCTGTAGGTTTTGCCTGTGCATTTAGTTGGATTTCAAGTTGCTTATTCATGCACTTACCTCAGATTTGTGCTGTAACTGATTTTTTTCAGCATGAAGTCTCTGAGGTGTACTGGTCTTTCCCAGCACAAGTAATTTTATCCTGTGTGTTTTCATAATGGAACTTTCCAGTGAAGTTGTAATGTTCTTTTAGAGCATGTGGGAATGTGATAAAATATTCAGCAGATTAATCCTTTTCTTGGAATTTGCATAGAACTTGCACCTCAGAAATTAAATCTCAAGAAAGGGTAAAGTGTTTATGAAATTTACTGACCTGACATGATTTTGTTCTTTCATTCAGGACAATATTATTTCATCAGCTTGTGGCTCTGATGCTTAAATCTGATCTGCCCCTTGATCCAGCTTTGAAAGTAAATGTTTTATGGAATTAAATCTGGTAGGAAGGAGACTCAAGCATGTTCTGATGAATTCTGTCAAGGATGCCATTACAGTCCTGGAACAATCTCCAAGTAATCTTTTACTACTGAAAAACAAACACCTGTTGGCAAGACTGTGGAAAGCGGGCAGTCTCTTCATCCTCACATTAAATCAAAAGCCTCTGTTTGAGCATCCCCTGGCTGGATCTTCATAAGCTTGGTTGCTGTACACTGGCTATAGATTAATGAGAAACAGGTACTTGGTGAGATGTTGCACGCAATTTTCATGGGCAGGTATTGTCTTAGCAAAGTAACTTCTACTTTCTCCTCTTGGAGCAGAAAGTCCAGATTGGCTTATGATGCCAACCTAATCTGTTGGATGAAACAATATAGTAGGAACTAAGTGACTTGGATTTTCTTCTTGGACCAGTCATTGATCTGCTGCGTAATGGAAAATCAGTTTTCTCTATTCTCTTTGTTTTCTTCCTGTTTTCTTTTTCCCCTCTTCTGTTCTGTATTGCTTCTGGTCTAAAAGAGCCTTGAGGAGGATTTAGGCTGTGTTATTTTGATACCTTTGTTTCTTCCACTAGTTTTGTCCCTAGAAAAAAGAAGCAAATTTAAAGCAGAGACAAGATTAGTCGTCATTGATTCTGTGAAATACTAAAGATGACAAATTTCATTGTAAACTGCTATTTTCCAATATTAATAGTTATTTTAGTTGGGATAATATTAATTTCAGAGCCGCAGTTTACACAAATACTTTTAAAAGTAAAGAAAATAAATAGCAAAGAAACAACAACAAGAAAAAGTAGTCCTCACTGTCTTTGCAGTTTTCTCTAATTAGAAAATTTAAGACAGATTTCTAAAAATACTGACAGCTCCTTTTACTTCATATGTTGGGATTTTTTTAAGTGTATTCAGAAAATTTCCCTTGGAATACCAGGTTCACATAGATAACCAGTCATTCACTGAGATATTCTACCACATTAACCATCCTATCCCATCCTGTGGGAAAGAAATTATTTGCTAGAGAAGCACAAGAAGCCTGCTTTGATTTCAAATAAGCTGCAGAAGAGAAAATTGTGTTCCTGGAATGTCTCGTTAACGACTTACAAGAAATAACTATCAGTACCATTGTCTTCAGTAACAACTCTACTGAAAAAACAGTCAAGAGGGATTTTGCTGCGTTTTTCATTTCTTCCTAACTAGAGACATAGGACAAGCTGCCTAGTCCTCTATAAATCAGTGGTGATACATGAATTATAAATGCCAGATGGGTGCCTTAGTTTGCAAGGTCACAGCAAAGTTGTCAGGCAAAATGCAAGGTAATAATCACCATGTAGCTGTCCTGTGTCAGGGTGTACTTGCAACTCAGCCTTACTATTGGTCATAAAAGAATATAGGAAATAAAGAAACAGTATTTTGAATGTAATTCCTAGTTGTTTCATCAGAATTCCCTACACAATTTCTCTGCTATTACAGCAGACAAGGAAGAGAGTTCATGCAGGGTAGGGGCTACAGCACTTCCTTTTGAAATAGAAATACTTGATGATGGGGAAGCCCATAGAGAAAATTTACCTGTTGTATGAGTCTTAGGACTCATATGATGTCTTAGGAGGGAGAGATGGCCTTTCAAGTCACCTTTTAGCTTAATTTCTTACGATTCTTTAGATTTCATACACCACTTTTAGATACCTGGCTTTGGTGGAACTGGAACATAATTAGGTCCCCAAAGCTGCAATGCAAGTTAAAAACTGGTCCCTTTAATTCAGTGACAACTTGTGACAGGTCTTCTAGGGGTAAAGACACTTTAGGCATAAACAGAAATTCCAGGTCATGAACATCTCTCAAAAAAATTTGTACACACCAGTATATTTCAAGCAGCTTCTCAGACACATACTTCTCCCCCTGCTCTGTCAATAAGAGGGTCAGAGACTCAAAAAGAGACATGCTCTGCTGTGGGGCTTCAGTAGAAGCACTTACCCAGCTTCTAGAAACAAGAGAATGGTAACAAATAGCCTTTAAATCCTAAAACCTAAATGCAGCTGCACAGCTGTGTCTGTTAAATGCTAGCACCCATGTATACCTTCTTGGATACATGTGTAATTTCCTGTTGAAGCTTTTTTTTTTTTTTTTTTTTTTTTTGTGAAAGTTTTGGATTCACCACCTTTTTTCCAACCTTTCATATACCATAGACTTAATGTACCTGTATGACATCTATGACAAACGCTACATTCCTTGAAAAAAAAAAAAATTTGTAGGAAGAAATTTTCTTTCTATAGCACAGATAGTTTAGGAGGCAGAGGAATTTGAAAATAGCATCTTCAAGCATGTTGACCTTGGTACAGTGAAATATTTGCCATGCCAGCAATGAAAGGAAACCCATAGGCTTTGTGAACAGAAATGGTACTGAAAATTCACAAAGGAAATGGATACACAGACAAATTCTATTCACCAGCTTTTCTATCAGTGTGATGTTGATGTCAGCCTGCAAATACAAGAAAATAAAACCCGGCAACATGTGCCAAATCCTGCAGCCCTGACTGCCAGAAGCACTGATGTCGACAGCTCTTCCTCAGAGGCCTCTGAGCCTGTGGCAACTGACTTACTCTTCTGAACATCATAACGAAGTTCCTCCCTGCCCCTTCTGAGATGCTGAAATTGGAAGGAACAACTGGTTGCATAATTATTCACCCAAAAGTCCATGGACAGGGCTCAATTGTCTACTGCAGCCTTTGCCTATTTTCCAAAAAAACTATTTCAAATACATCACTGATTTTTGTTGGACTAATGGAGCAAGGGAAAGAGCAGTGATAGCACTAAACCAGTCCTAAATAAACCTGGTAGAACCCCAAAGTACAACTGGAATATCAGTAAATCCTTCAGCATGTGGAATTTCTCCAGCAGAACGATCAGTATGAAGAAGCTTCATACTGTGTTATTTTTGGCAGGGAAACAGCTTCAGCCTCAGGAAAACAAACAAACAAATAAAATCCACCAATCTACCAATAAGACTGGCTGAATTTTAAATGTTAAGGGGATGAATAAACTAAGCATCCAAACAAGGAATTCTGTTTGATCCCAAACTACCTGTGAATTAAAATTTACTTTGGAAGTTGTTTCAGTGAAATAATAGTAATAAAAATATTCTGTTATATGCTGCCTCTCTTTTGTCACTTCCCTTTCTTTCCTGTTCCCAAGGTCTTCCATCATTTCCTACTTTTGGCACTCCCTTTAGCTACTGCCACCTTCTGTTCATTCATTTGTCATAGACCTGCAGCCAACCCTCTTGCACAGTAGCAATGCCTGTTGAGATAATTTATATATTTTCCATTTGTCGTTCTTACTAGAGGGTGCTGAGGGTTACAGTCTTGCTAAAGCCCATAATCCATAAATAAATGATGTCATAAATTCAATTCATATTTTTCCAAGATGCTTTGATTTTGGAATCACAGAAAATCTGGGAATCACTCACAGAATTATTGAGTAATAGTAGCAGTATATCTGAAAACCAATAGTGCAGCGGTTAGGCAACTTGTCTGGGAGACAGTGCTACCAGGGGTAATCTCCGGTCCTCCTGATTCAGATCAAGGCTTTGAACTAAAGTCTGCTACCTCAGTAAGTTCAGCTGATTCAGAGAAAGCATTGAACTACCTAGCAGAGCGCACTGTGCAGCAGTTTATTGTTTTTTTCTAGGGAAATTAATCATTCTGCTTTACATAAACACTAATTCCAAGTTCATCCTGAGCATGTTTACAGGAGATTAGCAGAGGGTTACCACAGGCTGACAGCGCTCCAGGAAGAAAAAAGGATTTTTGGAAACTTAACCACAGCTTTTTGGTACTATAATGAACTTTTGTGTTTTTTTCCAATATGACTCACTTGTGGAAGCATGCATTTTCATCTGCCTGTCATGAGGGAGCACATTACCTCTGCATCAAGGCGTAAGATCTCCTGTGATCACTGAAGAATCCTGATGCAGGGTCTGGCACAGGGCTGAGACCAAGGATTAGGCACACTGACTAAGCAGGTCAAGGCCTGCACAGCAATAGGAGAGCTGGACTCAGGTGCTGTTGATACCTCTCATATCCTTTTCTTCTCAATGTATGTCAAAATTGAGATTGCCCCATAAGCTTTAGCAAATAGTCTATAGTCCCCCACAAAGCTCCCAAACATGTTACCTCAGATGCAGCTATCCCAGGACAAATCCTCCTAACTGTTTAACAGCTCCCTGTTCCCTTCTTAAAGGCTAATTCTGACAGAAGTAAGCATATAACTAGTTTTATTTAACCTACTGTATAGTCCTTATGGTATGCTATACCACAGGCTAAACTTTCCTCTTCACATAATTATAGAAAGGAAGGCAAACTATAATCAAATGAAAAAACTGCCTACAATATCCCCTTTCCCCCACCAGGAACCAGAAGAAAAGAGAAGAATTGAATGTAGTAGTTACAGTTAATGTTAATTCCTTGAAACAAAAAAACAATAAGAGAGCTTTTCCTATTTTTTCCATAAAAAAAAAGTGATAGTGAAATTGTTTTGGTGGAAACTAGAGCAAAAGGGAAGAGTGACTCTCATTCATTCTTCCCACAGTAAATCTAGATTTGTTACTGAGCAAAGTCAAGCCCGAGATCTTTGCCTGCTTGTGCTCAGCCACAAAGAACACTGGAAAGTTATACAAGAATCTCACTCCTAGTTTTGATTCTAAGGAATGGCTGAATTATTTTCGCTGAAACATTCAGTCAGAGAAAAAAAAAACAGAAAAAGAATGAAGAAAATAAGCCTTTGGCAAAAAAAGGCAGACTAGAAAATTAAACACAAAGAATTAAAATTCAACAAAGACTGGACAATCTTAGCTAAAAATGTTGCCAGTAGCCACAGAGATGATGGAATAGTTTAGGTATGTATGCATATATCTATATTTGACTAACATTCCTGAATCTGTTATTGACTTCTTTTCATTAATATATTTAATGTATATTATACTTCAAAACTGCTCAGATGATAAAAAAAATCCCTTCTTTTAAATGATTTGAGAAAACTAGAACTTTTAAAAATAAGGGAAATATTTTTAATTAGAAATCTTTTTAATTCCTATTAAAAACTCTTTATAAAACTTACTTCATAACCAGCTCCAATCACTTTTAAGATAGCTAGAATTGCTGAGAGTACCAGCCATTTTTCTGACAGATTGAAAAGGCAGAGAAGTTACAAAGTACAGAAGAATAAACAAAAGTGGAAGAGTCTCTTTGTAGAGACTGCTTTATAAACCCCTTTGTTTTCTCCTCAAAAATAGACTGTAGGGGATTTAACTTTAAATAATGATGTCAAAGAAAATTTTGAAACAGGAGTAACTCTGTAAATCTTTATGAAACATGAGCATTAAGCATTAAAGAATGCATTGTGTTGTGATTACAATGAGGATGAAGCTGAATGACATCAGACTGGTAACAATCTAGTAACAGGCTTTTGCGTTTGTGTGGCTCACATGCGTGAAGGACTGAGGTAGACAGGCTTTATAGCAGCAGGCATATGGTGGGTTTATGAGAGAAAAGAAATTCCTCCCTTGAGACTCCCTTTTGTGCCTGAATTATCAGAAAAATTGAAATTAGATGTGCCATTCTCCTCACAGTAATAGTGTCATGTACCCAGTGTCCACCTCCAGAGAGCTCCTCATCTCAGTGCAAGGAGGAGGTGAGCCGTAGGACTAACCCCAGCACAATCAGCATTAAACTTGCAAGGTCCCTCAGCGGCAGATGAGAGGTGGGTCTCACTGTAGTCCCATGCACAGACTGGACAACTTAGGCTGCTACGTGCTCACCCAACTTCTATATAGGTGTATTCAGAAAAGAAAATGTAAACACACCTCAGAAGTCATTTTAACAAACCGCCTTACTGCATTGTCTTCTACAATCACACTGAATAGATCTTTACTCGGCTGAGGGCTGAAGATACAGAAATAAAGTTTGGTCAAGACCGCTTCCATAGAAACCCCATCTGCTATTCCACCAGTGTGTCATCTTGCTGCTGAATCTTCTTCTCCAACACTTCATTTGTGTCTGTATTGGTAAACTGAAGAAGGTCGGGGCCAAAGCTCTGCTCCAGAGGGTGAATTTGTCCGTATTACCTATGGGGAACAATCTTGAGCCTGTGCTAGCTCCTGAACAGATTCTGGCCATTTGGCTAAGACACTGCCATTTGTCACAGGCTAAAACTATGTATGTCAGGACTTGTGCTAACAGTTGAACAGTATGGACAACTGTTCACTAGTGCTTGGACCTGTGCCCTGAACCTGCTTAATTTATTAGTATAGTCATAACCTTCATGCCTCAGACTCTTACTCAGGTTCAAACCTGGTTTACTTGACAAAGAATGCCCTGAAGGAAACACAGTGAATAAAAAAAAACCCCAACAATTCTCAACTCCAAGAAACCATAAAAAGAAACCCTGGAAATGCCACACACATGATATAAATAAAAATTAACCTGAAACCCAGGAATTAGATTACTACCCCAAAGTTATCAGAAGTACTATAAAGAGATCACAGAAATGAAGCCCAGTAAAGATATTCTGCCTCAATGCATGAGAATACAGCAAACTACTGACTTAGAAACATATGGTTTTGTGGTAACATTATTGGCTTTTGAGTCTATAAAAAATGAATGTAATAATAGTATATCCACATATATCTACAAATACTCCAAATGTTCTAAAAGACAACATGCTAACAGTGATCACTGCTAGATTTTGGACATAATTTGGGCATACATCCCTTAAAAACTTGCCTAAAGCCATCTGCTGATAAAAAAGGAATCCCAAGTACAAACAAAATTAATTGCTGTGAGGTTACACAGAGGCAAACAAAAGGGGACAGGAATCAAAGTGTGTTCAACTGACAATTCATCTGTATTTGTGATAACTGGCAGAAAATGAACAGGACAAATATTTTGTTATTGGTGCAAAATACAAAGCGACCCTACAGATTTACCTCATGAAACAATACAGAGACTTCTGAATGGACATCAGCTCAGAGGCAGCAAATAAGGATAAGAAAGGGAATCTTAAAATGATAGATAAAATCTAATGACCTGGTAGCCTGGAATATGATTTAGCAAATGAAATAGAAAAAGACAACTATAATAAGTTAAAGACCCTCCACCTCCTACAGAATGAGACCACTCTAAGAGAGAGTTAGCTCTTTTAGAAGGTTTTCACTGTTCTCAGTAGAGAAGAGCTTTGCTATGGAGGACAGAGAACCACCACATCACATCAAATTGCTTAGGGCATCCATATTGGAAATATTTCAAGAAAGAAAATGTAAATAAATACATCCAGTTTCCCAGTTTTACCTGAGCCTCAAAGAGCAGTGGTAGCACTCCCATAGATAAAAATGACCTTCATGGCATGCTAGTAACAAGGGAAAAAAATAGTAACTGAGCTGCAACATTGGACAAAGACACAGAATAAGAAGTGGTGAGTGCATATTTTCACCTTCTGAGCCCTGAAAAAACAGTATGTTCCTTAAAGATATTGCCAAGCCTGACTGCTGGCTAAAAATACCTCATTCTCCAAAAATGTTTCTAACAACAATTACCAATTCAGATAGAAAACAAGATTACCCACATGCACCATCAAGTGCACAAAGAGCTTCCCTATCTCTCCAAGGAAACGAAAACCAGATGAAGATACTGAGTTGGTTGATTCCTCATTGGCAGGATGTGTTTTATGGTACAGAGGCTGCCACCACTGCAATAATGTAAAGGAAAGTGTATTTTGTACCACAGCTGTAATAAAGGTTTATCACAGACAGAAGATCATGAAGAAAATGTGATATAGGGACTCTTCTACATTTCTGAATGAAAGCTCAATTATAATACAAAGAAATCAGATTTTAGAAACTCAGTACTGCCAGTGGCCATGTCTGATCCAATAAAGGAATATGCAGTGCCAGATATTCTAGACAGGTGTATTACTAAAGAAGGGGTAATTTCACTATATTGCCAATAAAAGTTACCCTGTGGGACAAAAAAGACTTAAATACAAGTCACTTTCATTTGATCCCCACCTGTGCCGTGTCCGTCTCCTTTTTACAATAGCTCATGGTAAGTGTTTGGTTTAAACACTTTTTCTCTAGAGTTCAGTGTGAAAGTATCTTTTGCTTGAGTCCTTGCAGCCTCTTCTAATTCTGTTTAAGCTATGATTACAACTTTCTAACAGGAATAGTTTCATAAAGGAAATACCCAGCTTCATCTAGTAAAATACATATTTATGGAAACAGAAGTAGGAATACACTGAAAAATATTCAGGACAGATTACAATGATGTCAACCATCAGTCTGTAATAGTTGCAATGACGAAAAAAAATATGATTGTTTTTAATTCCTGAGGTTTTGCAGAAACAATAAATTCATATGGAAATCTTAAACTGCTTTTTGATTGCTATAACTCCAAGGGGGCAGAAGCCACACATGCTACTACATCAGCTTTAAAATTGTGTGATAAATATCCATCTGTCCACTCTCTCAATTTGCTTTTCACGGGGTAAACTTCAACAATTTGGCTCCATAAAGGTGTGCAAGGTTATCAGTCTTTCTCTCACTTTCAGCGTCCCTTCTACAGACCAGATCATTATCCTTGTTTTCATGCTATTGTCAGTGCCAGTTCTCCCACACAAATTTTGCTCTGCAGACATTCACCGTCGCCTTCATAAACCTTCACATCACTGACCTATTAATTTAGCAATCCATTAGCCCTCTTCTTTTTTTAGGTCTTTTACTCCCCCCTCCTCCCTGAGCTGTCTCTGTTCCACAACTGCTCAGGCACCCTCCTTAATTTTCCTGTCCTTACTGCTGATGGATATGCCTCTGACCTTTCCTGCTCTCCACATTTCCCGGCGTCCATAGCTTTCTTACAGATCTCCCAGATCCCTGTCAGGTCATTTCATCTGACATCCTGCTTTTCAAATTGTCATTATTCTTCTCTGAAACATCCCACTCTCTGTCCTGTTCTCAAATTCTTGAACTCATCCCATCTCTGTTGCATGCTATACTGCCCCATATGGCTCTGCAATACTTCACATCTCTCTAGTGTCCCTCCATCTGCCGTCCCAATCCTGTTTTAGTTCCTTCCTGTAACTTCCATTTCACAACCTACCAGATCTTCCTTCTTCCCTTTACAGTTACTTACCCTCTTCCCTTCTCCCAACACCTCATGATCTGAATGACTTAACCTGTCGTCAGTTTCTAAACTGAGACACAGCCACAATGACTCCAGGCAACCTTACATTGTAAAGGACAATACCAGAAATTACACTCATCCTCATTTTGTTACTGTTATTAGACCTCCCAAAATACTAAATGAGCATTAATTCAAACTACTTCAGCTGCAGAAAGATCCTATGAATGCTGCCTCAACTGCATTCCTCCGAGGACTCTCTACCATGCTATTTCATCCTTCCCTAGCCACCCTTTAAACTGCTTATCCTCCCAATCCTTGATTGCACCCTCTTCTCAATGTGTTAAGCTCCAGCATAAGGAAGCAGAGTGATAAAATTTATCTGTTCCTCTTTGCTGACCTGTCTACATATAGCAGAATCACCACAAGACAACTTTCTTAGAGGACATCCTTTCTCACATTGAGTGGCTGCTGGAGGATGTGGGGTATCTTGGCAAAGCACTGCCTGTGGTTGTTTCAATCTTAACAAATACAGTGTGAATGGACAGAGATCCCAATTAATACCAAATATATCCAGTGCCATTAATCAGGAGAGAATGAACTGGAAGCCATCCCCAGCCCTCACCCCAAAAATAAATCCAAAACCAAAAGCTCAGCAATTGCTTGCCCAGAACTCATTAATAAAAAATTAAATGGAATAAAATTAAGGGAAATGTTGACCTTGAAATCACTGACTCTGGCTCCTCTGATAAGTAGATGCTGTTTTGTAATTTTTCCCATACTATAGTATTTTTTCTCCTCGTTTTTGGCTGATGCATAAGCAGTGACATCTGAAGGCCAAAGGTCCAAACGGCATGTGCAGATGTAAGCCGTGCATCGTAAGCATTGTACTTGTAAGAAGGCAAAGGTTGATGAATCTCACACAATCCATCCTCCTCAGCTAGCTCTAAAGTTCAATGTACCTCATTTGTTTAGTGATCATCTTGTCACGTACACTGCAGATGAACTATTAGATTTGTCTAGAATATGATAGCTCCGTCTCCTCATTCTCAAAATGGATATGGAAACCAATTCAGAAAAAATCACATGGACATCCAGAGGCTTTCAGTTTTTCTCCTTAGTCTACAGGATTGTACGTACAGAAGTTCTTATGAAAATCAAGAGATTTTTTTAATGAAAAGACTGTGTCATAATTTTGTTCTCTTGATTTTTTTAATTTCATCGACTTTCCTTTTTCCTCTCTATTTTGTACTTGGTGTGTATGCAGTGCTTAGCTGCCACTGTCTATTGCAAACGAAAAAGGACATGCTGTCCCTTGACGCAGTAGGTAGGTGCTTCAAGGTGCACAGCTTCCAGCTTCTCCCTCTACCTGCAAATGCCAATGACTTCTGGGTCCCTTAGCCTCATATCAGCCCATTTTATTGCTTAGTAATCATGCCCCTGTCTCAAATCACAATCCTAATCCCCGAACATCCCATCACTGCACTTTAACTACGAACCTTTAACTGTTCAAGTGGCACAAGAGGCATCTTCAGCTAGACCCTTTTTTCTGGACTTGGGAGGGTGGTATTTCCAGGGTCTCTCCTTTATGAGGTCTGGCACTGGAGGGTTTGAGGAGGAGAGAGGAGGGTGTCAGATAGCAACTTCACATGCTGTTCACAAGAGTAGAGGGTGGAATAGGCTAAGTTGCTGGGCATTTTTGGCTCCCTTCTTTTATATTGTAAAAATTATGTTGGCTTTCTCTCTTTTCTCCCCAAATTCCTTTGGCTGTTGAGAGAAAAGGAAATACCTGTGTCTCCTTTCTGTTATCATAACATGCAAAATCATCCAAGGCAAGGTGTTTTCCTGGAGGCAGATCTGAAAATGCCAAAAAGTTGATAATTCTTTCATCATTGTGAAACTCTTGGCCCTTTTCCCAGCCCAAAAATTCATTAGGTGAAGAAACAATGACCAGTGGCAATTTTGTGATCCATAGTTTCCAGAATCCTAAATGAGCCGTGACTGTTATAAGAAGAAATTAGTTGCTCCATTGTCATAACAAAACAGTCCCAACCTGAAATGGAGGGAAATGCTGTTTGACTTCTATGAGGGAAAGCACTGGAGTGAAGGTCCTTGTCATTGTCAAGAGGCTGCAGCAAGAGACTGCAGTGAGAGGAAGCAGCAGTTATTTCAGGGCTATTGCACACATGATCCTCACATGATCACCTGGTAGCGTTTGCACGATATGCTCTAATGAGCTTCAAGCAACCACAGTAGACTCCCAGCGTGGTCCCATGAGCTACATCTTTGTTCAACCTCAAAGGTTTCTCCTCTGCAGTCCTTGGTAACCTTGAGGGGTTTTTTCTGTATTTATTTTACCCTTCTGTCTATGCTACTGAATTTGGATCAAACAGAACACAGTGAAACCAGTGTTTACGTTATCTTGTTTATTATGGTGATGTCTGGCATAGAAGTCTTTTCTCATAGAGAGTTAGTCAAATAACTCATTCTCTGTGTAAAAAGAGGTGACATACAAAGAAAATTCTTTTTCACAGGAAGTTGTATGATGTCAGTATTCTGTGATACTCAATAAAACAAAATTCTAAGATGTTAAAACTACCAACAAAGTTATATTCTGAGAGAAGATTGACTTAATTGAAATGTCCACACAACTGAAATATTTTGTTTAAATTTGAATTTTGTTGTTTTGCAAAAAATGCTTTTTTTTTTGCCAAAGGAAAAAATCCACTCCTTTCCAAAATCCTTAGGATAAGATTAATTTCATGTTTTAATCAAGGTCATTACCATGAAACATTTTAAAATGCTTCCATTTTGAGAATTGCATATGTTTTGACTGAGAGAACACTCATTTTAAAGGAAAAATTTCTGATCAGATTCATGGTGATATAGGGGATGCATTATTCCCACCTTTATATTTTATCAGTCAGGCTAACTTGCTCAGAGTGCTTTGATGTTAAACAAATGATCTGTCCCTACTATTTGGAACATACCTTTTGAAACAATCCCCAGTGATGTGATACTGGGGATGTAGATACCCAGCTGCTACTGGGACTTGTTCTATTTTAAGCAAGTTTAGGAAAAAAAAAATATTTTCTTTCCTTACTATATGGATTATGACCTGACTATATTACTACTATATGAATTTTAAATGACACAGTAAAAATGAACATGACTCTGAATTACAGGATACAGCACAGAAGCACTTGGCAGAGAGTCTTTGAAATATGTATAATTTCCTGTATAATTTCCTGCTTTTTTATGCTTGAAAACTGCAGTAGTCATAGTCTCCATATGCTGCTTTGTTCCATATGCAGGGCATGATGTATAATTCCAGTTTCTATTTAGTGGTGTTCTGCTAATAAAGGATAATGAGATACCATAATATAGCAATATAATTTATGAATAGGCATCAAATAAAGGTTTGCAAAAGGAGTAAAACAAACAAATGAGCCAACAACAGCAACAACAACAAAAAAATCCTCCTTCTACAACTTTTCTCTCCATAGGCTGCCCTTGAAATTAAATCAAAATCATGGAAAGCACTAATATCAGAACATTGTGAACCAGCTGTTTCTTACAGTTGACTAATTAGTCTGTATACCCAGCAAATCAAAAATATTTGTTACCGCTTAGGCGAAGTAATCCTACAGGAATTTGCATGTCAGTACAATAAACCTTGTCTGAAATAAGGGGAGTACCTCCTGCTTGAAGCAGCAGCTCTCTGCAAGCACTAAAGGGTGCTGGAGGGGAGAAAGGACCCAGCCCACACCTGAGTTACACCATTTCCCCCTATCATCACCCTCCACTGTTCCTTTGGATTGGCAGGAGCAGATCTCCAAAGCCCCAAATGCACCCTTGCTCCAATCTTTTTTGCTTTCTTAGTTATGTGAACTGAGGCTGGAAAACAGAAAGGGAGAAGAGAATGCATGCTAACTGGAAGTTGTTACATGAAAGCATCTTTCTGTCACCCTGGTAACACACTTAATATTTTCAATATCAAACAAATCTTTATTCTCTGACACAGGGCTCAGGTTAATCCCTGCCTGGAAACCTAAAAGTGACAGGAAAGGATTTGATGTTGCAGCTTTATCCGTTGCAATGACAGTGCCCATGGCTAGCTATACCTTATCCAATGCACATCCTTGTTCTTGCACTTATATTTTCTTCTTTAATACACCAGAAACTTACCCAATTACCCATACTGTAATATATTCCCCAAGATTTGGCATGGATCAGGGCTTATTTGTGTACAGAAAATGAGGCTGAACTTGAAGTACTGCTACAGCTGTGTTTTGGGTATCTCCGGTGAAATTGTTGTGATGAAGGGGTTGTGCATGGTAGTGTCTAGACCAAGAGACAAGCCCACCTCCAGGACCTTCCTCCACCCCGGTGCCCTGGCAGGTGAAAAGCCTGAACAGGACAGAGCATGCTGAAACTCTGTCCTAGCTTTTAGACCCATATTTTCCTTCTGGGGAAATGGAGGTGAGGGAGGGAAGTGGAATGGTGCTTTCCTGGGTCTCGATCCCATGTGAACTGGGGATCTGATTACAATGCTCTCCCAGATTTGGGGAGTGGAAAATAAACCAGGTCCCACAGGACTCAATAATTCTCTAAGTGCTAGGATGGTTGGTAACTTCTGGAGCTAATAATGCCTTTTGCTCTACATTTGTGCAGCCCCTGTCCAAATGTGATGTACGTGGTTGAGACTTCAAGGTACAAGTGAAAGGCAAATGAATAAGAATTGTAGCACTCATTGCTTGGGACAATTTGGGAAGGAAAGTGTTAACTCTGCAGTTGCACATACTCAGGTAGATCTCCTGCAGTCTCGACTGTGCCAATGTAAGACAGCTAAGGGATCAGGTAAGCTGTCCCTCACCAATTGCTCCTCCCAAGCAAGGCAGAGAACAGTGGGGAATCACCTCTTTAAATCCAGCTGACAGCTAGTCAAATAGCAGTAAGGAAAGATGAGGTTGCCAAGAAAACTATGGGAACAGGAATGGGCAAATGACTACAAATATCTGTGTGACAGACCTTATAATTAATATCTGTGGCTGCACTGAAGATGAAGTTGTGAGATAATTTGGGACTATCACTGTTACAAGAAACCTTTATGTCTGCATAAATGTAGGTGACCAGTGACCTTAGGCAGTAAGGACTCGACAGCTGGGTTGCCTTCACTGTACAGCTGAGTCCTGGTGTTCTCTGTTTTGGCCTTCCCATGGTGGGATCCAAGGCACAGTGAGTACAGTCCACCAGTAACTCTCTCTCCGTTGTGGGATTTTCTGTGCCATTAAATCACAGAGCAATACTGACAGAAAATGTTAACTACAGAAACAGTCATGTTTAAAAATGATTGCTCTTTCACTTAGAAAAAATATTTCAGGAAACATTATCAAATATAACATATTAAGACAGAAGAACAGTGAACAGAAAACAAATATCTTTAGTTGCTCTGCTATGTAGTTCCAGTTCTGTTAAATTACATGCTATCTTGCTGTGTAATTTCTATTCTGCCTTTGTTCATAAAAGTAGTGTAAAAGAGAAAAAAATCACTCTTTGAATCTTATTTTTAGCCCTACTGGGAATTCTCAAGCTGCAGAGGAATCACAGTTCTTCTTCTCAACTGGAAGCTATGTATGGTAATTTGGCAAATCATTTTTGTAAATTTGAACATTACATTAACAGAATGAAACAGCTGCAACATGGTGAGATGAGTTTCATGCCTTTAAGCAGTGAACAATGGTCAGAAGTAAAAGAAAATAAATCCAAATGTGAGACAGCATTAAAAGAGTGTAATAGAACAAATACTCTTATGTGATGGACATAAGTGCTGGACAGATATAACATAATTTGTAGTTGAGATATCATAGCCTTCATCTACACCAAGTTCAGCCAGATATTAAAGCAGTAGAAAATACTCCAAGAGTTGTTATGGTAGCGGTTAGATGGATCCTTTGTAACAAAACAGGATACAATCTGGTACCTAAAGAACAGAATTTTAGAAGCTGTACAAAAATGTGCATTATACTTCCAGAACCAATGCTGCTGCAAATGTGTCTGTATAGGTACAGCTAGCTCCATTAAACACTTCAGAGTAAAAGAGCATTTTACTCCTATGGTTGCAACTTCATGGGAATTTTTTATCAAAATGCCATTGCATCATAAAATACTGTTTTGTTAAAATATTTCTAATGGTATTAAAACATTTGTTTGAAATGTATTAAAGCGATGAATATTCACTGAATCTAAGTGAGAGTCCTGGAAAATACTTAATACTTGCTGGTTGTAAGATGGAGTCTTCAGCCATAGGTGAGTTGATCTGCTTGAGAGGCCTCTCAGCTGAGGACCTCAAAAAAGCAAGTTTCTTCAGATCTGCATGTTTTACTCACCAATGAGTACTTAGTAACTCTTTACAGTAAATCTGCAGAATTTATATTCCAGACCTATAATATTCCATATTATATCTATATTCCCTGTTTCTCCTCTTTCAGAAATGATAATGGATTATGCACTATCACGTAGAAAAGCAGATTTGAACATAATTTTACAATGGAAAATCAGGAGTTCTTATTATTGAGTGTCAGAGCTACTGCTCATAAAGCTTTGTTTGCCTGATGACACAGCTGTGTCTCTACAACAGTGGTGGTGGGTTCTGCAGGACACAGCTATGAAATGTAGCTTAGGTGTCAGGGGTAGGATGGGTCCTTTAGTATCCAATCTCATAAACTGAGGACATTAAAAATAAGATTCAAACCTTGAATTAAGCCTAGGAAGGCCACGTTCAGGAGAAAGCTAAGTGAAGCAGCAGTAATACACCTGAACAGTGTGTACATCTGCCGAGTGCTTGTTCCTTTTTCTGTTCAGCATAATCACTGAATTATAGAAGTGAAGGGAGACAAGAGACCTCATGAGATCTTTCACTCCAAGTGTCAATTCCTTCCATCCTGGGTGCACAATATGCCAACTGAGCAGATTTTGCACAGTATGCACCAGGGCCTGGGGCAAGCTACAAAAGTCAGTGAGAGAAAAATGTGTGAGAGGTGATGTTTTCCACTTCCTGGCTCCTATCTGAGTTGCCAAGTCACAATAAGGTCTGAAACTGGTGCCTTACGCAGAACCAAAATGCCTTCAAAAGTGGCCAGCATCTTTTGACCTCTGTGTGATATGGTCTCCTGACTTCTTCTGAATTTCTGTGAGCTCAATTAGCCTGTAATTTGCGAAATAAAAATACAGACTGGCAAAGACCCCTTGAAAGCCTGTCCACTTCTGACTCAGTCCATCCCTTGATTGGACTTTAAATAGGCCATCTGGAAATACTTTCCCTCAACTTTTTTAAAATGACCTACTTAAGAGGTTCTGTTGTATCTTGGCATCATTATACTGTGTCATGATCCCTGTAGTGAGAACATTTTCCCTAATATTTAACCCAGATCTCCTTTGTCACAGGTTAGGCTGTTTTCTAGTTGTGCTGCCCCTCACAGACACAGTGAACATCTGATCACTGTCTTGTTTTTATAACCTTTATATAAATTAGAAGAGTCCTTTAATGTCCCCTACATCCTCTCTAAGATAAGCAAACTTAACTCTTTCAGTCTTTTCCCCCTGGTCATGCTTTCTTAGACTGTTATCATGCTTCCTGATTTCTACTAAACTCACTGCAATTCATCTACATACCTCACAAAGTGTGGTTTCCAAAAAATAGATTGTGTATAAATATGGCCAACAGGGAGTTGCCATTGTACAGAGGAGTCCTGTTTTGGTGTAAGTTTGACACAGTGTTTTGCTGGGTAGCAGGGAAAGAATGGTCATTAATATGAAAGACTGAGAATTGACATTTTTCTTACATGTAAAATGTTAAAAAGTGACATGGGGAAATTTTGAGAAAAATCAATATTATCTTTCTTTGCAAGACTAGAAGCATTACATTTTAGCAATGAATTTACAAGAATCTCAGCTCTGAAGCTTGTCCTTGTTAAATCAAATTCAATGTCACAAATGTTTACATAAGCAAGGATAATTAGTACCTCTGTAATCACTTTTATTGGCAGTCTATGAAAGAGCTGAATGCTTCAACTTTAGCCCTTTAATCTAAAGTAAAGACTAAGTCAATGTTATGCAATCAAAACTATAAATATTGAACACAAAATTACCAATTAAGTTTAGGTACTAATAGGTCTCTAGGAATAATAATAATAAAAAATTACAACATTCTAATTTTAAACAAAGTTATTAACTAAGAGTTGGTTTTGCAGAATCTTCATTAGAACATCACCTCATTTTTTCAGCATGTGTTTGCATGGTAAATATTAAACAAATATTGACTAACTCTGAGTGGAATAGCAGTAAAATTTTTACAGTGGTAAAAATAGTCCCTGAGACTACCATACAGAGCTTGAAAATAAAAGTCATGCAGAGTCAAAGGAACAATTTCTACTGATGGCAACTTTTGGTGTATTTCAGGAGTCATGCACTTCATGTACTAGAAAATTCTGTTTCATAATTGCTTCTTAAATATTGATAGGAAGACTGCTCTTCAAAGTACCTTGGTGGTCACTTCTTTCACAGTCATTTTTATGAGAAATAGCATCCAACTAGATTTCCAGTGTTAGCCACAATTTGACTCTCTTTCATGTCACCTACAGTCTCTTTTGCCTTAATTACGCTATTTTAAAGGATGCTTTAGGGTTTTTCCATATTCAGGAAGCCTGCTCATCTGCAGGTGTTTTTCTTTCTGAAGAAATTAAATATATATAGTTATTCTGAGCGTGGATGGGCTTTTATATATGTTTAAGCAAAACCATTGATACTGGAACAATTCACTTTCTTGTAATAGAGAAATCAAAATGAATAATGTCTGTCTTACCTGTGTGTCTTTAGAATAGCTGATCTTCTCTGATTTATATCAATGACTATGTTAATGCTCCTAAACCCTGCAACATTGCTTCTAAAGGTTTCCTATGATGAAATGTTCAAACCTCAGTCCTTTTTTATTCTGTTATAGTTATTTATTTAGAAAAATGACCTAGTTTTTGATGTTGCATATTGTACCTCGATTTTGTGACCCCCCTTCATTTTAAGATTATAAACAAATAGCTCTCTGAAACAAACAATATGGGCCAAGTTGTT
Source organism: Platalea leucorodia (assembly GCF_965183815.1). NCBI lineage: Eukaryota > Metazoa > Chordata > Aves > Pelecaniformes > Threskiornithidae > Platalea > Platalea leucorodia. The sequence continues at coordinate 16,471,935 of NC_138824.1, forward strand.
CCTTTAGGGGATTATTTTAGACAGCTGCACAGCAAATAAGTAGTGTGAGGCTTATTTACACATGGTCATTGAAGCATTCATTTCACTGATTTATAGGACAGCAAAAGGTCTTTGAGACACAAACCCAGCAATTTTGAGCTGAAGTTGAAAGAGAGGATTTTCTGTCCTCCCTCCCCCAAAGGTATTAAAAAAATCAATTGAAGGATTTGTTGCCAGAACAGATAGATACAGTGCAGTCCTACATCCTGGATAATATTGATCTCAGATGCTGAGTCTCCATTTTTCATACTGTAATCATAATATATATTTGCAAATGTCTTAATAATGCACAGCATTGCTTCTGTAAAAGGTAAAAGTAAAACACACAGACTTCTTTTTAACTCAAATGTGAAGGTAATACTATGACTAATGCCACTAGAGTGTTTTGAAAGTGAAATGGGCTAAATGTTAATGTGCTGTTTTGGGGAGACCAAAGTAGGGCATGATTTTCATAACCATTGAACATATTCTGATCCCATTGACATGTTTTATTGATATTCAGCATTTCTTAATTTCATCTACCCTAATTTAAAAAAAATTACACCTCTGCATATGAGCTAGTTATACAAGCGCTTACATACAGGTATCTCCAGGAAGTGCTAGGTCTTATCGTAAGATGAAACCTCCAGGCTCTGGAGGTGCCTATTTGTTTTTACTGACTGTAGGGGAAGGAAGTGACCAGCTTAGACTCAGAAATATTTTATAAAATTGGTTAGCATTACCCTCCCCCCAAGGTATATCAGTGTAAATAACTAAAAATTAAAGTATTTAAAATCAGTGTCCACTTTTGGAATGTGGGCAGCTTTACTGAAAAGGGCAGGAGAAATTAAAGCTCTTGATTTCCAGTTTGCACCACAACCCGATGTAAATCAAGCAGCAATCTAACAAGTTATCAATTCAATGGTAGCTTCATGGAATTTATTTTGCTTAGCATCCACGCAGGTTTATAATGCAGCTGTAACAACAAGAGAATAGCAAGAAGACTTAGATGGTGAGATTAGTATTACTAGTGTCAGTGATATTGTTCGAATATCACGATTTCCAAGCGTCAAAAATATTGGTGTTTGAATTGGAAAAAGTTCAGAAAGGGACCAAATAACTCACACTTATTTGAATTCTGGAAAAGTTCCTTGCATTGACAAACTCATGAATATCAACCTATTTAGCCTGTGCAAAGAGAAGGTTAAGAAGTAGAGTGTTCTCACAATTTATGATGTCTTCTACCAAGTCAGGCTGATCAGCAGATCAAGGTCAACAAGCTTGTCAAGAACACACAACTTCAGAGAGTGGAGAAGAGTCTGCCAATGACACCTGGTTACAGCTGTAGGGGCAGATCTGACTTCTGTTTGGGTTTAGAGTACTCCTCGTGCTGCTACTGTGTTTATGATGCTTAAGATAGGAAGCTCCTTCGGCTGGGGCTGCACGGCTAGAAGGCGCGTCCCCTGGGTGGTGGATAGGGGATCCTTCTCTGGAGGGTGCACCGGATAAAATTGAAGAAGGTGCCACGAACCAACGCAGCCTGAGGGAAGGCCACCCTGACAGAAAAACCACTGGCCCTCCAAGTCATGGGGGTTAGGCAGGAGGCCAACTACCTCCTCCCGGAAAAAAAATAAAAAGTTGCAGAAACAATGAGCATCAACTTTCAAAAAAAAACCCGAAATGGCGGAGATGGAGAAAATCAGTAATGAAGTGAGGAGGAGGAGATGGAACTGGATTGGTCATGTCTTGAGGAAAAAAACATCAGAAGACTGTGCTGCGGCCCTTGGACTCCAGAGCACGCAGCCGCAGACCAATCGAAGTGGAAGAACGATGTTCGCGCCTTGTGTGCCTCCTGGCACTGAGAGAATTCAGATTCAGATTCAGAAGATAGGAAGCTGGGTCCAAGAGAAGAAAGTTTTTTTAGGAGCAGCATACCCCTTTTTTCAAAAATAAAGAGAATAATTGGTATGTTGCAGCATACAGATGTGCCTCCTCCTTAGCTAAAGCTGCAGGCATGCAATGCTACATCCAGCGTGCAAGTACTGGATCTTCAATAAATCTTGAATTATAAGTATTTGGGCAAAGGATGGGTCAACTGTCTATGAGAGTACCTGTTTCTCTCAATTAAATCTAAAGTCTCTCTCTCTCCCCCTCCCCCTCTCCCTCTCTCTTTCCACACATAACCCCTACTCCCTAAAGTTATACAAAATGAATCTTTACCATGGAGATTTGAAAATAAGTGGTCTGAATAACAGACATCTCTTACAATTTGAAATCAATAGTGTGAATGTTTACTTATGAAAATGTCTTTTGTCATTATTGTTGTTGAAAAAAAATTCCAAGGATTAAAAATCATTCATATAATTCTCAAAGAATATGTATGAAATTTCATCTGTCCAGTTCATAGAGTTTTGAGAATGATTTGCACAGAGATGATAAAATAGTCTTAATAGCCTTGCTCTCCTATTCAGCAAATGTCCCTGCCTGGAAGCCTGTTGGAAGTCACAAGCAGTTTGTTTTGGTATACCAGCAGTGTTATTATCAGTGTAATCAAAAAGAAGAATACAGAAATGTCAGTAAAAATGACTTTGTGATGCCTTTGGAAGGAATAATCTCTCAATTTCAAAATCATTCCATTCAGAAGCATTACCAGAATCAGGTACCCTTATGGTAAATGGTACATTTTCGCTTGATTTATTAGTCAAGGGCAGAAAAAAAATGCTTAAACTCTCTTCTAAAGGTTAAAAACATACACTTATCATAGACTACATGTTTCTTAGAAGGAAAAAAACCCAACCTTATTATATTTTATGAGCACAGATTCCTTCAATTTCCTTCATACCTCACACATTCCAACTTCCCATGTTACTTCTGCAAAGCTATCAAATAGAAAATATTTCAGGGAATTTATAAACTACTTGGATAGGATGTGACAAAGTAGTAGGGTATCCATGAATAGGCTGATTTTCAGGACTCTGAGATCTGTCAGATCAACACTGATATTTATGCATTATTCTAGATTAGGTTCAACTGCATAAATGAAGTTTATGGATACAGTCAACTGCTGTAATTTTAAAGTTTTTCACAATAATATCCTTGAGATTGCAACTCCAAACATCAGAATTTCTCAAAATTTAATTCGAACAATTGCAATATTCTATACAATTAAAACCCAGTTTCCACACCTTGCAAATAGAATGGTTTGTATTATTTAGCTGTCCTTTTCTCCACTGTAAGGAAAAGTCTTTATTTTCCTTTGAAAAACATTGAATTATACTTCTACATCATTCTGAGAGAAATCAAATTACTTTTAGTAAATAAATGAATACTGTTACCTTTTCTCTGTACCTCACTATCCTACCCTGGCATCACTTTTGATCCTCTTCTGATCTAAATCAGCTATCTATGGCTAGTCAAACCTACTGCAAAATGTAATAGAAGATACGGAAACATGAGTTACAATGTTTTCCAGGACTCTATTTACACACATATGTGCCAGCCTTGATATGGACAGTGGTGTATGATCAGCTGCTGCAGTTATTTCTTCAAAGAATCCTAGTTCAGTGGTTGCTCACAGAGGATCTGAAGAATCAGTTCCAATCAAAGTCCAAAGCAGAGAACAAGCCCTACCTTTGCTCTTTCCTTCCCCTCACTCTTCCTCCCTCTTCCTCCCCTGCATAATTGCCAGATGTTATTCCTATGAAATGCATTTAAAAGTGTAAAAACTTGTTTGTAAAATAAAATTTTAAAAATGCTTGAATATCATGATTGTCAAATAGACAAGTGCAAACAGCTCTGAATCAGCTAGTTTGGAAGCAACATGTACATGCTAGTGAAGTGCTCAGCATGTGCTAAACCACCACTATCTAATACTTCATCTTGATGTCACTGGAGCCAGCTAGTGATGTCTATCATAAATGTATTCTTTAGTCTCAATCAAGCATATGATGGCATTATTCAAATACATTTCTTAGAAGAAATGCTGACTTTGTTCAGAAATTTGTATTTCAGTTTGGCTCAGAGAGCCTTCTCCTTAGGTAGAGCCACGTATAGGCATGAGGAAAGAGACCAAAGACAGAAGATTCCCAAGATTCTTCTGCCCCACTCTGACTCTGCCTCCTTGCTCAGTCCTTCCTTGAGTACGAGCTTTGTGAGGCCTTTGGGAGAGTTCGGAGATATGTGGAGGGCAGTGGCTTCTCCAGACGCTCTACGTCTTCCTTCCGTCATCTTCTGCACTCCTGGCATCTTTTGCACACCAGGAGGCACACACAGTCCATGACTGGCTGCAAAATCATCCCAAGAGAATTTATTGTAACCAAGATATAGGCCTGCATTAGGAAGTTTCAAGATAGTATATGTGGCAAACTCCAGCCACTAAGTAAAGTGATAGACATATATGGTGTAACAATCATTGGAATAATTTCACAAAATCCTTTATTTGTTTCCCATGTAGGAGAAAAATTTTTGCAAGCATCATTCGGTGATGACCCATAAAAATAGCTCACACGCTAAAGGTCATACTCAGCCAAAAAAGCCAGTGAAGTCAACTAACATTTGTTTCAGTATAATCTGGTTTAGGATCCTAATGGTATACAGGAATACAAAGGAAAGAAAAGGTATACGTGGGGGATTGCAGTATGAAGATACTAGATGATGATTTTATGTGTGTCTTTAAATACATTAACAAAACCAATATGATTCTGTGATTATGAAATATCTTATATTCAATCACTAACTAAGAAAGATATGAAATGGTTTCTGAAGTTAGACATTTACAGGCAAGCCCAAATTGTTTCCAAGCTTGCTATAGAGATCCATGGTTAATTTATGTTAGTTTTCTATAGCTGTTACAGCAAGGAGGAAGCTCAGGAGGAGAAGAGAGATAATGTTGTGCCAATACTTAAATGGAATGACCCTTAGACATCAGCCTGATATTGATTCTGGGTAAAATAACGGAACAAGTGATATGAGACACAAGTAATAAAGAATTAAGGAGCGTAATTAATGCCAGTCAACAGTTTGTACAAAATAGATGTTATTAAACTAACATAATACCCTTTTAATGAGATTACAAGTTTGACTGATAAAGGTAGCAGTGCTGATAGAATACAAATGTTTATCTATAAAGCTCTACAAGGAATTTGACTTGAGTTTGCATGATATTGATTGATAAAACAAAATATTTTAAAATTAACATGATTCAGATTAGATACATGAAATAAACTGACGACTTGTCTCTACTTGTAACTGTAAAGACGGAATCATCTTGATGATATAGGTTTCCAGCAGGACACACAAGCATTCTTGGTCCAAGCAGCAGATTTTTTCAAATCAACATTAAAGAAGAAAACAGAGAGTGACTATTGATCAAATTTACACATTAACAATTTTAGGGGACAAGTAAAAAACAAAGAAGGGTCATCATTGCAGAAAGATCTGGATTATTTGTTTGCCTGAAACATGCAGCCATCATTGGCTGTTCTGAAAAGTATTTTGACCCCCAAAGGACTTTCAAAGGGATTTACCTGACATAGTAGATGACCAGCTAACGGTAAGCCTCTGATTTGCTTCTTTTGCACTTGTATGTCCTCAGCCAACGAAATAGCAAAATATCAAGAAAAGCAGACATTTCATTTCACCACTGTATTTAGCATAGTGAGTCCATTCCTGGCTTATTGTAACCAGGACAAGTGGTAGAAAGCTACAACGCACACTTCAGCAGGCATTTTCATACCTCAAAATTGATTATCTCAAGCTACAGAAGTCCAAATATTTTTAAATATGAAATGAAATTGACATTCAAATGAGTATAAGCTTTGTAAATTTTCTGCAGGTTGTATTTTTGATAATCAAACTTCATTCTGTTTTTTTTTTTCTTTTCATGGATTGTTTCATTTCTATATAGTTGTATATAATATAAGGTGCTGACCCTGGCATTCAGTGACAGGATGCATGGGAACGGTTCAAAGCTGCATCAGGCGAGGTTCAGACTTGATTTTATGAAACATTTCTTTACTGAGAGGGTGGTCAAACACTGCAACAGGCTTCCTAGAGAGCTGTTCGATGCCCCAAGCCTGTCAGAGTTTAAGAGGCATTTGGACAGTGCTCTTAATAATATGCTTTAACTTTTGGTCAGCCCTGAAGTGGTCAGGAAAATGGCCTAGATGATCATTGTAGGTCCCTTCCAACTGGAACTCTTCTATTCTATTCTATTCTATTCTATTCTATTCTATTCTATTCTATTCTATTCTATCTCAACTCATCCCCTAATTCTCTTAGGAAACAATCTCTTTCTGTCATCCTATTACTTAATTATATTGATTATATCAATAGCAATTTACAGAGATTACACTGTGCATGAGCAAACAGAGTATGTCCCTTTGCTAACTTATTACACCCATTAAAAATAAACCTTTTTTGCTTTATAATCAGAAATCTAAGTAAGAAAATATTATGTTATTTATTCATAAACTAAAATATCAGTGCTATCAAAACCAAATAAACATTTAACGCAAACATAGTTGTAACCCCCATCTAATTATGGTATTTACACTATTTTTATGCTATTAAAAACATATAAAAAGCTGAAATAATTTTTACATCACTGTGTCTTGAAACATCCTATGACATTGTAAAATCATAAAGTCATTCAGACTGGAAGGGACCTCAGGAGGTCCCTGGTCCAACCTCCTGCTCACAGCAGGGTCAGCTATTGAGTCAAACTCGGTTGATCCAGCTGGGGCTTGAAAACCCTCAAGTGCAGAGGCTGTACAATCTCTCTGGGCAGCCTGTGGTGTTGCCTGACTGTCCTCATGGGAAAAAGCTTCTCCTTATATCCAGCCTGAACTTCTCTTGTTTGAAGTTACACTGTTTGTTCCTTGTCCTGGCACCCTGTACTGCTCTGTAGAGCCTGACTCCTTCTCCTCGATAACTTCCTTGAAGTTCTGGTTCAAGGTGTCGGCTGTTTGTATTGTAATGAAACATTTTTGTATTTTGCACATAATAAACAGCCACTTTGCTTAAATACTAGAGCTAGAACCCTTCCACTAGTGGCCATTTTAGCATAATTTCCACTGATTTTCCTTGAGGATTTTTGTGACACCTATCTGTAATATCTGTAAATAATCATGTCAAGTTAATACAAACCAGCCTCGTAGATAAACACTGGCAGACCTATTTGCATAGTTTAACAAAGGAAAAGTTAAGGCATGACCCGATAACAGGGAGGACAAAATATGGATGTCTTCTTCGATCTAGCAGAGCACAACAAAAGCCCAAGGCTGAATGTTGAAACCATGCCAATTCATGCCGGAAATAAGGTGTAGACTTTTAACACTGGGGATAAATAGTGCTTCAGATAACCTGCCTGAGGTCATGGCATATTCTTCTGGAAATATTAAACAGGACTGAATGCTTTTTCCCCTAAAAGATATGCTCTACTTCAAACAGGAATTAAATCAGGAGCATCCTGTGGCTTGTGTTATGCAGGGGGTCAGACTAGATGATCACAATGGTCCCTTCTGGCCTTAACATCTATGAATCTAAATGGAACATAGCACCAGGAGAACTCAAATCCTCTCACAGATTTAATAAAAGCCAAGAGCACATGACTGACCCAGAGGCAATTTTGAGAGTTGCTAGCATGACCAACTGCTGATAATGTAGGGCTCTGCCAAGTGGCCAGACACCGGCACTGAGAGAACACATTTCACAACCTGACATCTGGGATTTCAGGTAGTTGTGTGCATCAAATGCAGCAATTCTAATGACTAGAGAAGACTAGGAAAGCTTTAAGCTACCAGGAAAGTGACTCTTTTAAAGAAACAAATAGAAGAAAAATTCAGTTTGCTTAATTTTATATCCTCACAAATGAAATAATAGGATTCATTGATTGAGTATTGCAGCATTTATCTTTTACTTATAAATAAATATCTAGTAGTTATGAACACTACATATCAAACTTATTAAGATTCTAATACTGGTATTTATTTTGAATTCTTAGCTGAAAGCCTTATTATTAACTCTGCAGTAAAAACCAGAGAAACTATAAAGGAAGAAGACATAACTGTAGCTGACATAGTGGCTGAGCCTGGATTTTTCATTTCCATATTTCTGTACACAATGCATAAGCCAATTTTATTATTTCATAGTCACTTTTTCTTGACCACCTCAGCTCTATTAATTTCTTGCACACTGGAATCAGTTCACTAATTTCAATATTTTTACCTCTCATTTAAAATGAGATATTTCACAGAAACAGAGGATGAGACTGATCTCATCTAAATTTAAAAGTACACAGCACAAATGTCTGTTTTTTGGTTTAGTCATCCTGGGCTCCCTCAGCAATCAATAAAGAGGAACTGGCACTTTTGAAGTGTGATTTGTCTGATCTACTTTAGATGTATATCTAAGGATGAAATTAATTTCTCAGGTAAGTACTCTTCAGTCTGGAAAAGAGACAACAGGGAGAAAGGATGTGAAATGATAAAGTGCTACAAAATCATGAACAGCCTGCAAAAAGGTGAAAAGAGATCAGCTGTTCAGTGTTTCTAAAAAAAAAAAAAATAGAAGACATGAAACAAAGATGACTGTAGCTTCATGAAATCAACCACACTGAAAATGAACAAAAGGAAGTGGTTCTTCACATCTGTGGAACTCCACACCAAAAGATTGTGTGGGTGCTTAAAGTGTGTATGGGTGTTAAAAGAAGGTTGTACAAGTAGATGTAAAAGAAATAATTTGTAAATTGCTAAAATCTAAAAATTACATGCACTGCACAAAAATCCTTTGTGTTGAAATAACCAGAGACCAGGAGAGTAATCAGGAAAAGTGCCATATATGTTCTTACTCTTCCCTGAGGTAGGTGGACCCCTGGTCAGCCTAAGTGTAGTTGCTGTTATGCTCTTACATTGATTATAATGGATGGCTTGGAAGAGTGGTTTGAGATGAAAGTTAACATCTACACTGCAGATGACTGCATTTGATCAGATGAAATCCAGAGAGTGTCTTTGACAACAAAATCAACTCAGGCTTAAAATAGGTTGTATGTGGGAGAAAGAGGGAAAACAGCCAATAAGGTGCTGGATTTAGCATTTTTGTAGGCAATCCAACTTCCCACCACTGTTCTGCTTGTACCTGGTTCTTGCAGTCCATTAATATAATCATAGGGCTATTGGCTGTTCAAATATTACTTTGCTAGTTCTTGAAATCTGAAATCCAATGGGGTTTCCCCACGCAGGTTAAAAAGGACTGCTAACCCCAGGTTAAAAGGACGGTTAACCCCAGTAGGCAGCTAAGCCCCGCACAGCCACTCACTCACTCACCCCCAGCAGGACGAGGGAGACAATCAGAAGGGCAAAAGTGAGAAAACTGAGTTACATAGCCCACCAGAGGGACCTGATTCTCTGTTATTTACGAAAGGAGGTTCAGCTGATTAGACACCTTAGTTTTAATTTAAACTAGATTAATTCCACCCTTTATTTCTGTGCTTTTCAGAAAAGGTTAAAATTATTCTGTGTTAATACATTGGGCGGTGTGGGGGGTGTATGTCTGTATATATCCATGCACTCACAGTACAGAGAAACTAAGGCATGTTTGGACTATCTTCCTGTCAAGATATGACTCTTCTCCATGTCAGTATTGAATTTAAATAAACTGTATTATATTCATTTATGAATTTAGAAGAGCATCTCAGCAGATTATTTCAATTACTATAACCCTTGCCTATTTGTTTCAAGTATCTAATACAGAACACATAAAAACCTCCACATTGTCTCCTCTTTCCTATGACTCCTACCAGATCTTGTAACACAACTTGACATACGCATATCATCACATTCTCTTTAAGAAACTGCAAGGTGTGTATGGCTTTCCTTTGGTCTTAACTGACTACTCTAATGAAAGTCCTGGCAAGAAGCAATACTGCCTTTAAGAGCAGAGTAAGAAAACAGTGCTCAGAGGGCTCCGCAGAGTTCAGGGCTCTCCCCTGCACATGCCCTTTCCATGATCCCCATGGTCCATTTTCGTAGTGTTTCCTTGACTCCCTGACGAACCATAGAGAGAAATGTGAGAAATGTCAGCAGCCATGGGCTGCTGCCCAGTTTACTGCACTCTTACCTTTCTCTCTCCTCTCCAAAACTGGTGTCTGATACATAATGAAGCTCAATATATTCTGCAGGATCCAGAATAATGTATCCCATATTTATACTATGGTGATAATGCCATATCAGCCAAGATAACAGGTATTTTATACATATAATTCATGCATTTTCTGAAAAGCTGAATTATAGTTTCCTTAAATCAAAAAATAAAATATAGCCAGAATGTGTAGCAACATTACTTAGATCAGTATCTTCTTCTACATTGATCACTTTGAATTTTTCACACCAGAGATTTGATACATTTAACCACAGAAAAGCTTAAAGTAAGTGACAAAACCAACCCTCCAGACTTCGCAAATGCTTTTAAACAGAATGCGGAATGAAGGGGGGAAAAATGAAAAAAGGCTTTATAGTACAGTTTGAAGGATAGGCGGCTTTACCTACTGTAACACGTCTCAGTGTGTTTCGAAAATGTGCAGCATCACAGAACCTAAAGAAATAAATAGATCTTCAGCTAACAGCAGAGCAGGGAGGTTTTTAAAATGTGGAGTTCATGTATGCAGAGCAAATTCTTCTCCAGCATCGTAGACTGAAAGGGATATAGATCAACAGGCACTTTTTTGATAAAATGTCTGCATTGCTGGAACAGTTTTATGGAATACACAAGATGATCTTTGGAAAATTATGGCATGCTGTAGAGTACAAGGAAGGAGATTCTGCTGTAACAAATACAGCTACACTGTGGCTAGAGATGGTGGAAAATATCTTTTGGTGGTTTGTAGTGGCAACCAATGCAGTTTAAGCGTTTTCTGTGTCTCACTATTGTTCATGTAGTTTGAGTATTAGATCATAAAGAAGCTATCTTATGGATTTATGAACAAATTACAATGCTGATTTTGCTGATGACATTACCTGGCTCAGCTCTGTGTATTGATGGTAAACAAAAGACCCACCAAACAGCAAGCAAATCAAAACAAAACAGTTTGATAGTTTCATCAATGAAAGGAAGAAAAAATGTGGTTATTAATGTCCCAAAAGGAGCATAATTTCAGAAAGAGAAATATTAAAAGAAATAAGTCAGTTTTCCTACCAAGAGTGGAGTCTTGCAATGAAAATGGTACTGTGGTAGACATCCAGCAATGATGACCAAATGCTGCTAACAGCTTTTATAACCTTGAAAAGATTTGGAAAAATAGCATGATTAGTATTGTCCCAAAAATGATTTTTCAGCACTGTCATCTTTATGAAATAGTCATAAAGATTTTCAGTAGTGGTTAAGAAGAACTATTAACTAATTCAAAATCTTTGATTGCAGGAGTTTATCAAAACTTATTGGGAAGCTCATTACACTGTAATTTCTAAGTAAAGAAACCAAAGTCCTGAATCAAGCATGAAAAAAAGAATGGGGATCAACATATTCAGGATAAGCTTTAAGAGAAATATCAATATGACCTTTATGTCAAGTGGTAACATGAACACCATTCAGAAGTAGAAGATGAATGAGACCTAAGAAAACATTACAGAGAACAATAGGGAAAGAAACCCAGTCCATCAACATGACACTGAAAATCTGAAGACCATCATAAAAGTAATGAAATAAGTTGCAGAAACCAGGGCCCAACCCATGAACAGGATGCTGCAGAAAAATAGACAAGAACAAGAGAAAAATTACTTTTCTTCCCTGAAGGTATTATAAAAGGTTTTAACTCCTCAAGGAGAGCTGAATAATCCCTTTAGGATTTATGATCAGTTTCTCACTATTCACAGTTTAACTGTGCCTGTAGTCCTTCCCCAGTATGCTGATTATGCTTAAGAAATACTAATCAGAAAATTAGTTGAAAAAAACCACTATGACATAAGACACTGCGAGGAGACACAAGGGATTCCTTCACAGCACCCTACCAGTCCCCATCTAATAACATAAATATCAGTCAGATTTAAGAAGAGCGTAAAGAGTAATGAAGAGAGGTTCTGAGTCAACTTCTCCTTATTTCCCTTAGGGACTTTGATCCAGTGTTATTAATGTCACTAGAAGCCATCTGCTAACACCTAGGAGCACAGCAAAAGAGTCTTACCTGCAAAACCACATTGGAACAAGAACCGGTGCTCTATATTGAAGGATTCCCTTTTTGTTACAATATGTAGCTATTCTTTTTATCCCACAGTTTTCTAATAAATACATTCAAAACATTGTCCAAAGCTGATGTGTTACTATTTTGTATTTGTTTTTAATTTCAAGTAGTGTATTCAGTATTCCGTGTTTACTAAACATCAATATTTGCATAGTCATTCAGAGATACATGCTAAAGCCATGGCCAATCAAGCCTAGCTAATGTTATACATCTATTTAAACCTGACCTTCAACTGTTCTCTCTGATCAAAACCATTTCTTCACTGTTCTTCAGCTAATGGATTTTTAGCACCATATGTAAAGTGTAGAGTGTGCATCAGCATCTTTTACATTAACTCTCTCCAGAAGACAGAAGAAGGGGAAAATCTTGACTAAAAATGCCTAAATGGATTCAGCTGTACAAGCACAATCTAATGATTTGCACAGGAGAGTCTGAATGACAGAGCTAAGTTTAAATGTGGCAAACCGCCAACTTAATTGAAACTGATAAATATGCATATGAAGGGCAACAGACATCCGGTCTATTATTTGTGGTTTTTGTTCCTGTAAATTCTGCTCAGTGAAAGCTGGCTAAATCTTTATGTTTGACTAGAATGAGTCCCTTTTTCAGATTTTTTTTTGGTTGAACTTCTCTACATTTCACGCAAGTGGTTTGGGTGTTCCTTTAAGGGTCTTGCACCTGCTTTCTTCTAAGGCCTGCAGCCAGATTTGGAAAAACACACTGAGTCCGAGGATGAAAGGAGTTCACTGTAAGATAGCTGCATCTCCCTTCAGTATCTTTGATTCTAAGAGTATGGACTTCCATAAAGAAATTCACATGAAGTCATGCCTACTTTTCACTTTAATAGAAACATATCAATATGATATATAATGTCATAATAAGTAGAGGTATATTTTTATTGCATTAGCTTTCATTTAAGCAACTAGAAACTTGTTAGGGAAGTAACATCGTGTATTTGTGGAGGAACAACTGCTCTTTACATAGACTTTAACTCATTTGTCTTTCCCATGAATCTCTCCATACTCTTCCTACCTGCTGCCCATCTGTTCGGACTACAGTTTAATTTTAAACCTTAGCCTAGCAAATATTTCACATGTAACTTCAAGCATTCAAATATTCTTCCACAGTTCAGTAGCAAAACTTGTGTGTGCAGATACTACACGTATATGTGAACGATTGGTGGCTTGCATTGTTAGGCCACTGAATAAGGGAACTTGAGCACAATTCCTGGCCAACAAGTAAACATAAAGGCAAATGGATGTGGAGAGTTAATGGTTAACTATCACTGGTAGTTGAAAGAAGCCTGTTTTAACTGTGATTTCATGGGTTTGGGGTCTTCTGTGAAATTCAGACTCTTTAATTCTGACTCCTGCTAAAACCTCTTTTTTCTTATGTGTCTTTTGGCATGTAGTACCTTGCATTCATTTTCTCTGTTTATAGGTCAAAGTGCATTCCAAATCTTTCATTCAAAACTATATGCCCAAAGGGATTTGCAGTCTTGCAAAACTCTCATGAAAATTTACAATAGGAACCAAAGACCTTAGAACCAAGGAACATAGAAACCAAGTCTATTAACGCACTGATCCCAGATAATGAAAAATCTGATAAATCACAGAGTTTAAGGACAAAGGGGGCTATTATGATAATCTATTCTGATCTCCTACATTGCACAGACTATAACTTTTCACCCAGTAATTCCTGATCTCTGGATAAGCTATAGCTCTTCTAAAAAGACAAAGAGCTTTAGTTTAAACTTTAGAGGCAGATACTCTGAACCCCTTGTAGTAGTTCTAGCAGTTAATCACACTGATTGTTTCATATATGTGGTTGATTTCTGGACTGAACTTACCTAGTGTTTTCTGTCAACCTTTGGATGTCAGTATGCCTTTCCTATACCAGATAGCTAGCTCTCTGCTATCAGAATTCTTTCCCCAGTACTACTGTAATCATTTCACAATCACTAAATCTCTTCTTTGATAAATTAAATGGAGAGAGATGTCTAGTCCTTCAAAGATTTCAAAAAATTTTAGATTTTTTTCCATCTCTGTACTGAACTCCTTCAATAGGGCTGTTGAATCATTGCCATAATTGGTGTACATGGTCCTGTAATTGGCCTAGTAATTCTGTACCTAACCTCTCCTTCTATGCCAGCTATTACCTCAGCCACAACTGGGAAAAGTGCTTACCAGAGAACACAGGACCATCCTGCCAGTATGACCTATATTCCTGGTTCCTAGACTTATATTTGGCTTTAAATGAGAAAAGAACATCACGGGGCATTCAGGAACTAATTTTTACACATGATTATTCCCTTTCTCTCAACCAGTTTCATTCATCTGCAAATTTTGTTACAGTTTTATGTTTGCTGCCAGTAAAGTACTTGATTAGCACTGGACCAAAGAGAGATTCTTCCAGATCTCCTGATTGTCATCCAAACTTTAACAGCTGAAGATGCCCACGTTCTCCAACAGCTGTTACATGCAAATTAAAGCCTAGGTCACTTATATTCACCATGATTTTCTGCATTCAAATTTCACAGTCAGTCCTCAAGTATAGGGTACCAGACCAAACACTTCATGCAATTTATGTGGGCTACAGTAATAAATCTTAGACCCGAAGGCAAGAATTTATTGTTAGTTTAATTCATATCCAAAAAATCTTAGCAAATAGTTATTAGTCCAGTTGTAATGACAGTAAAACTTACCATCCAAATTATCTGATTATTATGTCTTTCTCAATAATAATTTAGCCAAAACTGATACAGACAGACTCCCTGCTGTGTCCCCTTTCTCTGATACTGTGCTCACCCTTTCACTTCCTCATTAGATCATAAGCTTGATAAACGTTTTCCTCAAGAACTGGAGTGGGGGGTGAGTCATCTGTGACCCAAGTTCTTACCTCACTCTTTGAAAGAGTGTGATATTGATGTTTTCTTCATCTTAACTCTTGAGTGTGCTTTGGGTCATTTTTATATTTTCGCGACAATCACCTTAACTTGGTCTTTTTCCATTGATTAACCCTAAATCCAGTTTTACCTAGTTTCCAGGTTGCATTCCTTTAATCATCAATGAGTGATCAATTATTTGTGATTTGCATTTAGAGCTGTAGCCTTTGGTATCATTCTGTGCTTGTACTTTCAAGGCATTATAATCTTGTGTTTTGAGGGCCTATTGCAACCCTCTGCTTTTTTGTCAGGAATGTCCAAGGTGCTCTCAGTTAATCCAACTAATGTTTTATTAGCTCAGCATAGTAATACATACATCCTTATCCTAGGACCATTAATAGCACAAAAAAGCAGCAATGCAGACACCATGCTCTGGTAAATACTATCAGTATCAACCAGTGATGGTAATAACACTGGTAAATTTTGTAAAGCTACCTTATGATATGATCCATAGCTGGAGTTGAGTCCTCTTTTTTTCTTTTCCTTTTTTTTTTTTTTTTTTTTAATCAAGTTCAATTATTCTTATGCTTACCTGCTCAAATAAGAAAACAAAGAAACAAACCAAAACAATCCTTCTCTGAGCAAATTACTCTCTAGTCAGAAAGTAAGAAAATCTCTCTTGGTATATATACTCTGCCTTTCACAGATAGGCACAATCTTGCTTTGGCAACATTTAGAGTCAGCTGAATCAGATTCTGGTCTGATAGGAAAATCATGTAGCTTTTCTTGGTGTAGCACTATATGCATTACCTAATAAGTTGTTAGCAGGTTTTATCAGTTTGAACACTAATCTAAGTTTACCTACTAAGGCAGCTGCATACTTTTTGGATCAGAAGTGGCTTCTATCTACCTGGCTTAGGGTATGGGGAGGGAATAACAAACTCATGGCTGTGTTTGTTACAAAAAAAGCTGAAAAGTAAAAAAAGACACAGAAGTATTTAAGGGAAAGATTTTCACTGGGGAGCATAGGCTCTGAGAGACATATGGATGATTTTTAATAGGTCCATAGAACACCTAGAAAAAACAAATATTTTTTCAATAACCTTAAAAACCTTGAGAAAGAGGATTGGACCAGATGATCTCCAGAAGTCCCTTCCAACCTCAGCCATTTTGTGATTCTGAAATTTTTCTTATGGGATCCAACTCTTTCTTTTAAGGGAAGAATCACTAGTATGACTGTTGGATTCTTTGGGATTCGGGGAGGAGGAAAGATATGGAAGTTTAAAAAAAAAAACAAACAAAAAAACATCATTTGAAAGCATTGATCTACAATAAATCAGAAAATCTAAAGTAGCTACTGAGCTGAAGTCTGTTGATTTGCTGTAGATTTACATCTAGGCAACTTGAAGCATTTTGCTGCAGGGAACTTGCTCAAATAAATTGTTAGAGAATTTTTTAATGAGGTAATTCTAAAATAATCAGACACATCAACTGGCAAATCACTTTTGAGACACAAGTTAGATCAAGAAGTTACTTGTATTTTATGTATTTCTGAATACCACACAACAGTAGTAGGCTTATTAGATTCCAAACAAATTGCCTTGCAACAAATACTTACTGTCATAAACCTGTAGTTTAGGCCAGTTGTTCTTGGTATCAGTTCAGTTCCTTAGATGCAGAAGAGTGAACTTTTCAGTTAGTCAATTGCAGACATCACATTTTGATGACAACAGTCACCTTAAGTCATTCATCTGGAAACCTTTGTTCTTTGTAATAAGATTACTTCAGACTACCTGACAAAACTTTCTTGACGTAAAGATTCATTGCAGGTAATGAAACAAATTCACTCCTACAGACTTGTAATTGCTCTAGCACTATTACTCCCTGAAAATTACTGAAGAGAATTAGTGGACTTTTCAAGTTCCTGCTAAATAATAAAGATATCTGATTGTTTGGTGGGCTCTATGTCAGGCTGCTCAGATACCAAAAAAATATACAAGGTAAGTTGATATTCTAGCTGTTGCACTTGTCCTTATGCAGACTTAAAAGGCATATATGACAGTAACACTAACAGTCTGAGATTGACTTGTCTGTTACAGGCTGGCTTTGTCCTCTGATCACAGCATAATGCTTTTACAACTAAGACAGAAAGATTTCTGGTGAGTGTTACACTCCAGTGAGACCCAAAAACCACTCTTGGTATAGGTCTACACAGGTCAATGGGTCTAATTCTTTGCCAAAATGCCACAATCCCCACCAAAGTCAATGCAAAATGAAAATGACAGGGAAATTTGCCTTGTATGCATATGATTGAATTTGGTGTGTTGTCTCAGGTAAATGCTTTTAAAGACAAACTGTCTTGCAGCTATATGTCTAGTAGTAATTCCTGAAAAACTGATATTGCAGCACATATATGTGTTATACATACATTAATTTTAAGTGTCCAACAGCATTGAGCAGAGAGCATGGAATAGTTCTACCATACATAATAAATTAAGTGTTTATATCTAGAAAAATTTTTTGTTTGTTTGTTTTTCTTAGGAAAGGAGATCTTTGCTTTGGTAGCTACCTATTGATGAAGACCGAAATTAAATGGTAGACTCTGTGAGTTCCTAATAAATTATTACAAATTGCAAAGAATCTTTAAATGAGTTTGTGAAAGATGAAATTCACAGGAATTCACACACTGCATCCAAATTTGCCTTTCAGATGATCAAGAATCATTTGTAAAGAAAAAGATGGGTTTGATAGGGAGCTGATAGGGATTTCCAGAGACCTTGCCTCAATCTCCAAGTCTGTCACAGCTTTGCTATGTGACATTAGTCATCCGGATGCAATTCATTAGACTAAACCTAGCTGTGCAGAAGCATAGTTGTTAACAGAGATAAAGACATTAAGCTGCCTTTATAGTCAATGGAGAGAAAAAGACATTTTTAGTGTGTGATTTATCTGCTCTTTAGATACTTAGTTTATGTTGAGGAGAATTACAGCTTAGAAGTGCCTGTTTTTCAACGCTGATTTAAAAGGGACCCTAAAGTCATTGGCTTACGTGTAGATATGTGCACCATGGACAGCTACAACTGTTCACATGAGTCCTGCTGCTTGTGTATTTGTTCCTTAGTTTCTGCATATAAATTGAGGATAATTATCTCTTCTTTTTACAGTTGTTTGCTTTTTAAGTCTGTATAGACCATATGTTCCCAAGATAAGGTCTTCTCTCATTTTATATACAAATGAGGTTTCAACTTGGAACAGTTCAACCACTACATTGGTATGAACATATTCACATTTTTAAGAAATAAATCACTAAATTAATTTTAATAAATTATTTTCCTGACCCCCAGCTGGGGTTTCTTTTTTTGCTGATAGTAACATAGTGTCGTGGTTTAACCCCAGTCAGCAACTAAGCACCACACAGCTGGTCACTCACCCTCCCCCACCTGCAGTAGGATGAGGGAGACAATCAGGAAAAAAAAAGTAGAACCCTTGGGTTGAGATAAAGACAGTTTAATAGGACAGCAGAGGAAGAGAAAATAATAATAATAACAACAATAGCAATAACAATAATAATAATAGAGTATACAAAATAAGTGATGCACAATGCGATCGCTCACCACCCGCTGACCAATGCCCAGCTCGTGCCTGAGCAGTGATCACCTCCCACCCTGGCCAGCTCTTCCCAGCTTATATGCTGAGCATGACATCATATGGTATGGAATAGCCCTGTGGCCAGTCTGGGTCAGCTGTCCTGGCTGTGCCCCCTCCCAGCTCCTTGTGCACCTGGCAGAGCATGGGAAGCTGAAATGTCCTTGACTGGTGTAAGCACTGCTTAGCAACAACTAAACCATCAGTGTGTTATCAACATTATTCTCATACTAAATCCAAAACACAGCACTATGCCAGCTACTAGGAAGAAAATTAACTCTATCCCAGCTGAAACCAGGACACATAGTTTCTCTTTAACGGCGCATATATCTGCAAGTTGTCAGAGCATCTCAATGTCAAAATATGCTTGAATATATGAAACTTCATTCAGAAAACTCATAGCTTAACACTGATTCCATTTTGCCAATTTCATCAAGTAAAACCCCCCTTAAAACAATAAATAATAGTGTTTAATTATTTCACACTCCTCTAGAAAGCAGGTACTGCACTTTGCCGTAAGGTGCTGTTGCTACTGTAAAGCAAGCATGTGCAAATTAACACTAAGAAAGACAAAATGACTGAGTGATTTTGGACTTTGCATAATTTGTTGAGAATGTGTCTCCCTTGATTAATACTTTCAGACAGCAGAAGGGTGAGGACATCATAGAATGGTGTAGCTCTCCAGAAGCCAGAGAAGTGAATTTGGACATGAAGATCTCCCTGGATTTCAGTAATGCAGAGGATTTCATTTCTTGTTAGTTTTGGTTTTGTAAATTCTGATATTGCTTAGTCCCTAACATTTGAAAAATAATGTTAATGGATAGAAAAGGATTAAAGAACGCTAGATGTAAATCCCGCTAGGCTTAACTGATCACAGTTATTCAACCTAACGAGAACCTCTAAGTGTTTTCCAAAAGGTAGATGGGTGTGTAAGTAACGTACAAATCAAAGAGCATGTAAAAGCTAAGATTTCACCCTGTACAACAACACAACTGAAAATGAGCTACCAGGCTACCATGTGGTGCTGGAAAATCATCTGGCTTGCTGTGAACAAGGGCTTGACACTGCAAAGTTAAAATCTCTAAGTGACTCTTACATGAGGGGGCCTAACTGTAGCTGACTGACTTATGTGTTGAACAGGCTGGCTTGGCACTGAAGAAAAATTGCAGAAGGATATCCTCCCACCAGAAAATATGAGTAACTGGCCTGATGCTTTAAGATGACTACATGAGGGAAGTCATATGCCACACTGAGTTTTTATTTTGCTCTTTGAGGGATGTTTTCATATACGAACAAGTTTTCTGATAGTATCTTCTTTATAACAAACACCTCTGTAAAAACACCCAGTGAAAGATCTGAAATGTCAGATGGAAAATGAGAATGAAGTACGAGTGAAAAAATACCAGCTAATTACAATTAGGCATAATATTTGTTCTAACATTTCAGGAACAATACATTTTTTAAAAAACAACATTATATTAAATTATTTTGATCATGTTTTAATAATTCAAAATATTTCTACTTTAGACATAATTAATTACATGTGGCCTGTATCCAGGGTTCCCACACATATTCAGCAGGTCTGGATATCTGAAAATTCCTGCCATGCAGTGATATGGACACCAGCAAGTGATGTTTCACAGCTACCAAGCTAAGGAAATATATTTTTTTTTGTAATTCTGTGGTTCATCCATGTAGCCCATGAAAACTCTGCTTCTCCAGTGATTGAGTCACACTGAGGTAGAAGACCTGAGACATTTTAACTAAAATAACACCACTGTTTTCCACCCAAAAAAAACCCAAAACCTTGAGCTGAAAAAAAATTTTTAAGACAAAATTAAATATTTATTTTTCAGTTAATTTTTCTTTATGTATTAAATTATCTCTATTACTTTTGTTTTAAATTTCTAAAAAACAAAAATTTTATATAAATGTCATAAAGCCATTCCTTTTAAATTGTAGGTATGGAAAGCTTCAAATTTTCCAACCTTCTTTCCTTTATCTGAAATGGCTTGGCAAATTTCACCTAACTTTAAAAATAATTTCATCTCTTCTCTGCCACGATCCTTCTTTCTCTGTAGCTGCAACATGTTTTACAGCTATTCATTTAAAAACTTTTAGAGATCTACAAATTGTCACCATGTAAATACCAGAAATAAATTAAATCACAGTCCCTTCTTGACATATTCATCAATATTTATTCCTTAATTTATATCCCAACTGAATTTCTGTCCTAATTGTAAGCAAGCAAATAATGAGCGTCTTTTATCAGGCCAGTATGTCATGATAGCTGAACTGTTTTCAAAGATTTGCACTTTTCATAAGCTTTCTAGCACTTGCCTCATACTTCACCTGGTCTGCACTGAGCTCATACATGCAGCTATTTTATTACCTGCTAAGTATTTTGATTACAGATTCTAATCTTTAAAATAAAGCAATCTCTCCTGATACCTTCTAGCCACAGTCTCCTAGCAACAAAGCTTCGCCTTACTTCCCTTGATTCTGAATGCAGAATAATTTATGGATACTTAAGCTTTTTTTGTTTCATTTCAAGCAGTCTGACTTTTTCTCAGGAAAGGCTTTGTTTCCTTAAAATGCTATAAATCAACACAAGATCACAAATGGGCAATTTAAACATCTTTTGTTAAGCAAAACAACACCTTAACACACTTGCAATCTTATTTGAACTCACTTGGGCCACACTCATATTAAACTTCTATTCTCTGTATATAAGGCTGGCACAATTAGATAGCAAATGGAGAAAGGAAAGTTCCATTCTTGAAAGTGTAAGAGGACTTTGTAGTTGGTAGAGTAGTAACTTTCTCAAACCTAAATTCCCTTCCCCTTTGAAACACAGAAAACAGCTTCCTTTTATTCATTAAAGATTTTGTCGTAGAAGACACCCTAAAATAGCAAACCTTTATTGATAAAATCTTATAAATCAAAGATTTGGTTGAAGATTTAACTTCTTTACTCTTTAAGGCAAAGTCTTAAATACAAAAATTGCAAAGCTCACAAACTGTTTTCTTCCTGTCGTGTGGCCTTTGCATAGCCGTGTGAAGCCACACAATGCTGAGCACTGTCCAGCTCATTACATTACTATGCTCCTTCCTGCTACTGGTACTTAATACTAATACTTGAGAGACGATTTCAGTAATTCTCACCCATTTATCAGCTCAAGTGCATAACAGATTTAAATTGTACTTATCTGGTCATCTTGAGGATACTAAATATCGTTATATTCATCCTGTAAAATCTTTCTGTTATCATACAAAAGGTGGGTTTAACACATGGCAATCTCCCTTGCCATCTCAGTCCAAAAGCAGAAAGCTTTCCAATGTCTTTGTTGCTTAATGTTCATGCTTATAAAGAGATGCAGGAGTGGGACTGCCATTCTACCACAACCTTTTCTTCACCATGTTCCCTCAAGTATGACTCTTTCTGGATTTTTGTACTTTTTTCTTCTGATGATCCAATCAAATCAAATCAAACTGGTGAAACAGAAATGAATAATGTTCTGCTAGTCATGGATACATTCTCCTGCTATTTTCTATGTATCCATTTAAGATTTATTACATATACTTAAGATTTCTTATGGATGAGCTAAAGAAGGTTCTGTAATATCTTTGTCTGATACCCATATCCAAGTCACAGTAATTAGCTTACTCTGCCATATGAGCAAGAACGTCATCACACTTATGATAAAATTTTATATTGGCCATGTAACATTTTCATCAGTTCTAGTCAGCTGCATGAACACCCAAGAACTTCCAAATTACTCTGATGCCTTAGCAAATTACACAGGGACTTTGACTAGATTCATCCTGCAGTGTTACCTTACATAGACAGGACAGGCAATTTAAATATGTGCTCCATGATTCCTCTTTCAAACATAAACCAAACTTGTTCTTCAGTTAGAAAGTCTTCTATCTTGGTCAAAATTAGGAGAGGGTAGAGGTCTCAAAGGTTAAGACACAATAGGCTGTTGGGTGGAGGAAAGATCCTTCAGCTACTAAGTCTTTTCAATGTCCAAGATCACAGGAAAAAGAGAGATACTAGAATTCAGGTTTCATTAATCCCAGCACTCAGAGAAATACTAGTTATTATTAGAAATCATCAGAGACTATACTCTAGTCTCAGGCCATTTTCCAGACTCCCAAATCATTTTGACAAGTTTAAGGTATCTAAGAAAGGTTTTACTACTTCTCAGGTTTTGCACCACATCCTCATTTCTTTTTAGTTATTGGAAGATAACTACCATAATGCATTAAGTCCTTTGCCTGTATCTTTCCCTGTCTCCTCTCTGGCTCAGATCATATTCTGCAAATCTTGGCAATCTATATCCCAGTATTAGGCAAGCTAACACTTTTTTTTCTACTGAAGTGAACTTTCAGAAGATACTTGATAATCTGGTAGCCTTCCTACAGGAGTTTGCTGAAGAAGTATCTGGTATGTTATAGCATGGTTGTCTGAGACAGTTTTCTATCAACACTTTAATTATTGCAATGACTTCTTATCTTATGCTGCAATGTTTTTCTACTACACTTCTGTCTATGGCTATGGCCTTAGAGTCCTGCGTTGCTCACATAATCCTCAGGTTTGTTCTATGGAATGTTTCTCCAGGAGTTTGTCTGAAGCATCTTCAGAGAAGTAAGAACCGGTGTACGCTTTCTGATTTGTGCCATCTGAACAGAAGTTGACTGACACACTTTCTGGTTATCTGTTTTTTTCTTGGCTTTCCAGTTTGTCTATATTAAAATGAACTCTAAGGATATCTACAGGCAATTTAATACTTGGAAGTTTAATTTCAGTGCTGTCTGTTGGTAAATTATGGTTGGTTCTGTGTCAGCCTCTCTGAAGAAAAGACTTTCTATCACACCTTGATAGTTCCTTGTTGCAATGATGTTGCAGTCAATCTGACTGTAAATCCACTGACCCATCACTCATGAAAAGTCCATTACCTTCTTGTTTCATGCTTGAACAAAGTATTTGTTACTATGAAGTCACAAGAGTCACCATCCCCCACTTTTTGTCTTGTCACAGTAAAGCATCTGGGAACAATTAAAGCATTGTGACTAACTAATAAGACCAAAGTATGAGCTTCAGTAATTTTTTTAAAAAAGCAAGGTGTCTTTCAGAGCATAACCACTCATTCTTCCTTGATGTTCCTGAGTTTCTCAGCTTGCTTGTCGTTATGGCTACTAATACAGAGGTAATATTTGGAAAATATCTCTTTCATAGACACTGGACATCAATCTGAGTGTCTTCAAACTATTTCTAATGTGTTTTCAAGCCTCTGTAAAGAGGTTTTTGCCAGTGGACGTACTGTACTTTCCTGAGGAAGGCCCCATTGTCTGACCAGCCACGTTGAGCCCAGTCATCTCCTCAGGCATGTGCCATCCAGATACAAACACGCTGCTTCCTCTGGGTGCAGCTGTCAGCCTGGTGCCTTTATGCTCAGGTTTCACCATTTTTTTGGTGATACTGGCACCAGTGTAGCTTAGACAGTGGTCAGGACCAGGTTAGGGAAGAGTATGGCAACAGGCTATCTACAGTTCTTGTCAGGACTGGGGCTCCCTGGAGGAAACAGGGCAGGGCCTGGCAGACAGGGAACAGGGCAGCTGGGGCCAGCTGGGGCAGCCCCAACCCACAGCATCGACACCTTCCAGGGGACAGGGATGGGTCAAGGCCAGGCTGGGCTTGGCTTGGGGGGGGGCCATGGCTGGGCAGAGCAGGGCTGTGGGAGCTGGAGACCATCCCTGCTGTGGCATCACAGGGGCAGCAGTGGGGTCCTGGGCTGTGAGCAGGGTCGGGGGGAGGCCAGACAGGGCTGGTATGGCCACTGGTGCTGTCCGGATCCTGGTGGTCTCTGCTTGGTAGGACTTCTGGCAGTTAGTGAGTTGGGAACACCTGAGATGGAGACTGCATCTGGTTCACTGGCTTTAATAGGACATTCTTCATGGACCCATTCTCCATGTGTTTATCCAATCCCTTTTTCAACCAGAGCTTGAGAGTGTTTTTAGCTCTTCAATGCCTTCTGGCAGTAATTTCTACCTCATTTTCAGAATATGTGACTGTTACCATTCAAGGATGATCATCTGCCTCATGTGTCATCCAGCCCCAGGTTGCATTCGGGGGTCCCCCTGTGCACAGGATGCCTGCCAGCACTGCAGAGCTCTGCCCGCGCCATGGTGCAGGCATGTGCTCCTCACACCACACCAGCTCCGCAGGGAGTGAGGAGGAGTTTGTTTGTCAGAGGTGACTGGTTTTAGCAACAGATTTGTTTACTTAAGCCTTGGGTGTTGATCCCCAGTTACATCCTGCTCTTAACAGCTCTTTCTGGAGGCATCAGAAACATGAATTAATTAAAAATTGCTTAAAGTGGTTTTGAAAGTTACTTAATTTCCTCAACAAAGTAGTGACCTGCATTTTGAAAGCTCCTGAACTTTACACTTATTAATATTACAGCCACTCAAAAGTGGCTTTTATAAAATGAGAAATAATGCATCACAGCACCTTTCTGCTTCTCACTTTGATATTGTGTTGCCTAACTATATATAACTGTATTCTACAGTTGTAGGTGTAATTATGCTTTGATGTTCCTGTTTCCTGTTCTTTACAGCCAGAGCTGCTGTTTTTTCAGTGGTAACCTTTGAATAATGAACAACAATAATAGCTGTGAAAGAATCCTAGCCTGCATAGTAGAGCCCAAGTTAGGTTTGTTTCCACTTATATACACTTATAATCATAGAATCAGAGAATCATTTAGGTTGGAAAAGACCTTTAACGTCATCAAGTCCAACCGTTAACCTAGCACTGCCAAGTCCACCACTAAACCATGTCCCTAAGCACTACATCTACACATCTTTTAAATACCTCCAGGGATGGGGATCATGAATAATGATTCATAGTATTTCAGATTTAAGTGGGTGCAAAAAAGTACCCATGGGAAAAATATGTGAAAAAAGTTTTTTCTTTGCTGTCTTAATTGTTGAATAAAATTTCAGGCTTTGTTTATGAAGTCTCCTAAATGCATAATCTGTTCTCCTTTCCTGAAAGCTGGAAGATATTTAAGGTTTAACGACATAATAAAACATTTGATAGAATACTTCTGTCTGTTAAATGTATTATCTTTTGTTATAATAAAATTTAATAGAACAGAGGAAAATCTTTCTTTCAGACATTTTACATTTATGGAAAATTATTGTTATAGTCTTAATATTGGTGATTAGTGATGTAGCCTGTGATTTAAGAAGAGCTGAACTATCAGTGAGGTTTAATGATATTGTGAGATGACTGAACCACAGCCATTTGTTAAAGCCATGTTCACAAAACTATGATTTCTATCATACTGTGTATGAGTGGAAAATGAAAAGTCTATGAAACAAATCAATAAAAAGAGATGAAGGCAAAATACACTATATACACCTCTCTAACATTTATGAAGAGTTAAGTCCCGGCTCAATAAAAATTTTGCTATGAAATTCAATGGGGTCATACTCTTCCCTGTTAAGATTAAATCAAGGATCACAAAAATGCTGTTTTGGCCCATCACTTAATAGGAGACTCCTAGCACTGGGATTTCCAGTCACACCAAGGTATCATTACACCTCTGAGAGAACAGAAAATGACCTAAACGCATGGGGGCTATGTAGGATTAAGGGGCTTAGAAAGCATGGGCAGAATGGCTATTGGTCAGAAAGCCTGAGCCAGAAGTGAACAGCAAAAGAGCAGGTCATGATGCTGGAGCTGTGATGGATGATCCCTAGGATTCGGATTGGAGGAAAAGTAATTGCTGTGCTGTAAGGAAGGAAAGGCATGGAAGGAATAGTGGATTTCATCTGCTTTTTTCTTCAGGGAATCCTTTTTCCTCTTCCTTGTGGAGTAGAAGCTGCTGAAATCTTTTACTCTGCTGGAAAGTAAGAGGAAGAGCTGCAGCATAGGAGAAAGTGAAAGCAGGAGACACACTGAGATCTCTCTCCCTCCTTCAGGTGACTGGTGTCACCTGCATTGTGCCTGCATTCCCTTGGATTGGTCTGTTTCCTTGATCCTTACCTCTGCCAGAAAATAATTTGGAACTTTCTGATACATAGAGAAGAATTTAAAAAAAATCCCACTGAAACCTACAATCTCCCTACAGTTACAGCAGAATATGAAGAGTGTTTGAACCCATATCTCTTACAACATGAGAAAGACTTAATCATTAAGATATACTATATTCTCAAGGAACAAAGTGTGGGGAAGGTTCTTAGTCCCTTTCAGTGAAACTATTGTTTAACTTGGAGAAATTTAGTGTTAGAAATGAGTGGAAAGACACAAAATGCAACCACAAGTCTAAAATGTGTTGATTAGAGAACTCATCTAGAAAAGGGAGGGAAGCCTAGATATCGGTCCACTGTCCATTGAATACTTAATATAAAATTGAAATAATAGAGCAAAGGCAAAATTCCAGTCTTTCTTCCTCCTCAGATGTGTCCCAAACACTAAATTACAGTTACTTTTGTGTTTATTTTCTCTTCGGTCTGCTGAATATTTAGGTATTTCACGCAAAGTAGAAAGAGTTCCAACAGCAGCAACTGAATGTATTTATTTTCACCCTACCCTGACATACCCACCAGTCCATGGACAAAAAGAGATGAGAGGCCTGGATAAAAAAAACCTTTCAAGCAAAGGAGCCACCTGAATCTAAGATGTCCTTAACCTCAGTAGTGCCCTAGATACAGAGCAACTGGCAGATGGGCATGTTTGCAGACACATTTTGGACAGAGCCGGAGCTCTTAGACTTGCTCTGATAGCACCAAGCAGATAAAGCCCTGCAGACAAGGATATGATGATTCTGGAGAGAGACAGGACCCTTCCAGGGTCAGATGGCATTTTAAGAAAGCAAGAGAGGTTAGGAGGATTAAGATTATGTATCCGGGTGAGGTCCAGGCTGCTTGCATTCTGCTCAGTTTGGGACTTTGTTTAAAGCACCTGTTTAGGTAAGAGTGGATCAATTTTCTAGCAATCCTAAGCTGTTATTTTATGTACCTAAAATTATTCAATTCAGCGGCCTCATTCTGGAGTATTTTATAGTCCATCACCGCGGTTACATATAAGTGTTTGCTCTAGGTGATTGCATAGTCAGGACATTCAGTTCACTTTCAGAAAGCTTTCTTTAGGGGAAAAAAGATTAAAAAATAAATTCCAGGAAATTAAGTAATTGGACATCAGATTTTCCCCTTCCGGGCTGATCCACTGATTCCTAGGCCACTGATTCAGGCTCCATTTTCTACAGGACCACCATATCCTCCAATTTGGATGCTAATGTGCTACTTTTAGCTATAATCTGTCATTTTACTGCTTTGGGAATTGATTACCTAGATGCTATCCAGAAATTCCAGATAATGGCCACCATATGTAAAATGCAGAGGTGGTCTGCTGCCTGTTTGCTCTATGTCTAATGCAGAACACATCATATATCTGAGGTCTGGACCTGCCAGAGCTGGTGGTTCCAGTTCTGGCCCTATCATTCGCATATTTTATATTGCACAGTGGACTGGCTTCAACAGGAGGGGTAGAGTATGCATCCTTCCCCAGAACACAATATAGACTGGTTGTTCATGCACTCTTCTGGGAGGTAAATGTGAGCTGCAATCCACCCAGGAATGAAGACATCAGTCATAGAATCACAGAATCATAGAATGGTTTGGGTTGGAAGGGACATTTAAAGTTCATCTGTTCCAACCCCGCTGCCATGGGCAGGGACATCTTTCACTAGACCAGGTTGCTCAAAGCCTCATCCAGCCTGGCCTTGAACACTTCCAGGGAGGGGGCATCCACAACTCTCTGGGCAGTTCCAGTGTCTCACCACCCTCATAGTAACAAATTTCTTCCTAATATCTAATTTAAATCTACCCTCTTTCAGTTTAAAACTGTTATCCCTCATCCTGTCACTACACTCCCTGATAAAGAGCCCCTCCCTATCTTTCCTATGACCCCTTTAAGTATTGGGTAATGCTATAAGAGCACATCCCAGATATGGGTGGCAGCATGACTTCTGAGTTAGCCTCTCAAAAGCAGTAGACCAGGCTTCCACTAAATGCTAATAAGAATAAGGCAGAAACTAAGAATGTAACTCCTCAGAAAGGCAAATCTTGTCTTCCTAGAAACAGAATAGGCGCTCATGGAGCTGTCAGATCAAAGAGGGAAGCCCCCAAATGAGTTGAACAGGCAGAATTAGATGAATGAAAGATAGAATTGAGGGGAAAGTTTTTATTTCACTCTGTCAGTCATAAATCACTTGTCAGCTGAAGCTCATGTGCATGAGGAGACAGCTCACTACCTGCGGTGTTAACTGGGAGCAAGAGAGACGCGAGTTCCAGTTCACCCGCTAGCTACTGTTCCTGTGCTGGATTGAAAGCTGGTTAATCAGTACCACATTCACTGTGTTCCCTACCCAGCAGAATGCCAGAACCCCTATACTAAAGATAATGTGAAAAGTGTTTTCCCTTCGTCCTAATTGCTTCCCTTCCTTTATCCCCAAATATCTTACAGCTACCTGCAGTGTTAACAAGGGAGAAGAGTCAATTGAACCTTGTAGCCTAGATCCAAGATAAAAATGGATATTAATCAGTGCCCAAACAAGGTGTCAGCTTTACCTACATGGGTCCCAGTTCAGTGCTTACGGACTGAGAATGCCAGAGGGATCAAGTTCTTCTAGCTGTATAAGAAGAGAAATGCCTTTTTGTTGTTGCTGCTGCTTTTGCAAACTGTTTAAGTGAGCTATGACAATCTCATCCATTTTTAGGATAAGACACTTCCAGCATGTTGTGAAAGATAGATATTAATGTTAAAAAGTGTAATGTTCATAAAAGTCTTATGGTCCCAGGATTAGGCAGTAATTCAATGCCTCTTTGAGGAATCTTGATTTTGGATTCAGGTATGAAAATTTTGAAATCCAACTTAGGAAACCTAAGCTGCATTCTGCATGTGACCCTGTGTAGCTGAGATGAAAATGCTCCATTAAGAAAGAAATTTGGGAATGCGGTGAGAGGTGTTGTTTTTGCAGTCACTGTTGGAAATACTATTTCACTCCCTAAAATGACTGTGGTCAAATTATTGTACTCAAAATACGAGTCTCACAAGAAGCAAAAAAGAACAGGATCACTGTAACAGTCAAGCTCCCACAGAAAATAAATCCAGGAGACCACAACATTTCATATCAGCGTACTAGAAAGGGCTAGTGAGATGGCAGGACCTGAATGAGTCTTAGGGTGGAGATAATGAATCAACCTTGGAGTGAGAGAAACTGGAGAACTGAACAACAAATCCAAAATGCAGGGTCTAATACAATAGGTTTGGTAGCTGGGAACATTTATTTTGAAAGATTGCATGCTCAGGTAAAGCAGATAAACTCCAAGGAATAGAATTGAAATTGAGCAAACTAATAGAGCTCTGATTGTTTCCCCATCTGAATAAAGCAGAAAAGCCAAGATTGAATATTTTGAGAATTCCGAGTTCTACAAGCAGAATAAAATTTGCAGAGATGTCAGAAAGACAAACCAGTGAGTTTTCTGAGCAAATGGGCTTTTTTTAATCACTGTGCAGTTCCAAAAGGAAAGCAAACGCTTTTCAGAGACTAACAAACAGATGTGAAGAATGAAGCTGCAATGCTGAAGAGAGATCTGTAATTTCTCTTTCAGTCTTACCTTTGTAAATCAAAAGCTGGAGAGAACTTCTTATTGTATGAACTATTCTCAGACAAACAGTAATTAGAAGTTGTGTATCTGAATAGAGAGATGGAGGTATTTAATTTGAAAAGATCTGTGAACGATTGCCTTATCTCCTTCATTATCAGAATGTGTTAGAACTTAGCTACATATTTCAGATGACTCTACTGTTTCACTGCATAGTAAGTACATGGCAATATAGACTTAAAACACTAAGATTTAACTACTATACTGTGGGGAATGGTGGTAGTTTAAATTCCAGTGGTAACCAGAGGACATTCCAACAGATGCTTAGTGTCTGTAATTAGTGTGGGAAGCAGACTCTAAGCAAGA
Source organism: Platalea leucorodia (assembly GCF_965183815.1). Taxonomy (NCBI): domain Eukaryota; kingdom Metazoa; phylum Chordata; class Aves; order Pelecaniformes; family Threskiornithidae; genus Platalea; species Platalea leucorodia. The sequence goes on from NC_138824.1 coordinate 16,502,758, forward strand.
GTCTTTAAAGTTTAAATCTCACAAGGGAAATATAAAGACTTAATATGAGGGAGAAAAAAAGTATAAAAGGGAAGATCTTACTTGACAATTTTTTTGTTGTTAATTGTAATTCTGTCCTGGCTTCCAGTGTTCACAATGGGAATTTCGGTACCATAGTTTTACCTGAGGCAGATCTACATTTTTCAATCAAGCCTTGATTTCCTGTGGTATGATTGTATAGTGTGCTCTTGACAAAGAGGCATCTTGTGGTGCCTGCATATGTATATTACAATTCTTTTCATGTGCTTCAGGTCTCTTGTATAGCATACCTCAGAAAAGAAAGTGGCCATTGTTCTATCTGAATGTAGTCTTAAGAATACCAAAAAACACTTTCACAGATGCTTCTGATAGCAGCCTTAGCCGCATCATTAAATAGCTATTGTTGATTATGGTGAGTTTAGTACTGCCGTCCAACTCTACGAAATCTGAAAACCCTCCACATACCAGGGACGCCATACAGGACTCAAATTGTTTTCCTCTAATATTTTTTTTTATTCTTCAGGGCAAAAATCTGATACGGGAGGGGTTTTGGTTTCAGCTGCATTCCCCTCTTTAGTTGGCTGGTAAAGGCTTATTGACAGGTAGCAACTCAGTGTCATTCCTGATGTGTTCCACCTACCGGATTGCCTGGCTCTGCTAGGCTCCATGCCCTTGCCAGTGTACTTGCTATCTTCCTCCTGGGTATCATTTGAAATATTGAACTTTTTTTTTTTTTTTTTTAACAGAGTATTTGAGGTTATTTTTTGGGCCATGGTATGCAGTTCTGCAGTAGAAGATAGTTGCTTGGTCATTAAGTCTTGTTGTTCAGTCATCTATGGTTCAAGAGGACTTGACTTAATTAAATACCATTAGTTTAGCACTTTATAAGGCTGGAGAGATTATATTCATTTAATCTGCTCTGAAAAAACCTAGATTCTCTTCACCACTTTTTAACCTTCACTTTCAATTAGCTTGTCACAGATTTTGACCACATTGCAGAGCTTTCATTTATGAGGTCTATTGCAGCGGCCTCTATTTTTAATTCTTTTGTTTTAGCAGTATCATTTGAAAGACCTTACACATTACTTGAGCCCGGTGTGGAAGACAACACATTTTCATAACAAAAAAGTTTTGATCCATCTAAATATTTCAGTTTAAATAGATCTTAAAGAGCACCAAAAATATATAAAATAAATAAAAGGTTTGTACAAGAAGGGGATGAAGAGGAGAATGAAATTGTGCTGAGTCAAGATCCAGTATTTCACTTTCATTCTGCCTCCAAAGATCTTCGTCATTGCTGTGTGGCTTTGCTGCCCTTTCTGAAGTCTATCCGCAGAACCCTCCACCATCTGCCACTAACCTTCCTTCCCCAAGGGCCAGATTCTCAGCTGATGCAAACAAGTGCAACCCCAATGATTCCTTTACATGTGACCTGATTTTCATTCAGACTTTGCCTCAGGGTTACTTTGTCTACTGTCATCACTCCTGTTGTCAGACCTGACACAGGCTGAGTTTCTCCCAGAGGCTTGGCAAGGAGTGACCTTGGAATCCTTACAGAGTTTCATTAACTTCAAACCAGGTCACCCTGTAGGACCCGGTTGTAGTTCTGGGACTTAAGCTGAAAGCTCTTCAAGAAAAATATGTGATCTCTTTATGTTCTGAAACTCCATCTACAGGAACTTCAAGGTGAAATGGAGGTTGCAGTCACACAGCAGTGCTCATCGCTTGATTGTTTTACATTTCTGTAATGTTACCCTTTTTCATGGCTACCACTTCCAGAAAATATATATTATCCTTATCTTTAAGGAATGTTCAAGACAGCTGTTGCAGAATTTTAATTCAATCTTCAAATATATTCTTATCTTTCAAGCGATGTGTTTTCTCAGCAGAAATCAAACTTTTGATAACATTAGTTTATTGTAAACTAATGGACCCATGGTTACATCTATTTTTAGCAAAATTATAGGTTTTTCTGTGAAATTTGCATTAATGGATGCATCTACTAGTATCTGATTTTTTGACATTGTTTTGCAAATACTGCTCTCTATAAATAGCATCTTCAAATATCTGTAAAGAGGAACTAAAATCTTTAAAATTTCTAAAATTTTCTCTGTTTCCTCACTCTTTCATCCCCTTCCTTTACCTCCCTTTTCCTTCCCCACCCCATATAGTTTTAAATTCTCCAAAGTGTAGTGGGGAAAAAAAATCCCCTTCCATAGGTCTCCTATTTGTAGGTGTCTGGCTGAGATTATGAAGGTCTTCCCTTCCCCCTAGGGGGGGGGGAACTGACACAACAGATGGTTCTCTCTCTTTTTTGACTACTTATTTGGTGAGATCTGCATTTTCTTTTTGGAACTCCTTTCTGATGAGTTAGAAAAAAAAGCCTTAACTCTGCAGTATGTTTTACTTTCTGAAGTGGGTTTTCTGTGACAACCCCAGCTGTAGCACTCGTACCACTTTTCTCCTTACTCAGTTTTTAAAAGAGATGATAATTTTTTTGTGAAGTCAGCTTGGCAGCAATGCTTAATCACTTTTTCTTCATTTACTGGCCATTTCTCATTACCTGTCTCTTACTACAGTATGGTGAAGGCACACACAGCCTCCTTTTTTAGTCGACAGACAGAAGCACTAACAAAAATACATCAGTAGGCTGGAAAAATTCTAATACTAGCTTTCATTAACAAGCAGACGAGAGGCAAAGTAGTCACAGGAGTCATGAATACAGACAAAGCAAGCTGCACTATAAAAAACCTGGCAGTGCAGAGTCATCACCTATACTCCTCCAACCTCGTAAACTAACAGGCATTTGCTTAGCTCTGTTTGCAATAAGCCTGAGTATTTAGCAAGAACAGTCATTTTAATACCTTTTCCCCATGCTTCAATAACCATTAATATTGTATCTCTGTGCTACCAGATAACTCAAAATACAAATTTGATCCAGACTGGGGGCAGAGAAGGGCAGGAAGGGGGGCTTGCTGGCAGTTCTTCAAATGAGCACTGAAGCATACAGCACAGTGTTTAAACCCTTTTTATTCAGGCATGTAGGAAAACAGATAATACACTGAAACCTATTCCAGGAGAAAGCCTGAAACTTCAAAGTTAACACAGCAACATCTTTGGAGCAAAACTGACCATACAGAATGAGTTTAAATTGCGTTCTTACTTTGCATCATGGGATTTTCTTTTGATCTCATACCACAAGACCTAAAGACAGATTTATTCTATGATCAAACTGGAGCCTAAATCCATTGACTAGTGCAGAGTTTGCAGGGATGCTCCTCATTCTAAGTAAAGCCCTAATCTCTTGAGAATAACATAAAGAATTAATTTTCTGTATTTTTGTCAGGGAAGAAATCTTGCAAATTCTCCTAGAAAGATTGCCTTCTGGGTGTTCTGAGAGATCATTCCTCATGCAGAACATTTAGTATATTTTTGCCATCAGTATGCTTTGCCTTGGTTCCTTTGTGTTCAGCCACAACAGATACCTGGGGATCAACTAAATATGCAATAAACACCTTCATCTGGTTATATTTTTTCCATTTGATTTTGCTCAATGAGAAGACTATTGACAAGGCACCTGTTTTGCAGAGAAATTTTTGTAAAGTTTTGAAAGCAATCTGCTTTCCAGCAAAAGAATGGTAAACCTGTGAAAGAGTTACAGAAATGTTTTTGCTAAGGCATATTTTTCCTCTCCACTGTCAAAAAGAAAGGTTTCAAACACAACATTTTCTTAGATACATAGATTTTGGTGATGCTAGCCATAGAAAGGTTTCTGCTTTCCAAGGTAGACTCTCTGATCATTTCTGGAGAGATAGGGAGAGGTCAGAATGAAAATTTGAAACAAAAATAAATATTTTGACACCATTCTTTTTTTTCCAGAAAAACAGCATTTTTTTCCTCACTCTGACATTGAACAAATGCATTTTAAAATCTCAGAAATTGTCACAAAATTGAGCTGTCATCTTCCAGTAATTTCTTAATAGTAACTCAATTTACTAGGTAATGATGCAATTTAAGCTCAATACCACAAACTGAGACCAAAAGAAGATCATGCTGTTTCAAATTGTCATGGGAACATTCAGTAGTGTCTTCAGAGAAAGTCTAAGGGGCACATTACTTGTGAAAGGTCTGCAAGTGACAAACCAAGAGGAGTCTGTTAGGACTCAAAGATAATTTATTTGTAACCAGATTTCAGACTTCAAGGAAATGACTAAAAATTCTGTTCTAATTAGGAGGTTTTAACATCTTTGATTTTGTTAAAAAAAAATAATATTATTGCTGTCATAATCCAATATTTTAATGTGGAAAAGAAAAAAAATCCTGGATCAATTATAATAAAAAGGGAAAAATACCAAATCTTTTATTTTCTGCTAATTCATAAAATTTATAGTGCAAATTGGGAAAGTGGCTCAGAGAAACAGTAAGCTGATCCAGAGGTGTGCTCTTGAGCTCTTATTGCTGTGAAAGTTTTCCTGTCCTTCAGTTTGGTCTGTAATGTCTTTCAGTCACAAGAGATCGCCTTTCTTGCAGAGGTGATCTTCAGGGACTGCTTTTCAGCATGTTTTTGTTTTTCACCTAAGAGTAGCCAGACACTATGCATATTAACAGTAAAGGATCAGAGACAGGACACTACACAGTTTTTTACATTACTCTGTGTGTGAGGTGCAGAAATTGCATCTTACAAACTACCACAGAGTTTTTGGTAAAGTGAAAGTAGCTTGTTTCCTCAAGTATTAATTAATAAGGTTCCTGAGGTTTTCCATCAGAAAAATAGATAGCTGCATTTTTTTTTTTTTATTTTAATAACTGCTTTAATTGGTGAAACATTGCTGTATATCCCACCCACTACACTTTTCTTCTTTTATTGCCCTCTTTTGTTCAGCTTTTCTACTTCTACTGCCTTTCACTTTGAAAACCTTCTCTTCAGATTGTAAAGTAGTTTTTCTTACTTATCTGTTACCATACTTGCTTTAGATTGATTGCCTGTCTTTTCATTGACGGAAAGTTGCTACCTGGAACAACTACACATAAAAAGGGAACAGGGAATTTATCATTGAAACTTGGAATGCTTCCATCACATTCAAAACAGGGATTTCAGGCTCATTTGTTAAAAGATAATCACCTCACCACAGAGAGTACGCCTAATTTTTGTCTAGCTTGCTATCTATGCCTTTTTTTTTTTTTAATAATCAGAGGTCCCTGTATATGTTATATTATCTTGCAAATTCTTTTTGCTTTATTTACTTTGGCTTTTAAGTTTTCCTTTCAGGCACTAAGATGCACTACAGTGCAGAACAGTGCCTTGCATAAGTCGTGCAAATGTTTATTGACAGCAGCCAGTTCAGGACCACTTTTGTTCTCATCTTGATTTGGCAGCGCAGCTGTATTTTCATATAGTTATACTATTGTAAAATCCACTCAATATCTAATGTGATTTCTGATAATACCAAGGAACTGTGGAGACTGGAGGTAAACAAAACAGGTACAAACAAACAGGTATAAACAAAACAGTGTCTGAGATAGTGTTGTACAGGTACAAAGATGTGGCAGTCATCCAATAACTCAGAAATTGTCTTTCTTCAGCTTCAGACTGCGTGGTGCACAGAAATAAATCAAGTACTTCTCAGTCAGAACTAGACACAAATACCTGTAATCCTTTACTAAAATTACCATGCTACAAGCCTTCACCAAGTGCTTACATTTGCACTTCTGCAATGTCCTCTCTTAGAGAAAGTCAGCTTCAGTTCCTACTCTTAAGCGAGTTATTCTTGTCACATGAATGCTTAGGCTTTGCTAACTTTTGTACTGACTGTTGAAAGGCAATTGCAGGCAGTGCAAAACAAAATTCTGATTAACATAGTTGTTATGATTTGAGCCAAAAATGCCTTCTGGGAACTTTCCTCTTTCATTTTTGTTCACTTTTGGACAGTGTTCTTAGAAGAAACAATCACTATTTCCAGCGTGTGCAGATTATACCTATATTTAACACTTTTGTCAAACTGCTATATTGAGATCCCTACTCACTCTACTTGCTTATGTAAGACAAATTATTGGAAGTTAGCTGCAAGATAATAGGTCCTTTAAACAGATTAAAGCAATGCCATCCAATTTTACTAAATAAAAACTCTGTGAAGCAGTGTTCATTAACTAGCTCTAAATCTCTGCTGACTGAGTTTTCCATGCACAAACACATCTGTAATATGCTTTGTAAAAAATCTGAGATTCAAAAGAAACTGATGAAAATTTTAAAAAGCCCATTCTTTTGTAAGACGTTTTCCTAAGATAATTCCAGTTACCCTCCTTTGCAGAAATAGAAAGCCAAAATATTAACATCAGTCAGCAAGAAAGTTGTCAATCCAGTTCACCTGACAGTTTCTTAATTTTGGATGTGGTAAGAAGAGAATTTAGCAGAGTATCAAAGAACATTGATTTATTTCACAAGAATAGACCTGAAATACTACATAGAGATCTCAGTAGCAATATATTATTGGTGTCATGTAGAAACACTGGACTAACAGGTTATGTTTAATTAGACTGGGCCAGCAGTGTGCTTCCAAAGTGAATTTCCTGCTCTTCTCTGGGTTCTGGTTCATATCACAGATTAGTCTTGGAGAGCATGAACTGTATCTTCTTAGATGAAACTAAACTGAAAGAGGAGCTCCAGGAGGATGGCTAGTGCACTCTGTCAGCCAATGGTCACTCAGTCTATGGGACCAAAGTAGTGTTAGCCTAAAGTAAAGAAAAAAAAACAAACAAAAAAATACTCCAGAACCTCACCACCAATTGTTTTCCTTACAGATGATGCACTCCAACCGGTCTGTCACTGCTTGCTCACACAGGCACAGCCATAAAGGAGCTCCTGGAGTAGCAAGTCCAGTCCCTTTCATGGGATCCTTAAGGCACTTAGTACCTTGCTTCATATCTACATGGGGTACATTTTAATACATGCCTTAATATTGCACAAACATTTTCCTTCATCATGCATGATGCCACAATTAAATTCATTAAAAAATTAATAACAATGAAAAACAATCTTGAGCATGAATTAAAAAAAAAAAGTTTGACTACTCAAGGTGGTCATAAAGCTATAAGATTTCTGCATACCCTGTGCATTACTCAGGTGAACACTATGTTTGTGCACAGCCAAAAGTGGATTTTGTGCTATAAAATGGGTAGTTTTGTTAAGGGACATTTTTGCAGTAGTCTCATTTTGATTGTTTACAAACATGCCAATTTATTTTAGACAAATTATTGTCAATTTTTTAGGCTTGACCTGGTAAAATTTAGTAGTTATAGTAAGAAATAAATGCAAAAAATAAAAAGGAAAGATGTATATAACTGTATATACACTTGCCCACTGATGGCCCACAGCTGAAACATGTTGCTCCCCTCAGAAATAATGAAGAAAATCACCCTCAGTATTTTATACCCCAGTCAGCTTTTATTTTCAACTTTTGAACTCCTTTTTAATTTCTACCTCTGAGGAAAAACCTGCCTGGTAGCAATGTAAGGTAAAATGGGAATGACAACTTGAAACAAGAGAGGATTGCCACTTTTCATCAGAAGTCTGCTAAGTTCCCAGCTAGAAAATGTTAACAGCTAGAGAATTATCCTTGGAGAGGTGTTTTGGTTTCCTTCACCCTGAACACACGTGCAAGATTTGTATTAGGATACATTTATTGAGTCTGATTTTTTAATGTGTTTCATTTGTTTAAGTTTAAGTGATATCCATGGACTCAGTGTACATCTTAAGAAATCTCATTTGTCTTAGGTATCTTCTGAGTCTTTTTTTTATGTGAGCTGCTCCTACCCCAGTCATTTTTACAAAGGGGGAAAGTTTCTAGATGAAACCTCAAGTGAACTGTTCCCATTACGATTCAGTAAATGCCTTCCCAGATTTTTTCCACATGGAAGAAACCTCATTCCCTCCTTTGGAACCTATTGCATAGTCTGTTTGCAAAAGTTTTTTCCTCACCTACCATTCAAGAGCTTATTCTGCAGGTATAGGTTTTAAGCCCAGTAACTCTTCATTAATATTAATGAGAGATACATGGATAATTTTCCTGGACAGCTACTTCAGAAAGAATTTTCATGTTTTCAAAGGCACGTAGAGAAAACATTGTGGCTTTAACCTGCCAAGAGGAAAATGCTGTAGGCATGCGTGACACAGCGAGAGAAAAAACAAACAAACAAACAAGCAAACACAAAACCAAACCAAAACACCAAAAAAACACCCAAAAAAATGAGATGGTAGGCAGTGTTTTGTCAGGAGGCAGATATAGTTAGGTTCCTTGGAGGGCCACATGCCTGAGTAATTGTCTTAGTAAGGGGAATATTCTCGCTCACACATTCAGCATTTTCAGATTTCAAGATGACCTGCCTAACATGAAGTTTTGGGCCTATGAAATCAGACACAAACTGCTATGTTTTGAGGTTGTGCAAAGAAATACCGTTTCTTGATTATTTGCACTTCTTGCAAAACTGACACCTTCATGTGATTCATGACTCAAAAGAACCTGTTGTCCTCTTTGATAAAAATTAAAACATTGTTCCACCAGATAAATTCTGATCATATTAACCATATGCAACATGAACTTGCCCCACATCATTGTTCTTAATCTCAGCAAAAGTAAAACCCAAAATATAGAGCCTACTGTTGCATCACAGAAGATGAGAAATCTAGTAAATACTACAGAGGACTGCATGTAGTATACGGTTTGAGGAAGCACATACAAAAAAATAAAGCTTGATTTTTCCTCTTAGTTTCATTTGAATAATCAAGCTCTAAATTGGAGCACTTAAATGGAAGTCAAGGAACTTGGAGTGTGATGGAGGAAGCAATAATCAGTTTGAAAAGATGTTGAATCTCTGATGAGCGTTGAGTATGTCAGATTAAGTTATGTCCTAGAAAGGGAGGTTCCCTGAACAACTGCTAGTCACTTTAAATTATTCTGCATTTCAAACAGGAAATCATCCAATTAGACTAACAGCTGCAGAGATTGGAATAAGCCTTGCATATTAGAAAATTAAAGAAAATGCAGCTGAGTACTATGTAAAGCAGCTAAGGTAAGTCATTTTCCCTCTACTTTTCTCCAATAAAACTTAATTTCAAGGACTTTTAGGATAAGGCAATGACTGCAAATTTGCTACATGTGATTAAAACAGGAAAAATCATTTACCATGCATTGTGCTCGATAATTTCAGTTGACACTTCATATGGATGTTCTGTTTGTCCTAAACTATCCATTGTTTCTTTCAAGGTGGGTGGAGACTTCTGTATTTCTGCTTTTCCCAGGCCAGTTTCAATACCATTACAATTATTTCAAAAGGTTTTAATGAAGATGAGCAACACTTTTATATTGGAATATCTCTCTAGTTAAGAGTCATCTACATTTGAAACTTTCTTCTAGAAGACTGAGATTGTAAACTACAAACCATATGTGAAAAAGGAAAAGATAGTTGAGGTCAGGAAAAACAGTAACTCAGAAGAAGGTGGAAATAAAATTTTATATAATTAAAAAAAACAGCCTCAATAACAAACAGAATTCTGGTGCCAGAGAAAATAGGATGATAAAATAAAATAATATTGAAAAAATAACATACTATTTATACAGTGTCCTATTAAAACACCTTGTACATTCTACTGTATCTGAGAAAAGAAATAAAACCAATATACTTTTACCTAGACACCCTCCACATTGTTTCAGGATCAGATGATGTAAACCAGCCTGTATGTCAAAATTATGTTTACCATTTAATAACTGGACTAATATTAGACATCAGTCTCTAAGAAGACAAAATGGCTGGAGTGATGAAGTGTCAACCACAAATGAAATTATAAAGTTATTTCTATTTTATTTTTGTGATGAAATGTGTTTTAAGCCAAGAAAAATATTCACACACTGAAGCTGTATATTTCCATAATGATTCTCTTAAACAATGACAGTGCACATCCCATAACTGGCCTTCCACAGACATGCTTAATTTCTGAAGAGGTTGTTCCTTAAAGAACCTGAGGTTAGATAAGGACTTTGATTTTTTTAGCTCACCATGCACAAAATGTCAGGGCACATTCTCATGCTACATACACAATTCCTCCTACAGGCTTTGCTCCTAAGTGTTTTGCCTGGTGTCTCTGTCCCTTTAATACACACACAATGTCTTGTAACTTACCACAAGAGTTCACTGAAATCAAAACTGAATCAGTCTCTAGCAGGCAGAGATACAGCCTTTAAGTGCTGTAATTCCTCTCAGCTTACTTTAAAATGCTTCATTCCCCTGATGCCTTTTAAATGAGCCTCAAACCATAATTACGAAAAAGTCTAATAATTTTCCTTAATATGTAATTTCAAATTGCTTTCTTTAGAAGATCTTTAACTAGTGTTCAAGCTTTGAAAGTCTTAATAGGATCAAAGACAAATTCATCAGGAAGGATATATAGAGGAAAGTGACTAGTTTATTGTACCAGTATATATTCATCTCACATGAAGATTTAGCCAGCTCTGGAAAGATTAGATCTGAATTGCCACTGAAAGGATTTTATTTTAGTTAAAATGTACAATTTCAGTAAGAAAGTGGAATTAAAGAAAATCCAGGAGACACACTCTTGCTTGCTGATAGACGAAGGATTCAAAGACTAAGCTGCCCCTGAGGAGTGAATTTTCCTAGCCCTACAGATTTAATCAGTCAAAAAAAAAATCTCTAAGCCAGAAATGTGTGCAAAAAGTATCATTTAACTTTAAAAATTGATCAAAGAGTGTGTTTAAATGGTTGATGGAATCAAAGGTTGAAATATGTTCACATGAAAGGTTCAAACAGAAAACCTGTTGCTTTTAGGTTACACAGAAGATGCTTGTCCTTGGGAAAATTAAAATTTGCATTAAAATGTTAGGTTTAATATTCATCAATGTAGTAGAGTAATTATCTAATGTATTGGGACCAAAGAGTAGCATAGCACTGCATTAACTCTGACTGACAAATGCATGGAAATCACTTTGACTGCTGCTGAAATGCAAAAGTATATGGGAAAAAAAATAATGTCTTTAACACTACAAAACACTGAGTAATTATTGTGGTCATGTGGTCCAGTCCAAAACACTGAAAAGACACATTGGCACACAGCTGTCAAAGTGCAACTGATCAGTACGCACAGCACTGAACAGGCATTCGAAGTCTTTTCAGCTTGTGCAGTAAGTCCAGTGCTTGGCCTTGACACTGACATACAAAACAGGCAGAGTCCAGAGCTGTCCAGCTGCCTGCAACAGAACTGCTGTCAACCAGAAATTAAAATAATGGGTTTCCAGTCACACCCATGAAGCTGGATTTAGCCAGGAGGCATGTAAACACCAGACTGTACTTACCTACTACCTTGTTTTATAGCTGTGGCTGGTGTATCCTGCCAAGCGAAAATCCAGAGGAGGAGTTGTGGAACATTTTTCACCTCCTGTCAAGGACTGTTTCTTGTATTGTGTAATAAGGGTCACTTAATTTAACTGTAGTACATTTAATGTATGAGAGCTGGTGTAATCATGATACAAGGCCCGTTGAAAATCAGCTGCAAATTCTCTTTTTTTTTTTGAAGCTCCTCATGCTTGGATTTGAGGGGACTGGTTACCTGAAGGAGTACTTTTTCTTGTGATCACTAAATACTGATTTGATCCAGCAATGATAGTTTGTATGCTCAGTGTATCCTGGTGTGGTGGCTTTTTGTTGTATACCGAGAGATTTTAAACTGTTTCATAGACTGTTTCATCTAAGCAACTGTTTTTAAACTGTTTCTTCTAAGCAAATGAAGAGTAACTGCAATCATCTAATCTAATCCCACACATACCAGGAGCCAAGACTTCCACAGATGAGCTCCCGACTCCTGTTTAGTCATAGCATTTGAAAATAGTATGCATTTTAGAAATGTGTCCAGCCCATCTCCAAAATTGTTCACTATAGTGATTGTTGTGTTTCTTCAAAAATTGAACAGCTGGCTGGTATGAACTTTACCCTTGAAAAAATAAGATGTTAATGTAATGAATGTTACTCCTCACATAGTTTTGAGAAATAGGTCTTGCCAAACTAACTTCACTTTACTTTTATGAGAATATGAGTTTATCTGACAGGTGCACAAGTGCTAATGCAATAGATTTCTGTAATGCATGGCTTCATGCCACACACCTTAGGGTTAAGAAACTTGAGTGACACGAAATTGGTGTGGTGCATACCAGATGGATTAAACACTGATTAAACAGTAGATTTCAAAAAAGGATTATGAATAATAAAACTTGACCAATTAAGTGAACTTCTGTGGATATCCTATGTGGAAAAAAATATTTGGACAATAATTTGAAGTTTATGTCAGCTCTTGTTGAAAAAGCAAAATCATTGTCAATTAAAAAAAAGTCCTTTTTGCCATTTACAGATAGCATCAAATTGGAGTGTTTAGCTATGAAGAAGTCAGACAGATGTGGAAAAATCTAGAATTTTTAATAAAACTTATTTACTTGATGTGCATATATACATATATATTAATTTACAAGTTTCAATATGGCCAAATGTTGGAATATATCTCATAGCTGCAGACAGAAAACTTTCATAGGAAAGCATTGACGCTGGAAAAGACTTACAAATACTAGTGGATGATCTTCTGAATATGAGCATCCACTCTGGTGCCACAGTCTAAAGGGTTACTGTGATCCCTGCATGTATTAATTCTATTATTACTGGTGGCCAAGGGAATTATATTTCTCATATTGAAGAGCTTGGTGGAAAACTGGAGGATTCAGAGGAGTGCAACAAGGCTTATAAAAGGGTTGAACAAAGCCTTAGAATGAAAAACCTGAGGAGCTCAACCAATTAGTTCAACAAGAACACAAATGGGTAATTAGATCACAATCTATAGGGAAGAGACACTAATAGTGGACTTCAGTCTAGCAGAATGTGTTGGGGGAAACATAGTGACAAAGGATGAGGAAAAAGCTGAGGTACTTAATGCCTTCTTTGCCTCAGTCTTTAATAGTCAGTCCAGTTGTTCATCGGATGCCCACCCCCTGTACTGGAATACAGGGGCAGGGAGCAGAATGAAGCCCTCATAATCCAAGGGCAAATGGTTAGCAACCTGCTACACCACATAGACACACACAAGTCTCTGGGGCCAGATGGGATCCACCCAAGGGCACTGAGGGAGCTGGTGGAAGTGCTCACCAAGCCACTTTCCATCATTTATTCTTCATTTAGCGGTCTTGGCTAACCGCGGAGGTTCCAGTCGACTGGAGGTTAGCAAATGTGATGCCCATCTACAAGAAGGGCTGGAAGAAGGATCCAAAGAACTACAGGCCTGTCAGCCTGATCTCGGTGCCGGGGAAGGTTATGGAGCAGAACATCCCAAGTGCCATCACACAGCACATACAGGACAACGAGGTGATCAGGCCCAGCCAGCATGGGTTTATGAAAGGCAGGTCCTGCTTGACTAACCTGGTCTCCTTCTATGACAAGGTGACCCACTTAGGGGATGAGGGAAAGGCTGTGGATGTTGTCTACCTAGACTTTAGGAAAGCCTTTGACATCATTTCCCACAGCATTCTCTTGCAGAAACTGGCTGCTCATGGCTTGGATGGGTGTATGCTTTGCTGGGTAAAAAACTGGCTGGATGGCCGGGCCCAAAGAGTTGTGGTGAATGGAGTTAAATCCAGTTGGCGGCCGGTCACATGTGGTGTTCCCCAGGGCTCAGTATTGGGGCCAGTTCTGTTTAATATCTTTATCAATGATCTGGACGAGGGGATCGAGTGCACCCTCGGCAAGTTTGCAGATGACACCAAGTTGGGTGGAAGTGTTGATCTGCTGGAGGGTAGGAAGTCCCTACAGAGGGATCTGGATAGGCTGGATCGATGGGCCGAGGCCAACTGCATGACGTTCAACAAGGCTAAGTGTTGGGTCCTGCACTTGGCTCACAACAATCCCATGCAATGCTACAGGCTTGGGGAAGAGTGGCTGGAGAGCTGCCCAGAGGAAAAAGATCTGGGGGTGTTGGTCGACAGCCGCCTGAACATGAGCCAGCAGTGTGCCCAGATGGTCAAGAAGGCCAATGGCATCCTGGCTTGTATCAGAATTAGTGTGGCCAGCAGGACCAGGGAAGTGATCATCCCGCTGTACTCAGCACTGGTGAGGCCGCACCTGAAACATGGTGTTCAGTTTTGGGCCCCTCACTCCAAGAAGGACATCGAGGTGCTGGAGCGTGTCCAGAGGAGGGCAACAAAGCTGGTGAAGCATCTAGAGCACAAGTCTTATGAGGAGCAGTTGAGGGAGCTGGGGTTGTTTAGGCTGGAGAAGAGGAGGCTGAGGGGAGACCTTATCACTCTCTGCAACTACCTGAAAGGAGGTTGTAGCGAGGTTGGGGTCGGTCTCTTCCCCCAAGTAACAAGTGATAGGATGAGAGGAAATGGCCTTCAAGTTGCACCAGGGGAGGTTTAGACTGGATATTAGGAAAAACTTCTTCACTGAAAGGGTAGTCAGGCACTGGAACAGGCTGCCCAGGGAAGTGGTTGAGTCCCCATCCCTGGAGGTATTTAAAAGATGGGAAGATGTGGTGCTTGAGGACATGGTTTAGTGGTGGACTTGGCAGTGCTGGGTTAATAGTTGGACTTGATGATCTTAAAGGTCTTTTCCAACCTAAATGATTCTATGATTCTATGATTCTAAACACTAAGTGTGAAGCTGAAGACGGAAAAATTTAGACTGAAGTTCAAGGAGATTACTAAAGTGAACAATTCAGTATTTAGATTGGAATATATGTACAGATGTTCATTCTCTGAAAATCATCGTAAAGAATCCACAGGGCTTTAGGCAACTGTGTATTTTAAGGAAGTGGTAAGTGTTCTTAAGTAGTTGCCAATAATTATACACATTTTTCTCTTTAGTTTCTATTTACCAGCTGACTAAGCCCATAATTATCTGTATGCTTGTGAAACTAGATCCTGGTATGCACTAGAGAATGTGTGTTATCGGTTTCCACACAAGCGTAATCAAATCATGATCACTTAGAGTAATTGCCATTAATTTTTAGGCTTGAATTAGTTCTTCAGTACCTCTAAAAAAAGAGAGGACTAACCTAGAATATATTCACTTGGAATGTTATATTTTTAAGGTTAGAAAACTATTTACTAATAATTCATAGAAATTATTTTGCTGTTAATATTGAAAGAAAAAAGAACTTCAGTATGTTTCTGTTTGAAATCCCTATGTTTTTACCTTAGGATTTTGGGGGTTTTTTTTGTGTTTTGTTTTGTTTGTTTGTTTGTTTGTTTTTGTTTGTTTGTTTGTTTTAAGTCATATTTTTTAGACATGCTTGACCATTTGTCTCATTCTCTCTGTTCTGCTTTGTCTTTCTTCAGCTGACATCAGAGAGTACCTCATCTTCTCTTTTATTGGTTAAAAGACAGCAAGATCATTTGCTTCTAACTTGTCCTGGATTCAGAAAAAAGATAACAATGCATTGACCCCCTTTTCCCCTCTTGTACATTTGACACTTATTAAATGGATTTAAACCTAGTCCTTTTAACATTCTAACTAAGGAAATCTTCCCATCAGGTTTCAAAAATATCAGCTAAATTTTTGCACATACATCAGCAATTCTAGCTTATTATCAATGATTCTGACATTGGTGTATAAGCAAATAAGAATTTTTTCTCCAAGGCCTTATTGTTGAAGATATCATTTTACTGACATCTTAATTTTCTGCAAAATTAATAATCTTTATCTGCTCCCTTTTTCTGTGTGTGAACATGTTTTTAATAAAAAACTATATGAGAAAATTACTTTAGTAAGATGGAACCAATGTAATTTATTATTTACATTGATATTTGTCTATTTTATTTATTATTTTCCTATCTTAAATTATCAGCATTTTGGAGAGATGAAAGCTTTTAAGTGTATTACACATTTAACTGTATTACAGTATTTCTTGGTGAGATAATATTTACATATTTACATTGTTTTCTTTTACTTCAGATATATTCAGAGAAAATTATGGTCATTATTAAACTTTTTTTGTTTGTGTCTTAAATAATTTGGAAAGAAGAAATCATTTAATTTAATGTGAAGTTATTATTTATAATCGGTTCTCACATTTTTAATCAAAACTGACACATCTTGAAATTAAATGCTAAAATGAAAAGTGGAAAAATGCTGTTTTAAAAAACCAAAACAAAAATGTGAGCTTTTCAAAACAATCTCTATTAAAAAGTCATTTCAAGTAATAGTGAAATTTCAGTGACCTCAACACTGCACTTTTTAGTGAATTAACTATTCATTTTGTTATTCATCTTTGTTCTTGAACCTATCTGGATAGATTGCTCATTCCTCTTCCATGGAAAAGTAATGACTTACTCATTTTTCTTGGCTGATGTTGCAATACATCTTTCCCTAAAAAGATTGTGGGACTGGCAGGAACAAAAAAGGGAAAGATTAACTGTCTTGAAGCTATACATTAATGCTTGGGATGCATGAGAAGAAAAATTAATGTTTCCCTCTTTCGTGTGGGTCTTAAAGTGGTTAGTATTAGACAAGGTTGCTCATAACAGTAATAACTTTTTTTTTCCCTGATATAAATTATTTCTGTTTTGAAGGGGAACGCACAAGGCACAGAACCTTGCTGTTTGACAAGACATGATCTTGCACAGAGTTTATTTTCACTGGTCAACTCAAAGAAACTGATGAAACTAGGAAACTATCCTGCAGAATTGTCTTTCCTTTTTTTTCCTCAACTTAGCAGTCACTTGTGTTCTTTTCCACACTGAACAATAATGTGAATTTAGTGGGTTTGTTTCTCAGAAAATATTGTATTCATGGTATTTTCTGTCCAGACATAGTCTGAAGACCATCATCAGTTCCCTATCACTTGGTCACTTGCATAATCGCAATTCTTAAAGAAATTATTACTTTCTGGATAGCAAAAAGGTGACCAAGTATATGCACACAACTGTTATAAGGAATTTTGCATGTTTATTCAATAATATGAAAGAGGAGCCTTTATTGGGGAGCAGCAAGGGCTGATTGCTCTGTAAGGATGGGCAAGCCGGGAGCCGAAGGTGGTAACTGCGCTGGCAGAGCAGGGCCCTCTCCAAGTAGGACACAATGCCACAGTGCTTGAGCAGCAAAGAGCAAAGTAGGTTAGCACCAGTGACCAGAGTCAGGCATGGTCCAGCCTGCCAGGTGCATCTGTAGTGACAAGGCAGGCCTGAGGGCAAGGCAGAAATTCAAGTCAGCGGGACAGGATCAGGGCTGAAATCAGGCTGAAGCACTCATGGCTCACAAAAGTTTTGATGCTTTAGACAAAGCATCTCAGCTCCACCTCCAGATTACCCATCCTGGCAAACGCTGCCCTTAAATCATAGAAATGCTGCATGTGTAAAAAACAATTTATTCACTGGAAATTAGGTCCTTGCTGGCACTATGAGGTACTTTTAGACTGATACACCTGGAAGACACAAGAGACTACAACTATAGATCTGTGAAACTTGAATGGTGCTAATTTTGGAGAAGTCCCATAGACTAATATGAAGGAACAGTTCTTTAACAGTCTAACATACATGACGGAATAGTCAATTAGTAGAAGAAAGCAGGGAAACTGGTCATAGAAAAAGGAAGCATTGCACAGAATGAAAGCATGATAAAAGGCAAAAATAAATAACTGCAGAGACAAAAATCAGTAAGAATTATTTTTAGTCTCATGCTCCTAATATTGTAATTAACATTAAAATGTTAATTAACATTAAAATGAATAATGATGGTGAAAATCTAGTACTATGTATATTTTAAGATCATATTCTCTATCAGAAATCCCAATACAAAATTTCTGCTGCAATACAGAATAATGTGGAAGAGATTTCAATTTATTTTTCTAACCAAGAATTAAAATATTTTTCTGAAATTGCAAAAATATAACATTATGTCACATATTTTTTTCTGCAAAACACAGTGATGCAAAACATAATTGTCCTGGTTTCAGCTGGGATAGAGTTAATTTTCTTCTTAGTAGCTGGTAGAGTGCTGTGTTTTGGATTTAGGATGAGAATAATGTTGATAAGACACTGATGTTTTGGTTCTTGCTGAGTAGAGTTTACACTAGTCAAGGACTTTTTAGCTTCTTGTGCTCTGCCAGGTGCATAAGAAGCTGGGAGGGAGCATAGCTAGGACAGCTGACCCAGACTGGCCAAAGGGCTATTCCATACCATATGACATCATGCTCAGTATATAAACTGGGGGAAGAAGAAGGAAGGGGGGGACATTGGGTGTGATGGCGTTTGTCTTCCCAAGTAACCGTTACGCGTGATGGAGCCCTGCTTTCCTGGAGATGGCTGAACACCTGCCTGCCGCTGGGAAGTAGTGAATGAATTCCTTGCTTTGCTTTGCTTGTGCGTGTGGCTTTTGCTTTACCTATTAAACTGTCTTTATCTCAACCCATGAGTTTTCTCACTTTTACTCTTCCGATTCTCTCCCCCATCCCACCGGGGGGGAGTGAGCGAGCGGCTGTGTGGTGCTTAGTTGCTGGCTGGGGTTAAACCACGACAATAATATATTCAAAAAATTGTTTTTTGGGATTATCCCTATGAAATGCTTGAAATTGTTTACTTCTTAGCTGTCCTCATATCATGTAAATGTAAGAAGTTGCCTAGTTTCTCTTGCTTGGACACCTTGGTTTTGCACTGCCTATCTTAGCTATCAACCTTTTCATAGAATCATGGAATGGTTTTCCAGGATGATAACACCAAAAGAATGACAGTTCCAAGGAAAATGAGACTGTTACAGGTAAGCTCTTAAATCTAAGGGTACTTTCCACAAGTTATAGATACTATATTCCAAGCACAGTGCCGCAGTGACTGTCATGAATTAAAGGGACTGTTTCATTAGAGTAGTTTTATAATATTATAGATGAGTTTCAGATGGGATTAATAAAATACATGAGATAAAGACACATAAAAATGGTGTCTACATATATCTGTCCATCCATGAGCTATATGACTAGTCTGCCATTATAACTAGTGGAGATCTGATCATTAAAATCAATGAAGACTACAGAAAGGATATTCGTATCATCCTAAAGTGGACATCTAGGGGTCTCAATTCAGCCACCCACACATAGTTACCTAGTACTATATGTGGTTCTTCTGGGCATCTAAGACATCTAGATGAAGCTAACATATATGGCCTCAACCTAGAGAGGCATACTCTCCTGGAGTGGTAGCTGGACATCAGATACCCAGAGTGTACCCAGAGTGTACCCAGAAGCCCTAGATGCCTATGCATGACAAGTGAATTACTCTCCTCATACCTGGTTTGACAAACCTTTCTGTAGGTTTCACTGAGTTCATAGACCTCCAGCAACTATAATGGCAGCAGAGATGCCTTCTTTCTGTTGCAGTGGGTTGACCTTGGCTGGCTGCCAGGTGCCCATCAAGCAGCTCTATCACTGCCCCTTCTCAACAGAACAGGGAGAGAAAAATACAAACAAAAGCTCGTAGGTTCAGATAAGGACAGAGTGATCACTCAGCAATTACCGTCATGGACGAAACAGACTTGAATTAGGAAAATTAATTTAATTTATTGCCAGTTAATCAGAGTAGGATAATGAGAAAAAAGAACAAATTTGGAAACACCTTTCCCCCACCCTCCCTTCTTCCCAGGCTCAACTTCACTCCTGACTCTTCCTCTTACCCCAAGCAATGCAGACAGATGGGAAATGGGGACCACAGTCAGTTCATAAAGCTTTGTCTCTGCTGTTCCTTCCTCCTCACACTCTTCCCCTGCTCCAGTGTGGTATCCCTCCCATGGGAGACAGTCATTCATGAACTTCTCCAATGTGGGTCCTTCCCATGGGCTGCAGTTCTTCACGAACTGCTCCAGCATAGGTCCTTTCCACAGGGTGCAGTCCTTCAGGAACGGACTTCTCCAGTGTGGGTCCCCCACGGAGTCAGAGGACCTGCCAGAAAACCTGCTCCTGCATGGGCTCCTCTCCAGGGTCCAAAGGTCCTGCCAGGAGCCTGCTCCAGCATGGGCTCTCCATGGGGTCACAGCTTTCTTCAGCACACATCCACCTGCTCCAGCATGGGGTCCTCCATGGGCTGCAGGTGGACAACATGTTTCACCATGGTCATCACCATCAACTGCAGGGGAATCTCTGCTCCAGTGCAAGGAGCACCTCCCCCTCCTCCTTCACTGACCTTGGTGTCTGCAGGGCTGTTTCTTTCACATATTCTCACTCCTCTCTCCCAGCTGCTGATGAGCAGCATTTTTTACCCTTTCTTAAATATGTTATGACAGAGATGCTACCACCATCACTGATTGGCTGAGCTTTGGTTAGCTGTGAGTCTGTCTTGGAGCCAGCGGACACTGGCTGTCTCACATGGGGGCAACTTCTGGTGTCTTCTCACAGAAGCCACCCTTGCAGCCCTCCTGCTACCAAAACCTTGCCACGTAAAGCAAATACTTCTATGCAGACACTTACAGGTGGATATCTAAATTTAGCTATTCTAATTTCCAACTGAATATTGTGAGTGTACGGTCAAGGACCTAGTATGTAATACAAGCTTGTCTAAAGGATTTCTCAAATGTTATTGAAGGTAAAGTATAAAATTTCATCTACAAGACAAAAAGAAACTCACTTCATATCTCACAATAAGATCTTAGTAAAAGACGAAATTTCCACAGGTCTATGGCTGTGAGAAGGGTTAACACCCAACAGACAGAAGCAAATCAAGAATATGGGAAGAATCACAGCTAGGGTAAGTCAATGCCTGTCTACACCGTCTGATCATCTGGACCAGAGTCATTGACGTACAGCTCATGAGGAGTTCTGAGAGCACATGGATGTGTAAAAAAAGCTTTCACACTAGCTAATTCTTTATTAGCTTACTCTTTCGGAGGGCTTCATTTTATTACCAATAAACAAGTTGTTTGCCTTGTGAAAGCACACTTCAACTGACCCAGTATGTATGCAGATAAATTTGCAAATATAGCTTAATGGTACTTGGGCAATACTGAATGTAAATGATTCTTTACATAATTACAGCATCCATGATTTTACTCCCTCATGGTTGAAGAAAACTTTTGGGATTTTCTTAAAAACACATAATTCATTTTCTTTTGGCACTGAAAAGCTGGGTAGTAAAGTAGCATATTGTCTGTACTGTAGACGTTATGCAGTCAAAGGTATGGGGGAAAAAACATGTTTCACTTGATGAAAACTAACTGTCATTTTCTACTTTGGGTTAAGACAGTGGGAGACTTGTAAATTAAAAAGTGGTCAAACTGTCCCTGACAGAATCACATGATTGAAAAACCTTTGCTTTGCTCATTTTCCAAGTCTTCTAAAAAACTAATGTTTTTTTTTTTTTTTTTAACAGGAAAAAAGGAACTGTTTAAAAAAACTGAAGCTGAAATATTCAATTAATTGAAAATGAACTAAGATTTTTCACAGTTCTGTCACTCTTGCTTTTTACACTCCTTTGCTCTTTCTTCTTTAGGTTATGTTTTGCATATTAAAATTATGTCAACATACTGCAGTTTAACAGTACAATTTATACTATTAACATTCAAGGTCTCTTCAAATCTGGAAACTTTTGTACTCAACTGAATTTGCTCCAAAGAGTTTAAAAGCTACAAGGAAAAGTTGTTATTTGCCTTTCACAGAGATGGGATACATTATTTCAGAGATTAAGATCCAGAGAGAATGCTTTGGCTCAGTAAATAGGATGAGGGTAAAGCGTAGGACCTTAAATCCAAGAGAACAATTCATAAAATTTCTCTGCTTTGAATAAAGCTATGTGGCAATGATGTCTACACTCTGTCCAGCTTCCTGCTCTGGAGCTTATGGTGTCTCCTCACTATGTTCTTCCTGTTATCAACCAATAAACAGTAGAAATATATAGCAGGAAAATTACAAATGCATAGTGGGAAAATTAAAAAAAAAAAGCAGTATTGAGAGAATGATTGAGAAACTGTATCTGCCACCTCACAGACCAACAGCACAACTACTGGGCTATAGAAGCTTCCTCCTAATTCCTCTTTTTCAGACTCTGATTATGTGCTCATGTCCTCACAGTAGCACAGCTACCACAGAGTGAATGATGCCATCCCATATGGTGCTCTATGGCCTGGTGTTACGATACTCTGTTGGTGCTTAGGAGGCACTGTTAGGAATTGAACTTAAAATCAAAGTATTCCAGCATTACTTATTTTAAAAGATTATGTATTGACAGTTCCGTCCTTAGAAGAGCTTTACAAACATGGGATCATGGCTAGACAGAGACATCTGAGGTTCGCCTTAGGGCAGGATTCTTGAAAAACAAAATAACCTCTCCACTGATTTTGTGTGTCTTGGGAAGCATATTTAAGTTGAAAGAATATAGACTTGCATACATTTACTCAGTGTTGCAATTACATTACACCAGGGAGCCACTTGATTTTACTAGATATTTCCCAAAATCTATGGGGTGCTGTGCAAAAATTACACTTAAAATACTAGGTTCAATCATAAAATGAGAAAAAAAAAGTGATTATATTTCCCCAAAGACTATAAATCTATTCTTATAGCACACATTGTGAGAATCGACATTAACAAGGAATTCAGAGAATAATCTTTTCTAGTAAGACCAGTTTCAATATCTTTTTCTTCTCCCATAGTAATTTTCTACTGTTTGTTTACATTGTTCTTTTGAATTTTATTTGCATTTTTTATATTTCTTTCTTAGTCCTTGAATAGTAATTTTCTATGGTTTGGTACATTCACAGCGTAATATTTCTTTAACATTATTCACATAATAGCTTACATAATAAATATATAAATAAAGACATGCAAAAATCAAAAGGTGTTTCATTCTGTTGGTCTTGGAAAGCCAGGACGTAGCTGTTTTTAGAAAAGTTTGTAGTTAGATTATCAGATAAGTTTTATATAAATATAGAAAATCTCTAGAGTTTTTGGATGGCTTAATAAGCTTCACTTTTCTTAACTTTCACATGCACAAAATTTTAACCTGTGAGATAGATTACAGAGGTTTTGTGGTAAATGTTATAGGGTGGTCATTTATAGTAACTAATAGTAGATGAACCTATCAAAACGAGCATTATTCAACAGACAATATTGTTGCTGCAAGCTGCGGTTCTGATTGCCGTAATCTTTTCTTAAATTTTCAATAAAAGCAAAAATGGCCAAATAATTCAGAATTGCTGAACTTTTTGGAACTTAGATGGGGTTCGATGTCACCACAAAAACAAAAGGTGAAATATACAGTCTTGCCAGCAGAATGATAAGCAATTGTTTTCACTTTGATGCTTTTGCTCAGGGACACCACCACTTGTCTACAACACCCACGTGAGGGAATCTGAATCCAAAGAACCCAAGTTGATGGGCTATGAGCTGCTCTAGGATAAGTCAATTTCCATCTTTCCTGCTGATACTGCTTCCTCTTTTACATTTCCATTGATCTAACAAAGGAAAGAATGGGTGTAACCAAGGTGGTGTGGCATTCTCCTGAAAGGTCAGTCATCTGCATCTAAAACATAGCCAGTTGAAAGTTAATTTGGTGACAACACTGATAACATCAATTCTATTTGAAGCATCAATACCATCCAACTGAAGGCCAATTGAATATTGAAGGCCAATAGCATCCTGGCTTTTATCAGGAATAGTGTGGCCAGCAGGACCAGGGAAGTGATCATCCCGCTGTACTCAGCACTGGTGAGGCCGCACCTTGAGTACTATGTTCAGTTTTGGGCCCCTCACTACAAGAAGGATATCGAGGTGCTGGAGCATGTTCAGAGAAGGGCAACAAAGCTGGTGAAGCATCTAGAGCACAAGTCTTATGAGGAGCGGCTGAGGGAACTGGGGTTGCTTAGCCTGGAGAAGAGGAGGCTGAGGGGAGACCTTATTGCTCTCTACAACTACCTGAAAGGAGGTTGTAGTGAGGTGGGGGTTGGTCTCTTCTCCCAAGTAACAAGTGATAGGACAAGAGGAAACGGCCTTCAAGTTGCACCAGGGGAGGTTTAGACTGGATATTAGGAAAAACTTCTTCACCAAAAGGGTAGTCAGGCACTGGAACAGACTGCCCAGGGAAGTGGTTGAGTCCCCATCCCTGGAGGTATTTAAAAGACATTTAGATGCAAAAACGTAAGTTATAATGATTTCCAATATTTTACGCCATATTTCTGCTAACAATTACTAAACACTTTCAACAAAGACAAAATGAACAACTTAATCCTAGTATAGTTTTCAGTCTAATTTCATTAAAGTTTATAGCACATGTTACTAGAGTTACTTCTCAATGGCATATTTCTTTTGCTGATGTTCATAGTGAATTTCCAATTGCCTCTTGATGGTTCTCTTCAATTGTTAGGGTATTTTAATGTGTAACTCTGGCTTCACATTCCCTGTATGTAAAGCACAATGTAACAGTGGATACAAAATTCAGTGCCAAAGCACCATATATAAAATGTTTCAGATATCCCAGTCTCCTACAACGCACGAGGAAACTTTTTAATATAAAAATATGCTTAGTGTCATAAATTTGTGCTGCGTGTTTCCCATGTTTGTTTCAGGTAATATGGAGTAACCTTAACTGCACTCCCTTAGCACCATGACCTTACCAAAATCAGACATGTATATAGTAACTGTTATATCTATGGGCCATAAGAGAGAGGAACTAAGCATGCCTGGTGGAAGGAAGCCATGAACGGTTTCCTGGAAAATAGTGACCAGAGTGACCAAAACAAGATAAAGAAGTAAATAACAGTACCTGGAGATAAGTAAACAAAAGTAAAGATGTGACTCTCTGTGTGTGTATGCGTGTGTGTTGTGTTATTATTTGTTGTTGTTGTTTAAGTAGTGATAGTTTATTTTTATTTTCTACTAATTTCAGTTATTATTATTTTGTTAAATTTAGTAAGTAAAATAAGTATTATAAGTATTTGAATTAAGCAAGAGCTTGTCTGTTTCCCTGGCATAACCACATTCAAGTTAATCAATCAACTTTCACAGAATACCTTAATGAAATTTGATGGGAGGTGTGTGGGCAAAAGGCATTGGATTTATCAAGAGCTGTGAATCAATCCCTGTGTTTGAGCACGAAGTTCCTGTGTGACAAATTGCTGGAGAAGAGATAACATATGAAATCCTAAATCCATTTTAGATACTC
Source organism: Platalea leucorodia (assembly GCF_965183815.1). Taxonomy (NCBI): domain Eukaryota; kingdom Metazoa; phylum Chordata; class Aves; order Pelecaniformes; family Threskiornithidae; genus Platalea; species Platalea leucorodia. Next base: position 16,527,948 of record NC_138824.1, read on the forward strand.
TTTTGTAATGGTTATTTTAATCAATGTCTTTGATCTCTTAACAATCATCTTATTTATTGCAGTCAATCTCATAGTTAAATTATTTCTCTTAGTTTTACATTTACTTTAGAATATTTTTTTTAATACCACTGCACATCACACCTTATTATGCAGAAGAGATCCACAGCTGAGTGATACTGGCCTGCTAAATAAATACATCATTGCTCTTCTATAAGAAATTAAATTTCTTAAATTTCTTGCTTTGACATTTGCACATTGTTTAAATCCATATGTAACTCAAGACAACAATCCTGAAAATGTTGGCTATTGCCGTTACTGAAAACGCTAGAAAACTTGAGTGGGAAGGAAGAGGTAGAAAGCTAACACAGTCCATATAGGTGTGTTTCAGTAGGGCAACAATTTGACCTGACCTTACTGTATGTTGATACAAAGCAAGAATAAAGAACTATTCTCTGATTCATTCAGATTTGTTAACCTCAAAACACTTGGAGAACTGTTGGCAAAAAAGTATGAGATTTTAAGAAGAGTCGACATTGCTGTCGCAAGGCATGAGGAGATGACAGGTTAACATCCTTCTAAATGTACATTGCCATATGCTTGAGTGGAGTTTTGTAGAGCTTTGTCTTCTTAGAGACTTATGTTCAAATAATTCAGCTGAATGAAGTTATGCCTGCTTACGTTATGTATCTGACTGACTCATAACTGCTGCTTATATTAGCTGATTGCGGAATGAGGAAATCATGGCCTAATTTCAAGTAAAAGGCAGAGAACGTTCTTTGAGAAAATGAATGCTAGTCTCTTTTAAAATGCATTATGCCTTCTATCTCATTTGGAGTTCAATGGTCATTTTATTACCAGGTGGCTTTAGCACTGTATCATTGATATCATGTAAATAAGGAATTGAAGTCTTGTGACAACAGAGTTTCCTAAAGGGAATTTCTGATTTTACTCTTTAACAACAAGTTTATAATTTTACTTCTTAAATCTAGGTATTTCCCCTTATAAAGACTTGTACTGGTTGAAGGCACTAGAAAGAACTAATTCGAATGCCACAGTGTTATTTCAATCACGAAGACCTTTCCTTTTGTTACCAATTCTTCACAGACATTTCAGCGATTGCAATACTACACATAGCAGACATCAGACTCCTCTTTTCATTGAATTCAGTGCTGAAAAGCCAGCTGATCTCAACAGCATATTAGGCATCATTTTTCCCAGACAAATGGAGGTATTTTGCATAGCTGAAAAGTCAGTCTCCTACTCTCATGTTTAAGAATTTTTTAATTACTATAGCAGTGCAAACAAACAAAGTTTTGTATGTTAAGGTCTGTCTATCCATATCTATACACTTATTTCTTTAAATTGGTGTGGCACTGTTTCATTTCTACTTCTGGCTTCAAGATTTATTGCTCTGATTTAGTTGAAAGCTGTTCTTATTGCACTACAGTGAAACCTGAAAAGCATGTCTTTTCACATTGTGCTGTCTCATTTCAGGTTTGTCTCACATTGTTAGTTGAACTGATGCACCTCTGTGTACAAGAAATCATCAGTTCAACAACTCTGTGTTATTACTAAAAGCAAATTTTTGTTCTGAGGGGCTAAACTGTAGGTGCTGTAGGTGTTCACAAGCAAAGATCTAATTTCCCTATAGTCTTATTTAGTTGTATCTAAAGGACTAAAATTTTACTATCTAGGATTCTAGAAACTCAGAACACCATCAATGTCAATTATAGGTATTTAACACGACAGCTAAACACAATCAAAAATATTTGTTCAGGCTTCCAAGTAACTGAAAATTAAAATAGCTACAATTTATTGAAGATTCTGGTCAAAAATTCCTTTTATGAATCCAGGATTTAAAGCTTGCATCACTAAAATTTTTGCACTTCACCTTGTTGGAGCCACAATGTCTCCACTGTTATTCACACACATTGTAAGTTATTATGTACCTTCTTTCACTTGTCAAAATCTCAGGATTGTGAAACATGTACCATCTTTTTTAACTTTCTGCTGGTTCTGTAAGGACATGTTCCCATTTCACCTGTATTAGCATGTGTCCAAAGATTTCTTTCACTTCCTATCTTTAGCACTAGTGGAGTTTGCAGTCCTGAGGGATATGGGTCAGGCGAAGAGTAAAGTCAGGACCCTGAATTTCAGGAAAGCAAACTTCCAGCTCTTCAAGGAGTTAGTCAATAGGACTCCCTGGGAAACCACCCTCAGGGACAAGGGACCAGAACAGAGCTGGCAGACCTTTAAGGGTGATTTCCATAGAGTGCAAGAGCTCTCAATCCCCGGGTGCGAGAAATCAGGAAAGGAAGGCAAGAGACCAGCATGGCTGACTCAAGAGCGGCTGGTCAAGCGAAAGGGCAAGAAGGAAATGCACAGGCAGTGGAAGCAGGGACAGGTATCCTGGGAAGAGTATAGGGACGCTGCCCGGTTGTGTAGGGGTGGGGTCAGGAAGGGCAAGGTGAGGCGGGAGCTGAACTTGGCAAGGGATGAAAGGAATAATAAGAAGTGATTCCATAGGTATGTCAGGTGAGACTTGCCCTTGGTGAAGCCATGCTGGCTGTCTTGAATTACCTCCCTGTCCTCCACATGCCTTAGCATAACTTCTAAGAGTATCAGTTCTGTGATCTTCCCAGGCACAGGGGTGAGCTGACAGGTCGTTCCCAGGGTCCTCCTTTCTACCCTTTTTAAAAATGGGTGCAATATTTCCCTTTTTCCAGTCACCAGGGACTTCACTTGACTGCCATGACTTTTCACTAATTCATCAACGACATAGGCAGTGGGATTGAATACACCCTCAGCAATTTTGCAGATGACACCAAGCTGAGTGGTACGTTTAACACGCCTGAGGGACAGGATGCCATTCAGAGGGACCTGGACAAGCTCAAGAAGTGGGCCCATGTGAACCTCATGAGGTTCAACAAGGACAAGTGCAGGGTCCTGCACCTGGGTCAGGGCAACCCCCAGTATCAATACAGGCTGGGAGATGAAGGGACTGAGAGCAGCCCTGAGGAGAAGGACTTGGGGGTACGGGTGGATGAAAAGCTGGACATGAACCGACAATGTGCTCTCGCAGCCCAGAAAGCCAACCGTATCCTGGGCTGCATCAAAAGAAACATGTCCAGCAGGTCGAGGGAGGTGATTCTGCCCCTCTACTCTGCTCTGGTGAGACCCCACCTGGAGTACTGCATCCAGCTCTGGAGCCCTCAGCACAGGAAACACATGGACCTGTTGGAACGGGTCCAGAGGAGGGCCACAAAAATGATCAGGGGGATGGAACACCTCTCCTGTGAGGAAAGGCTGAGAGAGTTGGGATTATTCAGCCTGGAGAAGAGAAGGCTGTGGGGAGACCTTATTGCAGCCTTTCAGTACTTAAAGGGGGCTTATAAGAAAGATGGGGACAAACTTTTTAGCGGGGCCTGTTGCAATAGGACAAGGGGTAATGGTTTTAAAGTAAAGTAGGGTAGATTCAGACTAGGTATAAGGAAAATTTTTTTTACAATGAGGGTGTTGAAACACTGGAACGGGTTGCCCAGAGAGGTGGTAGATGCCCCATCTGTGGAAACATTCAAGGTCAGGTTGGACGGGGCTCTGAGCAACCTGATCTAGTTGTAGATGTCCCTGCCAATTGCAAAGGGGATGGACTAGATGGCCTTTAAAGGTTCCTTCCAACCCAAACTATTTTATGATCCTGTGATTCTACAGTTTACTTGAAAACTTTGAAGTATTAGTGTTTTTTTATCAATACTTAGATACAGTATATATATTTTAAAACTTGCTACTCTCAAATATGACAGTGCTTCAAGACACTATCAAATCTCTTGAAAAAGGACTTTATTGCAGTTCAAAGCATATTAGCTATTAAGTATAAATGCAGTGAACTGAAAAAAATTAATAAACTGAACAAATATTTTCAATTAACTTAAAACATCGTTATGTAGAAGGGCTTAGGAAAATCCCATCCTGCTGAAAAAGTGTGTTGAAATTAAATTCTTTCTGCATTTTTTTCCATCAGCATTATAATTCCTGTCTTGAAATGTCATTATCATTGATGCCAAGTTATTATAGTTCAGGAGTTATGTTTCTACAGATATCTCTCCATTCAGTTTTAATGTTATGAGAATTTTTGGTACTGTCATAACTTATACCAACATTAGGAAGGTTCAGTGAGCTCTGTAGAAATCTATTATTGAAGTGTATTTGACAGATGAATAATCTGAAGTTTGGATCTTGATTGGCTGAGTTGCATTTTGGTTATCCATAAATAATGCAGATCTGAGTTCAGCTGTGATCAGCACTCACTGTCTTACACATTTGTTATTTCGAATGACTCACCATGTCCAACTAAATGAAAATATAAGTAAAAAAACATGAGCCTTTCTTGTATTATTTTCTCTGTAAAACATTGTGTAGATGAAGATTCATTCCCTGCTAACCACACAACAACAAAACCCAAAACCCGTTCATTGACTTTCATATGCTCCTTTATAAAAAAAAGTAAGAAATGAAATAAACATCAGAATGATCAGAATGATTATGATGATTATGATGAATAACCAACAATGCTGCTGATTCCTGTAAACACATTTTCAGAGTTATTTGAATATTTCATACCTGCTATTTGAACCCATCACTCTACTGCACAAAGATTGGTCTAAGGACACTTCAAATTCTTACTTCCCTGCAATACAGTAGGAAACACTTGAGGAATTCTATTGGAAACCATCTGGCAGCAAATAAGTAGGAAAAATTAAAAAGCCTATTTTCAGTCCTGAGTCCCCTTTTAGTGTCTGCTGTCTGTTCATGTTGTTGTTCACCCAGCTGCCAAATGGAACAAATTGTGCTGCTGCTATTCTAGGGTTACAAACAGCATATTTAAGAAGACAGATAACATAATTCAAGATTCTGCAGCTGAAGTTTTTTGAAAATTTTAAGGCATATCACACTTTAACCTTGTAATAATCTGACACATTACGATCAAAAAAGTATTAAAAAATTGTTAGGAAATACTAAGTATTCCTGTTTCCGCACAGAATTATGAACAGTTAAAAGAAAAAGTAATTTGAAGATTGAAAAGACAAAGTTTAATGAGGCAGTCCAAAAGGCAAGACCTAGATAACCCGCTATAGCTTTACTGAAGATTTAAAGGAATAATAACATTTGTGACAGAATTGGCATTGGTTTGTTTTACAAGACATCAAGTTTATCCTATGAGAAAATTTAGAAGTGTGTTTTAGGGAAAGAGGTGTCTCAGAAGCAGCCAGTGTACATTGTTTTGGAATACTGCAATTGTGGAAATATGTAGTCGTCTTTTAGATAATACTTGCATTGGAGCTATACTTCTATGCAAAATCCAAACTTTTCTTTTTCATCCTCCAGTTCTTTACTAATCATTCCAAGAAATACCAAACTTCAGGAAAACTCAGTCTTTTTATTTACCTTGCAAAATTCTTCATGAGGAAAAACAGATCAGTGTGGGTCTTGCTGAACATACCTGAGTTCTAAGCAAATTATTTAGTCAGGATCTGATCCTTGATATCAGTACTATGTCTATGTTAGTAAATGAAGTGGGCTAGAACCACTCTGAAGACAAGTGGCACACCATAGCACCAGTCTACAAGATTAAACTTTCTCCTGTCCTTCAAGTAAGATGGCCTTGTGCTTACTGCCGATCAGGAGCAGACCTTGGCCAGTGCTATCCAGAGTGGTGCCTTGGCTTTGTCTGCACAGTGCTAGGTGGTCTGAGCCAAAACCGTACCAACATGCTAATACAACAGTGTAGCTAATCACAGTGCTTGGTTTGATTTAGTTTTCAAACATAAGTATGGGCTGTGGGTCCACCTGAATCCAAGACAATGCAGCCAGCATCCTGAAGAAATGGGAGAGACCACAAAAGGGAAAAAAATAACCATACAACACCTGACATGAAGCCTGCTCAGATCCGTAAGTCTTGTCTGAACTAGCTAAACTGCTTCCAGACTCAAGTGCTATTCCTGTACAAGTCAAGTAAACAGGGCTAGGGAACATTCCCAGGTATTGGAACTTGATCATCTACCCTGTGTAATTGTTAGCATGGTCCCTGGCAGGTCTAGGCCAGACTCTTCCACAGAATCACAGAATGATTCTCAGGCACAGTGCAGAGGCTAGCATGGGTAAGCAATCATTCTCAACATGCAGGAGGTTAAGACGAGTTTAACGCTGTGGGTACAGAGTGTTCTGTTCCAATTGACCTCAACACCCAAGAGCAAACCTGCATACAACTAACTAGTTTAGATAGGACAAGGTTGTCCTTAGAAATAATCATTCATAGAATCTTAGAATAATTTAAACCATAAAGGACTCTGTAGATCACATAATTCAGTTTTGCTCAGAGTAGATCCAGTTGCATCAGGTTCCTTGGGGACTTGTTTAGTCAAGTTTTTAATATCTCCAGAGACGGAAATATACCTATAGTGTTAAATAAAAGAGGACCAGTGACTGGATTGGAATATTAGACCCTCATCATCTGGATGATAGAACTGCTAGCTCATTCCCTGGGTTTGGATAATCCACGTTTTTTGCTTCAGGACAAATGCCATACTTATTATGGGCACAAGCTAGGCGACACACTCGGCCATTGCAGTTATCAGTCCCCAGCTGTCTGTCTTTAGCAGGGTAGACATAGTCAATATGGCCACATTTGCCCAGCATATTGCCCAACCTAGTCAGGTCTTCCAGACCTGAGCTACATAAAGCCCACTGCAGTGTCTCTGCGTCTGTGGAATTACAAAACTGTAACCTCAATAAATCACCAGTGAATTAGTAATGGAGCTGATTGTGTTTATTTATTCATTTCAGTTTAATATAATAAAGACATTATACAAGGCTCTAGGTGGTCTAATATTTAATTATACATTAAATATGACTAAATTACACCTCATCAGCATTTAAATCAGTTCCCAAAGCAGGCAAACAGCTACTCCTTCTGTGCACCTCCTAAACACATTCAGCTTTCTCCAGAGTACAAATGTAGCTGTTGCAGAGTGAACTCTGAAGAAAATTTGAGCATCTAGGAAATGCTACAGGCAATGTTCAGCTGGGTGCATACTTTTCCTTTACAAGGAGTGGGAAACAGCTTTAGCATTGCTGCTACACACATCAGTGGCAGCAAGAGTGCTATAGTCTCTCAAGTGGATTGGTTCCAAGCCATGTAAGGTTTTATAGGCCATACTTAGTACCTTAAATTTCAGTAGGTCATCTAATGCATCAGATTTCCACTGTGTAAGAATTTTGAATCCTAAATAATTTCAATGTCTCTCATGCAGAGGATATTGTGCAACCCTGTTAAGAAATGACCAAAGTAGGGCTAATAGAGGAATGAGTGGTCTCAGAAATTAAAAGTCAGGAGATAAAAACCATACAAAAGAAAAGGATTCTATGGAAATTAAACTTGTAAGGGATAGATGATATTTTAATGAGATCTCAGGTTTGGCTGTGGTTGAGTTGTCTGTCATTTGACTTTGTCCTCTACACAATTCCAGTTTCAAAATGGAAGCATCAGACTACGTGATAGTATATTTGCTTAAATATTAAACCACTTAGAGCCTTACATAGTGTGTATATTTAATATTTTAATTGTCTGATATTGTTTATAGCTGCTGCTGTCTTCAGCTACCTAATGAGAACTGGGCTCTACTCCTATGTGTATGGTAAGAGAAAAAGAGGCAGAAGATGAAAGTTGCAAAAGGGAAAATTTCAAGAAGATATTGGGAGAAATTTTCTCATGGTGAAAGTAGTCAAATACTGGAACAACTTGCCCAGAGAAGCTGTGAATCTTCTTATAGATATTCAAAACTCAATTGAACATTCCCCTGAGGAACCTGGTTTCATATGGTCATGCTTTGGGAAGAGGGAAAGATCAAGTGGTCTCTATAGGTCCATTCCAACCCAAAGCAATCTATGAAACTGTGATTTAATTTGGGTGTTTTTTTTAAATGTGATATGGTTTATTATTTATATGATATATGCAGAAATTAATTATAAGTGGAAAATCACAATAAATCAGTAGAAGAATATTATGACCCAGCAAAAAATACATAACTGTTACTCATAAAACTTTCCAATAGCTTCAAAATATGGTGGAGTCACAGCTAGCCATGGGCACAGGACTATGTTAGACTGACTGGATCATTTGGCAAGATGGGATCATGAATGGTATGAAAGGACATAAATCTAGAAATAAAGAATGTAAGTCTCATAGCTAAAGGAGGGTTGTGCTCTGGAATTCAGTGACTTTGAAAAGGACCTGTGATAGCTACATATGTGGTAAATAATAAGGTAATAATGAAATGCCAGGAAAATGATTCTCAGATATACAAGCAGTGAATTACCAAATGTGAGCAGAGCAGCAGAGATATTATTATTAATGAGATATCAATGGAATATGGAATACGCTTTTCAAGTAGGACTTCAACAAATTGTAGAGAACTCCAAAAAGAGTTATAAAAACAGTAAAAATGAAATTTTCAATCTGGGAAATACGTTTTTGTGGAAAGTTCAAAAAAGAAAGCTTTTTAACAATTTTCCTCCAAAAATTATTTTAATCAGTTTTGTATCTGAAAATGGTTCTGATCATTTCAAAATTCAAAAGAACAACATGGTGGGATATGCTATGGTCTATCATACTGCAATTATCTGACTTTATATAGTATAAGGCTATAGAAATTCCAGTCCTTATACACTTTTCTGCAAAGTAATAAGGGCTGATTGTATACATGAAAATCTACCAAATTGCAGCAAAGACTTTTGTTTCATTTATATGACTCCACTGACTTCTTGATCTTGTCTTATATCAGTGCTCTGAGCTTAGGCAAAGTTCTTTACATTCTAAAATATGCAATCAATTTGAGCAAAACAAAACAAAGCAAATATTTCTGTAAGGGAAGACAATAATTTTCGCGTAACTAATTTTTTCTCAGTTTATAGAGATTGCTAAAATAGTAGCTTCTTATGCAGACACTCTGCTGCAGAATCTTTGAGTGAAGCATCTTATAATGGGGGCAGCACCCATGAGAACAGCAATCAGGAGCAGCATGTTTCTGTAAACACCTTCAGCACTTAACTTGCATTTGATTTTAGCTTCACTGTAGGATGGCAGAGCTCCAATGGCTTCATTAGTCAGGACTTTGAGACCTGAGCCCATATTTATTTTATTATCTCTGTTTTCTCCACCTTCAGTCAGCATGTCATAAGCACTTCATAAGCACTCCTGGCTTGTGGCAATCCATGAGACACACATGACTGTCTCTATTAACATCCATAAATCCAATATCTGCCTGAACTGGAATTCATTAAACTCACACTTGCAGCTAACCCTTGAGCCTTGTACCAATCTTATTGATGCTTAAATAATATCACGTGCCTTTATTTTTTTCCCTGGTGCCTGCAAAAAGTTTTTGTTTCAGTCATTATGGCAGGTAAGGTGAAAGGAGCAATTCCAGAGAATCTAAAGATACTAGAGAATAGTCCATTCCCTAATAGATTCCAACACACTGTTTTTCTTAATTTTCAGTAAATCATTGGAAATTCTCAGCATTGCATACGTATTCTTTAATCTCAGTTATCACTATAAAACAAAAGCATATTTACTCAAATCATTGTTGAGATATTCTGAAATACCCTCTTAAGGCAAAACAGCCTAGGGTCAGGGCATTTTGCTTGTTTTATTGCCAATCAGCACAAACGTCCCATAGCTCATTTGGGTATTAAGTAAAAGAAGAGCACAAACAAATAGGCAAGCACTTGCACACATATCCCTCCTCCCCATCTCAGATTTCCTGGTTTTCACCATGGGTTGCACTCTGAGGAGGTGACGAGTAGCACAGGAGTTGTTTGGGTATGTCTGATGGTTTCTGCTGCCTGTATGTAGCAGGTTTCTTGTTGCTCTATTTGTAATGGGGTTTTCTGCTTTATTCCTTTGTGTTCTTAACACAGTGTGGGCCACCCATGGCCACAGTCCCTCAGGGGGTGTTCCTACCCCTTTCAGCATGGAGTTCCCCCCTAAAAGTGTGTCTTTTGTCACATGTGCTCCTCTGACTGAATAAAGTTTTGTCCCCCAATGGTTCAGTTTCCTTCACTGTTGTTTCATTTGGCTCAGGGTGAGGCCTACATCCACCAAGAAGCAGACAACTCACCTGCACACAATATCACTTCATCTTTGCCTGAAGGTGTTGACTATGGGTTTTGAAACAAACAATCCAGCAAACCAACATTTGGCAATTGCTAGTAGGAAATAGTGACCAGCAACTTCGAGACAAGCCATAGCCATAATGTTCTTCAGTGCTAGAGAGGCAGCAGGAGTTACTGAAGAGGGAAAAATGTGACAGGCCACAGTTATTCAGGTGGCTTCAGTTCGTTAGCCCTGTTTCCCATGAAGCAATTCATTTAATTACTTCACACTGAAATTGCAAATTTCTGCTAATCTTTAACAATCTTCCAAACAATATATTGAGTTATTATAATAATGGAAAGCCCTTAGAAAGATCTGTATATACTGTGTTAACTATTGAGCTATTTCTTCATTGTCCAAGCTATGGATCCTTTAATTCTGCCATGGATATCTCTGAAACCAGTCAATTCTGTTAATAATTTCATACCCACATTGCTGGCAGCCATGGTAGCTGTTAGCCAGATGCTGAGAAGTATGATCTAATCTAGGTGGAATATTTGCTTCTGCCAAAGTTGTATAAGTGATATATTTGTTAATTAAATGAAGTCAGACAAGTCCCTTCTCATGCATTTTCCATAAACAAAAATGTTCAGAATACCTTCTTTGACATGGAATCCCAGAAGAACAACAAAATCTGTCCCAGTGTCCGAGGACGTTTCATTTTGTTGGGTTTCAGGCTGTGGACAATGTTATTTCCAAATCTTGAGGAAGTTATGTTCTCAAGAAGAATATATTTGAGAGAAAGCTGCTTCTTTATATTGAGTGGGAAGAATATAGCATATGGAATAAATGGTCCAAAAGACAGCTAAGGCAGGAATCTCATGTTCTCTAATACATCTGTCAGAAGCTCCATAAGTGCCTCAAAAAATCAGACCCAGTTCTGTACGTGAAAAGAAAGCCACTGATCAGCATTTTGAACAAACTGAAGGGACATATATATTTCTCTCTAGAGAGGATAACTAAAAGCAGATTATGGGGACAAAGTCTTGGCTCCTGAAAACTGCTCCTTGGAAAGAGAATTTGGCTGAAGTTTATTAGAGGTAAATCCAGTTATTAAATTGCACATGTACTCTTGCTATCTATTTTCAGCTTTTAGACCTGATGATTATTGCTGATGCTGGTCTTTGCTTAGGCTCTAATACATCAGTGTTACGCCTAGGGGCTGTTTTACCAATGAGGGAAGGAGAGGCCTTCTAGTCATTGAAAGAGTTGCTTATCCTGCTCAGAAGAAGGTAAAACATGCAAAACCTAGCCTTCTCTGCATCCTCTCCAACGTTCACCATCCAAAACCCAATAGCACTTAGAACTTATTTCTCATTTTAAAAGTGTTTTCTGAAAAACAAACAGTAATCCCAAATTCATAGTATTAACTGTGCCCATCTTGTATAAAAGGCCACATGGCCCATTAAGATTGCATCCCATAAGGAAAGTGGGAGGTCTATGTTGCATGGTCCTATGCTTGCACACAACAGCAGGAACTGAGACTCTCCAGACTCCTTCTGGGATGCATCTTCAAATATCCTTCCCTAATTGTATTATTTTTCCACTACAGATAATCAAACACAGAATTTTCTTTCCACAAATATTCTCTAAAGTACTTTTAAACCTCTCTGTTTTGCTAGTAATCAACATTTTTTAAGAGTCTCTAGTACAGTGAAAAGAGTTGAAATAAGGTTGCTACTGTATATAATTAACCTGCTTATGCATGGAATATGGACTGGAATTGGAAGAGATCATATGGAATTGATCTCCTGTGGAAGTAAGGTGTTCCATCTAAACAAGTCATCTAGTTTCCAGTTCACTGAAACTCCTATTTCACCTGACTTTGAATGTCTATAATGTAGTTATCTCAGCTGTGTAGAACACCATAACCTTCCAGTATAGTTATATGGAAAGATCAATTCATTCACCTTACTTGTGTCTCTACTTTACTGTGTGATGAACCACACTGAAGAAATGCCCATTCATCCCCATTGACTATATAGAAAGCCCAGCTGACATGTAGACATGTATATATAAGAGCAGGATTTGCATTAGGAAAGATGAATCCAACTTCTAATCTCCCTTGACATTCAGTGAAGAGAATTACATGCATCCAGAAGGTGATTAATGTAGATATACACCTTTCCATAGTACAGTGTATTCTCTTAACTGCCTGTCTTTCTCCATTGCCTATAACAAGCATGTAGAAGTATAGATGAAGTCATATGGTTAAAGTTAGATGAGATGAAAGACACTTATGCAGTTATTTTCAAATTCTGCTGGAACACATCTTCATCATATTCACAAGTGTGATGAAGTCTAATATATTGTCGATATGCTTCCATATCAGTTTTAAATCCTTGTCTTAAAGCACCAGCAGAAAGACAGTGAAGGAAATGTGATCTTTTTTCTAGATAGTGACTAAATGAGTGTATCTACATTAGCAACTGATGCAGTGTAAAGTGAGAAGGGCTAGAGTTTGACTTGATTGTATGTATATGGCATGACTCCTAGTACAGACTCAAAGTAAATTTGCACAGGAGAATCCTCCCAGTACGCGGAATTATGACTTAGAGACACCTGTAAGTCATGGTAGATTTTCATGTTTGGAGACCATATGCATGCCATCTTTTTTCTTTTTTATAAGGTTTAAGAATGGCTACCACTGTAAACTCCACAAATCCTGAGAATAAGAGCAGCTTCTTTCTCTCCCTCCTAGCACAACCAGTAAGAAAGACCATACAGGCCAATTTCAGTTCCTGTTGACAGCTGTGAAATCTTACTGAATGCTCAGAGACGTAACTATGGAAATCATTTGGCTTGTAGGATCTTATTTTTTATTTTAAAACTTTTTTACACCTCCTTCTGAAATTGCCATCTCCTGGCTCCTGTTAGGCAGAGGATATGCAACTTTTCTAACCTATCATTTCATATCAGCGGTAATGATGATTGATAAGAAAACAGCATAGCTTGTCTATTAGAACTAAATTGAATTTGCAAGGATGCTAGTGAGATTATATAGTTATGCATCCGTATGTGTGCACAGACATACATATATGTCTAAAATTAACATATCCAAAATAAATCAATGAACTTACGGTTTCTGTGCAATTTAAATTAAAGCTCAGGATGGGATACATTTTATGTAGAAAAAGCTTTGTTACTGTTTTCTACACCAGGCATGATAGACATGATGGATATGTTTGTATAAGGAAATTAAAAAGGTCCATAGTACAAGCTAGACAATTGACTTGTGACCCTTCATACCCCTTCATTAGCCTGCTCTCTCACACACATTTGGTTTGTGGAAATTAGCACTCTGCCAGATAATGCCCAATGGATAATACATGACAGACCCCATTCCCAAAGGGCAATTGGGCACAGTTACTCTTTTTTGGAAGGGCAGAGGCAGCAGATTTGTGAACGAAAGTTCTGCCGTTCAATTGTCTCACAGCTACAGAGCTGACTCTCCCCTGTGTTATTTAGTAGTATGGATGTACCCAGATGGATCCACGCTGTGACACTTGGCAGCAGCAGCCAGAGGCAAGAGGAGTGAATTTTGAAGTAGGAGCAGTCTTTTCTACAAAGGTCTCTCCTAACACAAGGCAGCAACCTCATTGTTATATTAGAATAGACTCACTAGCCCCGTTTAGCTCTGTTTCTCTGCAGCTAGCACTGACAAGAGGGCAGAAGAGGCTATAATTCAGTGGTTGTTTTCACCTGGGACCACTTACAGTTGAGGCTTTCAGTCATACATTTTCTTTTCCCGGAGATAAAACATTTTCTCCATACTAGTATCTCACAGACTTCAGCCATGATAGCATGCAGAAAATCAAAATACAAGTCACCAAGCTCAGGATTTTTTGACAACAGTATCTGCTTAGGAAGTGCTTTAGGTTTGTGCTTACATTCTTTGGATGAATCTGATGTCCTTGATCCTCAGTAAGACTGGAGGTATGTAGAAGTGCAGTGGGACAGATTTAGGAACAAAAAGGTGATGAAGGGGTACTGGGAGACACTGATCCTGATGATAAACTTTTACTTTAAATGCATAGGGCTTAAACATGTACTTTTACTGAAAAAAAAAAAAAAGGGTTTTAAGAGGGTGAAGATTAAAAAGCAACATTTCTAAACTGTTAAAATAACTACAGGATGTTGTCACCCCGACCTCATTTTCTGCAACGCCATAAGCTCTGTTGCTAAGTAATTAACAGAGCCAAAGAAAGAGAGAGAGAGAAAAAGAGAATCCTATTTCTAAATTCTTTTTAAGTAGCACTTATATGGATATTAGATGGCAGCAGATCCAGTTATAACTGTTATTCTAATATAATGCAACTCGCTCACGGTGAAAGCACCATGAAACTCGTATATAACGAATTTGGGTCCGAATGGCTTTATCCTGCAAAGCACATAGCCATTTGCCCTGGACTTTGGCTAATGTTCACATTGTTCTGATGGAGAAAATTACTTCCTTGCCCCAGGGTGGCATGGTATCTAGACCTGACCCCTAGTTAGGCCTGAGAACTCCTGAGTACCAGCTTTCCTGATCAGGTCAGTAGAGCACCTCCTTTCAGCATCACAGTGGGATCCACACCACTGCATTGTTTAACGTTACAGGACAATTCAGTAATGAATGCAGGGATGAAATTCAGCCACTTCTTTCTCATTAGGAAACTTTCTGAGCAGTTTTTCCTAACAAGCTGCTTTAATTTGTAAACAGAGACAAAATAGAAGCAAACAGATAGTCTTTGTGTCTGTCTGCATTCAGAGATCTAACAAAAAATTATCCTGATAGCAAAACTGACATTTAATATTTCAAAGGAATAAGATATACTCTTCAGCATGCAAAAGATATTTCGATTCTGTGATTTCAGCCTTGTTCAAACCCTGCATTGAAAGGCACCCATCCATCCTATTGTAAAATTGAATAAGTTATTTATTATTACTGTAGTGAAACTGTGGGATCTTTAATTTCATCAGGATTACTAGATTGCAGATATCTGACTACTTAATGACCTTGTATTTACTGAGAAAAAAACAACTGCTGCTGAAATGACAGAGCTGTAGTGGCATGAATTCTTTGTGGATAACAGAGCTATGGAAGAGCTTACCATATAACATGTGACTCAGATTTGACTGCTTTTTGACATTCAACAGTAACATTGCTAAAATATCACTGACATAAATATCAGCAGTTAATCACAAGTCATGTAATGTGATTAAGGAGGAAAAATTACCCTTCTCTGTATGTTTTGCTTCAACATTGTGCAGGAAATAAAGAACCAAAAAGATGCCATTTAAATTGCACTGTTCTATCTCATTCAAAAGAAATGGAGAGACATCAGTCAACGCTACAGCATAATGGTAAAAAAGAGGAGGAAGAGTGGAACTGAATTCGTATTCAGAGTACCTTTCTCCTCCGCCCTCCCACACACACACTTAAGCAGTTTAAACTAGTGGCATTGTAAGAATCAGTTATATTACTTTATGTTATGTATCAAATATTTTTAAATTTTCTCCTTTTTAGGACCAGGTGCCCTCCAAAATGTTGTCTGTGCCAAGCCACACATATTCGGAAAATATCTTTATATCCAACAAAGCCTGTACAAAATAAATGTGGAGAATCAGAACAGCATGCTTTATTGATCACTCCTCTGTTTTCTTATTAGAAGAATAAAAGTTCTATGTTCATTTATGCTTGTATAGATCTTCCTCTTGAAGGACAAAGCACATGAAAAATTCAGTGCCATAATGCTCCTTGTGTTCTAGGTAAACATCCTTAAACACCATGAGTGATGGGAAACAGATATTTCAAAAGATGCTCAGGGGCACCATGGAAGTCTGTGGGTAATCCAGGGAGACAATTCAGATCTTCCCACATTATATTTTGTTTGAAAGACCATCCATTTATGTCCATTTCTACTGCCCTACTCATCCATTTTGCTCTTCCCTTCAGAAGAATTTGAAAAAAAAAGGGTAAAATCTAAGGCATGAACTTTACAGCTCTGTTGCTTAATCTGTAAATCATACTTCAGCAACTGGGTATGAATATCAACAGTTAAATAAGCCTGATTCAGAAGCAATTAGTCATAACTCCCATTAGTCCAAACAGAAATCTTACATAGAGAAATAGGTATGCTCTGAAAGTTTGGAAAGTTTGAAAATTCTGATTATCTATTCCAGAAGCTTTTAGAGACAGGAATGTACTGACCCATTAAGTATGGTTTAAGGAAAGACATCTAGCTACTGACTATAGCACTAGTCCAGGAAAGAAACCTGTCCAGTATTTCCAGTTGTAAAGACCGTCAGTTGTACAGACAATACTATTAAATCCAGATATGTGCAAAAAGTAGGAGGTAATTATATTTTGTATGAGAAAAAGAGTGAAGGAGCAAAGATAAGCTGTGAGAACCAAACAAGGGAATGAAGGGAACATGGTAGGTGTAAGCAATATTAATATGCAAAGTTCAGGTTTTATGCTTAATGCTGAGAAAATAAACTAAACCTCAGTAAAGAATGGGACAGATGTTCAGGGAACATACGGTAGTGCTTTTTCAGTATGAAATCCACAAATTTGACCCTATCAGCAATTATCAAAGGTACCAATCTGGAAGCTGCAAGATGCAGAAACATCTTTCCTTTCCAACCCAAAAGGAAAATTTATTGAAGTGAGTCACTTCAACCTGCTTCAGCTGTCGGCAAATGTTGATTTTTAATGGGAACCACTTCAGATGAAAAAAGAAAGGGCTTGTGGACTGTGTAATATATGAGTAATATCCTGCAGAAGTAATCTAAAGTACTAAATATATACAGAACGAGGGGTAATGGTTTCAAACTAAAGGACGGTAGATTTAGACTAGATATAAGGAAAAAAATTTTCAGAATGAGGGTGGTGAAACACTGGAACGGGTTGCCCAGAGAGGTGGTAGATGCCCCATTCTTGGAAAAATTCAAGGATGGGCTAGATGGGACGCTGACCAACCTGATCTAGTTGTAGATGTCCCTGCCAGTTGCAGGGGGATTGACTGGAAGACCTTTAAAGGTCCTTTCCATCCCAAAGCATTCTATGGTTCTATAATGTTTTCTCTATGTCATGTGGTGTGTTTTGATTTACAAATTCTTTTTGCCCACTTTTGTAACTTATGTCCAGTGTAAGTAAGTAATTACAATAGGTTCTCTTATAGCACTGGTGCAGAGACATTTGGTTAGCTCCACTGTTATTCTATCTGTATGCTTTGAGCTTATCGTCTTTCAACTTTTTAGATGTAACTTGTTGAAAACATACTTAAAATCTATGGTTTATTGTCTCAGAGAAAGATTGCCACTACTCATTTGAAACCATCTTTGAAAACATTATCAAGCATCACTTTTCTTGATACTGTGGGAAATATTTGTAGGTGTCAATTCTGGCCCTGTCTACCTCCTGTTGATAAGCCAGATAACATATATACTTTGTCACAATGCCAGTATTTGCCACAAGCAAACCGAAGCTCATCCTCTGGCTCTTACTGATTGTAATGTGAAGTGCAGAGCAGAGATAATAGTGGAAGGTATTGTACAAAGTGTTAAGGTCATGTAGTCTGAATAAATATTAGCTCAGGCCCACTGGAATTTCATTTAATGTTTTTCTAATCTCTTTCCTTTCTTTTGGGATTTCAGATGTTCACACACATGTGAATTATGAAATGTCAACTGAAAATAGAGCTTACATTCTTATACATTACAGATACAGAATGACAAATGAACTAGAAATATAAGTGAAGGATTAAAAGATACAAATTACCAGGTTTTATCAATTTATTGTGAGGCATCATACTTAATATTATAGCTCTGCTGATACTGAGAGATATCTTGAACAACTTTGCCTTCCTTTCCCAAGTCCCCTGGAGAACAGCCTTTTCAGCAGAAGGTCAGGAAGGAAAGTGCAGCCTTTAGCTTCCTGCTGGTTTTAAATAAAGTGGAAATGGCATCTGCCCTAAATCTGAAGTATGCTCCAGAAGATATTCTTAACAAAGTAGAGGGACGAGTCTAGCTTCTTTTTTCTTTAAACTAAGAGAGGGATCTGGTGATTAAGTGAAGTGTTTCAGGCTGAAGCTGGCAGACAGAAATAAGAAATGAAAACTCAGAAGCAAATGAGGGTACAAGCATGACTTTGAAGTTGTGTTTTGTTCACTGAGGTTTGATTTAAGGAGCTTTTTCCTGCACTTTACCCTACATTCCTCATCACGGAAAAGTCTGGAACAAGGTGGAAAAAGATAAGAGATAATATTGTGCTTGGGCCTTTTAAGGCCAAGGCTGTGGCTGGACACATTCTCTCTCCCCACTAATCCATTCCCAGCCAAGGTGGTCATCCTGCTTTCAACTGTCTGACCCATGAGAGGAAAAGCCTGGAAGATATGGATACAGACAGCTATGGAGAATTGATGCGAGCATCAGTAGCAACACCATTTCCCCAAAGATCCCTTCTGTCTTTGTTTTACAGCCCCACTGATGAGAAGCAGCAGAGGTGATTCCAGGACATCATATTTTTACCATGGGCTCTCAAAAGCACAGACAGGCAAACACCTAACATGATGAAACAAATGAGTATTTATGGCGAATGAAAGCTAGCCCAGTGAAAAGTTCAGTGGATAAATCAGAGCACTATAATGACATGCTAGTTTCAAGGATGTGAGTTACTATAAGACACTGAGATTTGTAGCAAAAAAAATCAAGTGACAGCTATAATTCCTTAAAAATATAGTAGTGAACTCTTAATGATTTTACTTGTCCTGCAAAAATAAAATTGTTTTTAAAAGAAAGAGAAAATAACTTTGTTTTTCTTGAGCCAGCTAAAGGAAATACTCAAAAAAATAGAAAAAGGCTCATCTAGGAAGAAAGTCAGTGACCATATAACCTAATTTACTCCTGCATGACTACTCATTTGGATAGTCCATTGAGAGCCATAAGGAGCACATGCAGGCAAGAGTAGTTTCAGTCTGCCATTGCTTCTTTCTCACCGTTCTCTTAAAAAAGTCCTGCCTAGGGATGGAAAGTGCTGTGGCCATGGCCCTCAGCCAAAAGAAAATCCTTCCTCTTTCCAGGAAAAATAAGGACCCAAAGTAACCTCTGGAACATGGTAATCCACCCTGTACAGGACAAATTTCCACCCAGTGTACTGCAGTTTGAGGCAGGTACTAAGTGCTTCCACAATACATTCTACCAGCTCGCCAGCTTTTTTCAGGAGAACACAGAGAGAGCCTGTCCATTAGATGGGAGCTATTATGAATATATATGCAACTGAAGGAAGAGTGGGAGTGGGGAAGGAGGCAAACCTCCTCCTGAGCACAAAACATTGAATTTGCTGTTTCTGCTGTACCTTTCAATTGCCAGTGCTGACATAGGTGATCCCTCCTTACCTGGCTGCTTGAAACCGATCTTTTCCTCCTTAGTCTCCAGCTTATTCAGACCTTTCCACCATATCTATCCAGCTGTCCACAGCAGAGGTAGAGCAGAGTCTTTATCATATCTCGCAAAGGATGGGTTCAAGAGCCTCCTCTTCTGGGCTGCTTCGTATCACAGGCTTTCCAGTTTCTCCATATCTATCCTCTTGGAAACTGCAAAAACCCTTCTCTCCACATATAGCCCACATCTCTTGCGTATACATAACCTGGATAGCATGATAGTCTTGCTCTCAAAGGAGACAGCTCTTAAATTTCCGCCAGCTGACCTTCCCTCCATTTGACCCTGGAGGCTGAGAGCAGATACCTGGCACACACGCTAGTGCTGGGACCTGAAACACCCTTGCTCACTCTGTGTTGAAGGAATTCTTACACCGTAACAAAATACATCACCTAAGGCAGAACCTCATCCATAACATTATAGACACACAGTGCATCTCTAGTGTGAGAAGTTCCACAGAAATTAATAAAAGGTAGTTTGGAAGCAAATGACAAAATCTGAACATTTTCAAAGGAACTAATGAACATAGCATTGAGAAGAAAAGATTACGCTTTAAAAATTCCCAGGTACAGATCTTATTTAGTAGGAGTTTTGTGTTTACAGCTATATAACTTGTTTCTGGAGGTTGGCAAAATAAAGTACTGTTTCACAGACTTCTCTGTCTCTTGCATTGAGAGGACTGGAACCCAAACAAACATCTGCTGTGACAGGGAGAGACATTTCTCTGTCTTAACCACAACTTTTTCTGCAATTATAGTCTCCCAAGTATAGGCAAATTGAGGCAAGAGGCCTGCTCCAGAGTCCAAAAGGTGAAAATATTTAAAGGTGAGTTTTTGCATGCAATTTCACATATAACTTTATTTCTAGCAGGCAGTATTGTTAAAATGTATGGCCAGAACCTGGCAGCCACTGTGTGCTAAAAGCCTTCTGTTTTGCAAATACATGAAATTTCACTGAACATCATAGGTTATTTGGGGAAAAAGATTGAACTGGTAATAAGAAACTATTCACGTTATTTGCAAATCCATAAATAAGTGATCTCTTCTCCCTTCCAACCATATTTCAAATGGCAAGATGGAATAACAGTATACCCTTTGGAACCTTTCTTCACTCAAGTACATGTAATCATTACTGTCAGCCCATCAAGCTCCAGGTGAAAATAGATTCTATATAAACTCTTTTAAGTCACATTTGATTAGACCCTTTTCTGTATGAGTTTGACATGGTTTATTATTTCTTATCACTGCTTCTGTGGTGGACTTCCCCAAAATAACTTCTGTACCATAACTGACAAAGGAATTCTGACTGTACTACAGTGAATGTGACGCTGAAAGTATCCTGCCAAATATGGTAAACGGACAGTATGCACACTTAATTGAGCAGAATCTTTATTTTGAGTAACATCAAGCAAAAACATGTAACGTTTACCAGGCAGGAAAACATAGGAAGAAACCTGTATCCTGGGTGGAGATGTCAGAGAATCTGTGTGAAGATAAAGGAATGTGACAGCAGAAAGGAACATAACCACTAATAAATAAGGAGAAATGCCTATAAATTTCACCAGCTGCATGGTGCAGACTGTAATTAAAAGAAAGAACGAATTATGAAAAATAAAACTAATAGTAAAACCATGGCTGAAACTTGTAAATATTTACTTTAAGTATGTCAATAATAACAAAGATTACAAGACACAGCTGGAAGATTTATGTGTCTTTCCTGGCAGGAGTGTTTTCTGGAAAATGAATACTATGACAGATTTTGCCTATTCCAGTGACTTTCTTGTTATCTTTCCCTCTCCTCCCAAAATACATAAATATAGGGAGGTAAAATCCGTCCTATAATACATGACTGAGGTACTCTTTTTGATCAGGGAACATCTTTATATCTTCTCTTTTAAATGTTTTATTCCATTTGTCTTCTTCAGTAGCTAGTTCTGAATTAAAATAATCTGGATTTTTCTGTCAATAGAAAAGTCAAAGGCAGATTCTGTTGGCATGTGATCAAACACTACTTCTCATTGCCACACAGGGAGAAGTTGCTCATTAGAGATCTTAAAAGTTCTTTGTGTTTGTATTCCTTTGCCAAAATGTCAATAAAATGCTATTTTAAATCTATAAAACAACTTCCAGTTGGTATGGGGAATAATACAAGGAAAATGAAGATTCAGTGCTCTTCCCTGAGCCACATGCAGGAGCCAGGAGATGAAGTTCAAGGTCTGAGTTACTCCAAAAGCTCCCACAAGTTGTGTACATTTCTTGCCCTTGGAACTGCTTCAAGTTCACCAGTATTTCCGCGTGGCAGTGTAACAAACAGGACTGTGCCTCATTACTTTGCACTGGTAAGCCTCTGCATTTGATAGGCTCCTTCAAAAATTGAGCACTCACAACACCACCCTTGTATATGCTGGTCTGGTCACACCACTGAGATCTTACAAAAAGGACTGTCAGCCAGACCAAGGAGGAATTCTGTAGTACCCTCCTTGTCTGGAAGAATTGCCCATGCAGGCATGAATATAACCAGAAGATTTGAAATAATAGTTGCCAGGATGGCCCAGCAGTGTTGTGAATGTGCCTGGAAGCAATGCCTCATGCTTATTACTGTTAGGCACTCTTGTCTTGGAAAACTCACATTTCAGAAACCCCTTTGCAGAGAGTTCATGGCTGAGCCTGTAATAGTACATGACACGTCTCCTCAGGGATGTTGAATAACTCATCACCAGCCAGGGAGCAATCAGTCTTTCAACCACAAGTATCTGACTGATGAGCCTGGAAGAACAGCAATGAGGCTTTATTTCAACCTGTCAATAAGCCATTCCACTATTCATAAGACAAACCTTTCTGAGGCAATTTATGGGACTAGGAAACAAAAGGAACATTGGGTACGAAGAACAGAGCGGCGATGGCCAGCTTCTCCCGAAGGGGCAGGGAGCTGGGAGCCAAGCACAACAGTGTGTCTGGTAGGGCAGGGGCTGGGGAGTGGCAGCTGGGGTCAGCCTGGAGACTGGATCATCAGCTAAGCCCATAGTGGACTTGCAGGTCTGGGGGCAAGCCATGAAGTCAAACCAGAAGGTCAGGCTCAGGATCAGGTTGGGTGTTAGTAACTAGAGTGAGACACAGCTCAGCGGTAACCAGGCAAATCCATGGTGGCAAGGCAGGTCTGAGCTGAAGCTGATAAGTCAATCTGTGGATCAGGGTCAGGGTCTGCATCAGTAGGTGCATGGCCTGGAACAGACAGTAAGTGAGATAGTAAGGCAACTAAAACTTCATCTCAGGCAGGGGCCAAGGGCTAGAGTCTCAGCTTAAAAGCAGCTCCTGTGAGAAAGAGGATCAGCCCCCACTAGGGCTTCTAGCTTTCTTCACACAACAATTTCACAAACAAAGCCACCTGCTCTGCTTTCTCTAGCTGTCCTTGAGCTCAAGCAGCCAAATGCCAGGAGGGCGGATGCACTCAGGACTCTGAAGAAGAAACTGACTGTCTCTAGAGCAGAAGCAAAAAGTTGCAGGACACCTTTCCGTGCATGTGTCTACATATGAATGTGCCATCAGTTGCTGTCTCTGTAGAGACACAGGTTCCTCCTCTTGCTGCTCTCACCACTCTCCCTGGATAATGTGTTTAATAGCGCTTATTTTAAGCAATAACTTTCCCACTCTCTTCTAGGCTCTCTAACTGCCTCTCCAGAAGAAGTTTCACTTCCTCAACCTCTTTCCCACCTCAGCAACAGCATAGAGCTACCAAGAGCTGAGTTGTGATTCTGCCATTTCTCTTCATGCATGGAAAGTCATCTGCCGGTAAAGCACTGGGTAGCAAGAGGGGAATTCAATGAGCAAGCCTAGCCTCTCAGAACGCTTGGGCTGGTCTCAAGGCATGTGGCAAGTTAGGCATGGTGGAAACCTTATGCTTGTGTTGAGGATCTCACTACTGCAAGCCAGTATTTGAAAAAACTATCCTCCTTGTAATCTACTCAGTCCACAACAGAATTTGGAATGGGCTGTCGTGTGCATCCAGGTGTTTATTTATACCTGAAAAGTAGCACTCATGCAGCAGACATATCTATTAATCCTTAAGGTTCAGAGGTAGACAAGAGTGATGTTCGAAAATGCTAAAAGACATATGGCCCTTCCAGATCTGGTCTTTCAGGGTTGGCACCTTTTGCTGCAACAGCTTCACTGGCATTCTGACACTTGAAAGCTTAAAATATCCAGCAGAGCATTTCGTAACTGGATAGAAAACACATTGGCCAAGAACCATAACCAGGAAAAGCAAATCTGTGACTACAGTCTAGACCCATGCTTTCTTCATCCATGGTCTAAGGCCTCTTCTTTCTCATATCTAACTTTCAAAGAACAGACTGTTTGTGTGCAGAAGTAATTTCTAATCCCAGGCCATCTTGGGGGGGGGGAGTTTTTTGTACAGTCTTATTCACCATTGGCTAAGAGAAAAGTCTGGTGGACACGTAACTATGCCTGTAGTTAACATGCACAGAGAACTCAAACCTGTCAGAAATGAGGGACTTGCTTTTGCCTTGTTTTCTCCATAGAGTTCTCTTTTGCTGGTGGTACCCTGAAGTGTGAATTGATGTACCTATCTTGGTATCTCAAGAAAAGGGGCAGGCATGAAAATCTGGGAAGTGGAAAACCTCTCAACATTTGCAGAAAGGGCACAGGAACTGTGACAGGTGCCTGATGGATGGTCTTTACCTGAGGATGCCAACATATGTCTTCATGTGCTACCAGGAATGATACAAAGGTTGAAAGGAGATCTCAGCATTGGAATCAGCAGTGTAAGTTTCTAACAGGAGAGTCACAGGAATGAGACATGACTTGACTCCTGAGGACATATGTAAATTATAGAACAGATATAGTCCACAGTCCTGGTGACTTTGGTTGCTCATCATGTTCCAAATCTGCACTCTTGGCCACCTTTTCTTCCAATGGAAATCATAGTGCAAGGAGATGAAATGTGAGAGTGTGATGGTGAGGCAGCATTCAGGTCTCATTCCAGGAATCAGAACTTAATTCTCAAGTCAGTGGGCTGGAAAGAGCTCCTCATTTTACCTTCTCTTCTGCTGCCTGTTCTTCCAGCTAATCATCATGAAGTCTAATCAGTAAGATCAATATCAACAAGGAGGGATTAAAACAGGCATTTGTCTTATATAGGACAGTGTAGGATCATGTGACTGTGGTGCAGATACCTTCAGCACAGCGTATTTGCTAGAAAGGCCCATTTAGATTAAGAACAGGGGCTTATGGAATAGGCACCATTAGTGGGTGTCCCAGAGTGTGGGCAGCCTGGACACATCGATGCCATACAGATAGTGTACAGATGTTGTGCATGTGGGGTCTGACTTTGAAATAGCCCTCAGATTTTTAAATCTATGAATGGCTTTGTGGTTCAAAGTCAGTGGAACTTTGTGAATTGACTTCAGAAGAAAGAGAGTTTCATCCTCTCATGCCAGGGTTTGAGCCTTTCCACTTGCATGCTGAGTATTTTCCTCTTGAAAGTTCAGTACCATTTCCAATGGGAAGTGTCCAGAGCTGGGGGATAAATCCCCACTTATCACTCTCAGTAATTATCTTCTTCTCAGAGAAGTGTTTTTAAATCCTGTTTCAACACTTAGGTGTGGAGCATCCACCTTTAGGCTTAGACTTAAACTTTCCAACTCTTTTCAGTGGGTCATAAGGGTGAAAAACTCAGAAATATCACTCAGGAGTAACATTCCACCTTTGATAAATCAGGGCTTCTCTGGATATTTCACAACTTACCTATGCCAAAGGTAAATTAATGAGTTGATGCTAACCTATATACCTAAGAACATTGTCAACTGTGAACATTTCTTCACAGTAACACGAGTGCATGTAGTACACAAGTCCAATGCTGTAAAATGTATTCAGATGGGCATATCTTAGCTAATACAGCTGTTTGTAATATGACTATACAAAGCTATCCTTGTACAGAACTATACAGCTACATAAGTCAGGTTTTCTATTTTATGGTTTTATACAATTATTTCCACTAAGCACACATTCAGCCAGGAGTTAGAGATATTTTAGAGATATGACTCTATGCTTTACAGCTAATTTATCAATTTGTTTCTGTGTTAGATCAAGCTAAACTTTTATTCTCTACAGCTACGAGCCAGCTTTCTATAAACTTTCGTAGCAGTGCACACATTATACGAGCTATCATATATTTAGGGCTTTGCATCTGTAGCCCTTAATAAAATTATTAGCTCCATTAGCTGATATTTTTGAGTGGGGGGTGGCAAGGGGAAAGTTAGACAATAAAAATAAAAACAAACAAACAAACAAACAAAGAAACCAGTTTCCTCTTTTTTTTTTTTTTTTTTTTTTTTTACTAGCAGTGATAAAAAGAATGGAAGAACATGAACATAATCTCTATAATTCTATATTTTTTTCACATTTTAGCATTATGAAGACTTTCTCAAAAACAGAAGTCAGCAAAATTACTCAGCAAGTTATGAGTGGAAATATTTTCTAGTTACTCTGCAACTACTGTTAAAGGAATGCTGTTTATAAAACTGCAAGAGAAGATTCCTGCCATATATTTATTAACTCTGATGCAATCAACAGATTTCTAGGGATAGGTATGATCACTGTAATAGTTTAGTCAAATTCCTGACTAAAACCCCTTTTGCCAGCAAAATAGTGCCACAAAATTTTGCCTTTGAGCCGACCAATGTGCAGTTTGGATGAAATGTATCTCTGACAAAAACTTGCAAGATCAAAAAGGAGCACAGGGATTTACAAATTTGGGGCATCGATTGAGCAGTCGCCACAGGCTAAGTTCCTGTGTCAGGGCTGGAATAAGAACTTTGGCCATTCTACAGATTTATAAGAAATGGCGCTTTTACAGACTGAATCCCTTTTTCCCTACATGGCTCAGGCAGACTCCTCCATTTCACCAGGTTCAGTAAATATATGTGTTAATGGGGGATTTTTCACAGGTATTATAACCTGCTTGGATTTCCAAAAGGAAACAATCAATCATCAAAGTCTTCTAAAGAAACTAAGCAGCTGTGGGCTAAGGGGGAAGAACAGGCATAGAGAACTGCCAAGAATAGTAAGGAGAAGTGGGGGTGCACAGTCACTTCTCGCAGTGGGAGGTCACCGGAGAGTTTCACAGAAATGTTGGGATCCATGCTGTCCCTAAATTGCTTGGGAAAAGGGGTAAGCAATGACCAATGTTTGCAGCTCGTATGAAGTTGCAGCTCTTATGAAGATAGAAAAACAAAGGCTAAATACCGAGAACTGCAGAAAGGATTTACATGACTCCCTGACTGAGTAATAACATGGCAGATGAATTTCAGTGTAGGTAAACTGATGCACATAAGAAAAAAGAAATGGGCTATAAACTGACCATTGTCACTCAGGATTGAGATCTTTGGGTTATGACAGACAGGTCTATAAAAATTTTAGCTCAGTGCTTAGCATCCGTCCAAAAAAAAAAAAAAAAAAAAAAAAAGAGTCAAATGTTAGGAATTATTAGGAAAGAGTTTGAGAACAAGAGAGAAAACAATTATTTCACCCTCAATTTCAAAAAGAAAACAATTATTTCACACCTCACTGAAGCTTTTGCGTGGCTCTGCTCATCCCAAGCAGGGAATAACAGAACCTGAAGAGACTCACAGAGAGGCAGCAAGGATGACGGATGACCAAAGGCTGCTTTTGTAAGAGCAACGACTGAGCAGGCTGTGTCGAGGGAGCATCAGGAGGGGGCTGGTCCACAAAAGAGAGGTGAGTAGGAGCCAGAAGGGGACAGAATGGGACAGTGTCCTCTCCAACAAGGTGCAATCCCAGAAGAGCTAAGCAGGTTTGGTGACAGTAACCAGGGTCAACCACAGTCCAGTGATCATGAGGCAAGCCTGTAGTCATAAGGCGGGTCCGAGGTCAAACCAGGAAATCAAGCCAGCAAGACAAAGTCAGGACCATCACAGTACATGGCTGGGCACAGACACCCCTACTACATAGCCTATGCCAGTCCTAAAGGCAAGGGTCTGAGCTTATGTTCAGCTTCCTAGTGAAGGAAGGAGGCTCTGATGAGTCCTCTCATGGCTCTTTCTCCCCTTGGTCTTTCCGCAGCAGCCTGATCCCAAGTTATAGCTGTACCATGTTGAACTTGGCCAGCTGTGCAGGCAGGCAGAGCCTAGGGTGAGGGGAAGGAGGTTGCAGGGCCTGCTGGTGCACGCAAGATCCAGAGAGCCAGATATTCCTTCTTCATCCTGGAGAACAGGGGATATGATAGACAGCTACACAGTCCTGATGGTATGGAGAGAAAGGATCAATTGTTTGCAGTCTCCACCAAACAATACCATGGGCAGATAAGTTGGAAAGAAACAAAAGGAGGTGGTTCTTCATGCAGCAGGTAACAGACCTGCTGATTCCTTTCCAAGCGCATTGTGGATGCAGTAAGTTTCAGGGGTTCAAAGGGCAACTGGATAATCATTTCAAGGATAAATCTGTTATGAGTCACTAGAGAGATGAATCACTAGAGGCTTAAGAAGTCCCCTGGGAGAATAGAAGGGGGGAAATACAGTATATGCTTTTTGTATTTCCATTAACTTTTGGACAGCATTTTCCAATTCTTTTTAGGAGAGAGTATAAACACAGTTGCCCTTCACCACAGATTAGGCAGCTGAGTTTCCTACATTTGATGAAGTTGGAAGAGCCAGCACACCCAGAGCACAGGAGTTGAGCCTCACTCTGGGGAAATCACCTTCTTGGTGATGATGCCAAGAAAGCCAGAGAGAAAAATGCCAGCTTGGTGAACCTTTGACCTGAAGCTCTATGGTTATTCTTATATTCTTCTCTTCTCAACTGAGTCATTTGACCTATTTTAGAGATGCTATTTAGGATGAGATAAATTCCTTTCTTCTTTATTAGAGAAGGCACTTAGGGCGACTAGTTTAGATGTACTTGTCTACTTTTCATCAAATGAATCTACGTTTGCTCAAATATCCTTTTCAAGAACAGATTATGATCTCCAGATGTGGCTCTAAGAAACACCTTCCACTAGTTCACATCCTCCACAAAGACTCCTGCCCCTTCCCTTCTTCCTCATAACAAAAGATGTTCAAATTATGTTGGGACGCATACCCTCATTCCTCTCCTACTCCACTGCCAGTCAAAGGGCTAGACTGATTGTAATCCAGTTTCAGTATCTATATATTTCCTAAATACTTACTGTATAGTTTTATCCATCTTAACCAAAACACCGTATGCAGCCAGCTTCACTGAAGCAGATATGAAGTACATCTTTACCCTAAACTGACTTCTAGATTGTCCACCAATACCTGAGTAACGGAATACTGAATCTCATGTACATAATAAATGTATTCTTAAATTTGCTTTGAGTTACTTTTTTCCCTAGGAATTATTTTTTCCATTATGATTAAAGAAAATAATCATCATGACACAAAACAACTGGAAATAGTCGTGCACCTTCAGTGATGCAGTAATGCAGATGGCATGAACTGGAATAATAAGGAGACTTGGTGGCATGTGGTAAGCCAGTAAAGTCATGTTACATGACACCACTGGCCTGAGGTGAAGAAATGACAGGCTATTACATTTCAGACCAAGTGACTAGTGATGATTTAGTGCCAAATCATTATTCTAAACAAGACACATGATGCATATAGAACATTGTAAAGGCTCAGGAGGAACATAATGTACTCAGATTTCGCCAGCCTCAAAAATCATGAACTATGACTTTCAGTGCACAGGGAAGGGGAATGAGGGATTGGAGCAATAACCTATATACAATGAGTAATGCATTTTTACTTCATTAGCAAAAGCAAAATGAATGTTCTATTTGTATAAGCCTATGAATAGTGAAAGAAATGGTGATTGTATCATATCTATCAGACTTGAACTAAGTTGAATCATTCTATCTGATCTGAGAGCTGTCTGCACTGGATTTCCTGTTGCTAAAGCAACAGCTAAGTTAGCTGTAAAACAAATGGGCAAAATAATCCGTAGGCACTTTAAAATATTATGTACATTTTTATCCTTACTGTATGCCATACACACAAACATATACTTGAGTATGCTTTGCCAAACCAACAGCAAATTCTTATGCTAGGAATGTATATATAGGGTAATCGTGACTCTGAAATATGTTTTTGCAAAACATTTCTTAAATAGTTCAATTTGTAGAATTAGAAGTTATTATGAAACAGCTGTACTAACCAAAGATAATTTATATAGATGTGATCCTGAGGAATAATCAAGGATTGAGTAGTCCTGTTTTGTATCTTTAGAGTGTTTTCCAATCTAGACAAAATGTGTATGTTTTACCCCCACATAACCGTTCCAGCTGCAATAACAGACATGTTATGATAGATGTACATCCTGAGCAGGACACAGTTCCTCCCCAAAGACCATGCAGTCCAACTAGACAAGACAGGTGAGATTTGGGAGGAACACTGGGAATGTTCACCCAGTAAAGTAACATATCAGTGACAGAAACAGAAAAGAATACTGAATTAGTGGATGCCAGAACTGCTTTTACTAGACCCAAACACTACAGACCCTTCCACAACCTGGAAGAACAGCTGTCACTGTGAAGGAAAACGGCATTTAAAGTGCTGGGAATCAGCTCACCTTGTGCATTTAAATAGATTTCCAGCCCTAAAGAAGGGCAGGGGTTACACATGCACTTCTTGGAAAGGGAGTGTGGCAGCAGAGGGAACAATCAGAGGTGGAAGCGAACAAGGTTGACCAAGTAGAGGGAGCAAAGTTCTCAGGAGGGCTGAAAAGTACTGCTTCCATGGTCCAAAAAAAAGCACAGTTTTCTGTTCTTTTTGGATTTGCTGCTTGAGTGGAATTGTCTTGATCTTCTGTTGGACTGCAAATAAAGTCTGAGAGATTTTGCATGACTGGTACTCACTGTCCTACATGCAGCTGGTACTCACTGTCCTAAATAGCATGAGGCAAGAGCAATCTAATGCTAACAACTCTGCTGCCCTCATATACTTCCCGGCATCCAATGTTTGGTCAGTGGAATTTATTTTCATTCTAACTTTTCATTTACAGATCATAAAGGCAGGAATTTTTTTGTCTTACTACTGAAGAGTTAATAGTGCTACATAACAATCAGTTTTATGATTTCCAGTACTTTCAGATGACTATTTAATTCTGTTAAGTACTTACAAATGACTGCCATTAATGGGCCAATGTCAGTGCAGATACATATACAGCCAATTATAATTTATAAATTGCATACTATTTATATATTTATATCCCATTTATAAACTGTGTAAAATAAAATACATACAGATACGTAAAATAAAATACATACTGAAACAAGCAGATAGAAAGTGATTTAAGCTATTTAAAAATCACTCATGCTACCTTCCTTTTGGTTCCTAATGTATCCAGTTCTGTTAGAATCTCTTTCACCTCTTAGGTCTGATGAAGCAAAGGAAAGAAATTTAATTAGGATTATTTTATTCTTTTTGGTCTCTGTATGTGGGCTTTTTTCCTTTAAAAAAATAACCCTCAATAGAAATAAACTAGGACACTTCTTTGCTTCTCCATGAATTGTTATCCGTGTTGCAACAGTAAATCTCTAGCATTTGCTGCTGTTGTTTAATTTACAAAACTATTAATGTTAGTCTGCAACAGCAGCGAGAATTTTATCAGTGAATGGCAAAAGTTCTTCTACATTCTTGAAATCATTAGGAAATGACCTATGCAGTGGTCAAACTATTTCATTTTTTTAACTTAAAGTTGAATCAAATCAATTCATAACATTGCCAGTTTTTCTCCACAATCTGTAAAGACAGCTTAGACCGACGAACATAGATGAATCCCTTCTTGCCTTCCTGTCTCCTTCCTACTCTCTCATCAGGAGATTGGGATATGGAAATGCTTCTTCCCAATGTGATACCACCAAAGAGAAGGACAGGAGGAAGCATTATGTGCAGAATGTGGCAGCAACAA
Organism: Platalea leucorodia; assembly: GCF_965183815.1. Lineage (NCBI taxonomy): Eukaryota > Metazoa > Chordata > Aves > Pelecaniformes > Threskiornithidae > Platalea > Platalea leucorodia. The sequence goes on from NC_138824.1 coordinate 16,559,547, forward strand.
GTTTTTCAATTCTGCTATGTTTCCTGCTTTAGTAATTCATAGTGATAGTATCTGGTGTGGTTTTATGCCATTCTCTTAGACTGCAAGTCTATTCTTTTTGGATGTTCATTTTCATCAATATTTTGGCAGCCTACAAAATATTTCTAGAGAAACTTAGGCAGGAAAAGGTAATTTTAAAAGTAATTTATAACTCAATTTGAAAAAAAAGAGGCAAAGAAATGTATTTCTTTACCCTGGCAGCTTTCTTCCTTTGTAAGTCTCCTCTATAAAATAGAGACCACTGAATAGTATTTCTGTTACCCAGACATATATGTCCTTGACAAATTTGTACTTAACATTCCCCTTTAGACAGGAATTTGAGGACTCTTAGACAAACATGACAATTTATTTTTTTGAATTATCACAAAGGTATTAGCCTTGCTTTTTCTAATTTGAAACATATTGCTCATAAAAAAAAACAAAAACAAAAACAAAACAAAACAAAACAAACAAAAAAAAAACAGCAATGACAAAACACTCCTGGCTTGAGAACAAATGTGCCACATTTCAGCCTTAAAGGTAAAATTATCATGGTGTTCCTAAAAATAAAAAATGTCTCTTTAGATAGAAGGGTACAAAATACTTTAAGAATAAATATAGGTTGGTATTCTATACAGCTAAGACAGTTATTTACCGTAAACAGGATTTGTTTGGAGTCATTGTGATTTGTGCAACCTTGTCTCTACAAAAAAAAGTACAAATTATCATATTTAAGGTGAACATGTATTTAAGAAACTAAATCATCAGTAACACTGGTATTATAATAGAGCCCAGAGCGCAGAAGAAATCAAGACTGTACTGTATTAGGCACTGAGTAATATTTCAGTGAAAAGTCAGTAGCTGGAACAGTTTCCAACCGGAGCAGAAAGCACAGACTCTTGTGGAGAAGTGAACAGATACAACATGCAGCCAGAGTGTGGGAGAATCACAGGAATACAGAACAGCTGAGCTGGGAAGGCACCTCTGGAGATCATCTAGTCCAAGCCGCTGCTCCAAGCAGGGTCACCGACAGCAGGTTCCCCTAAGACCATGTCCAGTGAGGCTTTGAATATCTCCAGAGATATTATCTACCTGCCTCTAGTGTTTGACAACTCTCACAGTAAAAGAGGTTTTTTTCTTATATTCAAATGGAATTTCTTGCATTTTAACTTGTGCCCGAAGAACAGCCTACAGATCTGCTCTAGCAACTTCATTCCATTTTCTAACTTGGTTGGAGAAGGAAATGTGATTTTGTTGGCAAGCAGTTCACTAAATGGAAATGAAAATACCAAAAAAGGGGTGGTAGTGTCATGAAGCTGTATTTAAGAGACGTATGAAGCTGAAAAAAAGGGCAGTGAGAGAGACTGTCCTTTATGACTTCAGTTAAAAGCTGTCAGGTGGCTGCTATGCCTATAGGCCCTCAGATAGGTCTCCTTCTCCTCTCTAACCATTTCCCAGAGGAAAGTGAGAGACTGCAAGGACCATGAAACCCTTAGAAAACACAGGGAGAAATCAGCTCTGCATAATCTTGGTACTAGACAAGGAAGTGGAGCTAAATGGACTCTACAATTTCCTGGGAGGCCATCACCTGTATTTTTTGAGGACTGGACTTCTGGAGAGGCACACAGAAGGGGACAGGCCTTCTTTGAGTTACAAGTGTACCTACTTCAGCACCTAATGGCAAAGTCTGTAGTGGGCTCTCCCAGTTGATTGTTTCTGTAGCCATCTATCTATTATTTCATGATCTATATTTGCCTCTCTATATATTTGCAAATTAAAAATGCCTCTGTTCTTACCAAATGCAAATGTCTCTGAGGAGAGGTGGTGGACACTTCCTCCTTGAAGATATTCAAAAGCAATCTGGACATGGGCCTGAGCAACCTGCTCTAGGTGGCCCTGCTTGAGCAGGGGACGTAGACCAGATGACCTCCAGAGGGTGCTTTCATCCTCAACCATCCTGTGATTCATTTTTTAATGAAAATAGCTATATCTCTAGAAGAGAATACCAAAGGTGTTACATTTGCCTTCTTTCAGGGATTCCTCATCTTAGGAATGAGTTTCAGGGAAGTCTATAGTTTGCAGTCAACACTTTGAGGAGAAAAGGCTCAATCCATGCCTTGAAAACTAACACTTTGTTGGAAACCTGCAGGCTTTGTTTTGCTGTGTCCAACAGCCCATGCTTTTAATGGGACCATGCCCAAGGGCATGCATTGTGCCAGTGTCACCAGCAGTCCCCAGAACTTGTTTCTTCCCCTGGGTGTCTGCAAACATGTGCTAGCTGAGAGGAGCTGTTATATATCTCTGGGATTTTTTTTCTCTGCACAGAGAATTGCAACCTTCTCCTCTTTAGATACTGTTATTTTAACTCACATTTTTTACTGCTCGGTGCATTTACAGATCCGAGGGTTGCTTTGGAAAGTCAAGGCCCACACACCATACGTGAGCTGTGGCGGGGGAGAGAAGGAGGCAGTTAGTGATTTTTGCTGCTTTTAGGGACTGTACAGTAAAACATCTTTAATTTCAAGGACTCCAGTTCCCTGTCCCTGTACAACACTGAGTGGCTATGGTTACAGAGAAGTGCTTTGCAGGGGAAACACAATAAATAGGATAGCAAGTCAGTCTGGGCTCAGATACCCATAACAGCATTAGAAAGTCGTAGAAGATCATAGAATCTTAGAATTATAGAATGGTTCAGGTTGGAAGGGACCTCAAAGATCATCTGGTTCCACCTCCCCTGCCATGGGCAGACACACCTTCCACTAGACCAGGTTGCTCAAAGCCCCATCCAGCCTGGCCTTGAAGATTTCCAGGGAGGGTGCATCCACAACTTCCCTGGGCAGCCTGTTCCAGTGCCTCACCACCCTCGTAGTAAAGAACTTCTTCCTTATATCTAATCTAAATCTACCCTCTTTCAGTGTAAAGCCATTCAGCATATCAAAGATATCAAAACAGTTCCAGGACTGGGAAAGCCTGAACAAAAACTTTTAAGGAAAGAGTTGCATACAACCACCCACTTCCAAAGACAAACGGCATCCACTCCAGTCAGTGGGAATTCTGCCACTCATTTGAACTGCCGTCACCGGGTGGCAGGAGCTGAGGGTTTCCCCTACCAGGCTGATCACTAGGCTGCACATCACTAGGCTGCAGACAGACCTGTGCACTCGAAGAAGAAACTGATAAAGCCTGAAGAATGACAGAACCTCTAAGACATATACAGTAGTAATTTAAGATGGACCTTGTTCTCCTCAATTTCTCAATGATTTCCAATATGATAAAGGAACTGTTTAGATTGTTTCCCTGTAATTATTAGTAAACATCTTATTTGCTATGTCTCTTATTAGAGGCACAGCATAAACACCTCAGTCTAATTATGAGTGGCTCATTCACGAATGCCCGCTTCATTGTTCTAAATGAAAACACACTATTAGAGAGGTAATAAAATTAGCATCAGAATCTATTCAGAAACAAATTGAACAGTGGATGCTCATAGCAGTGAACACTGAAGACAGCTAGAGCATGTACGAGTATGCAAGAACTGTTATATACTGCTTTGTATATACTATTTAATTGTTACAGTTGTATTTGACATAGGAAAAAGACTTTTTGACTTGATTGGATTTGAACTTTCAAGGCTTGTCCTCAGCTGATTAAATTGCACAGATTCATAGACAGCAGAGAAGCTGTGTTGTTCAGTGCCAGATCAGGATCTCAAACCTCAGCTGTATTTCAGCTAAGTAGCACCACAAGAAACATAACTTTAAGACACAATCACTATGCTTAGACACAAAGTCACTATCCATCACACAGACAAACTCCATTTCTCACAGCAAAACATTTACTAGCCTTCTGTCTGAGAAGAAAATTGCACTGTACATTTCAAAACAGTTTTCCTAAAATGTATCAAATGAATAATATCTAAAACAGGCTTTTAAAGGACGAAGACTCAAATACAGCATCAACACCAGCAAAATCAAATACAATTCTTTTGAGTATTCATTTCCCTTCACCCTACTTATATCCCATACTTTTAATGAATAAGTATATTGCTAACCTATTAGTCAGCAAAAGAATCCATAATGAATTTAACCAAGATAATATTGTCCAAGATTTATGACTTTACACATAGGAAACAATGTTTCTTTGCATATGAAAGATAGAGCTGAGTACGAAAAAGCCAACAGAGCTGCTAAGACAGACAGATGCAAGTTCTGCTCTACCTATTCAGCACTCCATAGGGAGCCACTGTAGTGAATGGAGGATGGATTGTGCTTACTGTTGTACAGAGATGTGTTACTGTAGTCTCTCCTAACAGTGATTTCCTCCATTCTAATGGATCCATGCCCCTACAGAGTTCATTGCTCCAGTTTTCTGCATGTTAACCAGAAATGCAAGTCCGTGGTTCAAAGGCAGAAAGCTCCGTCAGTTTTAACAGTCTCCTATCAGCAGGAGAACATGGCTCAAAGGGCAATGGGAAAAATCCCATCTGAGGTAAAGCTAGTCTTGTCAAAATCTTGTGTGGAAACATCAAAAATATACTTATTTCATATAGATAAGTGTCTATATGCAGTATGGATACAGCTGCTGATTAATGGTCACCTAACTTATCTGTGATGTTTTTTTCTTTCACAGCAAAACAATAATGACACTGCTATCATTAAGAGTTGTTTGTTGCTCAGTTCCTGGATCAACTGAATGGTTTCATTCTTCTGACAGATTATCTGGGATGCACTGACCTGACCAATGCACAGGGACAGGATTTTTCTTCTGGTAGACAACTAGGTCATGACAGCTGCTCTGCATTATACAAAAATACCTGAGTTAAGCCCATGGTTGATGCAAAACAATAACTCTTTGATGTGTGCAACCCCCAAATTACAGCTGAAGAACAGTCAGCATGATATCCCGCTTTGGATCCTCTATGGTAAGCAATTCCATTACTCTCTAGCCATACTTGACATACATAACATAATGCTGCTTACAATTTGAAATATTAACACCATGGTAAGATATTTTTAATAAGTACTAGCAAAATATGAACATACTTGGAACACGCAAGAAAGCTTTATATTTTAAATAAGCTCTACAGGATAATTTTCATCTCAGGTGACAATGATTATCTCAGACTTTATTATGCATACTGAAGGTAATCTGAGTGTAGCTGATCTCTACTGAAAGAATATCTCCTTTTTTTTTAAAAAAAAGGATAGGTTAATCTCAAAAAATTATTATTGATTTAATGTATTAAATACTTGTATGTATCCTGGTGGATCTCATCTCATTTTCACAAACATTTTATAAGGTAGTGCAGTTTCTCTGTTGTAATGCACTAGCTTGTTCCCTCGGAACAGAGGATTTGTTACAGACTACTGACCTGAAACTTAATTCACAGAAGGAAGGAAGGAGAGCATGCGAACTGAATCCTACATGTCCGTAAGTATATGTTTTCACTCCCAGCTGCATCTTCATTTTCTGTCTTGCATTCTGAGAAAAAAAAAATTGCAATAATATTCCTTTCAAGTGACACATCTTTGGTACTTCCAAGGCGTAATACCAATAGTGTAATGCAGCCAGGTCATATTGTTTTCTATATGCCAGTACAATTAAGGCCCTCAGGCATGTCTTGGCCTTTTCCACTGTTGACTACACAATGACTTCCAGTTTTGATTTGCCAATTGCTAATCTTAGTTGACTAAAACCACAGCCAAGTTCTCCTGAGAAATAGTTAGATTGCATTACTCAGTACATTACTCATAGGTTATATAGCATTTACTCACTACACTGAACTGTAGTTAAACATTACACTGATTTTTTAAAGGGATTTAAATGATACTAGTTGGCAGTCATCTAACCTCATCAGCTGTGGCACAGCTGCTATAGACCTTTATGACCTCTTGGTACTTTATATTTTTTAATGTGTCCAGAGCTAGTGGCTGGAAATGCAGTAATGTCATAATGCCATCTACAGGCTCTAAACAGTCCCAGTTTCTGTCAGTGACCCTGTCTTCCATTTTCCATCAAATAACTGAAAGAAAGAGTCAGTAGAAATACAAACCACAACAACCTCTTACAACTGAGAGTCAAAACATAAGTAATTCAAACAAAGCTCTACACTATGACTCTCCATAATGAGTTTTTTCGACAGCTTTCTAGTAATCTCTACCAGTAGCAATGTGAAGAAAGGTTTTCATGTAGCATTTATCAGCTCAAGTCATGGCCTCACATTAAGAAATAAGACAGTGCAAAAACAAGACTTAAGTGAGTAGTCTTGAATATTGCATTAAAGTCACATTATGTTCAGTTCTAAAAATCACTGGTAAGCTGTTGGTCTACAGTGATTGGTAGTACTATAACATAGATGTGTCCAACCTTCCTGATCTCAACAGCCATCCATCAAATTTTCAAATGCCCAAGAGCCACAGGATAGACATCACATATTCTGGAGACCTGAGGAAAGAAGGGAGCTCAGTCTGTGGTTCACAAAAGATGACAACAGCTCCCAAGGGGTCCCACTGCTCCACTGACCTGGGGGTTATCAGTCTCAGTGTATCCTACTGATTCGCTTCCCCAAAGCCAGAGATTCAGATTACCCAGAAGTTCCCATGCCAGCTCAGCTTCCCTGTTAGTCAGATGACACAATCTGACATATGACTTGAACTTCTGATGGTCCACACACAGCTTAAGACTCACTTTTGCTATCCTGTTAGGCTTCCTAACAAGCATGACTTTGAGAAATCACAGACCTTGTTAAAGCTGACTGATGTGCTTGCCACTCTTCTGTCAGGTTCAATGGCAAACAGGGAAAAAAAAAAAAAAAGTTCCTTTAAGAAAAAAAAATGGCTGAAAAGCAGAAACGACAGCCCAAGGAACTGGGTTATCTGGCATGGGCCAACCAAGAACACAAGGGGAAAACACCTGTTCTTGCAAATTGTTACTCTTTTCATATTTCAGAGGCAAGAGAGAGCCAGAAATAGAGAGGAAACTTCTGGCAATGCCTACATTTCAGGTACTGGTGTTTATTTTCTTTGGGAATCTGTGAACAGTGAATCCAAAAGCATTCCTAATGCAAAATACAAGAGGAAAAACAAGACTACAAAAGCAAACAAATAGCTGATTCACATACTGAGTCTAACATACTTTTCACTGCCTTGCTTTTTCTTTTATAGAAATAGTAAAAAACATGTTACACATTCTCCTGGAAAGCAGACATTCATCTCTATCTATGGGTCCCTCCCATTGGCTTCCATTTCTCTGCTCAAAATTACTTCAGTGTTCCTCAGAGAGGCCACGAATCATTGAAATTAGTCACACAAGTGTTATGTTTAGGGTATACATATATGGTAGCTTTTGGAATGTCTGAAAAGGCTTCCTTCCTAGGCAAGTCCCAACACAGAGGGTAAAGTGTGTCTTTTATTACTTGTACAGAACCATCACATTGAAGAGACAGTAATATTTTTAAGAAAGTATTCTAAGATTTGGATCAGTCATTAACTAACACAGTCAGAATTGTTGACTCTCTTCTAATTCAATCCTACAGACTACAGGAAGAAAGAAGAGCCACATCCATATGAAAAGGAAGTGTTTGAAGCTTTTACAAGGCATAACATATTTTCAGTTAATAATATTTTTAATTCTAGGGCTTTCTGTGCTCTTTGAATAAAAGCAGTTTTATTTAAAATGCATATTTTAAATGCTTTATATAAAAATAGAGAAATATCTCAGAAGAAGAGGCAGAGTAACAGCTTGACAATAGACAACATAGCAGGCTGCATTTTTGCGTGCATTCTTACTACATCCCTTCTCAAGCAGTGAAAAAAGATACATTATCTGGAATTCTTGTACCTTGCATTTGTTGTATGCAGCTATTATTTTACTTGGCTTTGATGTTTTACACAACTTTTTGAAGCAAAGAATCTGCTATGACAACATGACATTTCCCATATGCTCCCTTAGCTGTATGAATGAGAAAACCTTGGCTAACCCTAATTAGCATTGGCACTGTTGTTTGCAATCCTTGCACTGCTTTTTATACAACATCGTTTTAGTAACTTATTAGAGCTTATGAAAGGTTCTGCTTGTTGTGCACAGGACCAAGAGCTCCAGCACCATGCTACTAGGGTTACTTGACTTTAAATGGCTGGGAACAGGTGGCAGCCAAGTTCCCACATTGTGGCTAACCTTCCACCTTGTAACTAGGTGGAGGTTATGTCAGGTTATGGTCTGGGTGCAGACAGACGGGGATCGCCTCCAGATAAATTCCTCAACTCCACCTGCTTCCCTATATGGGGTGAACGAAGTCTTCAAGAAAGCTGTTTGGTCAACAGATGGATGAATAAAGGCTTATGTGAATCAGTTCACATTTTGCCTCCAGTCATAGGAAGCTGTTTTTCTCTCTTGGCTAAAAAGTCATTGCCAGCACCCAAAATGGAACTTAATTTCCTACAGATTAAATGCAGTTAGTCCTAGCTTTTTAAAAAGTTACCCCTTGCAGTGAATATCTAAACATCTAACCTCTGCGTGTAATCTAGCATACCAAACAGCATATCTGACATAGGGGGTGGGAATCTGCTTTAGAGCTAGCCAGAAGAGAGTGCTGCACACAGGAGAGTGCTGCTTATCACCTCAGGGGCCTTCAGCTCCCTGAGATTCAGGGTCCAGCATGATTTCAGAAAGCGGGCCTCTATGTTGGTTACTGGGAAAAATGATACACCAGAGGGTCGTGCTGCCATCCAAAGGGACCATGGCAGGCTGGAGAAATGGGCTGACAGGAACCGCATGAAGTTCAAGAAGGGGAAGGAAGTGCGAAGTCCTGCCCCTGGGGAGGAACAACCCCAGGCACCAGTACATGCTGGAGGCAGGATACCATTTGCCTTCTTTGCGGCAATGGCACATTGCTGGATCACGCTCAACGTATTGTCCACCATGACCACCGGGTCCTGCCCTGAAGAGCTGCTTTCCAGCCAGCTGCTCCCAGCCTGTCTTGGTGCCTGAGGTTATTCCTCCCCAGGGGCAGGACTTGGCATTTCTCTGTATGAACTTCATGCGATTCCTGCTGGCCCATTTATCCAGCTTCTTGAGGTCCCTTTGAATGGCAGCACACCCATCTGGTGTATCAGCCAGATGCATTCCCTTCTTCTGATAATACACTTTTTCCTTTTTTAGTTTTTAACTTCTTTTGTTTTTGTTTTTTGAACAAAATTAGTCTTTCCTGCTTTAAGGGTTTTCAAGCCAAGTTAAAATTTCCATGTTCTGGCATACACTTTCTGTTCTTTATTTTAACCTGGGGATAAGATATGCACTGGTTCCAAAGATGTTAAGGTTTGAAATTATCAGAGATTCTGGACAAGTACTGAGTAACTAAGCCTATTATTGAAAATGTTGGGTTTAAGCCACGTGCTTTATCATTAAAATTCAGAACTGCTGCAGTAATACAAAAACAAACCCACAAAATATACAGAGAAAAAGATAAAAGGAGAACACCAATAGAAAGAGCTCTTGCTGGGACTTTTTTCCCTCTCTTTTCCTTATTTTTCAAATTTATCTTTAAAAATAGTGACTGACTGAATTGTTCAAAGAAAAAGAAGCCAACTATGAACAATAAAGGTCAAAAATTTAGGCAAAAGCATTTTCTGACAAAATTGGCTACTGCTATCTTCTCAATTTCCAATCCTTTCTTCCTCTTATCCACTGTTTGACTACTTGTTCACACATCTCTCCTCATTTGAACATAGCTTTCTTCAGCTTCTTTTAAATCATATATTACCTTTCTAAACATTGTGTTAGCAAGTTGGAAATAGCTTTTCCTTCATCTAAAAAGAATTCAGGTAGAGCAAGGTCAGTGTTATAAATTTCTTCTTTCTTTCCCTGGATGTAAAGCTTGTGCAGCAAGGAACTCTTTTCGCTCCATATTTGTACTCAAGCAGATATAACAGATCCAGAACATAATATTCACTTCTAATCAGTGATACAATATTTTTATTAGAACAGGAGATTTTTAACATTCCCTGTGAACATTGCTTTTTCTGTCATTCAGTGATTTGGTCATCTGTTCCTATTCTTTTATAGATTCTTGTTGTTTCCCTCTGTACCAGAAAATGCACTTCTCTGTTTGGATACATCTGCATCATAATAACAGCAACTGCAGGTAGGTTTCAAAGGACTTTTGGTAACCATCTAGCTCTGACAGCAAAAGTTTAGTACAAGTTAATATCCCTGATCAAAGGTGATAAATATCCTTTGGTTGATTACTCCTTATTCACTAAGGGTAATTCATCAAGGTATCTGTGCTACTAGGATCCATACAGGCATTTCAAGAGATCTCTATAATGCTTCTGGATGTGTCATTTTTTTAACCAATTTGTGAATCACTTGTAATCAATTAGTTCCCTCCAATTATTTTTCTCTGAGATTAAAGAAGTACTGCTTTGGAGTCTCTTTCAAGTGAGTATTTGACGCTTCTATCTTCTCTTCTTTTTGAAAGTTATCTTTCATGTGGGATCAGCTAAGAAACTCTCCCTGTTCTTTCATGTGTATATGCTACATAGGCAGAGTACCTCAGAGCTTTTGAGATTTGAAACACATCCTTCAGCCAGACTGAACTTACTTGGTAAAGGCTTGAAATTGTAGTCATGCCCTCTAGCTTTAAGTATAAAAGTAAAGTTAGTCTCCTTCAGGCAGTAATTCTTTGTTTTGTGCCATTTTTTATGCCCTTGAAAAATGTTCGAATAGCATAGACCAATGGTGTGATGTTTAAATAAAACAGAAGCCAACATTTTTGTGATTAGAATTATGTCCTTCTGAACAAGTGATCATTTTGGAATCCCATTCTTCCACCATTTTTGCTGTTATACCTTGTGCTAACAATTCAAGATGTTCTCCCATCCCACTATAAACAGAGTTTCACATTTATTGGGTTATGTGGGAAAATAAATTAATCAGAAATTAAATTAATCAGAAATTAAATATTCTTTTCTTTTGGAAGTAGACAAAATCATAAGGATTGACATTTTTAAAAGCCTTATACTGCATAGTTTGTTTTAGGTCCCTTACATGTGTTGTATTCTGGTAACGGTGTGTGCTACGATTTGTCTTCCTTCAAGTTTCTAACATACTTTTGTTTTATTCAGAGCTATGGTCTCATCTTGCTTTTTAGTCTTCCAACTTTTGTGCAGAAACTTGCATGATCAAGCCTTAAATTTCCTTCCAATCCCGTTTCTGTATGGCACTCCATTTGTCCCATCTATTCACCATCTCCTTGTATTATTACAGTTTTTATCTGTCCCATTTTTTCTTTAGGAATGTAGAATTTTAATTACTTTATCCATTGTGGATGGGTCCTAGAAAACTATATGTTATGCTACACCTCTTGGCTTTCCTCCACTTTAAAAGTTCATTTTTGACCTTGACTTACCAGCAGCTTGGTCCTCTTCCAGCAAAGTCAGAGAGGTAGTGGTCTGGAGAAGGTTATTAGAAACTAGATGCTCAGTCCCTCTTCCAGCACATGAGCTAGAACACATCAAAGCCAGGATAAAATAAAAAAAAAATAAAAGATAAAAGAAGATGTAACACGTATATATGGTGAATGCCTTGTCACCAGATATTACTCCTATTAAGAGTTTACGTGAGCTCAGGGAGAGTCCAGACAAATTCATGAAATATTAGTCTGTTGAAGTTTACTATATGCACAGAAAACCTGTCCAGCTCAGGAAGCCTCTGAGTTACAAATACCTGGGGCTAGTATCATGTATATGATGCTGGTGATAATGTAACAGAAAGTAAACCTTTTTACAGGCAGTTGGAGAACTTGTTCAGAACGTGAGAGACTGCTTTATATGCCACTCTTAACCTAAGGAACAAATCTGAAGTCATGTCACACTCAACATTTTGTAGGTAACTCCTAAAGTGGGGAAGCAAGGAGTGTCACCTTCATAGACCTACAAGAATGGGCAAAAAGAATGAAACTTTGTGGTTTAATTACAGGTGTGTGAGCAGGAGAAAGGCACTCAAATTTATGTACTCAATGGTGACTCATCATTAGTGGACATCTTTTACCACCAATACACAGAATAAGGGGATCCTCTTGACTTCTCTTCTTCTGTACTCATGATTTTTCAATTCCTTTGCACATTGGTAAGGATGCAGGAGGCAACAATGTCTGCGGGCTCAGTGGCTATAACACCATACTGCCGCAAAAAAAAAGGGAAAATGGCTGCTATTGAGGTTTATATAATGTCAGATACATGAAGTCATTCATTCTGTCTTGGGACAGACCTCAGCTATATTTAATTCAAGACATTGCCCTCCAGGACTGTCCAGAGAAGAGCAAGAAGTCTGATCACAGGGCTACAGAACATGACCTGAGTACAGCATGAAAGAACTGAATTTCTTCAGTCTAGGGGAGAAATAACTACCTTCAAATACCTAAAAAGCTGGCGCAAAGAGGAAAAAAAATTGTTCTTTATAATCACCAGAGACAGGACATGAAAAAATGGATTTATATTGCCATGAAGTACTTTTTGGTTAGGCAGTAAGAAAACCTTTTTAAGTCTAAGGGCAGCAAAATACTTGAATCAATTAGCTAGGAAGGATGAGGAAGTCCCATCACTGAAATTTGTAAGATAAACGTGTCAAAAATAACACAGATACAGTGGATCCAGTCTTTGCAATGGAGTAGTCTAAGTGACCTCTTAAGGCCTCTTCTAGACCTTTTTATTTTTATTATTCTACTATATGCTGAAGATCGTGAGGCATTCAGATACAATAATAGGAATCTTATGAGTAAAATAGATAAGTGGAGTCCGCTTTTGAGAATTTCACAACTGTCTCATAACTGTGTCACAATAAGAAGATCACTAAAAGATCTATTTATTGGATACCTGAAGTTCTGATTTACCCAGTGCTTTGAATAAATATCAAGACAGTAGACTAATCTTAGGCTATTCACATTTTGGATGCTTGAAAAATGATAAATTACTGTCTCATTTATCTTTAATTTCACAGAAATGTAGCCTGTAGGTTTAAAAGAAAAGTTTGGATGAGATAATATTGTCATTTTATTTTGTAAGATGTCCACACTTTGTACTTGAACTAAGACTTCATGATACCAATATTCCAACCCAAGCAATGGCAACTCAGTTCTTTATCAATTCATACTAGACAATAATAATAATAATAATAATAATAATAATAATAATAATAATAATAATAATAATAAATAATTAGTTTCCTTTTCATATTGGAGCACACACTGACAGAAATTATTACCAGGTCTAAAAAAGTCTTTCATATTTCAGTCCTGTTATTGCTTTAACATTTGTTTTTGCATTACTAAAATCAGTTCCTTAATTACTGCATCACCTTCCTACAGTATCTTTTGTGGTAAAATTACTGGACAGTTTCTGCTTTGCAGGAGATATGTCTAGGCTTGAAACTCAGTGCTTCCAGAAAGCAACACAATACTCATCTCCTGTATTGATTTTTCACTGACTACAAAATTTGAAAATTTTAACTATAAGTGACTAGACAAGATTTTTTTTTTCTATCTGTGGGTCCCTTCTCTGAAAAGGTTCTTCCCATAGCTATAACCGTGTAAATTAGAAATCAGTATTTGAAACAAAGAATAACTTAATTAGGAATAGTTCCATTAAAATTGACATATACATGTGTCTGTGTTTTGTTCTAGGAAAATGCTAATGCTTCTGACTTACATGACTCTAGAGCTCTGTTTATTCACAAAGTAAGTAACTATGAATAAATAAAATGTTACTACCGTTCCAGGTAGCACCAATTTAATCAGAAGCTTTTTAAAAATATATATATTTTGCATGTGCCTGCATGGTTTATACCTCTTCATTTTTTTCTGTGTGTATAAGAAACAGAGACAGAGAACAAAGCAGTGATCTTAATTTTGCTTGAATTAAAGATGCTGAACAAACCCATGCAAGTGGTAGACAATTATGACTAAGTCAAGCAGAGGAACCAAATTCTACTTTATCTTATACATCTTGTCCATTTCTGGAGCTAAAGCACTTATCTTTCACATATGGAGAAAACTTCTTTGGCGGCTATTTAGTTCTCTTTCAATAATATTCATCCTTCTTTAAGAAAGAGTCATCCTATGTCAATAGTATCAACAAAACCTTATGGAAGAGGAAGTAAAACTTTTTTCAGTATCAGAGATAAAGAAAACATTTGTGAACGCTAAAACCTCTCAGTAAATGTTATATATAAAAAGTTCTTTAGCAATAGGATGGAGTGAAGACATGGGAGTGAGATTCAAGCGCATCATGCCTTGTCAGCCTCCGCTGTGCGTCGCACAGTCAGTGGAAGAATATTTGCTGGGATCTGATTGTTCTTCAGTGGACTTAGCAGCTACATTATTTTACTCTTTGAAATACTTAAATTTTATGGGAAAAGGCAGCCTTGGGGTCTGCCCTTCACTAGAATATCTTGGGATATTTTATTGTGTCTGAGCATGATTAGGGAGGCTGAGTTTAGCTGACATTGATGACTGGCCAGATTGCCTTGCTCTGTGCACTCCATTACTTGTGATCAACTTGTTGGCTGAATGTGATTAGGGTTTATTTCATGTCTAGCTGTCATGATGCCAAAACCAGTTGTATTCAGTCAGAGGTACCTGAGCACACACCATCTGCAGTCAGCTCTCTGAAATGAGTTAAATCTGTAATTGACTTGAGTGTTATAGCAGATATATTCATGGGCTTTTAAAATCACTCCACTCTAACTCTGTGCAAATCAGTAGCAAAGTCATTGACATAAAGCCCTTATCACAAAAATCTACAGTGGCCATTTATTCCTCCTCAGGCATATCTGCTGGGGTGGAGATTTTCAGTTCTTCGTCATTCTGAAGGCAGTCAATCACTTAATTTTTCTTGGCTTTATCTTCCTGAAGTATGCCCTTGACTCAGGAGGCAGGAGCACAAGGTGAGTCATGTGTCCTCATGCTTCATCTATCGAGTGATGACACATTGCCTGGTCCTGTTCCACCCCACCTTATGGTAGTGGGTCTGCACCACCATTCAGAGACAGGCACAGGCTCACCTTTCCACCTCAAGCTGATAACAAGATGTGCTTATAGTTTAGCATGGCAATAAGTTTGGTGTTCTCTTAAGTATAGCAAAATAGTTTCTGATCTTCTTAGAGTGTAAGCAGGTAGGGCATGTATTTGTCAACCAAATGCTGAGAGGGGTCAGATATAGATCTCTACACCTATATCTGATTATAATTATTTGAGAATTATACTTATTTGAGAACAGTACAACCACCCAGGTAATCACAGTGAGATGTTTAGCTCCTCTTCTTTCCTGTGTGCAATACAGTATTATCTGTAATTTTATACTCTGAAGAAAGTGAAGTGAGTAAAATTATAACCATTATTTGCTTTAATACAAGAGGGATTGAAACCCAGGAGTGATTTCCATCTCTGACTGCATTACTATAGTTCCTGTTCGGCTGTCTCTCATTTCAAGTGCAGTCACCAGAAGGATTCTGGGGTTTTATTGATTGTTGTTATCATAATTAGCCACTGTAATGGAATTAAGTATGACTACATCTTGCTTGGACTTGTACATAGGGAAAATATAAGGACAAAAACCAACCAACCAAACTCACGGTCAAAGGACGCTAGAGGATTTTTGCTTGGTTTGAGCCCTTTGAGGAGGGAGAGGGAGCAAAGGCAGAAACGATGTTATTGTAATGCTGAGTTGGTATCCTTGGACATTTGGAAAAAGTGCATTGCTGGGCGGTGGGTTTAGATGATATTACCTAGTATAAGTGTTTATGATTGCAGTCTCAAGAGAGTGTGTCTATATTGTAAAATGTTAAATGAAACTGCAGTATAATTTACATGGCTGGATCATTCAGTAACACAACAGAAATAAGGTTAAACATTCAGTATGATGAAAATGTGCACTGTAAGTCTTACGCAGCTGTTTGAATCTTTCATCGCTGTAAGTAATAGAGGATTTGTAATGGTGTGCATTTCTAGCCAAGTACCCTGCTGTTGACAGACAGCATTTTTTAACATTTAGAGTATGTTCGCTAAGAATATTCTTAATATGACCCTTAAAGCAAACTAGAAATTAATTGACTGGGATTGTCCTCTTATTTTCATATTTAACAAGAGGGGAATTGTTTGGCAGTGTATGATTAAAAGGTTCCATCACATCTCCTGTTATTGCATTATGGGGAGGTGAGGAATGTAAGAAAAATTATTAACCACAAATATTACCTTTAAAGATACCCAAAGATTTTTTTGATGATTCATATAAAATTTGTTTCCATTAAAATCACTAATAGTCTGACAGGTCCCATGACAATTGTCTGCCCTCTTCTTCTTTTGTTCTTTAGGTTACCTATCTACCTCTTTCTTTGCATCTTAAAAGCACATTTCAAACATTTATACCTTAAAGCACGCTGAACTTCAATGACATTGAATTAATGTGGGTAAATTTTGTTTAAAAAAAGTAAGATCCTTTTTATTCTGAGAATTTACCTCTCTTTCTTTTTTCCTTTCTTTCTTTCTCAAACACCAGGTACTATAAGCTTCAGTAATGCATTTCATTCAAAAGGAATTTAAGAGAGAATGAACTGTTGACATGGCTCTTGCTGACAGTACGGACTGGCTGAATTTAAAGCTGCAGTTTATCGACATGGAGAATAGCAGATACTTATATTAATTTTATTTCTGTAAAAGTAAATTAGCCGTAGAAAGTGTTTGTGTTTTTTTCCTGTCCTTTGCCATAAATCTAGCAAAGTATTCCACCTTTTCTTGCCAGAAAAATTTATAACGTAAAGAAAAAAAATGGTTGATGTAAGGAATACACTCATTTGAACCCTGTGAAAGTAACCCATACCTCCCTCAGAAGCTTGAAGGAGCAATAACAGGTTATCATCACTGGATGCCTTCCTACATTTCCAGCCTCAGCAAATATTAAAAGCAAGGATAGCATACATGTGTGGGAATGTGTGTGCATGAAGACACACATGTTCTTGCGTGCTGTTACAGCCCTCCATTTTTTAAGAATGGCAAAAATAAGTGTCATAATTCTGCAAATACCTCAGAGAAAGCCATTTTTATAAGACTTGCTGTGACTCACTGCCTCTGCCCCACATACAGAGGGCTGGCAGTTGAGTGAATGAGAAATATAAAGAACATTGTTTTCCAGGTGTTATTTTTGTATACTTAAATATATTAGAATGATCCTTTTTTTTTTCTTTTTTTTTTTTCTTTTTCTGGCACTTACCTAGCTACTCTGAAAGAGGACAGACAGCAATGTAATTCAGAGAAAATGCAAGAATAAGAAAGCAACTGCAGAGATTCTAAAATGTAGTTGTTTTAAAAATCAGTAGTGGGCCCAGAAAACAAGCAGCCTTCCAGTAGTATCCTATGAAAGGAGATATTTGGGGGAAATTATGTTTTCTCCCACTCACCCACCACATAAACACGTGTTTTGGAAAACAAGTAATAGTTTTGTGCCTTAGTCTTAGTGCTCTGTCTGGATGCAGGCACACAACAACCAATTTTGCAATCATTTCTGAATGTGTGATATGTTAGTCACCCATTTCTAAACCTGCTCATTAATTTTAATGATGCTGACTTCCTTTCTAAAGCATTGTGACATGTACAGTTGAAAAAAGCACCATATAAGAGTTAGGTATCATATTATTTTATTAAAGGCCATAATTTCTCTTTGAGAACTCATTGGCATGAATGAAATTAATGATTTAAGTCTGGCACTTCAGCTGCAAGGTAGCTGAAATGGAGTGAATATTTTTATCCTATATCTGATGGTTTTGCATTTTAGGTATGTATTTGCTTAATGCTAGTGAATTAGGCAATTTTTCGGTATAATGGAGAATTTCAAGAGACATCTAAAAATTTCTAAAATAAAATAATTATGCACAGTTTGTTTAAATCTTAATCTGCATTGTTTGACTCACATCACTGGCATCACATAGTAGTGCATGATACTAGCTCCTGGATCTGGATTGTCCAGCCTTAGGAAGTCAAGGAGTTTTTTTTTTAACATAAGTTGTGCTTTGTGCCAGTTCTAAAAGCCACCCCCAAAAATACTCTCTTCTTTACAGGAGGCATAAAGAGGACAATGTTCCAGTTCTGTTCCCCTGGATCCTTGGGTCATGACATTTCTATATCACTAGTGTCTTTATTAAAGCCTCTTTAGCTTGGCTCCTGCAGTGTTGTTAGCAGACTTTGACATTATTATAAGGGTTATAAACCCCCAGTCGTCTTCCGTGTGCCTCATTCCCCAGGTGAGCAACCTTTCTCTTCATGTTTCAGCTGTGTTTGTGTAAGTCACTGTCTTGTTGTCAACCTTGGGTTGTGGTTAGGCTTTAAAGGCATGTGTGTTGAAACACACATCCAGCTAAAGCAGCAGCTGAGGAACAGGTGCTAAAGGAACAGGGATATCTATTGAGGCATGAAGAAAAAGGCTCTGCCAAAATCTCGTTCTTCCTACCAGGTGTTCTGACCAAAATAAGTAAGTTCTTCCTATTGTGCATCTCAGACAGCAGCTGCTAGGAGGTTGATTCTCAGCCATATAAATTGCTTGGAAGAAACAGAAAGCAGGCTGAGGAGCAGCACTGACATGAGCCAGGAGCTATGGCCAATTCAATCCACAGAAAGAAAGATACTGCTGAGACAAATCTGAAATCAGGGGAATAGCATCGCTGTACTACTGCTCTTGATGATGAATCTCCTCAGCAGAAAGCTGAGAAGCATGTGAACCCATATCCCTTTGTCCTTTTTTCCCACCTTGGCATGAAGCATTTCTAAGACAGCCTGCTCTCCTCCAAGATCATCCCTCTTTGAAAGAGGACTGAAGAAATCTTGACTGTTTTTTTGGGATCAACTTTGGCATCATCAGTTAGAAGTCAGCACAACTCAGCCAGTTTTACAGTCAGAAGGTGCTGAAAAACGGGGAAAATGAAAGAACTGGCAGCTTGCATTAAATTCTTCAGAAAACATAAATCAGTCCCGTCCGTTCACTGTGAGCAGTTAAATCCATTTCACTACAGCAAGAAAGATGAAGTGATTTTCTGGTGGGCAAAGAAAAAATCTGTTGCATAGACACATTGCCTCCACCCCCATTTATTCAGAAACTGATTTTGCTTCTCTCCAGAACAAGATGAAGCTCGTCTCTTCTTCCATGAGGTAGCACCATGTTCACCTACCGCTCTTGAAGCATCCCAAACCCACGCTACCTTCAAATCCCATCTGGTCCCTGCTCCCACAGTTCAAGTCAGAGCTTTAGTCCCAGACCATCACTGCAAGAGCAAATTGAAGGCAGTCAGCTGAAGCCTCTTTGAAGGGGACCTGTCCCTGCTGCAAACATGCATATCACAGAGCACAGAGTGCGACTGAATTTTTCATCTCCCTGAGCCAACCCATGTGCTTTCCTGACAGCCACCAAAGTGGGGCCATCAGCAAATCTTGTTTTGAACTCTGCCTCTCTAAAATGATAGTGCAGGTGCAACAGTCCAACAGGCAGACCTGAGGAGAACCTCTTTGCAATTTTTCTACCCTAGAAGTCACATACTTTGCTACAGAACTGGCTCTGCTAGGATGGTCGTGAGCTGCAGTTCTTTCAGAGTCATGGTAAGTCAAAGCTAGCTAGGCACAAAATGACAAAATATTCTAGTCAAGCTCCTCCTTTCTCTAGGGCAATATCAATATTTCCTCTATGCTGTGGCTGTAAGGAATGGCATGTAATGTCCCAGCGTTCCTATGTGGGGCTTCTATTTGGTGAGATTCAAGTGTTTGCAAGATAGTTTGTTAAACAGAAGGTGGTAAAGAGACCAAAGCAGGGCTAAGAACTTAGCCACAAATTTTCTTATTTTGGGGCAAAGGCCCCAGGTGAATATACTTGGCCAAAGACTGGATGGAAGGTTGTAAGAGCATCAATAAATTTACAAAGGTTTCCATGAGGCAGTGGAAACATGAAGGTATGTGACACTCTGTGTTCATAGTGTTTGCCTTTTCACAATTCAGGATCAGAATCCAGCTATGTGAAGTCAGAACTGTCTTGCAAAAGCTCTCCTTTCTTCAGGTTGTTTTTGTCAGTTGTTATATAATTTCAATACAGAAAAAAAAGCCCAACCTTTAATGGATTAGTGCTTAATTCACATTGTTACCTGAAGACATATCATCCAGGTGAAACACTGCCAGCTGTGATGATGTGTCCATGTAAAATAGCAGTCTGGGCCTTTTGTGAGCGAGTCAGATGCTCTGTTTGCTCTGGTACACTTTGGGGGGTGGCAGGGGGGGGAAGCAGATCATTAAATCATTATTTTGAAAAGGTCCTTAATTACATTTAGTGCCAGAGGATAATTTTGTAAAATGGATAGTGAGGTTGCATAGCAACAAAAAGGAAAAAGGTGACTCTCTGTTCTGAGACAGGGACTTCTGAATGCCCCACATTCACTGGGAAGTTAACATATAATTTAATAATTCATTCCTTTTGCTCATCTATATAATTTTTATGGCATGCAAGGTATCAGCATGTTTCTAGCATCTTTCTAAAGAAATCCTGGAAGTCTAAGTCTGCAGATGAATAAGCCAAATGGAGATTTTAGAGGCACAAACAGAGCAGATGCTCAGTTCTTAATTTTTTTTCTTTAAATTTTAAAATTAATTCCTTTAGCGGGGTCAGTATTTACAAGTAGATTATTTTATTTTTATGGAAGTTTGCTAAGCACATTTAAATGCATTAGTTGTAAAAGTGCCTGAGGGTGTGATTCTGATCTCTACTGCAGTGTGTTTAGCATCAGTGGGAATATTTTTCTGATAGTGTGTGCTGTAAAAATAGAATAGGACTTTGGAGGTAGATGGAATGATAGGCAAGCTGGTTTACACATTGTATATATTAATATCATAGCTACTTTTGAACAAGACTTTTAGTCTTACACTATTGGGAGCAAAGATATATACTGAGAACCATAAAGAAAATACCTGTAAAAAGTTTCAAACTTCCACTCAGGTAAGGTTATTCAGGTAGGCAAATTCTTATTACCAAGTTAACTTGTATGCAAGATAGTAACATTTGTCCTTCCACATGATTTTTATTTATTGAATTTTAAAGATTTATATACCCAAAACATTCTTGCCAATGTATCTATAGTTATAAACTGAAAAAAAATATGGTTGTCCAAAAATTCTTCCTGAAATAAAGGGCTATGTTCCACATGAAGCACTATGTTAGGTAGCCTAAAATGTCAGTGTTGAAATGAGGTTTATGTAAACCAAGAGGAAAGCACATTAAGTGGTTTATGTTTTCTGGATGACAGTACCACAGATTTTAACTGCAGTTTTCACAAAAAAAGGAGTCACAGGAGCTGCATCCGCCTGTGTGCCACTTCTGTTCGCACAGCGGGTGGTGATGGCTCTGCTGTATTGGTGTCCAAAATGGATGTGAGCCTAATAAGAGCTGGTAATTAAACATGATTAATCAGACACATAATTCTCCACTGTGGCCTCTGTGAAGCTATAAACATACTGATGTTCTGTGTTATAACAGGGTCCTTGTGAAAATTCAACTCTTGATGCTATTCAGGTTTTGTTGGCGTGACAGTTCCCACTGTTGACAGGTCAGCATGTGGCATGTGCCTTTCTGCCCTTCCTCCACGCTGCCTAGCTATCAAGGCATCCCTAGGTAGACCCCAAAAGAGGAAAACCCACAAATTTCCAGTAATTTAGACTTTAGCCACACAGATACTTTCATCTGTACCAAATTTAAGTACAATACACATAGCACAGACTGTCCTTAAAAGGCAAAACATGCTTTCACTTGACATGAAATAGGGTAATTGAGGTGCTTAGCACTTCAAAGTAGCCTGAATGGTGTTATTTATTTTGAGGTTAAAGTGCTTCCAGTACTTGAACTACTTTGCTTAGAGGTAGCCTGGATCTCTATGAATATGTTAGGAGTATGTTGTATAGAAACAACCTGAGTACTGGAAGGCGAAGGCAGGACTTGAATAGCCAAAGGAGGAAACACTGAGAACAGAGAAAGGGAGTTAGAGTCCACAGGGACTGGTCAAACCTCTGAGAGACTTCAGCAGAACAAAGTTGTGAATCACTGACAAGAGAAAAATCTTGTCCCAGTGACTCATAAAATGATTAGTGCTGCCACAGTCTAGGAAAAAGACTTCATTAGAGCTAAGTCTCTCAAAGAATGTTCCCTGCAGCTACACAGTATTGCTTTTATTAAAGTAAATCACTTGTTACAATACTATTTTTCCTGTGTGGAATACGATTATGCTACACTGCAAATATATATATATAAAAAATATAAAGAAATATATTTTATTTCCTCGAGAGGACTGTTGTCTTGAAATCTGCTGCCGGAATTCTTGTAAACCAGATGCTCACTCAGGCTTCATGGTGAACTGCAGGTGTCAACTCTAAAAAATCATATCATGGTCATCACTGTTTAACATCATGGAATTCATTGCTGCATCATGTTTCTGTGTGAAGGACTGGATTAAATATTCCAATAGTATTTGTCCTATATCTTTATTATTTTCAGGTTGATGCTCATCAGCCCAACACACTCTTACCTGAAAAGGTCCCAACTGAGTATGTCAAGAGAGGGACCTGAGAGTACTCCAGCAGTTAAATAATGTATAATTTGACAGTTCTGCTCTGTAGTTTACTTGGGGGCTACTCCTGCAATCCAATGTTGCTACAGCTAATAAAATGAGCCTTACTGAGCCACTGGCCTCTTATTCATCAAGACCTGAAAGGATAGGAAACCTGACAGATCTGGCACAGCAAAGGAGGTAATAGTAAATAAAGGGAAGAAATGGGGGAAAAAGGAATCTTGGTGTGCAGGCAAAAGCATTATGAAAGGTAATTTGGCACAGGAGGTATGGGTCAGTTCTGCCACATACATTAGATATTATTTATATTATATTAATATAGTATATATATGACATGTAGTTTATATTAAAACAGCAATCATTTCACTGGAACATTTTGTTTTACTGTATTTGAATTAATTTTCCCTTAAAGATATTCTGGGAGAGGAAGTAGGGGGATTTTGATGGGTGGAGAGAAGGAAAGGAGAGCAATTTTTCTGTAGTATGAGAAAATTTTTCAGAAACTTTGCAGCTTACATCAAACTGATATACATAAGGTTGTTGCAGACTAGGAGAAAGTTTTAACTTTTTGTATGTATAAATATCTATATCTATATGGATATAAATTTATATGTATATATAAAAAGTTGTAAAGGGTATATAAAGATATATTAATATATAATTTATATATATAAATAACATAAATAATCTGCCTATAGATCTATATAGAGATACAGATGTAGAAGATATATAGATATAGATATAGATATAGATATAGATATAGATATAGATATAGATATAGATATAGATATAGATATAGATATAGATATAGATATACATGTACATGTACATGTACATATACTTCTCTTGGTTAAAAATCCATACTCAGTCTTTCAAATACATTGTAAAATTAAGGCAAGTTGCCTTTACAAGGATAGCCATAGGACCAACGTATAGACAAAAGCAACACTTTCTGCCTGAAGATTTTCACAATTCACTTTCAAAACATCTTGCACTGATTACACTTAGAAAAACTTAACATGCATCAAGACAAAAAGTAGCTAAAAGAGTTTATATTTGGGGGTCTTGCTTTCTAGATGCAGTGTGCCTTCAAGCCAAAAGAATATTTTCACTAGCATAAGCCAGAAGGCATTCTTTGATCCCTAGTCCAGGCTTTTTACAGTACTCAGGGCTCTGACATGATATTCTGCGTTGTCAGCGGTACTGTAGCTATATTTCACTGAAGGGATTGCTAATATTAATATTATCCAGACGCTTCTATTTACTTTCCTTACAGTGACAATGTTTTCAGTTGAATACCTTTAGCATGTGTAGAACCAATTTATTTTGTTATTTTCTCTGAATGCTATGGAAGCTTATTTTCAGAAGGGAAAAAAAAAAAAAAACCTGATTCATTTGACTATAGATATGAATTTTCCATTTTCAAACTAGCCACAAAATATGACACCTAATCAAGGTTTTGGCATTTTTTTTCAGTTCTCCTTTCCCTCTCTGCACATTTACAAGACAGGTTTAAGTCTTTTCAAATGTCCTAAGAAGCACTAGGACAATTTGAAATAGGAAAATACAATAGGAAGCACTCCAAGTTTTGAGAATGTTATTCTTTATATTAGAACATTTTGTACAGATCCACTGTTTTTTTGACCAATACTAGAAGCACCTTTAAGGAGAGGCTTTGGTGTACAGTCTGTTTGATTGCTTACTTGTTTCATCAGTTGTGTCTCTACTGCTCAGCTGCTGGGCAGTATGATTTGAATGAGATGGCAAGTTAAAACAAACATGTCAGCTTTTGATGTCATGGTGGGTCTTCAGATTTTATAAGACTCAGAGTGGTGTCTGATGTTACAGGCATAATTTAATTAATTGCAGATGCTTCTGTGCTACTTTTAAAGAGAGAGGTAGACTTGTTCATTAAATAATTATACATTATCTAAGAAAAGAATTGGCTGTTGCATCACATAAGGCTCAAGAAATTCCAGTCCATTAGTAACTAAGGAGGATGCTAGATGACAAATATTAGATGTATTTTGAAATCAGGTCATGGATAACTAACATCAACAGATAGCTGAAAGTGTTGACCAAGGAGATTTCTGCTCTAGTAATTTAATTTTTTTAACAATTTTTTAATCATGAGAGAAAGCAAAAAAGCCTGGATGTGTGCTAATAGTGTTCCAAAAATCAAAAAGGGAAAGGAGAGGTGATTCAGGAACCAACAAGTGAAGAATATAAAGAAAGAAGGAAAATGAACTCTGGACAGCATGGATTGCTACAGCTTGTAGGGAAAACCACTCCTACCATCAGAAATTTGTATGAATTCTTGGAAGAGGTCTGGTGGGTGAAGCTAATCACATTACACTTTGTGTCAAAACCACAACTGCTACATATTCAATAGGCACCCACATGAAAACAAAGATGGGAAGCTGGAAAGAAAACCAGCAATGAAAACAGGAGGCTGGAAAAGTCCACAGTCATTTATACGCTCAACCCCCCCAAATCATGCACCTGTCAGGGAAGGGCCTTCTCACCAGAAAGGAAGTCCAAGAGCACCAGTGTTGTCAAAGGTTTCATTCCTAACCTCACCCTGTGCAGGCTCTGAACCGGATGAAGTGCGCTTTTCTTACCTTAACTGTCATTACAAAGCATAGAGAGTGCTTCTTTCACATCTAGTTGCCTATCCTGATAAAACCTGGAGGAACATACTCAGGGCTCTACATCCCTCTTCAATTAGGTTGAAACTTGCTAGAGTTTCAAAAAGATTACACAATTATTGAGACAGAGTAATTGAATAAGCATTACTTGCTTAGGAAAAAGAGAGAGATAAAGGAAGAGAATCCCCACCAGCCCATTCCAATGGTTCACATACTAAAGCGTTAACTATTAATTGACAAATGTCAAAAGCAGCAGCTGCTGGAACATGGCGACTGGAAGGATGTGCTTTTAGTACACACAGCATGCCATCAATGTAATGGACCTAAATAGAAAACAAGTTCTGTACAAATCTGTGAATGATGAAAGCATTGGCAGAGCTGTAAACAAGGAAGGAGCAATCACTGAGCACAGTCTGTATCACTTGGCTCGTTGGACACATTCCTATAAAATGTGTTTTAATGCAGTTGCAGCAAAGAATGCAGGCCCTATCAACTGAAGGGAGGACTGTATTCTGGAAAATAATAACTCTAAAAAGGAGTTATTATGAGCAGCATAATGCAGTGGTAAAATGAGTAAATGTAATCCTGGGATTTATAAACTCAAGCACATTAAAACGCTCTGTAGAATGTAAGGACAAAACATAGCAGAAAACAATTGCTATAAATTGGAATAGAACTAGATAAAGTTAAAGTAGAAATTAGGAGTATATTTTTAATAGTGAGGATGATTAGCAACTGGAATAAAGTAGTTGAGTCTTACGTTGGAAAAACTTCCATAGCTTCAGGGAGATCCTTGTCTTGGATTAAGCCAGAATTCAATTAAAATTAATTATTAGATGGAATTGGTAGTAAGTGCCTTTCGCAATGGCTGCATGTTTGTATGAACTGTAAAGCTGATCCTACGCTTGTTGCAGCTAATTTCAGGTTGCTTTCATGATTTGCTGAACAGGTATGCTGTTTCTCTTTGCTTCCCTCAGCAAAGTAAATCACTGATGTGAAGAAGGCAGTGGCAGATCTCTGGCCTTATTAAATAAACATGGAATAATGGAGAGTATTTCAGAAATGATGCCAGAGAAAAATGGAACCCTTAATGAACTCAGTAATGTTCAGAGCTGTCATAGAGGAGAGAATTGCCGCTGAAAAAGTAGAAACGGCAGCAGACTACAGTGTGTGAAAGAAACTGAAGTCAGCGTATGAACCAGAGCTCTCCTGTTTCTGATATGTCGAGAGGGTGTCCTAAGGATTAAGAGGGATAATGTAGAGCATCACTTCTGAACACAAAATGGGATCATTCATTGAATTCCAGAGAATGAAAAGACAATGACATCGTGATTTTGAGGCAGGCTATGTATAGGGTGTCAGTGCCAAGGTGTCGGCTGTCTGGGGGCTGCAAGAGTGGCCACGGTGAGCAGAGGTCAGGGCTGCAAACATTCTTCTGTGGCTCTGCCCATGGAAGAGCCCACACTGGATCAGGGGAAGGAGCAGCAGAGAGGAGCTGTTATGGACTGACCACAACCCCCATCCCCCTGCCCCACTGGGGGCTGGAGGTAGAGGAGTCAGGAGTGAAGGAGTGAAGCTGAGCCTGGTAGCGGGTGAGGGAAAGGTGCTGTTTTATTTTTCCTTTGTTTCTCACTAACCAAACCTATTTTAATTGAGAATAAATTAAATTCATTTTCCCCAAGTCTAGTCTGTTTCACCATGACAATAATTGGTAAGTGATCTCCCTCTCTTTATCTCGATCCATTTTCTCCCCATCCTGTTGAGGAGAAGGAGCAAGTGAGCAGCTGGGTTGGAGTTTGACCCTTAGCCAAGGTTAACCATCACAGTTATTCTTTCTAAATAAAATAAGTATTCACATCTTTACAGTTCTGTCTGAAAGAGCTCGTCTCTCATGTTGAAGTAGGAATTTAATGATTTTTAGAAGCAAGCAAGCTTGGGATGCGAGCAGAAGCTGGGAACTAATTTTTTTTTCTTTTTTTCCTTTTTTCTTAGAATTGCTCAGAATCTTTGTTAATCAAAATTCTCCATCTGAAATTCCCAAAATAAAGAGATATTTTGGACCATTAGAAATGTAAATGGAAAAGGGTTACAATACAAAATCTTACAATTACTTACACACATAAGAAATACCACATCACATTTACATTGCATTACAAACCTAATTTATTTTTTCCTAGTTTCATTGACATAGTGAGGGTAAAAGAAAATGGTAGTAGAGAGTGACTGCAAAGCATTCTGCATTTTTAATATATCTAGAAGTTCATAGGATCTGATTGTCGCTGCCACTGACATCAAAGGCTGTCATAACTAATCTCACAGTTCCTCATGAACAAGCACCATTTGGCATTTAAAAGTAGGGATATCACAGAGATATGTTCATTTTACCTGGGTCACAGGACTGACGTTTTTATGGCTGATGTCTTTCTTTTAATGAAGATGCACTGACTAGATCTTGAAACCATGTTTATTGCAGCTGTACTGCATGGGGTGGGGGGTAGATTTCAGAAACATGGCAAGCCACTTCTGTATTTTATTCTTTGAAACTAATAATTATTTTCAGTTTTAGAAAGTGTCTGAAGATTACACCTCTACCAACAATCAGTTGAAGTTGCCAGAAAATTATAGTACCAAATCTGGGAAGAGGTGGAGGTTTCCCAGACTGCTTAAACACAAACAGTGCATACATTGTTAGGATTTGTCAAAGGTGACCGTTTAAAAAAAATGCATCTGTGGTGTATGCATTGAACTATTTCTTACACTGTTCACCATCATCTAAGGAATAAATACATTCAATACTTGGCAGATAGGAGACAACATAACGTGGTAACGTGCTGAGAATGTACTCTACTAAAGTACATCTAAGTATGCTCAGAAAACCAAAACGAAGCGGTCCTTAAACTACAGATTTTGTAATCCTACAGGTAGCCTCTCCTCATTGCATACAGTCTACACTGATGCATGCATGCATGTGTGCTAACACTTAATGTCATTCTTTAAAATCTTTCTTGTAAATATTTTTCTTTTTATGAAATACATCACCTTTGTCTGCCTTAACAAGAAAATTCTTTTTTTGCATTTATCTTTTTTTTTCCCTTTGTGAAAACACTAAATCCTCATAGATAAAGACCAATGTACTTAGGACATTCCCTTACGGATTTTTTTACTTGAATTCTCCTGTTTTCTTTTTTCTTGTTTTTTGGAAAAAGCTGATGAAAACAGGGATCTGTTAATAGATCAGTTTCCAAGACCTGCCAAGATGAATATTTAACTTTTTTTTGGTGTGTTTCCTGCCCCATTTTGGTAGAAGTAGAGAATAACATCAAGCCGTTAATAATCCAGTGATAAGATTAAATATCTGTGAAGTATAACAGTTTAATCATACATTTTATTTCATTAGCCCACATATAAAATGTAGGTAATACTCAGAAAAGCCTAACATTCTCTTCTTGCTTATACCATCTTGTTTCACTAAATTAATTATTAGATGCTCATATTTCACTTTTCTTTTTCAAGGCCTACTTGTGCCTCCCCTCTCCTCCTCAGACTATTGCTGGACTCACTGGCCATTCCGGATTGAAACACAAGCCAAAAGAGTTTA
This sequence comes from Platalea leucorodia, assembly GCF_965183815.1. Classification (NCBI taxonomy): domain Eukaryota; kingdom Metazoa; phylum Chordata; class Aves; order Pelecaniformes; family Threskiornithidae; genus Platalea; species Platalea leucorodia. The sequence goes on from NC_138824.1 coordinate 16,588,446, forward strand.
ACAAACAAAATAAAATACCCACAAAAGGAATCTATGGGCACTAGTTCTACAACATTAAACAATATTTCTGTGAAAAAGCCAAAGGAAGTCAGCAGACTTCTGGTATTTCAATTAAGGTTTTAAGAAGATTCTAGAAAGATTTACTAAATTCCTCATCCACAATAAAAAGCATAAGAGAAAATGCATTGCAAGGTGGGTGTTGTTTTCTTTTCTTTTCTTTTTTTTTTTTTTTTTATTTGGTTTTTGGTTTGGGGATTTTTTTTTCCCACTAACAATATTTCCTGATGCTAACTCACCAGTTGTGATACTCTCCCCAGCTTCCCACTAACACGATTCCTAGTAACAGGATTCAAAAATTGCTCATGACATTTACAACAGATAAGTTGGACAAAGAATAAAATATTTTTAAAGTTAAGGAAATTACAATAAATTATTATATTTTGAAATTAATAGAATCATATCTCAGAATATGAAGAGGGCCTGGGAAACAAAGAAGGTGCCTGCAGTGTATCACATCTCAGTACTTGATGCCGTGCTTACCAAAAACTCTCATAAGACTTGTTTAGCACTGTTGTATTGCCCCCTCTATGTTACAGAGACTGCTTGCTTTTGATGAATGGATTCCTACCAGTACAGGAATTAGCAAATATACTGGTCCTATGTGAGAAAGAGAACTTTCACTTTTACCCATATTTTCAGAAGGAAGGTAAGGTTTGTAAATAATCAACTTTAGATATTTTAAATACATTGCATTTTTCAAAATGGAACTGATTAGTGTTTTCTGAAAATTAATATTCTTGAATATAGTGTGTGTTCAATAACCAAAAGTGAAGCACTCCAGTAACCTCTCTGAACAGGAATCCTCACCATTGATGAGCTATTTCAGTAACTAGTCCTTCACTAATAAATGCATGTGAGAAAAAAGTTTAATTAAAATAATACAAGAAAAACAGTGGAAAATAAAGTAGAGTAGAAAAGAAAAGGGAGATCTAATCATGATGGAGGACCTCAGTATCTTGTAAGATGGGCCTATGGTTCATGTACAAACATGATGAACATCTTATGACAGAGCCTCAGTTTCACACCAAAATCTAAGGCAAATCAATACATCAATATGTAGCTTTTAAGATCCAAGAGATTCTTCGGCTTGAGTTCCTTTTTCAAAATCTGACTAGTCCAAATATTTTTTTCTTTCAGGATTTCAAAATAGTCATTAGGAGAAAATCACAGTAGCTCTACATTGTAAGGGAAGAATTGAATCAGTCCAGACTCTCCATAACATCCTCTACTAAGCTCATCTGCTTGGGCATTAAACCAGGGAAAGAGGACATTTGACTATGTCAATAGAAATGAGTTTAAATTGAGCTATCTTCCTCTACAATCCCTTGACTGTCCTTAGGTGAATTGCAATAAATGATGATAGGGCAATTATACTCTGCTGTTTTACCAGATGTCTCCATTTCTCTGAAATACTATTTTGCTCAGTTTTATAACCTCTGACTCTCTAAATACCAGAAAAAAACAGTGTGGCTAGTTATTCTTTCTTCATTATTGCAAGAACTATTCCCATGTCACACTTTATATTGGCTACTGTACTTTTTACAGGAAATTGTTTCTGTTATTTAATAACGATAATAATTTTATTCAACTGTAAAAGATTTGACTGTAACTCTAAGAACATTATTTGGTTCTAGTGAATGATTCAGAAGGCACAATATGTATAAAAGAGCCCTCTTTTCCCCTTTCTTGAAAGTAGCTGATTTGCGGTAATTGGCCTGCTTCTTCTGGTCCTGCTTAGGGATGCTCTAGCTGATGGAAGAATACTGAGTATCTTTGAACTGAAGGCAGTATCAGGGCTGCCACTATGACCTGGTCTATATCATCATTTCAGTCATTTCCCATATATCTTTAAGAGATACAAGCAGTGGAAACACACTTCCCATTATGGATCAGAGAATGGACCCATTTATTCACAAGTCAGAATCAGTGTTAGCAGACGAAATGACACCAGTGTAAAATCATCACACAGGAAAAACTATTTTGAACATTCTTCACATGACATATCCTGACTTAAGCAAAGAAGCTTTGAAGTAATGAAGAACGAAGGGAGAAGAAAGGAAGGGAAGGGTACTGGGATGCTTTCCTGTTCCTTTGACACACTGACATCAATGACACTTTCATGTGCTGATTTTGAGACACTGTATGCCAAGAACATTTGTCCACATATCGTGGCATTTCAGAGCACACAATAAGGGAGAAGCACTGCAGAGCACCTTCCTTTGGATCCCTTCTCTTTCTTCTAAGTGAGCCATGGTACAGTACCGGCAGCTGTGTGCTGAGATTTTCTTTCTTTTTTTTTTTTTTTTTTCCTTCTTTCCTTTTTCTTTTTTCCTTTTTCTTTTTCATTTTTTCTTTTCCTTTTTTGTTTTTCCTTTTTTCTTTCTTTTTCTCTTTTTCTTTTTCTTTTTCTCTTTTTTCTTTTTCTTTTTCTTTTTCTTTTTCTTTTTCTTTTTCTTTTTCTTTTTCTTTTTTTATTTTTATTTCCTTTTCTTTTTAATTTATTTTTTAATTTTTACTTTTCTTTATATTTTTATTTATCTTTTTCTGTTTTTTTCTTTCTCTTTTTTCTTTTCTTTTCCCTTTCCCTTTCCCTTTCTCTTTCCCTTTCCTTTTCGCTTTCCCTTTCCCTTTCCCTTTCCCCAGTCCATTTTCGGGCCTGAAGGTGGAAGCCCGGATAAGATGCTTTGGTGATTCACCCCTTAAAAGAGGTTCAAGAAACCCTTCAGTATGGCTCTCCATGGTCGCTTAGTAGAGCTTCTGAAAGCAAGTTGTTGTTTAAACAGCTAGTAATCAAGTGATCTCAGAGAAGCCTTAATAATTTGTTGTAGCAAATGAAAGCAACTGGGGATAGGGGCCAAATGTTATCAAACTCCTCAATATTACGAGCCTAAAAACATCGTTTCCATGAAGGACTTTTAAAACAGTGAGCAGACATCCAGTTCTCCTGAAATCAGCCATCAGCTCTCTCACAAAACTGCTGATGAAATAAATCTACTTTATTTTCTGTTCTCAGGAAATAGAAGTCACTTCCCCGCAGCTCTCCTCACACAGCATTCCTGGTGTTTGTTGAAACGTGCAGCAATCAACCTATGCGTTTATAAACCCAGAAACATAAGAAAGAGCACAGCAAAAAGTATTTCTGCACTTACATATATCTAACCTTTTGTTTTGAATACTGTTAGGAAAGCAAAGAGACTGTCCCCAATAATGCATGGAACTTGCTGCTGTTGTTAATACCTCCTGCATGTGTGTTTTGATATAAATCACCTACAACGAGCACAGAAATATACAGGAGTCTTATTTATGTAAAAAAAATCCCAGCTTCCACATTTCATTGCAGCCACAATATGTGGGGGACTCAGGTTAAAAATTAAATTGTTATTTTAGGCATAAGTCTGCTTTACTATGTAATACAAGTATTAGTTGTGTTTAACACTGATACTGTATGAACTTGGAAAAATGTCAAGATAGCCTTGACTTCTTAAGGCTACATCTATAAAAATGTTTATATTATCTTCCGTGAAGTGTCATTATCTGTGGAGATGAAATTAGTTGCCAGTAAATAGCTAGTTCTTTACTATGCCACCTAAATTCTGGACAATTATGTTGATTCTGAGATCGGTAATTTAATTTGTTTTTTCTCCAAAAAGATTTATAATCAACAGAAATTGTGGTTGTGCAATGATTGTATAAAGTGTCTGAAGAGACCTTTTACATACAAAGACTGAACCATGCAGGAAATTTTATGAACATCTTTATCTGAAATGGGAAGGCCTAATCCCAAAAATCACATTAACTTAATAGGACAAACAAATGTAAGCCATTCCATGCCTCAGACTGCAGTGGCACACACATTACAGCTTTAGAAATACTTAAATACTACATGAAAAAAAGGAAAAGCCATGCCTGCAGTACAGCTGGAAGCATCAGCCTGACTGCTCTGAACAACTTTCACCATAATGACAGAGTAAACAGACTTTCACTGCCTACGAAAACCAGGTACCTAGCATAAAACAGCGTCATTTATGTGCAGCCAAAGTTTTCCAAACACAGGATCCTGGCTAGCAGAAAAAGCTATTACCAGTTCTTTTTTGGTACTACTTACTTCTGCACCAGCTCCTCGATGTGCAAGAAGGAGCTCGCAGCAGCCTTGGACTCTGTTTTATTAAATTCCATAAACAAACTGGAAGGTAGTCTGGGGCGATAGCGCTCCCTGATAGATATTTATGTGCCCAATAGGTACTGCTAAATCATCCAAGTGAGGGGTGACTTATCTCTGCAGCTTTAAACCTTGACATTTAGCAGGAGTGAACAAATGGCACATGTACCTCAAGTACACAGGATTTATTGTTTTCATCTTCATAGGTGCCCACTTTATGTGAGTCCCTTATTAAAATATTATTGCAAACACCTAAAGCCTCAGTCCAAATTCTTGAGATGTCATCTTGGGTTTTGAATATTTGCTATTTAAGTGCAGTGTTTGATGTATCAAATACATCTTATCTAGAGATGCCTTTTCTCTAGAGTTTTCAAGTTGTAACCTGTCTGTTCTTTATTTAGTGATGCACTTTCTTTCTTTCTCCAGAAAGGGAATGCCGCATAGAAGTGTAAGCCATCATTTTTATTTCAAAGGCAAGGCCCTGTATTGATAACACATTCAAACTCACCACTAATACCTGAGGGGACTGCAAAACCCTGTTGATCGCCTCTGACTTGCAATATATTTTCCCAATAAAAAGACCGAGTACCAAGTGTATCATCATTTGAGAGCACAAAAACAAAAGGATGGCTTTTCCACGTTAGGCCTAAGGTCTGTCTAGTCTCACCATCCAACAAGGGCCTCACTCTGTTGTCTCCAGAGAAAGCAAAGTGAGCAAAGCCCAGCAGGTCTTTGGTCTTGTGCTGAACTATTTGCCTCTATTTTTTTGATATTTTAGGAATATTAATCACATTTCCTTCATGATTTTTTATTCATTTTCCCCATTTCCTGTGGTTCTCAGCTTTTTTTGTAAGGAATTTCATTTCCTTTTCAGGACAGGCATAGGTTTGTCCTTTCCGTGGCATTCAGTAGGGATAAAGGATGCTTGAGGAAGAACATAAGAGATCAGACAAATAGTGGTACTTCCTCAGGATATTCTCCAGAGTCTGCAACAGAGAGACTGCCTAGCCCAGAGACAGTTCCACTGCATTTAACTCAGGGTCAGCTCTTGCCTCCACAAAGCTGACTGCTCTCCTTTGGGAGGTACTGAAGACTCTGTGCCTCCAGTCACTAGAACATGAGTGTAGCTTGGGTAGAATTGCAGTCTATGATGCCAGGGAAAAAGGTGTGAAAAGGCAAGGAAATAATTAGAGGTGGTCACCAAACTGAGACAGAGACTCAGATCTATTGCCAGGCACTCCCAAAACAATATTCATGAATCTCATTCAACTTACGTTCTTTTTAGCTCTAAATCTGAACTTCCAGAGTTTTGAAAGAGGCAAAGTAATCAAAAGGTAATCACTGTTACTTTTCAGTGTAAAATATCAATACAATGGGACTAAATAGAAGCTCTCTGATATAATATTTTTCTTCATAATTCAGTGATATAAGGAGCAAATGCTGCTGGACTTATTTTGGGAAAAAAACAAGTGTATGCGATTTGGCAGTTAAACTCTGAAACATGGAGCTTTTGCACAAGGGGCAATCACTTAAATTCAGGAAAATGTATTACCATCATTTCTTGTGCTTAAGCAGGTATCTTGCTTTTTAGGTCTAAAAAGAGGTGGAAACATCACCAAGGCTTGTAATGACTCACTTTCTTTGTATTACACCTTTAAAAGAAGCTAAGTCCTTCTTACTGCACCGTTGATTGCTGTTATATCTCCCACTGCAGCATAGTGAAAAGATCAACAGAAAACACGTGAATTGCATAGACTCTGTGTTTTTATGTGTCCTTCTCTTCCTGAGAAGTAAGCGCTTTTTGTTGTTGAAGAACATAAAGTAGAAGTGGAGGAAATACTATCAGAAAATACTTGATTGCTTTTGTACTGATGTCTATGTGAATGGGACACACGGGACCTAGTACAGTGCATAGGATCTATATTATTGAACTATAAATATCTACACTGCTGTTGTCTACATCTGAGCATGTCATTCTAAACTTTATTACTAATAATAAGAAGCAGATACATTTGACCTATTTCAGATACCTACATTAGACTGAGCTGTATTAGGTTTCAGGGGCATTACAAATCTCCAAACTGCTGCAAACAAATTTCTTAAGAGTTAACAGGCCATCAGGGTTTCAGTGATGAGCTTCCTATTCTTTGAAAGACTACAGGGAAGAGAAAAAACAAGAACAAAACCAAAAACCAAGAAGAAAACCATGTGTGAGAATAGCTGGAGAAAATTTTGTCAGAATCATTCCATTTATATATAACAAGTAGGTTTCTGCAGAAGAAAATTGGGTTTTTTTTCCATTAAGAAATAATGAATCGGTTGAACAAAAAATATATGTGTACATAAACACTTATATGTACATACATACATAACCCAAGAATACACCGTTGACACACTGAAGAAAACTAGGATGTATTCCTGTGTGTTTTGATGGTTTTGAAAAAGGGATGTTAAAGCCAGGACCATCTTCATGCTCTATTAGATACAAATGCCCAACATCTACTCTTTTAACTTCTTTGGAACCGTTTCTGTTCCTTCCTTTAGGGTTCTGCTGGCACAGAAATACATCCCTGGCTTACCAATTGGCTCTTGGTCTTTCCTGCAGTGTGGATTAAATCCAGTGAGATCATTTCACTCCTGTGGAATAGGTTTGAAACACAGTTGTCTTTTTCATGTTCTCTTCATAGTTTGTCTCATTTGCAACTCACATTTCACAGCCAGAGTTATCTTGCCAGAAGGGATTTTTCTGGTATCTCAGATACACGAGACCATAAGCGTCCTTGTGGGAGCTGCTTTTAAACAGCCTCTTCTCAATACCAAATTGCCAGTTTCCCTCTGCAGCCTTCTCACAGTGGAAACTTCTTTACAGGATCCCCTGAAGGAGCTTGGCTGGTTGTGTAGGAGCAACGCTGGGAAACTGCTCCTACAGCTATACTTTTTGTGCAGGAGAGCCACCCCAAAGAAATTCAGGATGCAGAATCATTTCAGGAGTAACCACAGGAAGTAAACGGTGTTTCAAGCCACAGGGATGAAGGTTGGGCAAGTGAATGTGTGAGGAATAGGTGCCTACCCAGCCTCAGGACTCTGGAGACTTAATGCTATTTGTAACTGCCATGTGCACTAGTGAAACAATTCAATATCTGTCTTTCTGTGAGTATTGCCACTCTCATAATTAAATGGGATTTGCTTCCCTCTCCATGGGAAGTATCTTTCGTTCAATCAGCAAGAAGAGTGCAGGTATTCTAAACAATGAAACCCAAATTGTCTAAGTAAGTTTGACAAAAATAAAATTATTCAGTGTTTTGGATCTTGTTTTACCTTTAAATTGATGAAAAGGGACTCTCAAGACCACTTCTGGAATCGAAACTCTGACTTCAGGTCTACTTGACTGATGCCAGATCTGGTGTCAAACCTGACAGCACTAGCCTCTCATACAGTGTAAGTTTAAATTTTACAGCTTTCAGATGCAGGTTTCCCATCCCACTCTAATCTCTGCAATGAGTTTAATGTTTCAGGAGTATCAGATTGACAGCCTTGGAGATTGAAGTCCTACCCAAAGTGCAGCAATTGTTCTCAACTAAGTGTTAGAAGATTGAGTTATTAAAACTTACACTTCTGCAGCCACACAAGCTTGCCCACAATCTTCCTTTAATGTAGCTCAGACCTGTGCTGAAGGGAGGCATTGGCCCTTCTGCCAATTGCAATGACCATACTGATGGTTCAGTGATGTGAACACTTGCCCGTTTGCAAGCTGATCTGCAACATCCAATTCATTTCATTTAATGACCTATGGGCACTACTAAACACAGTTGGATGCAAACAGTGATCCAGAAATGAAAGGTTTGATATCCTCTTACCAATAACCTGAGGTGCCCTGCCCTTTTTGGTGACGTTTGTTTAAGTTAAGGTTGTGTATTCAGTACCATGGTTCTTTCACCTTATACCTCAGGCCACTTCATTGTGCAAAGCACAATGTGGGATTCAGTCTCTTTAATTCTTTTATAAAAGTTATAGTGTTAAATCACCAAGAAGACATCATGCAATTTCCTAAGCAATAACAATATATTTGAAAAAAAAAAAAAAACAACAACCAAAAAACACCTGGAAGCAGTGTTGGGAGTACTCTTGAATAATCTCTTATTTCTTTTTTCTTTGAGCATATTTTCCCACAGACAGTGACTCAGCTTCAGGTGCTCTTTAGAATACAGAGTAATTTCCAAGCTTTGAAAATACCTGAATTTACAGTTTCTGCAGCACAAAATTAGAACTGTAAGTAGTCATCAGGATTCCACAAAGGCAGAGAAAGGACAGGCCACTGCTCCTTGCTAATGCCTCTTAAACTCTTGTTTAATATGAGATAAATAAATAAAAACCTTGTAAAAGCAACAGTTACTGTCTCAGAGACAATAAATGACCTCTTGTATGTTTTACTGTGAGCTAGGGAATCTCCAGGAGGACAACTGAGCTTCAGTATGGTACTCTGAGAAGGTATATATTTGCCATCATTTTTTCAGGGTGAACATCCACAAACCCACAAGTGTATTTGCTTCTGTTTTTTATACAATATTCATTGTTCTATAGTGAAGAAAAAGAAAAACAGAAAAAGTTGTGATTTTTTTTTAACCTTTAACCAATGAAATGCACACCATTTCAAGGAACTGTGTTCAAACGTTAGTCTTATTCTAAGGTATGTAAAAAACTTTTAGTGAAATATGCATCCACTAGAAACCTATGCTGCAAATTATGTTAATGTAATGTCATAAGTTGCTGAGTTTCAAGACCCAACGATTAGGCAGAAAATAAACCCCTTAAACCAGAGGTGGACACAGCCTAAAATGTACTCAGCTACAAAACTCTCTTATATTCTGCAGGAACCATTTTCTTAACATTAGGAGGGGACCTGACACAGCTTGACAGGGTAAGATTTCCATGTGGTTCTCTCCTATCTACTGACACCCTTATCTTTGCTTTCCCACAGTCCTTTACCTACCACAATATTACATCACTTTCAATGGGTCCATACCAGTCCTACTGTGTGCTCCAGTCAACTGCAGAGTAAGTCTTTCCTCTGAAAACAAAGCAGGTTTTGGTCTTTTTCTGCCTCATTTTCTAGTAAGTCTAGGATTGTGTTGTTACTGCAGTAAAACCTCTGAAAAAGATATACAAAGCTAATAGAAAGTGTTACAGAACTTGCATACTGACTAGCAACTTACAGATAAAACCTATAGAAAACCGTATATGGTTTATGGGGATCGTTTTTCTTTCTCGCTTCCTGGATCACTTTGTAAACAGTGTACACAAAACAGAACAATTTTAATAGCAGAGACTCTTGCCTCTGAAACTTCCTTGGTTACAATTGTTCACTAGGAAATTTATGTCTCTCAGGTGGAGGATGATACTGAGCCTTCATCTTCCAGAAAAACACACAGCAGAGTGGGCAAAAGGCTCTTCCATTTCTGAAGGGTCAAAGATGCCCTCATGCAGCACTTCAGGACTTCAGGAGGACACTGCACAGCAGGGAATACTAGGTGCAGAAAAGTATTTCTTCAAGATTATATTCAGCATCTAATCCTGAGGTCTTATTCCCAGATTTTCTCCTTAATATTTGAGGGTTATTTTGATATATTAAGTACTGCACTGGGTTAGGGGGAGGTACTGTAAGAATTCCTGAGGTCCATTCCAGGGTAGATGGATTTTTCATTGATTTTCTAGCTTAAGTATAGATAGAGTATTGTCACTCACTGCTTTCTCCTGCTTCTCCATGGCATATCACTCATTACTCGGTGTAAAGAAGAACTAGGAATCAGGTTTCTTATTTTCTTTAAGCAGACAGATGCCTCTAAGTGAAGTATTGCAGTCATATGCCATTTAGAATCTGCTTTGATCTACACTTAGTCTTTTACATTTTACAAAGATCCATGCATGGAGTCTGTAAAACAGAAATAACTGAATTTGCTAATCGTAATGACTAGGTGAATCACAGACACAAGCTGAGCTGAGCTGAGCAGCAAAATAAACTAAAATTAGCAACAGCATGCCCCTGGCCTAGGGCAACATCCAGCTGATGAACCGAGACAGCTGGGACCTCATCCTCGCTCTACATTCTGTTACCAAAACAATTTAGTTGTGTCACTCATATAATGGTAGTGAAAACATCCACCTTCTGGAGCACCTGCACTGCCATTTCTATGCGGTTTTGCATCTTTGTGGTCCCAGTCCACCTGCCTGGATATATTCATCAGGAGATCATACAAATACTGGGAGAAAGAGAGTAGTGGAATAGCTGTTATTAACGCTATCACTGATAATCCACCTAAAGCCCTTGCATTTGCTCTTCACAGGATCTATAAAGGCATTTCAAAGGATCTGTATAGCCATGTTTTGATTCATCAGCTTCCCATCAGCTTTTCATGCTTTTCTTGCTTGCCACAGATTAACACTCTCCCTCTCTTGGCTGTAAATGCTGCAACATAGCTAATCAATATTTAATCATTGTAATACTTTGGAGGTTAAGAGAGGTTCAGACATGGAAATTATATTGCACTTTCCTGATATTGAAAAGACCTCACTTCGATTCTGTGGGATTAATAAATCATATTATTCGCATTATAACAAGAATCCAAATTACGCGTAGGCTATGTGAATTACCCAAGGTTATGCAATGCATCAGTAGCAGAGCAAAGAACCAAACTGGCAAGAACCTATCGTGCATGTTTTTCTTAGTGAATTAGACCAATTCTGTCTGTGTGTATGTTTCAAGGAACATCATCTCAGATATAAACTGTTATTGTAAGCTGGCTATTCCTTCACAGCCCACATTCATCGCCCTCTGCATTTTTCTCCATTTAATGTAACCTAGTTCATCATATTAATTAAGATGAAGAGCTGGAAGCACTCAGAGAAGAAGTATGTTAATCTTGCTGTGCATGAACTAATAAAGTAGTGGTGAGCAGCTGGTCAACGGACCAGAATTTGACTGACACTACTGTCACCAAGTGTCTTATGCTGAAGAAGCAGCATGGAGTCCTTAGAAGTAAAAATGAACATGTCAGCTGCAGAAAAACTCGCCAACCTGACAAAAGGAAAATTTTTTCACTCCCTGAAAATTATTGTCTTAGAGATGATATACGCAGGTCATCCTCTTATTTTGGAATGGTAGTTCTAAACTAATGTCTTCTAAGTATGTTGGCCAAAAGACATGCATCCAGTTTTCACCTCTGCTTTGTCTTTTCCTTGAGGTTCCCTGAGGACCTCAATCTCAATGGAAAATTAGGAGCCTAAATGGAAATTAGGTACCTTTCTTTGTGGATCTCAGGCTTAGCCAATAACCAGGAAAGCTGTCTTACTGATTCCATTTACAGCTTGACTATGGTAGCACCAATCACCTCTCAGCTTAGGTTTGCAGAGCATGAAAAGCCATTTAGCTCCTCCACCAAATCAAATGTCATTACTAACCCACAAACTGTATATTAACACCTAAGATACTCCTCATGTATTACAGTTCATCGTTTTCAATATATGAAACATAATTTCAGCATGCGTCTGCTATTCCTCTTCTTTTCAGTTGGTCTAAGACTAGTTTCATCCAGTGAGCACCTTACAAAAGAAATACCAACATTTATTTCTCCAGTCCTTTGGAGACATGTATTTCTTTTTCAAAGCTCAACTGAAAACAAAAGTAAATAATTACAAGATAAATGTGCAAGTTTGTTTCTATTTCTCCTTTTCATCTTGCCATCCATTCATGAATAAATGGAAAGAATATTTTCTAGGAAATGCTTAAAGAAACTTATTATTTAGATATATATACAAAGGCTCTAGCTGCAGTGGCAACAAGGCAGGAGCTATAAGGCTATGAAGGTTAATTCAGGAGTAAAATCTTCATGAAAGCTTTCCTGAAGAGCTAGGAAAAATAAAGTGCATGTATAGGAGGAAAAAAGAGAACATTAGGACACAAATTCTCTTCAAGAATTTATTTCAGTAGGTTTCTCTACATTAGAAAATGTTGTACTATCTGAAATCTACTGCTTCCCTCAAGCAACAGAATTTCAAAGTGATTCTGCTGCAGGACGAAAGTATTTAACATGCTGGTTAGAGCACTCACTTCTTCGCATTGATTTGAAATGGTGTATTAATGCTACTACACAACAGATTATCTAGGGTTATTTAGGGTTAACGTTACACTCTCTCCTAGGACAATAATTAACTAGTCAAAAAAACAGCTTTTGTTCTCATCTTACTTAGTCTCATCTTCCTTTTTATAACAAGACCCCTTTCCCTCTTTCAATTATCTGTGCACACAGTTTGCCATTGCTGCATAGCTTTCCTAACACATCCAGCACTTTGCTCAGTGCTTTTTCTCTCTCGCTTTTTTAACACTATGGAATTAGTTGAAGGGGGCAAGGAGACCTTTATGTCCATTATTTGAACTTTTTGAAGGTGCCATTAGCACCCTCTTCGATTTTTCCTTTCTCACAGAAATGTATTTAATGGCTTTAAAGGATTTGGACTGTCCTACTAAGTGTCTTTTAGTTTGCAAGCAACTCAGAAAAGTTATTGCATTTGTATGATACCTACACAATGTAGTAACCTTCCTGGATCAGCTTCTTAAAATCTTCCCCAGAGGTTTCCTTGAGCATTTTGGAATAGTTCATTTTATATGAAAAGTTCACGGAATAAGATTTAGGAGGAACAGGAAATACAGTGGGAGTGAAGACAATCACTGAAAATTAAATGAGGTGAAGTACTGTTGGTTTTTATTTTGCTCATGCCTTTGCAGCATAGTTGAAAGCACCCAAGCATTTTCCAGAATTATTGTGTCCAGGAAAATGAAACTGTTGAATGTACTGCATTTTGTGGATGCCCCATCACTGGAAGTATTTGAAGTCAATGTTGGTGATGCCCCATCATTAGAAGTATTCAAAGTCAGGTTGGACGGAGCTTTGAGCAACCTGATGTAGTGAAAGATGTCCCTGTCCGTGGCAGACAAGTTGGACTAGATGATCTTTAAAGGTCCCTTCCAACCCGAACCATTCTATGATTCTATCATTTTGCCATCCAAAATCCAAGCTGCAATATTCATATAAAAATAATTCTGACACCCTTACTTGTTGTCATGTCATGTCAAGACCATTTCTTGTTGTCATGTCTGCTCTCCCAAGCATGGACAGAAACGAGTTGAAGAGTGAAAAAAACAACACTCCAACTACTAAAAAAATAAAAAAAATCTGCTAAATGCCTTGAATTTCATGAACATTTATCTTCCCTCTCTGCTGTGCTTTTTTATTTTCCCCCAAGACAAGAGGACAACTTCCCTCTGGTAACAATGCTGATCTTTTTTGAATTTGCTAAGGATGTTCTTAAATCACAGATGCTGAAAATATTCTCTAAATCCTTCCCAGCTAGAAAAAAGCAGCATTGCTTCTGCAAAGCTCAAGTGTCTTACATGTAATGCATTGTTATCAACATTACTGTAGTCCACTACAGATAAAAAGTTGTTTTGAAAGATACTGAGTAATGTGCTTGCTTAGACAGCAAGGACTGGACTGATTGACCTAGGAGGTCTTATTCAGTCTAACATCCTCCATTCCTACGAAAAGGGAACACTAGTAAATGAATGTTGAGGTTTCATTGTTTGAGATTCAGAAGTGTTATTGTATCTCAGTAAAGCAAGACAGCAAATATCTTACTGAACCTTCCTGAATTATGGAACATACTGTGGTAGTTCATGTTGTTCCTTTAAACCTAGAGCAGAGGTTTATTGAGCTGAACCTGCTAGGGAAAAAAATGAAATGACCCTTAGGAAAACATGTGGCAAATTGAGCTGAACTACTGACTTTCCCTTTCCAACTGCTTAGGAGGAGTTAATTAGTTTATGTTATATTAAGCGTAGTGAACACAAGAAGGGGGCTCTACATGCAGAGTAATAAGTCCATGAGATTTGTTAGGATACTCAGTTTCAAGCAGTTATATGTTTTCCTCATGGAGAAGAATGGGTGATAAGGCAGGCAGGATAAACTGAGAACTCATCTATGCAAGGACCATACGGACATACTAGCATTTTGCCTATTCAAAAAATGTAGGCAGAAGAGATGAGAAATATTTATAATGTGTCTCAAACATGAATATTCATTCCAGAGTAACATTCTTTTTGGTTATAATTGCAACTTCCTTTACAGCTAATTAGCCAAATCCCAGCTTTCCAGACTTTCATAGTATGAATACAAGTTTCCATCCCTCAGTTACATTCAGAAGAACAGTAAAAAAAATTAATACAGCCTAAACAAAGCCATGCATTTTGGAATAAAGAATGTAGGTCATGTTTACAGGGTAGAGTAACCTAGACGACAGTTACTCTGAAAAAGATGAGAAGATCATAGTTGATAATCAAAGTAATAGTGAGCTCTTTCAGTCATGCTGCAGCAAAAAAATCAACCAAATAAATCCTTGGAAAAATTAAACAGCATAGTGGTGAAGAGACACTGAACGATAATTTAATCTCTCCTCTCGTCAATACTGAGACCATGCTAGAGCGGTGACTGCAGTTTTACTCTTTACAAAATGAAAAAATGGAGGGAATCTCTACAAAAATTACTTGAGGGCTAGTGGAAATTAATTACACAACAGGATTTTGAACTCCATTAGTGCAGCTTATCAATAACAAGCTATCATTCATTTGAATAATCAGCATAAGTAAACTTAAGGAAGTTTTACATTAGTAAAGGACATATTATTCTCTTCTCATATGGTCTCCATTGTTCATATGATGGTCCAGAACAATTCAGAATTATACAGATAGCCTGGTTTATCAGTTCAATGTCCTCACTGAACATCAGCTTGAATTCCATAATCATTCCTCAGTACAAGTGATAGATTCATAGCATAAACCTTCCCTTTTGACATGTAATGGAATTAAAAGGAAGTATGGTATTCCACTGATTTATTTTGTATGATCTAAGAAAGAGACAACCAGGGCTTCTGGTCTCTGGTCCATGGACTGTTTATGTATTTTATAATATAGAATGTCCTTGGATAAAACCAGAAATAATCCTGAAACCAGAAGTAAAATGCAAAAAAGGTCTCTCACAGCTAAGGGGGCCTCTTTAGACCTGCTAGTTCAGAGTGGTTCTCTCTGATCTTATAGCTCATGCATTCCCAGATTTACAGCAGTCCAGCTTCATCAAGAATTGTGAAGTGCCTTCCTAACACCTTGTAATGCAGGGTAGGAAAATGCTGGTGTGCGAGAGCTGTGGGTATGAGAGTCCTGCAGGCTAGAGGAAGGTCTTCCACTTCTTAAGTGAGTACTCTTCTAATCACTAAATCATCATGTGTCCTTGAATAAGGATGTTTCTCAGAAACTTTTTTTGTCATTAATGATGTTAAACAGAGCAGTGACTTGGCTCCAACATTCTTTAATAACTTATTTGCTCCACTGTTTCTTGTTGCGTTTAAAAATATTCCTTGCGAGACATACCAGAAGGCAGCAGTTGAAGTCTTGAACTCGCATCAGTTGTATGCAAAAGACAAAATAATAAAGACAAACACAGGTGAATGGTTGTTTGCATACAGCTACACTCTGCTGAATTGTGTTCCTAAGAATAATTTCAGTTGTTTAGAATAGCTCAAATTTAGAATGCTCAAATTATAAAGCATCTTGGTCTCACAACAACAACAAAAACACAACATATGTTTGGACTAAGACTGGTTGAACTGAATCCATGCTCAGACCACCTCATTTGTAAGATGCTCTTTAAGCCTGCAAATTCTTAACCTTGGTAGAGTAAGCTTTCAAAATGCTTCAGTTGCTGAAGATACTGCAGAGTGTACCAGCATTGTTATTGGCAAAATACAGTGTAATCTATGAGTTACTTCAGTCATATTCATCTGTGACCTCATTGATAGTAATCTGGTATCAGATGGCAAAAAGTCTCTAAGGTCATTTTTTTTGTGGAGAGTTCAAATCAAGAACTGGAAGAGTTCAAATCCTGAAAGGGGAAGATGGATATATAGTGGCAATTCCCAGAGTAGGCTAAATCACGGAACTAATAATAACATCTGGGTGATCCAGCCCAAAACTAGACTTTGAACACAACAACTGTGCAGTTGTTTATGTCTGACAAAATTTTAGGATATGTTAACGGAAAATCTGTTGAAATATGTTCAGCATTAAAAAAGAAAAGAACATTAATAATTCACGGCCACTTGTTCTTGCCTCTGACATACACAGGTTGTACATTCTGTCCAAAACTCCACTTTCACTATAGAACTTGTTAAGTTAGAAAGGAAAGGATACTACAGCTGATATACCAATTACAATAAAAATTTCCATCAAGCTATCCTGGAAAAGGTAACATTATCTGTGCCCCTGTGACTGTGTTTTAGGAAAAAGCAGTTGACTTTTCTTTTGTACCCTTGCACATGATTTTGATATGTGATAACAAGAGGAAATTTTCGAAAATCCCACCTTTGCAAAGACATTTCATGACTGGCAATAGATTAAGATTTCTTTTAACAAAAATGAACACTTTTGTGAGGCCCATCTCTAACCAAACCAGTCTAAAATTATCATAAGAGTTTCAGATTCTGTACAATAGAGACTGAAACGCTAGTTAAGAAAAAATTCAGATTTACTAAAGCAGTAGTCCCCACAGACTGTTCTGCACTTCGCTTCCTTTCTCACAACCTTGCGTTGCCAGGGGACTGACAGCATGGTAACTATAAATATTGCCTTGAGGAATGTTCCAAGGAATGAAGTCTTAAATATTTATTGCTTTTACATCTTTTTTTTTTTTTTTTTTTTTTCCCCAAAGCATTTCCTAATAATATCAGATAATGCAATGTGGATAGGTTTCATTTGACCAAAAGTAAATGCCTATAGCATGTACATCTGCATCCCAGCGAAACACTTGAGGTGTTACATATATATAGATACTAGAAAGAACTATAAACTCTCAATGGAAACAGACGTTGGGCTTTTAGAGCACAATTCACACTATCCCAAAGCAGAAATTTAAAAAAGGTTGGCTGCATAACTAGGAGTACCTGCTTCCCTCTTTTGAAGAGTTTAAGGGTGACCAACTCGGAGATAGACATGCACATTTTAGAGCTCTAAAATTAGATAGAGATGAATCCCACCCTCAGCACCTAATTTCTACAGGCTATGCAAATCTCTCCATTATATGTGTTATGTTCACATTAGCAGTTGCTATGCAATTACTATGGTTATACTATTATTAAAACTTCAGCATGGAGCTGACTTAACAAAACGCCCTGTATCAAAACAATTCCTGGTTCCCAACCTTCACATTTCAGCTAAACAAGAAATCATACCCCTGGTTACCTATGATTTTTCTGAGCAAGGATATACTGATATATTAGTCATTTTTGCCAAGCAGCAAATCTCATAATTAATTAGGGTCTTTGGGAGTTTAATTTATCCTGTGTGAGTTTCTGTAAATCTAAAAATCTCTGTATGAGCCATTGACCAAGCTGCGTGGTTGTATCTCAGTATACCCTGAGATAAATGCTGGAATTCCTCAAAAGGGACAGAATTTCAGGTGCAGTTCAACTCCTGGCACTCCTAATCTGATGGAATGATTTATAGCACAGTTTTGAACCCCATTTTCAATTACTAAACCCTTCTCATTTGCTCTACAGAGCGAGCTGTGTCCCTAAATTTTCCCTAGCTTAATTTTTTTTTAATCTAAAGAACAGTGTTTAAACTTTAGGTTATGCTGTTGCTCATTGTGTGCTTTATTGTACTGAGCATCACAATATCCAAGTCCTTTCTGGAATCGCACTCTTTATCTTCTTGCCTCAGGGTTAGGATGACTGCCACTTCCCATTTCCCAAGATATTGTGGTGTTAAACACAATGAAGATTGTAAAGTGCTAGGACCAAGCTAATACTTTAGAAAATAGAAAAGTGATTAGCAATAGACGCAGGCATAGCACAGATGTGTACTGAAACTTCCTCACAGAAGGTTACTCAGGGTGGAGGGTCCAAAACCCAGCCAAGGGGGAATGATTTCTGTTGTGGTGTTTGGGATCAATAATAAACAATCCTATTCTAATTTTATTGTTCAGAGTGTCAGTTTACCTTTGACATTACATACTGTTTTATGACTTGGTTATTCATTTGCCACCCTTGAGGCATAGGCAATAGGCCACAGCCTGTAACAGAGCAAGAATTTTTTTTCTTGTTGTTTGCAATAGCATCATCCTATGAATGAAGGTGGGGTCTAATTTATCTTGACAGTGCATTCCCGAACATGTCAAGTAATATTGCCACAATCTATAATGACATTAGATTTGTTTCTAAACACCCATTTCCTACATATAAGCTTTTATATTCATGAATATACCTATGCTGATATTTACTCCCCTGTTGGCACAACAGGATCTCTTATATCAACACTAATAGCTGAGTTTATGTGTAATTTGCTGCACTTTATGGTTCTGAGACACAAGATTTTAAAGTAAAAATGATAGATAATGCATCCCTCTTTTTCTCATGCTGTCCTCTTGAAACATGCTTTCTTCTCTGCCCTTTCAACCCTACACATCATGTTGCACTGCACTGCAGGAGATGGTGGTGTCATTTCTTTGTTAAACACTTTCTGGGGTGCTTAAGCATGAAAGGTGTTATATCACATCAAACATCGCTTACAAGAATACTGCAAGAAATGCAGGGGAAGGACATTCCATCAGTCAGTCTAGGATTAAAAAAAAAATAAATCAGATTCCATTTCTTTATTTGCTACATACTCCACTGTGAGTTTGGGACAATTGGCGAAAACTCAGGGTAAAAAGTTACCCCAAATACCTCAGTGTATAGTATATACAAATATATGTACATATGTATATATGACAATGGCTAGTTATTTGAGTTAACTTAGTATATGGTAAAAGAAAGTAACATTTAATTTCTTTTTATTCTTTTGAACCATGTCACAGAACCTTTCAAGGAAAAGCCAGAGATATCTGAGTTATCTTGCCTTTGCCACAAACTTTGCATACACCTAAAGAGAATTGGCACATTTACGATGAATCATTTTTTCACAAGCCTGAGCTCACAATGTATTGGCACTTAATGTTTTGCCTATAAAGTCACTATAGTGACATTTCCTGATTCATCAGGGCATTACAGGGATAAAACCATATAATATTGCAATCCACAGTTAACAGCATGGATATTAAGTGCCCAAAACGAAAAATGCAAGTGAAGGTACAGGCGATGGATACCTTCTTCTATCAGTAAATAAAGAAGAGTCTCTGGAGCTGAATGCTCTCTGTTACTATCTGCTGGAGGGAGCAGAAAGTAGAGTTTTCCTTTCATGGGCTTTTTTTCCCCAACAGCAATCAAATTACACTCTGAGAGATCTTTACAGGATACATAAAGTATAAACCAGCAGGGTGGAGGGTGATGAGCAAAAAAAAAAAGGAGGAAGGCACAACTGCCCCGATTGTGGGAACAAGTGCATGCTTAACAGAGAGGCCCTTCCTCAATGACCCTCTCCACTGAGGACCACCAACAATGCTAGAGGTGACTTTGTGGTATGATGCTCTTTACTGATATTGCAGAGCACAGGAGGAAAGGTGAGTGACCCTGGGAAGAGAAGAGCCATCTCCAGTAGAGATGGAGTCATTGTAGTTGGGTGAAATGATGGAAACTCATGGCCAGGACTATCAATGTTTCACCTTAAGGCCTGAGATGACCCTGCCTTTGTATCCCCATGCAAACACAGGCATTGCCTGTTGGTGTATACCTGGAAGTAGAGCGTGACAGGGGAAAAAACAGAACTGCTAAGTAATGTTGATTGGGCATAGTCAGGGGCTACCAGGGAACTGACTTAAAGATTGGTACCAGCAAGTGACATGAGCTGAAGGAATTTATTCATTACTAATTTCTGTAGGCTATAGCTGTGTTTTCCAGAGTTCCAGCAAAATTCTCTTGACTCACAACATATTTCCTCCTTGTCTTGACTGCAACCTTATTACCAATAATCAGGGAAGTCTTCCATTTAAATTGTGTCTTCAGGATAGATTTAGTTTTTACATATGCCTGGATAGTGCCTCAGGCTTATGCTTTATGTTAATTTTAAGAGGAACCCCATGATATTCAAACCCTTCCTGTTGCAAATAATAGCTGTCAGAAGGCTTACAGACAATTTACTGGGGCTGACAATAATGCATTTCGTCTGTATGACGTGGAAAATGCCCATGATTTGTATTGTGGTAACATACCAGTGTTAAGATGGTCTGTACAGTATTTTTTAATTCATATTAACTTGGCAGCTTTATGATGCATTTTGTTTGGTCCGTACTCTGTATTTCCCTCTCTCCTTCCTCCTTCCAGGTTTTTTTCTATCCCTCCTCATACATGATGCAATAAGCATCTAGCACTCTCACAGAATGTAGAGGGTCTATAGACGCTTCCTGGCTTTCACAGATGGTGTTTGTGTGCTAACTTTATTGCTGCCACCTTTCTTTCCTAACAGAAATTTCAGAGCATGCACTCATCTCACAGGGAAATATGGCAGAAACATCCATATTCTTGTAATCCTCAGGCAGGTAGTAAGCTACTTTTAATTGCCAAATACTCCTGATAAAGCAGTCCTCCTATGTGCATATCAGTTTCAACTTTATTTGACATCCCATTCCCACTCCAGCATGCCCACCACAGCCAGTGTTGCAGTGATATATCAAAAGGCAGCCAGTGTGGGAAGAATCCTCCAAAAAGCAGATTTTTAGTGTACGGTGTTAAAGATAAAATTGACTCATCTGAATTTTTTGAGAAATCATGAAATTTGAGATCTGAAAGTTGTGTTATTAAAATAACTGGCTTCATCTCCTTGTCTTCAGAAATGAGATCTGCTTTGGAATGGCACTGGGTTTTGCTGTGTCTGCTTACACACCAGGGTATTTTTTGGGCCTGCAACACAACACAGCACAAACCACAATAAATGACATTGTGCAGCACGTCTGCGCAGGCTGGCTCACATGAGAGCTCAGCAGAACTTGACATGCCCTGGACAGCATGTCATGTCGTGGGTTTTACTCAGCTGGAGGGGAAGAGAAATACCTTGGGCTGGTGGCATCCAGCTTCCACTGTAATGTGTGCTCTTTTGAAAACTTTGTATGTATGCCTTTGTCTCTGGTGAGCTAAAAGAAATTACTCTTCTTGGAGTTGCATAGAAAACTCAGCCAACCAGCTCTTCTTTGCCTTATCCTTTCAGTTCTTAAAATATGATAGTGCCACCATGAAGCTGAAACAGAGGGTAATAAAAAAAAAAATATGATAGTGCCACCATGAAGCTGAAACAGAGGGTAATAAAAAATTAAAGCTCACAAGTAAAGGACAAAAATTAAAGCTCACAAGTAAAGGACAATCAACTCCAGGTGCCCAAAAATCAAGCATTGGTCATAGCCATGTGTGGCCAGGAATCATAACCACAAGATTCAGATTGCACTATGAAAAAATGCTTTTTACTTCAGCTATTCTAAACACAACATTTGAAATCTTTTCCTGAGAAATCAATTAAGTCAAAGTGAGAAATATGACTGTTGTATTGGAGTTGTTGGCTCTTTCAATTTTATTTCAGATGTTAAATGTACCCTTCAGATGCCATGGATCAGCAGTTTTCAGCCTTTGTTAATTTTTGGCACATTACTATTTGATCTCCCAAACAAAAAACAATACTTGTTTAGAATTTATTAATATATCAGTTCTGTGGCCATCAATCTAATATATGTTTGGATCTACAGTACCCATATTTTTATGCAAAAATCCTTTTTTTTTGTTAAACATAAAATTTAAGTCAAAACCAAACAAAGATAATGAAATTGTGAGACATATTAAGATATAACTCCATCAATGTTGAAAGACAGTAGAACAACCACTCAGTTAATGTAGAAATTATTAGTGCCACCTATTGGCAGGCAATGCAAACATAGCAAACTATGAAGTAGAAAAATAATACAAAAATAAAATGCTAATTGATTTCCAAAAGCGAAACTTCCTTTCCAAATAAAATTGGTTGTTTTTTTTTTTTTTTTTTTTCCCCTGGCATTCGTGTATGTTTTATCTCCCTCCATGCAATTTGAAAAATGTTTATAGGAGCACTGACTTCTAAGTAGATAATGGAGATACCGCTGAAAAACAACTTTTGAAATTATGAATGCTACTAATCAAAGTGGGAAACATTATTCTAAAGAATCTCACTTTATTCTAAAGATTTATGTTTGTTCAGTCAGGAAAGGAAATATACTATGTTATCTACATGTCTAGCCAGATAGTATGGGATAAAGAAGATTAAAAATAAACTATTCATAGAGTCTTCTGGGGAATGACACTGTTGACTACCAAAACCCACTGAAATGTCAATCTTTTCAGCACCTTTCAAAAATGCTCAAATTATTACAGCTTATTCCAATTTATTTTATGTTATTAATGTGTTATGACAGACTTTATAGAGAAATTTTAACAGAAGTAAAATTTATAATGAAAGATATGAAAGCACTGAGAAAAATTTCCAGAAAATACAATATGCTTTTGCGACTACTGTGCATTTAATACAGCCAAAGTGTGAGTATATTTATTTTTATGCATAATACGTATATGGAAATATTGGTTTGAATGCCAGATACACATGTGGATAGAAGAAAGATGGGTCAAATGTCACAGATCTGGCCAAGCTAAACCAATTTGCTGAATCCTATGGTTCTGCCTGCAGGTTTAGTAAGCACCATGCCGATTACTTCTTCCTGGTCATGAAGGAAAATAAGACAGCCAGAACTGTAAGCCACTTGCAACAGATCATTCCAATTTGACAGTGAACTATTGGTAAGTGCTTTATTAGTAAAAAGATTCAAGTCTTTTTGTGCCCACTTTCTATAATTTTGTTTGGAACAGACTTCCTTGGATTAATTATGAGAATATCATGAGGCAGTGTTAAAAGCTATGTGTGACATCTGCTGCTTTTTTTCTATGCACAGTTGCTGTCTCACAGAAGGAAATTAGATTATTCTGATACAATTTTTTCTTGACAAATCCATGTTGACAGTTACTAATTTCCTTATTTTCTTTTAGATGCTTGCAAATAGCTTGATTATTTGTTCTAGCATTTCTCCGGGAACTGAAGTTCATCTAATTTCCTAATATTCTTTCACATTCCTTTCAAAGATCACTACCACATTCGTTCCTGATCGTCACCCATTGTCCTTGACTTTTCAGAGAGACTTCTATCAACTCTGATATTTCATCAGCTAATTCTTCAAGTATCACAGCATCACAGCCAATTGAAAACATCTAGCTTATTACTAAGTATTTAACCTGTTCCTTCCCACTTAAAGCCTTGGGCTTGAATTTTCTTCATTGTTACTTATTACTGTAATACTGAACTGCCTCTCAGCCTTTTAAATAAGAGTGATGCAGAAAAAGTGTTAAAAAACATATGTGTCAGTATCAGCTCTCGATTGCTTTTCCTCTTTTTTTGAACTGCTATTTAGTTGGTTTTTGTCCTATTTTTTTCTGTGATGAAAGAATGATTTTTATTATTATCATGGCCTTTGGGATTGAAGTCTATCATGTGCCTTGGTAATTTTTGATTCTGTAGCATCACATTTACACAATACTTTCCTACCCTTAGGAAGTGACCCAGCTTCACCTTTTCAGATGCTGCCTGAGAAGCTCAAAATTTAGCACTATTGCTCATAATTTAGCAAATCTTACACTTTGTGTTCTGGGACAGTTTACATTTATGCCCTTAATATTGCTACCTTAAGAAACTCCTAGATTTCTTAAATTTCAATGATGTCTTACAAGACAATTCTGAGTTTACTGAAGCCTGCTTTCCTGAAATCTGATGCTTTTATTTTGCTGTTCTTCCCTTTTCCTATCATACGGCTCATGAACTCTATTATTGCATGGCTTTTCTTACTCACTAATGCCTTTTACCCTGATGTTCTTGACCAATGTCTCCCTAGTCATTATAAACAGGGAAAGAAGTCTCTCTTTTAGTCGAGTTCTTCACCATCTGCATTCGTAACTGTCACCAGTTCATTCCAAGGACTTTGTGGGCTGTTCACATCTTTTCCCAACAGACGTTAGTTAAAATGCCTCACTAGCCTCAAATCCTGTCATCCATATAATTTTGCCATTTGCTGACAAGAAATCTCATTTACTTCACCATTTATACTGATAGCCTATTGTTCACCTTTCCACTTTGACAATGTTCATATTCTTTTTTATTTTAATTATTTTAAAGAGACTTAAAAGTATAGTAAAAAGGCAACAACCTATCAGTTAGAATTCATAACACAGACAACATCCCTCAGTAATCAGAGTAGGCCCCGCCAGCACTGGGACAACTCACTGAGCATTGAAGGTAGAGATGTATCTCTAAGCTCTAATTAAGAGCCAAAAACACTCAGCAAAAGACTCTTCCCAAGTGCTGCTCATTGCATCGTTCTAGGATTTTTCAGTTTGCTGCAGCACAAGTTGGGTTACTTACCTGGTTATGTGTGAGAAGATTATCTTTATGTTCTTAAAATCATCTTTTCCAAAGTACAATTAAAAAAAAAAATCATAGGTAGATACTGCCAGAAAATAAAAAAGGACTCTCAAAGACTATTTGCTTCTTAGTTTAATGCATATCAGCAAATATAGCCAATGAGGTAAAATCAATAGAATCTCTTCTCCTGTTATGTTTGTCAGATAGATATAGATTTCCATTTAATCAAAATAAATTCCTTACCATTACTGCAGCTTAATAACTGTCTTGCAGAGGTTTTATTTTTTGCTGTCTGAAGTCAGAGGGAATTTTGCTGCTGACTTCAATGGAGAAAGATTTCACCCGAAGCAGTTCAGTCTAATGATTTCTTATTAAAATACTGGAGCCTAGTTTGAGCTTTATTACGTCAGACAACTGCATTCACATCTCTGTATTCCAAGGATCTTCTATTTATAAAGCTGATGCCACTGAAAGGCCGCCGATTATCAAGGTAATGGAATGTATACTACAGCAGATCCTTTCCTTTTAAAGCATTTTTTAATAGAGTTCCATAGACTTGTGGTTTTGTGATGGGGAATATTCAAGTGCACATCTTTCACCACTGCCGGCAGATATAATGTAGTGGACTGATGTTCAACAATTGATTACAGCCTCTGGCTCAGTGCTTGCCACAATCTTCCTTTTTGCCTATCTGATTTTCACAATATCATTAACTACTTTATCTTTTCCCTTCAGTACAAATGTCCTGTTAGAACTACACAGTATAAACTACAGAATACGAGTCCTTCACTTCTATGCTTTCTCTTTCAGCATTGTAATACAGAAGGAGACCCTTAGGTGCTGTTGAGTAGTAGCATTATTTTGCTAGGGAACTAACAGTCAGCCCAGCGGGACTTTTCAGAAGTCATGGCTATGTTGTATGTCGCCCTAGTGACACTGGACTGCATCGCTTTCCTTGCAGAAAGGAAACATCGCTGTCTGATGTTACTGAATCTGAGAAACTGCCAAAACCATTGCAGTTATGGTGACCATTATGTTTCTCCTGAGGGATTTCACTCTTCCTTGAGAACCTCCAGTGTGATAGCATACCAGTGCTGCAGTACACTGGGATAATGATCCCGGCCACAGAGGTAGGCACGTAGGATGGGGGTAGATAAAAATAATGCTCAGCAGCTTTTTTGTGGCACGTCATTTTATTTGAGTTGAGAGCAACACAATTCTCTGTGCTCAACTGATTAGTGTGAACTGAACGGTCTTGTCTTTTGATATGAAGAATGTCAATATTACATAACCTCACCTGAAAACAGTCCACTGGTAAGCGGAACACTGCTGTGTCTCAGGACAAATCACAACATACCGAGACTCAACATCTTATGTAAAAAATTTATCACACTGGTGTCTTCATGACTCTTATGGTGTTGGCTGTTTTTAAGCAATAATATAAAAATCATTTTCTTGGCTCCAAAACTGGTTAAACTATTGAGTACTAGAAACTGGAGGAAGTGTCACTGCACCTGCCCTATTCATATAAACTTTCCTTTCACGTCCTGTGCAGGATGGTTTCACACAGGAGACTGGATTCGATCTGACCTGGTGTGGAAGATCATACGTTTATGTTGCTGGCATGTTATTGACCAAAATATTGAATTTTGTACTGCATGACATGTGCTATGAGGCAGACTTCTTAGTGTGATTTTTTTAAAGATAACTACATAAGGGAAAATTTTTTGCTGAAAACCTCAAGCAGTTTTCTGAAAATATTGTAGATTAAAGTATTATCAGGATTTTCTCAGACTACTGCAGTGAAGTGTCATTTCATTTTTCAGGGCTGACGCATTAATGAATTAATCAGAAAATGTGTTGAAGTAACAGCCATAGCAAACCCAACACTTCCACACTTTAGTACATGCTGCTCTTTCTAAATGATGAAGTAACTTCTGCTTACATCTACAGAAGAAATCTCTAAGACCACTGAATAAAATGTTAGTTTTGCCTTAATGCCTTGGAATTAACACTCAACCTGCGGAATTTTAATTTAGAATATATTTTGCAGACGGTTACAAAAATATTTGTTTTGTCATTACAATGCACAAAAGCTTCTTGAGCATTCAAAGCCATACATCTGTTCCTACTGCCTGAATTAGAAAAAAATCCCACTTATTTATTTACTTGAACATCATGACCGTAGTGATGAAATAAGTATTATTTATGAGCAGAAGGGTTTGCATGACAGTTTTGTTATGGTCAAAGAGTGCTCATGGAAATAAAACACAAGTTTCATAAAAGGCCTCTTATGTTAGGACCTTTATTTTAGTAACAATAAAGCACTTTCCTTTTCTGTGGTGAACACTGGATTTAAGAAAATAAAGCATTTAAGGGAAACTAGCATAAGATCTTCTTCATGACATAGACAGATATGGTGGTATGAAGGTTCCAGTACAAGTAACAGCCCACAAAAGTCTCATAAAGGGTTGACTCGAGGGGTTTCTTTGGAGGCTTTTCACTATCTAACTGAAAGCAAATACTAAACCAGCTTCGGGAGGGAAGGTAAGCACTATCGTAAAATACCTGATAAAGTGCAGGTTAAAAATAAAGCAATCTGCTCCCTCAGTTCCAGAAATTCTCTCAAAAAATAAGGAGGATATATTACGTAAAGGAGCATTACATTATTAATTCAGTTCCACAGTGTGTTGAGAATTGTGTAGTCCAGCTCTAGCATAGCATCCCCTCAAAGCTTCCTCTAAACAGGTTTTTGTTTAGCTTTGTATTTATTTTCTAAGGAAGAGCTAGATGGTTATCCCTGGAAAGATATTCCTCATTTTAACCCTGGGCCACAGAAGATTCTGCTGGTGCAGACTCCTGGGTGATGAAGGTCCAAGGGGAACTTTGAGAAACCCGTGGGTAAGCGATGGTTCAGATACACAGCAGCTCGTGACCCAGAGAGCGTCTGAGCTTCACAGAGCTGAAGCTAAGCTGCTGCAGTGCTCGAGATCCCCATAGGAACAGTTAAACAGCAGATTAGCTTCAGTCTTGCACAGTTACAGAGCACCACAGGACTGGTGCCTGAAGATAAGCTCAGCAGTTGTGAAGCTTCCCTCATAGCATATCCAGGAGACATAACCAATGGGATGATGATGAAGGTGTATTATTCATGAATATCAACAAAAGCCCAATCTTTGTTTTCTTGCCAATTGTCTGACACAGGACAGAGCTGTGAAAAGCTAATCAAAAACTAGTCAGGAAATTGGAATTTTACTCATGGACACTTTTGTGAGGAAAGAGAAAAATCTTTTAAGATTTCCCTGGTGGATACTTTTCAGCATTAAATGTACGACAAATGACTTCCTCACATCACTTGACTGCCTTCCAGCTTAACTGTGTTAAAACAGTAGAGTGTTAAAATTACTCTTTGGAGATGAAGTAGCATGGTCATGCTTTGAAGTGAAAAAAACATGTAAAAGAGAAAATGCTGCTTACCAACGTGAAGCAAATTATTTTTAAATGGTAAGATGTTATTTCCTCCTTCCTTTCTTTAAGGTCCCCTTTTCCTATAGGCGAAAAAAAAGGAAATAGAGAAGTTGGGTATTTTTCCATAATGTCCACTTCAAACAACCCAAAATCCCTGAAAAGACATTCTAGTGAAATCTTCCTTTTCAGCACCAAAAAATAAAGTTATATTAGTTAGAAATGAGATTCTTTTCTACTTAAATGTAACTTTGAAAGAAAAACAAACTGTTGCTTCCTGTGTTTTGATAGGGTGGACACTATCTGTAGTAATGAGCAATAGTACTACTGACTGACTTAAAAAAACCCACCAAAACAGACAGCACAGAGGAGACAACTTCTGAAGACTTAATCTAAGAGTGTATTTTACTTAAATTATAATGAGAAGAATAGAAAGGTAATTCTCAGATAAGACTATGGAAAATCCAGCTTCAGTCTTGAAGTCATAGACTTACTTTCTTCTACAGCCTTGTCATGATTTGCAGAGGGAACAGAGTATACTGGCTTTACTAGAGTAGTTCATTAGTGCTCTTCTAGTCCTCTAAAGATTAAGGAGAAACCACCAGTGTGTGTGTAGGATACAATTTCATAGTCAGTCAAATCTCTGGACTCGCACATCAATGACAAATCTTGGCAGAAATGCAGCATTGCAAATTCCTGTTCAGATAAATTCAAAAATTAATTTAAAAAAAAAAAAGAAATAGAAGAATCATTTGTCTGGTTAAAGAAAATTTGTCATTGTAATTGGTAAATTTAAAAGCTGCTAAAAATGTGACAGAATTTAAAATAAAACAAAATGCTATTACCCTAAAGGTATTTGGAAATGCTAATGAGATATATTTCTAAATCTTGATAGTTTTCCTCATTTCATGGCTTGTATTCTGAAGAGCATTTTCCTGGCCTGTCTTCAGACCAATACACCCAAAAGCTCAGCTGAATGACAAATTTTAATTTCCATCTGATAACTGGTGTTTCACATGAAATAAATCTGTGCTGCCGGCATATTTCAGAACAATGTCTGCAGAAGCCAAGGATCAAATCGGAGGGACAGACAGTTCCCTGCATACACATGTGAGACAGAGGTTGCAATGGAAGCACATTGGTAAGACACATGTAGGAGATCACGCTGCTGCTGTACACGGTCGGTCTCCCTGCCTCACAAATGTGCAGATCATTTCTAAGCATAGAAACAGTTATTTTCAGAAGCTCCATGAGCGACATTTAGAAAAACAGGGGAATTTGTCAGTTGTATAGCCCAGCTGACTCCCCAGAACAGGCTCCAGACAACCAAGTGGCCTTCTTTACTTCTGAACACTGGCAATTTTTTTAGCAGATACTGACAGAAGGGCACCTGAAAGGACTTGAGTCTGAGATCTGATACAGTGCCCTGTCTCAGAGTGGACAGTAGTGGACAGTGGGTGCTTAAGAAAATAATATAAGAACAAGACAAGTTTATATGCTATCAGTATCTGATAATTAATGTTTTAAGGATTTCTTAAATCAGGCATGACTTCAGATCTTTGTGTTTAACAGCCCCTGAAGGGTTTTTTGTTCTTTCTATAAATTTGTCTGATCCCATTTCTACCTTTGTTCTTCATAATATCCTGTGGCAATGAGTTCCACATTTTAATTATGAGCATGTTAAAAAAGTACTTCACTTGTTTTAAACCTGCTGCTTGAAAAATAACATTTGACAACTCTTCACTCTTTTATTTTGAGAGCTAATGAATGATCATCACTCCTGATTTTATATACTTGTGCCATATCACAGCTTTTCCAAATTGGAAGTCTTATTCTGTTTAATCTCCCTTAAAACCAAAGCTGTTCCGTACTGTTGCTCATCCTTGTCACATTCCTTCCTGCTTTTCTATTTCTGCTTAACACATTTCAGATGTGAATATTAGAATGCACTGTATTACTAAAATATATGTGTCCTAGTGATTTACATGCTGCCTCAATGATGTTTTCTGTTTCATTCTACCTTCCTTCCCTAACAACTTCTAATATCATATTTTGCCTTTCTGGGCTTACCAGAGATTAAGCTGTTTTCATAGAACTATCACAGTTCTTTTGCAATCCCTTTGCTAAATAGTCTTAACTAATTTAGCAATCATCTTTGTATACGCATAGATATGGTTGTTTTTCCCAACAAGCAGTATTTTGTATTTCATTGACCGCTTTATTATCAGTCAATAATTGAGTGACACTACTAATCTCGAGATTCCTCTGCACCTCTTCACAGGCAGGCTCTGCATGCTTTTTTCAGGGCAGGGATGGTTATTGCTTAATGCTCATATTTTGTAGATGCAATACTAATTGTGTGTAGGGCCCAAACAGATTAAAACACACCCTAAGATTGCCTAGAAAACAGTGGCAGATCTATGCATGGGCAAAGGGGCAGCTGGCAATGGTAGTAGACTGCTCAAATGTTTTCACCATTTCTTCCCAGTTTGGTTTCTCTACCTTCCCAGCAAATTCTGATGGGAAGAGAAGCATAGTTCCATTTCGTTCCTTCAGTCTTAGAACAGAAAACCTCTGTTCTGTCTACAGTGACAAGGAACTGGAACCACTGATGTAGAATAGGTACCTGTAGATCCTGGTTCACCATCAGTGGCTGGAGCAGCCTCTGTTTTTCTCAAGTCATTCACAATAAATCCTCTGACATAGCTTGGAGGTGAATCACAGAAGGATTCTAGAAGGACAATGCAGCCCTGAGTTTTTAAGAAAAAGAGAGAGGAGGAAACTCAGTATTAGCCTGGTAGTTTACCATACCTCATAAATTGGTATTTTCTACTCCCTTTACTCCATTCCTTGCAAAACAGGGAACCAACATTTAAGAGGCGTACAAGGTCAGAAATATAGTCCTAACTGTAAACTACAGTGAGAGTGTGGTATGAATCCCCTATAGCTGGTGAAAGAAATTTCATCCTGAGAAGTAGTTAGGGAACTACCCTGCACAACATGCAAGAGTGCTTTGAGGGGGGAACAATCCTGCATTGACAAACACAGCAGACGACCTCATTCCTTAGGTGTTTTCTATGCCAAATTCCTGTTGCCATGTATTTATAGTTGGTTGTCAGTCTATATCAGTGGCCTGTATGGTATCTGAAAGTCTAGTCTATTTGAACCAGGATCATATGTTGATCAGTGCAGAGGGAAATTTCAAAATGTCTTTCTCCATACCCTTCTGTGATGAAACACAGTGCTAATATGAACATGTCATGAAAGCTTTGCTTTTTCTCCCTGTATAGCTTTTTTACAACAAAAAAGAATCCCCTTTATCCCAATTTTGTGACCATAATTATTTGAACAAATACTATCATCTGTGACTCCCATGCTGTCCCTTGGTATTGAATGCAAAGTTGTTTTGACATATGGCTTACAGCTCAGATGGCATTTGGTTTACTCTTCCCTGTGGAATTTGAAGTCATAGAAGTCGTACTAAACAGTTCTGAAGGAAATCAAGCAGAAAACACTCATTTAAAATGAAAAGGCCAAAGAAAAGCGTATCAATTGGAAAACAATGGAGGGTGGAAAAAGAATATGTAAAATAATTTACAAAATAGCAAAGTGGTCCATAGACTGTCTCTATCATTATCAATTACAAATTTGCCTGGCTTCTGAACTTTTTGAAGTACATAATTTTTACAGTCTGAATAAAATGTTCCCTGGGGAAGATGCTATCTTGGTTTGAAACCAAGTTCCACCTCAGCCACAATATATTTGCAATAAAGTAGATTTCTGTAAAGTATGGCCGCTTGTATTACACATTGGTGACAATGAAAAAAAAAAAAAAAAGGAGTTTCAATTCAATACTACGCAAAGGTTAACAACAATTCAGAAGTCTTTCTCTCACACCTCTCCCCCCAGATAGTGTCAATTCAGGACAGAATCGACCATAGTGACATAGTGAAATAGCGTTCTTCAGTAATGGGGGGGATGGGGGGATGGGGGTGTATTTCTAATATATTACAGATAAATTCTATGATGAAATGTAATTCTTACAGCACTTTTTCTCTTACAGTGTTTCTAGTGGAAGGTCAATATTTTGCATCTAGCAGTGACAGCCTATTTTATAAGTTATTTATTTCATTTTTATTTATTTTCAATGCTAATTTGTTCTGCTAAATGCTGTATTAATCCTCTAAATAAGCCTATTCATCTTCACCACCAATATAGGAGGCCTAGAGCTATTAGGAGCCTAATTAGGGCTGTCACTTTTGCCCTTTAGCCATAGCCAGTTTGAAAAAAATTATTTTAAAAAATAAGCTTATTTTTCCCTGTTATGAGTTTGCGTAAACTTTGCTGGATTATAATAACAAAAAAAAGCTGATTTGGGATTAAACATGTGGAGTGCTTGATGGGGCCCGTAGAGTCACAAAGATGGTGGAAGACTCCAAAGGTAGATCAGCTACTGCAAAGAGGATTATAAGCTTTCTTTTCACATAGGAGATATGCTTTGGGAAGGTGTCAGCCATTGCTGTTCATTAACATCTGAGCTAGAGCAATCCTTCCCACAGCCACTCCAAACCTGCATCAACGCTGCATGGCCACAGTCTGCAAGCAGAAACCTCCAGCTAGAGGGCTGGGACACATGGCTGTGCTGAGGATGGGATGGAGGTATATCCGGGAGGCTGAAGGAACTCCTCAGAAAAATAATAAAAATATGAAAATGCAGAGTATTTTGAGGTTTTACAGGAAACAAACTGGAAATTTATAATTCAAAAATATAGCTAAGTAATGGAAATTAATTCAAAGAGGCTTTACTATGCAAAAAAAAAAAAGCTCTGTGTGGATTCAGGCTTGCTAATTCACAAAATATATACAGTTTTGATATCTTTGCACTAGAAATGTTGCTCTTTAGCTACTATGAATCAAGAG
Organism: Platalea leucorodia; assembly: GCF_965183815.1. NCBI lineage: Eukaryota > Metazoa > Chordata > Aves > Pelecaniformes > Threskiornithidae > Platalea > Platalea leucorodia. Next base: position 16,621,562 of record NC_138824.1, read on the forward strand.
AGTCTTCAGCAGAGCGACACTGATTTACATGAGCTGCAGACATGACCCATTGTATTTAATTTTAGGCATCTTATTATAAGAAAGATATTCACATATTGGAGGAATATCAGAAGAAAGCTGCAAAAATGATTAGACTTCTGGAGTGATTGATGTATAAGGATTGATTGCAAGTGCTAAATATGCATAGTTTGTCTAAGAAATGACTAAAGGGGGACATGGTAACAATCTATAAATATTTGAAGAGTCTAAACGCCAAGGAGGGAAATGCATTTTGAGGATACAGAAGAGAAGCAGCAGGATAAAATTAGTAAAAGAAAAAAAAAAGTGAATTTAAAAAGAGCCCTTAAAGGAAGACCTTAGAGAGCGGAAAGGTGTTGCCTTTCCAAAAGACAATACCAGATATATTTACAAATACATCTGGGATCCAAGATGTATTTTTTCTAAATGATCTTCGAAACGAAATTTTAAGATCAGTTTTATGCAGGTGATCAGACCACATATACCAATAATCTCTATTCACATTGGAGCCCGGGCTTTTTTTTTTTTTTTTTTTTTTAAGGTTTAAACAACTGTCACTCCATGAGGAACCACAAAATCAGGAAAAATGTGTCTAAGCCCATTGTAATTGCAACTGATTAAAATTTAGAACACCCTTTATAGCCAAGAAGTACCACCTTCGCTTTGATCAAAATAAGGAGAGACAAAAGATCTGTATTTTCCTTGGTTTTATTGTCTCTGGAGTCAATGGTCTGATTTAGGAAACAACAAAGGAAAAGGTTGCCTCTGGAGATGCTTTCCGCATTTTTATGTTCAACCCAGAATATTTTTGGACATGAGTGGTGAGTTTAGAAAATGTCTATGTATGTAGCACTGACATGATCACTACGGCTATAGCTTTATATCTTACTATGAATTTCATTAAGAATTGATTTCAGGATTCCAAGTAGTAAGAAGTATAGGAAAGATCAAATATCTGTAAGATGCTGACAACAAGAAAGGAGATTCAGAGAAAGGGGCCTAAAACTAGTAGAATAAATTGATGTTCATGATGAAAGAGTGGTACATCCCCAATTCCAAATGTTAGTGAGAAAATGCAAAAACAGGTTTTGGGATATATAGAGAGATGACAAGACAACTGGACATACGGAATCACAGCTCCAAATTCAAAATAGGAATCCCTGAGACAATGTTTTCCTAAAGTTACAAATTATCTTCAAAAATGAAAATAAGTATGGAATCTAAAAGTAAAATAAATGCAGTTATCTGATTGTATTTCATGATATCATAGATTTTACAGGTGTTGAAGCTAAAAAAAATCATAATGTACCTCCAGCATAACACAGGTCAGAAAATACTATTCATCAGTTTATGTGGCAAGTTGAACTAAAGAAAATCTTTTAGAAAGATTTTCAGCCTAGATTTAAAGACTCTAAATGATGGAGAATTCATTTCATCCTTTTGTAATCCACTGTAGTGCTTGGCACTCCTCTGTATTAAAATAAATGGATCTTACTTCAACTTTACCCTTTACTAATTTCAGTTTCCAGCCACTGGTGCTTTCTCTGGATAATTCCTATCATGTTTACTTCTCAGAAATCCATTTATGACCTTGACACATGCTTTTTTCTTCTTTGGTTGAAGTCTACCCACAATTTTGCCAAGACATCACATTTCAGAGATTTGGTAAATTTATCTTTAAACAAATAGTTTCCTTAAATGCATAATTTATTTTCCTAATATAGATTGCCAATTATTCACTGAAGATAATACATATATCTATATTGACCTGAGAGACCACAATGGCATGCAAAGTATTCTGCAGAAGCTTAACATAGACTGAATTGTGCTGGCAGGAAAAAAACCTTACTCACCACCACTCATCATTGTAAATTACATCTAGGTAAACACCAACATCTGCTTCCCGTGCAAACAGAGTCTGTCATCACAGGACCCATTATATTATTATGAGTAGATGAGATGGTTTAATATTCATTACAGATATGCAAGCAGCGAGAAACTGCTTCACGCACATGCTAATGGGCAGTAAATGTATGAAATTAATTGTACCAGCTTCCACAGGTAACTACAGTTTTGAAACATTAACTGATCTAATATGAAGAACTCCAATACCATCAAAGAGAGATTCAGAGGTAATATGTGTGCTTAGCGAACATATGCTGTAAAAACTCGGAAGGACTACCTTATAAGTGAAAACTAGCAAGTGTGCTTTAGGGTACCAACAATACTCAGTTTACTACTTCTTTGCCCTGTTTTGTAATAATTTGTGTTACATTTTTTGGAAAAATTGACAATCCAGCTATATATACTAATAAAGTGAGATGGATTAAAAACAAAAATCCTATCTTGTGCCATTCCTGTGCACTTTCATTGGATTTTAGACTTGGGATGTGGGAAAGAAAAGAGGCGTAACTCTATCTGCCAGCTGTACACTTTGCCTGCATGCATCCATCCAGGAGGCGGCAGAATAGAGACTAGGTAGGGCCTTTATCAGTTCTCACCCGCAGTATTCTAGCTCACAGAGCTAAGCCACCAGGCAAAGTAACAAACAAAATCATAAAAGTATAATAATGTGATTCTGTGGAACATTTCTTGTAAGTCCACTTAGTGAGACTAGAAGACACAGATGTAAATAGCACAGTTGCAGACAAGAATTCATATTTTTGACAAATACTTCACTCTGTAAGTAGTTTCTGTGACTCCTTAGGAGCTTAAAAAAAAAAAAAAAAAAAAGAAAAGAAAAGAAAGTTGGGTCAAAATAATTCTCCCTGAAAAAGGCACTGAAAAGACTAGAAATGTTTACCTTAAAGAGGTGCCAAGCAAAGTAGTTATAAAAGCATGCCCAAATTAAAAAAAAAATTGCAAATGCATCATGAGAATGGCTGTTCTTCCATGCTCCAACCACAAGACATAAGGGGCAGTTACCTAATCCAAAACCAGAAAGTTTGAAACTGCAATATGGAAGTTTGGAGGGCTATTTTTCTCTCTCTTTTTTTTTTTTTTTACACAGTGTGAAATTGCCATGATCAAACAAGATCTTTGAATTTGGCAGCATTCACTAAAAGATTTGGTACTATGTAGGCAAATATTAGTCTAATTTTTTCTAGATTTTGGGACATCAGAGACTGGGAGGAAACTTTTACTGATGATCCCACAGATGATCCCACATCAGCCTGTTACATGGGACTGCAACCTCTGTGGGGCAACTCAGGCCCATTATGGGCTAATGAAATAGTACTTACACTGTACAGTAATTCCTGTAATTCTCACTTTGTGGTAGGGGTGACTAGCATTCACTGAATTTTGCTGCTCGCCTTTAGATTTGGATTAAGTTCTTCCTGTCTAGAGAGATCTGATTCTGAACTGGAGCCTTAGGTTGCATCAAGTGCTACCTTTCCAATGGAAGTAGTCTGTGACTGTCAAGAATTTACCTGTTATCTATTCAAGTAATAATGTAAGGGTACTAATGTGGTGTAAAAGCAGAATTCTGCATTTAATTTGCTTGCTTTATACAGAAAGACCTGTGCAGCTTTCACTGTGTAGTCCTATGGATTATGGATTGGATTATACAATTAATGGACCTATAAAGAAGATACAATTTGTAGTGTTCTGGTTCATGTTCTTGGGAGTTTCTTAAATCAAAGTGTGCAGGATTAACAGTGAGGTCTGTAAAAAAACATATTGCTGTAATGCAGCAATCTCTAGTCAAGAACAAACCTAAACTGAAATCCTGTCCCATCACATGATAACTTAACATAATGACTCTTATAATACATAAGAACATATGAATAGCCATGCTGGGTCAAATCAGAGCTTCACCTAGCCCAGGAACCTGAGTGATATTGGCTAATAATGAAAGCTTAGAGAAAGAGAATAAGCATGGGGCAACCATAAGGGATACTTCCTCAAATAACATCTCAGTCTGTGGTTTAGTGACTTCCAGACTCAGAGGTTCTGTTTTTAATAGGTCTTGATGGGATTTTCTTTTCTGAATTTCTTTTATTGCTTTTTGAACTCATCAATGCCTCTGGCATCACTTGCACCATGTGGCCCTAAGTTGGGCAACTTAATTATGAGTACTGCACAAAATTAACTTATTTTGTTTGCTTGAAGCCTGCTACCCCATAATATAATTTCATGTCTGGTAGTCCCTGTGCTCTGAGAAAAAGTGAATGGTTGTTTCTTATTCTCCTTTCCAGTGTCAGTCATGATTCCTCTTCTCCGGGTTTTCTAAGGCTATGAGGAAGTGTCTGAAGGGTCTCTCCCAGGACAGAAGAACTACTGGTTAACTTTTTCTGAAACTGAAGCATGTGCAAATCATTCATAAGTGCTTATATTTTCATTGTAACTGTCATTTAAACAGCAATTAACCATCCCCATTATTTCTACCACCACCCCTTACTCCAGCCATAGACTCATAGAACTGCTGAGGGCTAAAAGACACTGTAAAGGAATTGTTTTCTTTATCATGCAATCTACTTTTTTGGCCAAGATCTGATAAGCTTAATATCTTTAGATCATCTCCAATAATTGTGACTGTATAAACAACAGCTGCATTTTCTTAAATACACAATTTCTTATTTCTTTTTTTTCCTGCTCTGAATGGCGTAAAATACATTCTACATTTCATGCTAGTGCTTAGCAACCAACCTTCAAGGTACTAAAATAATATAGATTTCCTACCCCCTCACTCTTACCTGCCGCTCGCCACTATTAAAACAATGCCATTGATTCATTATCGATATCTTCAACAGTGGCCAATTAAGTGACACTTCTAGGAGTTTGGTATCAACCTATATGAAACAAAATACTTTCATTTCAGTTTTGACCTTCACCATGTTTAGCAGCAATCCATTCTAGAAGTCTGAAGGCAAGTATAATAGCCTTATTTTATCATGAGCATTTCTCATTCATAGCATGTTAGAAAATAGCCTACTGTATTTCAACTTAGCAGAAAGAAAATATATAATGTGAGTTTTGGGGAGATTCAGAAACCTCTGCAATTTCAATTCTTAGAGTAAATACAGTGTACACCGTTTATAGGGTTATTTCTGAGACGCATGAATTCTGTGAGCTCTATTATGATGTTAACTTTGCAGAAAGGGATTGCAGTCATATCAGGTAGCAATGAGAATATGTGGTGAATTGAAATTAGAGAAAGCTTTAGCATTTATTTGTCTTCTGTCTTTTTATTAGTTTAAAATGCTATAAAGCCCCCCAGTCACCTCAATATAATTTAATAATTCAATAAAAACTTTATTCATACCTAAAAAACAATAGCACGATTCAAAGTTATGCATTCCCAAACTCAAAGAAATTAAACCACTCCTTCATTGTCCAGCAACTGTGTGTGCATGCACATACACACAAATACATACATGCCAACTATTTGTACATGCCTACAGGAAACACATTTGACTGCACACCCTGAAGATACTCAGATGTTTCAGTCAAGTATTGATGTAGCAAATTCCAAAGCCAGAGAGACTTATTTGAGGAGACTCACTCAGTACTTCTTTTTACAATAGGGCAACTTTGGCTGAAGTTGGTGATTTCCCCATTGATCTAAAGCAAGGTGATGCCTCAGAGTGAAAATGAGATATGTCTTCATTACTGAGAAAGCACAAAGCTCAAAAGATCAGTCCCTGGGCTATAGCATGGACCGATTCCAATGCTCAGTGGCACAAATCCTGCAATGTGCATGCATTTCACACTGAAGTTGACACAAATTCAACATAGAACTCTGCAATAAATTCCCAGCTTGTATAGGAACCTTAGGAAAAAAAACCTGAATTTTCTACATATACAGAATTTAGTAAATTTGAAACCTTGTAAAATCTTGATTTTTTTAGCAATTTTTATTGGACAGTAAGGGGGCTGTAAGATTGATGCCTCTATTTTTTCTGACTGAGAAATTCCATAGGTACAGGATGCAGATCATAGGAAGTACTTAGAAGGAAGAAAACTTCATCCATGTGCCAGCATTAACGACAAAGAGCTTTTATGGGTGGTAGTTTCTAAAAATGAGACAAAATGGTAGCTAATTTTCTGTGGAAGGAAGTGCCCAGAAGGTCTATCCATATCATAAAAGATAATGTTTTGACACTCCAAAAGCAGTTCCAGTGAGCCACTCGAGACTAACGTGTTAAAAATTAGCCATAGTTAGTTTGCTAACACGAAGTTGTAAGCAGAGGAGAAAGAAGTCTGCTTGTTCTTTCTCATCCATTTAGAAGATCTAATTAATATTTAATAAAAAAACAAACCATTCCAACTTTTATAATGCATAACTTGTTAAGCACATGTGCAAATTTCAGAATAAACTGTTTGCAAACAATATTAAACTATCAGCAAATTCAAGTGTCTCTTTTCCAGCTGGATGGAAAGATTTTTATTTTTTTTTAATCAGAACTAATTTGGCAGCAGTTTGATCCCACATTTCTTTAACATACTTCAATGTGCTGTTTTTAAGTGGATGATTAAAGAATATAAGAAAGCTAGAAAATACAAGAACATTATATATTAAAAAGAAAGAGATACATAGTTACCTCTATACAATGTGCTTACGGGCAAAACAGTTGCACACATGTCCTTTTAAGCACATTCATTACTATATGCTTAGTCCACTTGGCTACCATGAGACTACTCGATAGGATTGACACCAGGCACATGTTTAAGTGCTTTGCTGAACCAAAGCCTAGAAAAATGAGCAGACAATTAAAGATTTAGAACAAATTTTAGTTAAAGGATATATCCAATATTTTAAAAATAATTTAGGCATGTCCTCCAAATCGGAGTAGCTAACAGAAGACAAACTTTAATAAAAAAACAACTCTTTTGTAATTTCGTCCTAATTCTGCTAACCTCATACAGGCCAAACTTCCAAAATAGAAATGGGATATCTCTGTGAATATGAACAAGCTCAAGTTTCTTTCTATGTTTTTCTCTTCCAAGAACTGAACTGATTTGTGTTTATAGTATGTTGCACAAATGACTCACTCAGGGAGCATCTGTGCTAAGTACTGAGTGGGCCAACATTTTATATCAAGTAATATGACACATTTTGCTCTTTTTTGTTTGCAAATTATGAACAGATTTTATTTTTTAAGGGTTCTTCTCCCCCCTCAAGTTGGAAGTTGTCATTGGGCTTTGGATCAACTTTGACCCAGCTCTCACTGGGGTGGAAGCTAACAGCTCTCTCCCAAGAAGTGAGGAAGAAGAGGACTAAGAGTGGGGGTTCTTATCAAGTCTAATGTATGTTTGCATCAGCCCTACCACTAGTGAATACTTCTGCCAGAATAATTTGCCTGACTTTCTTCTCTGAAGAAACTGCTTGACAAAACACATCTAACTAGAGGAAAACCACAGAAAGGTTCTGTAATCTCCATTCCCATGCATACGCATGGAAACAATCACAAACTTTTGCATTTTTCAGATCTGTCAGTGTTTTGTTGCATATATCTGACAGTGGACATCATCACATTGAAAAAATTATTCTCTGTTTGAGTGCAATTGTACTAACGCTGCATGGTAAGAATATGCTTAGTTTGTTTTCACCAGTGTTCAGCAATCTTTGCCAAAAACCTGTTTCTTCCAATAATTATTAATTAAATTATTCAAATGAGTATTCACAGAAAGCCAGTCCTACTGGAGCAGGCTCCATTTTAAGACAGTTTTTCACATGGAAACAATATTGCTGGAACAATTGGACTGAATATATCTTCCTGCAAATATAACTGTTTAAAAAAGCTTTGTTCATAAATAGTTTTTCACGGAGGTATTTTTCAGTAGCAATATGCAAAATTAAAATATGGACTTAGGTGGAACTCAGTGCAAGATTCAACAACAAAGCCCGTTGTAAATGTTGGACACTGAACTGAAGGCATACAGAAACATTCCTTTTTCCCAAGTTTTGCTGGCTAGACCTTCCTAAGTTTAGTTTAGTTTAGACTGGATCTGAATAATTGTTGTGCCTGGCTGGTATCTCCTGATTGCAGCACACTTTTAATGAGTGCTAAAATACATCTCTTGCCTGTTGAGCAAGAAAAATTTGGAAACTCTTATTTCAAAATCTTGTACTAAGTACCATGCTAGGGCTTATACTACCAAATCTAGGAAGGAAATGGGACAAAATTACCTCAAAATGTCCATTTTAACCAATCTTCATCTTCATATTAATTCAGTTCAGTAAATCAAACAAAGAACTTTTGAAAAATTTTTTAAATGTCAGGTATAAACACAGAATACCAAAAGCAAATAAATGTTTGGGGGCACTGTAGACTTCTCTGACAACTTTTCATCACACAGGTTGAAATGAGATAAATTAAGCTGCTACCACGACAAAACCCAGGAGGTTTGGAAAGTCTGTGTGAGACAACTAGAAATGTGGAAGATTTATGAAGAAATAAGTCTTCTAAATACAGGTATAACACGTTGGAGACTGACTATATGACCAGGGTTTTAATCATATAAAATTCTTCCTTGCGTCCTTCCAGTAATACAGCAGCAGTATTTCCCTGTCTAATCATAACTCACATAAAAATCAATTTTGACAAATCCACAGTGCTTTTTTTCTCTTCAAGTTCATGAAAAATAATATATAATATTAACCACTAAATGGTGGTTTATAAGCACAGAAACTGTGAAAGATGTTCAAATACATGCTGTGTTTAGCATAATAGCTCTTACCAGTTGTCAGTGCTTGAGTTTTCTTTCTCCTTTTTGCTTTCTTAATGTGTCTAAATTATTTACTGAAGCTGTTTACACTGATTGATTTTACAGCACTCAAATATGAATCAATAGGTTGCTTCATATCTTAAATTTGTAAACTGGCTTTAAAAATGGCATAATACCTTGTGTAAACTAGTCAACAAGCAGCTGCATGCTATTTTAAGAGATTCATTTTAGGGTAACTTAGAGCTTCAATGATAAATTGACAGGTCATATAAAACACTCTGAAAAGCAAATCCTGGCCTTGGGATCTATACATTTTAGTGAATCGGACAGTGCTTTGTGTGCTTCATGGTCAATGCTCTACTCTTGGGCATTACCAGTATAAAATTCAGTAACATATCATTAGTGGTATGAAAAAATATGCAAACTAGATAACTAATTTCCAAGAAAGAAACTTCTTCAGGCTGTGGATTGTTTTAAATGCAAATCAAACTGCAGTATGCAGCAAAACAACAAAAAACCTTGGGGTTTTGTGTTGAGGAGAAGGGAAAGACTAGGGATTTGCTTTATTAATGCTACCAGGGCACTTGCTCCAGCTGCCTAGGAAATAGTTGGTGGGAGCCATAAGGGAGTTGTGAGGGCCTCCTGGGGGTGTGGGTCAGGATCAAGCCCGGTGAGGGCAGTCGTGGTCGGGCAGCCCCAGGATGGCCATGGGGATGGGGACAGGCTGAGGCCAGGCCAGGACGTTGGCCTGCAGGTCAGCAGGGCTGTGGCCAGGCCCAAGCAGGCTGCATCACAGCAGAGCCATCACCTCGGGTTGCAAGTGCTTCCCTGGGCCAGGTTGGGCTTGGCCATGGCTTCCCCACAGCGTAGTCAGGAGCTCCCCCAGGAGGACGAGCCAGGGCTTGTCACGTGTCTGTATTACTGGGGAAAAAAAGTTTTCCTCAGAACAAGAGAGAAGCGTATATGGGGTGCCTCTTAGCCCCTTTTGGGAGCTGTTATAGCAAGTTGAAATCCGGTAATTAGCATTCAGCTACCACATCTCTCATCTGAGCAGTTTCAGTGCTCAGCAAGGGCTGACCGCACAGCTGCATGCGTGGAGGCTGGCAAATCTCACTTGCAACTGCACGGCAGGCACAATTATCTTGTTCAGTACCTAACTGTAAATAAAATTCAGTGACTTAGAAACACAGTTTCCTCACGTCTGATCCTGCTGCTGTTCGCTTTGGACCTCATTATGCAAAGCTTCACACGTCCTAGGCAGGTCCATTTGGCTCCTATTGGCTTGTCCCTGCAACTCATGTTGTCATAAACCATCAGGGCCTTGATGAAATTTAATGCAAAAATGGAACATCCAACAGCATCGTGCCTCAAAATACTATATTAAGGTTTTGGTTCATTATTGATTCACAGACAAATCTAGTAAAGAACTTTTTTTTAAAGGGGAAAATGCAGTTTCTGCAAATATTTTTCCAAGAATACTGTTTTTCCTGTGAGGAAAATAAAAACCTTAATGTTTTAGGTCAGGTCGACCAGAAACTAATGGAACTAGTTTTTGAAACTAATGGAAATATTTTATGGTGTAGTCTGCATTAACTTCTGTCTGTGCTTTGCTGCCACAGGATCTCACAGGGGTTATAGTTTAAGCTCATCCCTTCCTCACTCTCTCAAACAGAAACAGCTCTGTGAATGGGTTACATTTCCCAGGACATATCACTGCCTTTTTATGTTTGCAGCTGTGACACATGATGAAAATCATATGATTATATCTTGAAAACACACAATATGCAACAAAACTTAGCCAGTGAGAGGCATGTGTCATCAGAATTATACCATAGTGCCTGGGAAGCACCTATTAATCTTAGTCCAAGCTGCTCTGGTTTGGGAAATAACCTAATTTCTTACTATAATCACAAATGTCAAAGTTTAACACTTTTCCGAATTTTCTGTTTTATGACAATGTGAAAAATGTAAAAAAAAAAACTTCTGTAAAAATAGGTATTTAAACTTGCTATCCCAATCAGAAGGAAAACGAATGTGAAAGGATTAGCAATTTCCACAGGACAGATATTTCAATATTTAACCACTCAGAGACAAAAAACTACTTATAACACTGCCTATAAAACTTAAAGTCTTGGGATTTTTTTAGTTGTCTTTGCAATTACTATTTAGCTCAGGAGATCCGGGAAGTTCCTTACTAGAGCTGGAGCAACTGCAGATTAGAAAGAGGTTAGATATTTTTAATTTTCATAGATACAATTACTAAATTAGAAAAAATTTTAAAACATAGGCATTATGACTTTTATATTGTGTATCTATGTGTATCTCTTTATACACAAGTGTTTATACATCTAAACATTGGCACAGGAAATGATACTAGAAGCAAGTCTATTACGAAGTGAGATGCAAGATGAAATAGTTGTTCTCTTTTGGAATTTGGTAGCCAATTTGTGACTGTGCTAGACAATTTTTAAAAATCATAGAAGATATCAAACCTGATTACATATCTTAAACTGCCCTAGTACTGAATATTTCCATATGTTGATTCAGGAAATGCAAACTGATTTCATAACACAGACAAAAGACATAATTGTTAAGCTATCTGGAAAATATTTGGCAGCATCATATGATCCATGTTTTCCAGGACAGATTTTAAACTACACTTTCAAAAGGCAGAGTCGTAAATCAGTCTTGCCGATGTTCTTGTAAACTGGATACAACAGGTTTTCTGTCTCCTCCTTCTCTTCTAATTTTATATGCTTTTCAAGTATCAAATGGAAATGTTGATTTCAGTAAAGTTTTCTAAAGCATAACTTTCAAGGCAATAGAAAGAATAATAGTACACCTGGCTGACTTTCTATTAACATATTGATGAAACTATAAACCATCAGAAATGTTTCTTCAATAAACTATTTCATTTAATGCAAATATAGTCATATTCTTATCAAACTATTCTTCAACAATCCAAATTCATTGCTAATGAGCTACTAAGGAAGCACTACATGTTTCTGATTTGTCACTGTTTTTTCACTAATATAGAAAATGTTGATGTCATCCCAGTGAGTTCTGATCTTTGCTTGTGAGCACAAAAGCTTCTGCCTATATTTGCAGGCAGAAGTTGTTGCTCTCAAAATTGTCTGAAGGTTTGAATTGTCCCCACTGAAAAGGACAAAGGGAAAGTTATGTAAGGGAACAGACTTACACAGAGTCAAAACCCTTTTATTGAAATTATCCTCCCCTCTCCTCTCTTCTCCATGATACCATCCAGCATATGGCAAACTTTAGCCAGAGTATGACTATAGCCAGGTATACAACTATAACTAATTCATATTCTATTTTCATTTCACTTCTGGAAAATCACCAGTGTCCCTTTTCATTTAATTTATACTTTGTTTCTGAGCATCACAATGTTAGGGAACTGTTTCTGGTATCACAGCAGAAATTCAACTTGGCAGGTAACACTCTATTAAAAGATTACAGTAAAGTGGCAACCTCTTGGCCAAAGTCATAGTGTTTTAAACTGATTTACAGTTTTGCAATTACAAACTGTCATCTAGCCCTGGGTTTAGGTATAAATACAGAAGATAGAGGTGGATATGTAAGTATGGGCTACCTTTTCTGTTCCCACAAGTTACAGATGCAAATTGTGAACACGTTTTTACATCCACAACAATTCTTTATGCAATTTATCTCATTTGGATATGTAACTGCCTGATTAAACCTAAGAGGTAAATATTATGAGTCTTCCTCCACACCACACTACACTGAAGTAATACTAGAATAATTCAGTAGTGAATCAGTGAATCTATAGCTCTACATAAATTGTCTCCACAATTATTTGTTCTTATATTAACACAGGTGTAAAAAGGAAGTCTAAATAAGGTCATCCTGGATAATGAGTTTCTATTGTATATACAAATCTCTTTGACTTTGCCTTCGTAAGTCTATATCTTGCCATTTCTAATGACCAAAATATTAGCATATATTCAAACCCTCTATTTTGTATTTTTTTTTTTTTTTAATAAAAAGATTTCTGGTACCATTCTAGTTTCTAAACGACATGTGTAACCCTTACCTGGGCAAACATTTGCACATCAAACACCTAGTAAATTATTTTAGCAATCAGGTCCACAATCCAACAGTAATAGAATCAAACAAAATATGTTTCAGCTCTTGTACATATCTCTTTATCAGAATAATTTTCACCTGTGTCATCTTTACTTGTGCATGTAGATGAGGAATTAAACCATTTTAAAATTTAGTTCATAGCAATTGTAGAAGCATCATAATTTTGACTACTGTGGCTTGCAGACCTTAATTATATCCACTGTGAGATATGAGAATGCTTCATCTGTAATTTCAGAAAAAATATTATAAAATAATCATAAACTATTAGTACTTTCTCTTCAGCTTCTTTCCTTAATAATTCCTGTTGTATGATACAGTCATTTTATTCTTGATCAAAATGTTCGTAGTGAACAGTTGGCTCAGTATCAAAACTTGATGCATAGTGTAAAAATGAGAAATCATTAGATGATCTTGGGAATGTGTGAAAAGATTCAAATCGGAGAGGTCCTGATGCTAATGCCAGCCTTATCTCCAATGAAAATAGTGAAGAGGTACCAACAGAAAGCACTACAGTTTGACTCTAATTTCATTTGGATCTCTGCAGGTTTGCACCAGGGTGAGTCCCCTGTTGTAAACTGACGCCAGAGTTATATAATGTAAAAAATAGACTTAGCCCAGGGAACTCTGTTTTATCTTCCACATGGAGGTGGATGTGACCTGAAGTTCACCAAGGCCAGGACCTGATTTCTGACAGTGGTCAATACCAGATGCATCATAGGAAGGTATAAAAATCCCGTAGCAGTAGTATACGTGATGATGTGGATACATGGGTTATCATGGATGCACACTGCTGAGTTGAAATGACTTTCTGTCTCCACTGGCTTTTGTTTGCAGAGAAGAAATAACAGCATATACTACAGATATGTTGTTGTGACTTAGATTTAATGCACCTGGCAATTAATTAGGAGCCATTATGTCTGCTTATTTATTTATGTTTTTAAAGTTTTATAAATTCTATAATATTAAACTTTAATCTATTGCACTCTAATAATTATTATGTGTATGCCGTTAATCATCAGGAATGTTCATGTTACAATACAAAGCACATCCTTCCCTGTGTTGGAAAAGATAGGGCATCCTGGAAGAGTAGTAGAGGAAGTAACATGTTCAGAGTGAGATTTGGCTTTGCACAAACAAATGCAGATCAGTTTTTTGCAGCCATTATGAAAGTTATTCTGGTTTTGGTCAAAGAGAACATGTCAACTTTACATTCATTTAAAATACAAAAAAGGTAGTGCATGAGATCACTACAAACAAATCATGACTGCTGTCAGCATACTGGAGTGATGAAGATATTTTTCTAATGTTAAAGAAAGACATTTCAATTCTTTGAAAAAGGCACTGAAAGCATCAAAGTGGTAAAACAAAACCAGGAACTTAAAATTTCTATGGGGATTTGGTCAGAAAGGTTTTTCTTTCTCAAAGCTAAAGACTGGGTTCATTTTTAAGCAAAGATAATAGCTACATTATCTGTAAAAATACTTTATACATAGAAATTAATACATGGAACATCTTTGTGATATGGGCAAATACTGCAGTCTTTATGGACTAATGGGCTGACTGAAATATGAAACGGTAATGATATGCACAGAATTGTAGAGGTAAATCAGTATGAGAGAATGCTGGAGCGTCTGACTTTTTAACTCCCACACTTCAATGAATTCACTGCCTTTTCCCTCCCGTTGTTTCGTTTCTCAAATGGAGAATACAGGGCAGTATACATTTGCAGTATGGGGCCGATAACAATGGAATTGGACCTGGAAAACTTTCTGAATGTCAGCTTATTCATACCTTCCCTGAATGCTGAGGTGTTACTGCCCTTTCCAGCTCCTTGTCCATTCTTTTAAAAAAAACAGAGGTCTGAAATTCTTACCAGTTTCCACAATCGCTTCAGCATGTGCCACTGTTCAGTTTTCTCTGCTAGTTTAGCCTAAATGTTCCTGAGTATAATTTCATCTCATAATAAAACTGTACAACATGTTCAGATACAAACTCAGCCATCAATGAAAAGATACCAGATTACATGTACAAATTTGCTTGGGTTAGGTGATCAGCTCCTTGTTTATCTGTATAGCCTCACTTATCTATAGTGCTCACTCCCACCAATTCCCACCACACTTGACTTTCTTTCTAGTTGTTCATTATATAGAAAACCATAACATTTCAACTGTAAAATAAAGAGGAACAATGCACAAAAATGAGAGACATGAAAAATACCTGTGTAGGAAGTATTGACTGATACAGCATTAGTTTCGCCAATACAAACATTAGATTCTCCAACCTCATTTTTTCTGATTCATAATTTCTACATAAATAATTTATGGTTTTAAAAGTGACAGAATACTATGTCTGACTTTGTGTTAATATGTATCAAAAATAAGAGATGGTTAAGAAATCTGCTATGAACCTAAATCTATTTCTGTAAAACAAACTGTTCAAATAAAAAAGGCAAACATGCTAACAACAAGAGGAAGCCTGTGTGTTGCTAGCAATGAGATCTTCAAAGCATTAAAAAGAAATAATCACCACTTTGTACTCACTTTTTTCTTTCTGTGCCTACATGACAGACACCCACGTTTCTAAGGAGCTTCTCTGTCTCTGGTAAAGACAGAGAGGGATGATTTTTAAATCCTTTTCAAAATCAGATGATGATCCTTTCCTCTAAATCCTAAAACTGCATCAGACAAAAAGATGAAATTAAACAGGACTATGAGGTATTCAAGCATCCATGCAGCTATTAAATTAAAAAGCAGTGGAAGAAAACACTCATAATATTGAGACATTCCATATAAGAAGCGACATAAACGTTCTCTCATTTTGATCACTATAAATAAGAAACTGGGATCAGTGAATTTATATTGATGTAAAAATTACCAAGTGTAAAAGCAAGAAACCCCACTGAAGAGTTCTATTCCTGCTTTCTGCAGCAGCACAGCCTCTCTTCATTCTGCAGCAATATGTATTAAATAACTAAGGCCTTTTTCACACAAACACAAAAGTGCACATTTTATTGAGCATCCTTACCTGAGGCGCTGGCAACCTGAAGGCCTAAACTCAGAAGATAAGAGCATTTTTTAACACTAGAAGGCCTATGTGCAAACTCCATAAATGACCATATGTTCTCTGCATGCCCAAACTACCCTGCTAATGCATATGCATGAGAAGAGTGTTTTTAAAATATCATAATTTTGGAATTACTGAGCCACCTTGATTCCCCCATTCTAACCTTGTTGAACTGCTCTGCACTGGAAAACAGTTAGGACTGCTCAACCACGGAGTCATTCAACATCACTGGACCATAAATGCCCTGCGACAGGAAGAAATTATTACCAGCAGATATCCATCAGAACACAGCTCTGGAACTGAATGAAAATGGTCCATGCAAATGTTTTATAGCTGCTCCTAAAAGGTAAGGCTGGTTTATCTAAACTGAAGCTATTCATAGGAGCATTGTGGTTTCAGAGAATTTTTCCACGTCAAATGTTGTTGGCAAACACACTGTAACATTCTTGCTACATCCCTTTTCAGTGCTTCAAATGACTTTTTTCCTTAGAAACATATCCTCATTCTGTGTGAGAGCTAAATCATAGTAAAAATAAGATTTAAAAAATCAAGGTCAAGGTATAGATTAAACAGTATATTTTGTCTTTTTTTTTTTTTCAAATAGGTCTCTTCATGGAAATTTGTGGTGCATTATTGCTTCAGCCAGACTGTGAGGAAAAAAAATGAAATCCCCGAAAGATTACAGGATGAGAAAAACACTAGGCTTTACCCAATGCCTTTAGCAGCTATTCATCATTCTTGCCTTGTTCTATATTGAAAACTGAGATGTTCAAATGCTTAAACATAGGTGCCTGGTGACTTTGTACATGGGCATCCACATGGTGTTGACAAGTATGTCCCAAGTCTACAAGAGTCCCACTAGCTCTTCTTGGGCATCTTGAGGCTGGACAATACCCTAGGCCATCTACAGTGGCACAGGACACCTATGCTTATGTAGCTTAACTCACCAACCGCTGATAGAGGAAAACATTGAAACTCTTAATTGTGTTTCCTTTAAATTTGGATTATTTTTCTGGTGAGTGAAAAATACGGGAAAAAATTCAAATATGGAATGTCTGGCCTATATTTGGATAAATTGTGCAACAGTGTAACACGTTCAGAGAAACACCTTGGCCACTGCTTGAAGAAGTGTATGTCCTATGAGTCGAGTCAGATTGGGAAAACATTTTTTTGAGTTACTTCCAAAAGTATGCAGTACATTTATGTGTCTCAGATATTGATAGTTTATCCATATTTATTTATCTGTATTAACCTCAAGCAGGTAGACTTGAGACATCATAAATAAAACATGATTCATTTCCCTATGCGTGATGACATGTAATAGTCTGCTTTTCACTTATCTGTAGGTTCTGTTTCTCCACAAAGTGTAAGGGTATGTGGAAGGTGAGAACATCAGTTTCATCAAAGTTATCTGATGAAGGACCTTTTCAATGCAAAGGGGATAATAAAGGAGGAAACGCTAAACAAGAACACACAGAGACACAAATCTGGTAGACACAGGATAGCAAAGACCAAAAGTCCCCAGTGAGTCATTGTTGGGCCGTTAGGAAACTCCAGGCACAGTGTTCAAAAGGGCCAACCTGGACTTTGCCACTCGTAAGAAGGGGGAACAAAAGCAACATTTGGGATATTTGAAAGGGGGTGGTGGAAGCATGTGAACCGATAAAAGAATGTGTAGCTGACGGGAATCAGGGAGGAACAGAGAGGGGAATAGACAGAAAGGAGTATAAACGTGTCACCTACTGGAGTGAGTGGAGGTCTCAGTGCCAGCTACTGGAGCAGGTGAGGTTCTCTCTTGCCAGCCACTGGGGCAGGAACAGTGTGTGTCCCAAAAACCAGCTACTGGGGGAGACTGGTGTGAGTGAGGAGAGGGGCTCAGTGCCAGCGGCTGGAGCAGGACTGCGGGTCACAGCCTGCGTGCCTGGTGCTGGCTCCGGTGTGGGGAGCGAGTGTCTATATCTTCACCAAACCTGGTGCACATGGGGGTGTGCATGTCATTCACTAGCAAACTTCAAGCTGGACTAGATGGTGAGTAGGAGGCCCTAGGTCTGGGTTGGGGTATCAGGCAGGTGGAGTGTCCATGCTGGTATGTGGGGGCACATGTGAGTGTGGGGTGCCTGTGAGGTGAGTGTGTGTGTTTGACCATGAGCACCAAGCTGGACAAGCTGGTGAGTAGGAGACACATGGAATGGTTCAGAGGGCCTGGGATCTGGGCAGTGGTGTTGAATGGACAGAGGAGCCGTGATGGTACTCAGAGGATCTGTGAATGTGCACGTGCTTGTGAATCTAGAGACTGCTGTGTTTGTGACTCTCTATAAATCAAACCAGGAAAATGTTTAATTAATGAGGTACTCGAGTTTTTACTAGAAAGCCAAACATAGGTATACGCTCCTTAAAACTTTTCAAGGACCTTATTATTTCTCCTCAGGCTCTGAAGATCCTTACACAGACAGGGATACTTGTTACCCCAGTTTTTTATTCTATATGTATTGCTGCAGTTGCACTGCATTTTTATTGTGTTTCTGAAGTTTGAAAACAATAGATATTTTGCAAATTTAAACAAGAATGCATAAGCAAAATTTTTCAAAATGTACAGCTTCAGCAAGACTTGGATTTATCTGTAAATTGATCACAATGAATGTGTTTACTACATTGTGGCACATATGGATGAAATAGGAGATCAGACTTTTGCAGACATAACTTGTCTTTTTGGAAGTAGTAATACAGTTATAATCCTCTCACATCCATCCATATTCCTGTACCTTTAATGTGTATTCTCCAATAAAAAATAAGTTTGATTACAAGGAAGAATAAGGGGGGGGGGGGGGGGGGGATGGAATCACACAGCAACATCGCTAAAGACTTAGAAATTCAGTCTTATATCTTATGAGTTAGGCAAAGGTAGCATAAGACATTAATATTAAAGTTCTTCACCTTCATCTACAGCTGCTGGAGTCACATGGTGAGATCAGAATCTTCGCTCTCATGTTTCTGTTACATTCTTAGGCCTTTAGGGTAGAAGAAAAGCTTAAAAACAGGAGCTGAGCACATACAGCACCTGAAGTGGTTGAAAATATCCTGGAACAATGCCAGGAGATGTGAATTGTTCTTTTGAGTCTGAAACTCTCTTCAAATTTAAGGGCAGAAGAAAGCTTGCTATTTGGCTTGTGCCACCTTGCTAAGCTGTGTTACATTTCTTATCAATGCTACTCCTGTGCAAATGTGTGTTACAAAACATTCTGCTGCAAAGTATTTATAACAGAGTCCATGCTGAGGACGCACAAATAAACAAAATCCTTCAGGGTAGACTCTTGATGGGTTGTTTCCAAGGTCAATGTTTACTGGGAACAAATTAAGGAAAATTCTTGATTTTTCCTAGACAAGCTAATGTTCAAATATAAACAGTTTATTAAGCTGCATTTTCATGTGAAAAAAGCACCATTTTACTTTACATTGCAGTCATGGCTATTCTGCCCTCCCCCCAAAGAAAAAGAATAGCAGCTTTCACTTGAGCAAATTCAATAAATCCTTACTAACCTATTTGTATTTTATAGTAGTTCTCCTTCAGCCTTGAAGTTGAACAGTTTCCCGCCATGTGAAGAACTGACTGTAAATCCCATGCTTATATCTGAAAAAGTGAAGCATCGTATTTGTACAAATTATGGCGTTTAATATTAGCATACATGAACAGCCAATCTTTTCTATCTTCTTGTTATTGACTTGATTTTAGTAAATAGTTTATCTCTCAGATAAAGTCTATTCTTACCTCAGTATCTGAGCAAAAATGGGTATATTATAAAGTACATCTTCTCCCTCTGTGTGGAATAAGTTCTCACAAAAGTAACTTTTATTTATTTATTTATTTATTTATTTATTTATTTAAATAATTAATTTATCTCTCTCTTTCTTTCCATACCATAGATATACAAAGACAGAGAGAAAGAGGAGAGATTAAATGTATATGTATAGTACATATTTTCTCTCAAATATGTGTGTTTAATTTTCAGTGTTGGCATTCTAATCTAATAGTTAAGCCCTGATCCAAAGCCCACCAAAGGGATTTTTAAAAATGTTATTCGTATAAACAAATGCTGCATGGGTATATGTATATAGTCTGATTCTGCAATATTCTGAATGAACTCTGTCCTTTTGAATTATTTATAAATATACAGCTTTCAAGAAAAGGCAAATATATTGTTGTAACAATAAGAAGATCTGTCATCTGCCCCAGAGAGTTTGTGACCTCTTTTCACAGATGCTGTTATTAAAGGGAATCACTGTAACAGCATAAATGGAATACAGATATATAGAAAGAAATAAATACAGGAAATAATTGAGCAGCATCTAGAGGAGAATATACTATAACCCAGCATTGAAAAAGAGGAGAGCACCAACAAAGACTCTGCTCACCTGCTTACCAGCTGTGAATCTACAAACCAGTGGACAAGGTTGTATTTTAGGGTCTGTTGGTTGACTGCAGAGCAAGTGGCACAGCAAGGTGCAACAGGTTCTTTAAAATAAAAGAGGTTCAGCCCCCTGGAAAGACAAGCCACAGCTGAGAAGTACTGAGCATGAACAGAACGAAAGACTCTTAAATGCACTCAATTATTTAATGACACATTTTATCTGTAACACAAAAATATTAGTTCGGACTCTCTGCTAGCCTTTGATGAATAAACACAAAACTCTGCCATTGTTAAACTTATTCTTGCTTGATGTTGGTGGAGTTTTGCCAATTAGTATCAACTATCAGCCTGGTGCAAGAAATCAAATTATTGTCTTCATAGAAAATGTAGAACTCCACAGAAAGTGCAGATGCCCTCATCTCAGAGAAGTTTTCAACTTCATTCTTTTGCAGGGTCATAACCTTTTTGCAGTGGGTGAAAATAACACTAACATATGCTGAAAGTTTGTATTCCAGTTGTTTAATTTTTCCTTTTGCATTTTTCAGGTATCTGTCTCCATCCTATGGAATGGAAGATGTGAATTTGGACTATCAGCTCTTTTCTGAATCTTCCAAATTTTAAGCTGAATTGCATTATAGAAGGAATTGAGATCAGTGCCATGTAGGGCAATGAAGGAAATGCAACACAACAGATTTCTGCCATTTAATTTCTACCTCAGGGTTTTTAGGCTCCCCTACTACAGTGTCCTTAGATCATCACCTAGCTTCCTAGAATCTCATCTAAAATATTAAGCAACTGAAAAGAAAATAACCTATTCATAATGTATGCAAGTGGGTTTAATCACTAACATGTAGTATGTTAGTCTGTGTGCTCAGTCATATGTTCTAAAAAGATATAAATTTTGAAATAAGATATAGAAAATTATATAAATTGTTTGAAATAAAGGCGACTATCCCTTCTGTCAAGAAATCTCTAAGTGATTTACTAGTAGTAACAATTCTATGAATCATTTAGTGTTTTCCATCATCCAAATCACATTAACTGACTGTTACGAAAACTCTTCTGAGGTAAATAAACATCTCAGTCATTGCTGCAACAAGATTATACACATAAAACACACATAGTAAATTGCTTTAGAAATTGTGGGTCCTGATACTACCCTCTGTCTTTCTGCTGCAGTGAAGACTTCTCTGGATCTGTGTTTCCTTGCTTACTAGCACAGGAAGGCTAACTAACTACGGACATCAGTCATAATGGGTAATGACAAGTATGTACATAAAGAAAAACGAGTTGTCATTAAAAAAACATTTACTAGAATGTGTGCAAAAAAGCCCTATGGATTTCACCATTATCAGCATCCCAGCCAATAATTAACTGCAAATTATAATAATAATTTAAGTATTGGTTACTTTGCATTGTTTATACATTTTAGTACTGATACAACTGTCAGCAAATTAGATGATGAACCAGGATTACTCATATTACAGCTGTATGTAGACATTCAAATCAGAATGAGGAGTCCCCACGGAAGAGCTAAAGCAGCGGGCAGCATGGTCTCTTGCACAGAAAATGTCTCAACCTTAGTCTGAAAGAGATTGCATGAACAGACGTGGCATGCATGAGAAAGGATGAAGGGTAAAGAAGACTACACACTCAGTTATGGCTCCTTACGTTCTTGCCTTAGGAATCTTGCTACTCACACTCTTAAGGTTTAGTATTGTTCTATAATCCCTACCATTTCTTAGGAACCCCTGGTTTTCTTTTAGCCTTTTCTAGGCTCTCCGTAAACTAGCTACAATGGCTTTGCTCACTTCACATGTCTTCGAATCACTAAAAATGATAAGAAGTTTAAGTTTTGGGCTACATTCACTCACGTCTGCCAGTAAAGTGTGTTATAAGGCTGACTCAAAACACACTGAATATAATTTTTAAAAATCCCTTCAGTGGGCTTTGGATCAGGGCTTATCTATTAGATTAGAATGTCAACACTGAAAATTAAACATACATATTTGAGAGAAAACCATCATCTCTCATTTTGATAGAGCTGGTCCGCATTCATGGAAAAGTCCTGACTTAGCTAATTAGGAATATACTCTATCTCTATTCAAGTGCTACTGAGGGAGGCACATCTGAATATCTCATTATGTGAAAGATGGCTAATTATGTTTATTTTCTTTCAGTACATTCACCAGAGCTGAAGAAATTATCTCAGCATTAGGCATTTCCCTCACATTTTGACACTGAGGAGAAAAGCATAAAAACCTGACCAATATGACTTTGCTCAATATGTAACAAGGGCAGAAGGACAGCTGAACTTCTGTGACTTTCTTTTCAACCACAGAAGTCCTCCTTTCCAAGTGTCACACATAAGCGAGGAAAAACATTGGGTTTTTCAAGGAGTGTGGTTTGCAAGATGAAAAATGAAAACTGCTCTTACAGTCAGTTTCCCAAGCAAGCTCTGCTTTGCACCACCACACTCCACTGAAGTGAGGACTACTGACAGACATGGTTTCCAAACACTATACTGCCAAAAGCATTGCTGACCTTTTAGAAAGATACTATGAGGCACTGCCTCTAGAGCCATTGTCATCATACTAATAGGAAGAGGGAGTAAGCATGACAACACAGCCAACAATAAGGTACAGATTTCTAGATGTGTGGTTTAAACCTTCTGTGAACCCTGAGGGACATTTGAGTTGGAGTTCAGGACACACAGCATTTTATTTGCATGGAGCAGACTGTGTTTCCTCCCAGGGAACAACGACAGGGGATTTCTAAGAGGCTATTCTCAAAGGATTTTTTTCCATGTCCATTTTTGAAGCAATAATGCTCATAGAAGACTCTAAAGAGAATCAAGAAGACAAATGTCTATCCCAGGGGATAGAATTTCTGTGATTACTCTCCACCTTTATCTGAGGAAACAGAATTTCTGTATGTTTTGTAAAATTACAGTGACTCATAGGGTCATTACCAAAGAGGCTACTGTACAAAGCGACATTTTTCATACATATAAAGAGAAAGGTAACTATTTGTATCTAACTGAATCCAGCACATTCTGAAGACGACTTACCGAATATCTCAGGTCCAAAAGGTCAATTGAGAATAATTTGATATTGTGACCAATACATTTTTCATGGTAATACAAGCTAAAATACCTCACAACTCAGTTCCTGAAGAAGATGAGAATTTTGCTAGGTTTAATACTGTGGCCTTCCTAAGATTTAAAAAAAGAACACAACACACTAATATAATAGCAGTCCTATTGCATCTATCAAAACTTGGGAATGTTAAATGATCTGTTAATTCCAAAATGATAATCACAAAACCAGGGCTTAAATGGTGCTGGAAGCACACACCTGTAGTGTGGCTTGTGGAGATGGCGTCTGTTTTTCCCAACCAAAGCTGACTAAATGTTTCTGCTTGAATTTCTGGGATCAAGGAAGAATTATTTAGCTTGTGTAGTGTTTCCACTCCTGCAGTTTCTGAGATCTGCTGCAGGACTGAGGGCATCCTACATGACAGCATGGAACACAACTCGCACTGCTGCTGAGCTAAATGTCAACCAAGCTAGCCCCAGTATGGGGGCAGGGTCATCACATCAACATAGCACGATAATCGCATATAACCCAGGTAATTGTACTAGACACAGCACTCCACTGGCATGGCCATGCTTCCTTCAGACCTGAGCTGCCTGAATCGTGCGAGTGTGCTCATTTACCAAGAGCTTCAGGCAATAATGTGTTGACACAGCACTTTGGAAGCACACACAGCTTCTATGTCCTGAATGAATCCAGTTGTAATAATACCCATCAGGGATCACTCTCCATTCTTGAGTCCGGTGGGATGTCGCATCTTGTGTTTCTAAACACAGAACGTCTCACCCAGCAGAAGAAGGAGGCTGCACCTAAGCTGCCTATTAAGAATGGTTCCTGGCCCATGCTAACCTTTGGGCTGAGCCAGGGAACTGTCTGGAAGATCACTAGTTGTTGCAGGCCAAAACTGTACCAATGAGTGTGCTAATGGTCATACAGTATGGATGATTACACATTGGCTCCTCTGCTCTGGGCTTGCCCTGGCAATATTGCATTTCTAGTGGAGACATAGCCATAGCTGACAAGGTTTTATATGAGCTGAACCTGAGCTAAATCATTCTGACTGTCAACAGGACTTATTCCAGTGTTGGAGCTTTATCACATGACTTTCTGCTAGTTCAGAGCAAGCTAAACTGTGCTTGCAAAATAACATGCAAAAATATTATAGCATACACCATTATATAATGAGATCCTCATACTATAAGAAATCACATGTTCCAGAAGTTCCTGGGAGTTTGTGCAGGAGTGAAAAAAACCCCACAATTCTTTGTCAGTAAAACATAGAATTTTACATAACATACAGTTAGGTATCTGGGCAAACTAGACCAAGAAACTGCTGGTGATTGATATGTTTCTGATGTCTACAGCAGTGTTTCTATGGGCTAAGATTGTCTGTGATGGATATCCCAAAGTATGAGTAATGCATACCACTTTATCATGAACATGTCTATGCGATTGCAGCGCTTGATCTGATGCTCTACTCAAATGGTTTTCTGTTAGAAGACTGTAACAGTGTCTTGTCTTTTTTCTTCTTTGTACTCTTTCATACATTTATCTATACTCCCTGCCATGGTACCAAATACTTTTTCTCACTTTAACTGGTCACATACCTCCTTCTCCTGCAGTCTGTAGATGAAATGCTCCCTCCTGCCTGGCTTGTTGCATCCTGGAGGTCCAGGTCGTCCAAAACTGTAACCCTGACAGCAAAGAACTACCGCAATATCTAGGAATAAGTCTTCCCAGCAGCAGAGCAGGAGATATGGCAGCACTGAAGATGGGGGCAAGAGAAACCTTTGTCCCAAATGTATCCATAAGGGTAAATGTGACCATCTACCTGAGCCCTTCTCCAAGAACTGTTGAGCTCAATTCCCTTTCTGCCTTTGCCCTCCTTTGTCTTCCTGACTGTCATTGAAAGTACTAAAAATATACACTGCTGTCTGTATTGGGTGTTCATGTCAAGATGCTGGCAGCAGAGAGCTTCAGAGGTGGCCTCTGTGAGAAGACTTCAAGGGCTGGCCTGTGCCCGACACAGCCAGTCCCAGCTGGCTCCAAGAGACCAACCACAAGACACTGCTTAGACCATCAGTCAAGCTGGTGGCACCTCTGGGAAAATGTATTTAAGAAAGGGCAAAACACCACACAGGCAAGGGAGACAAAGAAAGAATGAGAAAGAGCAGCGCGAACAACAAGGTCAGAGAAGAAGGAGTGGGAGGAGGTGCTCCAGGCAGATATTCCCCTGCAGCCCATGGAGGACCATACTGGAGCAGATATCCACACTGCAGCTCATGGAGGACCCCACGCTGTGGAGCAGATGGATACACCCTGAAGGAACTATGGCCCATGGAGATCTCACGACGCAGCAGGTTTATCCTGAAGGAATTGCAGCCTGGGAAGGACCCATGCAGAAGCAAGGGAAAAGAGTGTGGAGGAAAGAGTAACAGAGAGAAGCTGTTATGGATTGACTACAACCCCCATTCCTCATCCCCCTCTACTGCTCAGGATGGGGAGGAGGTAGAAGCATGAGAGTGAAGCTGAGCTTGGGAAAAAGAGGGAGGTATTTTTAGTTTTGTCTTTGTTTCTCACCATTTTTAACTGGCAATAAATTAAATTTTCCCCAAGTCAAGTCCTTTTTTCCCATGACACCAACTGGTAAGTGTCTTTATCTGTCTTTATCTTGACCCATTAGCTTTTTCATCCTATTTTCTCCCCCTGTCCTGTCAAGAAGGGGAGTGAGTGAGCGGCTGGGTTGGAGTTTGGCCCTTAGTCAAGGTTAACCCACCACAACAGTGAATATGGCTCATTGACTCTAAATCTTGTTCATGACTGTTGTGGCCAAACTATAGGCCCTACAATAATAAAAGAAGTATTCTACAGTAGCATAACGTTGTTATCTGCATCACTTTTTGAAGACTGCATATGCAGGGTGATTGTAGCAAATTCTGAGCAGCCACTTCTTTTAATGGAGTTAAGTGTTTTGCATTGGTCAATGGCTTTCATTAATATCAGCTCTGGTTCAGCATATAACAGGCAAAGTGTTAGTCTGAACTGTAACAGAAACACAGACAGAATAACTAAAGATGGCGTAAGCAGATGTGACACAGGGTCCCTTGTATCGCTCCCAGTCTGCTAGGATGATATGCATTTCACTGAACTTCACCCCTCCATGCTGGTAGCTGAGTTATGCCCAAGACTCACTTCATAGTCAGTAGAGAAAAAAAGCCCTTCTACGTTATGATTCATTTCATCCTAAATCAATGTCTGAAGCAGGTCAAATGAATGATCCTTAAAAGCACCTGCTTCTCTCCACTGGCTAAAAAGGAAGCCAACTTCAGAAGGTAGAAATTTGCAGTGTATGTACTGAAAAGAGATGAGGTGAGTCCCACCTCTAACGACTCCTTGGTCCATTCTGTGCTGGTTTACCAATACTTCTAACAGATGCATAATGCAATACGTTCAGGGTCTCTAGCACAACCCACAAAAACGAGCATTTGTATATGCTAGGTCACAAAAGATGTAGTCCACTGAAATGTTTTGCCAAAAAAAAACAACCCAGACTTCAGAGTTTATCATTTGACTCACAAACACTCAATGGTCTGTGAAGACGACCTGCACATCTACTGAGGCATTTAGTACAAGTAAGATAGTAAAATATGAAAATATTGCTCAACAGTAAGGGAAAACAGGTTCAGAAGTCACACAAGGACTGAGAAACCCCAGCTTGGTACCACAGAAATACAAGACATCAGCTTCACAGACCATAGTGGAATTGAAACTGAGTGATCAGGCATTCCTGATGTGATTAAGTGACCTGATTTCATGGTTTTTAAAAAGTAATTGACTTGAGTCAAAATATGATTTGAGTGATTTTGATACCTTATGCATCACAGGTCAGTAAATCATCACTCATGAGAGGTACCTTAACCGTGAACTGTATGGGATTTGAATCAGGTTTCAGCTCTGAGGAAGGACTTTGTTTCAAAGTGAATTCAAAACTCTCTCCTTTGCACTTTTTTTGTCCTTGGATGACAGACTGGGGCAAGGCAGCTTTCCATTTAATGCAGTCCAGTCTAATCCACTGAGTCCTACACTGCACCTGTCCTAGTGTTAATTCAACACCTCCGAGTGATATGTGGTGCAACGTGACTAATATTTATCATGACAATCTTTTTATAATACCCTTCCTATGTTAAACCAGTATCTTTTCTCAATGTTTTCTGAGTAACAGGAGGATGTCCCACTTGGCTTTGCAAAACATGACTTTGATGCACTTCGTTTCTATGCATTGACATTTCTGGGAGAGGTCTGCCTGAAAAAACTCAAAGCAGGAGAATTGGAAACAACACCATAGATGTTAAATTGCCAATGAATGTAAGGCTCTGAGTTTCATCTAGATAGTATTCTAATTCTGTACATTAGTTGCATCATATTATCTGATTAGCAATCTCATTGATTCAAATAATAATAAAAAGAATCCTAGAAAGACAGCAAATGAGATTCCACTATGCAGGAATTAAAAGAGCACTGCTCCAGCTCTCGTGACATAGTCTACCCCAGAGACATCTGAATCATAAAAAAATGGCTTACATACTTTGGTAAAACTTAGATTCTATCATGACTTGGGGAAGTTACTGAGATATTATTAAGATACCAGTCTGTTTTATCATCATTGACTTAGATTTATGATTTTCCGAGAATTTGAGGGTTTTTTTTAAAAAATCTTTATAATTAATTATTGGGAAAAGTCTTTAGTAAAGTCTGCCCCGGATTTGATGCAATATATGGTAATATTTCAATCAATAAAATCAGAATAGTAGAAATATACATCTTTATGTGAATGTCTAGGGACTTGCATGGCTACTGGATGTTTCCTAGGAGAAGAGAGGTGAGACAGTGACGTGTTTTCCTTTGATGGCCTCAGGTGAAAACTGGCCGAGACAGAGCGCAGAAGGTCCCAGCTGTGCACTTGACAACAAATGACCTGGTGGTGAGGTCTGCATGGACCCCGCGTCCCACCGGCTGACCTCCGCCTCCTGCCGCATCCCGCTGACCCAAGGACGTGGCTCTTGGCTCACACTCCACGTGTTTTCTTACTGCTCTGTGATTGGCTGGTTTCCATGTTTTGAAAGCGTCATACCCACGTGAGCTCAGAGCAGCCTCTGATTGGCTCCCCACTTCCTTCCCATAAGGAAGATAGCGGTACGCTCTCTCTATGTCTCTACCTAAAGACATCCCTGTTTTCCTCTATAGACATCTGTCAAGATCTAGAAAGTCAGCGTAGTAAGGACAATAAGGAAAAGGAAGGCCCAGGAGGTTTCCCCCAAGAGAGCACACAAAGCAGAAGCAGCAGCCAATGGCTCAGGAATCAGCAGATTTTATTTCGGGGTCAGTCTCAGCCTGAGAGGGCGGGTGGCGCGGAGCTGCCCTTGTCCACGGCGGTGGGGAGCCTCCAGCTGCCTGTGGGACCATGGCGCGGTGCAGCCTGGGGCTGTGTGTGCTTCCTTGCCCTGCGGTCGATGGCGGTGTCAAACGCTGGAGAAAGCTCTGGCTGAGTGGCTGCGGAGGGAGGGGACGGGAGCGCGCCATGGTCTGGTCCTGTCCCTGCCTGGGCCTGCGGCTGCAAAAGGCAGGATAGTATCAGGAAAGAAAGGGAGCAGCCGGCCTGGCTCCCCATGGGCAAGCCCTGCCCAGGTCCCTGCCAGGGTCTTGATTCCTTAACTTTGTGTCGGCATCCTTGTAGAAGGTGGCAAATCTCTGTGACTGTGGCCGAGGACAGGAGTGCGCCATGGTCTGGTCCTGTCCCTGCCTGGGCCTGCGGCTGCAAAAGGCAGGATAACAAGCAAAGGAGCAGCCGCCCTGGCTCCCCATGGGCAAGCCCTGCCCAGGGCTCTGCCAGGGTCTTGATTCCTTAACTTTGTGTCAGGGTCCTTGTAGAAGGTGGCAAATCTCTCTGGCTGTGTGGCCGAGGACAGGAGTGCGCCACGGTCTGGTCCTGTCCTTGTGCGAGCCTCCGGCTCTGGAAGACAAAGGAGGAGCAGCCGCCATCTGTCGCGGCAGGGGCAGCCCCTGCCTCCCTGCCCGGGCCCAGCAGCCCTGCCCTCCGCTCCCTGCCCTCCTCCCTGCCCGCTCGCCTCAGCCCTCGCTCACCCGCCTGCTCGCCTCCAGTCTGGGCCGGCTCAGCGCCCAGCCCTTTTTATAGCCGTCCTGGGCGGCCGCGTCAGCAACCCCCTGTGACGCGGCCACCACCAACGTTCTGCCCGCTGTGACACGGCCACCACATCACTGGGAGGAGCCAGGGCTGAGGGAAGGCCCAGCCCTCGGCTGCCCAGGGGAAAAGGGCCATTGCTCTTCAGCCTTGTTAAACGCAGTGGGATGGACAAACCCCGTAACTCAGGCCCATGGGGGAAAGGGCCGACACGGAGAGCCCGCTGTCACTCCTGTCTGTGGGGACAGCCTCTCGCCTGGGGCTGCGCTCACCTCATGGCCCCTCGCCGTCCTGTCCCACCCCACCTCCCCTGGGCCTCCTCCTTGCTGCCAGGGCCGGGGCAGAGCCAGGTGGAGCTCAGCGTGAGGGTGCAGCAAATAAATGTGATGTCTAAACACTGGGGAGCAATTCAGGTGTTTAACACACTGACCTAGTGCCACTTGGGCTGTCTTACAGCCTCGTGTCCTATGGATATACATGAAACAGGCAGATAGGACACAGGACCTGGGCAAAATACACTAAATGCTTATTTTAATCCCAGTTGTAATGCCTAGAAGTCCGCTGGCTCCATGCATGGACAGTGAGCTCACACCCGGCTGCAGAGAGCAGGGTTCGGGTGTCTGGAAACAGGCTCCGCAGTGTCACTTCAGGCGCTGCGAGGAGCCTCACCCGGCCTGTAGCCGCTACACCAGGACAGGGCAGGGCTGGTGTGAACGCGGCACCGCGCTGGTCTGCTCTGCCTGGGGTCTCAGGCACTTGGAGACCTCCCAAACGGCACTGGGTATTTATCGGTTAGGAACAGACACCCTGTACAGATTAATTCACATGCTTGAAGTGAGGTCTGCAGTGCATTTCAGATACCCTAAGGTATCTGTCCTGATCCCAAGAGGCCACTTCAGAGACCTCCCATAGATCCCATGTCATACACAGCAGCTCTGTGTGGATGTCTTGGGGAGTCTGCAATATGGTTCTACATAAATGTTTAGACTTTTTAAATGTTTTCCTACATTTAGACTTCTAAATTTGGTTGTAAACAATATGTTGCTGACAGGTACCATGACAGACTTGATTCTGTGCTCTGGTGGTTGTGATCATCTGAACTGTTTCAGAACCGTGTCAGAATGGGATGAACCCACTCCTAGAAATGCTGGTTTTCTTTCATATTTAGCACTAGTGATGACCTTATATTCTGCTAAATAGAGCATTTTATCTCACAAGTCATAATTATATGAATGGATGTTGAAGCGCTAATTGCAGAATTCCTATCTTTTAGTAAATTCTGAAAACACAATGACTGCCAAATTGGTCTGCAGGAAATAATGCTGCAGCACTGTAGCAAAAATGCAGCTCGATGCAGTATTGAGGGAAGGAAGGAAATACTAATTTATTTTAAAACACAACTGATTTCAGCCCCTAACACTCACACTTTCTTACACACAAGTACAAAGATGCATGTAAGTAGTCTGGCAAGTAGTAGTAGTAGTAGTAGTAGTCAGGCACTGACACCTGTATCCAGGGAGACTGTCTAGGAGTGCTTGCAATGACATGAAGGACAAGCAGCACCAGTTTTCAAATCTATCCCCACACTTACTGGGTTCTTTTTAGGAGGGTGTCAGTTTTGGATGCATCTCATTGATGCATCAGGAGCCAATAGTGATTAATCTCTCGATCCTGTCCCACCTCTGTGAGTCATCAGGATTTATCCACCACCTCCGTTTCAGATCTGCTTGTCGTGAGGAACTGCAGGTAGATGTGTGCTAGGATTTTGATGACCTGCTACTGTACCTGTCAGCCATTTTTATAGCCCTCCTCCTGCTGGTATTTTGCGCCCTTGTGTTCACATTTCCTCTCCATTCATACCAATATAAATATTTTTATTGCAATTTTCCACATCCCTAGAAGATTCCTGGACTTCTGTTTTCTAATAGATTGCAGGCACTTTTGTATGGGCTAGAAGAAAAAAAAAGAAAGAAAAAAAAAAGAAAGAAAAAAAAAAGACACCAGCTATCTTTTATGATTCATAAGTGTTCTTCTCAAGCATCTCCCAGGCTTCTGGTGTCGCCCATTAGTATTTCAACAACATATTATCATAAAATGTTCCACTTCCCTGGCCCAGAATTAAAAATTAAGATTACAATTCACTTTCTTCTATGCAGTCATTTAATCTAGGAATTCTAATCTGATCCAACCTTCATGTTCTGTTTATTTTATTGGATAAGGATGAGCTGGTGTGCCTTTCCACTTTCTTATTCTCCATTATTCACTTTATCCCTTTTCAACTAAAGGGATCCCTTTTCAATCAAACTGGAAAAAAGTTTGAGAGGAAGGGAAGGAGATAGATACTTGCCACTGACAGGACAGACAGAAGGAAATCCGCCAAGCAACGGAAAAAAGTATTTCTTTCACTTTTACATAGTATTGTAAATGCTCTTTCTGGGGGTTGTCATGCAGGATTTATACTTGGGAGTGGAAGCTGCATCTCTCCTGCGAGTAGCAGCATAGTGAGAGTTAATAAGAAGTTCAGTTCCATGAATCCCCTTTATGAGAAAGTCAGGTTGTTCAATAGAAAACTGAGCGGTGCAAGAATGAGGCAGGCATTTTTACAGAGTTCATATTAATAAGAAAACACATTTTCTGTATGATTCTATCAGAGAGCATGTTTCATACAGTGTTAAACACTGAAATGTACAAAAGTCACACAAGGTGTATCTTCAGTCTTATATTGGTACCAGCAGCTGGAGAAAAAATACTGCATGACAGGAGGAAAAAATCCTATTCAAATACTTTATCATCAGACCATTAAGATAATTTGGAAAGTTGTTTCAGAACCATTAAAATGATCATGAAAATCTGCCAATACGTGTAAGAATGTAAGCCTTCCGAGACAGACTAAATCATCAACAAGCAACCTCTTCAGGACTTCCTATTGGCTGGGACTGCTGTCTTCCGCAGCAGCCCTGGCATGACATCCAGTTCCAGATCCTATGGTTCACACAAAAATAAAGCACATTATTGTGACAAGCATTATTAATGATGCCACTGCAATGTGCCTGTCACAATAAGTTGTCACAATAATGATGCAATTGCCCTAAACTGGCATATTCCAAATGCACATCCCCGCCCTGCTACAGCAGCATGTACATTGATGAGATCACATCTCTATCTGAAATAATGGCTTGAAAGAATGTTAAAAAGTCGTCTTATAGATCTTCAAGTTGAACAACTCGTATTTTTGTACAGGACAAACCTATTCAGCTGGCATCACCAGCAGGTATAAATCTTCAGACAAAGAATTAAATTACTCCCCAGAGACTTCCTTCTCCCTCACATTCTGTTTGCAAATGGCCTATCACCCAAACTGCTGATTCTGTCCCCATTCCCTGTTCCCTGCACTTGTAAGCATTATAATACCACTTTGCAGCTTCCCTGTCATAGCATCTTCTACAGCAGGATCTCAGCATATTTTACAGTTGTTAAGTAATTTAGCTTTGAAAAAGCGAATTCTTGCAAAGTGGAGAATCCTTAACGGCCTTCATTTTTCAGAGGTGGAAACTGAGGTGCAAACAGGTTAACCATAGCCTTTTTATTGAAAAGCTGAGCATCTGTGCCTTTGAAATCAAGAACAATCAAAGCTCAGCAAATTTTACAGTCAGAGCAATGATGAAGGAACCAAGAAGAGAGACAGCCCTCGTCATAAGACTTGCAGAACTATTTATCCTTTTTTTTTTTACAGCATTCAATTCCCACGTTACTCTAGAATAACTTTGTTTTAAAAGTAACCAGTAATTCCATATGTAACAAAGGATGTTGAGAGTGAAACACGAAATATGTGAATAAGAATGCTTTGATATTATGGAGACTTGTTTAGAAACAAAGAAAATACTACCCAAGTAATAATTTATATTTTGCTATTTCTACGATCAAGATGCTCATTACCAGAGTAACCAAGTGCGTGCCTGTGTTCTTTTGCTGTTTGAATTAAGCCTCGACAAATGGGTGAAGTTTTGAGTGCTCTGGGTAGCATCTTGCTGCCCCGAGTCTGAGCTGGGTATTCTATAAATGCATCACTACAGACCATTAACTACATCATGGAGTGAGTACTGAGACCAGCCAGGCCTTGACTAATTTAAGGGAAGCAATTGTCTGAAATCCAGCTACCCTGGGAAAGTGGTATCTAGCACATACTTTTGAAAAAAAGCTCTGCTGAAGTAACCTGAACTCAGTGCTGTTTGTTGCTGATGACAAACTTGAATTCTTTGCTGATGGGAAATAGAAGAAAGGAAAAGATTTGTATCATATACCTTGCAGTAGTCCCCACATGACCTATTTTCTTCATGCCTTAGCTGTTCTAAAGAGAGAAATTTAGACTGGGTGAGTGAGTTGTAAAAGGCTAAACATTTCAGAAGGATCTCTTCACAGAGTTACATCTTGTCCAATTGAAGATTTGGGAATTTTTCAAGTGGCTTCCGTAGCAAACCAGGATTTCACACAAAGTGTTTTTGATGATGTTTTACTGGCAATGATAACTTACAAAGCAGCGCTATGGATAGTCACCAAGAAGACAGAGTACAACTTCAGGACATACAGTGGAGCATGGAAAGATGTATCCTTGTTCTGAAGGGAGGAAGCAAAACAAACATACAGGTAAGAGAACAAATAGAGGTGAAGGACATAATGAAAACCAGGAACAAGTAGTGTTTCAGGCAGAGAAGATGTAATACATAATATTCTATGTCAGAATGAGGAATAGTTAAGTACATTAAGGGCTGCAATTAAAAAAATGATGGGAAAAAATCTGCTCGCATTTATATGAAGTGCATAGCTATGTTTTATCCAGAATAATTATGTTAATAATATCATGCTTATGCCTTCATCTTGTAATGAAGTGTGGGTGTTTGTGAAAATGGAGCTACTGTAATGATTGCATCTATTATTATCTGGAAATGAAAGATGAGATTCATCTCACAGCTTTGTAAGAGTTGGGCATCAAGTCTAAGTTCATTATCTAGGCTCCCTTTGGAGTTAACTGTCAGATAAGCATTTCTCAACTTAAGATGTCTAAGAAAGACAGTCAAAACTAATAGCCTTTGGACTTGCCTGTCTGTTACCATTGATTATTGAAAGAACCCGAAGACTAACTTTACTAGATACACAACTTTCACATAGCTAAGTTAGGTGATACTAATTCTACCCTAATAGTATTTTCTCACATTAAATCTTTTTGAGATTAAGTCTTTGAAACCTAGAACTGCTATTACATTTACAAATAAACACATGCTTAAATGTTTTGCAAGATCTCAACCAGGCACTTGTCAGGAACAAAATTTCAGCAGATAGTTAAAATTTCCTTGCTTCTTTCAAGAATGATAATTTGTAAACAGTTAATTTTGTTCATGTAGGAATTAGCAAAGCATTTTAAGTATCTAGGATTGTCAGAGTAAACCTTTAATTAAACTGCATAAAGAGATTTTGTCAATTTAGTGAAGTTTCTCCTAGAGAAAAGCAATGGATAGTGCTGGCATCTGTAACAATTGCGGCATTCCTGACTGCTGTACCACAGTGCAAAACTTGTATAAAATAGCTGAATGTCATCTGCATAGCATTCTCATAAAATAGAAATTTAATTAACAGTGTTTCATTTTCAACAGCACAACTAGGTCCTGTTAGCTCTAGGTGGTCCTTAAATCTAAGTCAGTCACCTAAAGCAGGGCCACATGGATTCCCTGTTCACCTCTGTAAGTGATTATATCTGCATCAGTTCTGTGACAAGACTTTGCATTAACTGTGTAATACTAGTTGCTGCAGCACTCAGGGTGCAAATAGAGAAATCAGTGGAAACAGAGATGATAAACAAGCCATGACTCTGTTGCAGTCAAGCCTGCCTTTGGTCAAGATGCTGAAGAGCAAACTTGATACACTTAATTCATTTCCAAAGTTTTGGAAATGAAAATAAATGCTAAGAGTATCTAAGTGCTGGACTTCCTGCATCCAGAGGGGAAACGTTCATCATTTCCATCTAATTTGCATTTGCCCTCTAATCCAGCCTGGCTATGCTATTTTTGTGTTTAGACAGTCATATGCCCATGCTCTTCATCACTCTGCTCCTCTTCTGACTTTTTTACCTCCACCATATGACACTGGGAAAAGCAGTTTTGGTATTTATATCTTTGGTTGATGTGCAGAACTGAAATGGTTGTGACTTTCAGAAGTTTCTCATCAAGACTGTCAGTCTGGCAAGTAAGAGACACAGATTTGCAGCTTTGCTCATGGTCAGCCCACCCCCTCCCTCTTTTTTCCTCCTGCTTTCTTTTTATGCTGGAGGAAAAGCGCAAGAAAAAGGACACCACCATTATAGAATAAGGCTGCAATATATCATCATCTTAAGAGGTGAGGAGCAGTACCTGTCTGCAATGTTTCTTTGGTTCTTAGAAACCTGCATGCAAAGTTAGCATCACTTACATATTTGGGTCTAAGTAAGCCGTGAGGACTAGCTGTAAGAGCTAGATTTTACATTTTGCCTTTACTCCTGTTAGACATGTCACAGTCTGAGAGACCCCTATTCCAATACAGGAGCCAGCAGCCAACACATGACTGTATGGAATAGATGACAACTTTAACTAAGAGTTGTTTTGCTGTCGTGACATGTTTGTAAGGAAAGTGGGCCAGTGAGAATGTTTTAGACTTGTTTGTACAGCAGCTAACACAAGGAAGAGACTGTCTGTATGGGCTCCCGCTTGCTCTCAGAAGGAAGACTAATAAAAATAATTGACAATTTTGAGTGGATAACATAACCCAAATGCTGTGAAAAAAAGATTTTTTCCTCTTTTTTGTCCAGATTCACTTTCTTCCCAGAAGAACAGAACAGCTGATCAGTTACAAATGTGTGCTAGAAGGATCGCTTGACCCTTTATTGCCTGTGCCTGGAAAATCGTTTGGCATGTTCTTGTGCCTTTCTACTTCTTTGTTGGCCCTGCTCCTTCCGGGCACTCTGAGTGCTTTGCCACATAGATGATCAGTGCAGGAAAAAGAGATGGTATAGGGCTTACTGCCTTTTACTGCCTCTTTTGCCTCAGTACCCTCTTTAAGATAAATGGTTGGCACAGCAGCATCCAGTTCCTCTCCTAAGCTCAGCGTACAAGGAAGCCATTATCCTGAGCAAGTACAAAGGATGGCAATGACAACAAAATCGTATTTATGGGAAGTTCTGCTGGGTGGATTCTGTCTGCCTGTTGATGCCTCTGTGGTGCACCGCTCAGGTGCTTTTCTCTACTGGTCTCAGCATGTTCTGCTGTACAATAACCTCCTTCATTCTTTCTTGATTTTCCTCATTTCTGAAATTCTGCATTTGCAATTTTGCTTCTGCTGCTTTGCAGATTTGTATAGCTTTTTCCAAATTTAACTCACAATGATTTTTAGCAGATGCTCATGTACCTTCCCATTACTTCGGGTCACCTCTAAGAATGTGATGCCATGAATCAGAGAGAATTAAACTTTCTTGCTTCCTCAAGGAAATAAAATTAAGTTTTCTTCAAACTACTCAAGCAGTTTCCAGTATTCATGAATCCAGATTTTTATTTTAAAGTAAGTGCATGAAATACAAATACAAGATAAAATCTGTGGTCCAGGAAGCTTTTACACTAATTTGACATATGCAAAAACGAAGGGAGAAAGAAGGGACTACACAGCTCCCAAAATCAAGATTAGGTGTTGACTTGAACTTTTGTGTTTTGTATTGTCTGCTCTTTCAAAAGATGTGTGACAACACTGAAAATTTTTTTTATTGTTTTCCTTTTCTGCTGATTTTCCTTTCTTGACCCATATGTACTTTATAGACAAAAAGAGTCCCAAGGAGGGATTTCACTGTTCTCAATACAGCACAGTTTTTATTCAGTGGAGTTTTCAGAATAAAAAAAGTTGCATATCCAGTGCTTCAATTATCTTTCTGCAGAGCCTAAGGTGTTCATGCACTCTCCACTCATATGTCCTCTCAGATATTATTTCTGGTTGCCTTCACTGACTGTCATTTGTAGTTGTGAAAAAATAATATACTGCGGACTATTCAAGCCCACTTCACTCTCCATAAAAGCATTCTGTCCTTGTACATTCCATATCCCTTGTATAGGCCCTATACAGGACCCACTTCCATGGAGCAGGACGTTTCCCTCTGGGGTTTTTTGCCAACATAAAGCAACTGTCCACATTTAACCTTGACATAATGTACCCTATTCATAAAAGATTCTACTCATGGGTCCATATTTTTAATCAACTGGAGAAAGACCAAGAGAGAAACCAAGTATCATACACAGAGGGAAGCAGAGGTCATCAAATTGCTCTGTGTCCTCTTGAAGAGTCAGTAGACATGGCATCAATGTGGAATGATTAACAACATTGGGCAGGGCTGATTTCCAAGGGACACTTTACTGTTTTCAAGGCTGGGATCACTGGTTTTATGAGCACTTAATTTTCATGTTGACAGATGAGCATCATCCTGCAAGCCTAGTACAGTATCTATCCAAAATTCAGATCGAAGCCCTAACAGATGTTGGCTATTGTTCATGAGGAAGGAAAAAACATTGTGAGTGCTCTACATGCTCTGATGCTTTGGCATGGAGCTCTAGGGCATGGAATTGGGGTCAAACTACCAGTTGTACAGAGTAAGAAGTAAGAGGACTGACTTCTTTCCAAAAGTCCCTTAGCAAGGACTTGCTGTCTTTAGGCAACAGAAATGAGGAATAACTGCTTTATCGTGCTTGGTCTTATCTGTCTGCTCTTCATCCATTAAAATGCCATGAAGAAGCCACAGAAGCAGAGCTGGACCCTAAACAGACAAGCTATTTAAAGTATATAAAAATGCAAATTCTAGCAACATACATGTTGTTGCTCCAGATGTTTTACGATAGTTGCCAAAATGTAAAACAGTGAGTCTATTAAAGAGATCAGACTATATTTGGGGATATTATGTTATAAGCTGGGGAACACAAAGCCCATTTAATTTTGTAGTTAGGTTGAACAATACAATTTCTTTGTTTGTCCTGTACTACACTTACTAATGGAATCTCCTCTAACAAATAAGTCTAAGAGTGACTTAATTGCTTAATAATTTGCTATATTCAGTTAATGTAGTAATAATTCTAGTCTACCAATTTGCTGCATAGTATTTTGCTTATTTTGTTACTTTATTAATAGAAAATCAATGCAGTAAATTATCAAGATAATTATGTAATAAATTTTTTACTTAGAGAAGCATATAAAGATTAAAATTACTGTTTGAGAGAAGATTGAAGTTAGCAAATTTTTTGTTATTACTTTTTTAATAGAAAAGAAACAAACAAAGTTGATCAAGAGACCAGAATAATTCTCATATATGTGGTACAGTATGCATGTAGTACTGAAACAGTGATACACAGTGTCAGAGTATAAAAATTCTCTTGCATTTTTGAATAGACATAAGCAAAAAATATGGAAAAGCAATCAGCTAGAGTCTTTTGCTCTAAAATATTGGTGCAGGTTTTTATTAAACTTTGACTTTTTTAATTAATTGAAATATGAGTGATCAAAAAGATATCAGTATCTCAACTTGATATATCGTAGCTACAGCTTTATGGCAAAAGAATGGTATTATATTTTATAATTATTTAGTCAAATAGTTAACTCTAGTGGGTCTTAATTAATTCGTGTTTTTCAGACACCATTGATGTTGCATTCTATTGTACTAGAGAATTTGTGATGAACATTTCCCGAGGGACCCAGTTCTGTAATTGGCTGCTTCATCTGTGTAAAAGCCAACTGGGCTTCCAGGAATTTGCATGGGTGAATGCAAAGCTGTTCAAAGGGCAAGGAGCTACATTTACAGATGCCCAGTTATTCCACTGCTGTTTCTGTGTTTGATTCCAGTCTGTTATTAAAGTGTAAGGGATAGATTTGTCAGCATTTCAGAGCATCAGCAATCCAGTTGACAATGGCTGCTCTCAGCACCTCTAAAAACCAAACCCTTTAAAACACATGTTTTTAAAATCCTGAAGTTGATAAGAATGTGGAAACGATCATGGCTGCATGAGAAGGAAATAAATAACAACAGGAGAAAACAAGGCGCTTTTTTAAGAACTGTGTTAAGGAGACAGGAGACAGGCTGAGTAGCTTTTATCAAATTAAAAGAAAACATGAGCAAAGAGCCTTAGTCCCATTTACATGCCGACCCTTTTATTTTGCTATAGCAGTGCTAATAAAACATTAATGTAATTAATGCTAATAAAACATTTATGTAAATAACATAAAAGTCATTTGAGATGTTATTAGTCTCCTCTTTTAGACAATACTCTTAAATCATGTTATTAAACCAAAATTATCATAATTTTGTACAGTTTTGGGTTCTTAGTCCTGCAGCTTCAGTTTAAGGCAATACAGTCATCTGCACATAGGCCTTCTTTAAATGCCACTTGACTAGCGTTCTTAAGGATGCTTTTCAGGGAAAATACATATTTTTCTAGGGAAAATACATATTTGATTTCCAGAAGAGTTATAATTTTTTTAAACATAATTCTTAAAAATATGGGAAGATTTTCTTGCTTTTGCAATTAAAAATTATTTAAAGAAAACCAAGTGGAAGTAATTCTTTCAAAACAGAAATCAATGCATGGCATCAGTAGGGTAAAGTTTTCATAAGCACACAATGAGTAAATCCATATATGAGTGAAGCTGTTCAGGAAATGTGAAGGTTTTGTGACAAAATGTAAATGTAGAAACATGTTTCTGACATAAAAAGATATTACATTTCTTGTTGTAAATATTAAGGGATGACATAGGGTAATTGCCTATTTCTCTCCAGATATGGATGACTAGTCCAGGTGTAGATATCACCATATGACCAGATGAATTTTGGACTTAAATAAAAGATAAATTAGTAAGGGAAAAAATAAAGCTCTTTTAAGAATTAATACTATTGCAGGGTTTGAGAAATTAAAGAGAGAAGTGAATATATCAAAGTATGTCAGTGTAGATTAGGGCATTACATGTAGCCTTAACAACTATCAACAATCAAAAATTTTCCATTCGCAGTTTTGAACGTAACTTTATAGTTTATATTTTCTGCTTGGAGATATGATTGAAGTTCCCCCTCAGTAAATAATCACATGATCATCAATAAAGTTAACAGTACCTGAAATAAGCATAGTCATGCATATATGTGTATTTATGTTTATTTATGTGTCCATATATTTTTCAGTGTGCATTACTTGAATTAACAGAGACTCTCATTCTCCAACTCTTTTTCCTCTTGAAAGACAGTGGCTATACTCTACTGCTTCCTTTGCACAACTAAGTTATCTTTTCAAACTTAGCACTGGTTCTGCTTGTCCTGGTTTCAGCTGGGATAGAGCTAATTTTCCTCTTAGTAGCTGGTATAGTGCTGTGATTTGGATTTAGGATGAGAATAACAGTTGACTCCTTTTGATATCAAACCTCTGACATTCCCAGTGCATCCTAAGAAATTACAGGGAACAAATATGCAACATTTTCCTTAGCTTCAAAACTTTTAAGTTCACAAATAAAATGTCAGTGACTTTTTTATAGACACTTATCTTTGTTTATGTTTCAGAGAACATATTCTCTAAAAAATAAAGCACATCTTTATATGACTATAAATCACATTTTATTTTCATTCTGACATGCTGTTATTTATAACCCTGTGCTCAGGTTTTTTTCAAAGATTCTATGCTGTTCACTCAAAGAAAAGTTATACATCTACAAATTCACTAATAAATAGGTATCCCATGAATGTTACTTCTAAAATTAATTAGAAAATTAGAATGCAA
This sequence comes from Platalea leucorodia, assembly GCF_965183815.1. NCBI lineage: Eukaryota > Metazoa > Chordata > Aves > Pelecaniformes > Threskiornithidae > Platalea > Platalea leucorodia. Next base: position 16,662,951 of record NC_138824.1, read on the forward strand.
TTAAAGCCGGGAAAAACATCAGAAATTAGATGTTAAATAAGTTCTTAGACATATTTGCATTTCTTCCTAAGTAACACTGCTTTTGAGTTGCATAGTTCTTTAACTCATCTTTACAAAGCACTTAAAGATGTAGCTTTGCCATCCTTAAATTTCTTGTATCTTATGCCTGCTGAATTCAATTAAGCTGCTATTCAGTAATAATAGCAGAACATGGGATTTAATATTTGCATGCTTCAAATCAAGATAAATAATGCAGACTATATATTTTATATGATACTGTTGTGCATTACCTGTGTACATCCAAAGCTATTAAAATAAGGCAGAGGATATTAAGTTTCACAAATGTGCCTGATTTAAATTGAAAGCCCATGGCTCACTGAGGATCTGATTTTGTGTGATATCATAATACAGTGAGTGACCTCCAGTTCCACTGATTTTTATAGACCTTGAACACACTCAACATTTCTTGAGAGTTTCCCAGCTCCTTGCAGGATTGAGCCAGGAATAAAAAACTCATAAAAGACAAGTAAAGAATTATAGGCAGTTTCACAGAGCCAACTTCTGAAAACAATAAAAGAAGATTACAGTGCTCAAAAGCCCTTTGCATGCAATGCAAGCGATGAATTAGATTACAAATCCAATAACAGACTAGCACATGAAAGACTGTATCCAACTCCATCCTACAGCAAGATGAAGCTATTCTTGATAATCCTTTCTTCAGCCTTCTGCCAAAAGGACAGGAAATCTAGGTAGGAATTGCAAGGCAGCTCATACAGACACATATGGTGAAATTCAGCTGACCAATGTAGAAAGCTACAACGTTGAACAACCCTTGGCAGCATCTACACTGGTCAAAACACAGGCTGAAGGGCCAGAACCCTTTCATCCTTAGTGCTAACCATATTGCTCACTGCCTGGCTTGGTTTGGGGCATTGATAGTGCCTGTAAAAACGCTAATTATTTATTTATACTAAGATATTAATAAACACATCTTTTCTTAATCAGCCATGTAATTAACCTACTAGACCTGTAACAATAAGGTACAGAAGAAAACTTGCTTGTTTCTAAAATTAATGGCTATATGTTATAATGCTGTATCATACTTCTAAATCCCTGCAAAATTGGCAGCTATTACCAATTTATAGTTAGTTGGTTGGTTACACTTGCAGTGAAGCCTGAGACAATGACTGCTCTCACAAACTCTGTACTCATATGCTCATACATGTTTCAGCAGAGATTAACATGGCTAAACATTGGGTTTATGCCTCAAAAAATACAAAAGTGAGTTTCAGTTGTTACTGAGTCTTGATATTCAGGGAGCAACAGTTATCCGTACTCATCAAAACATGGGATTTTTTTAATGAATAAGAATAAATTGATCTGATCAAAGTCAAAATACAGCAACAGCTGGGATACCTCATTAGAGGAAGTGTTGTTTAAATAATAGCTGAGGCATTGACCTATGATTTTGATGCACGGAGTAAGAAGTTAGGTTTAGAAATTTTTGCACTAGTTTCCTGTGTGCCTGATTGAAAATTCATCTCTGTAGTAATCTCCAAAAAGATAAGTGATATCATTATACTAAAGGTCACATTCATTAAATGCAGGAAGGAGGATACTGAAGAAGGCCAGTTCATCTGCAGTGTTCTACCTTTTACTGTGTGTAACCAATTGTCATAATGTTTAACAATTGCATTTTTTAAAAATTGTCAAACAACTTTGATTCCTATCATACATTAAATAAGAACTGTGTTCAGGACGGGCTTCATACAAAACACTTTTCACTGCTAAGGTGTGATTAAGAAGGTACAAACGCTCTCAGTCTTATCAAAATAGTGGAAGTTGTATGCATGCTATCTTCCGTATAGAAGATACGTTTACAACAACATAACTGCATCCATTCATATGAAAGGGAGGGGTGTGCCTTTTTAGATATATAAGTACCAATCCTATCCCTTACCAAAATAATTTATCCTGAATGAAATTTCTGTTAACCAAGTGATAAAAGAATTGTTTCTGAAGATCCTTCACTCTGAAACAATATGACTTGCAGAATCCAGCCCACCATGTGAATTTCTTTCACAGAAATTGTTTAAAATGTGCTAGTAACTAGTTGATACTTGTGGTATATGCATATTCAGCAGTGCTATACAATTCTGTTTTGACTCACTGATTGGATGACTAGAATTTTCATAAATAAAGGATGGGGAAATCAAAGAGCTCTGAAGATAGACACAGAATGGCATTCATGAGATCACAAATATAGACATCAGCAGTACAGATATTTTCATGTCAGCTAGTTGTCAAGACTTTTTCACAGTGAGTGGAGTAAAATTGGCACTTTCAAAGCATGAATCATCTCATCCTAAAATAGATTATTAAAATAGGTCAGATGAATCATTGGATATTGCTCTCTATTGACCTTGAAGAGAGCATCAGGTTACTAGCTAGTATGTACACATATAAACTGCAGACATATGAAGCTGGGTGAGAGGGACAGAGTCCAGGATATCTCTGGAAACAATATTTTCACAGCCAGATTTACAAGCACATATGAGAATAATAGACTAATATTTCCTAAGGGGGGGGGGGGGGGGCGGGAAGGTTGTTTGCATCTTAATGGAAAATAAGCTAAAAGACAGTATATGTGATTTAAAGGGATGCCCTATGTCTCTAAGTATTTGGATATAAAGGTATTTTCCTGGCTCTAGAAGATGCATACATTCTTCAAAATATTATCATAGTGTTTCAGTACCTCATATCTGTATATGTTAACACCAAATATCTTTGTATCTTCAAGACCCTATACATAGTACAGTAAATGACTGGTTCATTTGAGAAAAAGCAAGTCCAAGACTAAATACTTTTAAATTAATCTTGAAAGATTCTGATTAGATGATAAATGGCTTTGCAGTAAACTACAAATTCTCCCAATGGAATTAAAACGTAAACTGTATACATGTACTGAGGTTTTGACTGAGGAAAGTCATAACTGACCCTTTAAATTGTGACTACAAAAAGCATACACAGAATGCTTTAACATCTTCAAGCATCTTCTTTCATTAATTTACTCTTGCGCAGACTCTCACAAGGGCACTTTCTTGACATCAAAATCCAAAAATCATTCATCCTGACATAGCTGCCAGGCTTTATCCCCAAACCATCAGAGTATTACCCAGAAAGGGTAAAGGCAGCATTATGTGCCTGTGCTATGTGTTTTTTCATCTTATCTCTGTGTGACCTCAAGGTGAACTTGAAGTCTGTATTAAGAATAGATTGAGCTTTTCCTGACTTTATTTCACCTTCCATTTACTCATCATGACGTACTACACAGTTAACAATATTTGCTGCTCTGCTACAAATGAAGACCAAACTATCTCAAATCTGGTTGACTATTACGGATCTCCCAAATTCAGATTTAAATGAGACTGTAGTAAATCTGGTGTTCCTAAGCCCAACAACCTGCTGTCTGGTTTTGAAGTCAAAGGGAGTTAAATACACTCATTACCTTTGAAACTCTTTCCTAACAGTCTAAAATGGATTGAGGCAAGCAGTGTTATAAATTCTTCAGTGGGTCCTTACTTCCACAACTGTGTAACTATGGCAAATTCTCCAAGTTTTGTGAGTTTGTGTATACACCCAAAAGATAAGTAGTGTCACTTTGTAAATATTCAGGAAAAATACTTACCAGAAAATGCACTTTCAAGGGTACAAAACTGCTTACAAATTTGGATAAAATTTCACAAATAGTTGTGAGAGTAACAGAAAGTGGAAACATTTGATCTCCGTATTTTCTAAAAGGAAAAAAAAAAAAAGGCAAATTAATATTAGAAAAGGTATTTCAATTCTTAGAAGTTCTGACATCAGTTTAAAAAAGGAGTTAAAATAAAAAAAAAAAATCCATTTATCAAAACTGTTGATATATTAAGTGGTAGATTATCCTAGATCCAACCTAGCTAGCTGTTTTGCTAACACAGGCCAAAAAAAGTCAAGCATAATAGCTAGATATAGGGATCCAGACCCATATTTCAGTATATGAATAATGCTGCCCTTGTCTTTCATCTACTCTTCATACTGGCTATCCCTTTGTTGCCTATATCTGCAGCTTCTCTTGTACTGCAAAGTGTACTTTGTGGACTTTGTAAGGATCAGGGTCAGAACAATGAGAACATAACTCCTGTATTTGTCTTTAAAATGTATATCTGTAGTGTTGGATTTATCCACATTGTCCTAAGCTGAATTTCAATGTTACAAGCTCACCAAATTTTCAGTGTATTCATACAAAGACCACTATGACTATTTGGTCAAAATACAACATCAGTATGTGTTATTTTTATAAGAAACTTCAGCTCTTCCTTCCAGTTATAACCTACAAATATTTCACCTTTAGTCCCAGAAACCTTCCCTTTCTTTATTACATGGGTAAACATGGGGTTTATTAATTTTTCTCCTTAATCTACTGATGTCAATACCATTTATTTACGTCTTAGTTCATCAAAATACCAAAGCAGGTAGTCTCAAAAGCACACGTCAAACATTTAAGTTCCATTAAATGCAAGGATGATAAAGTAATGCAAAGGAAACTCAGTGAGAACTGCATTTGTGAGAATAGCTGAATGCATGTAGTGGCACTTCTTTCCCATTGTAAGAACAAAACAAATAGGAAGGCTTTGTTGGCAAAAGCAAACTCCACAAATAAGCTCTGGGTTTTTTCCAGAAAATGCCAAAACTATTCTTAAAAAGTACCTGAAAATAAAACCTGAATTATGTTCTAAATGACAAAAAAAATAGTTGTTACAAATGCTGTTTTTCAATAAGCGTGACTGTCAACTTTGTTTCTGCAGAATATGTATTGTTACTCCTGGTTATTTGGAGAGGAGACTTTATCCAAATATTAGCTTTTTGTGTTTTTTTAAATTTCCTTATAAAACTATTTAATGGAGTTTGAGATGTATTTTTTTTCATCTTTTACAGGAAAATATAACTAGGAATCCCATTTGGAATTTTTACTTTGTTCACCCTTTTTTTTTTTTTTTTTTTTTTTTTTTTTAACAAGGATGAGTGAAAAAGTGAAGAATATGAGGGTGAAAACTATTTATTTACACCTTATGCTTAAAAAAGGTATACATATCCTTCTAATAGAAAGAAATTAAAACAGTGAAGTATTTCTCTTTTTTTCCCCATACATCCACTCTTTTTTATTTTAGTTTCGTGCTTTCCAACTTTTTTCAATGAGAAAACCAAAGCAACCAATTTTTTTTGTCTCATTCCATTTAACTCTTAAAACGTTCTTTTCCTGCTCTATCTTTGGAAAAAAGAAAAGAAAAGAAAAGAAAAGAAAAGAAAGGAAAAGAAAAGAAAAGAAAAGAAAAGAAAAGAAAAGAAAAGAAAAGAAAAGAAAAGAAAAGAAAAGAAAAGAAAAGAAAAGAAAAGAAAAGAAAAGAAAAGAAAAGAAAAGAAAAGAAAAGAAAAGAAAAGAAAAGAGAAAAGAAAAGAGAAGAAAAGAGAAGAAAAGAGAAGAAAAGAGAAGAAAAGAAAAGAAAAGAAAAGAAAAGAAAAGAAAAGAAAAGAAAAGAAAAGAAAAGAAAAGAAAAGAAAAGAAAAGAAAAGAAAAGAAAAGAAAAGAAAAGAAAAGAAAAGAAAAGAAAAGAAAAAAGAGAAAAAGAAGAAAAGGAGTTGTGCCACAGAAAGAGCTAAATATCAAAAGGTAGTGTGAGTAGGCCACTATTTAATTTTCTCACAAGATGTATTAGTCTTTAAGGGATCTCATAGGATTTGGTAACCCTGATCTGGATACTGTGGAATATTATTTATATGTCTACTGTATCAGTCAATGAATGAAAACAATTCATTCACAAATTCTACTTCCTTTTAAAAGTAATATTCATTACCAATTACAAACAACTAGTTGTGGCAGTCTACACATGTAGTCTGCAGGTAGCAGAAGACAAGTCTGGAGAAACTGAAAGCATTTTCCTCACATCCCTAATGCAAATGCATATAGCATAAAAATAAAAAGGAGTATTTTCTGTTATTCATATTCATACCCAAGTGAAACTGCAACTGAATATTTTAATCCTTTTACCATATTTTCAACTTCTAAAGTACCAACAGGACTTAAGAGCTTCAGTGTGAAAGTTCTTCTTTCATTCAGGCTGCCATTTTTATGTATACAAAGACCTCTCCTTCATCCTAGCTCTCTTTCTAGAATAAAAGTATTTTGAAAACAACAAAACTGGTTGCTTCTTGTGCTATGAAACAAGTTGTTGCTCTCAGGCTGCCATAACATACTAATTAAAAATTTTGCCTGGATAGGGATCTTGTGCACTATTCCCCAGATGAACTGTGCAATTGTCTTTGCAGAAAAGACTGTACAGATCCTTCTCATCGTTCCCCTCAGATAAACGGAGACTGTTGTAGGTTTACATGTGAATTCTTAAGAAGACCTTGTGTCAACTTTTACTAAAGCAATTCTGCCAACTAAACTGGGGCTTTAAAAATCCCTTTGGGGGCGTGGAGGGAAAGCTAAGGATGATTTGGAGCTACGTCACATCAATTAGCCTATGATTCTGAACATGATAGCAAATTCTGGTATATTCACAGACACAATTTTCATGAAGATTCTTCTCCTAGGAGAAACTACTGTCCAGTGACCTGTCCTGTTACTTTTCTGCTGTTATCTGTCTTTGCCTCTAGGCCTGACAGCTCCTTTTGACATGACCTTTTTTACTGTATGTCCACTGCCACATACATTACACCTTAAATTATTTCCATAGCTATTTAGCATACTGCCTAGTTTATTGGTTTATTACCTGCTTGCTGAATTATCTTTATCTATTAGGTAATGTGTACAATATAATAAGAGGTGAGATAGCAGCATGTTGGAATACTTCACGTAGTATTAGCACACACAGGACAGAAACAGTAGGTGTAATGAAGTAGGTGTAACGAAGGGTGTACTGTAGTAATAAACTTCCAATCAGGCTGTACATGTCCAGCAGGAAACCTGGACTAAGGTTACTAAGCTGTGCCTAAATGCAGGTTCACCCACCTTCATGGCTACTGTCATTGCTGCTGGTCACATGAAGGGCCATGGAACTGAATGACTATGATTCTACCGAACACCCCAAGCAGTTTTAATTTGATAGATTTCAGACAACTCACAATCTTTTGCAATGTGTGCATAAAATGCACCATGCATCCACTTTGCTGTTTAACTGTCTAAAAGCATTTCTAACTGTTGATCTATTGTTTAACGGTGTGAAAATATCTCAGGTATATGGTGTTCTATAGATTTATTAGCCTGTCATCTAAAATCTAACCTGCATTTACAGCATTTTGTTACCTCCAGAAGTGGACTATTTTCCATTTTATTCCATTTAGTATTTGCTCTCTAGGCTCTTATCCAGCTCTTCTTAAACACATTTGTTCTTTTTTTTTCCAATTTATACCAGTTTGTCAATGGTGATTATGCTTAAATATTCCCTTTAAGATACTTTTCTCATCCCACATACTTCTATGCCTGTCTTAATAGGCTTGCACAACTTAGATCCAGACTACAATGCCAGACCCCTCTCCTTACAACAGTCACCACAGCCTCAGCCTGTTAGCATTATGACTATGCACCTTTCTCCTGGTTTCAGTTTCTTCTCTACTATTGCCCATTACATCAAGAAGTAGAGTTGGGTAGAAAAGAAGTACATTAATACAGTTAATTTTAAAGGAGACTGGAAGAAAAAATACTTCTTCAATGATACTTCTTCTTCTTCCACTGCAACAATTCAAATTTTTATTGAAAACCAAGTACCAAACTTGGACTTTTTCTTTGTAGACTGTCCTGGTTTCAGCTGGGATAGAGTTAATTTTCGTCTTGGTAGCCGGTATGGGGCTGTGTTTTGGGTTTAGGATGAGAACAATGTCGATGATACACTGATGCTTTGGTTCTTGCTAGGTAGTGCTAAGCTGTCTCTAAATAGGTGCTAAGTGGCGCTCACACCGGTCAAGGACTTTTCAGCTTCCCCTGCTCTGCCGGGGGCACAAGAAGCTGGGAGGGGGCACAGCCAGGGTGGGTGCTGGCCCAGACTGGCCCAAGGGCTATTCCATACCATATGACGTCATGCTCAGTATATAAGCTGGGGGAAGAAGAAGGAAGGGGGGACATCGGGCATGATGGCGTTTGTCTTCCTGAGTAACCGTTACGCGTGATGGAGCCCTGCTTTCCTGGGGATGGCTGAACACCTGCCTGCCCATGGGAAGTAGTGAATGAATTCCTTGTTCTGTTTTGTTTGTGTGCACGGTTTTTGCTTTGCCTATTTAACTGTTTTAATTTATTTTACTTCAATTATTAAACTGTTCTTATCTCAGCCCACGAGTTTTCTCCCTTTTATCCTTCTGATTCTCCCCCCCCATCCCACTGGTGGGGAGTGAGCGAGCGGCTGCGTGGTGCTTAGTTGCTGGCTGGGGTTAAACCACGACAAGACAAAAGCTCAGTAGTCTTGGAATATAAATCCAGGCATATTTCAGTTGCATTTGTACAGAAGTGGGAAAAAAATCCTTTCTCTCTGGAAAGAAACATTTGGTGGAAATTGTTTACCCATTTTTCCTTTATGATGTGCTTGCTGATTTATGTAATGCCCCCCGGCTTTTCCCTTAAAATCCTCTTAATGGTATTCTTTCAAAACAGTCTATACATCCCAAACTTCTTCCTACATAGCTAGAGCAACAACGGACAGCAGAAAACTTTCAAATAAATAAACAAGTAGAACATGTGTTGATTTTAAATGCTTTACCCACTTGAATTTTTAATTCCCTTTCCAGTCCCTTCTCTCTTAATTATCTGTTCAGACAGTAAGTGGTGTTGAGATTAAACTTTTCTCAGATACTTATCCATGAAGTGATGAGTTCATTTGTACTGCTATATCAATTCTTTATTATTTGCAGGATTAAGTCAATGAAGTGGTTTTCTACACTGTGTTTTGGATAAGGTGAGCTACCCGAGTCTCAAACCAAATTCATTGCTCAAGAAAGCAAGCCAGAGCCTGAAAATCAACTCTCTGAAGAGAGTTTAATTTGTGGCATTATGCCATATCATTATAAATTCCATATTGCATTTGCTCACTGCAGCTCAAGTTACTCCTGTTAGAAACTACCATACTCATTGGTGCTTCAAGCTGCTTCATCCATGGATTGAACTGACTGCTTTGGGAGTCTTCTTTGCACTCTTCTTTAAGAAAGACTTTTCTATTTCACAAGAGCTGGTTATGCTCCCAAGTAACATTGGAGAGTTTGACCCCTTTCTTTAGGTTTTTACATCCCATAGTAAAACAGGGCCAAACCAGGCATGGTACTTCAGTGCTTGCTCCAACTCTGTGCTCCAGAGACCCTGTTTCGCCCCAAAAGGGGGGCTTGTTCTTTTGCAAGCAATAAGTTTTTTTCCCTCTTATTGTGAGGTAATGGACCAAACTTACATTCACAGATTGCTGTATAGCAAATTTCATTTAAATATAAGAAAAAACTTTTTTACTGTGAGGGTGGTTGAATACTCAGGTCAGGCTGCCCCAAGAGCTTGTGGGATCTCTGCCCTAGGTGATATTCAAAACACAACTGGACATGGCCCTGAGAAACCTGCTCTAGATGATCCTGCTTTGAGCAGGGACTAGACTAGATGATCTTCAGAGGTGCCTTCTTACCTCAGCCATTTTATGATTGTGTGACATGAGCCTGCTTTGCATAACCTCATCTCTTATCAATTTATTTCTCAGTTTATGATAGGAAGTAATGTTAATTGTTCATACTGTTGCTTGCTTGTATTTCTAATACAAGATGACCGAAAGACCTGGTTTGTTCTGCAGTACAAATTAATTTTTGAACAAAAAAGTCAACAGATTATAATGCCATTGGGCATTACTATCCTGAAGCATTGACTTTAAAATGATTAGTAATAGCATCTTATTCAGCACAACTGAAGAACCATCCATTTAACTTTATTTCTATCTCTCTCTTGTTTATGTACCATGACTTCTATCCTTACAACAATTATCAGAATCTCTGACTCTGAAATAAGATACCTAAACAAGTCAACTTCTACCTGTTTCTTTTTTATAAGCTCAAGATCTTGTTTTTTCCTTTTTTTTTTTTTAATTATCAAGGATATATCATTAACCCTTTTTCCACTGATCTAAAAGAGGGTAACAGACTTACTGTGTTACTATTCAGTCTCAGAACCAAATACATGAATCCCTTATCTGTCAGTCATTTAAAATAATGAGAAAACACTGGAACACAAAACTGTCTTTATCTAAACAATATTTCTTCTGAATCATTTGTTTTCCTCTTCCTAATTACCTTCAGTGGCTACCCCACATTCAGTTAATTCTACTTCTGGATATTTTAAGGACTATGCTACTGAAACACCTTTGTACATGGGAAAAAAAAAAGCCAAACAACCAAAGGCTTTCACCACACATGGATAAGTTATTGTCCAAAGTACATCACTGGTTTCGTATCAATTTCCTTCCTCAGAAATTTTGAGGACCACTGTTACTAGTAATGCATAACTAAAAAGAACTACCACAGGAACAGCTGCAGTCATCAGACAAAAAAACTGAGAAGTTTCTTATAAGGTGTGCTCGTTTGCCTGTCCTTGCTTCTGCCTTAGTCACATACATTTCCTTGCTATGAAGGTAAGATATCATTCTAGAAAGTGGATTTGGATGTCTCAAACTGGGGAACTGAACATTAGCGGTCAAATTTGAAAGCCATATCTAAAGCTGTGGCCATGTGCTTATATAAGAAAAAGATAATGAAAGAAAATATTGCTCCATGAGTTGTTTTCATGTACAATTGATATGCTTTTACAGGGATGAATTTGTTTTTTCTTTGGCGTAATTAAAAGTCGAAAGGTGAGGAGGACTTAGGAGCTTCCCTGTATGTACACTCGCACAGGGAGCATAACTCTTATAGGCTTTAAAGAATGCAGGTGAGGAAGATGATCTCAGCATTTTCCACCAGCATCTTGGCTGTTCTACCCATCTTCTTCTTGAGCAATATAAATGGTATATTAAATGGCACCTACTATATATATAATGACTACTATAATCCTAACATATTATTATTTATTATGTGTAAATTTATGTTTTTACAGACATGTACATAGCACTTGTGTCTGCGTGTAACAGAAGGGGGAAATTGCACATTTTTTTTTATACTATTGGATTTTTTACTGAAGTAGAAAATTCTTAAGCCGTTTCACGATCTGGTCCTTTTTATAGAGTACTCTCTAAGTGAAGGGCTGAAATCTTACATGGATTAGTTGCTGACAAACATCTACTTGGATAGGACATTGCTTCTTTCCCATTTTCAGTGCATTAAAATATTTATCAGAAGGAATTCTTCAGGGTAAGGTAATAGCAGAGTTAAAACTTCACCATATGTTCAGTGTATCATCTCTCACGTACATGTCGTAAGTGCAATTTAAGTAGTCTTGTTGGATGATGAAAGTTTCTAGAGTACACAGTACCAAATATTAATTCCTTATGTTAAGCCATGTTGTTTGCTGGTATTCTTGGAATAGATGGTTGGAAAGAAATGAAAAGTGTCCAAACAAGAGAGCATTCTACTAAAAGGAAAAATGAAGAATTTTGATATAAACATTTTTTGACAACAAAACTGAAATAATGAATATCTTTCTATGGTCTAACTATCCTTCTCCTAGAGTGATCCAAAGTCCACTGAAATCAAAGGCAGCTCTTCCACAAGCTCACCGAGTTTTGCATTGAAATCTTACTGTGCCTTTTGTATGGTATTTTGATAACGGAAGGGAGGGACCTGAGCAGTCTGGAAGAAAAATGAAAGAAAGAATGAAAATAAAGATTTATCTTAGGAAAGAGCCAAGATATGCTTGACAGAAAAAGTCCTGATATACCCTCAAAGATTTTGTCTGAGTGAAAAGGTAGAAGATTTGTAATTAAAGAGACAAATATCATAATATTTTATGTCACAAAACTACAAGAAATACGTGAGATACATAATTCTGCAAACTGTACCTGCCAATTAAAGATAACAACACCATATTCTATTGCAGCAACATTTCACGATAAATAAAAATCAAAGCTGAATAATTCCATGTATCTTCTTAGCTAACTGCCTGGTTAACTGTAGCAAATGTCTTTTTTTTTTTTTTTTTTTTAACAGAGGAGCTAGTGCTTTGAAAGGAAGTCAAACAAATTAGAACTGAATCTGGAGGGTACACAGAATAATGTTTAAAGAACAGCTGCAGTTTAGTATCCACCTGGACTAAGCAGCAGACAATGTAAATTAGGTTAAATGCCAATGCAAATTACAAAGTGGTATAAACTTCATCTTAGTTTCTGTGTTTAATGTTTTAAACAGCACTTCGTTTGAAGTTTAATGACAGTGTATCTATGCATATTTCATCACAGAAGGAATGCAAAACATAGACCTTCTAAAAGCCTTAGTTTTGACCCTGTGTAAGTTGTTCCAGTACTCAGTGGAAACACTGGCAATGTAATATGAACACTAAGAATGAGGTCGGTAATGGGTCCCTACACCACCACAGGTTATATTGTCAAAGAAATGAAAAGCAATCCTAAAGAGAAGAAACACTTGCATGTAGTTAGCAATTTGGAAAGCTTTCCATTCCTGCAACTACCTTTACATGATTTGACTTATTGTCCACAGAGTCTACCATTGAAGCATATATCACCCATTGACCTACAGGATGCATTCATTGATTCAAAGGTATTAGTAATATCCATGTAAAAGCACCAGTATGTGAAGCCATGGTAGAGTAGTTTTGTTTGTGGGGTTTTTTTAGTTCTTTCCACTAAAGCAATGAAGTCTGACATCAAAGCAAGTTTTTTTCAAATGATTCCTATTAAATACACAGTATTAGCCAAAAGAGGTAGTATGGAGATTCAGCTACAGCACTGTGCTTTGTGGGTGAGTAGATGTTTTTTCTCTATATCAACAAAATCTGTTCCAGAAAAATATACTTCTGTGCCGGAAAATAAATTCTCCCTCTCTTACCCCTTATTACCTGTTCTCTCATTAAATCACTCCTTCTCTCTGTAGCTCACCAGATCCCTCATTTACCTCTCATTGTGCCAGAGCTGATTCAGAAAAACACTTAAAGTGCTGGACTTCAACCTGAGCCCAGCTTCTACACCCGTCAATTAGCCCAGAAAATCAGTCAGGCCTGACCTCATCTTCCAGCACCACCTCAATTCAGCTCTATACAAAATAGTTATCCCTCAGCTCCCCCCGCTTTCCCCTGCAGTCTCTTCAGAGAACTTACAGAAGTTCTTTTTATGTAATAAATCCAGAGAATAAGCAAACAAATCACTTCATGGCATCAAATAATTGTCACCCTTTCTACCTAGGTAAGCAATTCACTCCCCAGAAGATTTTTTCCGTCTAATTCTAGGGTCTAACTATCTTTGGATCCACAGTGCTTGACAAAGACAGCAGACAGAGCTTTCCCAGTTGGACTACAAATTGGTTTTATAGGCAATACCTAGTGAATAGTATGGGTTTTACTCTTTGGAACACATAAATGAATACCTACATGTAGTTTTAAGATCTCCATAATCATCTGTTCTAAGATAGACATGTCCTGTTTTTTATCAGTCAGCTACACACATTGGAGGGAGGGAATAAGGAAGTTATCAGTGTGCATTTCATGCTGTCTTAATAGAATCTCAAACTTATAAACTATTTGATCAGAACAATTCCTGTTATTATGACTGTTTTAATCGCAGCTCAATGGAAAGTATTTTGAAGAGAATTTCAGTTTGCAGTTATTTAATCATCTGTAACACTGCTTTTCCAGGGACCTTGATGCACTGTTGTTGAAATATATGATGATATTGATCCTGCTCCAGGCAGGAAAATGCACAGCGGGGAAGGAAGGCTGAGAACCAGGTGTTGTGGATTCCCCTCACATCCACTGCCTGTCTTCTCACTCTCTATACAAATGCACTCATCCACAAAAGCAGTAGCAAAGCCTTTCTCAAAAAGGAATGTAGCAATTTTTTTTTTTTTTAAATATTCTTGGCTAGTGAGTAGAGTGCATAAATAAGGAAGGCTGCATGTAGCTTGTAACAGAGTAAAGGGCAGGAAGATGCTGAGGTTAAGATAACTTTAGAGATCATCGTAACACAATAGGCTGGATATTTACAAAAGTACTGTGGTGGTGTGTTCCCCCTCCCCATTCTTCTTGTGCACCTGGCAGAGCATGGGAAGTGAAGCTGCTTTACAATCTCAGTAACTCCTGTCAAAATTTGGCCTTTGTGTAAAGAGTTTAGTGGTTAAGCATCCCTTGACCATATCAAAAACTGTTACATGGCTGAGGTGGGAGCAGCACTGCCTGTACCAGGGAGACAGCCCTGACAATCTTGGAACATATTTTTCGTCTGTACTAGTCGCCACCTGGCAGCCTTGGGGCCTATCTTATCTAGGCTGTAACTCAGGAGGATCTGTACCAGCATCACTGGAATTTTTGAGAACTTTAGTAATTTTCAACACAGGTTGTGAAAGTAGAACGGAAATTTACTGATGCCTAAAGTCAATCATGTCATAACCCTATAAACAGCAGTACCAGGTGAGACCCTTTGAGCTCTCCTGGACCACAGCAGGCTGCACCAGTATCTCCCTCTGAGTAGGACGCCTCTCAGAGCTGCGAACTCTTAAGTTTGCACACAGAGACCTGGCAACAGGACCTGGGCTGATCTCCGGTACTCTTTGCTCCTTGAGGTTCGACTTTCGCCTGATCTCCGGTGCTCTTTGCTCCTCGAGGTTTGACTTTTGCCTGTTGAGACAGTCATTTAAAGTATTTCACTAAATGCAGCGGGGAATTTTTATTGATGCCTTTAACTGAGCATATTTCAATATGTACCTTTAACTGTGAATATAATGAGTATTTAAGCCTAGTGTGTGTGTATGTGAATAGATTCAAATATTATAGTAAACCTCATTTAATCACTTTGTAGATGCTAGATTAATTAATGATTGGTTATTGCTAATTTTTTGTGATTCTCTCCTTGCTGCAAACAAACCTTAAACTGCTGCTAAACATATATAATCCTTATACATAAACCATTGACCAAGTCTGAGACTAGGATTGGATCCAGCCACACCTAGGCTCCTCTCTGAGAAGGAGTTTAGAAAGCAAGGGGGTCCATTCCAAACCTCATGACTCAACGGGAGGGCTCCCCTTTTCCTCCTTATATTTTCTTTGGGCTCAATTTCCTCTTTCTCTTTTTATGTATATATTCCATTCATTTAATAAGTAATAGAGTGAACCTTGCCATTGAACTCTGTTAAATCACACTTCTATAGATTTCTATTAAAATCACTATTTGCAAATATCTTTGACGGTGATTTTTTTAAGCGGCCTAACCACTCATTTGTGACAAGTACTATGTCTGGCTGGTGCATGTTTCAATTGTGCAGCTTTGTGTGACCAGACAGAAGCTGGATTTTCCAAGGCAGGGATATGCATATAGAATAAGCAATGGTCATTTTCTTGTTTTATGTAGCCCAAGATCTTTAAAATGGAGGCTTCCTCCCACTCATGACCAATGAAGATGCTTTGCCATTTTTCATGCAGTTCAGATGTGGAGAAGGAAAGTAGAAAAAGGTGTCAGGAATCATGAAGATTAACTGTTGTTTTGGAAACAGAGATAAATACAGCCACTTAGAAGTGATGCAGGAGCAGGTGTTGATTGTTGCACATGAATTCGGTATCAAAAGTGGTTGCTGAGCACTTTATATAAAATATTTGTTTTAAGCCTGAGAATGCTGGTTTCAGTAAGCAGGTTCAAGATTGTTTGAACTTCTTTTTTATATATAAAAAAATGAAAAAAGATAATTTTATGTAATGTGTAAATGTTTGCAGAATCAGTTCCTACAAACCATCTTCTTAGATTTTCTGTCATACATACTCCACTGAAGAAACATATACATCAATTATACAAATAATGAAAATATTAGGTTCCACACTTACACAGTGTGATCTGTATATTACTCCTGTTGAAACTGCAAAAATTCTATCACTGAATTCCATTCCAAAACAACTCCATGCTAAAATTATCAAATATAAGTTCTGAAAACAAAGAGTGAAGAAACATAAAAATACTGAAAATTCATATTTTTAAAAAATCAATTATCAGAGAGAAGCAGACAAAACACCCGTAAAAAGATATTGAAGAAGGAAAAGAGAAGCTATTCACAACTTTAAATCAAAGCTCAGTTGGTTTAGCTACTAAAGAACTGGAAATGCTTGATTTTAGCAATGCTAAAATTACTAAATGCTTAGTAATTTGATTATTCAAATTACTAAGGCTGATCCTATGTTTCCTCTTCCCAGGAAAGTCCTATCTTTTTTCTTTACACCAGGAAAGTATTGCTCAAATAAATTTCTACCATATTGACCTCTTTTAAGTGGATGCACCATAGATCTCCTATATGATCCATCACTAATTCAGTCCTTACAAGAGAAATAGTTTAGTTTACAGACATCCAGAGCCCTTTAATGATTTTTGAGTGTATAACATCATGTGATTAAGATTTAGAAAATGTAAATTCTGCAAAGAACATCTGAAAGAAGAGGTACCTTTAACGTCTGTATTCAAACCGTATTATGCTAAGTAGGATATCTATTTACAAATCAAATTTATTGCTGAAACTAAGATTTTTATCATCACTACATTTTAAATATAAAAGGTTTCATTGATTTTTTTTTTTTAATTTAATGAATTCCACTTGAAGGTCTAAGTGAAATTTAGGCATTTTAGGAACTCTATTATTCCCTTCAAAAAAAAAAGGAAAATTGCCTCTGAAAAGTGGCAAAGGTATTAAAGGTACATTTGCGCTACTTGGTGCTGATTGCTAGGTTGTCCTGAACCAAACCAAATCACGTGAACCACCCCACTACTTCTCTGTCATTATCTCGTACTGAAGTAATTTGCAATCAAAGAATCATTTTTAAAGAAGAGATGAGATTTGTCTCTCCTATTTTTACATACCCACAATGTAGATGTTGGAGTGAGTCATTCCAAGATGAATAAAGAAGGAAAAGGGGAAAAAGGTAAAAAAAAGACCCATTTTAAGGACAGGTTGATCTGACCTATTTTAGACCTCTAAATGTTTCTTCTTCCAGGCTGCTCCCAGTTAGTGAGCATGCCAGAGAGGGGCAGAGGGGCTACAGGCTTAGGGACTGCATCTAGGAATATGAAATTGTGCCCGTGCTGCTGGTGGATCTCTGGCCCCCAAGGCTGGAGAAGTTTCAAATACTTCCAAATTTGGGGGAAGTTTCAAAGCGCAGGGAAAAGTGCATCTCTGAAGTGAACAGCAGCAGCCTTTTAAGCCTGTAAGTTCAAGCTAGCAACTGGGCTCGAAACCTCTGAAGACACAGGAAGGATCTGAGTTGTTAGCTGGTTGGTCAGCAGAGGTGCAATGAGCTGTAACACCTACCTGTTCCCAACCTTCTCCTGGAGCAGGAGTCCATCTCACCTTGCCCTTATTGCTGGTCTACCACCTTCCAGTATCTTGAACACCAAATGTAGTCCATGACCAGTTTGAAAACAACTAGTATAAATAATCCTACTTTTCAGCTTCCTAGAGTTATTTTCAGAACTTCTACACTCCTGCAACAGTTATGGGTTATAACCCTGAGGACTTTCATTGTATTTTCTCTACCCTGTCCAGCTGAGGAGGGGGAGTGATAGAGTGGCACCCAGCCAGGGCCAACCCACCACATGTGTTTCCTACAACCTTGGCCTTTGAAGTTTCTGGCTGCATACTTTGTAACATTAGTTAGTGTTGCACACCTTGTGACACTACCATTATATTTGCTAGTAAGTAGCAAAAGGTCTTCATTGAGGTTCTTCATGAAATGAAAGACAGGAACAGCAAAACTTCTCATTTTCTGTTTTTCAGAATTCTCCCTCCAGCAAAGCAGGCAATTATCAATTATATTTATTTTGTAAGAAACTTTCCAAAGCAAAACTGTATCTTTTGTTACCTTTTTGTAAATTCTGTAAAGTTCATGGTTTCAAAATTCAGTTCAAGTGTTTTACTTTTTAAATGCTTGTTTAGAGTTACCTTGTGGATAGCATGGAATGAAAGCAATGAAACAGAGAGGAAAAGAATATGTCAAGTCATTGGAATCCAACAGGGCTTTGAAACTTAAGCCAGCTATTGCTGCTATATCTACTTTCAGGTGTAGAAGCCTTCCTTTCGGTAACTATCACTGAAATACGAGCTGTAAGTATTCTGTTATTCTTCTCAGTAAGGTCAAACATCAACTATATGTTCAAATTACATGCAAAAATAAATCATCTATTCTGGGAAAGTCTATCCATATAATTATACATTCCTACACTGCCACAATATTGTATATTGACCATGATTGTTCATTTAGCAGAGTTTTCATTCTCTGAATTGCTTTTTTGGCCATCTCACAGCTCTGTGAGAGTTCTTCTGAGTTGACACAGTTCTCAAACTGGTAAAATCTCAGTAATATTCTTCTGAGTAAATATGTCCATCAGATTAGAGCCAGTCATTAACAGTCACTATCTTTGGCAGTCTGCAAACTAGTTTCATAGGGGTAATCACCATTTCTAATTTGTGTTTGGTAAGGTTTCCAGACTGTAAATTAACTTGTCAGACTCTAATCATTCCCTAGTCTTTGAGACCCTGTCTCTCATAGTCACTCAGAAATTGTTTTATAATTTATTGTTGTATAATATGTTCCCATGTCTGCTGTCTCTTACTACAGCTAGTTGCAGCAAGCACCTTTCCAAGCACAAAATACCCCTTATTCTTTCATGATGCCAGGCCTGCTGGCGACAGATGGGGTACACTTGTCTCAAAGGGGCAAAAGGGTCTTTGCACAGGAGTAAACAGGGCTCACTGAAAGAGCTTTAAAGTAGATTTGAAGGGAAAAGGGATAATGTTTGAGGGACGGTGTGCTAGCGAGGTCCTTCAGTCTGCCATCTCAGTGGAGGTAGGGGATGGAGAGCCATGCAATGGCAAAGATGCAAGGGTTATTGATGTGTTAGAAACCATGGAAGCACCTGAGAACGGTCACATAGGATTAGGGCTTCTCCCCTCAAAAAGGTGGCAGGAGAAACAGCCCAACTGAAGTGCATCTACACCAATGCACACAGCATGGGCAACAAACGGGAGGAGCTGGAAGCCACTGCGCAGCAGGAAAACTACGATATAGTTGCCATCATGGAAACGTGGTGGGATGACTCACACAGCTGGAGTGCTGCAGTGGACGGCTATAAACTCCAGAAGGGATAGGCAAGGAAGGAGAGGCAGTGGGGTAGCCCTGTACGTTAGGGAGTGTTCTGATTGTCTACTGCTTAACGATGGTGACCATGCAGTTGAGTGTTTATGGGTAAGAATCAGGGGGGAGGCCAACAAGGCAGATATCATGGTGGGAGTCTGCCATAGGCCACCCAATCAGGATGAAGAGGCAGACAAAATATTCTATAAGCAGCTGGCAGAAGTCTCACAATCACTAGCCCTTATTCTCGTGGGGGACTTCAACTTACCAGGTGTCTGCTGGAAATACAATACAGCAGAGAGGAAACAGTCTAGGAGGTTCCTGGAGTGTGTGGAAGATAACTGCCTGACACAGCTGGTGAGGGAGCCAACTAGGGAAGGTGTCCTGCTGGACCTCTTGTTTGTGAACAGAGAAGGACTTGCGGGTGATGTGGCGATTGGAGGCCATCTTGGACATAGCGATCACAAAATGACAGAGTTTTCCATTCTTGGAGAAGTAAGGAGAGGGGTCACCAAAACTGCTACCTTGGACTCCTGGAGGGCAAACTTTGGCCTGTTCAGGAGCCTGGTTGACAGAGTCCCTTGGAAGACAGTCCTGAAGGGCAGAGGAGTCCAGGAAGGCTGGACATTCTTCAAGAAGGAAATCTTAAAGGCGAAGGAGCAGGCCCTCCCCATGTGCTGAAAGACGAGCCGGTGGGGAAGAAGACCGGCCTGGCTGAACAGAGAGCTTTGGCTGGAACTCAGGGAAAAAAGGAGAATTTATGACCTTTGGAAGAAGGGGCAGGCCACTCAGGAGGACTACAAGGATGTCGTGAGGTTATGCAGGGAGAAAATTAGAAAGGCCAAAGCCCAACTAGAACTTAATCTGTCTACTGCCGTAAAAGACAACAAAAAATATTTCTACAAATACATTAGCAACAAAAGGAGGGCTAAGGAGAATCTCCATCCTTTATTGGATGTGGGAGAAAACATAGTGACAAAGGATGAGGAAGAGGCTCAGGTACTTAATGCCTTCTTTGCCTCAGTCTTCAATAGTCAGACCAGCTGTTCTCCGGGTACCCAGCCCCCTGAGCTGGAAGACAGGGAAGGGGAGCAGAATGAAGCCCCCATAATCCAAGGGGAAATGGTTAGCAACCTGTTACACCACATAAACACACACAAGTCTCTGGGGCTGGATGGGATCCACCAAAGAGTACTGAGGGAGCTGGTGGAAGTGCTCACCAAGCCACTTTCCATCATTTATCAGCAGTCCTGGCTAACCAGGAGGACTGGAGCTTAGCAAATGTGATGCCCATCTACAAGAGGGGCCGGAAAGAGGATCTGGGGAACTACAGGCCTGTCAGCCTGACCTCAGTGCCAGGGAAGGTTATGGAGCAGATCATCCCGAGTGCCATCACACAGCACATACAGGACAACGAGATGATCAGGCCCAGTCAGCATGGGTTTATGAAAGGCAGGTGTTGCTTGACTAACCTCATCTCCTTCTATGACAAGGTGACCCACTTAGTGGATGAGGGAAAGGCTGTGGATGTTGTCTACCTGGACTTTAGTGAAGCCTTTGATACTGTTTCCCACAGCATTTTCCTGGAGAAACTGGCTGCTCATGGCTTGGATGGGCGTACTCTTTGCTGGGTAAAAAGCTCGTGAGGGCCCAAAGAGTTGTGGTGAATGGAGTCAAATCCAGTTGGCGGCCAGTCACAAGTGGTGTTCCCCAGGGCTCAGTATTGGGGCCAGTTCTGTTTAATATCTTTATCAATGATCTGGACGAGGAGATTGAGTGCACCCTCGGAAAGTTTGCAGACGACACCAAGTTGGGTGGAAGTGTCGATCTGCTGGAGGGTAGGAAGTCCCTACAGAGGGATCTGGACAGGCTGGATCGATGGGCTGAGGCCAACTGCATGAGGTTCAACAAGGCTCAGTGCCGTGTCCTGCACTTGGGTCACAACAACCCCATGCAATGCTACAGGATTGGGGAAGAGTGGTTGGAAAGAGCCCTGGAAGAAAAGGACCTGGAGGTATTGGTCAACACCAGCTGAATATGAGCTGGCAGTGTACCCAGGTGGCCAAGAAGGCCTATAGAGTCCTGGCTTGTATCCAAAATAGTGTGGCTAGCAGGAATGAGGAAGTGATCATCCCCCTGTACTTGGCACTGGTGAGACTGCACCTCAAATGCTGTGTTCAGTTTTGGAACCTTCACTCCAAGAAGGACATTGAGGTGCTGCAGCGTATCCAAAGAAGGGCAATGAAGTTGGTGAAGGGTCTAGAGAACAAGTCTTATGAGGAACCACTGAGGGAATTGGGGTTGTTCAGCCTGGCAGAAAGGAGGCTTTATCGTTCTCTACAACTACCTGAAAGGAGGTTGTAGTGAGGTGAGGGTCCGTCTCTTTTCCCAAGTGACAAGCGATAGGACAAGAGGAAATAACCTTAAGTTGGGCCAGGAGAGGTTTAGATTGGCTATTAGGAAAAAATTCTTCACTGAAAGGGCAGTCAGGCACTGGATCAGGCTGCCCAGGGAAGTGGTTGAGTCTCCATCCCTGCAGGTATTTAAAAGACAGGTAGATGTGGTGCTTAGGGACAGGGTTTAGTGGTGGACTTGGCAGTGCTAGGTTAATGGTTGGATTTGATGATCTTAAAGGTCTTTTCTAATGTAAATGATTCTATGATTCTGTGTTTCTTTCAACACTTAAATTTCTGCTGTAGATTTTATTTAGCATGAGAATACAAAATGCTTTCACTTTTGGCATCTCATTTTTGATAAACCACGTTGATAAGCTGAAGATCAAATTTTCAGCAATGGTGGTCTGCTGCTTGTTTCTTTGACTTTGAGCTCACCTGCACACAAATTAAATGCAGTCATGCTTCCCTCACCCTTCTTATTTCTGACCTTCTTTCCCCACCCGAGTCTGGATAGAGAAGATGTGTGTATCTGCTAAAACCTTCAAAAAATGGGCATTCCACCTCTCTGAGTGCCAGACTTATGCCAATTTGGGACCTCAAAATTTATGCAGCATTTCAAAATTTTGGCCCAAATATAACAGGCATAGAGATCTAAAAGCAGCAGAATAACCAATGTACATTGTAAACATTGCCAGAGTTGAAAATCTGAGTGAGTTATTTCTTGCTCTGCAGCATCACAATTGGACTGTGGAAAAAGAAAGTCAAAGGCTCAGCCATAGATCACGCAGAGCTCTTTGCCAGCATCACAGGAGCAAAGATGGATTGAGGTAAAGAAATCCCATAGAAAAGGTTTAACTTAGCTTTTTCACAGTGCAGAAGTGTGTTTTACCATGTGGTGCTTGGTCTGATGCAGGGTGCAGTCAGACAAGACAGATTGAACCAGTCTAATAGCTTGCTGCCTCTGAAAGGCCACTCCTCTGAACCAGCTCTGGTGCTCCTCCTGCCCCCCAGTGAGCAATTTCCATCCCCTAATCCAGCAGAAAAAGGAAAGAAAAAGAGAGATTTCTGCTGGACTGGTGAATTGCATTTTCTCACTGAGGAAAACATGACCAAGACTACCCAGAGACTCCCAGGGAATGAGTACATAGATGGAGCAGGAATGATGGGGGCAGGCAAAGAAACCTTTGCCTTCTGTTATCTCAGAACTGTTATGTCAGTTCACCAGTCTCACCTGGGTGCCCTTTCAAAGGATGTTGACACGCCATATTTGTATTTTCTGTGCTGAGAGTACATATGAAACACCCAGGAACCATGGATGGAACATAATGATAGCATAAATTAGATGAGACATAGTAATTATCTTAACCCCTAAATTAACTTTTTGAAAATCATGAAAGATACCACACCAGTTAAAATAGCACAATATGTAGGATAGTGCAAAAACTAATAAATAAATAAATAAATAATAATAATAAAAAATTATTACAAGTTTCATCTCAGCATTAATGGTACTTTTTACCTCCTTGGCAAGTTTGTCTGCTTTTTATACAAAAGATATAGGCTCAGGACTATCAAGAGCAGAGAAATATTCCCCAGTAAGCTGTTGTGAGGACTGTAACGTGTTTTTCCCTACCCTGAATAGCACCTGATGGGTACAGCTGTCTCTGCAGCCTGCCCCAAGAACTGAAGAAATAACATGTAGTCACCAGCACTATCCCAGGGAAACATTTCTGGACACCAGGGGGTCATACAGAAGAACTGTTAACAGACCAAGTACAGTATATTCAAGACAGTGGTGACTAAGACATTCAGTGACTGCTTCTCATAATTTCCTGAATTCAGCCAGTGCCATCCTAATCCACAGAATAAAAGCAGAATAAAAGTTTCAGAGACAGAAATATAGTATGTTCTGATGAACTTTGGGCCAGCGACTCTGTAAGGTTAAGTTCAAGAGCACCATTTCTAAATAATAGTGAACCAATTCAAAATAAAAATAAATGAAAAATACACTGCAGGTGTAATTGTTTTGCACTCTGTCTTATTTCATGCACCTTCCACTGCTTGTAATGTTTAAATCACCAGTGGTACTGAAACACCTCTAGCTTGCTTCTGTGGTGTGCCTTGTTTTTGCTTGCATGTTGGGGATTAAACTGATCATCAGATTTGGGGTTGAGAAGGAAAGTTCCCCTGGGTCACATAGGGAGGGATACTGGGGGAAAGAATGTGGCAGGTACTCTTTTTCTAACCTTTCTTTTTAGCATGAGGCATAGCCCCATCTCTAAAATCATCTGGGAATCTTTACCTACTAAATTACTTGTTATAGGCCGAACAGTGGTGGTACCCTTTGATTCCCTTGCTTTCTTCCAATGTCATATTATGACTTCTGATAATTCATGTGGCTTTTAGCCTACTTCTTGTGAGCGCTGGGCACTGGGTGGTGGGAGGGTGACTGGTGTCTGTGTCTGTAATTGTACCACCAATACAAGGGAACCCTTCTCCATTGTGTGCTCCTATATGCATCTCCCATTACTCTCTCCAGATGACTTCCACTGGTGCCCAGATGTTCTGCTGGCTGAGCACCATTTCAGTAGTCTTAACTGGTAAGAGTAGAAGCAAGTACTGAGGTATCACAGCGTGATTTTGAAGCCTCAGAGATTTCTGACAAGAGGTACTTGATTCTTTGCAAGAAAACAGTCCTTTCCTCTCCCCCGTCTCTTACTAGTTATTTTAAAAAATCATTTGCAGAGGAAAGAGATAGGCATGTACAATTACCTAAAGGAGATGCAGTGTCTTTAGGAATTAGTATGACTGATGAAATGTATATTCTGATTCACCTCATCCAAAAGTAAACAACTAAATTAGGTCTCATGAACTGTCCTTGAAGTGCCTGTTTCTCTCCAGTACTATAAGGGAGCAAAGGTTGCCTAGTGTAGATGCATTCTGAACATCTAATATGTAGAAATCTAGAAGTAGCAGAAATTAATCGCACCTTGAGCAGTAGTTAGTTTGATGAAAGCACTATGGTAAAAATTGAACATGTGGAAATTTATTTGGTTTCCTCTACTCACAAAACTAAAGAACTGGTCAGTTTTGCTCTTCAAAGGAGAATACAGCGTTGCATTTCTCTACATAAAGCAGGTTTTCTAACAAATCAGTGCCAAAAAGAGTATTGCAGCAAGCATTTTCCCATAGCTTCTTCAAGCAGCTTTGTGACAAAGCCCAGGAACAGGCCGTAAAACTAATACAGCAATGGGAGCTCTGGCTCATAAACCAGAAGGGAAAAAAAAACCCTCTTGAACCAACATGATGTTTCATGTGATTTTTTGTTTTTCTGAGTGCTTTACAACTTTCAGAGACATTAACAGTATATTAATTTTCCCATGTGGAATTCTACATTCAGGTTAATTTAAAACTGATGAATTTTGTCGAGGTAATGGGCCCCTAACGTATTGTACAAATGCATATTAACTACTCTTTGTAAGAATTAATTAAGAAAAGAACAGAAAATCAAGGAGAATATCTGTGATTAAATTAGTTAAGTAAGAAATTATCCAGATTCAAAATTACTGTATTTTTTTTTCTACATTATAATGGTTAGGACATTGCAGAGAATAAATAAAAGCTTTTATGAAAAGAGACAAATATCTGGTCTATAAATACATTCTTCAGTACAATCTCTTGAGTTATTTTCATCTTGCATTCAGCTACTGCCATGACAATTTCCCCTGCTCTGCTCACGTCTTTGTATTTAAAACCAAAGTAATGCTAAAAAAAAAACTTGGATGAGAGAATACTGGATGAGAAAGAATTGGACATCTTGCTCTGAAGAATCTGAGTAGGCAATGAGACATATGGAGAGTTTCTTACCTCCATGCACATTAGTTGCCACAGAGAGGAGTAGATCACCTAGACAGATTTCCTGTATAACGCAGGTCCTTACCTTTCCATTCAGAGATTCAAATTAAACCAATGTCAGAGAACAATCACGATCTCTCTACCACCCATGACTAAAAGATTTCTTTGCTCATGAGGGAAAGAAAGCAGAGAGAGACTTGCAATTCCAAAAATAAACTACCTTATTTCAGTTTCAAAATCATTTGACAAGTGGTACCTGTCACTCTGCACTTGGTCCCTACAGTACACCCCATAATAGTAGATCAGCTTTGTAGCGCAGCAGCAGCAAAATATTTAGTCAATTCAGTACTGAAAGGGCACTTCTTAGAAATTTCTCAATTGCCATCTCGTTGAAGGTCACAGCTTTCCTACTGTTAATATAAACTATTAGCAGACTCATATAAGAAAACTACCACATTGGTTCAAATTCAAGTTGTAGTTTGAGGATTGTTTTCATTTTGCACTCATGAATTTTCTTAGGAAGAAAGGAATACAGGACCAATGGTGTTGAACCCACACGCTGTAAGACATGTTAAAAGCAAACAAGACAAAACTATACAGCTAAACCCAAAATACATTTTTAGCATGCAATTCTTAATCAAACTAGCAAAAAACGTCTTGTGTCATACTGATAGAATTCCATTCTGGACCCGCAATAAAATCACTGGGACAAAATGATGATGATGGCATGAACCATGAGCAGGCTGGCACACAGTGAGAATCCTGGGTGAATCTGCACTGAAAGGGCTAGCCACTTCCCATCCCTTCTTCTCACTGACATCCATTTTCAAATCCAATGAACAGAAAAAAGTAAAACTAAGGCATGGTTGGGGAATTCTTTGAGATGTTCATGTCTGGTTGTCAAAGAACATATATAGCAAGTGTCTCTATTCATATCCGTGCAAGAAGTTTTTCAGCAAATGGTGAATAGGCCTGAATTTCACTTGGAAAGAATAAAAACACCATGGTCTGTCCTAGCACTTTTTTCCTAAGAACCATAATTGTAGCTTTTCCATCCATTACTGATAGTAATTCTGGCAGCCTGGGAGCAATCATAAACAATGTTGTAACAAAATACCCAGAAAAATGACACTCAAAAAAAATGGTAAATTTCAGCTGCATTTTACAGAAACAAGGACTTAAGTATTATTATTATAATTGGTAAAAGCTAATGATATTGAAAACTAGTGGCAAAGTAAACTGTTCTTGTTAAAAGTGTATTGTAAACCAAGGTATGATCATTTTGAAAGGATGAATTAATGTAATGTTTGACTATAGCAAAACAGTGACGAAAGGAGACATGAATAAACAGCAGGAGACCAGAAGGTAATTCAAGGGCAGAGGAAGAAGAACACAAACGCTGATCTGCATTTCTGCTGTGTTTTTGAGCAACAGCACTCAGAAAAAGCAGGTCAGCTCACCAGGTGGTAGACTCTGCAACTGTTTGATGTTGAACCCTCCTGAGGATGCTCTTCCCATGTAACACACATGTCCAAGGAACAGTACAGTGTATAAGCAGCTACAGCATCACAGAAAATTTTTATCTTAAAGGGGATGGCAAACTCAGCCAACCTTTCTGGAACATTTTCTCAAAAATCCAATCCCTGTGATGTCGCAGAACACCAAGAACTGACCCATCTCTGAACACATATTCCTGTGAACTTCACTGCTTTTTCACTGGAAACATGAAAAACTTCCCTTAACACTTCCCCCCACCTCAGTCCTTTCCAAACAGCATATACAAGACCAGCTTCTGAGCCTCTGAAGGCTCTGCACATGTTTTTCCTCCATCAGTTAGTTTTCTGCTCAATCTACTAAGGTTTCCCCTTTGTCGTTGAGGTCCCTATAACTCACACTCTTCCTATTTCAATGCCATACTCTGGATATTCTTTTGAGAGCTCTCTATACCCTCACACAATTCTTTCAGCCATTTCTTCCAAAAACTGACCATGTACTCTCCCACACTATCTTCTCAGTAGGTTGAGATGCTGGAGCGTGTCCAAAGAAGGGCAACAAAGCTGGTGAAGGGTCTAGAGCACAAGTCTTATGAGGAACAGCTGAGGGAGCTGGGATTGTTTAGCCTGGAGAAGAGGAGGCTGAGGGGAGACCTTATTGCTCTCTACAACTACCTGAAAGGAGGTTGTAGCGAGGTGGGGGTCGGTCTCTTCTCCCTAGTAACAAGCGATAGGACGAGAGGAAACGGCCTCAAGCTGCACCGGGGGAGGTTTAGGTTGGCTATTAGGAAAAACTTCTTCACCAAAAGGGTGGTCAGGCACTAGATCAGGCTGCCCAGGGAAGTGGTTGAGTCCCCATCCCTGGAGGTATTTAAAAGATATGTAGATGTGGTGCTTAGGGACATGGTTTAGTGGTGGACTTGGCAGTGCTAGGTTAATGGTTGGACTTGATGATCTTAAGGGTCTTTTCCAACCTAAATGATTCTATGATTCTGTGATTTCTAGACTGGAATAACAGACTCCTCTACCATCTTCCCACTCAAATCCATTTTCTTAGAAAAAGACAAAAAAAACCAAAACAGGTCAGAGACAGAAAGTTTTTCTTTCCTTCATAGAACAAAAACAAAATTAGGGAACTAAAGAGGTGTATTTCTAGTCTCACTTTTTGTCAGCTTTAATCTCTTTTTAGGTACTTTGGCTAAGACAACAAAATTGGCTTGAGCATGGGAAGAGAAAGTGAACAGCTGCACCCACAACTTTATCTAAGTATTATAAATACGATACATAGACATAT
The DNA here is from genome assembly GCF_965183815.1 of Platalea leucorodia. Taxonomy (NCBI): domain Eukaryota; kingdom Metazoa; phylum Chordata; class Aves; order Pelecaniformes; family Threskiornithidae; genus Platalea; species Platalea leucorodia. The sequence goes on from NC_138824.1 coordinate 16,691,304, forward strand.
TTTACCTAAAGCACAATTTACCTCATTTCAGGGAGGCAGGCATATTTACTCATCAAAATCCTGGGCTCTAACTATTGTGTAAATACATAAAGTTGGCCTGCCTTTTGCATCTGTGTTTAAATAATCCCAAGTGAGCTACAGTTTTACTGCAAAATTAAATATTTATACATGCAGGCATTTACACATTCACAGAAAATAACAGATGAACAGAGAACTGCAACAGAATTCCTGTGACATCCTTACAGTAGGTAAGCATATCATATAATATGCTATAATATAAGATAATATCATATAATCAATTTTCTAAAATCGTTTTCCTGAAAACCAGAGTATTTTACCCTCATTTCCTTTCCAGCCTAAATTTATTCCTGGACAGTTTGTTCCCACTTGTTCCTGAGCCAACACTATTCTTTAGCTTAAACAGTTCCTTCCTGTCTCTGGCTTTACCATCCTGATGTATTTAAAGACAGCAATCTTATCCCTTCTCTGCTTTTGTTCTGATAAAATTCTAAGCTCTTTCAGCATCCTTTCATGAAATAGACTCTTCCTTCCCCTGAGAATCATAAGAGCCCGTCTCTTGCACTTTTTCAAATTCATCTCTCCTGACTATGAATGAGGAATTGAACACAATATTCCAGATGAGGTCTCATCCAAGCCTGCTACAGTGGCATTAATATTCTCCCTCCCTCCACTGGAAATGTCTCCCCTGACACATCCCAGTCTTTCACTAGCGTTTTTCACTGTCACATTACAATGGTAGCACACAAATTATCCTGTGATTGATGAATACATTCAAATACACTTCCTTCCCATCGGCACCCCCTTGATAAGCTCTAAGTTTATTACAAGGGCCTTGTTTGATTTCATTTATTAGTCCCTCATAATTAAAGTCCTTTGTACTTTATAATTTTATGTGCTATTCTATCTACATTATAGTAATCCTAATGCCAACTAACTGAGTAACATCCTTTTATTACTCCATATTAACAGTACCTGCCATTTTCAAATAATCAACACATTTCATTAGAACATTTTCTACTTTTTGAGTGAAGTTTATTAATCACAACATCAAATTACTTGCATTTTGAAAATTACTCTTTAATGCTTTCACTCTTAACACTTAGCTTAAGACTTCTTGGTTCAGCTTTATTTATTTTTTTTCTTCCTGTTAACTGTACTCACTTTATGCTTTTTATATTTATTTCAGTTTCTCCTAGCAAATCTCCATGTGGAATTATTGTGTACTTTATTAAAAGGTGAGTTATATAATGATCCAGATTGATTAGATCTAAGATCTTTCTGTTCCAAAACCCAATTATCTTATGAAAGATGTCTTTTCAGTCTAACCTAATGTACCTTTTGTAAACCTGTTCCTTATTACCCCATTTCATGTTTTCCTCATTTTTTTCTGCAAAGCTTCCCGTTGTCCAAATCAGTCCAAGTCACCTATTTAGCAATCCTAATAGGTATTCACTTACTGCCAGTACAATATTTTTCTCCTGCCCCCTCCAACTCTACCTCTACCTTTATCCTTCTAGTTGTCCTGATCTCCAAAATCCTTACCACCAGATCCATGACTTAAAGTGTAATTTTTTTCAGAATTATCCATCCCCAAGACAACTTTATCTCGTTGAATTCAGTGCCAACCTCAGTTACAGTTATTTCCATTTCTACTGCCTTACCTCATTTCCCACAGCATGTAAGCAGCATCACCATTGCAATTAAAAATTGCAACCAGCCATTCACTTAGAATTAAGACATATTAAATTTACTGTATCCCTTCCCTGTCCTTATCACATCCCAGCCCTACCTTTTCTACCTTCACCCTTTTCCTCTTTAGTTGTTTTTTTCTTCTGCAGAACATTATCACAGCTTTTAGCATGTATATTCTGCTATAAAAAGACCAGGAACAACTGCAACAGCACATGGTGGAATAAACAGTGCTCCCTTAGGTTTGCAGCCAAAAGAAACTTGTCTACCTACATGAATTTTCCACTTCTTGCTGCTGACTCAGAGTGCCAGGGATACATGAGCACTCAGAGTTTACATCAGAGGTATTGCCCATCAATTAAACTCATGCCCTCTCTAAGATGTGGAGAATGCTAGTATCATATACTTCTGTACTCGCTGAAAAGTGTAACCCATACAGCATTTTCACGGTGATTTTCACATATGAGTTGTTCAGACCAAGTTGTGCCCCACTCCCTACCTAAAGTAGCAGGGGGATCATCTCAGGAATGCATTCAACAGGACTTTGAATCCCTAAAGCAATGAAGTACTAAAATGCTTGTTGGTTTCTATTCTTTAGTAGTATTCAGACAGTCAATTTCGATTCACTCAGTCTTGCTCAGCTTCTTATGCTTCTTAACTCTTTTCTCTCCTTCACAGAGTGGGGCGGGGGGGCGGGGGGGGGGGGGCAGGGAATGGTGAGGAGAAGCCAAAGGGGTACACCGTCTAGGTAAGATTTTTTTTCATTTCAGAGGTAACTCCATCTCCAGGGATCATTCACAGTGTGATAGATGGTTGATGCTAGGCTTGCTTCTTGGTTGCTTATGGAAGGTGTGAGTAGGTACTGAACACTTGAAAGCACAACAAATTAATAGAAAAGTCTCTTGTGCTGTTCAAATGGAGAATACTGTTCAAATATTGCAGTCCTCTGAGACAAGCTTTATTTACAGAAGTCTGCATAACTGCCGAGAGTGCCACTGTTTAAAAATTTACACCTCAGCAAATGCACATTTTAGAAATGAATGGAAAAAAAAAAAAAAAAACGCTCAGGTTTTCCTATGTTAGACTTGAGGGCCACATATATAAATAGCTGCTACGACTTTTTTTTTTTTTTTTTAGTGAGATGTTGAATTATTTGGACATGCTGTAAAGCTATCTGGCACTGTGCGACCTAATAGAAAAGCAAACCTTAAGAATTTACTATTATACAACAGTAACCTGGAAGATAAATACTCTTCAGAGAGGGAAGGAAGTGTAAGCTGCAGAAAATTAATAATAGCCATTTCTCTATGAAAGAAGAGTGACCTACTCCTAGCTAAAATTTATTTCTTTCTTGTCTAACATTTTACAGTCTCCCTTATCTGCTTCTGGCACGGGGCTACACTTTTCCATTTTCCCAGCTTGCATTCAGAGGCCTTTAGCCCTTTAAATTTGGCATACCCAAACAGACCAGAAAGGGCTCTTTTGGAAAAGGTGACCTCTTCTTTCTCAGTCAATAGGTCGAATGGTGCCTTTCTTTTTCTCCTGTTCTGTTGCTCTACTGATCATAAAGTTGATGTATATTTTGAGTGTATCTGTAGGTAGGACATGGCAGAAAAAAAATATGGGGTATATATGTGTGTACAGGAAGAGCTATTGCATAGACATGTGGAATACCACAAGAGAGAGAGGAAGGGGAGGAAGGGGGCTTGCCCATGACAAGCTGTGGGATGACACACCAAGTTTAGAGGGACAGGGTGCTAGCAAGGGCACTCAGCCTGTTGTTCTGACATGGGCTGGCCACACTGCAACACTCTTGAAGTCTTATGGAGATGAGCCAGGGGCTCCTGAGGTAATAGGAGCCAACAGGGAAACACCAGTGAAACACCTCAAAGGAATTAAGGGGTGCTCCTCTAAGAAGGTGACACAGCCAACAGCCCAGCTGAAGTGCCTCTACACCAATGCATGCTGCATGGGTAACAAGCAGGAGGAGTTGGAAGCCACCATGCTGCTAGAAAGCTACAACCTAATTGCCATTACTGAAACTTGGTGGGACGAATCCCATGACTCGAGTGCAGCTGTCGATGGCTACAGGCTGTTCAGAAGGGACAGGCGAGGAAGGAGGGGCGGAGGCGTTGCCCTCTACATCAAGTAACTGATAGAATGCGAAGAGCTGTCTCTGAAGAATAGCCACAAGAAGGCTGAAAGCTTATGGGTAAGAATCAGAGACCGGGGCAACAAAGGGAATCTTGTAGTTGGTGACTACTACAGCCCGCCCAGTCAAGGGGAGCCTATTGACAAAGCCTTCTTACTCCAGCTACAGGAGGCATCATGCTCACAGGCTCTCATCCTGCTGGGGGACTTCAACCACCCCGACATCTGCTGGAAAAGTAGCACAGCGAGCTATAGGCAATCCAGGAGACTCCTGAAATGCATTGAGGATAACTTCTTAAGCCAGGTAATAGGCAGCCCTACCAGAGGGGATGCGATACTGGACTTGTTGGTCACTGACACAAGTGAGCTAATCAGTGATGTCAAGATTGGAGGCAGCCTGGGCTACAGTGATCATGCACTGGTGGAGTTCTCAGTCCTGAGGGATATGGGACAGGCAAAGAGTAAAGTTATGACCCTGAATTTTAGGAAAACAAAATTCCAGCTCTTCAAGGAGTTAGTCAATAGGATCACCTGGGAAACTGCCCTCAGGGACCAAGGACCAGAACAGAGCTGGCAGATCTTTAAGGACACTTTCCATAAAGTGCAAGAGCTCTCAGTCCCCAGGTGTAAGAAATCAGGAAAGGAAGGCAAGAGACTGGCACAGCTGAGTCAAGACCTGCTGGTCAAACTAAAGGGCAAGAAGGAAATGCACAGGCAGTGGAAGCAGGAACAGGTATCCTGGGAAGAGTACAGGGATGCTGCCCAGTTGTGTAGAGATGGGGTCAGGAAGGGCAAGGCGCAGCTGGAGCTGAACTTGGCAAGGGATGCAAAGAATTATAAGAAGGGATTCTATAGGTATGTCAGCCAGAAAAGGAAGGTCAAAGAAAGTATACCGCCCAATAAACAAAACTGGCAAACTGGTAACAACGGATGAGGAGAAGGCTGAGGTACTCAACAAATTCTTTGCCTCAGTTTTCACTGGCAACCTCTCTTCCCACACCTCTTGAGTGGATGGACCACAAGGCAGGGACTGGGGGAGCTGAATGTGCACCAGGATGACTGAAAGCAAGACATTTTCAGAAAGATTGCTGTGCCTGCTACCGTTTTCACTTAAAAAAGAAGAAAAAAAAAGTGTTGGAGAGTGTCAATCCATCTTTCTTGTTTTCTTGTTTCTCCTGCTGATTTTTGCCTTTCACTCTCCCACCTCTCCATCTTGGATCCCTTGCAGTATCGCTCTCATCCAAGTGCTGTGCTAAGCTAGTGGCAATATCACAAGGGGAATTCACTGGAGGACACAGCAGAGGCAGAGGTCCATCTTTTGGGTTTCTGCTTTTGCCTTCTCAGAACAATATCAGCCTGATACAGGCTGAAGTAAGGGGACCAGCAGTGCACCTAGACCCAGCTTGGTTCCTCCCTTCCTTTTATTAGTGTCTCACTGGCTGGAGACTGGTGCCTGAGGACACACTGGAGATGGCTTCCCATCACTGAAAAGCACAATGTCTTCAATGGAGTGTGAGATGATCAGCTTGGGATAATGTAGACACAGATACCAAAGAGATGTGGAACGGCCTGAAAATTTTTTATTACAGTTTATCAGAGCTCTGATGGTAAAGTTATCTTGTATGCGAGCCCATTTAGACAGTCCCTTGGACCAATAGGCTTCAGCAGTGGTTCAGCTGCAGCTTCAGTGGCAGTCCTGTGATCATGATGATAAACAAAGGTTAGTGAGAACTGAGTTCTTGCTCTTACTTGGTGACAGGTTTATTGATATTATCTTCGGCAACTTACTTAGATTTTATATTTCTTATTCCCCTTTCTGCCAAGATGAGTATAGTTCTTCAGTTTATCACTGTAGCATTGTGAAACTAAAATCTTCACTTTGAAGATCTGAGGTGTTTGGGTACTACTACGGTATCTATATATGAAGGATCTTAATATATGACACTAGAAAAATGGATTTAGCAGTTAAAATGCAAAAATGGAAAAGTTTGTAAGTGTATCAGTAGAACTGCACATGAAAACGGGGGCTGTGTCCACATTCAGAAACAACATTAAGCTACAGTGTGAGCTAATGGCAGTCTATCCTCAGCCACTCTTTCTGGAAGGTGTGGGAAAAAGATACATACATCTGGACATTTCACTAAAAGATAACTTTTGAAAAATTTTAGAAAACTTTTTGCTGTCATTGTTTACAACAGGGATACAAGGTGAAATCTTATCTTTACAGACAATAAGCAAAGCTTTATTCATGATTTAAAAAAAAGCAGGAACAAAACCTTCTGGGGTAAAATTATGATGTTAATATGCATTATTTCCACAGATACACACACTTCCATAATTCTGTACTTTCAGGGTCAAAGCTGACATTTGATAGACATACGTATAATAAAGTTATTTATTTCAAGCATAACTAAGAAGTATTGAACTTTTAAGAAACATGAAGAATGCTTTGGAGTATCATGTGAAAAGTCAAAGATGTCTCATGTTTTGTCACACTTATGGATAAGCCAGAGAGTTAAAAACAATCATAATGCCCAGCTGTACTTTCTCTCTAGTGCTAATGGGGCCATTGATCCTGAAAATAATTGTACTGGGCCTCACAGAAATCAGAAATATTGTCATTTGGATCAGTAGCAGTATCCTTGCCTTTCATTCTGAATGTCACAGTGTTTATAAATCAGCATCTGTGAGTTCTTGCCTCACATGGAAATGTGAGGTAATGCAGTTATTTGGAAATGGATAAGAAATTGTGGAAAATCAGCCTCTTTATATGGGATAGTCCTAGTTTCATGTTAGCAAGCAGAGACTTCTGGCATTTAAAAAAGGATTAAGTAGTACATCTGACATGCACTCATGAGGATTTACTAATATGCAGAGTTGACATATACCCCAGGTATTTTGGAAGCCATGATGGAAGCTAAGACTCATGGGAGATCAGAGTACATATTTGTTCATTGAATGGCAGGTGTGTTCCCAATAAAAACATGCTTACAAAGGTACCCCTTGGAAAGAAAAGTTGCTTCAGACAGATGTTTTCACTGTCTTATATAAAGCAAGAACAGCAGAATAGCTGTGAATGGATCCTCACTGGGTGATTTGGTTTGGAATTAACACTGCTTTTCTCTCTGTGTTCAGCCAGCCACAGCAGGTGGGGAAGCTGATTTCCTTTGTTTAGTTCATAACTGAAAACCTAGACTTTTTTTTTTTTTTTCTGGGAAATTTTGCTGCAGAGAAGACTGCATTGGTTAATGATAAAACATCAAGAGAGACGGTGGATTACCATTGTGTAAGATCTATAAATACATGCTGGGTTTATCTATATATATCATAAGTGCAATTAGACTAGGAAGTGCTGTGCTACTGTTATCTTCATGGAACAAGTGTTACTGAAAATTTCTCTGATGAAATCCCTATCAGATTCCACAGCATCTATTTTCCCAATGTATGAAACTGGCTTTAACAGCTGTTACAATCACTTTAGTTTTCTGGGGAAAGTCCTTAGGTATAACTACAGCTTGCAGTAACTCCTATCGAAAATGAAATTAATCCTTCCAGGGAGGACAGATGAGTTGATCTGGATGTGAAAAGGTGTGAAAAACTCTGTTTGGACCAACGTTATTTAACATAATCTACATTGGATTTAACAGGATACAAATACTATTTGGTTTCCAATGTTCCTCACAGCTCCTCTGTGCCTGTGCAGCTCTGGTTTCTGTTTTATTCTATGAGGAATCAGTTACGGATAACTTACTTTTTAAACAAAGCCATCACGTTACATCATGTCATACGTTAGACATGAGCTCTTGATCTACTATTAAGTTGATCTGCAAGGATCCATCCCAATCTCTGTGTATGACTTGCCTTACCACAATGACAATAGTCTGAAACTAACATGAATCACTGCATTAAATAATTCCTAAGAATACATCCGATATAATATACAAAAGTATTTTAAGTGCATACAGAATACACCAAGCCCACAGCCCACAAATTAATTGAACAGAATTGAATTATTGTGAATGGGGAATAAAAACTTAATTTGCTAAACCTAAAATGGATGCGGGAGGATCAAACAGTTAGAGTAATCAGTGGCAATCGTATGCAAATACAGCATCAAAGTTAGACTGCTGGAACAGTCCATGGAGCACTGCATGCAAATATGTACAGCACAGAGTGGCGTTATTATAGTCCAATACAGAGAATCAAAAAGACAAGGAAAAATAAAGCAAAATAAAATATCCAGCAAAAACAGGCTGCTAAAGAGAAGGGAAGCCTGCTATGAGGGCAAAAATGTTTCCCTTGCAAAGCAGCATTTCTGTTTTTGATTCACTGCATTTTCTCAAAGATTTAAACTGCAAAAGATATTTATACACTCTAATAAAATGTAATTCTTTGTGTAAATAACTCTTTTTTTTCACTCCTAAATTCCATCTCTGAGGAATGTTACAGACTTCAGTGGATATTAGGCCTTTTTGTTTGCTTGTTTCCTGCCCTGCTGTATGTTCCCCAAACCCCCATGTATTTAGTGATCTGGGTAGGAATCAATTATGGTGTCCATAACCTGGGATTTTCAAGGACTCTTAAACTGTTCCTAATTCTGATTCATTTGAATTGAGTGGTAAAATTAATTCTGGCATTAGCCAAAACAGAATTTGGACAATATTATGTGGAATTTTTCTTTTTTTTTTTTTCCTTTGGTTTGCATACTTTTTGCTTGACTCAGATTCTACCATTTTTGGCTTATGAACAGTTTGACTAATAATAAAACTTAGAGACATCTGGGTATAGACAAGCAAAATAACACCTCATTAAAATATAGAAAAATGAAACTTCCACATAATGAGGAGTTTCTCTTATTCGATTGTTTTCTATGCAGTCAAAAATCCATTTGTGAGACGTGTCCTAGAGATAATATTTTTGTAACTAACTTTGTGTACTGCTTTCTGCTCCTATATGAGGTTCAGCCATAAAACATGTATAGCTAAAATTCTTATCTGTAGTGGCTGTCATAGTCCCTCAAAATACTGTTTTTCATGCTGGCTGAAAGACTGAACCTTCACTTTCAGAGGGACAATATCAGTTACTTAAAGGCAACATTTGTTCTGTTTCTGCTTAAAAAATAATTTAGGCAATTTTCACAGTTATTTAAATCTCCCTCTTTGGGGACAGGGTTAGCAGCAGGATTGGTCCAAACCTCAAATGTGCAGTAACTGAACAAACTTCTGTTTTAGTGAACAGTTGTGCAGCTTAGAGCCTGGGAGCATCACCCTAAAGTGGCCAATAGTGCCACGATGAAAGTTTTTGACTAAGAAGGCAAAAGAATTGCAGGATCTATTTGGATTTCTGACACTAAAGGCAAATAAACCCTCCAAATTCTAAAGGCAAATATAGCCTCCCAATTCTTCTGGAGTGTCTGGCCTATGTTGCTATTATTGTTATTCATAAGAGATCTTGGGTTTGTCCCTCTGCTGCATTGAGATATTTCTGAAATCTGATTGTTTTAATTTTTTTTTTTTTTTTTTTTTAGAGGAAAAGTATTTCCTGCCAGTTCTGCCCCAGAATATGTCTTTTTTATTTTTCAATTTTACCTTCATCTGCAGTGTCCCGAGACTTGATTCCATGTTGAAAGAGAGCTGAATTCTATCTGTTCTGATGGTGACATTCTGCTCCATGCTTCTGTTTATTTAGCCTAGAGTACCAAGATCAGTACCTTCACCTATGCGATGTTGTACATGGCAGACAACCACTTTTGTGATGAACTAAATACACAAGAAATTGTTGGGAAGACAACTGCAGGATTTGCCTAGAACTGTTTTGATTACTTTGTACTTGCTTAGTTTCTTTGAGCTAAAGTTTTCCATTACTGGGCTCATTTGACAATTCCTTCTAGAAAGAAGTTTAGCAACATGATATTCATAGAATCATAGAATCATGGAAGGTTGGGAAGGACCCTTAAGATCACCAAGTCCAACCGTTAACCTAGCACTGCCAAGGCCACCACTAAACCATGTCCTCAAGCACCACGTCTACCCGTCTTTTAAATACCTCCAGGGATGGAGACTCAACCACTTCCCTGGGCAGCCTGATCCAATGCCTGACTACCCTTTCCGTGAAGAAGTTTTTCCTAATAGCCAACCTGAACTTCCCCTGGCGCAGCTTGAGGCCATTTCTTCTTGTCCTGTTGCTTGTTACTAAGGAGAAGAGATCGACCCCCACCTTGCTACAACCTCCTTTCAGGTAGTTGTAGAGAGTGATAAGGTCTCCCCTAAGCCTCTTCTTCTCCAGACTAGACAATCCCTGTTCCCTCAGCTGCTCCTCATAAGACTTGTTCTCCAGACCCTTCACCAACTTCGTTGCCCTTCTTTGGACATGCTCTAGTACCTCAATGTCCTTCTTGGAGGGAGGGGCCCAAAACTGAACACAGCACTCGAGGCGCGGCCTCACCAGTGCAGAATACAGGGGCATCTCCCTGGTCCTGCTGGCCACACTATTCCTGATACAAGCCAGGATCCCACTGGCTGCCTTGGCCACCTGGGCACACTGCTGGCTCATGTTCAGGTGGCTGTCAACCAACACTCCCAGGTCCTTTTCTGCGAGGCAGCTCTCCAGCCACTCCAATTATAACATGATATTTTATCTGGGGTCTGAGAAGAAGCATACACCTTTCAGTGACCTCTCTATTATAAAATATGTTGTGTTGGTACAGCAAGGTTTCATTTGGTTGGGCTTGGCTTACCCTTAAGATTTGAACACTGCAACTTCTGCATGTGACTTCATATGAAATTTGACTCTGCAGTGGTCAGCCTGGAAGACTACTGTATGAGGAGCTAGTGATCCACATAGTGACTAAGCCAGGTATATCGTGGATACTGCATGACTGCTATTTAATCAAGGCATAGCTATCCAATAGTATAACTAATCAATGAATACACAGTCAATGCAAAGTATTCAGTGTACATGTAGTCGATGTGTACTTAATCAAAAGTTTGCACATAATATTGTCTTGCCCACTTGAAATATTAGATGCACTGCTTCAAGAACTGTAGCTTTATTAATGAGATAAGAGTATTACTCCATACTGTCCAAGGGACTCTTTAAAGCTAAGTCAGCATTCCAGGTTTGATTGCTCCCAGTGACTGATGAAGCTGTACTGTGAGCAAGACTCTGTAAGGACACTTAGCGAACTTAAGCATGGTGAACCTCACCATGGATGGGATCTGTGGAGCATGCCATGCCCTGATCAGTTGTCCATCCAATGATGTACCATCTCAGGGTTCCCAGCATCAGAAAGGTATGTGACGTAGCTTGCTGTTAGCTTTTCTAGGCTTCTAGTAAATAGTTATCTGTCTTGCAAATATATGTACCTTTCTTATTGGAATCCAGATAAACCAGCACCACCTGGTGCAAACTAGTCATTTTTACTGTGAAAGTTAGCTGCATGAAAAACATAGTGTTCTGCCTTTAGGTATTCATGTCTGAGGCATATATAATTAAAAAATAAAAATTGCTTAGAGTACGGAATAGGTATTTGCTCTGTGATCTTTCATGTTGAGTAGTCTAAAATATGACAGCTACCGTTATCTGGACTAAATACAGGGACAATTCCCTGAAGAACAGCCTTCTGAGTCCTTTTTTCTGACGACATACACTTTCCTTTAATATCTAGCATGCTCCCCTATACAGAAATTCCTTTTGGTCCCATTTAAAAAAAAAAAAAAAATCTATACTTTCTTCATTTAGTTATTCATGGCCATGCCTACTCTGTATGCACAGGAGGTACTGTAAGGTAATCATAGCACTATCAGCGAAAGTACCAAAATCAAAAATTATAGGCCCCAATCATTATACTTAAAATTTCTTTTCATCACTGAATGCTGGACACCCTGTCTTTACAGATTTTTGAGAGGAAGTGTTGGTTTAAGAGCTTGGAAGGTAATCCTTGCCTGAGAATACTCTGCTGTATAAATCTAAGTGTCCTTTGTGATTATTACAGAAGGATGTAAGCAAAAGTAACATGAAAAGTTAGATGGGAGCAAGCAAAGAACTTGTAGCAGAGCACAAAGTAGCAGTCTCAGCTTACCACTACTTTTATTACCAAAAAAAAAATGTATTTTGTGTCTTCCCACTTCAGGTGAACGTTCACAGAACGTTCCTTTCACCTAAACATGTTTTAGTGGAGAAGACAACTGTTTGATTAAGTGAGGCCCATGGAGCAACAAACATAAACAGGCAGCAACAGAACAAGATACTGAAGGAAGGAAGTGAATTCATTCAAATGCAAAGCTCCTCAAATACTCCCCAAATCTTGTCTGCTGCAGCAATACATATTTTAAAACACAAAATCTCTGGGTATTTGAACTCACCAACATTTCAGCACCATGGCCAGCAGCACAGCCTAGTCCGAACGCCCGTGTGCACCGCGCTCCTCCTGGGAACACGTTAAAAAATCTACTTGCCGCAGGCCAGCAGTGCTGTGTGTGCACACCTGGGTGAGGACTAGAGCAAGAGGAACTGCCCAAGCAATACTCGAACATTTAATGGGGACTGAGTGAATTCAGCACTCCAAAAGTCAGCTGTGATTTGAGGAGCCAAATACTTGAGGGGAAAAAGAAAATGGTTACTTTAAAAAAATAGTACTTTTAAAATAAAGTTCTCTGATACTACTGCTTGCCTAACAGATAGTACTGATATGGGCCTCAAAGGACAACAAGAGCTTTAAAATTATAGGCTAAACTTTCACTGCATTTTCATATTATCTAGATTTTTTTATCTTACTGGCTTATATTCCTAAACCATTGTTTAAAAAAAACAACAAACCAAACAACCCAGAAATATAGTGCATTAAAAACCTTTATGGGGACTTAAATTCATAGAGGACTGTCAAGGTCAATCAAGGCACAAAGACTTCATTGTTAGCTCAGCATAATAGTAACACACCTCGTAACAGGAAATTTTGCATGTCTTCTGTGTATCAAAAGGAAGCAAAAATGTACCTGCTAAATGTGCTGGATCTAAAAACCCTTTCCAGCAACAACCCAAAACCCCAAATAGGCAGGAAATCTTAAGGTCATAAAAGAGGTATCCTACAAAATTTGATGCAGAATATTTTTGTCTTGCAAGAATATTTACTACCCTGTCAAAGTCATAGTACTGAAAAAATCTATGAATCTCAAATTTTTATGTTGTTCATATGATTTATGGTTTCTTTGATGCATATTTTCTGTTGAATTCTGCTTCTCAAACCCTTGCTTTTCTTGTCCTTCTATTCTGTTTTGGATATTGACTATATGTATAAATGGGACCATGCTAGTTTGGACATGAAAAAGCTATTCAAAATTCAGTGATGTTTCAGTTTCATCACCAACTGGCACAAATTTCCAACCTGTTTGCTGTCATAGAATAATAAACTACTAATGTTTTTAGGGAGGTAAACAGCTAGACATATATGTCTACCTGTTTCTTTCTGTGTCTCTCATGTAGTTTTATACTACTGCTACTACATGGTGGATGCACTCACCCCTGCTGGGCATTCAGCACTCTGCTCTAATGAACCCAAGTTTGCAGACCTACCTTCCCTTGCTCACAGGGACTAGCACAGCTATGCAGTGCCACTCTAGACAGCCATGAAAGCTTCCAGGTTTATACTCTGTGGCTAATATTTCCTTCATCTTTGGGATGCCACAATAAATTTTCTGGAGCCTAAAACAATTGTCAGCTTTCCCAGCCCTCCTTGAAAGTTGTTCCTCTGTGTGCCATCAAAATCTAAAAGCTTCAAATTTATCACTTACCCTATCACAAAGGTAAACATGTTGCAAGGGGAAAGTATAAGATAAATACAAATCTTTATAAAAGGAACTACTTGCAGGAAAGTCCCACCCTTTGCCATCCTCATTCTCCTGTGTCTCACTTCCTCCACCTGCTCAGCCTTGTGCCTCTCAGCTTCAGGATGGGTGCTGGAAAACCCTCTCTGTGTAAGTTACTGTTTCCTTTCTCAGGCAAGGTACTGTCTTTCAGTCACACTGAGTTCCTCAAACAGAATGAAAGACTGCGAACTCACTTGTCCAATACCTGTATTGAGCAGGAGAGCCTCCAGGTCTGGGACTCTTACTACCAATGGATTCTTCACTCCTTGTCAGCACCTTTCTGTCCAAGATGGTGGCAAAAGGAAACTGAAAAGGCTGAAGATAACCTAGCAACAAAAATGTTGCTTGCAAAACAAAATGGAACCTATAGTTTTGTAAGAACATATGCAACCATTTGTTAAGTTTTCTGTCATCAAAGAATACAATTTTATATATAGAAACAGATACTCCTTGTAGTACACAGTTCAAAGGACAGGATAGACATATTTTCTGGTCCCCTGCACCTGCAAAAGGAAATGCATATTTCAATGTCCATTAGTACTTTTCTGCAGGCTTTCCATATCCTTTAAGTGAAAACAACCCACAACAACAACAACAACAGCAACCCCTGGGATAGACTCATATCCTGCTTTTTTTATGGCAAACTTCACTAACCTCATTCAGAGGACTTAAATGCAAAGCATGGTAGGGAATAACATTTTCAAAGACTAGTTTTTCCTCCTGCAGAGAGTATTTAGAAGAAGTGAGAGAGAGCTAATGGTGACAGAGTTTGCCATCAATGGAGAATTTTTCCCCTCAGACATCTCTGATCTTTATTCCTGACTGAGTGCTCTGCACTCTCAAATGTCATTTTCTATGATCAACACTCAAAAGCTAGTAAATTCATATCAAATTTTACGACTAAATATATCTCTCACAATGCGTTAAAATACATTTTCTCTCCCTCTTGGAGTGATTTTTAACATTGTGTCTGCAATTTAGCAAACACGGACTGGGTGTGCACCTATACACCTGTAAGTACTGTTCCTAGTATCAGAAAGCTATAAAGTGTTCCATCTAAAAGCCTCTATCAGAAAAGAAGTATGAATGCATTCACCTTTAAAAACTCTATCTTTCTTCATTATTACTAACAATGCATTATTATTGGTGGTGGTCATCTTAGAGATTTTTTTCCAGCCTTCTTTTGTAACATTTCATCCACCGTAACAGAGAGACTACTTCTTGATTATGAAATGTTTTCCCTAATATGCTAATAACACCGGTCCATCCCTCTAGAGGTTATAGGAAACTTTTGATAGTGCTTTGCTCTATTCCTGTTTCTGCAAACTTTGAAAATCCAGTATGTCTGAATAAAATGCTAAAGCAATCTTTGTGATGATGCATCCACATACCCTGGTATCCTTTTATAAATGTGACAGCTAAATTATTCCATTTATTGTAAACATTTCTCACAGTTCTAAATTTTCACCAAGTATCTTTCATTTTCATGAGCAGAGCTACTCACTGTTCTCTGGCAAACAACAGAAAAAGAAATTCCAGCTGTTGTGGAATAGTATGGACAGGCACTGTCTTCCTCCTAACCTGCCTCTTCCTTAAGCCGTGGTTATTTTCATTTACTTAATAGTACTATATGCATTCATTTGGAACTTGCCTGCTTTCAAGAGACAGAATATTTGTATACATTCACTTTCTAAAGTTTTCCAGATCTACTATAGACTGACATTTCTGATCTAAATAGATATAATTACACAGCAGATGTTTCAGCGTTTTTGACATTTCAAATGAAAATATTTTGTTTCTGTAATGCATACCATATTTTTCCAAAGTTGTATTAGGCTGTCATGGTTTAACCCCAGCCAGAAACCAAGCACCACACGCCACTCGCTCACTCCCCCCGGTGGGATGGGGGAAAGAATTGGAAGAGTAAAAGTGAGAAAACTTGTGGGTTGACATAAGAACAGTTTAATAATTGAAATAAAATGAAGTAAAATAGTAGTAGTAGTAGTAATAATCATAATCGTAATAACAATAATAGTAATACACAAAGCAAGTGATGCATGATGCAATTGCTCACCACCAGCCGACCGATGCCCAATCAGTCCCCGAGCAGTGGTCATTCATGCCTGGCCAACTCCCCCCAGCTTATATACTGAGCATGGCATCATATAGTATGGAACACTGCTTTCGCTGTGCTCCCTCCCAGCTTCTTGTGCACCTGGCAGAGCACAGGAAGCTGAAAAGTCCTTGACTCAGTGTAAGCACTACTTAGCAACAACTAAAACATCAGTGTGTTATCAACATTATTCTCATACTAAATCCAGAACACAGCACTATGCCAGCTACTAGAAAGAAAATTAACTCTATCCCAGCTGAAACCAGGACATAGGCAAAATCATCTCCTTCTTCTTCCAGAGGAAAGGCTCAAAGCTCTGTGGTGGGTTAACCTTGGCTGGCTGCCAGGTACCCGCCAAGCCACTCTCTTGCTCCCTCTGCTCAACAGGACAGGGGGAGAAAATAAGATGAGAAAAGCTCGTTGGCTGAGATAAGGACAGGGAGATCACTCACCAATTACCATCACAGGCAAAACAGACTCAGTTGGGGAAGATTAATTTAATTTATTGCCAATTAAAAATAGAGTATGATTGTGAGAAACAAAAAAACAAAACCAAAATCACATTCCCTCCACTCCTTCTTCTTCCCAGGCTCAACTTCATTCTTTCGTTTCTGACACTTCTACCTCCTCCCCAACCCAGCATTACAGGGGGATGGGGAATGGCAAATGGCATTTGTGGTCAGTTCATAACAGTGCTGGTTGTGGCTGGGATAGAGTTAATTTTCTTCATAGTAGCTAGTATGGGGCTATGTTTTGGATTTGTGATGGAAACAGTGCTGATAATACAGGGATGTTTTAGTCACTGCTGAGCAGGGCTTACACAGAGTCAAGGTCTTTTTTGCTTCTCACACCACCCCACCAGCGAGTAGGCTGGGGGTGCACAAGATGTTGGGAGAGGACACAGCCAGGACAGCTGACCCCAATGAGCAAAGACATGTCCCATACCGTATGACATCATGCTCAGCATATAAAGCTGGGGGAAGAAGGAGGAAGAGAGGGGATGTTCAGAGTTATGGCATTTTGTCTTCCCAAGTAACCGTTATGCATGATGGAGCCCTGCTTTCCTGGAGATGGCTGAACACCTGCCTGCCAATGGGAAGTAGAGAATGAATTACCGATTTTGCTTTGTTGCATGCACAGCTTTTGCGTTACCTATTAAACTGTCTTTATCTCAACCCACAATTTTTCTCACTTCTACCCTTCCAATTCTTTTCCGTATCCCACTGTGGGGGAGTGAGCAAGTGGTTGTGTGGGGCTTAGCTGCCAACTGGGGTATAATGACAATAACACTTGTCTCTGCCGCTCCTTCCTCCTCACACTGTTCCCCTGATCAGGCATGGGTCCCCCCATGGGATACAGTCCTTCATGAACTGCTCCAGCATGGGTCCTTTCCACGCAGTACAATCCTTCGGGAACAGAGTGCTCCAGTGTAGGCTCTCCATGGGCCACAGTTCCTGCCAGAAAACCTGCTCCTTGTGGGTTCCTCTCCAGGGGCCACAGCTCCTGCCAGGAGCCCGCTCCAGCATGGGCTCTCCACGGGCTGCAGCTTCCTTCAGGCATCTCCACCTGCTCCAGTGTGGGGTCCTTCACGTGCTGCAGTGTTGATATCTGCTCTGACATGGTTCTCCATGGGCTGCAGGGGGACAATATGCTTCACCAAGGTCTTCTCCATGGGCTGCAGGGGAATGTCTGCTCCAGCACCTGGAGCACCTGCTCCCCCTCCTTCTTCACTGACCTTCACGTCTGCAGGGCTGTTTCTTTCCCATTTTCCTTGCTCCTTTTTCTGACAGCTGCCACACAGCATTTTTTGCCCTTTCTTAAATACGTTATCAAAGAGGCATCACCAGTGCTGCTGGTGGGCTCAGCTTTGGCCAGTGGTGGGTCTGTTTGAGCCAGCTGGAACTGGCTGTGTCTGACATAGGGACAGCTCCTGATGTCTTCTCACAGAGACTACACCTGCAGCCCTCCATCACGAAAACCTTGTCAGGTAAACAAATACAGATCTCTGAGCTGGATCCAGATTTCTACCTGAAGTATTGTAAATCAAGAACAACTCAAATGGACTCAGTTTTTAGCTCTTTTACATAGTAATTACCTGTAATGAAATATCTGGTCCTCCTTTACCATAATTCACACTTTCTTCTTCCCGAAGTTTTCACCTTTCAAAGCCGTTTATGTATCTACTTCCTCTAACCGTCTTAGAATTATATATGTCTACAACATATCTTTTCTTAATTGCTTCTTTTGAAATTCATACTAGGTTTTAATAGCTTGCCATAGCAGTATAGCCCATAAACTCTGTTATTCTACCTGACACCTGTGTCACTTCTGATTCTTCATTATTTCCTGCAATATGGTGACCAGCACTGTGTACAACATCCTTCCTTTGCTTTCATTTTGAAACATGCTCACATGTATCACAAATGCCCACATGACTTTCATTAAAGGAGCATTAAGTTGTGAACTTAGGTAACACTGGAGAATGAGGAAACACCAGACATATGACCCAAAGATGTAATGCTACCAGTTAAAGGACTGGTAAAAGAAGTCCTGCTTTCCACTATAGCTCTTTCTATCCAACCTCAATTTCTGTGTTCCCTTTCAGAGAGATTGTTAGCTGTTTGTGTAAAGTTCTGAGCCTGGGGAAATTACAGCGAAACAGTAATGTACCTGCTGGTTCTATGCTTTCCGAGGCAGGATTTTGTTAATCCCTTCTGGAGGGGAGAGAAATGCATCATTTGGTCAATCCTTGTGGTCTTGGGGAAAACTCACACCCTTTCTCTATATGCTGTTGTCTTTCACTTCAGCTATTCTTTGCTACATGTCAGTGATGTATATGTGTTATAAGTTTGGTTTCACAATCTCCATTAATCTGGATAGACTACTAAAATTTCACTATCTAAAACAGAACAGAAAGTCATGAGACAAATAAAAGCTGCTTCTGAAATCCAAGGGGTGTTCTTCTGCCATATAACAAAGGTCTGGGGCAAATAATGAGTAACTGAAAGCTTAAAAAAAAAAAAAAAAATTTACAATAAAAAAGCATTGTCTGTCACAACTGTACAAGCTACCTCTCTTCCTTCTCAGTCTGTATTCACTTACTGCTATAACCTTGATAGTTAAGTTAAATATTTATGAACCGTTTCACCATTGGTAATGTATTTAGTAACCCTCTATACGATCCTTTCACAGAGCACAGTATGAAAGGACTTCTTGATGTCCACATATATTCTATCTCTCCCCTGATTCTTGTAATCTGTTATTGTCATTTATTCCAAGAAGTTAATCAGGTTTCCTGAGCCAGCCCTCCCTTCCATACATTCATGTCATCAATTTGTCTGGTTTCTGCCTCTTTTTGTGAAATGGATCCAGGACTAAAATACAGAAAAACAGAGAATATTCACATGAGAAAAACAACAACAACAAAAACCCATAGACGATGACAGGAGAAATAGGAAGGGTTAGAAGTGTATTCAATCAGTGCAGCTAACACTGTACTGAAGGGGATAAAGCCCCTTAACTGCTAGACTGGGCAGGCTTACAAAATCATCTTCAGCTGGTAAGGAGGCTACAGGAATGCCCTTGAGCACCATCCAACTTCCAACTTTTAGGCTGCAGCCATTGCCAGCATATCAATAAGGATGTGTTTCTCTCAGCATCTGTTGCCTAATATTGTGAGAACTCTTACAGGAAATGTCTGTATATGATTTATATTCAGACTGAATTTAAATCTTTTCTATTTTTCCACACTGTATTTTGGGGAGCAGATTCTCTCTCATTCAATTTCCATTAATATCTGCAATTCTGCCATTTGCTACAGTGTAAACATTTGATTTCACAAATAATATCTTTCCAAAAAAAGCATGTGTGTACTTATATGTACTTTATATTCTACAGAATGAAGAATGTAACTATAATCTTCATTCACCTCCTTGTTCTTACTTTTGCTACAGTCCTGACATAGATTTTTTTCCTCTGCTTTTTTTCACAGCTCCTTATTCATTAATATCTTCTCAATAGCTGCTTTGATCTTCCAATCCAATGTGTGTTCATTCTGTTTAACCAAGTACTTTTCAGAATTTGTATCACAAACAATTATTTTCTTCCTGTTCCTTTCACCATGTAAGTATTTCAAAGGCATTAACAAATTTAGCTTCACAGAATATTTGTCAGCTTAGATTGTAGGGTCAACTTCATTTTATAGCTGGAGAACAAAACTGCCGAAAGTCTATGCTAAAATGACTCTGTTTTCACACATTTTGAATGCTTTGCTTTTGAAAGCAGATCTCGGGGATCCTCTTTTTCAGCTACTTGACAAATTCACTTAGTTTAATAGAAGAACAAGTGTACTGCACCCATGGAATTCAGACCAAGATGTCTCTAAGCAGCTTCAAAAGAGATCACACAATGTGTAGTCTTTTCCTTCCTGAACTCCATCTGCTAGTGGCACAAGCCTCCAAACTCAGCTCTGCAGACTATGGCTCAGTATATTTCTGTCAACATCTACTTTCCCAGACTCTGAGCTGTACAAGCACATCTTTGAAGCAGTGTTATCTCCAGAATGACAGTATTTCTTTCTATATATTCATCTGCTGTTTCCTTGCAGCACTTTATCTTCAGTTCTCTGGTTTCATTCTCATCAATCTTGTCCTACGGTATTAGGCTATTCAGCACAACAAAGTTCTGGTGTATTTATGAAGGTTTTAGACAAAGATTTGGACATGAATTATTATGAGCTTTGGAAATAAAGAGGTTACAAGTAAAACTGAAACATGTAATTCCAATATATTCAAGGACATCTTATGCAAAATGTACTTCTTAGGGCACTGTTCAGCCAGAAAGCCTTCTGACCACATATTTACATGACATCCTCTCCTTGGACACTGCATCGGGGTGCTGGAATTCTTCCTTTATTCTGCTTCCTCCCAACCCAGGTACAGATGGAGCTCCTGCTTTATGTCAAGGTAAAGGCAACTTGGATGACTTTTCTGTAAGATTAATATCTCTGCTATTCAGAATGCTTTCCAAGTTTCACCTACTGTCCCTCTTCAGAAAGGAAATATTGCTATTCTGTTTCAGTTTCCTCTCCTCTGTTATGATCAATACACAACCTGAAAATCTTTTAAGGTATCATACATCATGAAAAGCACATGAAAAGACTTGTACATCAGCTCATTTAAATCTGAAACGTCCAATATATCCTCTGTTTCTTATCAAAAACAGTTTCAGACATAGAAATAAAACTTTATCCAGACAAACCTCTGAAGACTTCCTCCTCTCTGGTCCCTTCCCCTCACTTCTTCAGACACACATTTTTTGACATACTAAATGAGAAGGAATTGTGGTTGCAAAAGGTCAGATTCACAGACTTCGTATGTGGATGCTTAGACTGAAGGGCTAACTTCAACTGACAACTGGAGAGCAAAGCTCCAGAAAGATTTACACTAAAATTTCCAAGTACTTGCTCATTGTGAATGCTCATTTTGAGATCTCAGGGATTTCCTTCCTTCCCTGAGCCAGACCCAGAATGCTGAGCAGACTGCCTCCATCGCTAGGCCTAGGTCAGCAGGATGAGAGAAGCACCTCCAAGAACAACTTAATAAACTCACAGGGAATCACCTTGTTGTAGCTGATCTGTCAAATGCTGGTGTTTGTCTGAGAGTCTGATGTTCTCCAGAGTGTAACTGCCTAGGAAAACCCTGAAAAATGGAACCTCTATCCCCTCCTGATGATAAAATACCTTTACCAAAGAACTGAGTGAGTTGGTATGTTTTGTTTTACATTTTGTGGCATAGTCATGAATGCCATATGAAACATGGTCATATTCTCTTTCATGCTTCACTCTCCTTGGCTCCAAGGGTTTTCCACTTCTGCAGAAATCCCTACAGGTATACAATTCACGGTAGAAGGAAGAAATTCTTACTGAACATAAACTAGTGTTTAGGGAGCTTTTGCAATAGTTAGAGAAACCTCTTTTCCCATCCATCTCCAAAGGAACTTCTGAGAGAACTTCAGGTTTTTTTAGGCTTAAATCTTTCTTATGCTGGTAAACTACCAGGAATAACCATAAACCAAATAAGACCCCATGTAAGGTAACAGACTTCAAGTCTTAGCTCCAAAACTCCAGCAATTCTTAAAAATACTAGCTGTGATTTTTTAAACATAATAAAAATTTTTCTCCTGCTTGTTTTTATTTAAAGAAACTACCTAGTCGTGTTATCTGAGATTTAAAGACGATACAGATCTATATGGCCTAAAGCTACTGTCGTGATGCAGAAAATTCCAGCCCAAATGATTAAAGTTTCAACACAAATGACAAAAGATAATGGGAAGTGTCTGGTAACCAAGCTAAATATATGTCTAATTACAGACAGTGATGATGGGTTTTCCTGTAATATACTTACATTTTTCATTGAAAGAGTAGATTTTTGTTGCTCCATTCCTTTTCAGCTATTGCTGTGCTTTAGCCCATCTGCTTTTTTGCATGCTCTTTCTTCCTCCCGTTTCATTATCCTAGTCTTTGATGATCATATGGCAAAACCTGAGATCCTGTCTGGTGAATTCCTGACTGATATTGAAGTGGTCATGAAATGAAACTAAGATGACTGATCACTGTTAAGAAACGTTGATCCTTGACTTCAACATTGTATCTTTAACATTATCCTTAATATATGAAATAATTTTAGTTTCTAACTTAAAGTGTTACGCTTTCGTCGCACTGCTGTCCATTTGGAAATCTTCTGATTCACATATTTTATGGTGATTGATAACCTACACTTGGCTCTGTATTAATCCCGCTGAAGGAAGCAGCCAGTACCCGATCCTTTCACTAACAGCCAGCCTGTCCTGTGATTATTTACTGAGTTGACTGCTCAGAGTTTACCAGCTACTGTGCATAATAATTGTTACTTCAGATGCCAGCATTGTGGACTTGGGTTTTTGACATTTCTTTCATTCTTCGGTGACGTACCCATTAAATCGTTATTCCTTCCATTCAATTTTTTATTCAAAAAGCCAAATAACATTGCATTGAAGATAAAAACAGTCCTTTACATAGTGATTGCTTGGATGAAGCTTCACATATGTGCAAGCTGTATCGAGGTCAGAATATAATACCATAAAGGCATTTAATAATATCAAAAACCTGTTGACAGCTATTACAGAAAAATTCTTGTGGATTTTTCCAGCCAGATAATTTTCTGTCATTTCAATAGCACCAAAGTTCCAGTGCCAATGTCATGAAGAACTGAAGACAGTTGTGTTTTCAAGACTGTATCTCTGGCTGCATAGTTTAATATCTGTCTGGCCATTAATTCTTATATACAGAAGTGCTCAAATACAATGGAAATGTTATCAATCAGTTTTAACCTTCCTTGCTAGTCAAATTTTCCCTTAACATATTACGTGAATTGCATTAGCAAAGTGTACTCTTCATTCCTTTTGGAATCTTCAGAGTTTTGAAAGCTGTATTCATAGACATTTCACATTCAACTTTCTCATCCCTTTTCATCTCTCAGTATGTTCATACTGTACAGAGCTTTTTACAAAGCCTACCTCATACAAAGGCCTGTGTTTGCTACATCCAAATATTTTGGCCAGCTATGTTATCTAATCTCTGTTTCTGTCCAGTTCTTTTTTTGGCTAGCTGAGCTGAATTCTGCTAGATGCAGTTAATGTGCACTGTGAATAAAAATGTTGTCTTCTGCTATTAGCATTAGTTTTTCCTGTATCACTCACTTGACTTGAAAAGCTAAATATTTCTCCTCCTCTCAGAAATATTTCCCCATTTTTAATATTTTCAGTCAAAAACATTATTACGAAATATTACATCAGTTAGTAGTGTCTGTCAGCACATATGTTAGAGACTTTCTTGGCAGCCGGTCATGTAATTGTCATTCTCTGAATCGTTGCCTGATTTAATGTATATTCAGAGATACCAGTATTCTGTAATTGACTTCAGGAATGTATATTTTGGTGGTCTACTTTTGAAGCCACTTGAGGTAGTTCACATGCTGAAATTATATGCAGAATACTAGCATTCAGAAGTCTTAAAAACATTTTATTTGTAAAACAACATGTTGAGATTCTTATGAATTTGCTGTCATCATAAATCAAAGACTTATCAGAGTAATTTAGCAACACTGGAAAATGTTACACCTATTTTCTATAAGTGAACTGAAGCACAATGATGAAGAAACAGCTTGCAGAGAAATTTGCTGCAGTGCCAGAAAATGGAATAAAATCTCCTGCCACAGAATCTCTTTGTTCCTCTTCTAAAAGGACATGTAAAAATTGAGCGTGTATTTAACACCTAACTATATATGCAATATCATAGTTAGACCTAGAATAAGTAAAGCTCATGCAAGGCCATATGTGTCCTGGAAGTATTGTGTTTGAGAAGAAGTTGAAGCTTCCTTCACATATGACGGGTTGATCATAGAATCATAGAATCGTTAAGGTTGGAAAAGACCTTTATGATCATCGAGTCCCACCGTCAACCTATCACTGCCAAGTCCACCACTAAACCATGTCCCTAAGCACCACATCTACCCATCTTTTAAATACCTCCAGGGATGGGGACTCAACCACTTCCCTGGGCAGCCTGATCCAGTGCCTGACAACCCTCTCGGTGAAGAAGTTTTTCCTAATATCCAATCTAAACCTCCCCTGGCGCAGCTTGAGGCTGTTTTCTCTCGTCCTCTCGCTTGTTACTCGGGAGAAGAGACCAACCCCCACCTCGCTACAACCTCCTTTCAGGTAGTTGTAGAGAGCAATAAGGTCTCCCCTCAGCCTCCTCTTCTCCAGACTAAACAACCCCAGCTCCCTCAGCTGCTCCTCATAAGACTTGTGCTCTAGACCCTTCACCAACTTCATTGCCCTCCTCTGGACACGCTCCAGCACCTCGATATCCTTCTTGGAGTGAGGGGCCCAAAACTGAACACAGTACTCGTGGTGCAGGCTCACCAGTGCCAAGTACAGGGGCACTGTCACCTCCCTGGTCCTGCTGGCCACACTATGTTGTTATTTCATCCCAAATCCAATTGACTTGACAGCCAACCCAATTCACGTCTTTTTCAGAGTGCTAGGAAACTTTGCCTTCACTCTCCCTATATGAATACACAGCATTTTATCAGAGAATTTGCAAAGATCAGAACAGGGAGACAATCCCACTTCAGTGCTTACTGAAATATTTTTGGGTTTGATTTTGTTCTTGCTAGGTACAAATTCAAGAATAACTATGTTAAATGAAATGCAATAATACCACAGATCCAGAGCAGTGTGCCCCCAGTGTTCACTTACTCTGAGGCGGGTTCTGCTATCAAGTTCAGGAGCTACCGCACAGTACAGCGGAGCCTAGCATGAACCAAGGTAGACTCAAGCAGAATTTCCCTGAATTGGAATGATCTGCAGAAATCTCTTTGCATTCTGACAACTCGAAAAAAATCTGACCAAATATGCTTCCAGATTTTTCCAGTCAGACTCTACTCTGGATATATAGCAGTCAAGGCTGCTATTTCTCTAAATAACAGGATGCATTCAAGTGACATATTTCAGAATAAGATTTTGATTTGGTTTATGATTTGATAGTTCTTGTTCAGCTAATCTGTGGAATTATTTATTTGTGTATATTGCTCTTTCAAGGTCAGACTGACATGCAGTGGAATGTTATTTAATTACAGCTCTAAATTTTGTAGATGGACATCTGAATAAAACATCAGGATGGTGACCCCAGATCATTGCAGCAATGAATGCAACTATCACATTTACGCCGAAGTACTGATCTATATATCTCTGTGTTGAATGTGGGTCTTCTTTTTCAGTTATGCAGTAATTAAATTGTTAATTTTTCCTTCTTTTTGACCTCCAACAATTTCTTAAAGACATATGACATATTCTTCAAAGACATATCTTTTTAAAGGCAACACTATGCTGGTTGACAAAGGGCAAAAGGTGAATAAAAAATATTATTTTTCTGCCAACTTATCCCTAGTCCAGGCAAGATTCTAAGCTATTTATACAGTTCTTTAGAGATCCTTCTGTGCTATGCGTTATACAAAACCAAACAAAAATGTAGTTCCCCCGAGACTGCTTTTAATCTACTTCCAAGATGAAAAGGCAGCACATGAATAATAAATGAATCAGCAGTTTCATTCAAAATTGTGAATACAGTAATCATTTATCTGTGGCCATCAGATTTCTTTCTTCATTCTGAAGTGTTTTAACAATGTCAATAAACAGAGTCACATTTTTTCCAAGAAGAAACTTATATGTGGAAAATTTAACTGTCCAATATTTGCACTGGTCCACCTAAAAGCCTCACTAACCATTTTTTTTACAAGTTGATAATTGTAAATTACTTCCCTCAGAGTTCAGGGTTACTTCATAAGGGTTTCATTAACAGAAGGCATAAAAAAAGCAGGTGCAGTGATCTTCTCTGAGGAACACTGTGCAGCCTGCAATGCTCAGTTCTACACCCTTGCAATGGCAAGAACAGCATTAACATCGGGTGGACCATCCAGTCTTGATCTTTCTTGCACTCAGTTCCCTTAAAATGAGGTCCCTTGTCTGCTAGGATTAGGGTTGTAGGCTGTAGAAACAATGGTGATTCAAATGTTAAATTTAGCATTAGATTTTTGGACATATTTCTTTTCAAGTTACATAACAGCCTGGCATCTTGGCTTGTATCAGGAACAGTGTGGCCAGCAGGACTAGCGAGGTGATAGTGCCCCTGTACTCGGCACTGGTGAGGCCGCACCTCGAGTCCTGTGTTCAGTTTTGGGCCCCTCACTCCAAGAAGGACATTGAGGTGCTGGAGCGTGTCCAGAGAAGGGCAACGAAGCTGGTGAAGGGTCTGGAGCACAAGTCTTATGAGGAGCGGCTGAGGGAACTGGGGTTGTTTAGTCTGGAGAAGAGGAGGCTGAGGGGAGACCTTATTGCTCTCTACAACTACCTGAAAGGAGGTTGTAGCGAGGTGGGGGTCGGTCTCTTCTCCCGAGTAACAAGCGATAGGACGAGAGGAAACGGCCTCAAGCTGCACCGGGGGAGGTTTAGGTTAGATATTAGGAAAAACTTCTTCACCGAGAGGGTTGTCAGGCACTGGAACAGGCTGCCCAGGGAAGTGGTTGAGTCTCCATCCCTGGAGGTATTTAAAGAACGGATAGATACAGTGCTCAAAGACATGGTATAGAGGGACTTGGCAGTGCTAGGTTAACGGTTGGACTCAATGATCTTAAGGGTCTTTTCCAACCTTAACGATTCTATGATTCTATGATTCTATGATAAATGTAATCTTTGTACATAACGCACATCAAGTAAACTAAGAAATACAGTATACATCCTACAAACATTAAATGATACTGCTATGGCTGTATAAAATGAAATGTATGTAGTTATATTTCTCAGTCTTGCAAAATTTTGAATTTAAAGTCCTAAGACCACAATTTATATACAGTAAAAGTCTATTTTATTGTATCAGAAAGTCTAGTAAGATTTTGACTTGCTTCCCTCTTGCTGTTTTCCTTTTTATATAATGCTGCAGTTTATATAGTCTGTAACAACATATACACACACACACATTTTTCATTTTGAGTCACTGAGTAAATGGAATTACATTGGGTCTAATAAATATGTTGTCATCTAAATAGTAGCTTCATTAGAGTTCATTATAAACATTACTTTTATTATTTAGAATTTACTGTAAAGCTGACTACTGTTTATTTAGTTCCAGTAAAAAATCTGTACACTTTATTATGTGCAGACTGAACCTTACAATTATATTGCACCAAGATCTGAATATGCAACAGTAAGATTTGTAAACTGTTTTGCATTTCCTAAAGGGTAGCCACAGCACAGAAGTACAACTGCTAAAATGAACACATGCAAACTCACTATGAATGAGAAGCAAATAAACTGAAAATAAAGGAAGAAATAAGGTAACCAAGGATTAATAAAACATATCTCCAACATTCTCAAATAATGAGAGATGCATTTCATCAATACTACTAATAAAACATATTATTAAACTTTACAATAGGGCCTAAGTTCCTAGCACCTACTGAACTGGGCATAACACAAATGGAGGTAAAAGACAGATGTTACAATCTCTGTCACCCAAGAGATATAACATTAAGCAACAAAAAAAAAATTGTACAGCAGTAGAGTGTATCAGAAAAAGTATTTGCAGAGGCTCAGGAAATATTAATGCCATTGTATAATGTACTCATGAGATTTCATCTGGAAACTCCATAAAGTTCTAGCTATCCTCACTCAAAAAAGAGGAGTTAAAATTGCAAAAGCAGCAGAGAAAGTTTCATAGCATGAACAGGGAAATGAGAAAGGTTGACTTTATAGACAGTACTGAAAGAGCATGACTTGCTCATTTTACCAAAATGAAGGCTGGGATGTAGAGAGGAATTATGACTGATTTTTTTACATAACGAAGGCATGGTGTAGGAAGATGAGGTAGGATGGTGTCAGAAGAAAAGAGAATCAGCGGGGAGGTAGAAGAACTACATAAACTGCAAGATAGACTAACACAAGAAAAAATGTAAACGGGACAGAAATAAATTCAGGTTGAAAATTAGAGGAAGGATTCTGATATGAGAGTAGTGAGGTTCTGGAACAACCTTCTGGCTAGCATGGTGGAGACAGAGGAACACATATGTAATTTTTAGATGGCCCCGATCAGGATGGCACCCTAATAGCAGGGAGCTTGAGTTAAAGCCCAGGGCTTTCTTGCAGCTGTCACACTTCATATCGGTTCAAGGAGTTCGATGAGTTTCATAGCAATGAACCCTGATGAAAGGACAGATCACACACATGGAAAAAAAATTTTCCTTAATCCCCAGCACTATATTATAAACCTTTCAGAAATTAGTATAGGCTTGTTAGAGTTTCTGTTCAGCCCTTGACCTCTGCATTCAAATTCCAGTGACATTCAAAACAGCTGACATCGTACAGTGAGTTCAGACACATGAAGAAAATCTCAGTACTCATGTGCTGTAGTCCTTTTTTCTACTAATTGATTTTCATAAAATATATTGCATAGTGTGTTTGCTCTTAATCCCTGAAATTTGACAGGGTATAGATTTTTATAGAGACAATCACCATGGTTTCCCAACACTTTCTATATTGGGACACTTCAACACTTGGCTTGATCAGAAACACTCTTAAATGGATTTCCAGAATAGTGTCAATAATTTATGCTGATTTTTACTGTGTAAAAATGGATACACAAATTCTCAGCTAGAAAAAAAATAATATTACTATAATATAGTTGGTAACATTCAAGTGACACATATCTTCCCCACTCTCTCTGTTGCTGGAATTAAAAGAATTGAGCCAGACAAGACCCTCAACTGAATATTCCAGAACATCTACCAAAATGTTAAATACAAGCTCAGAAGAAAATAGTCAGCAGCTTCCACTTGCTTTTTTCTTCTTGCTATGGCTGAATGAAAATAGTCTAAGGTCAAAAATTGTTCCCAATACAAAGCAAAAGCTGTGGAAGACAAATCTAAACTGAAAGAAATAATCACCTCATCAACTATGCTAAATATGTTAGTTGTGCTCCTTAATCTTGAAGAAAAGGTCATCAGCTAAATTTTGTTCTGTTAATAGCTGCAGGATGACTCAGAATAAACTGGAAGAAGCTAAAACAGCACATGTAGTAGGTCTGAGAGCTACATATATAGATCTGTTCATAGGAAGAGGCTTGCACTGCACAACACAAATATGTATGGTGCAACCTCTTCTTGAGTGCTGCAACATCTAATGGCACTGCAGACACAAACAAATATCAGGTAACACTGGAACAATATGGCCGAATGTAAGACCAGGGACCAGTAATCACCTGCGAATGCACGTCCTTCTGTGCTAAGAGAAAATTGGTTGATCTTGTGAAATGATTTATTTCCTTCCCTTGGAGGTCTTGATGATGCCAAGGCTTTCCAGACAGTGAGGAATAGGTAGAAATAATTTTAAATATATACCATGACCCCTCAAAAGGCCATATCATATTATTCAGACGTATAGACTTTCCTAAATGGGACAATCTTTCTTTACAAGACATAGGCCAAGTGTTAATTTCCTGGAAGTTTCTAAGGATTCTCCATAAGTTTAGGTCAGGAAAAAAATTCAGAATAAAAACCTTCCAATCTTAATTATTTTTTACACATTTCCCAGAAAAGGGATTAAATAGCATCTCTGCTGCAAACAGAGATATTCATGCAAATCTTTGTTTCAGTAAATGTCTGGCCTAATTTAATAAATATTTTATTGAAAGGTCAGCTACAGGAGTGTTACGAAAACCTCTATTTCACAGAACATGATGCCTCTACACAAATATAAGCCATATTCTTAGATCACTTTCTTCCATCCTTGCTCCAGCAGAGTAGTACTTTATTCCATAAATAGCCATGTCTGCATGCCATATGCATTTTTTGTGACGGCAAGCTATATTTTGTCTCCAAGACGTACTTTGTTATTGAATACAGTAATCCAGAGGCTACTGCATGGTTTGCATAGGAGTTGCAAAGTCTGGACTAATGTGCTGGCTAAAACTGGAAAAATTATTAACTATTACCTGTATTACTCATGCATCAAGTTTCCCTCTTCCACTCCCAATGTAATACCAACTTAAGATTACAGAAGTTAAGGAGTTCTGGATATTATATAAAGGCATAACTGAAATATTGGGAAGATGACTGCTGCATTCATGGCGGACAAAAAGTTATATAAGTTTAAAAAGAATAAAATGGTTACAAAAGGAAATTTAGGAATTGAGAGGGAAAAAATCTTTAATTGCTGTAAGAACAGAAGCATCTGTTCAAAACTTCTACTTCAGCACTTCACTGATATGTACAGTAAATGTCTTTAGAGAAAAGGAAACTGGCTATTTACAGTTATGTCAGAATTTTCAGAGATGCAATTTATAACGTAATCTTGCAATTCCTCATAAAATAAATCTTAAAAGTGTGCTACAGAGCATGAGTGAGAGATGAAAAGGGGAGACAAAGTTAAGAGCAGGACATGAAAAGTCCCCCCAGCCCAACAGAATCCTTTTTCCAAGCTTTTCAGTATGCAAAGACAAGATGAGTGTAATCAGGGAAAGCAGCACACTAGTTACAGAAATGCTACAAGCAAAATGAAGTGTGGGCACTTTGCTGATCTGATAGGAAGACATATTCTTCCGAAATATTTAAAAAAAAAAAAAAAAGCATTTTAAGCCATCCTGTGGACAGCATGCTAAATATAAACAAAACTGGATGAAGCATCTTTCTAACCTCATGCATAAGGTCCCGACCAAGTAAATAGCAAGAGATCTTTGTTCCAGGCAGGAAGACCAAATATGAGGAAAGATCTCCCTCTTATCACGCAAGCAACCTGCTCAGAGTGCTGTAAAATTAGTCTTGTATTTTCCCTCGAAGAGCAGATAAGCTTCCTATTCAAATATTTGCTTTAACAGAAGAGACTAAGTACTGGGCAAATAGGAGAAATTGTCTTTAAAACAAATGGAGGGTCACCTTGATCATGTAGTATAAATATCCTTGGTTTCTGACTCACCCAGAGAAAAGGTCTGTCATGGTTTAACCCCGGTAGGCAGCTAAGCCCCACACAACCACTTGCTCACTCCCCCACAGTGGGATATGGAAAAGAATTGGAAGGGTAGAAGTGAGAAAAATTGTGGGTTGAGATAAAGACAGTTTAATAGGTAACGCAAAAGCTGTGCATGCAACAAAGCAAAATCGGTAATTCATTCTCTACTTCCCATTGGCAGGCAGGTGTTCAGCCATCTCCAGGAAAGCAGGGCTCCATCATGCATAACGGTTACTTGGGAAGACAAAATGCCATAACTCTGAACATCCCCTCTCTTCCTCCTTCTTCCCCCAGCTTTATATGCTGAGCATGATGTCATACGGTATGGGACATGTCTTTGCTCATTGGGGTCAGCTGTCCTGGCTGTGTCCTCTCCCAACATCTTGTGCACCCCCAGCCTACTCGCTGGCGGGGTGGTGTGAGAAGCAAAAAAGACCTTGACTCTGTGTAAGCCCTGCTCAGCAGTGACTAAAACATCCCTGTATTATCAGCACTGTTTCCATCACAAATCCAAAACATAGCCCCATACTAGCTACTATGAAGAAAATTAACTCTATCCCAGCCAAAATCAGTACACAGACCAGAGAGATCTCTAGGAAAAGCACCCATTGTTTTATTCAGTAGTATTTTCTATCCCCAAAGTCCACTTTTCTAGGCTTCTTAGGAGTATCTTCTAGCCATTAAATTATTGAGCAAAAGAGAAAATACCTTCTTGTCCTGCCTAATGCGGCTACTACTCAAAAAAATGTGTGTATTTTATTATAGAACATTCCATTTGACCTGATTTTTTTTTTTTTTTTTTAAGTTTTAAACAAGTAATTTAGATATTTTAATATTCTTCACTGGACACTGAAAATGTCAGCTATTTGTAACCTCTTGCTACAGACCTACTTTTTTAAACTGGGCAGCTCATTCAGTTGTACCTCATCCTGAATACTTAAAATGGCCAGAAAAATTTAAATGCACACAGCTTTTAGTACAGAACCTATCAAGGTTAATCCTTTGTGAAAACATTTTTACAGTTGGGGAGGGGAGTTAATAATGCAGGGAAGAAAATCTGACAGAACAAGAGCATGAATTAAACCTTCTCCTTTATTCCTTCCTCATTGTTTCAGTTAATTAATCTGCCTGTAGACAAATGCAGTGGTCAGATTCACATATAAGCCCTGTTTTCTTGCTATTTAAAGCAAACAATCAGACTTTGCAATGGCCCCTTGCAGCACTGATAAGTCAGACCCCATAGATTTGTGCAAAGAGACAACAATACATGGGAATTTAAGGATCTGCCTGCGAAAACTGCTGTGAAAAACTCTCTTCTTTTCCAAGTCAGGGATCTTGTGGAGGTCTGTGGATATTTTTGTACCAGTGTAATTATTCCTGACAAGGACACCTCAAAACACTTCTTTTCCAAAACTTGCTCTGTCCTGTGACAGTTGCTGACCTAGTGACAGTTACTGACAACAGCTTAAGCACAAAAGTGTCACTGCAAGGTAGGAATCATTTGAAAAGTCAACGTTTGTTGGCTATTTTATTCCAGCTACAATAAATATTTTTGTTGTTATCTTCTGTTTAGCAGAACCCAGTGACCAAGTGATAAAATGGCAGTTGAAATGCAATAGCAAAGTGAGAAGTAATGCAAGCAGGAAAAAATATCATTATTGATGGATGCTGAGGACTCCAAGTCAGCCATCATCACTAAGAAAAAACAATGACAACTGTTGTGGATAGTCTTCTGAAAATGTCATGAAAATACTCAACCAGCAGTTCAGGTAGTAACTGGAGGTTTGGGGGTCATTCAGAAAGAATTGAGAACAACCTACAAGAAATCTTTATGTTACCTTTTGAACCCACACGGTTTCCATATTGGAATATTTCATAAAGGTCTGGTCAAACCATTGCAAAAAGCATGCTAGAAGATGAACAGAATTATAGAATATTTTACACATGACAGGAAACTACACAGACTTCAGCAGAAAAAAAGGAATATGATGTTTTTACAGGAAAAGATTTGTAAAATCACTATTGACATAGAAAAGGAAGAAAGAGAAAGATTATTCTTTATATGTCATAACAAGATAACTAGAGAACATACTAGGAAATTATCAGGCAGTAAGTGTAGATCAAACATGAAATGAAACTGAAATGAAATAAAATTAAATGTAACTGTGGAATTCATGACTGCAGGGTGCCATGAAAGCTTAAAATACAGGGAGGGCTCCAGATAGGTTAGACATACTCATGGGGCGTGTTTCTGTTGCTGGGTACTACATATGGCTGGTTATCAATGTAAGCTGAAGACCTTATGCTATACAAAACATATTCAGCAGTTCTTCCAACAGACAGACATGCATTTCATCAGAATGAATCACATGGTCTTCCAATCCTAATCTTATATCCCAACTCAGTGAACTACAAGAGTAACGGCTAGCCTCTGGTTAATAAGAGTAGCCACTCAGGGTGAACTTAAACTTGGTAGATGAGGGGAGAGCTATGGATGTTGTCTACTTGACTTAAGTAAGGCTTTTGATACTGTCTCCCATAACATCCTCACAAAAAAAAGCTGATGAAGCATGGGCTGGATGAGCAGTGAGGTGGATTGAAAACTGACTGAATGCCCAGGCCTAGCAGGTGCTGATCAGTGGTACAAAGTCTAGTTGGAGGCCAGTAACTAGCGATGTACCCCACGGGTCAATACTGGGGCCAATCCTGCTTAATGTCTTCATTAATAAACCGGACGGTGGAGCGGAGTGTACCCTCAGCAAGTTTTCTGGTGACACAAAGCTGGGAAGAGTGGCTGATAGGCCAGAGGGTTGTGCTGCCATTCAGAGGGACCTGGACAAGATGGAAAAATGGGCTGACAGGAACTTCATGAAGTTCAACAATGAGAAGTGCAAAGTCCTGCACCTGCTGAGGAATAACCCCAGCCATCAGGACACGCTGGAAGCCAACTGTCTGGAAAGCAGCTTTGCAGAAAAGGACCTGCGGTTCCTGGTGGACACCAAGTTGACCAGGAGCCAGCAATGTTCCCTTGCAGAAAAGAAGGCCAATAGGGAGGTTAATTTCAAATGCACTGTTACAACTGCAATGCCCTGAACATGCAGAAAACACATTCAGATGTGATTACGTTCATCAGATCAACAGCAAGTCTATCACTGGATTGGATGACTCTTCCCTTCTTCCAGCAGAATTTCTCAGTCTTCCTGACACTGCTATGTAAGACATTTTCAGTCTTTGGCCACAGCGTTGCTCTCTGTGTACTTTCTAACATATCAGAAATATATAGATAGGATATGCCCATAGAATATGTCATTTTAAAGCCATTATGGTACACTGACCAAAACACATGCATCTCCGTAAGTATATAAACATAACTTGACACAAATATGTCAGTCTTTTGCTTCTGCTGGAGGCTACATAACTGTGTGAGGGAAAAAGACTTGTTCAAATACTTTATTTTCTTTAAAAAAATAAGACATCTCTTAAAATTAAGAAGTATTTATTCACAGAATCACAGAATGGCTGAGGTTGAAAGGGATTCAGCAGAACGGGTTGTTTTCAATGTTATTATCACCATGATGTAATCTTACGTCCATATACCATAAGAAACAGTACAGTTATATTTTTTGGTTTTCTCTTTAATGGGTATTTTGCAAAATAAATTTTTAGTGCACGTCTTCAGCTAAACTTTACAGTATTAATTATGACACAGCTATTACTAGGCCATCATATTGATTCGTTGCTTGCCCCCAGCTGAAGGGATTTCTCCTGCTCTTAGAGGCTACTCAGGAAACAGCAAAGTGAATAGCACTCCTAAGAACAGAAGAATTTAATCTTGAGTCCAGTAGTAATTTCAGACTTCAAAAAACACTGCCAAGTAACATAGAATTCCACAGTAGCTTCTAATAATATCAGGAAGCCAATAAAAAAATCAAAATATTAAAAAAAAAAAAAAAAAAAATTGGGCTGTTCTTGTGCTTCCAAAGCAGGGTTCTCTTAAAGACTTCAACTGTCTTTTTACCTCAGAAATGTTAGTATCCTGCATTTTGACTTAAGAATTCCAGAGATATTAGAACTTTTTTGGGTATCTATCTGATTAATTGCACAAAGAGAAATGAGAAGGATGTTAAGGAGATCTTGACAGATAAGCATATCAAAGCAGCAACAACCCAGTCCTCTTTTAAAAGCCTGGAAATTAGGAAATACTGCACACCCAGCAGTAACCTTATGTATTGTAGATGTAACAATAAGACTGGCTAGTTCACAAAGGCAAAAGTTTTTAAGAGCAAATGTTTGTAACAGGATCTGATTGAAAGAAAAATGCATGTTTACCGTTCCTCAGAGTGCTGCTCCAGCAACTTGTCCAATCTAGAAGAAAAATTAATTTGTTTAGGTATAATATGTAAAAAAAACCCAAACAAAAACCATGACTGCTAAAAGTATCAATGTAGTTAAGAGAAAATATAAATAACAAATGTAGAAGTAGTCCATCCATTCATGCAGCATTACCTGAATATGAAATGTATTTGGGCATTATGAATAAATACAATTCTTTGTCTTAGAGTACCTGCAATGATAGTTTAATGTACATGTGCTGAGGTCAGAACAGTCTGATACAGGCTGAAAATGGACTGGAAGACTATCTCACAGGGAACAACTGGGCAAATCTGAGCCACTGAGAAAACCTGTACCTGGCCATGTCTTATTTTCACTAGTGTTGTACAGGAAGAAATGTGAATGTTTGTGCAGTTTTAATTTGCCTCCAAACCAGGCAAAGACATCAAACTGGAACAGGCTGCTCAGATAGGTTGTGGAGTCACCATCCTTGGAGATATTCAAAAGCCATCTGGACATAGTCCTTTCCTGGGCTCTAGGTGGCCCTGCCTGGGCACGGAGGTTGGACCAGATGACTTCCAGAGGTCCTTTCCAACCTCGGCCACTCAGTGATGCGATGAGTCTGTCAACAACTGCAAACTCCTAACCAGTAACACAGACATAAGCAGAAGCATGGAAGCAAAACAAAATGAGAATCATATTGGTAAAAATGCTAGTTAATACATCAGGAAAGCCATAATCTGAATTGTCATTGACTGACATGTAGAAAGAAGGAAGATATTTCTGAATTTAGAGCATAAGAAATGAGATTTAGAGTTTAAAATAGAATAAAATCAGGTGAAACACCTAGTCCAGTCCCAGGCTGCTCTGAAATAGGAGGACACTGTCTGCAGTACCAGAGATAAAACTAACTGGAAAGTTCTTTCACAGGCTGGCTTGATACTACGGCTCGTAAGTAATAAAACATGCATTGTATAGGGAATATGCTGGAGTGCAGCTGGCCTTCCATGGGGACTATAGAAAGTAACAAGAGCCATTTCCTCAGTACATGAAAATAAAAATGACCTAGCAAATTCCCCTTCTCCCATAGGTCCTCTCTAGATGAACATAAAGGGAATGGAGAACAGCATAGAAGTGTGGAGCACAAAGGACAGTGTTTTTTTTATAGTTACTTCTGGGGTTTTTTTGCTAACAGGCCCAAAACAGCTCTTGGTTAACATGATTCCATCTTCCAGATTATTATTTGAATTGTCATACTAGGAAATAACTCAACTGGATTCCTGTCTTTGACCTACTAAATAATCAATTATTTATACAATGGAGCACTGCCATCAGGAGGCATTAGTCTCCCACACCAAAGTACCCAGAATATATTAGAAGATTCTTCTACATTGTGAAAAATACAGAAACAAATCCCATCAGCTTGCAGAAGGAAATTCTGCCCATTACCCACGCTGTGCAGGAAGGGGCAGGATTTTGTTATCATCAACAAAAGCTTTAAGTATCTCAAGCACTCCACTCTTTTGTTCCAAAAAGAAACTATTTAGTGAGTTCAATAATGCTTTCTGAAGCTGCAGGTCCTTTCCTCTGCCCCCTAATCTCTCTGTGATTTAGCAACATGACTACTGCAGATTACCAGGTGTCCATTGAAGGGAGGCTAGGATAACCACAAATGCCTGGCTAGCAATACATTTTCTGTGCTACTATGAGCAGTAAGATTTGAAAACATGCAAAATCCATGGGCTTGCAGAGAATCTTATTCAGGAAGCTCTCTTAGACAGGTTTTCAAAATACTGCACAGAGTGAGAACTTCTTGGCTGCTTCTCATAAGCCACACATTGCTAATGCCTAGTGGAAAGAGTTCGAGCAATAGCAGTGTCTATTTGAAGCAGGCAGATTGGAGCTACATCCTCCCAGTCACCAGAAAGCTATGCATAGTCTTTCAGTACAGAAACAGAGCTGCTCCAAACGCTAAGATTTGGTGGTGCTCTGGCAACACCACACATTTATTTGATGGGATGGTGTGAAGACAGCTTGTTGTGAGGGTGCAGCAAGAGCAGGCATACACCCTGGGTGAGATGAGCCAGGTGCCACTGTTGCAGAGGCAGGCGAGCAGGGCAGGGTGGTGACAGCACAGGGTCCTGTCAACAGCCCAGTGATCATCAGGCAATGGCAGGGCAGCAAGTCAGCCTCAAGGTCCAGCCAGGAAATGCAAGCAATAATCCAGGAACAAGAGTAGAGACAGACATCCCTATAGCAGGGATCAGACAGGGACTGGTAGCACAGGATTAGGCTTAAGAAGGTCAATAGCATCCTGGCTTGTATCAGAAACAGTGTGGCCAGCATGACCAGGGAGGTGATTGTCCCCCTGTACTCAGCACTGGTGTGGCTGCACCTTGAATACTGCGTTCAGTTTTGGGCCCCTCACTACAAGAAGGACATTGAGGTGCTGGAGCGTGTCCAAAGGACAACGAAGCTGGTGAAGGGCCTAGAGCACAAGTCTTACGAGGAATGGTTGAGGGAGCTGGGGTTGTTTAGCCTTGAGAAAAGGAGGCTGAGGGGAGACCTTATTGCTCTCTACAACTACCTGAAAGGAGGCTGTAGCGAGGTGGGGGTCGGTCTATTCTCCCAAGTAGCAAGTGATAGGATGAGAGGAAATGGCCTCACGTTGTGCCTGGGGAGGTTTAGATTGGATATCAGGAAAAACTTCTTCACTGAAAGGGTTGTCAGGCACTGGAACAGGCTGCCCAGAAAAGTGGTTGAGTCTTCATCCCTGGAGGTATTTAAAAGATATGTAGATGTGGTGCTTAGGGACATGGTTTAGTGGTGGACTTGGCAGTGCTAGGTTAATAGTTGGACTTGATGATCTTAAAGGTCTTTTCCAACCTAAATGATTGTATGATTAAATGGAGTCCTCAGTCAGGAGGTCTGGGGAGGCCTCAGGTGAGTCTGAAGGGCCTCACTCAGGGCCACGAAGAACTATTTGTGTTCTCAGGATCCCTACATCTGTATGTAAGGTGAGCTCTTCTGCACCCAACAATCATATGCAAAAATATTTGTCATTCAAATGAAAGTACAAATCTCAGAAATGGAAAATGGGAAGTACTGGGCTGTAAAATAATATCATGTTGCCCTTTGCAAGCTTAGCTCACTGTAAAAGAGTTGTTTTCACATTTCCCAATGAAACTCCATGACATAGCTAAATTGATTTACAAAGGCTTTTAAAATAGAAATGTGTTGGATTTAAAAAACTGCTCATTTTCTAGTACTCTCACAAAACAGAGGTTGTATGCACCCTTATTAGGACAATAAGCAATTCATCAAAACAATGGTACTTCTGTAATGTGAGCTGTTGATCGCACCGTGCAGAAAACATAGAGCAGGAGCAGGTGCCTGAGCCTTAAGGAAAATTCAACAATAATGCTTCTATCCTGTTTTGCATTTCCAGAATACATTAAATTACTTCATTAACTACTGCTAGCTGCAGTGGTAGCACAGGTGAGACAGTGACACTGTCTCTGACTTATAATTCTCACCCCTCCAGTCTGTACTGGGAACTTACATCAGCATCCACCTCCTTTCCTGCTTGTCTTACTGGTTGTGTCTGCTTTCAGTACCCAGTTATCTCATTTTCCTACATTAGTGCTCAATAAATTCATTTTCCTAAAAAGTCTAAGGAGTCCTGGCATTCTACCAGCATTTGAAGGCAGTGTGACATTTTAAAACAGTGTTGTTGAGGGTGAATACATGATCCAGCTCCAGGAGAAGATTGACACTGGCCACCAAGATCTGCGTGGGTTATGTATAGCTTATCATGTCTTATGCTGGTTGTTTTGCTTGTGAATCAATATATATATAAAATCAACATGTATGGAAAACTTTCCGTTCTCTACCAGTCAGTGAAAAGCTTTTTCTTTCTTTTTTCAAATGATTGAGGACCATCTTACATCAGCCAATTTTGGTCTTCTGGAATAATCAAAACCTCTTTAAAAAACAATAAGCTTGCTTGAAATTTTATCTGTTTACTAATGGAATTTGCTGATAGTGATTGCCTGTTCATAGCTTTTATTACTTTCTTCCTATATTTTCTAATAAAATTTACATCTGCAGTATATCAATGGGCACATGATCAAATCTGTTTATAAAAAGAATATGTACTAGGTGGAAAAAATCAATACACTAACTTTGTATCCTAACAGCTAAATTATAGTAGCATTTGACATTAACTTCATATAGTTGCTTCATTATTCCTGGGCAGTGTTCACAAGAGGGGAAAAAAAGCTTCTCCAGTGTTAAGGCAACAGGAGCTATCCAGAAAAAATTCTGTAACTGATATGTGTTGTTTAAAAAAAAATTCTACTAACCTAAACTTCTACCCAGAATTACTGCTTGTCTTCACTATGTTCTTGAATCAATGACACCTCTAAGTCTTATCACATATAAACAGTCGGACAGCATTATTTTTCAGGCCTAAAGACAGACTAACATATGGGCAACAATTAACTTTTTAAGAAGTACCATTCAGCAGTCATTTTCCAGTACCACTCTAGAAAACAGTTTATCTTTTTTTCCCACGGTAAAGGTGACTTTCCATTACTTAATTTCATGCACCTCATTCTGCTAGAGATTTTCCAAATAACAGTAGCTCTGTGCCTCACAGTCTTCTTCTGACCCAACAACAAAATATGTGCTAATGACTTAAAAAAAAGCCCTGACAACATTTCTGAAATTTTAGTAAACTTACTGAGTACCATGGTTGCTGCCTAAAATCCTTTGACTTTGAAACTATTTATATGAGTAGATTAGTTTGCTCTTAGGCTAGAAGAAAAGTCTACTAGCACAGGAAAAAAAGAAGAAAAGAACAATGAAAAGGACATGCCAGATTACATGACACTTTCGTTTCAGTTGGAGACCCAAATATTGGCCTCCTTCTGCTCCAATTTCAATTTTGTTGTGTTATCAAGCGTAGCACCATTTCAGAGGAACAATACCATCAACATTAAATCTACCACATGTGACAAGCCTACATTTATAAATTATTGTAACATATCCATATTTTCCTGGGAATATCAATGTGTAAATCATAAATCTGAACGTTAAATTTTCTCTCTATCTCCTCTGTATGGCACCTTTTGTCTATACATCTGATAAGCTTAATAGTCATGTTAACAAGACTTTTATAGGCAAAACATTTATACCTGAAATGCCTCAAATTACTCTGGATATTTTACATATCAGTACAAGAATAAAAAAAGACAGTGATTTTGCAAATATGTCTCTTTCTCAAAAAGTCTGTTCACTTTTTGAGGATCTTCCCTACTGTCGAAGAATCTGAATGCTGAAGCTTCTGAAAAAACTGGTGACATGGCAGCAAATGTTCAGTGGAGAATTTCTTTTTATTCACTCATTAACTTCCTGAAAACAACAGCTTTTGAGCAGGAAGCTGCTCAATGTAATTGCTACAAATGTAAGTTATGGTCCTGAACCAAAGCAAGAGCCCAGTCCACAAGGCAGAAGTTAGAGATGAGAGATATTGCTGGGCTCCATGAAAAGAGGCCTTTAAGTAATACATAATAAATACAAATGTAGTCCTCTTTTAAAGCCTAGTTCTACAGCTGTGCTCAAAAAGCGTGAACCATGAACCACATGATGAATATGGGTAAATGTTCACTGAGACTTAGAGTAAAGGTCAAGGTATATAATACCAGTCAGTCAGTCAGTCAAGCAACTGTTTCCATCGATTTTCACAGATTGCTCTTTAGACGCACAGATGTAGGATTTAAACCATTTGCTGCTGTAAGTTATGGAGCATCACAATGGTCCTTCACCATACTTCAGCTTTGTACTTCATATGTCACCTTAGTATCTCATTCTTGAAACATGACGAACCATTCTTCATTATATTAACTTTGAGTAGTCCTTCAGAGATAGTAGAATTATTTGTATGTGGAGTTATATCTGTGAATAACTTTACAGGATCAAGACCTTATTGTGTAAGTATTTGGGACATGCACTATGTGTAAGGTATATTTAAATTGTATGGTTGAACTTGTCCTACATTTGAAAACATAATACACAAATAGTCAAACTTTTCAAATTTACATATTATAATTTCTTAAACTCCTATTACCACTAATTGATAGGTTGCTTTGATGTGCTGACACTTTGGGATTCATCTTGTGTCAAGAAGGAAATCCTAAAGCAACTGCAGTAAGCCTTGACTATTTCAAAAGGATTCAAGCATGTCTAAATCTATCTCAGCTATCACTGTTTTTACTATTACCTGTCATTCTTCTGAGCCAGCTCCCACTTCTCTATTTGGCTGAGTTTTGTTTCCTATTATGAACTTTTTCAGTGGACCATCCAAAGCAGTAAACTTTGTTTCCTTCACATGTACAGTACCTGAAGGAATTTCAGAACTTTTTAACATCAGTGACAAGAGCAACTTCAAATATCTTGGAATTCAGACCATTGAATTTCTACAAGATTTCTTTCTTCTTCAGCCTGAGGAAATAGGTCTAAACTCTTGAGAAACATTTTTTGCTAAAAAGTTCAACCAACTCTGTATAAATTTAAGAGCCAAAGAATGACTATGAAAATTGACACTGTTTAAGAGAAAAAGTCGCCACCAATTTCTTTGAAATTTTATCTGAATAGCAATCTGTTTTTTAACTGCTATAGTTTTCAGTAGTTTTGCATATATGAAGATGGCTATATATTAACATTTCCTCCCTCTCTGTCATTACTGAACATTTCTAGAGCTCCCAAGGGAGAATTACAGCAATTTTGGTTTCACGCAAAACAGCTAAAGATTGAAACCGATACCTTTCCAAACCATTTTCTATTGTTTTTCTGGCAAGTTTGGCACATTGCAAGACTTTTTATTTTGCAATTTGACCATGTCTTTAGGTTCAGAAGCAGCTCAATACATTTGTTCCCTCATTGTAGTCACAATATATGTCAGTATTTTCACTTGCATGGATCAAGTGCTCTCAAACTGTGAGGTTAGTTTTCCTGATGCGGCTTTGATCTCTTCCAGAGCAAGATTTACCAAGCCCAGGGAAAATACCAAAACCAGCATTCATTTGCTCTTATTTTTCTCCATTTGGGATACAACAAACCTAGGATTTTCTAATTTATGATGAATAGAATAGGTGATTCTGGTTTTTGCTGATCTCCAAGCAGAAGCAAGCTGGCAAAGCAAGAAACAATGGCAGGTATGTATATCCAGATGTTGTAAACTATCACAACAGTGTGCTATTTCCAGAGGACTATTAGAAAGGAGTTAATCCACAGGTATTTCCATGTCTGTTTACCTCAGCACAGGAAACATACTAGGTTGTTTTTATTTTACAAGTTGGTTGGGTTTTTTTTTTTCAAACTTAATGGCACTTTTATCAATAAGCCATTAAATCAACTTTCCAAAGGTATGTGTTGGCTGTCTGTTAAGGGGGGAATAATTAGGGAGAAAGTTGCTTGATGTAGGATTTCTGGAAGAGCTAGATTCTCTTCAACTTTGAAATCACATATTTTAAACTGGACACTCACGCCAGGTATGCGCGTAGCCAGCTGCAGGGTGACAAGTCATATTAAGAACCGAAGCTTGAAAATA
The DNA here is from genome assembly GCF_965183815.1 of Platalea leucorodia. NCBI lineage: Eukaryota > Metazoa > Chordata > Aves > Pelecaniformes > Threskiornithidae > Platalea > Platalea leucorodia. The sequence goes on from NC_138824.1 coordinate 16,734,682, forward strand.
AATCACATAATTAGAATTACTGCCTCACAGTGGTAGGCCAGACAATATGGATGAAATAAAAGATTAGGAAGAGAAAGGATTAAAAGAATGCATCAGTCTGCCTGCTAAAATGAATTGTCCCTTACTATACAATATCTAGTGATCAATCTGATCATGTTTTAAGCTCTTTAAAATTAAGGACATGTTTGCTCCCTTAGGTGAAGATCTCCAGATCCCAATTCCCATGTCAATGACATCTTCAGCTAGTGCCAATGGCAGGTCTTAAAGTACAGATACCAAATACTTTACTAAAGAAAAAAGCTAAATATACCTAATGTTTCCCTGTTTCCTAAATCTTAGCTGTATTTAATAAAGTGTTCTTTATAAAAATATTCTGTATTTGGTTGGAATATGATTTTTTTTTAATCTGGATAAACTAACTAGGTATTATAAATTTTCAGGTGTTCTGATTATTTCCTCTTCTGCTCTATAGCAAATCCCTTATTTCTTCCAGTAAGCAACACTGTTTCTTTACTCAGACTTCATCCTGAAAAATCTCATTCTTTGGTTTAGCCAGGATTCACCCTGTCCCATAAAAACAGGGTTTCTGAGCCTTTGCATAAGTTCCCATTAGCAGAGTAAATTTCATCTTCAGTAAAAGGTTCCAAAATTTTTTATGTGAGAATCTATTAATTCATGAGTGTGATCTTACTAGATACTGTGAGTTTTCAAGCAACTTTCTGTAGAAACCTGCTTGCTCATGCCGAAAAAAGAAACATACATTTTTTACGTCAGCTCTCACTCTTAACTTGTAATTTAAGTTCAGAAGTTTCCTGGCTCTTTTAGGGCTCAAGAAAAATTTTGTTCTTTTTTCTTTTTTTTTTTTAGTTAAACTTTAATCATGTTATTGGTTTTGGATAACAGTGAAAGATCCATTTTTCCATAAAGGTAGATATAAATGTCTTCAAAAGGCATGGACCATTATGAGAAAAAATTAAGAAAAGACAAGTACAGTTTCTAATCTAATTTTTAAGTAAGCAATAATTAGGCTTGAGAAATATCTTTTTCTCAGTTTGCCAATCAGTAGTTACCCTGTTGGAGCAGCTTTTTTCTTCCTTCTAAGTGTTATGCTACACAAGAAGAAAAGCCCTACAATATATGCAGCTAAAATAGTAAAATCAAGCACGCACTTGGAACTGTGAAAATCAAGGAATTGGAACTGCATTTGTGATTTTAAATTTGTGTCTTTTTAGACATACATTATTTATCATAAACTGTCATTACACAATTGCTTTGAACATTTTCCACATAATTCTGACTCAGCGTGGAGTCATTACTCAAGTGAGTAAATATTTGGTGGCAAACTTCAGCCCATCTTTCCCTACAAGAACCTTTATGGAAATGAAAATGCTACAAAGATGCATTGGCTAATAACATTAGGAAACACTAAATTTTAAATATTCTCCTGCATTAAATGCTCCTGGATATATATAACATTTATTTATATGTCCTACCAACCACCCTTTCTCTAGAGCTGCTGTTTCTCCTTCTGGGACTATATTGTAGCTTAAATTGCAAAAATGTCAAAAAATGTTGAATGTGGAAATCCGCACTGCTCGGTGCTCCTGGTAGCCCTCAGTACTGCGAGGCAGTCTATAACAGGTGGAAATAAAGGAGACATTTCATCTTGTGCACACGGAATAGCAGTAATTGTTCATAATAAATGCAAAGACATTTTCCTTTAGGATCAGTTTCCTTCAAAAACAATTTGTTCCGTATAATCTAATAAAATCTACAAAAGAATTAAAAAAGGGTAGAAAGCCTACTGAATGTAATGATGAAGATATGAAGAGGGATTCAGACATTTTACTGGCTGGAGAGGTAGCACAACATACATACACACACAAACCCTTAATTTAACAATGAAAGAAGGAGTGAAGAACAGTCAGCAAGATTCCCCAAAAGCCTTTCTAGAAAGTAAGATAAAATGACAGACTCTGACATAATAACATTATTCTTATGTTGTTTCATAAAACTATTAAATGTGTTCCTGTTAATATTCAAACTTGTGCAAAAGCGCACGTCACTTCACAAGTTTTCTTATGGGTTTTCTTTTTGACATTCTCCGCATATCATTAAGTGATTCGCTGAAAACTCGTAGGCTATCACACAAACACACAAGCGTACGCAGACACACACACAGGAATTACCGACACCTATTTCCGAGATTGTACCTGCGCCGTGGTTTCTGTCGCTGACGGCGCCTTGGTCTCGCTGTACGCCCCGGCCGTCGGCGCCCAGGCGCCGCGGGGCTGCAGGGGCCGCTGTGAGGAGAGCCTGGTTCCAACCAGTTCCATCCGGTTCCAGCCGGCTCCAACGGCCCCACCGCAGGGCACAGCTCAGCCCCTCAGACAAGATGGTGGCGCCTCTGGGAAAGCGTACTTAAGAAAGGGCAAAAAGCCTCATGGCAGTGTGAGGGGTGAGGAAAAGAAGTGAGAGAAACAACCCTACGAACACTAACGTCAGTGAAGAAGGAGGCGAGGAGGTGCTCCAGGCGCTGGAGCAGAGATTCCCCTGCAGCCCAGGGTGAAGGCCACAGTGGAGGAGATACCCACGCTGCAGCCGTGGAGGACCCCACACCACAGTAGGCAGATATTTTCTAAAGCAAGCTTCCACCATGGAGACCCCACGCTGGAGCAGGGGAAAAGTGTGAGGAGGAAGGAGCAGCAGAGAGGAGCTGTTATGGACTGACCACAACCCCCATCCCCCATTATTCTACAAAAGTAACATTTTAAGAAGTCTCTATTAATTTTGTTTACTCTCAAGTTAACTAGACCAATATTTCTATTATATTAGATAAAGAAAAATACATTAATATACTTCACATTGACATTTCCAAGAACATTTCCTTTTTATCAGGTGTACACAATAACAGTCTTAAGTCTAATTTTTCCTATGAAACCTGTTAAACATCTCGGGTAAAGAATTCTCACAAATATTTAATACACATAATATTTGTCATGCATTATCAGAAGTCGTGAATATTTTTTTCAACTAATAGGTTTTAATGAAATCTTTCCAGAAACATCTGATTACAGATCAAATCATAATTTGTGAAAGTTAAAAAGAAAGTTCCAAATTCTCAACTGTCAAGTAGCAGATAATTGCCAGTGAAATCTAAGGAAATAATTGGTTTTTAAACTTACCAGCACTTTTCAGTGTTTCTTGAGTATCTCTTAAGACGGAATTACAAAGAAAACCACATATGTCTTGATTTGTCCACACTACTATCCTAGAAACTTCTGATCTGGGCTGGATGCTATAGCAAACGACTCTTGGCAGCTTTGACTCAGTAAGTCCTTCTTTTCCTAACCCGTGAGATGGATTTTCAGAGCCCTTCCTGTGCTTCATGCTAGCACAGCTATCCGGCTACTTGCATTTCAAGTACGTATTTTAAAACTAACTTGGTATCTCTAACCAACGTCACAGAAATAACTGCCACCAAGACCTACTCACAGATGATTTGGTTGCATACGACATGACAGCTGCTGTTGATTCTATTTTAATATCATTAACCTATGAAAATACATTCAACATAACTGCAGCCTGCCACGCTGAACTGCATAAAGTAGTTCAAATCATTGTTTGCTGCAGGTCATTAAGAAACTAGTAAACAGACTATTTAACAATGATGCTAATGTAAATTTTCCATGACAGCAGTCACTGGTATCCTGCTGACAAATGATAATGTCATTGCAACATGTCCTTAGAGCTCAGTAATTACTTCTGCATTCATGAGTGTATTTGGCTGGAAGTTTGCCTGATCTGAATGTAAAAACTCTCAGCAAAGTTTACACATGCTAAGTGCGTCAGGTGCATGTACGACAGGAATATGTTCGAAATACCTCTAAAGAAATAATTTGTTCACCTGGGGCATTACACTGTCTTCTTCCCACCACTCAAGATTCTTCCTGAAATACTGCATTATTGAACTATTGCTTTAGCTCCTTACCTTACAAGAGAATGCAATAAGAAAACATTTCAAGGAACAAAAAGTGAAATACTTCCAAAGAACTGCAATAAACTAGCTCTGAAAGTGTCTTGCCTACCTATGTGAAACAGTCTTTTGTTATTTCAAACACCACTAGCATATTTTGAAGCATAGTTTTATGATGGTGATTCTTTCAAGCTGCTTTTAAACCTTCTAAACTATTTGAAAGAGAACACCTGAATTTTAGTAGTTAAGACACAATATCTAATATTTCTAAATGAGTTTTATATATTAAAGTGTCCATGACCTGATTAAATTTACCTCCAAGTGCATAAAGAAATAAATAACACTGTATTTGAAGCATCAGTGATTACATGTGAGAAGTCATATTAGATGGGGATAGTCTCAGAAAACAAGAAACTGTGTATCTTTAAAAGAGGGATAATGGGGAATCCAAAGAAAACAGAACACTTCACCTAACTATGGACTACAGAAAAATGGAAAAGATGTGTAAATGTTGAACTTACAAGCACCTGAAGAATAATAAAAACAGCCAATATGGGTTTTTCAAGAACAAACTCTGTCAAGCCAAGCTAATCTTCTTGGACAGGATAACTGGAATACTGGTTAAGAAGCATAAATTTGCTGTATCTTGAGCACAGTAAGACTTTTAATATTTTTCCATATTAAATTCTCACAGGAAAATGAGCGAAATGTCGTCTACATGAAAAAAAAAACATAAAGACAGCGTGTGATTGCTTGAAAAGCTCTTCTTAAAGAATAGTTATCAGTACCAAATGGGGATTTTCTTTCAGGCTGGTTCCCTCAGAGATTCCAGGCCCAACGCCGTGCAATATTTTCAATTAAAATATGCATTACAAAGTACATGGATAAAATTTGTAGATGAAACCAGGATGTGGTAGGGTTACAGAAGTCTGGAGAACAACTTCAGAATTCAAAACTGTCATAATAAAGACATAATCCAGAATTTAAAAAAAAAAAAAAAAAAAGGGAAGAAAGTTCAGAGCACAGTAACTAGTAAGGAGAAATGAACACTTAAAATGCCAAATGAGGAAAAAAGACCTGCAAGTTTAAGTGTATTAGAAATAACCTGCGAGACAACAGTGCAGTATTACTGCAAAGGAAGGAAAGGGAAAATCTCATGTTGTCAAGAATTTTGCAGGTAAGATATGGGTGAGGATCATGTTATTTTACTTGTTTCCAGGGAGAATGCAGCTGAAGCAGTGCGAGCAGTCTTCAGTGCCATACTCCAAAATACATGTAGTCACTCTGGAAAGAATACAGCACAACACAGCAAGAAAGAAAAGAGGGCTCAGAATGCATTATCTGTGAGGAAGACTGCAGAAAAAGGGTTTCTTTTAGCCTAGGCAGGTAAAAACTTGATAAATCTTCCTGGATATGGAAGACTGTTAATAGGAAAGACAATGATCAATTGTTACCAATTGTTCACAAGAAAGAAAGACAAAAAGAACCCAGTTTAACTTGCAGTAAAGGCTATATAGGTCATATATTAAAAAAAAAATTGAGAGGAAAAAAAGCTTGAACAGGACACCCTCAGAAAGTCTTTTAGCAGAAATTCTAAAAAAAAGGACCAGATAAAAACCTCTGTGGGAAGCTCTAGCATATTTGATCCTTCCCCAGCACCAGGGAACTGGACTATGTAACCTTTGGAAATCCATTCCATCCCTGCATTTCTAATTCAATGACCACATGATGTGCTTTAGCAAGGACCATTTATGGATTTTTTAAAAGAGTGCTCTAAGTGACATAAGGTTAGATAATTTCACCCTTTTGCAGAGTAACATTTTCTTCCCCAAAAGGCACCCCTGCTTCCCTTGCGCTTACTTACAGGTTACAGTGCTATTCAGCACAGCTAAAGACAGAGGAAGTTGCCATAAAATGTATTTTGGATAATTTTTATAAATATGTCTACATGAATGATTAGGATAAAATCTGACCTGTTTTAAAAGATGCTCCACGAATAAACTTTCTATGAATAATCCCTAGCTTCACAGAGTATGAATCACTGTGTATTAAATATTAAATAAATCAACACCTTTACAATTAATTGCTTTTAAGGGATTTTAGTGCTAGATGATATCATTACGGCTCTGATTTGTTTTATATAACTTCACCTAGTAATGCAACAGACATACCCACCTTGATGTTGGTTAGGATAATGCATCTTCATTATACTTTTTTTAAAGAAGAAATAACTGGATGAAACCAGACATGTCTTGACTATCAGAATACTTGTAGGAACATACACTTTTGAATAAATACCAGGTATGCTTACAGCTCTTAAGGCATCAAAGACTGTTCTGATTTTCTAGCAAAACTGATTCTACTTCTACAAACACATAGGACGTGGCTATAGCAGAATGGCAGCAATTATCCAATCTGCAGCCCTTTCGGTGTGGGGGACGGGTGCTGGAAGCCAGCTAGAGCTGAGGCAAACAGACAGATTTATTTGAGATAAACTTTAACCCCACCATAGAAAGAATAATACAAGTTTGAATACAGAAAGGCCAAAACTGTGGGCTGAAAATGCATCTTCTAATGTAGGCAATATTGTACGAGCTCTAATGAATGTGAAAATTAAGCAGAAAATAGAGTCTGTCTGTGTATGTGTTAAGAAAAGCATTAGATTGCTTGATCTTTTTTTTCCTAGAGCTGAGAAATAGTTTAATGTAAGAAACTAATGCTTTGATATAAAAGTATAGATGGTAGGATGGCAGCTTATTTATCTCAAACATGCAGACACAGGTCTGTTAGGAACTGGGGAAAGGTAAGGCTAGATCACAGGACATAGTTGAAAAGCATCATTGTTATTGGCAATAAACCCCACTAAAACTGATTTTTACAAGCAATTTAGTGTATCAAACTGTAGTTACATTCTATAAGTATGATTTTGTAGAAATAGCATTGAAGTTTTCCTGGTTATTATGCTTGAAAGATTTTTTATCAAATTTGCTTCACTTCATGAGTTAAAAAGACAGGGCGGAGGCTTCTTCTCACCAATTTTATCATCCCCTTTCTCCCCCTGGTTCTGGAATTCAAACTTGTCCTGTTTGCTCATGCAGCATCATCGATACTGAGGCTCCTGCAGCTGGAGCTGATGTGGTGATTCTGTGATAGTGGCACACAAGCCACAGGGAAACCAGTTCACTCTCCCAACGCGTGTGGCAGCACTAGGGAGGTTAACAAGAGAAATGAGCTAAAAAACTACCACCTTCAAACAAAGGTGAACTTTGGGGTTTTTTTTTACAGGAAATGACAATTAGGTCAATACAGCAAGCCGCCCTGGGTAGTGAACAGGTGCCATTCTTTATACTGGTCTGACATCTTCCTCACTCTGCTGCTTAGATTATGTCACAGAGGTTATGGCAAAACATTTTAATGACAACTGGTAAGAAAATGAAAAACATTTTCCATCAACTGTTGGCAAAAAAAGGGGACAAAAAAAAAAAGGTTTGGGGGGAAATCTTAATTTTTTTTCATGGAAATAGTGTGATGTTTTGACATGTTTTGGATTTTTTCCTCAAAAGAACCCAAAGAAACTGTCTTTTTCATTTAGGGAAAAACAATTTTTATTCATAAGAATTCACATTCCAAACATCTGTAGTTATCTAAGTCGATTTTCTGTCTCCTGATGATTTTCTTCTGGTTTCTTCCCATCTTATTCCACACTGAATTCAGTTTCACTGAAAAATTTTCAACTGTGGGGGGGCTTGTTGTTACAGTGGATGTTCTTTGCTTAGAAAATGTAGAATCAACATCCTACTGCCAGTTAAAAAGGCAGTATTTAAGTACTGCATGATTCAGAAGGGCCATATGCATCCCTCCAGTTCATAGTAGAGGGACATACTGGTGAATAGCCTTTCTTAACCTGTACCCTCCCTTTCAGGGAATGACCAGGTCAGACAGACTTTGCAGTGTGGGTGATTACCAGCCAGACACCTCAAACATACCCAGGGGAACCCTTCCTTTGCTACTTTAGAAAAGTACTCAAATGAGTAAGTATAAAAACAGGAATGAAATACACTTATTTTAAACACTATTTCATGTAAACTTACCAACAGTTGGTCTAACTCATACAGTACCTAAGAGACTTGCAATAACTCACTTCGAATTCAGGAATTATTGTAAGTGATGGGTAGAAATCAGCATTAGCAAAAGTTGGATCTTTTTTCACTGTATAAACAAGGCCAGATGGGCTCAGGTGGAATGCATTTAAGTTGGTGCATTTTCCCCACATGCACACCTCTAATTGATGAGGAAATTGCCCCATCCTTCAGAATTGCCTGGCATTTACTACTGCAATAAGCTGTACTTAGGAAAGAAACATTGCTTCAAACTTTCATACTTTCTCAGGTACATCCCATGATGCAGCCCAGGTTATAAATCTGGGCCAGAAGAAACCTATTACACCATTAAAAGTGTAACAAAGATGAGATCAAATTTAAAGGGCATAGATTCCAATTTTGCTCTTGTATCAAATTCTAAGGGACTTAAGCTGTCTGTGAAGTATTGCAGAAGAATCTCACAATACTAATTGATTGAGCAATAAAATGGTAGATGAAATTTCCTATCAAAAAAATGCAAAGCAGTGCACATGGGAAAAATAACCTTAACTATACATATGCAATGATAGGCTCTAAATTAGCTATTACCACTCAGGAAAGAGATCTTGAAGGCTTTGTGGATAGTTTCCTGAAAACATTGTCTGCATGCTCAGGGGGAAATGGCATTTTAGGAATGATTAGGAAAGGAAATGAGTAAAACAAAAACCAGTTTTACACCTGAAAAAATGTGTCCTATTCTGTGTGTCCTATATTTCAGAAAGCCATCAGAAGAAGCAGAGAGAACAGTGGCAAGTAGGACTGATCTATAGTATAGACTATAGGGTATAGGAGAACAGAATAGATGGAGTAGGATTCTTCACATTTGAAGAGGTGCCTGAAGGGTGATATTATAAAGGTATACAAAACTATGGATGATATGGCATAGTAAATGATTTTTACCTCTTTTTTCTTAGAGAAGTGCCAGGGAATGGTCAATATAAAATAAGGTTTAAAACAAACTAAATAAACTACTTTCTTAGAATGGGATTATAGAGCTCATTTGCATAGGGTGCTGTGGACACTGAAAGTAAATATATGGAAATTACGACTGTAGGCAACTCTTCAACACAAGGATCTCTATGAAATCTTCAGTTTAGAAACCTTAAATCCTTGGCTGTCAGGAGGTCAGAGCACTCAGCCGGGAATAACCTCTCCAAAGTCCCTTCAAGTTTGAATGAAAGACTGCTCAGCTTCTCATACTCTTCCCTAATAAACCACTATCACTTACATTAGACATAGGATGCTGTTCTAAATGGACATTAAGCCTAACTTAATATGGCAGTTCTTAATTATATCAGTGTTACCACATTTTTCTCAAACTGAAATAATCCTGACTGATATCAGCATGATTTAAAGCATTATCAAGATTTTTCGCTTTCCGCAGGAAAAGCGATTATTCCACAATAACCTCTCCTTTCATGGTCAAAGCCTCTTACCATATCACTTTAATTTCTGAAGGTCAATAAGTTTGCAAAGGATTATGTTAGCATGCAGCATGGTGGAAAGGAGTGGGACCAGTGGATGAACGCATTTTAAGCCAAATGCATTGTACTACACTTGTTTCAGTATCAACATAACACTGTTAATGAGAAGCACTATTAAAAATAATTACCTGTTCTGTCTACCCTAGAATTTAGATGAATGAAAAATAAGTCAATAAGAACGAAAATCCAAGAAAACACTGTAAAGCAATTTCCTGAAAATGAGTTCTGCTACTGAAAGGAAACTGTATCTTGTTCTGGTGCCCTGCTAATCTATTCAGTACTGCTGGTAGCACTTCAAACGGTGATGTGAGACCATGCCAAAAGGCGGAGTGTAAAAAATTCTACATAGATGATTTGTATTTTATTTATTTTTTATTGCCCAGAAGTGCTAAGCACTTCACAAAAGACATAGCCTTGTCCCAGAGTTTACAGTCTAATGGATCTATTTGACAGATATGTGAGCTACAACATTTCATAAGGCAAGGAAGGACTAAGGACAGAGTGTTGAGTCAATTGTTTTCCCCATCATTCATTTATTGCTGAAGCATTTCCAGTGACCACACAGTGAAAGCTGCAATGAGAATCACGTTTGAAGCAGGACTAATCTAAATGACTGAATCCAGGTTCAGGATGGACTCTGTGCCCAGATGGTTGGGCCATGGGGAGCCTTTGTGGCGCAGAAATCTGCCTACTCTGAAGGAGCTCATTTAGCAGCACTGGCACCCAGGCCAGGGTCAGGGTGTTTTCTGTTTTCCTGCTGTCACTGCCTCGGTGCACCTGGAACCTGGTGGGGAGGGGTGGTGGTGGATCTTTATCTCTGTGTCTCTTGCTAGTGAAATCGCTCTTCTCCTTTCCTCCTCTCTCTGCTCCTAATGGTCTCAACCTATCCTTGAAAATTAGCACAGATTCACCTTCCCCATTCTCAGTCAAGTCCTCTTCTCCCTCACAAAGTTACATGTCTCCAGACACAAAATGACATGCCTTTTTAATAGATTGTGTAGCTGGGATTTGGATTTTGGATGCAAGAACATATAAATGAGAATCAAAGCTGCTACTTCAGCATGTGGGTATTTATCAAGTACATATGCATCACAAACTCTGCCCATACTGCAAAGTGTCTGTCTCCTTCATATCCTGCTTTTCCCCTGGGATTCCCATAAGGTAAATGCCTATGCTATCTTCTCTGCAGCTTTATTCCTCCTAGCTAACATACAGCCTTCATTTCTTCTCTAGCACAAATCTTCTCATATTCTTCTGGTTCCTGCAGGGTTTTTTCATAAAGGTATTTAGTCCAAGCACAAGACTATCTGATCAAGAAAATAGCCAAAGTTTTCCAATCCTTGTCAGAGGGAAAAAACATCATATTCCTGCATCTGCTGCAGCAGGATTCATTCAGGTGCTGCAGCAGATAGTCAGTCTCTCAGCTGATGCTCCGAAGAGCGAGTCTTCTCTAGTGGTGGCCTCCAGGCAAGGCCAACACGAGCTGTTACGTGCCCTAAGGCAAAGCAAGCATTTGCCAACAACAACCAGCAGTCCCTCTCCAGACCCCCTCTAGTCTACCCCCTCCATATGTTTTATACATTCAATAAAACATTTTTCAATAATTTCTTAATTTCTCTGATATTTCGTTGTGGAACTCAGAGATCTGTCCCTCTTTCCCTTAATCACCTACCACAACCTTCACAGTCTGCCTGAGGGGAACTAGGGGGAGCCAGGGACCCCAGTTCAGAGGTGGCTTCATGCAGCAGCTCTCCAGCAGCCACCAGGAAAATATACAAACTCTCCTTTCTGGTCTCCTCTTGCTTGGCAGTGTACAGCTGCATTGGGTTTATGTGGCAAGGCTGGCGGGGGGTGGGTGCTGCAGGGGTGGCCTCTGTGAGAAGACGCCAGAAGCTGCCACCAGGTTGGACAGCGCCAGTTTCATCCGGCTCCAAAACAGACCCACTGCTGCCCAAAGCTGAGCCCATCAGTGATGCTGGTGGCACCTCTGCGATAACATATTGAAGAAAGGGTAAAAAAAAACGCTGCACAGCAACTGCATGAGAGAGGAGTGAGAAAAATGGGAAAAAAACAGCCCTGCAGACACCAAGGTCAGTGAAGAAGGAGGGGAGGAGGTGCTCCAGGCACTGGAGCAGAGATTCCCCTGCAGCCCATGGAGAAGACCATGGTGGAGCAGGTATCAACACTGCAGCCTGTGGACGACCCCACGCTGGAGCAGGTGGAGATTCCTGAAGGAAGCTGCAGCCTGTGGAGAGCCCGTGCTGGAGCAGGCTCCTGGCAGGAGCTGTGGCCTGTGGAGAGGAGCCCATGTAGGAGCAGGTTTTCTGACAGGAACTGTGGCCCATGGAGAGCCTACACTGGAGCACTCTGTTGCTGAAGGGCTGTACCTGTGGGAAGGACCCACACTGGAGCAGGGGAAAAACATGAGGAGAAAGGAGCAGCAGAGATGAAGTGTTATGGACTGACCAGAACCCCCATTCCCCATGGACGAGGAGGAAGAAGAGTTGTGAAAGAAATGAAGTTGAGCCTGGGGGTTGGGGGGGAGCAATTTATAGTTTTGTCTTTGTTTCTCACCATTCTACTCTATTCTTAATTGGCAATAAATTAAATTAATTTTCCCCAAGATGAGTCTGTTTTGCCTGTGATAGTAACTGGTGAGTGATCTCCCTGTCTTTACCACGACCCGTGAGCTTTTTCATCTTATTTTTTACCCCTGTCCCATTGCGAGTGAGTGAGCAGCTTGGTGGGCACTCGGCAGTCAGCCCCGGTTAACCCACCAGAGCAGCAGTGAGTCTAAAAACTTATCTCACCTTCCTTCCCTTCCAGCCTTAATCTTGATTACATCCCTCTTACCTTTCCTGTTCCAGTTTTTCTGCAAGATAAACGTTGTGATCAATTACTTGATCATCTGCCACTCAAAACTTACTGAAATGGGATTTTTCCCCTTTGACACTGCAACTCTTTTTTTTCCCCTTGTGTCTTTTAAATAAAATTGCTGTTGTGGCCTCTTCCCCTTTCTTCCCTCTGCTTTCCATAGCTGCAAAAGTGATCCTGAGGTGTCTAAGCAGGGGAGTGCCAAGTAGAGGATGGGATTATTTCCTGGAATTGCACTGAGTGATACCGTTACAGGAACACTGGGTTCATCTCCGATAGTCAACATTAGAAAACAAAGCTAGACAAATGCAGGTTTTAACAAATGAGAGTAGGTAACAACTGGAACGACTTACCCAGGAAAGTGATGGATTTCCTGTCTCTTGAAGTCTTTAAATCAGGATTGGATGTTTCACTAAAATACATGTTCCAACTCCAACAGAAATTACAGACTTGATGTAGGAACTGCTGGGTGAGACTCTTGGTCAGATCAGATTAGACCAGCCTATGAAATGGTTCCTTGTGGACTCTCAAATTAAATTTAAAGTAACGTGCTACCATTACATTTGAAAAAGACCAAAGGATATTCCTTAACTCAGCTGGTAGGCAGTAACTTGCTGTACCACTATAAAGGACATATGTCTAAAATCCTAATCTTTTATACCTATTTGTCATGAATTCACATGAGTATGTGTCATCAAATTAACTAAATGTTTTACCTGTTTCCAAGTTCACTTGCTCCTAGTGGTGAAGAACCAGCCAGCCATTATGGAATGGAAATATTATTCCATTTTCATTACTTTTTTACTTGGATCTATGAAGCCAAAAAGTTAAATGCTAAAGGATGGAAGAAAGGAGGAACCAAATTTCAGGAAGAATTTAGGGAGATGAAGGAGGCAAGGCAAGGCAAGGGAGAAGAAAAGAAAGACAAGCAAAATCAAAGCAGAGGTCACAAAAAGCCATGGGTAAATAATGTGAAGCACAAGCCTGCAGATTCAGAGAAAAGATGGGAATACGTGGAGGGAAAGTAAAGGGAAGTAGAAGACCTACTGAAAAGTAAAGGAATGAGTATTCGGAAATGCAGGTGAAGTCTGTTTGCCATTGATCTGCAAAGAAATCTCTCAGAGTACTTTATTTACAGGAACTCCACACTCTCCCAAACACACACACAGAGTCACGCACACAGACGCACATGCCCATGGAGCTAAGTTTATATATATATATACATCTGTTTTCAATGTGCTTTGCTTGCTCTTCCGGATATGTGGTTGATGCTAAGGAGCTCACAATCATGCTTCAGAAATCACTGTCACCCTCTGCAGCAATTAAAGGGGGTGTCTTTCACCCCAATAAAGGAGAGCTTGGGGGCACGGGATGTAGTAATAAACTAAAAACGTAACCCTGAGTGAAAGCAGGCAAAACTCTGGTCTTGAAGCAAATGTGTGCTTGAATACAGAGCCACGAAGTTCACCTTAAAAATCAATATTCTTTCATATTACCGATTAACATTTTAAAATTAATGTATTTGAGCTCCAACCATTCCCTTTGACTGACAGAAATCTCTGTACAAAGCCACATGTAAAACTACAGGCTCCCTTCCCTGACATACAGCTATTGTTGGATGATTTCATTACCTATCATTTATTATATATATCTTTTAATTATTAACTGCAATATCCCCAGACCTCTGGCAGCCGCTCTAGGGAACTTCCAAGGCTTGAGAAGAAAATCCAAAGGCACTAAAAAGAAGGGTCTAGACACAAAAAAGCTCCGTTATTTTTCCCACCTAAGAAAAAAAAAAAAGAAAAAAAAAGAAAAAAAAAAGAAAAAAAAAAAGAGAAAAGGCGGCGGCATAGGAGCAGCGAAGTTTTCCTTTCATTTGCTGTCTCTCCTTTTGGCATGAGTGCCCACAAGCGCTGAGCGCTTCCCTGCTCTCGCCCCTCGGCTCCATCCTCTGCCGCAAGCCCCGGCAGCGCGGCGGGGGTCCCGCTCCCCCCCTGCGGACCCCCCGCCCTGCCCGCCAGCCGGGGCCTGCCCGGCCGCGTCCCCCGCTCCGCAGCCGCTCAGCACATCCAGATGCGCCCCGCCACCTTCGTTAGTAACAACTGGTACTTAGTACCACCGCCGCAGCGGCCGTGCCTCCCCCGCCCCGCGCAAAGCCCGGGGCAGCGACCTCGCCTGCCCCTCTCGCCTACGCCCGCGGCACAAACTTCCGCGCCCGCGGATGTGCGAGCGGCAGAAACGGGGGGGGGGGACACACACCAAACACAAAACCGGGTGTGTTTTGTAGGTGGCCGCGACCGCCGGCGCTGCAGTGCGCGCCCGAAGCCGCGGGCGGCTCCGCGGGGCGGCGCGGAACGGAACGCGCCCGGCCGCTCCCCGCCCGCGGCGGTGCGGGAGGCGGCGGCGGCGGCGGGGGGGGGGCGCACGGCGCATGTCCGCCCGCGCCGCGCCGCGCCGCCACTAGACGCTCCCCCCCGCCGCCAAACTCACCACCATCTTCTGCATGTGCAACATTCGCAGCCGGACAGAAACCGCTCCCCGGCGATGGAGACTGCGGGAAAAATCCGGCGCGGCGGGATGGCTTGCTGAAACGGCAGCGGCAACCGGGAGAGAGGCAGAGCGCGAGAGAATAGCAAACAAATACTAAAACAAAACAAAAAAAAAAAAAGAAAAAAAAAAGAAAAAGAAAGGCAGAAACCTCTCTTTTTCTCCCCCTTCTTTTTTTTTTTTTTTTTTAATTCTTGATTTTGTTTGTAGCCACCTCGTCCTCAATGCCTCTCTGAGCAGCATCTAGCGAGCGAGCGGGAGAAGGCGAGACAGAGAGGCAAAAGAGAAGATGAGGATAATTTGCAGACAGCTTGTCTTGTTGTTTTCTGGCTTTTGGGGACTAGCAATGGGAGCTTTTCCTAGCAGTGTGCAAATAGGTAAGCGCTGCATTGGGCTGTGTGCGTGTGTCTAGGGGTTCAATCCTTTGCAAAGTGAGTTGGAAAGGAGGCTCTGAAGGCAGTTTGCAGATTTCTCCTCCGCCACTCATCCCATTTCCCTGCCTTCACGAAAAATCGGCGTCTATTCGTGTGTGTATGCTTCTGTGTGTGTGTGTATACATACATACGTGTGTGCGTTCGCCTGCGGGAGGGAGGATGCTTCTCTTTTGCAGAACTCGTTCCAGCTCCGGGGTGTGTAGGATCGGCAGGGGAGGAAGGGGCTCGGGGCTGGTGCCCCTGGGCTGCTTCAGCCCCCTCCGGCACCCCCCGCTTTTGGCTGCCGGAGGGATGGCGAGTTATGTGCACCGGCGGTTGCGGTAGCCGGCAGGGGTGGGGGGTAAAAGGCAACGCTGCCCTTCTTTCCCTTCTCATAGTTGGAAAGTTTAGGATTTTGTAGGTCTCTCCGTGTCGTCCTGTGCCCCTTCCTCACCCCTTTCCCATCGCCTCCTGCTTCCCTCCTTTCGGACGTGTTTCGGATGGGACGCAGCTATCTGAATTCTTTCCAGCTCAGCTCCATCACTGCATCATTTCTCGTGGACTTGTAAAGATGCTGCTAATAAGGCTGAGCTGCACCCTGCCTGCACATGGCTGCAGAAGAGCAAAGTTCATTATATTCCTGTTCAGTGCAGATTATCCCACACTGAGTTGCTATTTTCTTTTTTTTTTTTTTTTTTAAGTCCAGAAAGCATCGTTCCCCTTAATCAGCCCGCCACTTAATGTGAGAGGCTGCTGAGTAGCTGATTTACCAGTGTGTTCAGTATCAGGGAGATGGAGGCTAAACACTTTCAAAGGTCACTGTAATCATGACAAATCTGGGTATTTATGTATGAAAGGCTGGAAACTGAGAAGTCAGAAAAGAAGCATGAATGCATCAGGGAGGTTAAAATCGATTGAGGACAGTGATTTAAAGGCAGCGGTTGTGATTACCAATATGATTAGTTCCTTATCCATTAAAGTCTTAGGACTTGCCTTACTGTGCAGCTTTGGGAGAGACAGTTGCTTGGTGTTACAAGATAGCAAGTAGCTTGCAAATAATTCACCCTGCTTCCTTTGCTTTTTGCTTTTTTTTCTGTTTTTTGTAGGTGGTCTCTTCATCAGGAACACAGATCAGGAATATACTGCTTTTCGATTAGCAATTTTTCTTCATAACACCAGCCCCAATGCATCCGAAGCACCTTTTAATTTGGTTCCTCATGTAGACAACATTGAAACAGCTAACAGCTTCGCTGTAACAAATGCCTGTAAGTAAACATGCCATTGATCCGACCACCTTACGAGTAAATTGCACTGGAAATAAGAGGAAACCACATTGTTGTCTTGCATTGGAAATACATCAGTAAGTCTGTCTTCAGTATAGATACCCTTTGCAGAAGAGGAAAAGTGGCAGCAATCCTTTTTAGTTTCTAACTGGAGCAAAATCCCCTCTCCTGCCTTCTGCTGACTAACCTGATGTGACATTTACTTTAGTGTTATTACTGTAGTTTCTTGCTTCCCAGTTTCTATGGAGATGAGTTTTGTTGTTGTAAAGAAAAATTATGAATGTCTCGATCAGTCCGTAAACCCCACAGTTACTCTTGTTCGCTTTTCGGTATGGCGTGCCTTGCGTGTATTTGAAAATATACGATAATATTTGTGCTCAGAAATGCTTTTCTAATGGCTGGAAAGGAGATAGGGAAGCAGTGGTGTGCAGGATAATATATCTGAGTTGGTTGACGTTGCAATTGATCTGATGATGTCACTTGAGGCAGCCCTGCTCTTATATTCTAGGTTGTAAATGTCTCTTATCATCTCGTAATGCATACATCCTGTGGATATGTCTCTATGCATCCATACCTTGGTGCCAAATCATGTTAGTATCTGATCTACTTGATTTCACAGACCACCTCAAGTGGAACAAATATTCTCTTCCTACTATATATTTTATATACACACACACATGCACACACACAGATGCACATACACCATGAGAGGAAAACAGAAAAAGAAATGCCCTTACCAAATGAGGTAACATTTACTCTTTTTTTTTTTTTTTTTTTTTTTTTTTGAAAAACCAGAGTATAATTAGCTGAACTTCCTACATTTAGATCACCTCAGGGTCTTTAGCCTTGGTTAAAGCACATGCTGGATACTGCTTAATCTCTGAAAGTAGCAAAGCATTATTTCTATTTATCTTCATGTATGTCAGGCTTGTAAAAAGGAATTCATGTTATTATGTAAGACAGTGGGATGTAGTGTGGCAAAGCTGAAGACTGTAGTAGTATTACTACTTTGATGTCCATATTTCAGGATTCTGTAGGTTTTCCTTTGTGGCCTTTAAGTTTTCAAATCTGTCCTCTTCATCCAAGAGTGAATTGCCTCTGGAAGTAGATGCCCTGAGCAACATTGCTGAGCGAGTTTAAAATAGAAACATACTGGAGAAGGTCTTACTGTTCATCATGCCTTTAAAATACGGACTATGTTTCTCTCCACTTTCTCACAGCCATCTCTGTGGCACTTTTTAATATGTAAACATAGAATGTACTGTGCAGTTCTTATATATAATTCATTGAATGATTGCTAAATTTATTTATACGAGTCTTTGGTACTCCAAGTTTCAGATGACCTTGCCACCTTATTTAACAGAAAAAGCTGCTCAGCTGCCAAAATGGCTCCATTCATCTTATGCAGGAAAGACTGATGTCCCATTAAATGTGAATTCTATATTAAGCAATGTATTAGTTGTGTTTAGCGTGAAAATCAATATCAAATTCCATAAGGAGAAAACACTTCAAAAGGTGCTTTGAAACTGGAAGGAATCAGATCTATGCAGGTATAGTTCATTGAGAAAATATTACAATGCATGTCAACTTTTGCAGGCACTGATTATATATTCCATGAAGACAAATGACATAGTAGCTTTTTTAAACTGTGATTTTTAGTGAAAGAGGAGGGGACTAAAATTTTTGTATATTGAAATCAGTAATTTTAGGTGAAGTCAATTATTTTAGATTCTGCCTACGCATCCAGTTCTACCAAATAATTTCCAAGGCTATTGTTACTTTGTGGATTAAGGGTATTGCACAGTATTTCCGTTTGAACGCTAGTGAATTAATTCTGATTTGCATAAATTTAAAATTGTCAAAAATTGAACCGCTTCTCTGTGTAAGACTAACACCATAGATTCAAAAAGGGTTTGCCCAAAACTTTCCTCATTTAGACTATTTGCAGCAGATTCTTTGCTCTCATTTCAACCACCTTAGGTTATGTTTACCTTGCATTGTTTTAACTGAGGAAAACCTGTCCCCTTATATTTGCTGTCATTTACAGAAATAGTGATTCATAACCTGATCCTTTTTTTTTTCAACTGAACCGAGTTTCAGTTCCAAAGAGTTTAATGACTCAGAGATGATGAATCTTTACAGTATGGGGGGAGGCAGAGAAAGAGGGAGGAAAGTAAATGTATATGTTTATGTGTGTGTGTGCTCATGTAATTCTGTACATGTCTGTATTAAATAGGTGTAATCCTACAGGCCTTATTTAGGTCTGTACTTCACATTTAAACCAACGTATATTTTTGCATTAGGCCAAGTTTGTATTTCTTTCACATTGTGCAGTCTCGTGCCAATAATGTGACTGCTTCTTTTTTTAAACATTTTAATACTGAAGAATATTTTTTAACCAACAAATCTTTGCCTAATGAAACGTAGGCAAACTGACTGACAACTGAATGAACATATCGCATGTCCCTTAAGCTAAATATGAGCAGAATCCTGCAAAAATCAATTGTCTGATAGCTGGAGGACACCGGCTTCCATGTGATTGAATTTGCTGGCTTGACAGAGGCTTCTAAAGCGCAGATGTGTGAGATTTTCTAACCTAATTAAAGAACCCCCACCATCAGCTCTGAATTAAGTGATTTCATGGCAATATGAAACAATAACTCTTTGCTGAACCACTGTGAAACAGCAGCTTTGGATCTTGCTATTTGTGTAGAAATTACTCGGCACACACATCCCCAAATATACAGTACAAAAGCCTTAGAGCTGCTGGGCTGAAATGAATATTCATGTGAGTTCAAGCATAAAGCTCTGAGACATGACCAGTTACCTCTATTTCTGTTTCCATTCGCTGCAGAGGTTACTTGTGAAGATTCAGGGCCTGGTCCGTTGCATGTGTTAGGGACAGTAAACAGACTATTTCAAAGGATTATGGATGGCATATTAGCAGGTAACTCACCGCAATATTGGAAAAACTTGAATATTTTTTCTTTTCACTACATAAAAACATACAGCCAAATGTTCACCCAGGAGTACTTTTGGAACTGGAATAATTTTGTATATTCAGTTTACTGTCTGTCTTCTAATGGTTATCATCTTACACATATTTGTTTTCTTTAAACAGGCCCAGAACATTAGGTTTTTTGTTCTAAGTCGTGAATGCATATGGAACAGGTTGCTTAAGCAGATAGACTCTGTTGTAAGTTTGCAAAATTGATCTGGTCTAGTTTGGAGACAGTCCTCTTTCTTTCCCCTTCCCATTTGCGTGTTTTATTTAAACTCTGTTCATTTCTTTTGCACTACATACATTATTCAGGGAATCTCTCTTACTGACAGAGCGCGCTGAAATTATTGCAAAACATGAATAGTACAAGATTCTTACTCATCAGAACACAATACACCAGAGCTGAAACATTTGACTATTGGCATACATTGGTTTGCACATTATAAGCAGGAAATTTTGCTCATGATTGGAAATCTACCTGCAGCTTGATTTCAGATGTTGGAGCAATGCATTGATTTTTGGAGAGGGTTGTATATATTTATTCTTTAGCTGAATGCAAAATAATTTTCTCCACTCCATGCGCCCTCTATATTACATTAGTATATCTCAGCAACACAGTCGAAATTAAACTTGCTTGCATGCTTTTGAGAGGTAGCTCTGTGATTTTACAAAGAACTATTTGCCTTCCAGCTCTTGTCTTGTGGTTGAGAATTTTTCTGTTGAAGTTTCAAAAATCCTTAATGTATAACCAGTCTTGTAGTTCTTGTACAGGATTAGGCTAAATGGGGAAGAAAAGAAATCGATTCAGGTCTTTCATCAGTGTTTCATACTAAAAGTAAAGCTTTTCCCTTTGAGTCTGTTTCACTTCATGTGTATTCTGAGATGAATATATTCCTAATAAGTGTAATTTTGGGTAAATCAGACGCTCCTCTTGTTTCATCTTGTGCACAATTCAGTTCTTACACATTTTAATCCCAGTAGATACAAACCCCCAAAAATATAACTTTATTACGTGCCACACGGATCAGAAGAAGAAAACCTCACTGGAATTAAAAATTTCATCTCTTGGAATAACTTTCCTCTTTTTCCAAGAGTTAGTTAGTCTTTTTGAGTTTTATGCCCTCCAGACTCATGTGGGATTGATGACCTGAAATTGGAGGGCCTGATTCTGCCTCACCAGCATCAATGTAGTTTCTGGGTGAGATCCGCCGAGGTCGGAGGCAGCCCTGAGGACAGACAGGAACCTCCCGCATCACCCTGCCCTCTCTGTGTGTCTGTCTCTGGGTTTGTGCTTCCTAGTGAGGGGAGATGCAATGTCATTTTGGAGTTAACTTTTCTGCTGAGACATCCCGAAAGCTGGGGAAATAGATTCAAAGGTAGTGTTGCCTCTATATTGTGACTGTCATTTTACTTACAGCAGTTTCAGCTTTGATTTGCTAAGCTGCATCATAATGGGATTTTCATTAAATTTTGTTATTAATTCTTCTTTATGATTACAACTCAATTTAGCAATAGGAGTGTAACCTTAGTTTAATAATCAGTGTCATTTAAAATCATGGTGTTCTTTATTTAGAAAGTGAGGTTTCATACAGCTGAATGGTATTTTGCTATCAAGAGCAGTACAGTATTCCCAAGGATGCAGTTTGGAGTATATTGAGAGTTACTATAAAGGCATACCATACGGTCAGGTTTGAACTGCAAAAGCAAATAGTGTGCCAGTTGGCTAGAAAAATGGAACTGGATTACATCGTACCCTTCTAAAATAGGATCAATTACAAAAACGCATTTGAAGTGAGTGTTTTGCTTTAATACGTTGAGTTTATCTCAAGCTAGACCCCAATTATTGAAAACAATTTCTCTTAACATTTCTATTATTAGCACTTGCTGATGGAATCAAAGAACATATGTGTACTTGGGTGTCATTTGCTGTAAGAAGGATTCTGTGTATTTTTAAGGTATAAGAAGATCCATATTCAAAGAGTCTCATAGCTCTAAATGTGATCTTTGTAAAATAGCTGTACAGCAGAGAGAAAATCAACCATTAATAGCTCCAGTCCATCAGAGTCTGGATTTAATTTTCAAGGTTAGTGTTGGGAAAATAAATTATAGGCCTTTGCTGGAATATAGTGAGATTTCTTCAGTGAAAATTCAGAACATGCATTTCCCTGGCATGAAATAAGACTTTTGTCCTAGTATGTTACTGGACTGGCTAAAACTGTAGACTCAAAAGCTTTACTATAGGTTATAGAAATCATTTAATCTTCATTTCAGAGGATTAATAACAAAGATTGTGTTCCTTCATTCCTTCTGCAGAAGCCAACGCAGTGCAGTACTTCTTGCGCAGGACAAAGCACTTTAACAAGTAAATTAAATTGATTAACTTCAGCTTTATCATTGTAATCTAAGTTTGTATGCTAGTCAAAATAGCTCATGTGTTTCATTTGTAGGTCTTGATTGTCTTGAGACTTGCTTGTTCATGAGAGAGGAAGCCGTCTGCTTTGATTCTTAACCGCCTTAGATCCTGCTATGAATTGTGCAAGTTCAGATTGTGAGCAGGTGAAGTTCTTTGGGTTTAAAAGTGTTAGAACAAACAATCTTCTCTCATGGGTCTTAATCCTTAATATACGACTGATTTAAAGGGGATGAAATTTGTGCTGCTGCCAAAGTGAAGAACGCTGTCTGATTGCACCAGTGTAATTAAAAAGAAAAATTGGCCTCCGCTCTGGATTTCCATTCCTCTGGGTAGTTGGCTTGAGGCAAAGATTTTGGACTAGTACAGCACAAAGTCCGCTCCTGCAACTTAGGTAGGCATACCTATACTGAAGTTATGTGTTGGGACACAAAGTCAAACTAAACAAATTATTCCTGTGAAAATCAAGAATTGCTCTTCTGAATTTGTGAAAATAAATTTACTCAAGAGTACCTGATCACAGCGTCTTGTTTGGAAATTGTGGGTTTGCTTTACTTTTAACCATTTTGTCAGAAGTTTTATTATCTTCCTCCATCTAGTTTGGGTTCTTACATAACTTTTTTTAAAATTTTTTTTTTATTTTGAAGACCTTACTGGCTTTTAGCAATGCTGGTATGGATTCAGTTGTTTGTCAATACAATTATGGGTGGAGTACTCTTAAAAAGTCTGTATCAGCGATGTCTGTTTTCAGGCACCAAGTTCAAATAGAGAGATTATCTTACATTTTGGCACTCAGAGACATTCTAGTATTTTCCAGAGTACTCGGCAGCACCTGTCTTCCCAATGGGAACTGCTTACTGCTGAGCACTTTGGAGAATGTGTCCTTATCTGTGTGATAACGCATGGGTCAGCTGTGTTGTCTCAAGAGTGTTACTTCCTTGCGAGGACTCCATTTCTTCCCTGTTCTTTTTCCCATAGTCCTGACGAAGAGTCTGCCTGGCTTGTTCAAATAATTGCAGCTGTTTGTTGGATTTCTGGTTCCTTATGGTAGGAAGATGGAACCAGAGTGTCACATACACATCACCTTTGTCTTGGCTATGCGCTGTAAAGACCCAGACCATCCTCCCTCTTCACCAGGTTCCTCAGAAGCTGATTACAAATAAGCTTTATGTTGGACTCAAGGGGGAATAGCTGGATACTTACTAAAAAGCTACTGTTCTTTCTGGGTTTTGGCCAGCTATGCTAACATTAACAAATTCCAGTTCAAATATTGGCCTTTGTCCTGCAGTTCTTTCCCAGGCAGAGCTGTCTGCAATTTAAATAGGGGCGCTACCTGAGCAGGGTTTGCAGACTGGAGCCCAATATAATGAAGGACTAGTAGGAATCAGCTTTTTTGCTAGATGAACAGGTTCTCATTCTTTCGTCTCATAGCTCAATTTTTTAGAAGTATTAAATTTCTCAACTACTGTTATTTTTTAAAAAAATATATATTTAGAAATTGGACCCCTGGTACGTAATTGCCTATTTTAAAAGAATGTCATTTGGGCTACTGTTTTCTTGTGTTCCGCAGGCTATCTCAGTGTTGTATTTATATGCAACCGTTGCTCCTGAAAAATGCAGTCTTATGCAGTACTTTTCTATATTCTAAAGTCGTGGACAACATGAGCGTGACTGCTTTTTTTTTTTCTGTAAATACAAATGGAGCACAAGAGAAACAAAAAGCAGTTAAACTTTTCACCAGCTTATTTATTAGATTCTTTGCAGGGAAAGGCTTTAAACACATTTTGAAGACTGATATTAAAATATATCAGCTTTTAGCTATTCATAACAGTTCCTCTGTTTCTCACTTGCAGACCCTCTGCAGGGTAGTTTCTGTGCCATTTCTGCATGCACGCTCTTCCAGTTGCTTTTATGGTGTGTTTGCATAGTACTCTCTTAAACCCATAAAATTTGAACTTCATTTTTATTTGCACATCACCTTTTCATACAATTCAGGTATGCCCAATGAATATCCATCAAATGGGTGTTTTAGGAAAGTTCACAGGTAGTGAGAGTTAATTGCTGAAAAGAATTGAGACTTTTACACTTTGTTTGCCTCAGTTTTCAAATCCATTTCTAAATGGATATGGAATTTACATTTTCACATTGTGGTGCAAAAGGTGATGCATGTGTTAGTATTAGAAATTATTATACAAAATTATTAGGAATTATTGTACAAAATATTCTGGGTTTGTTCATTTCTTTCACAGTTATGTGTTATGCTTTATTTCCTTTTGTTAAAGATTTCACTGATATCGCATGGCTTTTTTTTCAGTGTCAGGGTCAGATCTGTTTCCTCAGTGGGTAAAATGATTTGATAATACATATTCAAGGTAGAGGCAGGGGAAAGAGGAAACTCTTCTAGAGCAAAGAGAGTACAAAATGTAGCATATTATTTGTCCGCAATAGCGTCCTGTTCTGCTTTAATATTCCTGATGTACAGTAGCAGTATTTCATGCTTCTAGTTAATGTGAGATATGGTTCTGGATGGTGCTGTGTTCAGGTCTGGAAAACATTATTGAGTATAAGTAAAAAACACTTGTATCAAGCACAGATACGTTCATGTAAAATTCAGGAGTAAAAAGCTATAATATTAAAAAAAAAGCACATGCACATCAGTACACTTAGCCCTTTGTTTCCTCACCTAAGCTGATGGGGAAAAAAGGAACAAGACTTTACAGACCCATGGTCTCAGCAGAGTCGTGTGGGACCTTGTATTAGTGATTTCCTTCAGGTTTTCTGTGTGGATCTGTCCTGGAGAGGCTTGCTAATAAAGGCCTCCAGGCTTGGTCATTTCCATCTGTTTAAACTGAGAAGAGTGTTTAAGAATGGACTTTTCAAGAGCACTGCAGCTGGGATAATAATTTCCTTTGAAAAATCAATATTCACGTGCTCTTGACTGACTCAGGAGTTTTTGTCACTTCTACTCCAAGTAGAAAGCACAAGCCAGGTAAGAAGCTGGCTCTTGGGGCTATTTGCACACCCTGTTAACACTGTCTCTGTATCTAGCTGTTTGTGTGGTCTCCAGTTCAGAGTTGGTCAGGGGTTTTTCTTTCTCAGGTCCTTTTTTTTTAAATCAGTATCCTTGTTCAGTGCTTCTCTTGGGTGGTAAAAGCAATGGGGTAATATTTTAAGTGATAACGTTATTATATAGATAAGAATTGGAGTTGCTGTCTGGAGGCATAAGCAAATGTCCAAGGAAGAGAGCATAAGAGGACATCGGTGTATGGGGAGGACATACATCTGCATCTGTCGCAGGATTACATTTGCCCCTTGAAAGTGTGTGGCTGGCAGGTCAGGAGTAGTGCCATATGGAAGTGATCCAAGTTACAAGTCCTTACAGCTGATACAGAAAAGATGTGAAGGCAGTCTGGGGGATGAAATGCTGTCTGATGGCTATGAGCATCAGTGCTTCAAAGAAGAAAAAGTAAAGGTAACCAAAACAAAGGGGAGAGTGGATAGCATGTAACAGTGTTCACAGATTATTGTGTTCTAAGGCTAGATGCGACCATTTTGATCACCCAGTCTGACCGATGAGATGCTAGTCAGCCAACCTCAATTAATTTTTTCATCCAAGCCATTTTTTCCCAAATAAATCCAGTGGTGAATTAAAGACAGAAAGAATCACAGGTAAATTGTCACATCATCAACACATCATTTGGACATACCACCCTCTGTCTTTATCTGTGTTGAATGTAGGAGTCATACAGAGTAGGCAAGCAGAAGAAAATTGCCTACTGGGTTTGTTGCTGGTCTTTAATTTAGAGAGATACCACAATCAGCGTGATTTGCATCCAGTCGTCACAGTTGTGAGCTCCCAGAGCCCCCTGAGGTTTGTTCTGGCTGGTTGGTACTGTGTCTCGCCTGCATGGAGGGACAGTGTGGGACACCCTTAGTAGCAAGGCTTATGCCATGGCAAGACATGTAAGGACTTACTGGGGCCGTTTTCAAGGTCCCTTGAAAAATACTTCCAGTGGACACAAAAGGTAGGTTTTTTTCCTCTCCTAAGAAAGAACATCTCCTAACCCCACAGCAGGGAGTATGGCTTGAAGCAAGAGCAATATAAGCTTGGTAAACACGTTCAAAGACCATTAAGTATGTTTTGCTAACAAATGTACACTAATCCCCCTTATTTGTATTCATAGACTCCTCTAACTACAAATACAACTTAATGGTCATGTATGTTACACATATTTCACTTTCTATGAGCCACAGAGGATGTGTATCTATTACCACTTTCACCTGGAGGGTTTGGGCTGTTAGCTTAAGATACCAAGAGTTATGAATTTAGCTTTGGAAGTCCCTGGTTTCATCTGCTTTGTGTGTCGGAGGAGACGGCAGCCTGAACACAAACAT
The DNA here is from genome assembly GCF_965183815.1 of Platalea leucorodia. NCBI lineage: Eukaryota > Metazoa > Chordata > Aves > Pelecaniformes > Threskiornithidae > Platalea > Platalea leucorodia. The sequence goes on from NC_138824.1 coordinate 16,761,204, forward strand.
GATGATGAATGAGATTTAATGCACAAGAATATTTGCAGAAAGCAAAAGCCTGAATAAAGGAATACAAGAAGTGGTCCCATAGGTCTCTTTGATGATCTGTTGCTCTATTCTGAATAGCAAACATATATGAAAAGAGGAAAAAAAAGGACAAACCTTTCATTTCCTTACAGCATAAGTCATTAAAACAGGGAGGAATAGTAACACAAGACCTCAGCAATTAATTATGATATACTAACAGCTGTACTTCGAGCGTCCTGTTTACTGCCACTCTGTCCATTAAATGGTTTGCTTAAATGATTTATTATACAGTTATTATTAAAATCAGCTGGAAAACGACAAGGTGTTTTTAGATAACTAACTCAGAAAAAGAACAGGCACAGTTAATGCAAATGCATGTGTGCAACACATAATTGGCAAGGATCGGCCAGGCGTTGTGTGCGACAGTTTGGAGCCCAGGCAGGAGGTGGGTCTGCCCCGGTTCTTCGGGGACCCTTGCAGACTCAGAAGTGACAGATTGCCTGGAGTAAGGAGTCGAACAAGTTTGACACCTTGGGCCTGAAGTTGCTGTTCACCCTCAGCTGGGTGGGAGAAAGGGTTCAAGATACAGCAGGAGCCATTCCTTTATGAAACAGCATTATTCAGTGTTGGGGAAGAAGGTTTCTGAGAGCGGAGGAAGGGCTGGTGTGCAGCACTGCTTGCTGCACGGGGAATTCTCTGCTTCTGAAGACAGAGCAGGAAGGTGTGGCTGCTGCTTGTGAATTAGGAGTTACAGCTGGTGTGAGCTGATGTGACTTTGAAAAACTTTAAGATGGACATGTGGCTGTGCTAAACTGAAAACTTAGTACAGAGGGGGAAGTAACGGCTAGTCCATGTGTCCGGTGGAGTACAGTAGGAGTTAATAGACATGGAAGAGCATAAGACTAAAAAATACTGTTCAAAGAGACAGAGGGAAAATTCTGTTCTCTTCTGTCAACTATCCTCCTCTCCCTCCCTGCTTTTTACTGTTACGTACCCCAGCTTTTCATGATGAAATGGGAACAGTCTGCAAGAAGCACCACCAGTGGAGGCAGTGGACGTGGTGCTTCGCGAGCTCTGCAGCGCTGGAGAAGAGCTACTGCACTGGAGGCAGCAGCCGGCGTCCCAGGGGCCGGGTCACCCATCTCCTTCCTGCCCCACACCGAGGGACGAGCCACTGCGACTTCTGGGTTCAGCTTGTGCTATTAGCTCCTGTAACATATTGATTACAAATAGCCATCAGCTTAACTGCTGCAGGGGAAGGAAGGGAAGGGACAGCGCATAAAACGTTTGTTTCTTGGTTATGAACAGAAGAGAAATTATATCCTTTTACAACCTCAGAAAAACTGTGCCTGTTTCCATCTCTGTCTTACTCCCCCCAGCCTGCCTTGTACTCCATCGTGGTCAATACTTTAATATTTTAAGGGAGTGAATGGGAGGAGGGAGTGGTGGTGGTGTGCCACAGAAGACAGTTTATACAGATGAATTGGATTGCTTTCCTCCATTCTTCCCTGGGTCTCTGACAGATGTTGAAGGACTCCTGTATTTTTATTTCCTGATGAAAGCCCCAGAAAGCCCATCATTCTTTCAGTTACTGTTTATGATGGGAATCTTTTGCACTTCAGTACAGCTGGCAGGCACCAGAGCTTCACACCTTAATCACATTTTCTTTGTCAGCCTTTCACATACTATGCTAAATGGGAGACTAGCAGAAAATCCTTTGAGCAATTACAATAATAGGATAATAATAATTATTGCAGTTCCCTGCACTAATATAGTGTCTGTGAGATTAAAATGAGATCCAGCATAAAATTACCCCTTTGAAAAGGTGTGGATATCCCCTGCCAGGAGCATTGCCTTGAGAAACTGCTCTCCAAGGCCTCAGCTTCTTGCTCCTTTAACTTTGGTATGGTCAAGCAGGGCTGCATTGCAACCTTCTTATTCACATCTGTGAGCAACTGGCTGCACAAATAAAGTCATTAAAGAGAACGTGAATGAGGGAAATCAGCAGCATAAAGAAGGTTTTTTCCTGTATATGGCTATAAAAGACAGGAAAACGTTAAAGGGTAAAGTCTCTCCGGTTCAGAGGGAGCATGCTTACATGAGGTACTTTCCTTTTTTGACTGTAGGTGTAGATCTTAGGAACGTTAGTGAGAGTTAATTGTGTGCAAGCAAAAGTGTAACACAGAGGTGTAGCTTTAAGCTTGTTGGTTTCTTAAGATGTTCATTAAGACAATGCGCTACCTTCCTATCTGGTCCTGCCTGTGAAAGTGTTGTCTGCAAACTGTTGGATTATTTGTACAGTAAGTTAGCAATTTCTATCCACTGAAATAAAATCCTTTGGGGCCTTTTCCTGGCCCAAAAAAAGTGCTCCACACTTAATTAAAATTACAAATTTCAACGTCAATCTTTCAAAACATTGTACCTATTGTTAGTGCTGTGATGATGATAAGTTCCTTAAGGATGTGTGTGACCATAATAAGCTGGTGCCATAGTTTTTCCACTGAGACAAAAGTAGGAAAGTGGTTTATAATCCTAGATATTTTTTTTTTTGGTGGTGCATCCTGTAACTTTCCATGTTAAGAATACAGAACAACTTCAGCTTTTAGTGGGAATCTGCCCCTTTCTCTCACCACTCTCGGTAGGTCCAAACAGATGGAAGCATCCAAAACCTGTCAGAAGACAGTAATGCAGCAGACTATCTCCCTGCATTTGTGGCATGGGTGACTGAAAAATCTGTGTTTGTCACTTCAATTAACGTGGCTATCCTGATGGTTGACTTCAAGGGAGCAAATAATGGCTCTGACTGCCTAAAATCCAGGATGTGCCACAATTCTGGATCCCTGTACAGCCAGCTGTAACCCACAGTAGACCTCCATGGAGGGCAGCCTGGATGTGGCCATTCCCAGTATCGCACTCAGTGAAATGCCTTTATCAGCAGCCAGCCATTCCTCATTGTACGAGAAGACACACGTCAGAGGTTATACCGTAATACTTCTCACTCTCTTCTGTGGTCATCTTGACCAAGGAGAAGACGCTTTGGACCCCGATGTCTGTTTGGACCCAGTCCCCTGGAAGTGGCAGCACCTGGCAGTGGTCCCAAAGGATTGCAGCAGAGGTTTGCTGGAATATCTTACATTTCAGCCACTCCACCATCTACCTCGGTAATTCTAACTCTGTTTGCCTGTGCTGAAGACATGAGGAGAGAAAAGACAATGGCTGACAACCCTCACATTCCTGGGGCCTTTTTCTCCTGCACCTGCACCCTACTGGGCACAACCCCTGCCTGAGAAGGGCACTGATCTCTGCTCACTTTTGCCAAGTGAGCAAAACTACATGGGGAGCAAAACAAGGGTGAGACTTGCATTCTTCTCCTGCAGGCCCTCCTGTACATATTTATGACTTATATGTGCACTCTGGCTTTCTCACACATCTGCAAGAGAATCTGAGCAATAGTTTAATTTCTGGAGCTCAAACTGTTTGTTTGCTTAGGATTGTTACTTGTTTCTCAAATTACGCACTTGATTGACAGTGTTTACCTTGTGTTTGAGGTTTGGGATGATAGCGACAGGTCACTGAGGCTACACTACAGCATTTTGGGATGGTGTCTTAAGTTGAGCTGAAGAGGCAGACGCATGTAAAAACATCTTATTTGGTTTCTTCTATGCGTATGTAGAGAAACTTCTACAAAACACTTAAATACCCTTAAAACTCTTCTTTTGGCTTTAAATTAGGCAATTGGAAACATTTAGGAGACACTTTCCAGGAAGAGATTTTAAGGGAGTGATGCATGGCACATCCTGGGATGGCAAATCCCAATAGTATATTGGAAGCATTAATGGGCGTTAATTTACTTGGACCAAGTTGTTAATTTCTGGTTGAAATTGTTGCCCAGACATCTGTGTAAATGTGTTTAGCTAACAGAGAGCTGTCCTTCTGTACATGCATTTTTATACTTCTTTCAGCTAATTCAATGATCGAAATACTAAATCTAGCACTCAGACAGCTTTTGGATTTATGACAGTCCCTGAAAGACTTTGACTTACAGTTATTCATATAGGTAGTTTTTAAAATTTATGACAGAAATAATAACTCTGTGATAATATTCATCCTATTGCTTATTTAGAGCACCAAGTGTGAGAACAAAAAAGAGCAGCTGGAAATTCCCGGGGCAAAGCTTTGACGCAGTGCTCTGCTGTCCCTCACAGAGACTTTAGAAGCCAGAAACATTTCAGAGACTTCAGAAAATTTTCAGAATTTACAGAGATGTAAAACCAAAGTGAAATTTGGCCCAGAACAGCAACTAGTATATTTAACTGTAATTTAGTGCTCTACTTCTCTCTTTCCACCTAATTACTGTTTTCTGCTGTTCAGGGATGTGCACGTGCACTGTAGAAGCATGTAGCAAGTCGTCTCTGTCCCACTCCACATCCTCACAGGGTGACAGTGATCTTCAGTGGTTTGTTCTGCCCCTCTCGCTGCTCTGTCATCATCCCTGTGACTGCCCAGAGCGCGTTCTGGATCTCGAGAGGTTACAGCAGATCTCAGGTGTCTAGGCAGTAGTGAGGGCATCCTGGAAAAATAAGAACAGGCAGCTGGAGACGAGCGGAGTCAAGTCTCGGTGAACTGCCTGATGTGGTGTTGCCCTGCCTTCTCCCTTCCCTCTCCAGCCATCACATCCACCAAGCTTTATGAAGGGAACCTGCCAACAGCACTGTTTAATCAAAATTGATATCTGGGATGATTTATATATATATGTTTTTTGGTCATACCTGCAATCTGTGTTTTCAATGTTCCTATGATTATCTGTTGGAAGTGTGATGTCTTCTGGTACTCAGCCATGGGAAAGGAGGATGTGCAGCACAAGTGGGCAAGGAGATAGTGTATTTCCTGGGAAGAAGTGGGAAGTGAAAACCAGGTCTCTTCTGCACTCGTCCTTAGGGAGAACAGAAAGAAGAGCCTTTCCTGAGGCTGAGGTCATGTTTTCACTGAAACAATGTGAAAGTTAAGCTTTTTTATCTTAAGGACTAAGAAACTAACTTTGGTGTAAACCAAAGGGCTTTCTCATAAGGGGAAAGGCTGTCATAGTCAATGGTTTTTGTTTTAAGTTGTGACTAAGGCAATCTTTGTTTCAATAGACAAACTGTGACCTGAAGGAAAGCCCTTCTGTAGTGGGGGCAGAAAATGTCTTTAAATTAGTGTCCTTCTTACATTCATGTCTTTGCAAGAAGAGGGTTAGTGATGTGATCAGGTATGAGCAAGATGAATGATTTTCAGACATGCTTGGGATGATGGCTTTGCTTTGTTGTTGGAGTTTTTTTGTTGTTTGTTTTGTTTTTTTTATCTCACATTCAAAACCAAGAACCAAGAATCTCCCGTGTAAATGTTACAAATCTTAAAAAAAAATTTAAAACTCCGAAGTGGGTGAACGTGGGCAAGGCTGGTACTTTCCATTTCAGTGAGGCACACCAGGGTGGGTGGTGGGTTGGATTAATGCTATTTCATGGGTCGTTAACGACCTGCGGAGCTGCTGCTGCCTCACCGCCACCCCGAGATGTGGCAGTGCTCCAGCGCAGGGCTTGTGGCACCCCTCACTGCAGGGTGCCGGTGTCCCTGCTGCTGCTGTCCCAGCCCAGCTTGGCCTCAGGAAGGGACTTGCACGCACCCAGGTAACAGACAGGGCTGCTTTTAGGATGGGGATGAGGTTAAGCTGGTAGGATTGTACTAAAGCCATGGCGGGCTGCAGCTATTCGAGAATATTGGAGCAAACCTGCATTAAGCTCCAGCCCGTGCCATTGCTGCCCGTGCTGAGCAGAGCCCACCTCTGTGGCTGGCTGCCGGGCGCTGGGGTCCGGACAAGGAGCTGCCTGGTGCCTGCCCACCTGCCTCCTCGCAGGGAAAGGGCCGGGCGGCGGGGCTGGAGAGGGCGTCAGCTGTTCTTCCATAGAGGTAGGAGCCTATAAACGCTGATTATCAGCCTCAGGCTTACTGCAGCGAGTACTGTCATTAAAAGCTCAATTGCAACCACTAAGGTGAATATAAGTAAGTGACTCCAAAAATAGGTGATTTCAGAGGGAAACTTTCAGACCTTTTAATCAGCAAAATAGCTAGTGCTCGTTTGTATGCCTTGAAATTATGTAGGGTCTTTTTCTTGCTCTTTAGGGTTAATACACTGTGGTTGTGTCGTAAGAGCATAAGAGCATGTCTGCTAAACGTTTCTGCAAGACTTCTTGAAATGCTGCCAGAAGACCTGGAGAGCTGCATACCTTGCTTTTAACACAGAGCGACAGCTTTGCATCACACATCGTGCCACTGCATAGCCAGGATTGTAAATACCAAATTCTAATTATGAAGTGTATTTATAATTCATTAATAGGAGGTAGACAAATAGACCGGGCTGGCTTTGCGGTGCAAGAAAGATAAATGGAAGATGGTGCAGAGATAATAGATGCTGGAGTAGAATGTGTGGAATTTTTCTTTCCTCCATTTTGCCTTGCTGCAGCTATTTTGCTTGAACTGTCGAAGTTGTTCCAGGAAGAGGGGCTGGAAATAGGACAAATGTACATCCATCACAAATGTTCAGAATCCTGAAACTGAGCTTTAAGTACAATGTGAACTGCTGAACACAAAACCTAGAGGAGCAGCCGTGCTGTTTTGTTATATTCCGTAGCAAATATTTCTCTAGCTATTTAACAGAACCCATTTAAACTTGGAATATATTTAATAAAATATTTCTTAACCATGTCCTTTCTAGTTGTACTTGAATATGTAAGTTTAATTGACTTGATGATAAATATTGCATGAACTGCTTATCAATTTGAGTGGTATCATAGATGATATGTCATTTATTTGATGACATAAAACATACTTAGGTAATGAACTTTTCACAGCCTTTCTCTTGTAAACCTATAATCATCTACTTCAACACTTATTTTTCAGGCTAAATTAAAAGTAGCATGAGAGAAACGTAATGTATACGCAATATATCACATACTCAGCTGTAACTTGAGTCTAGATAGCAGAGTACACTATTGCCTAACCATCAGGCTGGCTTCAGAGGAGTAATTAGCTATAAGAAAATGATGAGTACCTAATTTTATATCATTAGAGATAATTATTATAACTGGGAATGCTTTTAACCTGAAGGTGAATAAATGACACCTGTGCAATATATATGTCCATAGTTTGAAATAATTTAAATGAAAGATGTACTGGGAGATAGAAAATGGAAATTCTCAGTTTGTTCATAACGTTCTTTTTTCTTATGGAGGTGTCTTCCAACACTTGTGGTGAAAATGCATTTAATACAACGTGCTAGTTGTGTGTAGGCTTAGTGGCAGATAGATACGTGTTATGGTGCTCCTCAGTGTGGTGGTTCTTTGACTGTCTGGACCAGGGCTTGGCCAGGAGGCTCCTTGGCCCCTGCGAGCCCCCACACCTGGGCGCTGGGAGGGCCTCGGGGACCACGGACCTCCATGGGGGAGCTTAAAAAGCCCCCAGGTCCACTGACTTATTTTACTCACTGTATGTCATGCACTGTAGTTGGGAACATAATTTATGGGTGGGAAGGGGGCATTTTTGAATGAAAAAGGTTCTCGTTTTTTTAAAAAGTCCACAACGTCAAGGGCATGCAATACCTGTTTCCCAGTTGGAAGCTGGACACCCCATTGCCTACTGTGAAAGCAGCTGCTTATAAAGTGATGTTCAGAAGCATTGCTTAGTCTTTTCTTCACAGCTGATATTTTTCCCTGGATCGGGGGCGGGAGGGGGGGGAAGCCTTTGGCTTTTTGGCTTCCTCAGTGTCTTTCACCTGGGGATTTCAGAGGTGTTTGTATTATCTATTCACTAAGTTTCTGAATGCTTCACGGTTTATGTGGAATATGAAAAGATTATTTCACTTGCTGCTCAGATGCCTTTGCTTTCTGTGTGCTCTAATGGATCAGGAGAGCTGAGCAGAGCAGAGATCTAGAGAAGGCTGGTGTCCTCCATCGCAGGCGGCCCATGCAGGCAGGGTGAAAGCGAAGATCTCTAATTCTTAACACCAGGCACAGTTCAGCAGTTAGAGGCCATGAGGAGAGCTCCCCATCGCTGCTGCCACAGACAACAGAAGCAATCTGGGCTGTTTTCTACCAATCAGGCATTTGGGGCTTGATTTCCAGCAGTGGTGTGCTGAGGACACCCACTGCTCCAGCAGCGGGAAAGCTAATGGGAGATGCTGTTGCTCACTTTTCTAAAAAATAGGGCTCAATTTTTCTCCCAATTGAGTCACCATATGTCAAAGGCAGTTTATTTTGTCTGGATAAAAAAGTGAGAAGGGTTTCTACTGGAGCACATATGTGGGTTCACCCAACTACAGGATCAGTAATTATGTGAAGTGACTTTAACTATCAACTTCTGTTTCAATTTTAGTTTGTAAAATGAATAGAATCAACCAAACCCCTCTTCTATTATAGTTTCTAGGACAGCTGGAAACGTCAGGACGATTCAATGCCCAGCTATATATGCTGTATGTGGAATAGCATCTACTAGGTACATATGTGTGGCACAATGACTCTAGGTCCAGTTTCTGACAGTTTGATCATCTACGTGCCAAAGACAGAAATTTCATTTTATCTAGATGTTCTCATCAGCAACAATCTTTTATTTTAATAACTGAAAATATACAAAAAGTTGAAAAAAAGGAAATCAATGGTATAAACTATTCAGTGCTAATCACTATTTCAGGGCATGTTCCCACTCCCCATTTCTGAGAGTTTAAGGGGCACTTTTATACTTCAGAAATAAGTTATCCACTGTCAATGAAAAGTAAATGCACTGGACAGCCAAGCTACAAGTGGAAATTATGATTGCTATATGATCCATCTAATGTGCATTTAGCAATTCTGCTGTTAAAACAGGGTACAGATAGTATTGTTCTTCAAGGCCCATGTCAGAGACAATTTGTTTTCTTGCTTTTTCACAAAAAACTATTTAAGTCAAAATCATTGCAATTACGTGTACGCGTAAAGTTAAGCATACTTCTAAATGTTTAGCTGAACAAGGCGTTCAAAGCATTTCAGTGTTCTTCAGGCCAAAGCATAAATATTGTACAAATGGGGAAAGAAAAGTGAAATGTTTGCTTGAGGCCAAGCAACCAGTTACCAGCAGGATTGGAAGGAACTAAATTCCCTGACTAGCTTCTTGACAGCCAGAGCATAATTTGAGCGCCATTTACATATTTAGATATAGGTGGAAGAAACTTCATGATGGTTGTGTTTTATGGTTGTCTTTATTCTCTGGAAATGCTCTGTCTGAAAAATAGGAATTCTTTTAAAGAGCAAATAAACTATTACATGACAATCTATTACTAGTATAAAAATAAATAGAAATTTATGCATATTTTCTTGTTTTTATCTTATAGTGTTGTCATGAACAAGTTTATAGCCTTAGCAATATGTTTCATTTTCCCTAGTACCATTAAAGCTGTCATTTAATTTTAGCATGTGGTGTACAATTGCTTGTTGGTTTATCATCAAGTTTAAGACGGTATATTCCTGGAGCATGGAGTACACTTTTTCCCAGCAAAATTAACTCCCTGATTGTAAAGGGCAAGAACAGTTGCTGAGCTATTGGTTTACTATTCTGTTTTTAATTTTTGTTTTAATAATTTATTAAATATGCAGTGTAAGCTTCTCACACATTAACCTTTGCCTGAAAAAAAAATTCTGAACATAATTCCTCTGTTTGTTGTTGGGCTGTTGTTTAAGGAAAATTTATATACATGCTGACTTTTTAATAACAATTGAAGTATGGAAACAATTGTTTCCAGAGAGTGGGATGAACTTTTGGAGTTTTAGAAATAATGGTGTAAATTAAAGTAATTTATTTCATATGTTTTTACTTCATTTCCCCAACAATATTTGTATGCAACAGATTCAAAACAAACAAACAAACGGATGTGTTTTTTGCATGATGTGTGGTAGACCTGTAGGATTGTGGTGGGTTGACCCTGGCTGGATGCCAGGTGCCCACCAAAGCCACTCTATCGCTCCCCTCCTCAGCTGAACCATGGAGAGAAAATATAACGAAAAGCTCATGGGTTGAGGTAAGGACAAGGAGAGATCATTCACCAATTACCATCACGGGCAAAACAGACTCAACTTGAGGAAATTAGTTTAATTTATTGCCAATCAAATCAGAGTGGGATAACGAGAAATAAAAACAAATCTTAAAAACACCTGCCCCCCACCCCTCCCTTCTTCCCAGGCTCAACTTCACTCCTGATTTTCTTTACCTCTTCCCCCCGCAGGGGCACAGGGGGAGCATGGTGGTTGCGGTTAGTTTATCACACGCCATCTCTGCCGCTCCTTCCTCCTCAGGGGAGGACTCCTCACACGCTTCCCCTGCTCCAGTGTGGGGTCCCACCCACGGGACACAGTCCTCCATGAACTTCTCCAACATGAGTCCTTCCCATGGGCTGCAGTTCTTCGCGAACTGCTCCAGCGTGGGTCCCCTGCAGGGTCACAAGTCCTGCCAGCAAACCTGCTCCAGCCTGGGCTCCTCTCTCCACGGGTCCACAGGTCCTGCCAGGAGCCTGCTCCAGCGTGGGCTTCCCACAGGGTCACAGCCTCCTTCGGGCATCCACCTGCTCCGGCATGGGATCCTCCAGGGGCTGCAGGTGGATATCTGCTCCACCGTTACCCTCCATGGGCTGCAGAGGGACAGCCTGCCTCACCAGGGTCTTCACCCTGGGCTGCAGGGGAATCTCTGCTCCGGTGCCTGGAGCTCCTCCTGCCCTCCCTTTTCACTGACCTTGGTCTCTGCAGGGCTGTTGCTCTCACATATTCTCACTCCTCTCCCCAGCTGCAGTTGCACAGGTTTTTTTTATCCTCTTCTTAAATGTGTTATCCCAGAGGCGCTACCACTGTCGCTGATGGGCTCAGCCTTGGCCAGCGGCTTGGAGCTGGCTGGCATTGGCTCTGTCAGACATGGGGAAGGCTTCTAGCAGCTTCTCACAGAAGCCACCCCTGTAGCTCCCCCGTGTTACCAAAACCTTGCCACACAAACCCAGTACAAGGACTCTTTTCTGAAGGAAACCGGTGATGCAAAAAGTCTGCATGGATTCAAGTACAGATGAGTTGTGCACTGGGAGAAGAGATCCAAGAGGCCAAACTGCTTGGAAGCAGGAGCTGTAAATAATTGAGTGCTGGGAGAATATTCAGGGGAAATATTCACTTCTAGCCACTATTGGAGATAGGTGGACCCTTTGCCTGAGGCAAAATTACCATTCTTATTCTGGTGGATATTTCCAATCCCCTTACGATTATAGACTCTTTATGTAATACTGTGCTAACAGAAGAACAGGCTAGACATGATGGCAAACCAGCATCTTTGGACTGGCGAGACTGACCCCCGAGTGTGGTTTCCTGGAAGCGGGGACCACCAGACTGCTGCTCACGCTGTTGAGCATCGGCCTCGTGCAGGTGTAGGTGATGGCACGAGATGCAGAGACCGGAGAGGCTCAGACCCAGTGAAGCAATTATGTGTTCAGTGCACACACTAGCACTAATGAAAGCCTCACAGGTATTTCCAGAGGAGAATGTACCCTTTCTGCTCATAGACATCAAAGGATATGTAGGGTTACTGATGAGGAACTGCAGCTTCTTTTACTTAAGGAAGGCATGGATAATTAATGATTTTGCGTTCTGATTAGAAAATTAACATTGCTAATGCTGTTACTAGATAACTGAATTTTGGTATTATAAAAGCCTTTTGAAATGCAATTTGACAGAGCATATATCAGATTAAATTGGATTGATTATGGGAGTTTTGAAGTTGTTGATTTCTTTGAGAGCTCTGTTAACGAAGCATTATATTGTAACAGAACCAATTAATAGCACTGTTCTACTTAGCTAACAGCCCATTACCCTCAATAGGTAATAAAGTACGTATGCGAGACACCACAGCAAGCAGGGTAGGACAGGGTACTCCACCAAGTCCACTGTAGATCTTAGGGTACAGTTCTAATTTTGCTGTGTTGTGGGGTCTTGTTTTTGCTGTCAACTTGGGGTGATAATGCTGAGTCCCATAGATCGCTGTTGTGAAGCGAGACCATGGGTTTGCACTGCCTATTAACGTCAGTGGACTGTCGTGAGAATACCACACGGCAGATTGGTGCAGTGACAATATTCCGTCTATTCAAGGAACTAGTGAAAAGAACTGACACACTGTGACATGTGCTGTGACCCTCTCAAAGTGGCAATGAAATAATAACCTGCATATAGTTTTCCTCAGTTTCTTTTGGGCAAGGTACTTTTCTCCCTAGAGGCCAAAGCAACTGCATTGTACTCTGGGGTACCATGCAAGAAATGAAAAATGTGCATTAAATATTAAAATGAGGAAGCCAGCCTCAAAACTAGTAGTAACTAGAGACTTTGGCTGCATACCAGGAGTTCTTTTCAATTCTTTTACAAACTTCCTTGCTTTGGATCTTGGCCAAAACCCTATCATCCTATATATTCAGAACTCTGGAGAGAAAAAGCCTTGGCGTCTCATTTCTGCATGCTAGTGCAACATCTGTGGAGTTCTTTGCCACCTTCCTGTACGGTACTCTAATGGTCCCATTGAAGGCAATGGGCAGTGCTGAGGTGCAACTCAAGAATATCATCCAAAGTCCAATGGTGCATAGATGTGACAAAGAGTTATTTTTCATCTCCTGAGATTTTTGAAAATAGTTATGATGCAGGAAAAGATATTTGCACAGTGGCAGCTGAAAACTACACTTTTTGAGGTCAGGAAGATAGGAGGTCAAAAAATAATAAAAACCATCTGTTGTTACTTTTTGCAGTAAAATTGCCCTTAATGCATATCTTTCCCAGTCCACAGTTACCTACGGTGGTTGTCTGGGAGCTGTGAAAAAGAAGCAGCCTGCAGAGGAAACAACTAATAGAGGAAATACATTATACTACACTTCTGTTGCCATCCTGGCGTGCATGGTCTGCTTCCTATGCTTAGGAGATAACACATCTTGTTTTATTTTATTCTGTGAGGAGATTTTTAGGGGTGGCAGGAAGATTAGGGGTGTGAGAAATTATGTACTTTCTGGAGGTTTCTATTTATTTACTTGCCCCAGGCATCCCTGCATGATCTTGACTGTAAGACGCAAAATCTAGGCTCAGTAGAGGTTAATAGGTCTGAGAGCAATAACCCAAATAAACCTAAATGCACCTGTCAAAGACTGATAAGAGCGTAGGTCTGTCAGCTGCCCTTATTGAAAGAATCTGCATTTCTGTAGTTCCGGAATTGTGTCAGCCCAATTTCCTCTCTATTTTATTACTTTTCAGTAACAAAAAATTCTAAGGAGTGTTTGGTGCGTTGCAATCCCTGAAACATAATTCAAATTATTTGCCATCGGAACTACACTCACAGTCCTGGAACATTAAAATTCTGCCTGCATTGCAGCGTGGAGGCAGTAGCTATTTTTAAAATTTTTTTAAAAGGCCCAACAACAACAAAAAAGCAAGACACAAATGGTTTTACATGGGTGTAATTAGACTGAGTTCATTGGCATTCATCTGAATTTACATTGGGTCTTGTCTCCTTCCTTTTAGCAAGTGTTCATTTTCAGTAGTTTGGGGTTCATTTTAAAAAGTAGTCTCCATACCCAAAGTTGGAGACTTGTGAAGCAGGACCTAGAATCAAGTACAATTTTAGTTTCATGTAGAGAAAAATATGTCAAAACCAAAATGAAAGCAGGCTTCTCAAATCAGGAAGCTATTTGTTTTCCTCTAGTTAAAAAAAAAACAAAACAAAAAAAACCAATTTATTTTGAGGAGGGGCAAGTGAAATCGGGAGATGAAAAATGGTTAAAAGGAATGGGCTGGCAGATGTGGGAGAAAGTGAAAAACCTGTTGCTAATGTAGTCTCTTTCAATCAAGATAACAAAAGAGAGCAAAAAGCAGATGGAGAGGATTTACTGCCATGAGTCAAACAGGAAAGTAAGAAAAGCAATTCCAGAGCACTGCAACGTGAGAATAGTTGTGCAAGCTGGACCAAACTCCATCTAAGTGCCATCCTGCCTCTAACAATTGCTACTGGAGAATATTTGTAGAAAAAAAGGCCTGTACAGGGTGATCATTGTGCTGTGGCCTGTGCAATTTCTGGCAGAGTGTAGTGATTTCTGGAGCCAATGTGTATACCCATGCCATGGTAACTTATTCCATCAGTTTATCTGTCCTTCATGACTTTGCCTAATCCCTTTCTGAATTCGTGTATCCTCCTGAAATCCACAGCATCCTGGGGTAGGAAGGGGGCCAGAGGGACATCATATTCATGACCTACAGTGTCTTTCCTTCTTTGAGTCATGAAATGAACAGGAAGGAGACAAATCTTCAGCTACTGGCAGTTGCTTTTCCAGAATTTATGCAGAAAGCTGCATCAAGCTGACTGACTAAACTAGACGAAATGTTTTCTCCAAAATATCATTTAGCCAAACATACAGATTTGTTTATATTGAGACATTTCATTAATCCATTTAGATTTTGCGAGTATGTTTGGCAGCTTGCTCTCTCCCTGTCTCTCTTTCCCCATCTCCTTAGGAATTGTTATATTCACCTTAGACAAACTTAAATACCAATTTCCAGGTTTAGTATTTGATATTTTTGTTTTGAAATCTACTTTAAATTCAGTGTAAAACTCTGAAATTCCAAAATGACTCAAACCGAGAAGGTTTTTTTCACTTTCAGATATGTTTCTAACTGTTTCATTGTCCAAAAAACAAAAAGGATTTTATCTCCATCCACAGCAGATGTTTTTTCAGAATTGCAAGCAAACTGAAAAATAAGTTATTCAGACAGTTTTCCTCCTGCATCTTCAGAAAAGTCACATAAAGTTTAATTTTATTTCAGAAGTCTCAGATGATAACATTTATATTGTAGTACTCATTGGTGTACTCCAGTCTTGCAAATAATCAAAATATGTATGGCATTCGTACATGGCATGGAATAATCCAAGCAGTAGCACTACAAGACCAGGTATACTAAATTCCCAAAAATATACAATTAACTGTTAAAAATTATACTCTTTACCCAGCAATGAAGTTGCTACAGTACTCTCTGTCTCCTACGATTTTTGGGACTGGTTGATCAATCAAAATCCAAATGAACAACTAGCTCTTGAAGACACTCTGGATTTGTCGAAGTCCTTTGAAGAGGTGGGATTTGATTAAAAAGAAGGTCAAAATGACAGAGTAAAATCATCTGTAGTATCTGTGACTTCTTTTCCTGAAACCACTGCACTAAAATTTTGAAACATAGGAAGTGTTTGAAGACTTCCTTTTGGAAACTGTACTTTTATCATAAGTGAGCCCAGAACAATTTTAAAGGATGTTACAATGTCTGTATGAATGGTCAAAAAATGCAAATGATTGAATAAGTGGGCACGGTATTTTACGTTATGTCAGTGAAGCAACACAGCGCAGCGAGCAGGGACAGCGATGAGGTGTGGAAGTCTAATCCTGTAATGTTACAGGTCGATGTTCTCTACCAGAGTTATTAGGACTCTACTTTCCTTGAGAAAGAATAGAAATCCCTTTTCTTGCTTCAAGCTCAACCTTATATGCCACTTAATAGAGAACAAGAAATAATCCTAATGACAGTGTAATTAGATCATTTAGATTTTATTTTCCCTATATTTTATTCCGCTCTGTATTTTATCACCATCTTCCTAATTAGGAAGATAGCCATGATAGGTGAGAAAATTGCTTGGATACTGGGGGCCTTCTGTTGGTTTATTTTGAAGCAGCAGAAAGCAGCTAGAATGACCACGAATGTTCACATTCAATGCTAAATATCAACCTAATTAATGTTTAGCAGTCATTTATTTTGTAAAAGCCATTTAAAAAAAAAAAAACAACACTTTTTTATGCCATGCCAAATGATAAGATGGGGAGAGAACTTTTGCTAATGTAAATTGGTGCAAAGCCAGGGCTCTGTCTTAAGTTTTAAAAGTGATATAAGTTGCATAACAAAATCTATTAGAATGTGCAGCTTTTTCTTCTTTTTTTCCCTTCTTTTTTCCTCTACAAAGCTAGCACATGTCCCTTAGTGGAATTTTAGTTTTCAGAATTTTGTGTGGTCATCTGTGAAATAAAGGTATTGGATAACTATTGCAGTCTACAAATATGGCACGATAGACCGCTTGCATCTTTTCCTCATTACCACCTAGGATGTTTCTTCCCAGTCGGACAGGATTCTGATTGTGCAGACAGTAGTGAGACTGATTTTACATCAATATTCTCAGTAAAATTAGACAGATGTATTAGTAATCCTGCTCTGTGTGCTGACAAGCAGTGCATGAGTAATGAAGAGGTCTTTCCAATGTGACCCTACTGCAGAGCACTAATGAACAGGAATGTGCATTATTAGTTGATAGTACATACCAGAATTAGAACAAAGAAATGCCATTTAAGGTGCTGCGTACATATATAATGTTCTAGCTACCGTACTTTAGGGAACAGTAAAGAAATGGGACTCCTGTGCTGGACCCATGTAGCTAACGTTTTCCTTGTTTTTTAAGAAATTAATGCTTTTTCAAAAAAATGTAGAAAGCTTCAAGAAGTTATTGTTCCTAGCTTTATAGTCAAAAATCAGACTATATGACCTGTAAAAATGTTTCCATTTAAATTACAGTATGAATGAGCAAATAAATGCTTAAAAAATGAACAGTCATGTTCAGTTAAAGGTAATGAACATTTTACCTAGAAATGCAAATACATTTTTGTTTTAGGTTTTGTCATCCACTGCTACCTCAGAATTAACAGTCAAACAAATAACCTGTTTTCCGTCTTCTTCTCCAATATATGCTAGCAGACCTTGTACTTTGCTTCCTTTTTTGCAATTTGGTGATAATGGGCAACAATGCTTATATGATGAAATTCATTTTTGCGTACTTTGGACTGCAAATTAACCCTTCTTGTGTTTAAAAATTGCAATCAGTTCCATAGTAAGAGAGAAAAAAAGATATTATGGGATAAAATTTCAGCTCAGGGACACTGACCATAGGTGGTCGTTCCAGTAAGATGACAGTCATGGGAAGATGTCACACGTCCATGGATTCAAATCATAATGGCACATCGCTCCAGTTTGGCAGTACTGACATGGACGTTTAAGTCTGCACTGCTAACATCCACAACACAGCCATGCACCGGGGTAGAGGCAGATACTCACCACCCAACACAGACACAATCTTTTCCTGCGGTACAGTGGCTGGTGAGATGAATTTTCCACTCCTGCAGACTTCCAGCTGTGTATGCACAGGTTTTCACAAGATGGTCACCGGGAGAATAGGTGAGAAAGGAGAGGTGTGTTGAGCTGCTTAAGTGGTGTGTGGCAGGGGGAATAGATGCTGTGTTTGCTCAAGGAGTCTTTGGCCCTTAGGGCAAAGATATTCAAAGACAGAGCTCCAAAGACATCTAAAGAGATTGCAAAGTATTTCATAAGCCATGCTACTGTTGACAAAAGTTTATCCCTCAGCTTTTAAATTAAAGATAGATGAGAATGATAGTTTAATGGTGCTCACTGCTCTTTTGAACTTTCATCTTTATTCTAAATCTTTCTTTGCCTCAGAGCAACAGGCAGCTTTGGGGCAGTTCAGTTAACCTTTTTGGCTTAAATTTCCAGTGTTTATCGTTTCACTTCCCAAAGATTCTTTTTAAGAGCAAACAGAAATTGCTTTCTGTAAATGCTGGCCTCGTAATTTGTTTACTTAGCAACATAAGGCTTTCCATGTTACTGTTTTATTGGTTTAGAGTTTTATAATTTTCCACATAAGTTACAATGTTTCAGTAATTCTCTTCAAACAAATAATATTAAAAATAACTTCACAAAATGAAATGCTTTTTCATTGTTACTGAATGATGTATCTTTAGGATAAGGAACACCTAGTTATTAACAGAGCGTGAAATCATCAATCAGTTTCAGCTGACCAGCTAATTTGAGGAAACATCTGGTCTGTGGTCTGCATGTCCCTCAGATGACTGAGGAAGCCAAGAAAAAGTGCTTGGAAGACAAGCAGTCTTCGAAGTCCAGTACAATCCAAAGCGATTTGTTTTGTTCCATTGAAAATGGTAGCAGCTTGGTCTATCAGATTGCCTCAGAAGATGTTATGTTCAGGTTACACAGGTATGTGAGGAAGCTCGAGGCTTAGTCATATTCGGAAGCACAGCAGATGCGATTCTAATCCTCCCATCAAAAGCAGTCTATCAAAATGTCATTGCTTTCATTAAGAATAAAAGTTAGCCCCTAATCTGTATTCTGAATCCTGTAAAGTTGTGGAAATAATGGAGGAGGTAAGTCGTTCTTTTTCTTGCTGTTCTGTTCAATTTGCATAGTTTGGTTTTAATGAGAATTTGCTTGAGTATTTGCTATTATATTCCAGTGAGACTAGTGCTAAGGAAGGGAGAAATCCTGGGTGTGTTGAGGTCTCTTCCAGTTTATGGAAGGGCGTGTCTCATGTGATTGCCTGTATTTTTACGGGGTTTGATTTGATGGTTCAAGAGTTAACTTCCAAACAGATATTTCCGTGTTTTCCTCAGATTTTTAGAGAAACTTATGATTTAAAGCACTGTGGTGACGAGAATGGACAATATGTTGAAAAACCATCTAGCCCAGAAAAACTGGATACCTTTTTTCACTAGTTCTTCAGTGACTGTTCTGGGAACATTCCTCTCCATGTATTGGAGATCAGCTGAATTAGTGTCCTGAATGGTGCACCTTTATTTGTGAAAGTAATGTCATTTTAGTACTTCTATGTTGCAGGATTTTGCAAAGTGAATATGTACATTTTAGAGCAGGGAAATGCAAGAGACTTACTTACTTTTGTTTCTTTTTCTGTTTTTACACTAGATGTTTTAGAATATGAGTCTTTTGTCTCTGTTTATCTATTTTGCAGGTTCTTCTAGAAAAATTTCCTTATAAATTACAGCAACATGTGCATATACATATGTATGTGTACAGATGCAGGCATGCATGTGTGTATATGTTACACTTAAGTTCCCTTAGATGTGCAACACTTGGGATCTGCCGGTGGCATCACAGGATTAAGCCACACTCCTACTGTACTTTCTGGACCTTTAATCCTGAGTGTCGTTCAAGAAACATCCCCCTCACAGTAAACTGGGGCCAGAGTGGGCAATCCCGCTGCCTGTTTCATACATACGTACATACTTTTCCGTACTTTCGATTCATTATGTTTAACACACATACATGTGACATACTCCAGGACACGTTCCCTTGGACACACAGGTTTTCTGCTGCTTTGAAAGTCCCTCAGGGCTTCTGGATGGTCTCTGCTTGGACCCCATAACATAGCTACTAAGAGCAGCAGAAGTTTCTCTCTCTGGAAAAGTTGGCTTTTGACCAAGGAAAACTCATGGGATAACCTTAAGGCTTCACTGATGGGAAATGTGGTGTGTTGTCACTGTGACCCTGCTCAAGTACCCCCTCCCAGCCCGAGCGAGCTGGCAGTCCTGCTGTCTTTAATTGAACTACTCATGAGCTTAAAGTAATTCAGGGTTATGAAATATGTATGTAAAACCTATGTCTTCACAGTAGAAAAAGAATGCAAATATATTTTGTTTTCTAAATAATTCCTTGTGTTCTAGTATAACAGGCAATTTGTATAGTTTTTGTTGTGTGATTGTAATATGTGATTTAACTATATAAATATCTTGACAATCATCTGAACAAGTGATCTTTAATTACTAAGTGTTGCTTTAAAAGAGCAAGTAAAGTATTAACTAAAACTGTAATATCTTATATTTTCATTTTACTGACTGATAAACATCAACAATGTTTTCTAGATCATTATGAACTGATGTCTGTGTTTACTGACTGTCCACAAGCAGTTTAAACCATCAGAGTGCTCTACTATCCCACATGCTGAGTTTCATGTAATTTACCATTATGCATCATGATTTTTGTAGAATGAGCATTAACGCTTTATCTTATGTTCTGTTAGAGAGTCACAGTGGTTGTACACAGAGGATTTGTCATGCCTGAAAAATCAAATAATAGGTTCTCATGTACTGGGACCAGTGCCCACCAGTACACTCCAAATTAAGCCATGAGGAGCATACTTAATCATATTGATTAGATGAGTACAGTTAGAGATGTAGAGAAAGAAATTCAAGTTGAGTAAACCTCACAGGAAGAAATGAACCGAATAAGTGCTGTGCTGAACTGCAAACATCATACCTGGTAAATGCCTCTGCCAAGCTCTGATCCCCGTGCTCGCAGACGGGGCAGGGTGGAGCCACGTGTCTGCCTGTGTCCCTGCCAGCACGGCCCATCTCTGTGCCGATGGACCCTGCAGGTGCAGTGACTGTGGCTGCTGTGGGCTCCTAACACTGCACCAGAGTCAGTGCTAAGCACTGCTAGAAATTAGGAAAATTATTCTGTAGCTCACATGGGGCCTTTCTAGAAGGCGGTTGTCATACACTATTAAAGATTGCATCTCTTTGTGCTCTATTGACTAAAAATTATAATTTAAACCTTTAAAATATACATCACAGTCTCTGTAGACTATAACATTAACAAGCTTGTACTATGCCATGTTGGCTGACAAGATAATATATATTTAAATAAAAAATGACAGTGGGGCTCCACCAGATTTCCCTGGAATTCAAGCTGCAATTAAACATTACTCAGTCTTCTTTGTACCACAAATTAATGAAGAGATAGAACAATCAGTGAGGAAGCTCACAGCCAGAAAATACCATTTACTTAAAGTCATCATTAATAGGAAGTCAATATTTACCACACTGTAAATACACAGTCCTTTTTCTTTTTTTAAAGTCAAATACAGGGCCATGGTACATGTCATTTCTCTACAGTGATGACTACTGTAGCTGCAAACAGCTATCAAATAAATATACTGCCAAATGCTATTAGTACTTGTGCTTGCCATAGAAATTAGAAAAGCTTACGTACAGTTCTTAAATGAGGGCAGCATAAGTAGCTCTGGGCAATAATTCAGACTGTCTGATTATGTCAATTTTACAAGAGGACCGTGACTAACAATAGTTCTTTAGTACTAGGAATAGTGAGAGCAGCTTGGGACGGGATGCTGGATGTGGAAATTCAGGCTATGGGTTATCTCAGTGCTGCTACCTTGGGTAGAAGCATCTTGCTTTTTACAGTGTTAATTGTAGATGAAGGACCCTGTTGGAGGCAGCTAAGCCTAGGCAGCATCAGGGTGGTCAGTGTAATATTTAAGAATAAAGAGCTGAATATGTATACAATTGTTTCTTGCCTGTAGTGATATAATTGCAAGGGCTCAGACCTTGTGGACATTCAAAAGGAATCTGTAACTTCAAGATACTGGGTTAGATTTGCAATATGAGGTAAAGACCACATGTGGCAATGTTAACCTGTGTAGGTGGCAGTAAGCATGGTATTGCCACTGAATAACACCAGGAATTCACTGTTGAAGAAAAGTCATACCTCAAAATTAAAATTAATGATGGATTTAAAAAGCATAAAATTAGCTGAAGTGAATAAAATAATAACTTAAGTGACAGTATTAAAAAAAAAATCACATGTTCTTATCAATATACTGGAACAGGGACAGTATCTTACTAACATAAAGTATAACAAAACTTTTTTATTCAGTTCCAAGGTGGAACAGCTTGACAGCTTGTTTCGCAGGTTCAGTAAAACACATGGTGGACTTGACAAAGGATAATCAAAATAAATCACTGTCTAAACCTAAATTCATTACAGTATTGGAGTGGTAATCACGTACTTAAGGTTGCACTGCCAGATTCAGACTCATAAAATATTGTTATAGCCAAGTAATAATGCTGAAATGCCAGTCATGTTTTTATTCAGGCAATGTTCAAAGTAATTAACAGACAATCATTAAAATTAGTATTTTACTTAATATAAAATGTTTTATGATTTCAAATGTCCTAGCATTTTCCTTAACTGGAGGTGACTTCTTTTTGAAGCTAGAATCAAGTCTCAACAACCTTGAGGTTTCCAAGTGTGGAAACAGTGGTTTTTTTTCACTTAGCATAATGGATGGAAACTTTTTTTTACACATATAGCTAAGAGAGAGCTTAATATTCAGTCCTTACATTTAACATGCATAGTGTATTCTTAAATGAAGAAATATGTGCTCTGTCTTGCTTGAAGATTATTTTAATTAATACAAGTACTGTTTAAACCAGATGGAAGACAGAACGTGATCTGTGAATTCAGGGTTATAGTGAGGGTTCTAGTGCTGCTGCTGAATTGGGGTAAGAAGTGTATGTCTGTTTCAAAATGAACAAATTTACATTTTATCTAATTAACTTTGAGATAGAGTTTTTAAAGTAGCATAATGCATATGTACTTCATATGTGCCAGTCATAGCAAGTTTCTTTGTACTGGGAGTTTCTAGAAAAGGGAGATATTTTTCCAGATACTTTTATTTTTTACAAGAGACTTTTGGAACAAAATGTGTATTTTTTTTTTTTTTCAAAGGATTTCTGTGGATTATTTTGAAAAATGAGCAAAATTAAAATCTACAACTAAAATTGATGATTTTTACTTTGGATTAAGAAATTTTTATGCTTGTAGTTTCATCCTTTGTAGATGAAAAATTGAAATTTGTGCTGTAACCTCTTTTAAAATACTATTTTAATGAAAGAAGGGAAAGCAAATAGATGTTCCTCCACTGAACAAAGCAAAAGTTTCTTCCAAAAAAGTTTGCAAAAATACCCGCCATTTCTAACCTGCTTTATGCTGTATGTTTGCTAGTAGGAAAAGCACATTAAGATAGCACAGCTAGCCTCTTTAACTGACAGCTTTCTCAGTATCAGTCTCATAAAGATGAATATTTTCTTGTGGCAAGGAAAGGTAATCATATTTGCAATAAAAAAAATCCGTATTCAGTCTGGAGAAACAAATGCATTATCAGAGAAAATGCCTTTATGAGTTGGGTAAAACCAAGATACTCTTAAAGTTACTTTGCCTTTTGAAAGTTCTATTATATATGCGCTGTAAAGAGACAGTTTCACGTACCTGGGCACACTATTCAACAAAAGCCTAGGCTTTTCAATGTCTTTTGTCCTCCTCTGTAATTTGAATAGATGTGATATTGTATTATTTGATGTTAGAGACCATCATTATTTAATTACAGAAACTCTCGTGATAATATTAAAAATGGAATATTATCTCCTCAGAAGAATATATTATAAAAGTAACACTAGGCTGTAGTCTTGGAGGAATGATACAAACCAGATGACCTTTGTGTCCACTATTGATTTGATTTAATCTAATTAAAAGCCAAATGAAATGGTCTCTGATGAAATGCAGATGAGCAAGATCTCAATATTTTGGCTTCATAGTTCTTTGTCAGCAATGACTCGCTTAGCAGTTAGGAACATTATGAAAACTTTCTAATACCTGACGTGCTCCCTGGTTTCCTGGTAGGAACCACGTCGGTTGCAGGCACCAGCCCTGAGCCTTGCCGGGATGGGCTGTCTGGCTGCAGTGCAAGCCAGAAATGTACTTTCCCGGTTGAAGTCCTAAAATATCCTGATGTGCCGTCTTGGCACATCACCTCAGATCCTCATCAGGCCACGCTGCTTTTCATTGCCATACATATATGAGGAGGACGAGCTTCTGCACTGCTTGTACACGGTGGGTATAAAGCGCTGTCAAGAGCCACATCAGTGGTATGCAACTCTTTCTCATATTGCCTTTTTTTTTTTTTTTTTGGCCAAATGTAGCCTGTAGGAAGAGTGAGGCAGGGGAGTGTCAGTGGTTTGGAGGCTGTATGATGGGAGCTTGGGTTCTTACTGTTTTGACAGGGAAAGCCTGAGCTGGTGCTGGTAGAGGTATCTGAGTAAGCTCATGTGATTCAAATTGTTAGATAATAATTTACAGGATGATTAGTTATCTTTATTGCAATAGTAGCTACATGCCATCAACACTTACTCTGCATGCAGCAAGTGAGATTGTGTTGTGGTGTATTTTTGGGGGGTAGGGGAACAGATGCTTTAATTTTTTTTTTGCTAGATCCCAGTACATTCTTGGGAGCTAAAGGATTAATCCTTAGAAATCAAACCTATGTGGTATTGAGGATTATCCTTTTTATACTGAGATTTCTGTTTTGTTTATAGCGTGTTTGTGAGTATCACTGAGACTATTCCTGATAGGTCTTGGTTTGTATGTACCTTGGAGTTTTGGTAGCATGGATATTCTGTGTAAAGCATTATCCTAAAAAAAACAGTAATGTATGTAAGGAGGTTTTACTTCTGCATAATCTGGCTGCCTTGTGTATTTTTCTTTTTGGACACTAAGGTATTGAAACCATCACATAGATTTATGACTTACGTGGAGGACTTAGAGCAGCTCAACAAGTTTTTTTATGCGCCCGTTTGCCATCCATTTTAAGTGGACTTGGTGGGTACTTTTTATACCTGAGTCAGTGTATAAATCCCTGAATATTATTTATGCATAAATTCTGTTTTGAAAATATAGCATTTATCATGCATTCAGCTTTTCAGTCAAGCAGAAGTGTAATGTTAAGTCTTGATTTAGTATAAAATTGAATATTGAGTATATAAGATATTAAATTTAGCATATGAAGTATACCGAAAAGTAGATAGCTGAGAGCTACTTATGTGAGTCATCAAAGAAGATTTAGACTGCGAGGTGTCATATCATGAATGTGTCACACTCTGATTTTCTAGTTCGGTTGTTCACTACCAAAAAGTGATGGAAGCATTTCATTTCAACAATGTCGCTATGTGTACTGTACATTATTATTGTCCGTGTTTATAATTTGAAGGTGGTAACATCTAAGACACGCTGTGCTAGGCACTGTAGCAGCATAAAGAAGCCAGTCCCTGCTCAAGGAGAGTTGTAAGCTAAGACATGAGATGATTGATGGAGAGATTAGGAGTCCAAAAAAGAAACAATAAATCAGCAGTGCTTATATGGGCAGGTATTGGTAAGGTAGTAGTGGTACCAAACTGTACAATATTTATGGATGCAACAGTCATACTGATATAAGAAAGGCAGAAAATAGATATTTTAGCCTAAATTTTCAATTGCAGGTGTCTAATATCAAGTATTTAAATTAATAGTTTGGGAGATATAAGAATCTCTTACCATTCACACTGAAATTAACTGGTGTAGAGGCCTGAGGCCAGCTCTCACAATCAGGACGGACTTTATGAATTCACATTTGGAGGTGTTGGCCTTTATAATCCTCCTCATATGTGCGTTCCTTAGTAGTTTGCATCCAGCAGTTTCTTGTAAAGTTTGTTTATTTACTACATAATGATAATTCCAGCAATTTCTCATGTTTCTAAGAGTATAGTAGAAAGGCAGAACAAGATGAATGAAATCATGGAGGAGTGACCTGTATCTATCCACAAATACAAGTTAAACAGCTCAGTTTTGCCAGGAGCATGAATGTGTAAACCGTACACAAAGATCTGCACCACACACTGTAATTCTCCTCCTACTTAAGGGCAAAACCCTGGCTTCTAGGAACTGCGCTCAAGAGCAGCTTTCTGGTATTTCTGATGTAGTAGTGTTCAGGACTTGATGCTTACAAGAATTAAAACTTGGAGGTTGTCCATTCTTCTGAAGGATGCACTGGGAATTGCCCTTTAGCACCTATGGAGAACGAAAATCAAGACAGATGTAAGTATTCTTGGATATAAATTGCTTTCAATACTGTTAGCAAAGCTGCACCCTTCTCATTTTCTCTGTGTCCCTTTCTGCCTCTCCACACAGCTTTCTTTCATGCATTGATTAAATATTAATTAGATCGTAATGTACTCTGTTAAATTACAGGAAACATTCCTGTGATTTTATGCTTTCAGCTTTGCAAAATCAGTAAGGAAATACATTAAAATGCTAGTACAGATGTAGTGTAGTTATATTCATTTCTGCCATAAAAGTCTGTACTGAATTTGTCTCATTATTGTAAAACCTCTAGAAAATTGACATTTTTGCACAAATGCGATAATAAACAATAGAGTCATAACAAAATGGAAGGACTGGTTCTTTCTGCCTTCTTACTTAGTCAGTCACCTTTGGAAGGTGTAAAATATCTCAGTAATTGAAAGATAAATGTAAACAATAAAATTATATAAATAATGTTTCAAGGTCAAGTATATGTTTGCAGATCTAATCTAGACACCTTATGCACCTCCTGTATGCCTGCAGGGGTTCAGAAGGGTGCTGTATGCCCACGCTGAATTTGTGAAAGGGAAAAAGTGGCAGAGGGCTTCAGTTCACAGTAGTTGTTTTACCTTAGTTTTTGTGATCAGCCTCCTGAAAAGAAGGTTTTGGCAAGTTGTCTTCATTGGAACTTGATGAAAAACAGCTAGAAACACCTCGTTTACAAAAGGAGCTTTATGGCTTATATGTGTTGATGCTGACTACATGGTGGCATTGTTCTGGAAACTCCTTAGATGGTTTCTTATGCTGTGTCTGCAGTTTGTGCCAGCAGCAATAACTGCGTCTGGGTTGTTGGACCTAGAAGTGTTTCCTACTTCTAAAGTCTGGCTGTATATCCTACCTGTGCCTCAAATCCATACTCCAACAAAAACTTCTTTGTAAAATTGTATGCTTGCTTGTGTGTTCCTGAATTTATTTAATTTCTAACTATAACTGCAGATAGGATACAAGGCAGATAGTCAGGTAAAACTCACTCTAGATAAACAGTGTGATACTGAGTGGTGTAAACATGCTGAGAATTTTGCATATTCCTTAGCAAGTCTTTGCTAACAGCAGCATATCGTAAGGTAAATCAGCTAGTTTATAGCTCAATGGAACCAGACTTTGAAGACTTGGAATTCTGTAGAGAATAGGATTGCACACTCTTCCAGCATGCCTTCTGTGCACTATACTTTTTCCCATGCTGATGCCCTGAATTCATCTCAACCTCCTGCCTTGTCTTCTGGATTATGTGCTTCCTTGGGTCATTCTGCCCTCAGGACAGTCCTTCCTTCTGTATTCTGTTGCTTGGCAGTTTGAAAATTCTGAGTTGTTTGCACAGGTCCTTCTTTTCATATTTCCACGATGACTTCATGTCCTCCTGTGAGCTCTCCTGTCCTCTTCACCTGCACCACTACATCTTCACCTTCATGAGTAGCGTTATACAAGTGTATACATACAAGGGTATATATACACTTGTGGCATAAAGAGATTCTGGCAAATACTCAGCCTTGCAGGTTTGGTATCCTCTCACTTTTATGCCTGGAGAAGATATTTCTATGAAGGCAGCTGCAGGAGTGTGCCCCATACTCAGATAGTTCACAACTTATTTAGGGAAGTGCCCTTAGAGGATAAAAGAATCTACTGTCTACATTTGTTGTGGCACTGTTACTGTTTTATCCATTGTTAATTTAGAAGATGCTTGCCATGAAACCCATGCTCCTTTGAAGCATAAGTGCATAGTATTTGCTTGAACAGTTACAATATCCGTTTTGTCATATATACAGGTTACTAAAAATGTTAGTTCAGTTTTTCATTACTTATTCTTTGCGCAGCTGCTAAAGCAAAAGCTTTGTCATAATGCTGCCTACACAAGTTTCTGACATAGAAGAGAACTCGTAACAGGTATCGTAAGGATGCTAAAAAAATCCAGTGTCCATTTTGGACTGCGTTAATTATAAACTCTAAATTGTGAACATGGACCCCACTTGATGAGCTCAATTCCATGGCCTTCGATGAAGGTATTTGCTCTTGTAGACAGCTGGTTTTGCTCATTTTTAGTGTTACTGTAATGTGTGTGCAATCTAAAAGAAAAATGGCATCCTGCACTCATAAGCTGAACATGATACAGAATCAGGGAGCAATAGTGCTGCAAGACAGAAATACTGTTGAGTTGCATTATATCCTGCGTGGCATTAGCGAGCATATGAATTGATCTGATGTTACTTTTTTCCCAGTTGTCACCAGATGGATCACCACATTTATATAGCACCAGTCATCTATCTTGTTTCTACTTTATATTATCCAGTGTGAAGTAAACAGCACTAAGTAAACAGAAGAATGGTTCAATACCCTGTGCTGATTTATGAACACATGCAATATAGCAATGAAATCAGAAGCAATTACAGTGTAAAAGAAAAAAATGTCATTTTTGTGTACACCAGGAAACCTGAAATTGTATTACCAGTTTGGAGTAAATGTGCAGTGAAGCCCTTTCTCACGAGAGGATTTTAGTATCTAATTAATGGCACAGTTTCTTGCTCTGAATGGGACTCCTAACCAGAACAAAATAGTAGGTGTGCTCCATACTTGCTTGAGGGGGCAAAGGCTGGTCTCGTCAGCAGTTCACCTGCATGACCTTTACATTTCCCTGCCAGACTGTGCGGGGTCCGTTCCCTCTCTTGCCTGCTGTAAGGAAGGAGATGTAGAGTATCTCCTGCTTAGGATGCACACACTTAACTCCCGTTAATTCTTTTGGGAGTTACACTGTGGTATCAAAGTAAGTATATACTTTTAATCTCTAATGAAGCCCTCTAAGAGGTAACTGGAATTTATAGGTCTTATCAATTTGCAGCAGTGCAGGTGAATAAAAAGAGTCTTTAAAATAAAGCAACTGCTGACTCAGCCTAGATAGAGGCTTGGGAGTAAAACTGAAAATTCAGCAGTGCTAGTCCCTCCTCATCTGTCAGCTGATTGAAAGTATTACCCTTTTCTTGCTAATCCTCAGAGACTGGTGTAATGTAAAGAATTGGAGATATGGGTGTCTAAATAACAGGAGATCGCTAGTGTTTGGAGACGCTTTAAAGGGTAGCTCCTCAGGGTATCCTCCCACAGATGACACGGAGAAACGCAAAATATTAAGGTTTACTTTACATCTGAAAGCTAAGAAAACTGTTCGGGTAAATTCAGTAGAGCTCACTAATATGGAGACGATTCAGCTAAGATTTCCTTTGCTATCAAAAAGTGGTAGGAGCATCTGCACTTGATCACTTTTATATTTTGATTACCTGAGATAAGTAAGGTTCAATAGTCATCCTAATTTGAATAGCAGCTATCCAAATAGCTCACTGCCAATACATGTTGAATAACAGTATCATTGTGTAACATCAGATTTATGTAATATGCTATTGTCAGATGATAGATAACAGAAATGCAAGTTTGTTGTATGATACTGGGATGAGCACATTTTGAATCCACGTTTGAGGGCCAACCTTAATTAAATGAAAGATCACTTCAACCCACAAATAATTATGTTATCCTTCCAATCATTCAAATGGCTCAAATGTCTGCCTAATGTTGTAAATATGTTGAAAAATGGATCCTAACATACAGCTTAGCAATAAACAGCAAAGCCAGAGATGCTGTTCCTGCTGATAATTTAAAATCAATGTACTTTGAGATGGTTATGTTTATTTCCTAGGTACTGGTGATACGATGAGTAATAGGAAAAAGTACAGTGGAATCAGAGGGCTGATAAATGCAAAATAAGTATTATTTCATACAGTTAATAAAAAAGAGCAATGGTGTCTTGAAAAGCTGAAAACGTTCAATGGGGGTTCTGATATTCTGCTGTCAATTCATTTCTAATATCTGGTGCTTGATTAGTTATTTCTAGAAAATAATGGCCTTATAGTTGTGTCCCTTAGTATTTTTTTTCTTTCTAGTTGTCTGAAACCATTCTGGGTGTTAGACATTGCTCAGGGTGCTTTAAGAACCAGAAGCTTGTTCTTACTTAGTTGTCAGGCAAGGGTTTTTTCAGGTGCCATTAACAAGTGTTACTTCCTGGAACAAACTGAGTACGTTCAATTTTGTATGAACATATTGCAGCCAACTTCTTAGTTTTAAAATGATAAATAACATTGAATATTATATTTTAAGGATGCAGAACTTCCAATACTTCTTGGTTTTATTCTCATAAACCCATTACACATTGCTTTTCAATAAAATGTACACCTACCTACTAAATGCCTACTTCACCATGTAGAATGCAAGAAACAAGTACTATGAAGAGAATTCCATAAAGCAAATATTGCCTGCAGTTATAGATATGGAGACATTTTGAAATTGCAAATGCAACGAAAAAATTGCAAATTAAAAAAATCTGTGCTTGCAGATATTTATGGAGAAATTTCCTGGATCATTAAACGCCTCCATTCATAATATGGAAAAGTAGCAAGATGCACCTGGTGTTGCTGATGAAAGAAATCACACTCAATTTCTTTCAACTTCCTGAAGTTTAACATATCCATGATCTGAATAACAGCTTTTACAACAAAAAGCTTTATGGGTTTATTCTGAAGGCTGATAACATGAGACAACATATCAGAACAATTAAGTGCATGCATAAATCCAGATAACTACAGGGAGAAAAAAAAATCTTTAAAAATCTTTGTGAACCTGCGACATGTTTTGATTACTGCTCTATAAAGAGAAAATGCTTTTGTAAGAACTCATGATATCTGCAGTTAAATTACAAAGAACATGACATTACATAAAATGAAGACATGTAAATCTGAAGTTTACGGTCATGACTTCAAAGTCTAGAGATATGTATTTCATCTCAGAAGTGAAACAAAAGCTGAACCCTAAATCAGCTGCTATTCATTATAACTTACATACATATATGTATGTAAAGTGAACGAAACAGTGGAAAAATATGATAATTTACTGTCTTTTCTTATAGAAATGTCTGTAAACCTTTTATGTCTTAACAGTTGATATCCTTCAAGGACTAGAAATTGCAAAGCAGGTCCTGGCATGGGTCAGGAGACTCCAAAAGGACATTGCTCATGTGTGGCATTGGGAAGTTTTGGCCTCAGATTGATGTTAAGTGAATTCCCCAGCAATGGCAGGTGTCCTTTTCTGGAACTAGCTGCCAATGTTTTTAATGCTGGTAACCCAACTTCATGTTACAGTCTCAGACTACTGTCGCACAACTCAGTGCGTGGGTGACTGCTGCCTTCCCTGTTCCCCTGACCTTTTCCTTGTTTGAGTGTGGAGTCAACCATGTTAGATTGAAATGCCTTCACTGTTGATTTAAGATAAAAAAAAGAAGATTTTGCATTGGGGCGTTGAGTTTAGAAAGCACTTGTGGGCTCCATTTAGTTCGCTTTGCTGTTGTCATGGTGATCTCCAACATGGAGGTGGTAAGAAATGGCCTGAGGTAATAACATTTGCAGCTCTTCCAGCTGCCTGCAAAGTAAATACGTGTCTGTGACCTTAAATTCTAGGACGTAGTTTTTTAATAAGTGGTGAATTTCAGTCCCTAACATAAATGTAAATTTTAAAAATGAACCCTTTGAAATGGTCCTTTATTTAAGTCTATAGGACCATATTTTAATTCCAGTGTAGTTAATAGTCTTGAATGTAACTGCATGTTTATGCTTTGAGAATGTATATCTCAATTCTTAACTTTCCCCAGGCAAACTCTAAGATCCTGTAATCCTCCCAGGTCCAGCAGTAGAGACAGTCTTGTAAACATGAGAGTTTTCTCCATAAAACCGTCCTTGAAAAATAAATCTATGCAATTAGCCTCCTATCACTCTGTTCAGCACTTACTCCTGCAAATATAATGTTTCACTATTCAATGGGTCTAATTTTGATTAAGTCTTCAGATCAGAGCTGTAATTTCTCTGTCCATTTACATCTGTGATGCTATTTAAAGATGTCATATTATTGACCTAAATCATAACTTACCCGATGTTTTTTGTCCAATAAGGTTTTGTGAGGCTGTCTGATGACAAGGTGAATGGAATGGGAAGAAAAAAGTGCATTGCTGGAGGGGCTGGAGGGCTTTTTTCAGTTTTTGCTTTTTCTGAGGGGCCATGTGAGGAAATTGTGAAGGATAAAGGAATCACGTAGTGTGTCCAAGGCCTCCACTTTCTTTTGCAATGCCTTAAAGGAGTGTGAAGAAAACGGACCATTTCCCAAGATCTCTTCTGTTTGAGAGCCATGCTCAAAGGCTCTGTGAAGAATGTTATGTTGGTACCTGGGTACCAAGATAATAGGTTACTCTTCCAGCAGGTCCCAGATTTCCTTTGTGCCCACTTACGTTGCTACTTAGGCATGTGAAATGACCTGAGAACGGGCATAGCCAACACAATGACTTGTGGCAATGCCCATTGGGATCTGGGGTCGTATCTGTGACTCTATATTGCACTGCCTTATCTCTCTGCAGCTCAGAAAAGTCTCCTCTTGCAGCTCAGAATAATCCTTCCTTTAGGTGATGTTTCTGTCTTTATCTAGCCCTTCTTACATGACATCACTCTTCTTAACTATGAAATATATTCCTTCAGCACTGGAAGAAGACCTGCAAATATATCTGTCACTGGCCCCAATTCAGACTGTGAGAAGGCAGCAGGCTGGTTGCTGCAGAACTGTCCCAGCAGTTAAATCTGTATCTGTCACAGCT
Source organism: Platalea leucorodia (assembly GCF_965183815.1). Taxonomy (NCBI): domain Eukaryota; kingdom Metazoa; phylum Chordata; class Aves; order Pelecaniformes; family Threskiornithidae; genus Platalea; species Platalea leucorodia. The sequence continues at coordinate 16,793,610 of NC_138824.1, forward strand.
GATGTTTCATTTCTCTATACGTTTCTCTATCCACATCGCCAAACTTGGAAGCTGAGTCTTAAGAGTTATATGAGTCTGTGATCACAGTTTTGTACTTTAGACCTGAAAGCTTAGGACAGTTCTGGACTAGACTTTCATCTTGGACAAGCTGTATGCATGTCTTAGCCTGCATGGCTAGGTGTGGTTCCTATCTATAGTGCTCACACAGCCAGCAAAGCTGAAGCAAGTTCTAGTTAGTGATCACTGAGTAGAAGATTTATGTACAGAACTTAGTGTACAGTCAAGATTAAGTAGGTTTTAGCTATACTCATGCATATATGTAAGTGATCTGATATTTTATCACTTGATATTTGAACTGAGCCAACTTAAATCAATGAAGGAAGTTATATGGGAGGATACAACATAGCTGCTGTCATTGGATTTGAATGTAAAATGGAGGCCCTCAACATGCATAGTGTTTGCCTGGGAAAGATGGAGGTTTGACTAGTGCAATGTGTGGGATTTCGTGGCAGATGATGTTCCTGAGGTTCTCCTGAAAGGTTTCCCATAGTGCATGTGAGTGTGGAGCTGGCCAGATATCTTATGAGCCAGTGTTGATATAGATAGCGCACAGAGGTAGAAAGTTAATGGAAGTGCTTTAGGATAATGCAAAGGGAAATAGATTTAATTAAAGCTTATAGCTCTGAGTGCTTTACAAGCATCTAAATTTGTTCCTGAAACAGCACTGAGCAGAGTTTTGGAATTTCTCACATTTGATATAGAAAGCCATAACAGCATCTGTGGACTTCTATGACTTGAACTCACACAGGGGGACTAGAAGGCAGAGTCAGGCAGTTGTTCGGTGTGCATTTCCAAGCTCAGTTTCAGTCTGATCTTAAAATAAAGTTGTAGCTAGGTGCACTTAACCATACATCAGTGTCTCTATGGGTAATAAATAGGATGGGAGAGATCTGGCATTCAACTTTTTTTTTTTCTGCAGAGCCTTCCTGGGCAAAGGATTGTATTTGAATAATCTGCTGCCATTTAATTCTTGCTTTCCCCTGGAATGAAAATTGTGAAGGGGGAGGAGAGGGAAGCTACGTTTTTAATTGTCCCAAACAAAATTGAAGCATTAACCAAGTTAATTATTTCTTTTATAATTATAACTGATGCAAACATATAAGCAGTTTGTTTTCCACTGTTTTTTGTAACTGCTTTGCTTTCCACTATTTTTTGTAACTTGGTAATTATAAAACAAGCATTATTGATGATGGCTTTAAAAGAGGAATGTATAGTAGTTTATTTAACATCTCTTGCTTTTTCTTTAAGATGCCTTAAGCTACTGGAAAAATTATTATGTCACAAAATTCCCTGCCTTATTAGTTAAAGGAAAATATTTCCCTACAGATATTTTCACATGTAATGCTATTTCCCATCTTTCACAAGCTGTTTGCAGTTTAAACTTAATGATATTTGCCTCTCCGTCACTGAGGCTTTTTAGAATTAACTTAGAGATCTAGATCTTATTGGGATATTTATAGCATAATTAGATTTGACGTATCATACTTTGTTTATCTCAGTTAATGCCTAAAGGCTTGATTCTGATCTGAGATTTGCAGAGGCATAGCACCAAATTTGGAATAAACTCTGTATCAGAGATGCTAATAGCAGTCTCTGTCCAAAATAGTTACTCCGCCCTCCTCCTGTCTCCTAAAATTTATTAGGTTGGAAAGATGTATTTGTATTTCGTTTAGAATGAGATAATGGCAGGAAGTGGAGCCAGTCTGCAGGATTTTAGTCTTTTGTCCCGGTGCTCTCCATATATATTATTGTATAGCTAACATATAAATACATTTTATTGACTGCAATAAATATGGTTTTGAACCTTCAAAAATACTCTGCCACAGAGAGACCTGATCACTTGTACTTTTGCTTTGTATTTTTCTCTCTATTTTTAATAATGCAGAGATCCAGATAAAAAAAATCAGCATTCCTGGAAAGTCAGTCTGGACTGGTGATGCTCCCCAGAGAGCTTTATTCTCATGAATCAGTGAATTAATCATCACCCAGAATTTGTAGCTTACTCCCAGTAAATGAAAAATATTTTTGGTTGTCTTTCTTCACATGCATTCTCCAAGGATAAGTCTAGTCACGGCATGTAACTGCCGTGAATTCACATCTTTCTTTGCTTTAAAAAAGTTTCCTATGGTTGTACCACACTATAGATACTCCCCGTAGCACCACAGCTAGTGCTGTAGTACTAGAAAGAGTGTTGCAGTATGTATTGGCTGATGATGCATCAGTTCTTACTGCTGGGTTATTTATGTTTGGAACACACTGAATTACGATATGGAAAGTATTATGTTTCCTTGTCTTGCATGTGTTGGCAAAACTCTGTCATCATCCTCTCCCCAGACACATATTTTCACCAAGAAATTTGGTAACGTGCTAATATCTGTCACCAAGCTGGTTTACCATGTCAGTCGTGAAGGCTGGTCATACTTGAAAGCGGGAACACTTAGCTGGCTTACAGTGGTTTACCCACATTGAGTAAAAGGCATGGGGAACCTTCCTGTGTTCAGCTCTGAGAACAGAGGATACGACAGGAAAACCCTGGTGTAAAGAGGTTCATGTGTGTACTGCTTTTGATTGAAACTCTACGATATATGTGCCAGAAAATCAGAGCTGGTACTCCAGCTCAGAGCTGGGCTGCTTTGTAGTCTAGCCAGGTTTTGGTCTTCCCTAATTTAGGTGTTGTGTAACACAACCGATGGACTCCAGTTGTTGGGATATCTATTTCAGCTTCATAATTGTCTGTTTGTGGAATTTGAACCCTGATCGAAGTAAACTAAACTCAATGGCCATATTCAGGCTTTATGGCTTCTATCACTTTTGTGAAAGGGGCCCTTTTAAAAACATGTAAGACTCCCAAAATGTTTATGTATAGGCAGTCTCTTTGAAGACATGTAATGCATTTGTGGATTTCCTGAATGAGATAAAGTAGGGCAGAGGTATTTTTGAATTATCTGTTTTAAGAGTTTGAAAATTTGCAATTGTGTTTTGAAGGTTATTTATAATGTTATGTTTTTATGGAAAAACAATATGCTAAATTAAAGTTTCCTGACGTGTAATACAAGTCTGGGCTACACTTACAAAGAACAATACACATGAAAAATTCTGCAATTCTCACAAAAATACAGGCACACAGACTGATTTTTCTGGTCTAACCTTTAGATGCAGAATGCTGGTTTAGTATTCATAAGGCAGAGGGTAATGTCTTGCTTTTCAAGCTTGGGTGCACTGTAGAAAAAAATGGATAGTGCTGAAAATTACTGTTTCTATAGAATTTAATTTCTTATTGCACTGTTTGTGTTGTTTTGGAGAAATGTGGTTTTATTAAGAAAAGACAAATGAATATCCTTTACTCATTATTCAGAGGTTCTGTATACACTAATTAGTACTATGTTATTTCTCAGATTTTCAAATTATAGTGTACAAATAAAATTTAATTGCTAATGATTTATACAAAAGTTATTAATTTCATTATTACAGAGTGTTGATGCTGTGGAAAATTATTAATGCAGTAAGTATTTTAGACAAGAGTAGGGCAATAATTATTGTTACTATTAGTATTCCAGTATTATCCAAAATTTACTGAGCCCTTTAGAAATGCAGAGGACAGCACAGCCTGCATCTTAAAAAATGCATAAAGCAGCGAGAACAGATGTAATATGCAGAGAGTCAGATTGATGCTAATCAAATGTCTCATTATTTACAGATTTGCTCCTGTCTGAGTCTAAATTTAAAACATTTGTGGTATTTAAGCTGGCTGCACTAATCCGTCTCAGTCGGGCGTGACCAACCTGTGGCTCTTGAGTAGCCTACACGTAGCCCCCTGCCAGGGCTGTGTGCGGGACCGTGGTGAGACTGCCCATCACAGGCATCATGGATAAATAAAGCCCACAGCTGTGGGAGGCAGTGGATGCTGCCGAGGCCAGCCAGGCACTCCAGGGCCATGCTCACACCCAGCCCTGGCTGGTCTGGGATGGGAAATGCTCCCATGTCGTCCTTTGGGTATGAACTCCTTGAGAGCTTTGCACCTGCTTCCCTACTCCACTGCCTCCTAGCCCCATGCAGGGACGTGCCGTCTTCTGCTTTCAGCCTCATGAATCTCTGGATACGTTGCATGTCGCATCAGGATGTTGGGCTGCTTCTAGCCTTTTTTCTCTCAACAGTTCTGGCTAGATGAATGTGGGCTTCGTACCTGTGCTCTCTAGCATGCATATCTGAGAGCTGCCATAGGGAAGAAGAGTGCCTCCAGGAGAGACCTGGCAGGGAGCGGGGAGCTTTTCCAAACATTTCAGAGTGGGTGATCCCATTGGAGTTGAAGCATGGAGGGAAGTGAGGGCGTATCTGTGAGAAATGTAACAAATGAGGCATGAATAATGCCTTCATGACTATTTGCTTCTAATTTGCTACAGCTGGAGATCTCAGAAGTAAGGCTGGTGAGAGCTCAGAGGTGAGGCTGTGATGAGAAAAAGCAATGGATACCCTGTCAGAGATGGCTCTTATATGGACCAGAAAGGAATGAGTGTGATCTCTGTCAGGCCAGTGCGCAGGCCTCTCTGTGAATTGAGTTGGTGAAGGCGCAATAGGAGGCCAAAAAAGAGAAAACATCGTTGACGCAATGTGAGAAAAAAAAGTAGTAGGTATCAGACATGACTTGTGTGGGTGAGATAGGTGAGGAAAAGGGATCAAAATTATGTTGGGCTATGTCAGAACTGCATAGAGAAGCATAAGTGATCCTGGAGGAAACAGAAGAGCTCTGTTTTGCCATGGTGAATTTGAGCAGATACTGTGAAGTTATGAGTTAGGTTGATTTATGGAATTGGATGAATGGAGACAGGCCGTCACTAAAGAAGCAGCTTTGCTTTGAGTCACCTATACAAGACTATTACCTAACAGTATTTGAACAAGCAAAGTTGCAACAAAATGAGAAAAAAGGCAGCTTCAGGAGGAGGAATTTAAGAAAAAATCATGCGAGGCTTGGGTGTGGTGGAAGAGAGGGAATCAGTGAATGAAGGTAGACAACTGCATTTGACTGAGCCGAAAAAATAAAACGACCATTCTCACTGTTTTCCAGTTTCTCAGCTGATGATAAATTTACATATGTCAATTGGTTTGAATTTACAACAGCTGAAAATCAGACCTTCAATATTGAAACAGAGTAGAATATGTAAAATGGACAGAGACCCAATAAATAACTTATTTGACCTTTATATATTATTTATAAAGGGCTATGCATGCAAAGTGCTAAGCACCTTCCATTTTCAATAACCAGCCTGCAGGAGCTACTCATAAAAGCATTGCTTCAGTCTAGCAAGGAAGAAAGCTAGGCTAATCAGAGGATTTACCCCAGTCGGTAGGATATAGTGTGTTCGGTTGCATGATTAACATGAACCACCTTTGTAGTGATACGCAAGAGAAGATTTTAAATAAATCAGTGCAAAAAGTAACTGTGCCTGTATGGAACTGGTGGCAAAATAAAAGAAGAAAAAAAATTGAAGTCCTCTACTACAGATTAATTTAAATACGGTTTATGTTTAAGACTTTATATGTAAGATTAAAAAAAAAAAAAAGCAGCTGTAAGGCAAGTGAACCTGAAGGTATGGTTTGTGCAAGGGTGTTACCTGAGATGGGACCATCTAGGAAACTTATTGTAGGTCAAGCAATTATTTATATAAGGTACCACATTCACAACAAGGAGCAACAGCAAATGGAAGCTGTTGTAGTTGTGTAATTCCTCACAGGAAAAGGGTTTACAGTCACAGTCAGGATTTGCAGGATTCTGCACTGGTTCATTTATGCACAGGTTCCCAAGTGCTGCAGACTGTGGTCTGGATCAGTAAAAGTGTCTGCTACCAGAAGCTATGACTGTAGCACGTGTTATTTTAAATGCACTTTTGGAAACAAGAAAGACCTTCATAGTTTTATAGCCCATTATTTCTCTGAAAGCACAACCCTTTTGTTGCAAATATACCTGCTTACCTTTCTCAGATTTGATGAGGCTGACCTTTTGTTACAATTAAAAACCAACCAACCAAAGCCAAAAAATGTTATTTTAAAAAAAATCTTTAAAAAATTCATCAAACTTTGAATAAATCAATTTAGATAGGGCAAATAAAATACTGTAGCCTGCATCATGGGGGTGCTTAGACAAGATTCCAGTGTGGTTTCTTCTGACCTAAAAATCTGTCTGTCCGTCCAGAGCATCATGGTAGGTTGGTTGATAGCAAGGGCTCTTACTTACTTTTAAATATACGTGGCATTGTCTGGAGTAACAGTAGCTCATCTCTTAGATGGGCTGATGTAAATTTCTGCTGGTAGAAGGCAGCAGTATTCAGCTATAGACAGTATTTGGCCTTCTTGAGAATGGCAGAGCATTAATCGCTCTTACTGTAAGCTTTGCTAATGCAGAAAATTGTGTATGTTGGGGATTAGCTGGATTTCCTCTCAGAACTGTGTTTCTTGTACAAGTGACTTAGAGGTGTGCCTTTTCTCTCAAACATTAAACATTTTTTTGTCTTCATGAATTCTACGTCTACTGAAATAACTCAGTTTAACTGCCTTTACAAATCAGAGTTTTTTACAGTGCAGAGAATAACTCTGATGGTACATTAGGAGCTTTTCAGCCTTGGTGCTGTGGGATGGATTCACACAGATTGGGTCTCCCAGTGTATTTTCATGTCGGTGTTGGTTTTCCCCCACCTCACAGAATTTTCCCAGTGTTTAGTTGGCAGTTCAGTGTGTCTGAGGCAGCAGAGCTTCTGCCTCTGCTTATGGGGCAGTTCGTCTACATATTGCAATGGCAGGATAGGTCCATCATATTCATCTTAAATTATGCCATACTTTCATTCTGTCCCACTTGATTGTACAATTTGTGCAAGCCTAAGTATCTTTTTAATCCTTCTGTTATTTAAGTATATGCAGACTAACAGCTATTACTTTTCCATCCTTTATAAATGTTTTTTCTGGTTGCATACGCTTTGAGGAAGAAAATTTTAAATTATTTTTTCTTTGGAGTTTTCTTTCTCCCCTCCCTTTCCTTCTCCCCTTCGTATATTTGTATAGTTTTTTTCTTAAAAATGCATAAAAAAAGAATGCCATAAAGAGTGTGGTGGGTTGACATTGGCTAAGGGCCAAATGCCCACCTGCCGCTCCCTCACTCCCCCCTCTCAACAGGACAGCAAGAGGAAACAGAATTTAAAAGTTTTGGGTCGGGATAAGGAGAAGGAGATCCCATACCATTTATTGTCATGGGCAAAACAGGCTTGACTTGGGGAAGATTAACTGAGCACCTTTTCCCGGGCTCAGCTGCACTCCTTCCCTCCTGAGTCCTTTCCCCCCGCCCTGAGTGGCGCAGCCGCCATCTTGGCTGCGGGGCTCAGCCGTGCTCTGCGGTGGGGCCCTTGGAACCGGCTGGCACCGGCTGGCACCGGCTGGCACCGGCCGGCACCGGCCGCTCCTCACAGCGGCCCCTGCAGCCCCCTGCCAGCCCCTGGGCACCAACACCCCACACAAAGAGACACAAGTCAGTGAAAACATCCAAAGGAACATTTTTCTTCCCAACCCCAGGTACATTTTCTCCATTCTGTTTTCTAGCAGTTTGGGACTAAAGCTTTTTCCTGTGTGGATGTGTGGGTGTGTGTATGAAAGCTCACTCTCTCTTTATATAAATAAATTTGGTATTTTTCAAATTACGTTGTTTGATTCCTAAGCTGCTGCTGCTTCTTGCATAAGTTTCTCTTTTCCCCCTGGTTATTCCCTCCATATTTTTTTTCCCCCACAATCAACTCTTAAATAAAGTTTACTGCTCTGTATTTATCAGAATTACTCTACCTTTCGGTGGACTGTTACAGCTTCCCCATAGCTGTCGTTAAGTATAAAAGGGCTAGTCCTTGTCACTAGGCCCATTCACTTCTTCCTCTTCTCATCTGCTAAAACCTGGTTGATGCCTGAGTCCTTGCCCAAACCCTGTTGGAGCCTCTTTTACTCTTTTGGAGTACATTACCAATTCCAGCTTTCATCTTGCTACGCTTGTCCATTGCCTTCAGGAGTAAACTTGCCTTTCTTCTTGGGCTTCTTTTTTTTATTTTCCATGGGCAAGGTTGCTTTCTTCAGCCTCAGACATGTGGTTGGACACTGGCATAACTATACTACCTATTTCACATTTTGCACTTCTTTTAGATTAATGTTTATATCTTACAGTTTTTGCCAAATTTATATATATAACATTTATTATGTATTGTATTTTATACATTATTATGTACAATATATTAACATTTCCTCTCCTTATACTTTAACCACCATTATAAATGGCTTAACAGCATAAAATGTGTTTCCCAGACTCTGGCACTGTACTCTTGATTGAACATTTTAAATGTTTCTCCTTACTACATAAGCTATTCTATATTCTGATGATTTCAACCTTTTCCTCTTTCACAGCCACGGATCATTTAATTAGTTGAGTCTTCTGTCAATAGGACAACTGAGATTGAAAATGGGAATATTTAGACTCTGAAGCTGAATTTTTGGGGGGAGCTAGTTAGACTTCCCTGATCTGAGGAAAGCTTAACAATATAAATCATGCTACTATATCTTTGTCAAGTCCATCTCTGGACAACTTGTGAGCCGAACATACACTGAGCTGTGAATACCTGATTTCAGCTTAATGAAATGTTATCTTCTAAAGTTTAGAAATATTATCATTTCAGGGCTCTATTTAACAAGTTGTTCAAAACCCGAGTCACTGAAGCTTAGTTGCAGAACAACTGGTATTTTGTGAAATCCAAGTCAACTGTTCTTGTCTCGAAAAATTGTGACTTTTTTACAATATTTTATATCTGTGCAGCATTCTGTGAATACACTAATCATTGTAGATATGCTGAAGACCAAAGAGTTGTACTACATGAAAAATGCTTAAATCTCTTATGAATAACTTGAGCTGGAAAATGCAAAAGACTGATTCCACTGTTTCTCCTCCCCTCTACCCTGACTGCAGCTCTTGTAATGACCCTGGTCAAGAGGCCAGGGGAAACGTTCTGTTCCATCATGGGGAATGTAGTCTGCCTGGTGAGGTCTGTCCCAAGTGAGAATGCAAAATTGACTGAAGAAGGAAATGACTAAGGATGGACAGTTCCGAAACAAAATTTTCTGAATAATTAGTTTAAAAAAATGCAATATTTTGATTTTATTTGAAATGTAAAAATTTGCTTTGATTTTACTGATGAAAAGATGGAAGTTTTCTGGTAGTTCAAGCAGTTGGCAGAGACTTCTAATTTTATAGAACTTAGGTTTTCCTGGTAATATTTCTATTTAGGAGATGTCAGATGGCTTTTTTGATCACACTGTACACTGTGACATTACCTTTGTGCCTCTTTTATTGAAATTAGAACCATTAGTTGTCATTAGGTATTTTTATTGTTTTGACATTATTTAGTAGTCCTTGTTTTTTTGACATGTGGAAGCTCATGAGACGAACAGACCAAAATTACAGAAAATAACGTCAGTAAGTAATCACCTGTGCAATCAAAAAAACTTCATGATGTTTGCAAAATCCAACCCAGACAAATGTCACAATTTCTAATAACTTTTTTCTCATTACAGAGAACAAAAATAATTACAGAACAAATACAGAAAAATACAGAACAAAAATAATTATAGCAGATAATAATTTGAATGTGTAGGTATATATACGTGTAACTACCTTTTTACCTTTGTGTGTTGTATCATTTTATGTTTTGTCCCTATTATATGTCTAAAAAATGTACATAGTGTAGTAAATGTAATTTAAAGACAGTAGTCTCAGAAAAAGAGAGAAGATATGTTGTCTTTGTCTATGGGATGCAGTACATACAATAGCACAGAAGAAAAATTGGCAGCATTCTGGATAAGAGAGGGCCCTCAGTATCAGAGACCGCTTAAGGCATACACTAGCTGCTTGATTTCCTGATTGCTCAGCATTTTGCAGAAGATTGGAATTACACTAAAAGCAAACTTACATGTTTTGTACAAATTATTCACTATTTCTTTGCTGCAGGGCTATTGCAGAAAACAACTTGCACTTTTCTAGTTTTTCGCAGAGGAGCTTTTATAATCAAAGGCAGTGATAACCTTGCTTCACCCAACCAGATGAGTATACATTGAAACACTCTGCTTAGTGCTAAACATCCAGTGTGAAACAAACAGGAGTTTAAAGTGCTGATGTTTTCCTCAGTAACAGTCACAGTTATTTCTAAGGAAAAGCATTCCTATCCATCTCACACTTCACGGTGAGGCGCTCTGTGCTGGTGGACTCTTATCCTTCATGGAAATACTCATTTCAGAGTTAAAAAAAAAATCACCACCCCATTTCTTCTGTTGGTGAATCTGAACTTCTCTTAAATCTGACATGCACCTGTATGATATTCCTTAAATGATAAATTTAAATATATTTCAAAGGCCTGCATCTATTTTTTCACAATCTTCCCATTAACTTCAGTGCATAGATTGCTTATAGATGTAAATCCTATATCTACATAGCCTCCTGATTTTGTTAATGAAGTGATCTGCAGGAACTGATGTCCACGAGTATTCTGTTACAGCTCTGTTTCACCATTTACTTCTTGAGGTAGTGACAGTAAATGGTACTTGAGGTACTTTCTTGAAGGTGTGACAGTAAATAGACAATAGTATGACAGGATGACATATAGCCTCTAGAGCAGGCCCTTAGCCCTATTCTTACATGTCTAGACCTACACCTTAGGCTGTGTACAGTGTCAAATAATCAAATTGTGTTGTTTAAAATACTCATTGATATATGTTGTTTTATTTTCTGATGCTGAGGGATGACTTCAGGCTAGATTTTGCCCTTGCGTGTGCACAAGCAATTCCCACTGACTTTGAAGCAAGGTGACTCCACACAGGAGCGGGAGATTGTCCCTCAGCCTTTATGGCAATGCAATTATTTCATCGATTGGAGCTATGTTTTTGTGACACCTCATAGTGCACCCAATCAATAATAAATGATCAGTCAGTATTTCTGGTTTTAGTAAGCGATTGGGAATAAAACATGTTCCTCATTGTGTTAATAACATTATGTCACAGGCTCATCCATGCATAAGCAGGCATGACTTTCATTTTGTTTCTACAGTTGCCTTACTCCTGGTCCAAATTTGGCATGATATAGAAGAATATGATTATCAAGTGCAAATATGATGCACTTTGAATCCCATATTTTCAGAAGTGTATGTACATTTGTGTTCATTGACATTACCATTGATAGCCTAGGTGTTTAAGGCGTTGTTTTTTTTTCTAATAGCTATTCTGACTTCATTCATAGTAGTTAAGTACTGCTTGCAATGGGCAAAGAAAACTGTGATGTCTTGCGAGTAACATCTAGAGGAGGGCTTATTAACCACTATTTGATTATTTGTCAACAGTATCCTGAGCTGTATGAACAGGAGCAGAGCCAGTAGGTCACGGGAAGTTATTACCCACCTTGACCACCGGCCCTGTGAGGAGAGGCTGGGGGAGCTGGGGTTGTTCAGCCTGGAGCAGAGATGGCTTCAGGAGGACGTAACAACAGCCCACAGGGCCTATAGGAAGGTCATCTAGGAGGTCGAACTGGGCTCGCTGAAGTGGGACAGGGTGGGAAGATGAGAGACAATGAAAATAAACTGAAACAAGAGAGGTTCAGACTGGATATTAAAAAAAAATTGCCCCCATGAGGACAGTCAGGCAATGACACAGGATGCCCAGATATGCTGTGCAATCTCTGTCCTTGGAGGTTTTCAGCCTTTACCAGGTGAAGCCCTGAGCAGCCTGGTCTGGCCTCAGAATTGACCGAGCTGTGAGCAGGAGGTTGGACCAGAGACCTTCTGAGGTTCCTCCCAGCTTGAATCATCCTGTGATCCTGTTCCTACCTTCCAGCCAGGTCACTTGAAACCTCTGTTTGCTTTTTCTGAATTTTGATTTCAATTAAACTCAGGTATAAAAAGTACCATGGTAAGGAAATCCTGTGAGGTTGTGCTGAGTTTGTCAGCACTGAGATCAGGGCATTATGACAAGGAATGTGATGCTGGAGGAAATTCTTTTAAGCCTCCAGTACAGTCCTCCCTGTTCTCACAAAAGTCACCAGCTGGCAGGCCATTCCTCTTTTCTTCAGTCTAGAGGAAAAGAGACAAGCAAATTAAAAAGCTAGTTTGTTTAAACTCTCTCTTGATAGTATTGTACTTGTACATAGAGGAAAAATTATCCAGCAAAGCATGGATGTGAAGTAGATGATCCAGACACTGAAAATCAAGAAAATAAAAGTACCTTAATAGGGCTGGGTTTTTTGTAGTTCCTCAGTGTGATTTCAGTGAGACACACATTGAACCTAGTAAAACCTGGAAAGAAGTAAAATGACCCTACCTAGATTATATTTGATCCCTGGCAAAGGAGTAGTTGGTGCATCTCTTTCTTTTCTGAGCTGTGTAGGTATAGAAGCATAACTATTGTGGAAATGCCACAGAAATAGCCTAAGAAAGAGCCTGTAGAGAAAGGGTTTAAAAAGACAAGTTTTCTGTGCTTCTATGTATTGGTTCTTTTTCACAGGAACTCTTCCACTTCAAATCAAGCTGTGAAAAATATTTGATTCTGTAGCTTGAGTAGCATCTATGTTCCTTTGTGTACCCATAAACAAAACAAATTCATCAGGCTAAGGGCAGTCGGTTTGATTCTGCATAGCTGTGTAGGAGAGAAAAATGCTTTATTCTGGACATTGTTCCTGACTGACTGAGCTTAGGTATATGATGTCAACATTTCATTTAAACCTTTGGTTGGTTGAAAAGACCTTTACGCAGCATGATCAGTGTTTTCTGCAGTTGAAGAGTGATTATTTACAGAAGTTGATTTTGTCCAGTAATTGCATATTTGCATAATAAAATCACTGGTACCTAATGAGTTTTCTGTGTGTTAGAAATGAAAAGATCATAAAACATTTTTAAGATGAATATAATGTGACTTTTTAAAAAAATACATGTTGTGGTAGCTTTGGGCCATCAGAAATTAGTACGTTTTAATGGCAGAGGTACTTTTAATAAATATGCTAGTTATATATGCATTAAGGAAACGTGTTGCAATCCTTATTCGGGAAAAAATTCCATTTCTGTTAATGAAATTTTTCCTGAAACAGAACATAGAGTAAGCAAGATAGTCTCAGAGAAAAAGGAAGAACTTGTGTTATAACAACTATTTTGAGTAGGTCTTGCTGGAGTCATTAAAACTGTTGAACACTGTTTTTAATATTTTTTTATCTACTTTTATAACTAAAAAGGAAAGACTGAACATAGTTTTTTTAAAAACTCTACCTACAGTGTTCTGCCTTTCTCCAATATGCCTATAAGCAATACCAATCCATTATCCTAAGACAGTCAGTTTGATCCTGCAGAGCACTGCAGAGAAAAGCAACACGTACAGAAGCATTTCTGCACTTCGGTGTTTCGCGTGATTGATTTGGTTTGGGTGCACATTACCAGAGTCACATTTTATCCACCAACTCTTCAGCCACTGTTAATGATTTTTTGACATTTTCTTTTTTTTATATAGCAACAGGCTATCTGGGAATTATGAATGAATATATGCTAATTAAGGCAATAAAGTAGTTTAAAGATACACAAATGTTAATAGGATATGAAATAAGAGGTAGCTTGAGGCCTCTGCTGTAACTAACAGGCCGTTTAAAAATTACTAGCATCAGGCCCAGTGGACCAGTAGTAAAGTACAGCTGCCTTTTCAGTATAATATCAGAGCTAGCGGCCCCTAGACCCTGAGCTTTACTCCAGTGATCACAGCTGTGAACTGTGCTGAACTAATTTTGCTTATTCCTGCAAATGCCAGCATAGAAGCTACTAGCCTTACATAATGCCTGGGGTGATATATACAATATTTTGTTATTTGTAAAGAAGTCTTTACAGCAAATTAATTTAAGTACATCAACAAAGACATGTTCTTGCATTATTTACATCAAGCTGTTAAATGTTTTATTAATTTTCAGTGGTCTTTTTTGCAGACTAAGATTGATATATAAAAGAAGATGGAGTATATTGCTCACTTTGTTGATCGAACAGTTCAATGAAGTGAAGGACTCTGCTTTCGTCAGCCCTACAGTCCAAAAATAAAATGAAAAACAAGGGTTTCATTTGAGAAGGCTACTATTTGAACAGCACAAGAAGTTTACATAAGGTGACAGCTATTTTAAATCCCCTGTGATAACCATGACAAAGAAAAATATTTTGTAATGGCAAATTCTGTTTGACAATCTGCCTCCTTTTCCCCCAGACCCCACAATACACCTGCCTTTGGTCCATTCGCAGAGATAACAAGGTGCCAGCCAACCAATCTCAGCTCCCTTCTTATCTGTCGTCTTTTCTAAAACCATCACCAGCACATTTCCCAGCTCTGCAGAAATCCCAATTATAGATAGTCCATTTCAAAATGCCTTGTGGATGAAGCCCCATTCCTGCCAAAGATATGAGAAAGCAAAATGAGAGGGCTTGTGCTCCTGTTTTAAATTAGTGATGTTGTGGAAATACTTAAGACGATGCCTGCAAACCTGGCATAGAGGAAACAGGATTAGCCGAAAACTTAGGAAGAAATGAAGATAACTGAAAAACATATTTCTGTTACTACTTTTTTTTTGTTAGGCAGTTTCCAAGTACAGAAATCATGATCTCTACCTTCAGAAGGCAAATTTTCTGCAAAATAGAGAAAACTCATTGCATGTAGAAAGATGTGAAGTGGTGCATAAAACTGAATATTAACAGCTGTTTTAGGCTTTGGCCAGCAATGCCCTCTCACTTAAGTGGCTCTGAATACATTTTGCCATCTTTTTATTATGCTTTACAGATTATTGTTCTCATTTACAAGCTTAGAATCTGACAATGTCATAGGAAGAGCAATGGAAACAACATTTTTGATTGTTGTTCCAAGAGCAGGAAGGGAACCCAAATATCTGCATCACAGTGTGCCTAAGGAGAACAATGGGCAGACAGTTTTTGAGATGCAGTTTGATTTCTTTGGGTTTATGATTTTAAACCAGTAGGTTGTACTGCCATCTTTTTGTGTATTGGGAAATAACTGTGAAAGAGAACTGTGATTGCAAGAAAGATTCTGACATTACTGTAGTGAACAACGTAATAGCTCAATTTAGTGACATCAGTTGATTTTAATGCAAGTTAGCAATTTTGCTCTTAGAGGAGAATATGAGATATGCTAAGCAATTTCTGCCTATTGAAAGGTTGTGTTGTGTTTCAGAATGGCTACTTGAGTCAAGGGGAGATAGGTCATGCCAAACATTCAAAACCTTTACCTACATTTGACAGGCTGCTTTTAGTCTGGTAGCCATTTAGAGCTCCAGTTTTGGATAAAGACACCATTTTGTTAAATGTTTTACAACTACAGAGTTACAATAGAGAGTTCGTAACAGAACTTGCAATGTAACTATTTCACATGAAGCAATGTTTTGTGGGTGGCAACTTTATGAGACAACATAAACGTTTTCCGCTCATCAACTGTTAGGCTCTCAGACAATAGCACGTTCATTTCCACAAGTATCTCCTGCCCCAGAACTGAAATGAAATAAACTCTCCTCGTTAAATTAAACAAAAGAATTTGTGATCCACAGAAATAGAAAACATGCATACATATTCTTATGATGTATACCCCGATGTATTTCTGCAGGTATTAAACCTTTTCTTAAGTGTTGGTTTAGGTGAAAAGAATTATTTAGAGAGCATACTCTGTTCATGGCATTTGACACTGAAACCTGCCTTTCATATCAAGCAGTTAGAACTTCAAGTCATTAAACACAGAGGCATGGCCAGAATCCATCTTGCACTCAGACCTGATGGGGTTGATCTTCCATTTGAAGGTGAATGGCTTCTACTTTAAATAACCTTGGTCAAATGGTTCGTTTATTTTTTGAAAGGCCATTACTTTTTCTCATTATTTTAATGATTCTGTGAGACTACAGCTATTTAGAAATGCCTTTTATATGTAAAAAACCCCAGAAATATTATTTTTTCAGAGAAAGAATAAAAAACTTGGTGACAAAAAAGGGAAGGCAGTGGAAGATGCATTTCCAGTAATCCATACCAAGCATTTGATTTTAAAATCATCCAACTGTATTGTGGTCGGTTCCCACCGGCATAATCATGGGAGGCTAAGAAACAGTTCTCTCTTAAAATGAATAGAGAAGAAACTTCAAGGCACACAGAGGAAAAAAGGAATGGGGGGGAGACAAGAGATAGCTCAGGGTTTCTTAAGCTTTGGACTTTTGGTCCTCCACAGACAGTAATTCCCTAATGTCATTTTGACATGACATGTCCAGTAAGCAGAATCTACATCTGAAAAATCCCTTAGCTATGATCACAGCATTATCTGGGGAAAACAGGCAAGCTACAAGATGCTGAAAAAACTTCAGTGCAGTGAGATGATCAAAACAGGAAGGCAACATAAAGGAACAAGTACAAGTAATGAAAACACAATCTGTTTGAGATGTCGGTGTAAGGTGTCTTAAGTAGCCACACTTCCCAGATATGTATAGTTACCCTAACAGGCTAAGACCCAAATTTCTGGAAAATTGATGGTTTTGTTTTTGTGAAGTTAAGAGTAATAATGCCTAGGATGTTTGAGGGAGGGCTAAAGTATGAAGTACAGAATGATGAAAAAATCTCAGAGAATTCTTGCTGAACAGGCCAGTGATGGATAATAAGGGTATCTACATTCATCTTAGTGATTCTTTGAAAAGATTTTGTTCACTACTCAAACCATGTAAAGAACTTAAGTGTTAGAACCTTTGGTTTTCAGATTGGAAAACTCAGAAAAGCTAAGTGACATGTCTATAGCTAATGGAAATTAAAATGGGAGTTACAGTGAAAATTTACCAACTCCTTGCCTTTCACTTAGACTGTGTCTATCTCTCCAGGTACTATTTGCCAGTTCATTAGATCAAGGCTAGGAAAAACAGTAAAAACAATAAGATCACACAATGTATGGGGTAATTCTAGGCTGTCAGAAGCACCTAAGTGTTCTGGGAAAGCCATCATTACCAATGGTGATGTGTAAGAAGAAACAACCCAAACAACCAAAAAGTACATTTTGGATGTACATGACAAAGTAAATTCACATTATTTTTAAAATTTATTTACTCATCAGAACACCTTGCACTACGGCATAGAAGAAAAATCATGGAAACGTGGAAATCTCTTATCCACTATAAATAAAACCAAGGTCCTCAAATGTGAGAAGGCTAATAGAACAATTGGTACTTCATATATCTTAATCCCTGAAATGATAGCTCGGAAGATACCCCCTGACTGGGGAACAGCTTCGGCAGAGCCCTGTGCACTTTGTCAGCAACTGCTTTTCTGTCAATATACAGTCACAGACTGCAGAAAGCAGCAGCAGAATTTTGTTTCTAGATCTTGTGAGGAGTTTTTGCTCTCTGACCAAGTTGTATATGATCTCATGATGTGATACCATGTTGCATTTATCTGACAGTAGTACTAGTTTCAAATTCTCTTTCGTACCATCAAAGGGAAGGAAGGATCAACAACCGATTTTATCAAAAGTATTCAGAAACTCTTCTTATGGAAGTCCCAATTGTGACCAAAAAATAACTGAAAAGGGTTTTTTTTCAAGTTAGGGTGTGTGTAATTAGATAATAGCTTTTATTAACCCGTGGGAAATTGGGAAAAACAGATGAGATTTTCATCACATATATCCTCTTAACATTGACATCACTTTAAAAAATTAGAAACCATTCTTTCTGTCTCTTTAAAAGATACTTAGGTGTAAGAGTGGACAAGGAAGCAATGTTGTATTTAATGTTATTTAATCAACATGGTGTGGTAAATGTCTGTTGATCTTACTGAGGCCAAAAGGCATCCATGGCTTTATTCATTCTAAATGGTAAACAGCAAAGTGGGAAGAATTATTTAAGATTATATCCTTGTGCAATAGCATGAATCAAAGTAAGCAATGATTTAAGTTGGTAGTGAGGGGACTCTTGATGGTGTGAAATCTATTACTGAGGGAAGAAAGTAGCAAAAATCCCAGCCTTGCCCCTGCCAACATTCAAAAGCCTGGACTGGACAGAGAGCGTTGCACTTCAGTGGGCAACCCGTGGTGGCTGGAAGATTAAGGTGCAAGAATAAGAAATTGGGAGACAGACTCACCAGTGAAAGAAAAATAGAGTTCCAGTGATGAATCAAATGGCATCATTGCACTCAGGACGGGCTTTAATTCTAAAAATAAAACTACAAACCAGACAAAAAAAAACATCTCCATTCAAGTTTGAATGCCAACCACCTAAGGACCTTCATCTTCGTGCAGGACCAAGTTACTCACATCTTTCATGATCTCCTGCCTTCCTTTCCTTCCTTTCCCCAGATATTTCAAAGATCTGAGGAGACATTTCCTAAGCCAGAGGGAGCAGTTAGATGACTAGTCCCCTTTAAAGTCATATGGAAGTTTAGTACCAAACTTCCCTGATACTTTAAAAAATGCTTTGCTTGAGCTTCCTGAAATTACAGCAGAGCTCATGTTTTGTTTCAGTTCAGTTAAATTAGAACACAAGGTTTGACATAAAGAAGCACCATTGGTTCAAAGTGTGAGGTATAAATGATGATAATGCATCCATCAAAACAATTTAGGTCAGGAGCTATACTGTATGGCTCCACTTCTCATATCTCCTATGGAATTCAGTTAATTCCCATCAATGACAGTTTTGCTGGCAGGAGTACTGCAAAATTAACATGTATTTCTCCAAAATTAAGAAAAAAAATATTGTGGCTATTTTTTTCCAAAAACTACAAACAGTTCTTTTGCGTGAGAAAAATCTGTGAATACGTAGCTATATATAAAAAACTATTTTTATGTAATCAACAGCACATTTTATAAGATACCCTCCTATTTAAAACTTCTTTTTTTTCCATTCTTTTTCTTCTGGAAATAAAAATGTCTGTTTAAATGTGCCTATTTTCTCCCTTTTCAAGATAAAAAGAAAAAAGAAAGCTAAGGTTGTAGAGACTTGGGCCATCAAAGGATTACTTCTTAAAAAAAATTCAGACTTGTCTTTGTTCTGTCTCATTAAAGTGGGATATGGGGGCAGGTTTTATAAAATCTTATATTTTGGGGGGAAAAAACAAGCTTCAAAGAAATTTGTTTTCTCTGCAAAGGAATGTTTGGATGAAGTTCAAATTTGAACTGAAAGAAATAATATGTCTCATAAGGAAATGAATCAGTCCAAGAACAGCAAAAAATGTTTAATCACAGAAGCAAAAAATGTTAATCACACAGGCAATCTAGATAAGTTATAAAACATTTCTCTAGATACTCATCTAATGAGGATGAGCTTTCCCTCAGCTAGCAAACTGAAGAGGTGATATGATTTTGCAAGAAGATCTCTAACTACCACGAGTATCTGAGTTCAAACATTGGGTGCCAAAAAGAACTGTTGTGGCTTAACCCCAGTCGGCAACTAAGCACCACACAGCTGCTTGCCACCCTCCCCGCTCCGCCCTGGTGGGATGGGGGAGAGAATCGGGAAAAAAAAGTAAAACCCATGGGTTGAGATAAAGACAGTTTAATAGGACAGCAGAGGAAGAAAATAATAATAATGATAAAAGAATATACAATGCAATTGCTCACCACCCGCTGACCGATGCCCAGCCAGTCCCTGAGCAGCGATCACCTCCCACCCTGGCCAGCTCCCCCCAGTTTATATGCTGGGCATGACGCCATACGGTATGGAACAGCCCTTTGGCCAGTCTGGGCCAGCTGTCCTGGCTGTGCCCCCTCCCAGCTCCTTGTGCACCGGGCAGAGCATGGGAAGCTGAAAAGTCCTTGACTGGTGTAAGCCTTACTTAGCGACAACTGAAACATCAGTGTGTTATCAACATTATTCTCATACTAAATCCAGAACACAGCACTATACCAGCAACTAAGAAGAAAATTAACTCTATCCCAGCTGAAACCAGGACAAAACTTTAATCACAGTTAAGCAACTGTGAGTTTTAACCATTGATTTCATGAACCAGTATTTTACTGTAGTCCAGTCTAATTTCCATGCAATGTTATGCTTCTCTAAGCTTCTATCCTGAAAGGGGCGGGGGGGGGGAATAACTCTAGACATTTTGTCCTTGAGAAAACCTGCCAGCTTCATGGGAACTTTCTACCAAAACCTTCATTTTTAAATTTTTTAAGAACTTCTATAATTTTGAAAAGCCTAGCAGTCTCACGTGGTATTGATATTTTTATCAGTTTTTAAAAATAGCCAAAAAAGAACTTCTGTACCAATGTGGATTGTGATTCGTATGACTATGAAAGGTAAATGCTGCATGTGGATTCTCTATGGGAGAGCGTTCAAAGAGAAAGTTTTGGCAGAGTTAGGGAAATGCACGTGTATATGCATTGCCAGATAGCTATAAATACCAGATCCATGGAGTGCACAGGACTGGAGGACAAAGGCACAAAGACTGGATAATTTATTGCAGAGAGAGCTGTAAAGTACTTTTAAAAATGAGAAAAGATTTGTTAGCATTCAGCAAATGTGAAATTCATGAGGGGAGTTCTATCAGAGAGATTAGCCAAGGCACAGTGGAAAGAGAAATTTTATAAATAAACCTAGTGGAAAATGTTTTCCTGTTGTGTGAAAATGTTCCATTGGATTTAAATTATTTGGAATTATATATTAATGAAAGTAAAATACAGAATGAAATGAAAATGCAGAAGTTTTCAGATGGAAAGTACTTAAAAATTAAAGCAGTTTTCCTCATAGAAATTTATGAAAGGCCAAGCTACTTTGTGCTCTTCATCAAGAAATGAGAGTTGTCAGCACTTTTCAGGAAACTAGAGATACATGGTCTGTATCTGAGAAATACCTGCAACCCCTGACTGGGAGGCATCTGTGTCTGTTCTATGACAAGGGCCTCAGAGGAGGACAGCTCCAAATCGCATTGAATCTAGGGATGGACAGGGGAGAAAAACACAGAGATATGTTTCCTAAAGTGAGACTTCTTTTAACAATTTTTAAATATAGCTACCTAAGTGTAGGTGCCAAGTCTTTCATAGTTGTGTAGTCTCCTTTTACAGCCAAAATAGGTAACTACCTCTAGAGGATGAAGCAGTCCACTTAATTTATCACCCATCTTAAACTGGGATGATATGTCTTCTGAATATGCCTTTCTCTGTTTTAGAGACAGGAAAAAAAAAGGAATTTAAAAAACTAACTTTCAGGTGGTAAGAATCAGGTGAGACAGTCCCCGCCACTCTTCCCTCATGCACGTATACATACAAAGGTACACATGCTCCTTTCATAAATTATTTTGGGATTGGCTTGGAGGAAACTTTAATCAATGTATTAATTTGTGAAGAGCAAGTCTTGCTCTATATGAAGCGTGGAGAAGACTTCAGCAGTTGGATCTACAAGTCAGTCTTGTCTGATCTCTATGGCCCTCTCTGTTATTTTGGGCATCTCTCAGGATAACCTTCTAAAGTTAATGTTCTGTAACTTAGTGATCTGGTATAAGACATCGTGCACAAAATACTTTATTGCAATGCTCAAATTGATTTTAAAAGAAGAAAATACTGTGCATGTTAATTAAGCTAATTCAATTCCATTTTCCATTCAATAGGCAAGAAATGCACTATCACTTTCTGCTATTGTTTCAGGAATTGACTTTGAGCAGAAATAGTCTTTTAGAGACAATTCACAAAAATTGTTTCTGGAAACTTAATTATTAATTAAAAAATGTAACAAGTTTGTATCTTGCTTTGCAATATGTTCTCACATCTGCAGTTGCACAAACAAAACTGCATTTCCCAAATTAGCATTTGGTCTAGCACATTAAACCAACGTTTTCATTGTTCCTAGGAGAGTATTTTTAAATGAGCTGGCAAGTCCCTTTTAAAGTACTAGAAGTACTAGAACTACCAGAAGTACCCATTGCTGTGGGTTAAATGTAAAAGATGCTCATGAATTTTCTGTGCCTCAGGTTTGATGGATCCATCTGTTGATCTCCAGATAAATACTCCTGCACAATCTTTAGTACGTGCTTAATTTTATGCATGCAGCTAAACACACTGACCTTCAGGCTTACATGTTTTTAGGGTTCCAGAATTTACTATAGAATTGCAAGATAAAGGTCCATTTACATATTGGCGTAGCACTCAGAAGCCACAGCTGAGACAGCTGGACCATTGTACTAAACTCTTTACAGACATCTAACAGGGGACTGGCCTTCCTGTC
Organism: Platalea leucorodia; assembly: GCF_965183815.1. NCBI lineage: Eukaryota > Metazoa > Chordata > Aves > Pelecaniformes > Threskiornithidae > Platalea > Platalea leucorodia. The sequence goes on from NC_138824.1 coordinate 16,815,922, forward strand.
AAGTGCTTATAGTCCAAAATAGACAAGACAGTTGAAACGTTGAGAACTGAGACATGGGAATGTGGACTGATTCGCTCCAGAGTATGAATTTAGTTTCAGAGGTTTAGTGCCCAACATACCAGACTTCTCATTATGCAGTTACCTCATAGAAGGATAAACGTTTGAGAGGAATAAATATTTGAGAGGGTAATGTTTGTGATTCATTTTTTTTTTTAACTGGAAAGATCTTAATTTAGTCTCTTTTTATTCACCTCCATCATTAGTCCTGTATTAAACTGTGGAGCAATAAACTGCTTTTAGTTAAAGTAGTGATGTGATTTTATTTCCAGTTATAATGCTTTAGGCATGATGCTACCCAAAGTGTGATGCATGCCTCCTGAATGCAGGGGAAGCTAACTCTTTTGCTTGAAGAAGTTTGTGGTCAAAAGGCAAAGGTAGATGATGATTTAGAGAGTGCAGCATCTATAAATAGAAAATCAATAGGCTTGTGATGGGTGCTTGTTTCATTAGACACAAAAAGTCTAACCATATAATTTGTAAAAAGCTCCTTGTTTCCCTTTTCCCTTTTTTTGGATAGCAATATTTAGAAATATCCTTTTCTATTTGAGACAATTCTTAAGATAGTAGAAAACTGGTCCTAATAAATCTATAATGTTTTTCATCTACCCACTTTATGTAACATTGTTTTCTCTTTTATAATCCTATCTGTCATCTTATATCAGTGATTTAATTCATGAAGGTACCTCATTAAGTTGGTCTCAGTGCTGGGGATTTTTCTTAATGCAACAGCATAATTTAGTGTAAAATCAGCGGTCTCAAACACAACCCAGAGGAAGAGCATATTTGTATCAAATTTGTACTGGATTTGGGTGCAAGATAGTTGAAAACTACATGAAGAAGAATTTAGATCATTTGTATTGTAATTCTAGAGCCCTGACTAGCCCTGACTGGCCTTGCATCTGCTTCCAGGAGGTGGAGGTCAGTGGAGTGGATCATGAGGAGGTGGATCATGGAGCACAGAGGAGAAAGAGAGTGTTGGGATGTTCTGTGCAAAATGAACAGAAACGTGTTTTGACATTTTAATAGGAAACTCTAATCTCAAAGCTGTTTTAGAAATATTACTTAATCTTGTCTCAAGTGCTGGAGATTTCATGCATCTAAGTTGATAAATCATTTGACCTTGGGAGGCAGGTCCTTATTTAGATTAAATGATTCTCCCTTCTGCGCTTCATCTGACTTGTAGAGCTTGCATCTCCATATGGCTAGGCTGTTCCTCTTGGAAGGAGTTCTTTAGATTGAGAAAACTCGCCCAGTACTTTTACATCAGTGCTGGCAAATGCAGGTGCACAGCAGCTGAACAAAATAGAGTATATGACTGTGATCCATGAAGACATGGATCACTGACAGCATTGCAGGCACACCTCAAATGAAAGCCTTCATATACTATTGTGGTGGCAAGGAAATGTAACTCTCATGTATTTTTGAAATATATTGCTGTTTGGAGTTTACCAGGTGTATTGGCTTTCTGTGGACAGGTTTTGGTTGTGGGGGTGCTGCAGGGGTGGCCTCTGTGAGAAGACGCCCGGGGCCACCCCCCATGTCAAGTAGAGCCAGTTTTCAGCCAGCTCCAAAATGGACCCGCGACTGGCCAAAGCTGAGCCTATCAGCGATGCTGTGGTGCCTCTGTGGTAACATATTTAAGAAAAGGTAAAAAACACTGCATAGGACCAGTGAGAGAGAGGAGTGAGAAAATGTGAGAGAAAAACCTCTGCAGACACCAAGGTCAGTGAAGAAGGAGGGGGAGGAGGTGCTGCAGGTGCCAGAGCAGAGATTCCCCTGCAGCCTATGGAGAAGACTATGGTGACATGCAGGCTGTCCCCGTGCAGCCCATGAAGGACCATGGTGGAGCAGATATCCACCTGCAGCCCGTGGATGATCCCATGCTGCAGTGGGTAGATGTGCCCTTAAGGAAGCTGCAGCCTGTGGAGAGCCCACACCAGAGCAGGCTTCTGGCAGGAGCTGTGGCCCGTGGGGGACCCATGCTGGAGCAGTCTTTTCCTGAAGGACTGTACTCCATGGAGAGTACCTACAGTGTAGCAGTTCTTGAAGAACTGCAGCCCATGGGAAGGACGCATGTTGGAGCAGTTTGTGAAGGAGTGTATCCCATGGGGGGACCCCACGCTGGATTAGGGGAACAGTGTGAGGAGGAAGGAGCAGCAGAGACAAGTTGTTATAGTCTAACCACAATCCCCACTCCCCGTTTGGATCTCCAAAGCACAGGAAGAAATTAAGAGACAGCAATGAAAGACTGTCCTCATATCTGGAAAATTTCCATAACACGAACTGCTCTGAGTCTTTCAGTTTTGGTGCTTCCACAGTTTGTGAGTTTAAGGCAGACCAGTGGGCCTGTCAATATATCTGTAGCAGCCAGCTGTGCCAGGACTTCCCACGTAGGAGCCTAAAACCTAGGGAAAAGTGTTTTAAAATGCTGTCTCTGGAGAGCTTGTGTCCTGGAAGACTCAGGGTCTGTGAGTCATGGCTCTGAAGCAAGATCTACTTACTTCTGTGTTAGACTGTGGGTCTTCCATCTGATCTGAATTCTCTCAGTGCCAGGAGGCACACAAGGCGCAAACATCGTTCTTCCATTTCGATCGGTCTGCGGCTGTGTGCCGTGCCGTCAACCTCCACCATCCGACGCCAGGTCGTTTTTGGACGACCCCGCTTTCTTCTTCCCTCTGGAGTCCACCCAAGGGCCACAGCGCAGTCTTCTGTCAGTTTTTTCCTCAGGACATGACCAATCCAGTTCCATCTCCTCCTCCTCACTTCGTTACTGATTTTCTCCATCCCCGCCATTTCTGATGCTCGTCGTTTCTGCAACTTTTTATTTTTTTTTCCGGGAGGAGGTAGTTGGCCTCCTGCCCAACCCCCATGACTTGGAGGGCCAGTGGTTTTTCTGTCAGGGTGGCCTCCCCTTAGGCTGCGTTGGTTCGCGGCACCTTCTTCAGTTTTATCCAGTGCACCCTCCAGAGAGGGATCCCCTATCCACCACCCAGGGGACGCGCCTTCTAGCCGTGCAGCCCCAGCCGAAGGGTGGGTCTTCCAGATTCCTGCCTATATGGTATAGGTACCATATAGGCTGCTGAGCAAAACTAATGCTGTTGGCAGACCAGCTGTGCTCTGCTTCTCAGACTTCGTTTTGTAAATATATTGTTAGGGTAGTGTTTTATTTGTCTCTTGAAGAAATAATAAAACTTTTGGGTGTGACCAAATAATAAAACAAGACCAAGATCATGTAAATATATGTGCAGGTATGTATATGTATGTGTATTTGTACATATACATTTCTCACAAACTTTCACTTGACCTGTTCTGTGTCATTTTCATGGTTATAGTTACAGCTGTATTTGGACTCTGACTTCCCCTGTGCCTGTTTAGAGGATTTAAACTATGTGGGTATAACTTCTGGAAATCAGTGAAGAAGAAGTTGGGATTTAGTTCTTTTTGTTTTTCAAGAAACAATTTCTGTTTGAAGTGTGGGACTTGTCTTTAGAACAATAACAGAGACTTTAGGAAGTCTTTCTCTTACAGAGAAAAAAACCCATGTGTAGCTTGACTGTGTCTCAGTAAACCCTGCAGTGTACAATCTTTGCCATTTTGGCATTATGATTTCTTTTTTTAACTGAAGGTCCTGTGAGTCACCTATTCTTTTAAAGTGATAGTACTATCACATAGTTCAATCTGCTAGAATGGAACATATTGAATTCATATTACAGCTACTGCAATAACATTATCTTGGCTATTTACGGTGCATTGCAACATCTTCTCTGGAGTCTGACCTCCACAATCATCTTATCTTTGGTAAGACCAATGGCATTGCAAAATTTGCAGGAGAAAATCATGTGTGTAATACTGGAATTAAGTTGTCAGCTATGAAGAGATGTCTGGTATAAAGACAAATTATTATTCAATATATTTCAAAGTATGCTCATGAAAGTATATTTGTCACTGCTTTATATTTATGGGGGAAAAAAGTCTTGAACAAAATTTTCTTAGAATGCTAATATGAGACTGTGTTTTATAAAAAGTAAAATGCCTTTAGAAGTGTAAGAGAAATAGATAAAGAATTGGGAAATCCAGGTAGTCATGTTTGCCTGGAGGCATTTTCTGAGAGCAGTAGTAGTGAGTCAGAATGCAAATCGTCATGGTTTTGCTGATTTTTGTGGTTGCTGCTGATTACTGTAAAATTGATTCAGGAGCGTTGCAGCATCTCTGCATATGTTTAAGCCTAGTCTCTGTAGTGTCACAGGCATTTTTCCTCTCTGTGGGTATTGTACTGAGTAAGAAAAAATTCTCATAACCTTCATCTTAGCATTTTTTCTCATCAAGGAGCTAAGAAGGACACTATTCAGTAACTTCCCAGTCTTGATCTTAAGTATAGCAGCACAAGTTTTCTTGGATTGATTATTTCAGGACTTTAATGATAGTGAGATAATGTTTTATTGCATTTGGATGTAGGCTGTGGCAAGGATAGTTTGCTTTGAAAACACGAAGAAGAATTATTGTGTTATTTTTAGTTAAAAGTATTTTAGTGTCATATCATGTTATTTAACGAAATTTCAAGTTTGACTTTTTTCCCTCTCCTTTTTTTCTCCATCCTGAGAATGAATTTGAGCTTTAACTCCACTAAGTGTACAATTTCACAGCTTGACATTGATTTCTTGAGTTTTTTCATCATGTAGAATCCTCCTGTATGGACCGTGTGTTACTAAAAGTACCCTTTGCCCATGTAAAACTTCAAAGAAGTAAGGCAATGCAGGGCCTTAACAAGGGTTTTCTCTAAACAGAAAACAAATTAAGTAACTACCACACAAGGTTTACATTGAAGTATTTTAGTTGGCAAAGTTAACTGGACTGTGTTTGAAAATAGAGGAGGCCTGCCATTTCCCCACAGAAACACTTGTAAAACACTGAGAAATCCCTTTGCAGGGGAAAGTAACATGCAGGATGTGACTCCAGAATTGAAAGAATGATTATACAAGAAAGATATAAGAAACAAGTGTTTAAAAAGGGTTATTAGTAAGAAAGATTTTGTTGAAGAAGTCAGGAGGTATAGAGGACATTTGTTGCAGAAATGAGAGCCTAAGTTAGGGCTGCCAGTGAAAACTGAGACTTGCAAAGGGCGTTAAAACAACAGTAAGAAGGTCATTTACATCTTTAAATACAAAGACAGGAAATAGGAAAATAATTGAAGCTGTTATATATTGATGATGGGACAGAAAAAACAGGAAAATCTGGTTAGAGGCATAAAACTAGTAGATACTTCACATCATTGATTTTCACTCAAGGAGGATGTTGACCTTAGAAGAGGCGTGATGGCTAATGGAAATAGGGAAATCACCTCTTTCTTCTGTGATTCTTAAAGAATTGGTTTACTGAAGGGCAAATGCAGTAAGTGCTTCTTAGTAGAGCTGTTAAATGAGTTGTGATACGTATGATCAGTGAATAGGAAATATGATACCTATTTTTAAAGGGGGAACATAGAATCTGACAGCCATGGACCTAGCAGCTTAGCGTCAATAGACCGTAAAGTTATAGAACAGATTTTGATGGAAAGAAAGCTTTAAAATATGGCTACAGACAGAAAATGGCATAAAATGCAACCAGAAGTTATTAAGGTAGAAAGTGTGGGATTAATCCATATCTTACAGTTGCCAAGAGAATGAAGTAAAATAGACATGCTCCTACCATAAGTGATTTATGAAAACAGAGACAAACAGGAGAGTTAAAAGGTAGGCATGAAACTAAGGGGAAGATGGCAACAAACGCTGGTAGAAGAGGAGGTACCAGGCTGGAGAAGCATAGCTACAGGAGGAAGATAGTAAGAGATTGATTTTACAGTAGACACAGAGAGAAAGTCAGAGTACCCTGATGGAATTTGCTGGTGAGGCAGATACAGACATCCGTACAAGTTCAGAGCAGGCTAAGAATGTAACTAACTGTGGAAGTAAATACTTCTGAGGAGTACAGTAACAGATGGGAAATAATGGAAAATGAATAATGGTGACTAATAAAAATATTATGCTATGAGCAGAAACTCATCATTTGGAAATGGTCCGGAAGGAAAAAGCAGCAGAATTTTGATCCTGAGATGACAGTCAGCCATCACCGAGGTGCAGATTTAGAAAAACGCAATGTGATCTTAGGATATGTCAGCAGAAGTATTTTACAGTAGAGATGGGGAAGTAGTGTAAAAAGAAGCAGAAAGACTTAACTGAAATTCTAAACATGTTGGTCATCTGTGTTCAAGAAAGATGAGATGGAAGTGGGAAGGCACAGAACAACACTTCTTAGGATGATTAGTGGAATGGCAAGCCAGTCACTTGATGGGTCTAGGAGAATGTATGTTGTGTGGCCCAGCAAAGAAAATATTAAGAGGGTTTGTAAGAGCTGTGTATCAACATATTGAAAGGGGAACTCAGGGGAAAGAAGAAATCTTTCTAAAAAGCTTTATTTATATATAATCCTTAGGTTGGGGGCTGTAACAGTGGGGCAGCGCATAAAATCACAGAACTGCCCTCAAGCCACTTACTCCATTTCTCACATCAGAACTGGATAAATCCCCCAAGTCTAAGGAGAAAAATGCACAATTTTTGTATTTTCCTCTTTATGCAGTAAATGTAATATCAAAGAATTAAAGCTGAACTGGTTTGAATCAGCCTATTTGCTAAGTGTGTACGCTGTACCCTGACTGTGCTGCTCTCACAGGATGATTAAGTGCACCCTCAGTAAGTTTGCAGACAACACCAAGTTGGGTGGAAGTGTCGATCTGCTGGAGGGTAGGAAGGCCCTACAGAGGGACCTGCACAGGCTGGATCTATGGGCCAAGGCCAACTGTATGAGATTCAACAAGGCTCAGTGCCGGGTCCTGCACTTGGGTCACAACAGCCCCATGCAACGCTACAGGCTTGGGGAGGAGGGGCTGGAGAGCTGCCTGGCGGAAAAGGACCTGGGGTTGCTGGTCGACAGCCACCTGAACATGAGCCAGCAGTGTGCCCAGGTGGCCAAGGCAGCCAATGGGATCCTGGCTTGTATCAGGAATAGTGTGGCCAGCAGGACCAGGGAGGTGATAGTGCCCCTGTACTTGGCACTGGTGAGGCCGCACCTCGAGTGCTGTGTTCAGTTTTGGGCCCCTCACTCCAAGAAGGACATCGAGGTGCTGGAGCGTGTCCAGAGGAGGGCAACGAAGTTGGTGAAGGGTCTAGAGCACAAGTCTTATGAGGAGCAGCTGAGGGAGCTGGGATTGTTTAGTGTGGAGAAGAGGAGGCTGAGGGGAGACCTTATTGCTCTGTACAACTGCCTGAAAGGAGGTTGTAGCGAGGTGGGGGTTGGTCTCTTCTCCCAAGTAACAAGCGATAGGACGAGAGCAAATGGCCTCAAGCTGCGCCAGGGGAAGTATGGGTTGGATATTAGGAAAAACTTCTTCACTGAAAGCGTAGTCAGGCACTGGCATAGGCTGCCCAGGGAAGTGGCTGAGTCTCCATCCCTGGAGGTATTTAAAGGACAGGTAGACGTGGTGCTCGAGGACATGGTTTAGTGGTGGACTTGGCAGTGCTAGGTTAACGGTTGGACTTGATCTTAAGGGTCTTTTCCAACCGTAACAATTCTATGATTCTATGATTCTATGATTCTATGACTGTGACCTCCAGGCTAGAAGAGAGGAGGCCATCATCAGGTTAAAAGGGTGTGACTTAGGTTTTCCCATGTTTAGGCTACATGAAAGAATGGGTTGCAAGGAGAGAGGGTCTGGAACAGGAGAGCATAGGAAATACATACTTAGGAGAAAACGGATACGATGAACCCTTAACTGACTGTTCCTTTCTCCATTTTTTTGTGATTCTAGGATAGGTAACACTATTAATGATCACACAATTTCTAATAAGTTGTTTTGTATTTCAAAAAAAGTGGGATGTTTTTCATTGGGCCCTTATGAGTTGCCAGAAAGGCAGTATTTTCTCAAGAAAATACCCTTATGCCTGCTTTTATGTACATAGATCAGTAAAGCCCTTATCCGGTCTGCTGAAATCAATAAAAGTCTTTCTCTATGTCTTAAATGAGTCCAAGAGCAAATCAAAACTCAGAATATATATTCAGGTCATTTTTTTCTGGTTTTGAGGTTGACACAGAGTAGAAATAACAGGTTTGGGGCAAAAGTCTGGTCACATTGACTTACTACATTTTCCTTCAACTATCTTAAAGTCAAGGAGATTATTCATGAAGGAGGTTTTTACTCAGTGTCTGTAGTAGAGTTTTAATGTAGCACAAGGGCTCCCTGCTTAAAGGGGAGTGAAGGTTCTGCATTGTTCCGATTCAAAATGTCCAGATTTCGCTTATGAGGTCAATTAACATTTTTGTGATAATTTTCACATTTTAAAATGTGAATGCTTTTCTGGTTAAGGTAATGGAAATGATCAGTGCCTGATAATATGCAGAGCTATGGTAAAAACAGCGTATGTTGACTTTTCATTGGTGTACAAAAATACATGTTATTTATTTTATATTTTATTTTAGAATAAAAACACTATAGATAATGTAATGCTCTATGAATAGGATCAAAAAGTGACAAAATGTTATTTAGCTATTTATTTATTGATTTCCAGAATGAAACACATGTGAAAATTGTGTGTAGTTAAATACAGGAGGAAATGGAACTCTTCAAATTAAAAATTTGGGGATGTTGGAATGTGTAAGTATGTGTCTACAGATTTTGTCACTAGCTGAACTCTGTGTTTTTGTTTTTTTTTTTTCTTCCAGTTTGCTCCCAGTATTCTAGAGGAGTTTTTGCCATTTTTGGACTATATGATAAGAGATCAGTACATACCTTGACCTCATTCTGCAGCGCCTTGCACATCTCCCTCATCACGCCGAGTTTCCCCACGGAGGGTGAGAGTCAGTTTGTGCTGCAGCTGCGGCCGTCTCTGCGGGGAGCCCTCTTGAGCTTGCTGGATCATTATGAGTGGAACCGCTTTGTCTTCCTGTATGACACAGATCGAGGTGAGTTGTGACCCCACTTTCTTATCTTTTTACTTCAAGAACTGTGCATTTTTATGTCCTATTGAGAGCTTGGGGAGTTAAATTTTAAAGGGCCTTTGAGGTGAAATACCTCTGACTGAGTAGCTGTGTGGCTGAAGGAAGAATTCCTTCGTTTGCAAATATTGGATATTGGATGCACATAGTATGTAATCGACCAGCCGAAGCTTATGCTTTATGTCTAGAATACTAAAACATTTTAACTAATGTTAGTGAAACAAAGACACAGTTCAACAAGCAGAATTTTACAGCTCTGTTCACTCTTCAACTCACTTCATAAGTGCCAGCAGTACAAAGAAGTAGAGAGGACCAGCCACTCCTCTGCACCTGCACTGGTGTAAGCTGAGATGTGAGTGAGTCCGTTGGGGCTTCCATGCTTTGGAAGGTCAAGGCAGAGGGAGGCTCGCTCTGTGCAAGGCCCTCAGGCTGTGGCAGAGGAGCGGAGGTAAGAGGCAATACCCACCGGGCAAGAGGTGTCCATGGGGCAGCAGACGGAGGGAGTGCTGCAGTAGCCCATCTTCTGCTCCTTTCATCTGGAGTTATCTCTGTGATGGACTACACTTTTATGAAATATATAGCATGTTACAGAAAAGGCTACATTTCCTATCCGCATTCTCCATTCCACATCATAGAGCATCTCAGAACATTTTAAGTGGTAAAAAAACTGCAAGAGCATCACTGCGCCTCACCACTCAGTGCTGAATTAAGAAGTAAAATCTCCTGTTCGCCACATCGTGTGTTCACTCTGCTGGCAAAGCCCTTTGCCTTTGTTCATGGAATAGGATTGAGCCAACATGGCTGAGCTTCTCTGGAAGAGACAAGATTTTTATGTTGATGGCTTGTTTTCAGGGGGGAAGCGAGCGGCATAGCTGTAGTCAAATAATTATTTTACTACAGCTGTTTCAATATAGCTCCCCATGTGGACAGTCTATTCTGGAATTAAAGTGGCTTTATTCCAGAATAATTACTCTGCAGTAGAAATAGGGAATTATACTGACCTAACTAAATCTGTTTAATTATTTGATTATGGCTATAGAAGTCAATTTTCTCGTATATACAAGCACTAAATTTTAGTGAGTTTTTAGCTTGATATACTGCCTAAATAACTGAATTTAAATCAAAATGAGTAATGGAGCAAGGTGAAAGGGTTTGTATTGTTCCATAATTGTTTGGGGTTTTTTTAAGAAAAATTTTTTTAATGTTTGCTCTACCTACAAAGGAAGTTCTGGGAAGCATTATAGAACGTATTAGGTAACTGGAAAAAGAAAAAATCAGCAAATGTAAAAGTATTCCTACTCAAGACGTAGTTATGAGTAACAAGAAAACAAGCACATAATTACAGATGTGATCTTACAAGTTTAACAAATTGTTAAGAGAAGAAGTGCACAACCTGCAGTCACCTTTCTCATCTAAATTCACACACTTAATTAGATTGAGACATCATTTTTAAGCATGCAATATCACACCAAGGGCAGTTTCAGAACATCATCTATAACAGTGAGGTTAATAAACGATTCTTGTGGCACTGAACTCAGCAACTCTGAACTCATCAGTGTGTCTTTGATAAAGAGATGACATTTGCCAGCTTGGATGCAGGGGGTGCTACACTGGATAGTCTCTCAAATTCTGAATAGATCTTCTGACTCAGTTTAATGCAGGAGAAAATAAGATTCAATGTATCTTTAGGTATTGACTGTAAAGATACATGATTACTGAATAATTTTCCCTACCATTCCACAATAAAAATTTTTAATGTGGAGCTCAGATATGATAAGAAAAAAGTAAGTATCATCTCTTACCATCAGTGTAACTGGAAAAAGAAAAAAAAATCATTGATGTTGAGTCATAGGGTATCTGTCAGTGAGTCCAGAACTTAACCTTGTCCAGATTTTTGCCAAAAATCCTTCCTTTACATGACAGATGTTTCCCTGTCTCTCTGAGCAGCCCCATCCAACCAAACTGAAGGAATTGGAACCTCCATAGCCTTTTGGGTTTGATACTGGACCTGCTTCCCTTAACCGGAAAGCTATAAATAAACTGTTATGGGGGAAGGTAAGCAATAAGCATAAATTCCAGCCAGACACAGTAGCTGTTTGTGAAGAAGGCAGCATTTAGCAGCTATCAGTATTGTAAAAGGCAGCAGTCCTTGGCAGAAGATGGTATGACAGAGTAAACTTAGGCAAACCTTCAGCAGCAGTGGTGACATGCTGTGGTGGGCAAATGCAAGTTGTTTTCAGACCTGCTTTCCCAGCTTTTCCATCCTGCTTGCTTCTTGGTTCTGTTGCATGCGGCTCAGTTGCTCCTCACTCTTAGGGGGTGAACAATTAAATCCTATTATTAAGGTATGTTTCTCTGCTGTATCACTCCATTCATCTCTTTGACAGCCCCTCGGCTCCCTGCAGAACCCCAGTCTCTTTGCTACTGGGGGTACCTATATTAGCATAGATGTTCAGGTCAGGAATGCACTTCTGTCGCATCTCTCCAAGTCATTCCCACATGCCGCGCTTGGGTTTTCACTGTGGAGTAGTCTTGGAGCTCATAAGCTCTGATGAGGTGGTGACTTCAGCTATTATGTTAAATCTCCCTTTCTGGTGTTCTGCCAAATATGCAGTCTGGAAAATCAGTGTCCTGTGACAGGATGAAGATACTAGGAAGAATGGCAAAGATACAAAATGAATTGGATCTAGCAGGGGATATTACAGGAAAGGAGAACCGGTTTTGCAAAAGACATTAGACCTAAGAGAAAGATGAAGGAAAATTCAGCTCATTATTTAACAGGGAAAGTGAGCAAGTAAAGAGTGACACAGAAGGCTAAAGCTTCAAGGGTCCTTTTATTTCAATACATTCTTCTTTCTCTTACCCTCCTTCCATAAAAAGGTTTAATTATGACCCAGTGTTTAATACAATTAATATTAACAGAAAAGTGCCAGGAACAGAGACAGGCCAGGGAAAAAGCAAGCTGAAGAACACTTTCCCGAAGTGTTACGCAAAGTATAGTGGGAAAGGGCTGAAATGAAGACGATGCGTCCTTGAGATATCAAGAGGAAACGGAAGTCCAACAGGAGTGAAGGGCTCAGTTAATATTTGATGTCACCTCTAAAGGAACCTAAGTGAAAGAATCAAATAAGTAGACCAGATGAACATTGAGTTTATATATGTTGTTTTATTGTGATTGAGAAGTATTTCTTTTAAAAAGAGGCATATGATCAAGTGGAGCTGTGCATCTGCAAATCCATGGGATTTTTGACCTAACGCTGGTATGCCTACAGGATCATTTTGCTAGTTGACGACAATATTTTCTAGCAGTAGAAAGCAAAAACTGGACGGTGAAACCACAGAAGAAGGCTGGAGAAGTTTGTATGAGGTGTGAGAAGCTGTTTAAGAATAGAATAATAGAATCATTTAGGTTGGAAAAGACCCTTAAGATCATCAAGTCCAGCCATTAACCTGACACTGCCAAGTCCACCACTAAACCATGTCCCTAAGTGCAACATCTATGTGTCTTTTAAATACCTCCAGCAACAACGACGCAACCACTTCCCTGGGCAGCCTGTTCCCGTGCTAGACAACCCTTTTGGTGAAGGAATTTTTCCTAATATCCAATATAGAATTGAGAGGTACAAGAATTGAGCATACAAGAGGTCGGTGTTAGTTTTCCACATTGTGTGCAGCCTTACTGAGAGCTGGAATGGTTGAAGTTGCTAGTAAAACTGCAGGGATTACCCAGAGCTAAGGGGTCCCAGAGTGGAGAGCGGTAGAGGGGCTACGGAGCAGCATGGGACACCAGGGAGGATGGCAGCCAGCAAGCTGGAAACTGCTTTCACGAAAGTTCGGCAGCCATTTGAATTCAACCGTGTTTCCCAGCAAGAGTGTTCAGTCCCTGACTGTGACTAAAAAGCGGTGGTAGCAGGAGGGGTAGAGCTACCAGCTGGCCTAGCAGTTGGCTCACCAGAGGTGAGGACTGTAAAATAGTTATAGTTCTCTAGAAATTAGGCATCGTGTGTGAGCCTGTTTATGTACCTAGTTGATGTTTTTTTTTTTTTCCCTTGCTCCTTGTAATTACATATTGTTCATTAAACCAACTCACTCATGGTTGCAGGTGGGGAAAAACAGCTTGCTGTGCACAAGGTAAATTTAATTTTCCCACATTTCTGGATAGTGTTTTTATAGCAACCCCTTTAAAGTTGAAATCGTTCTGTTTTATGATAATCTAAACCTGGCAGAAGGGTTACACAGGTCCTGATGACATGGTCGAATTAATCCTACAGTACACAGAGTAGCAATCTCCAAGCTTTTGTCTTCGAGGGCTTGTGGAGGATAGGTGAGTCACAGATGCCTGCAGAAGGCAAAGAAAGACACAGGAAATTTATAGCTCTCCCTCTTATTTTGAGGGAGATTATAGAGTTGGTTATTTACAATCAGTTTATCAGGCTAATCTAATTTTCTCCTTTGGCCGAGTAGCTGGCCCAGGATTAAGCAGTAGGTTTGGTGTATCCATGATGAGTAACTCCAGTGATATTGCCTCATGCCTGACATTCTCACAGAAAAAACAGAAAATAGAGATTCAACTATAGCATGGTGTCTTGAAAATTAGAAACCATAGCCCCAAAATTGTTATTAATGATACATTTTAAAAGTAAGAGGAGGTCTCAGGTGAGATGAAGGGGATTTGTCTTTGCTCTAGTATAGTGAACATCCAGTATGAATTTGCATGATAGCACAGAGAATGGCTTTTGTGGGTACCCAACCTGGCTGAGGTAAGAGTGATACACGACAGGTTAAGAGTTCAAAGTGATCTTGCTAAATAGATAGATCAAGAAGGTGAAATACGATAAAGGTGGTACAAAAAATAAACTTAGTAGGGAAGAATCAAAGGTACAAACACGAAGTGCAGAGTAACTGGCTCAGCACTAGTATCATGGGAAATATTTCAGGAGTTGTGGTGAGCCATAAGAATAATGTAAGTCCAGAAAGCCATACTGTTTCCAATAAAGTAAATGTTACTTTTACATTTAGGAAAAAGAATGCTGCATGTGAGAAATGAAAGCTGAATATTGCTCTCTCCCACCTGGCTATGCTGCTGTGTCATGTGTTGGGATTTCCACCGCAACAAAAAAGATCAAAAATTTCCAGTAAGTTGAGGAAGTGGAATGAGATCGAGTGGATAAGGCACACAGAGGACATGATGGTGGCAGCACTGTGTCCCACCACTTTTTCCTTGCCCTTTGAAAGCACTGGGTATTGTTCACAGCTATATCAAAGGCCTTTGGTGTAGCACAAGGATCAGGCATCTGTTGCTGGAATGGCACTGTGGTCACTGACCACCACATACAGATATCACGTATATATGTTTCAAGGGTCCAGAGCAGAGGAAGAATATTTAAAAAAAAGAAAAGATCATGACCTGTGAGAAAAAGCTTCAGGAACTGAGATTTTTTATTCTGGGTCTGTTAAGGAGCAAAGACCAACTTTTCTTTTTAACCATGGAGATCAAGGCAAGAATTAGAATTATTTTGCAGGAAGGCAGATTTAAGGTGTTACTAGAAAAATGTTTCAATAAGGTTAGAATAATCTGAGGAGATTGTGGGGAATCTTACCACTGGAGGTTTTAAAGAAGAGGTTAGAAAATATCTGCAGTGGTGATCTGCTTTGCTACATTCCTGCCTCAGATGATCCCTTATGCCCCCTCAGGATTTATATTTATGTAATTTTCATGATTTCTCTAGGAAACTGGGAATGGCTTCTTCACAGTACTTGGGACACTGAAAAGATAATTTTCTAGTATGGTGCAACTTTCAATAATATATTATTTCTATTCAATTATATATATAGCCTTTGTAAAACATTTAGTATGTTCTATTATGCAAAAATCAGATCAGAAACATTCTAAGTGGGTTAGATAAAAACACTGTAAAATCAGGTTGAAGGACTATAATTATACTATGGTACTCAATAAGTTAAGTTGTCATTAGCTGGGCATTTAGGAACTGCAAGAATTGGCCCTACATCAAGCTTTACTTGATATTTTTACTGCAATTCTGAACAAGTTTATCAATGTCTTAATAATGAAAAGAGTAATAACATAATAGCAAGGTGGAAAGTTATTTCAATAGCTAGCTCAATTGAAAGAGCTAGACATACTAAAGCCAGTAGTAATACAGAAATATAGCCTACATGTTTATCTGCATAAAAATACTGAGTCAAGGCTCTTATTCATGAAATAAGTTAAAAAGACCAAGTGTTGCTAATAAACAGCAAAATGAATATGAACTTAAAACAAAGTACTGCCAAAAAAAAAAAGTTTTGCCACCAAGTGCTGTTTAGTTATTAATTATTTTCTGCATAACACTGTTAAGGCCAGACCTACATCGCTCTTACCTTAAACTGCTAGAATGTCACAGGGTGTTTCAGGTAAGCCTGAGGAACAATAGTTATGTGCTGGATCGTAGAGAAGATTATGTTGGGAATCTGACTTTGTTCAATTGCAGTGATCCAGTTGGTCTTGGGCCCTTTTCTTATTATGATCAACAGGAAGAATTTGGAAGGATTCCCACTATAAGCATTTTTCATCCTACTGACCTTTGGCAAAATGTCCAAGAATAAAAGAGAAACAGAAGTTCATGACTGTGTCCACTAAAAATGAAAGGTTCTTACCTGCATCATGCAGTTATGTACCAAACTTTTGTGAAACAAGGATCAGTGCTGACATGACATTGCAGAAATATTAATATGATGTATTGCAGAAAACAAACAGAATCCAATACCTGGTCTTGTAGTGTTTATTAGACTACTCTAACATCTGGTCTGTACGTTTGAATTTTTCCATATTTGTGTCTTTACAATTGCTGAGATCAAAATCATCAGTGTTTTCACCATGTCAGCTGTTGCCTATTTCAGGAGTAGTTCCATCAAGTCCAGTGGTCAAACTGGTTTGGAGTTTCAGTAGCCCAAATACATTCCAGGAATAGGATGGCACTTATGCTGTAGGTGAACAGAAAAAAATGCTCACTAGGTTTGATAAAAAAGCTGTTTGTCTTCAGGAAACACTCTACATGGGCAGTGAATCATGTCATACATATTGGGATCCAAGTACCACTGTGTTGTTTACCAAAGTCATGTTGTAATTTTGTGCAGGCCAATCTGAACTGATACACAAAACAGGGAGAAAAAGTTATCAAATCAGTGAGCGTAGAAAACTAGTAAGTTTGTCAGCCTCCTTCATATGATCTGCTGCTGTTTATACTCAGTAACAGTAAATTCCATGTTTTTAATGGAATAGACCAGTGTGTTTTATCCATCAATAATTGGTTTGCAGCAAATTTTGTTCTGCCAGTGTTAGCTCATTAATAATTATACCAGCAACATGCTGGCTTGTCCTCATCTTCTCAGCAGGCAGTAACAGCTTGAAAGTATAGTTAGTGAATGCACATGTGAAACTAAGATGCAGCTGGATCCTAACATCAGCACCAGTAATGATACTGTGACTTTCCATCTTTCCCTTGACTTGCCACCAAAGAGAAGCAATGCTGGTAAACCAGCATGATCATCGTGTAATGACCTCAGAATTCAGTACATATGAAAATCTTCCAAGAGCTTTCAGACTGCTTCATTAAATAAAACTACTCGTCTTGTTGACTGAAACAATTGAACATTAGATCAAGGTTGAAATTAACAGAAAATACAGGTATGGATATGAAAAGCTGATCATCAAGTGTACAGATGAGTCCTCTGACTTTGCTATTCCATGTAACGTGTGGATCAAACTAAGCTGCATCAGAACTTTTCTGGGTGTTTTGGTCATCTAACTAAACACTCAGAATATGCAGCGCAGCCTAATATGCAAATGCCACAGAAATATATAAATCAGAAAACATTAAATAAACTGCTGCTCATTATATTCCTGATCTGAAGAATTTGCTTTCCTTTATTCTGGGTTAGTGGATGCCATGGAGAAGACAAGAGACTCATGATAGTTTTAAACATTGCTTTTCAAGTTGCCGTGCCAGTGAATCAGCTTTGCCCTTTTTAATGGTTTGTTTGTGACAGTGTTGCAGAATCCTTAGAGCTAAGTTCTTTTCTCAGCAGCATTTATCTCAGGTTTGCACGTGTAACTCAAGAGTATGCCTGTAGCTTCTATATGCTTTTATATTCCAACATCCTAATGTAAATAACATTACTGCTTCCAATGGCTCGTTCTAATAATATCAGAGCAATTGCATTTACGGAACCTGACACAAACAGTTAATTTGTTGTTACCTGCATGCGTAACACATTCCTTTAAATGGAAATATGTAATTTTTAGCTGTTTGTTACACACATTCTGTATTTAACTTGAGAGCAGGACGGTGCGGTCTGTAATTCTGAATATCTGTTTCCATTTATTGAAGAGCTTTTCCACACAAGGAAGTTATACTGAGTTAAGAAAGGAAGTGACTTTATGGTATAGCAGTTTTTTCTGAAAAAAAAACTCCTGTATTGGCTTTTTTTACTCTAGATTGTCTGCATAGCAAAGTTAACTTCAGTTGCTCTTATGAGTAGCAACTCTGAGCACATTTCTGAGTACGTGCTGTACCTGAGTATGTGAGTACATATTGCTCTGAGTAGCAATTTTAGTCACTTGTCGCATAAAGATAAGCCATAGTAAAAGGTCTGCATACTGTATGTTAGGAACTGTATGCTGTAAAAATTGATTTTATGATTATTTGATCCCAAATAAGAGCAGGTGATTTATGTACATACTAATGGGACTTATATTCATCTTTTCCATGAATTAAATAAATTACTTCCAAAGAAAGAAGTTTTAAGCAGAAATTAGTGTTGTGGTTTACCGATGTTTAGCTTTCATATTAATCTTTAGGATAGACTCTGCCCTTCCTTACACATATTTATATCAGTGGTATCATGATTGACAAAACCTGCAAAAAACTATCTTCAGTGAGGGGACTGTGGCAGCCTTACATCAGCATAACCAAGAGCACCTTTTCTAAGTATGAGGCTGTCCTGTGTTGCCACTACACATTGGTCAGTAATAACACCGCAGACAGTTGATGGATACGACATCCAGTGGCGTGGACCTCCAAAGGCGGCCTTGAAAAGACTCAGACGAGGAAGCCAGCCACACATCCAAATGCTTATGCTTTAGAAATTTATTTCAGCGTGGACATCTGAGTCTTGCAGCTGCTGTACATAGCCTTTTATATGGCCACAGGTGTTGGCTTCAGTGCTGGAGCATGGAGCGGTAGCAAACAAAGGGGAGTATAGTCGATGCTGCCAGAGACCAGACATAGTGCCAATTTAATACTGAATGTAAAACAAATACTTGTGCCAATTTGTTTCTAAATGCATTTTTAGTTAGAAAAATTAGCTTGTCTTTTGAGAGCATTATCTATGTGTGGATGAATGTTCCAAGTTTTAATACAGTATAAAGTAGGCTTTTTAAAAATCAAAATAAATAAACAAAATATAGACTTACGAATATCAAAACCTACTATTCTGTTGTTTATGCTCTTATTGTTTAAAAAAGAATCAAACTGTATTAGACTAATTTATTTCTTCGTGATCACTCCTTTGCATATTTTGTGAGACATTTATCCCTTATGTAGTACAAATTACTTCTCTGGAGCTGCAGCAGGAAGTAAAGGTAATTCAGCATTAGAGTATGTTGTGAAGTAAATCTGCGTTTGTATTCAAGGACATTTCTGGAGTTGCACACTCTTAATTCAGCTGATTGAACGTTTTCTGCTTCTGTGAAGAATGCATATTCCAATGTATTCAGATTTTCACTATTTTCAGATGCATTTTGCCTGTAAATGGAGTATATTTTAGGCATTTCCCTCATTAATTACAGCTGAATCCTGTTTGCATACATATTTATACAAATAATTTGTCTTTGGTCGATTCCAAAAGGAGAGGTGGAAGTGTAGAGATCTTTTTAAAATGATTGACTACTTATCACAGTACTACAGATGCTATTTCTGCCACTGTACAGGGAATTTCCTGCACTAGTATTTACAGATAATAGCATTAACAGCTGCTTCTGTTACCAAAATTGCAGTGAATGTTTGAGGTATTTACCATTTTGCAATTGGAAAGACAGTTACCAAAGGGTCCTTCAATTTTAAGAACTCAGAATCCCTCTTTTGTACTACTACCTGGATGCTGCAGGAAGTTTTCCTGTGAGCAAGAGACATACATTTTGTTCCAGTTTGACTTGGACTGCAAATGGCAAAGAGAACATTTAATGTCGTTTTGAAGATCTGGGCATAATAAGTGATGAAAGTGTCACCGAAGAGAGGAGTTGTAACTGCAAAAATGTGGTTGCTAGTGTAGATCCCTGGAACAAATATGCATTTTGTGTTAACCCATCACTGGGAAAAAAGAAAGAAACTGTCCTGGGAGTAAGGACTTGTATCCTAGATCTTACCTCTCCTGATGGAGAGCCCAGTTGGCATGAGACAGTTGTTACTCTGGACGGCCCCGTATAGACACTTCTATTTCATAAAAGCTATTGGAGCTAATTGTCCTCTGCAGAGAGTTCAGAGTAAGAAAGCTAAATAACAAATGGCAAGTGTAGGTACACATTACAAAAAATGGGCAGTGGTAAACAAGTCTTGAACGCATAAAGATAATAAGCAACATTTTTAAGTGAGCTATTCAAAGTTCCCCATAACAGAGAAATGTGTTTGCAGATGCTTGTTATGAAATGGTTTGATTTGTATGAATGAAATTGAGTGGAAAGGAAGCAGCTTACTTCGTTAGTAAACTTGGTAAAAGCAAGGCATTGAGATATCTCTGTGTTCAAATACATCCTTCCTGTAAAAAACAAAGTACTGTCTTTTATTTAATGGGATAAGGGTAGTTTCAAATAGGTCTAAATTATTCAAAATACTCTTAAGAAACTTTAACTATTAATAGTGAAATAAGGCCGCTATGCCAAACTTACATTGTAAACAGAGTTTACATTTAGTAGTACAAAGCAGGTCATGAACCTGACCCTTAAACACAAGTGACTATCCCAAGCATAGACCTATCAATTATTTTTGGGTGGAATCTCCTTTTGTTTGTGTTGATGGTGTGGATGGCTTTTTATCATTTTGTATATGTATATGTGTGTATATAGCAGCCTAATAATTTGTCTGGATGCAGAACAGTTGAAATCATTTAAATATCAAAAATCTTCTTGTCTTAGAAGTTCAGATCATACCACTGAAAAATCTTCTAGCAGTAATTTTACATTATATTTTCTTTTCTTTTGTCTGTTTAATTTGTATTTTCATTCTCATTAAGCATTATTTTAAAACCAAACTTCTTTTACAATGTTACGTTAGTATGTCTCAACATCTTCAATATTTTGTTTCAAAACTATCCAGAACAGGAAATTAATCTAAACTAGCCTCTTCCCATGAAAAGGATTTTTATGTTTATTTTTCAAAGAAATAGAGTTTGGGGGGAAATTTCCCAGCTAATTCTATCAAATAATTGTTTTACTGAGAAAAGAATATCCTTCCTCTGAAATGTTTCTTTAAAAAAAATTTTTAAAAGATCAGAATGTCATTGTATACATCTTTTTAGTTGTGCCTTGTGCTAGATAGATTGATTTCACATGAAATTTCTCCTTAAATAAGCAAAGCATTCTGCCAAGTATTTCCTAATACAGCTACATGCTCTTTGTCTTGAGGTGGAACGAAAATCCCTGTCCGGGTTCTGTGTGAAGCCAAGGGTGATGTTCACAGCGTGCCTTTCTGCACAGGACTTTTATTCTGTGAAATATCTCCAAAACAGCCCCACTTCACGCACCCTTCTCATTTTAAAACTGTTCTTTTCCTCTCGTGAGAAGAGGAACTTTCTTTCTCCTCTGTATCAGAATATCCAGTTATGGGTTCTTAATCTTAGTCTGCATCATGGGCTGTGTATAGAAGTGCAGCAACTTTATCTTCTGTCACTTCAGAAACTCTGAAAAACTTGGCTTATCTATTTTGTTGCTCACATTTCTGATGCTGCAGGGAGGTTTAATTATCTTCAACTGCATTATCTCATGAATCACCTCAGGATCTACTTCTGCATTCCTGCTTTCACATATTTGCCCAGATTTATTTGCTTGATTCTGCATTTCTTTTCCTCTTTGATCACTTAGCATTGGCTTTTTTTCTACACCTTCTTCTACTCCTTTTCCCACACTTTCCTATTCTATCAGTACATTTCAGTAAGCCTGATTCATTTTCAGCCCTTGCACATTATTTGAGAACCTGGGAGCATCTCATTGCCTTGTATTTTTATCTCTGCCATTCACAATTGTCACAGATTAAGGTTTTTAGCTTGGAAAAAATAAAAAACCATGTAATATGACTTAAAATTAGTCTATGTCTGTGGCTACCATGGAGGAAAAAGTGCAGTTTTGTTTCCAGGGTGAACAAATAATTATCAATAGATTTTAGTGCATCAACACTCCAATTTGAATGAAACAAAAGACATACATAAAAAAGAAAAAAAAAACAGATATTGCTTTATTTTTATTCTAAATCATTTTAGAAAGGGAAAGAATTTCAGTTTTGATTTACTTACTTTATTGCTGCTAAAAATGTGTATGGACTTCACGTGCATGTTTCACCAAATAGCAAAAAGAGAGGTTCACCAAGTGCATTATCTTGTATCCTTAAATGCACTTCCAGGCTACCAGACAAGAGTGATAACAGGAAATGCATAGAGGTGCAGTATTTCGTCTGCATCAAGAGCTGAATTCACAAGTAGCCTAAACACCAAATTACATAATTTTTCCTCCCGCAAGTCAGGCACGTTGCGGTGGCCACCGCACAGCTGCTGGCCTGGGTGGCATCCAGGCAGACACAGTCACAATTGTCCCTTTTCATCTGGGTCATTCTGAATTCCCTCAACAGGAAATGGAACACAAGCAGAAAAGTTTTAAAAACATCCCAGACATGAATCAACAAAAACCCCGAACATCTGCTCATCAAAGCTCATCAGAAAACAGTGTATTTTATTTACACTACTCTTCTGAATGTACTGAGAATGCCTAATGAGGTTAGAGATCACTGGAAAATATTGCTGGTATGAAGTGTCCATTTCACTTTCCAAATTACTGGCCTAATCTACCCAAAATATGTGAAATACAACATATCATATTCACAGCCTCTGCAATTTTGTTATTTATTTTAGCATAAAGTGATGCAGTTTTTTTAAATCCACAGTTCGCATCAAATCCAAGCTGGCCAAAAAAAGGTGCAATATTTTAACCAATATTTTAATTTCTTTTGAAGATAAAATAGTTCTAGCAAATGTGAAAACCAGGATAACAGAAAGTGCAGTTAATGTAAGTGTATTCAGCAGAGGAGTGAGGAACATTTTCGTGTATATGGAAATGCGGACTTAGATCCTCAGATAGAGCAGCTCAGCATAAACCACTGACTGTGTCCTGCACTGCCAGGGAATCGGGCTACTCTGTTTAAAAGTCTAACATATTGTATGGTTTTTCTGATCCACAGGGCAGATCCCATATTCTGTCCTCATTCAGGTTTTATGATTCCACGTGTCCTTGCGAGAAGTCTTATTACCAGGACAGGTCTAATTTCAGCTTTGTCTAGAGTAAGAGCTCAGATACCCTTTTTTTCAGCAGTTGGTATTTTTGTAGAGCTACATTGAAGCTATTACACAGGGAAGTGCTTAGCTGAAAGGTAGATACTGAGTCACCTGAGCTATTTCAGTTATTCAGGGAGAGGTTCACCTCAGCTACAGTGAGGAAACATTGGCTTACAGTGACTGTGACCTTGTCCTTTCAGACATCCTCGCGCTTCTCGCTGCGTATCAGAAGGGAAACGAAATCTTCTTTTGCAGGAGTAAAATTTTTTGGGGAGTGAATGGAGTGTTTTAATTTTACTTGCCCACTGATTCTTGTCTTTTTCAGACTTTTTAAATGGTGCCTATCATCTCAGCATCAAAACATCACATAGTATTTCCTCTGAGGCTTTTCTGTTTGGGTTGGTAGGAAAGCATCTTCCTTAGCAATGAGTGCTTTTAAAGGAAGCCAGTGTAGCACCCTGGTCACTCTCTTTAAGAGTCAACTTGGAGATTATGCAGCTTTCTCAGTAAATTCCAGATGAAGAAATACTTTCATAATGTTGGTTTGGAGAAAGAGGACAACAGCATTGATGAATGACTAGAGCAGCTGTAAGTCACATAAGGGGTAATTATTTTTTGCAAGTGTGGAAAGGAATTTTATTCTGCATGTTTGCTGTGTAGCTACAAAATATTGCTGTCAATGCCAAAAAGGATAAACACCTGCTAAAAGAACTGTGGAGAGGATTATCTCTCTTTCTTACACATACATTTATGAAATACGTACTACAAATTGGACCATCTCCAGTTTTTTTTCTTGTTCTCTCAGCATTTTTCTAGCCACTGAATCAATTGTTCACCCTCTCTGCCTGACCTGTGAAAAAGACATCTGCTATGTAGAGAGGCCAAATATCAACATATGACATGCTTCAGTTACCCTGTGCCAACCTGCTAGGACAGAACGCTTGTTTGTTTTTCAGCCGATCTGCTTTTGATTTCTGTTGCATGGTTTTGTCATTGGGATGTGGGGACGGTACTCTCTCCTGCTCCTTATCCCTCCTCACCAGGCTGGAAAGAGCTACTTGCTGATTTCTCTCCACCTGTGCAGCTGTAGCGATGCTTTGCCAGCAATGCTAATGCTCCCTTGCCAGTTTTTAAACATTCTGCCAAGTAGAGAGAATTAATAGCAAGATCTGAATCATCTCTAAAGTAACCCCAATGCCCCTGTGTCCTATTCCTCCCGTATTATGTCATTTTTCAGCTCCTGTCCAGGATAATAAAAAGGATCTCCTATACCCCCACAGTTGAGAAGTGTGTCAGGGCAGGACGCACCATTTATTCAGGCTACCCTTTTGCCTTCGTGGCTCTAAACATTTAAAAACCTTTAAGCCAGATTTTACAGTCCATGTCGTGCTGCTCAGCTGGTGCAAAGTGGATGGACTCCAGCCAATGCTGGCGAGTGGCCACAGCCTTCCCCTCGTGCCCGTGAAGGCGGCCGGGAAAGGGCAGCGCGGTTCACGTCCTCGTGGCCCCTCTGCGGTGTCGCCTGTGAGGCAGCTCAGCCCCAGGCCCCCACCACCCTCAGAGAGGAGCCCCAGGCTGGGCTAAGCCCTGTGCCTGTGTGTGCCGGGCAGCACGTGGGGACATAGCTGGCATTGCCTCCTCTGAGGACATCCACGTTTGGAGTGGAGCTTTTGATTTTTAGACTGGAAAACAGAAGAGTTAAAACAATTGAAGGGTTTGAGTGCAGGTTAAACTAATAGGGAGAAACTACTAAACCTGAATCATAGCTGTTGTCTGCAATATACATGCCTACTGTAACTTCAGCAGCAGCTTCCCACTGTGATGTGGGCTTAACTTATTTGATTCTCTTTCTTCCATTTTGTTTCATCCTTTTTGCTCCATTTGCAAGAAGAATCAAAGATCTTAAAGCGTCAAGATGAACTGTCAAAGTGGATAGTGGCAGATACTGTGGGATGGCTCTGCTCAGTTAGTAGTGTACCTTCAAGAAGTGCTGCCAAGCATTCCTTTTAGGTTTAAAAAAGAAACTTTTGTTTCAATAGGAAAACCTGTCCTTTAGTCTCCAGAGACCTCTGCAAGCTGCATGATGGTGTGCAGAGCAGGGGCAAAAAAGTGGATCTTGCTCCAGTCAGCTGTGGCACCCATTTCTGCTCCTAGCACCTTTCATTCCTGTTGCAGCTACTGGTGGCTTGCTTTGGCTGGGTGTCATGCTTTCCTTCCCCGGTGCTCTGGGGAACGTCTGCACAGCCACAAGCATAACCTGGTACACACTGAATTTCTCCCCTCCCTTCTCTCCTGTCTCTCTTCTACCACACGTCAGTCATAAACTTTACTTCATATTCAGATGGCATCCTTGCTTATCTCCAGCTTTCTGCGGTGCATTTGATTTTCCCCTGGGCATGAAGCCTTTGAAGCAGCAGTTCTGCAGCTCTTTGTTTCTAATTCTGCAGCCTACATCTTCTGTCTACTGTTTGGAAAGAAGGACAGCACTAACTGTCTGCAAAGGCATCCCTAGCTACCAGTGTGGAGATTCTGAGACAGCTTGTACTGTTATTGTGGTAAAAGGCAAACCTCCTTACAGAAATGTAAACATGCTCTAATACTTTGCCATCCGTCTCTCAGTGCCCGTGCATTGGCCTTCTGCCGTGAGCATGTGAGTTGCATATATATACGACATCACCTTCCCTTTTACCACATCATATACCTACTGCTTTTATTAAGTGGTTATTCCACAGTGGCTGCGATGATAACAGAGTAGTGGGTGGTAATGAACTGACCTCAAATGCTGTGTAAAGCCCTGATGGGAGGCATCTTTTTAGATGAAGTACCACATGCCTTCTTTGTCCTGGCCAACAAGGGTCACCTGGCTTGATACACCCATCAAAACAATCTTATTTTTTTCCAGGACCATCTTCCATCTGTTTCACTGTTAATACCTTAATATGACAAATTAATATGTCTGAAAGAGCTACCTGGTACAAGCCACTAAATTCCTTCCGGTTTTCTGCTCCATTTGTATTAAAGAGGCAGTTTCTGAAGGCCTAAAAGTTATCTGGCTTGTAAAGAAAAATTTGACCTCTGGCAGAGACTGGAGTTATAAAATTTGACCTACTTAACAAAAAATCCTATTAGATGGATTTACACATGGCTTCCTGAGATCAGACTGTCCAGTATGAAGAATAGGACCTGAAGCCTTTTAATGGGACCTGAAGCCTTTAAGCTGTTTAATGCTTTCAGGTATTTTTTCCAGGTTACTTTTCCTTGCTTCTTTCAGATTCCGATGCTAAAAAAATGCAAAATATAGTCTGATCAATGTAGAACTTTTACATTTTGGAATATCATTGTGCCAAACCACTAAATCTGTTACATTACAATTTGATAAAGAGCATTGCTGTAAACAAGAAAAAAAAAAACCTTTAGTCTTTTTTTTGCCACAACTAGTTACATGGCATGGCAAGATGGGCCTCCTCAGAGGCTATTCTGAGCTCTGAAATAGTCAGTGCTCATTTTAGCTTGCTGTAGTGAAAACCTTTTTTTCTTGACTTCATACTGCTTCATCTTACCCCATGCTGCAAAGCCACGTGACTCTACTGCAAAGCTAGCAGTATTGAGTGGGGTTTTTTTTGAGTCTCTTGCTTGAAGAGTCAGGTGGTTTTGTGAAGCTCTCAGCACTCCTTTCTGTCCAAAAACAAAATACAAAAAAGGAAATTTCTGTCCCCCTCGGTTGTAGAAAAGAGTTTGTGGCTCAGTGGCTCAGAAACTAGGGGACAAAACAAAAATCCAAGTATATATTGTTATCTTTAAATCCTTTTTTTTGTCTTAGTCTTGTAATTTTTTTAGTTTTATGCAATGATTTTGAAAGTTTGTTTGCTTAGCCAAACTTCCATTGACAATGTCCTACCAAAGAAAAAAAACCCAACCAACCCCAAAAAACAAAACCCTGCCAAAGATCCTATGAAATACACAGTTGCTAATAGTTTGATTCATTGGGATCATCCCCTGCTCCCTTGTTCTCTTTGACTTCTTATCTTTTAGACAATAATGTTCCTGTAAATGGGAGATGTGTTTGCCAGAATCCTGGTACCTCCTTTACGTAGCTGTAACAATTTCCATAACCTGGGCAGAAGAAGCAAATGCCCATGCCAGCCTGGCATAACTAGTGAATTTGCTTGCTGCGTTCCCAGCAAGAGGTACTCAGAGTCACCCTTGGCAAAACTGGCAAGATGTTTTCTCCTTAAAGTGTTGGGGTTAGTATTTCTGGGCCCTGAGCAGACACCTTTTTCTCCAGCATCTTATAATCTAAGCACAAGGAGAGGACATTACTGTCTTGGGCATGTTGAGCTCTTACTGGTTATGAGCAATATTGGTACAGTGTGTATTGCAAAGCAGAATAGCTTACTTTCTAGGTAATAAAGTAAGGATTTCAATTCAACATTGTCATTTCCTATGTTCTTTATGCGAGGGCTTATGGGGAGTCTTTGACAGAGAAGATATATATATATTTTAAAAATCTATAGTAATAAATATGTACTGGCCATAGCAATAAACTTTCTCCATCCTTTAGCTTTTAAAAATGGTTGTGAATAACTCTATAAGAGGACTAGATTCCCAGCTGTCATCAAAAGCAACAAAAGAGGCATTTATGCATTTATCCTCTGTAGGCTGGTTCCCAAGGCTCCCTTCTGACATGACTACTGTGCCAGGAGCTTGCAGCTTTTGCTAACCCCAAGCTAGGGCATCCCCACTGAGGGAATGCGGGTTTCACAGGCTTAGGATACAGCCCAGGGACTCTTTCACTTATCATTAAAAAAGTATGTGTGTACATGTGTGTGCATGAGTAGGTGTGTACATACATGTGTGTGGACATGCGTGCGTGTGCTTTAGACTTTATTTTGCCCTGTACCTGCAAACAGAAATACTGCTTAGAATTTCACCTCAGCTTCGTTTGAGTTGGCTAACTCAAGCTGAGAACACTCCTCTTTTCCGTGATACTTCCTGTATGTTTTAGTCTCCATAGACTTGAACAGTAATTACATCTATTAGAATGAGTGCAAATGGAAGGTGAAATATTATTGGTCTGAATTAAAACACTTTTTACACCAGTTTTGCATTTAGTTGTCATAAATGATCATGAAAATACAAGGCCTTATATATTGATTCATCATTCTTCAGCCCATTGAGGTTTACAGTACATTTGACAAGTGGGTATTGACCTTCATATGGTGTTGATCAATGTTACCTCTTAAAACACTAAAATCTTAGTCTCATCTAAACAGAAGTGGATATTTTCTTATTACCTCTCCTTTTTTCCACGTGGATTATTATATTATAAATTACAATATATTAATTTAGCTTGGCTTTACTTTGAATCATACATATACTTGAATTTTCAAATAGGGTATTTGAAATGAAAATAATGTATTAAAGATCTCTGGTGAGACCTAATGGATTTGTAAAAATAGAAAACTGCAAGTAGAAACACATAAATATTTATGGTGAATTTTCTTATCCCTGTTTGTATTTTATGTAGCATAATCTTTCTGTCATAGGATTAGGCTTGGTCTGCTTCTGGTTTATGTGACAGGAAATTTAGAGCAGCTCATATCAATCAACGTAAGATACAGTATGAAATGAGTTAATATCAGCACTACAAACATGAAAGTTTTTTAATGCATGACTAATGTATGTGCATGTCTTGTCCTTCTGAATTAAAGGGACCATTTGGGACTGAAAATTAAATCGTAGCTGAATTGTTCTTCAATTAATAAAATAAGGGGAACAAAGCTTTTAAAAGACTTTATGATTCATAGATATACTTCATAGAGTGCACACGGCAGTGGCTGTTCCTTCAGCCTGATTCTGGTCTCACTGACAGTGATGAAAATCAGGAGTAACTCCAGCGAAGTCAGTGAAGCTACCTGGGGTAAGATGAGAACAAAATGAGGAATTTATTGTCACAGCTGTGGAGCAAATATATAGCGGTGATGGATTATTTCTTTATGGACTATGACACAGCTTGAACGAAGAAGAAATAGTAGTGGCCTATAAGCAATTGATTTTTTTTTCCAATGCTGAATGCAGGTACAGCCATTGTTTGCCACTGCTCTTATGCAGAGAAACAGCTGGAAAAGTACAAAGAAATTGTACTGGATGTGAAGATCTTTTACAAAGATATTTTCAGTTTAATGACTGGAACACAGTAGTTTGCCTTTTTATAAAGGCAAGTATATGTCTCTAAAGCTGCTGACAAAGTCTTCCTGATAGAAAAAAGGAATGGAGAAATGTATGCCAGACTTCCTGAAATATTCTTTGTTTGCAGCTAGTAATCTTTGAGGAAATTCAGACTCATTCAGATTAAGATATTTTATTGTATGTCATTTTGAACTATTGCATCTCTCAATGACTAGTAACATATTTCATTTTTTAGTTAGTAAATGATGGATGACTTTGGGTTAAACAGATCAATCTGGACTTCAATTTCTGATGTTTCTTTCAAACTGTTGTTAGCTCCCTTAAGCTTTACATTCATACAGGTTAGTACAATGGTTATATTTGGTTCATAGTGAACATTGGAAGTTACTATCTGGTGCTAGTAACATTTAATTATCCATTTAATTTATCTTTTCCTTGCTGTTCCTTGTCCTCTTCAAATTATCTAACACTTGGTTTTGAACCTTAGCAAAAAAAATGCCACTATATTTCTCTTCTAAAGGATCAGATAATACAGAGTACAAACTGACACTTAATTCTAACTCCTTAAAATGCAGAGGGCAGAAGTTTCACTCAAGAATAGAATTTTAATAGCCAACAGGACTTCAATAAATTTAGTGAAAGGAAAGCAAAAGAAGGATGTTGAACTATTGCTTTTGTTTGGTAAGAAGATTAAAAAAGAGCTACTAACAAGATGGGGAATTTAAGAATCAAAAACTCCTAAAGAAAATTACTTAGAACACTATTTTAAAGTGTTCAAAGAAAAATTTCAAGGAGCAGACTGCTAGGCTCAGAAGACACCTAGTGGGATGAATCCAGGTGTTGGCAAGTGTAAAACATTATAACTATGGGACTATGAAGGTTTCACTGGAAGGAAAGGAAGCTACCAAGGGAATCCCCAGGGATAGATGGCTTTAGAGTTTATTCAGTACCTTTGAAATGATTCAGGGGAAATACAGAAGATGTCTCTCTAAGAAAGAATAAGTAAAGCTATTGTTACAAGAGGCCAGGTCTTCTCTTTCTCCATGTGAGTGCATATGAATGAAGATATAGTAGATGTAGGGATCTATATAGATTGAAATGGCCATGGAAAGGTAGCCATTTCAAAACTCACGAAGAATTATGTATACAGTTTTGAAATTATACCATGAAAATGACACTTACAGGATATTGCTGAAGGCAAAAATATAGCATGCTTCAAATTTCAACTGGAGATTGCTATGAGTAACAATATCTTGAGTTATACTAGTAAAGCCAAAGAAGAACTATTACAAGGAAGACAATAACTCATGTCAGATTTTAAGCCAGTATCTGAACATTAGTGAGTATAATAAAACTGACAGAGAGTGTAATACATAGCAACTGCTTTTTGGCCTTTTTGTGAAGCAGCTAATGTTGCATATGGTAAGAGGTAGGATACTGGATGGATTGGACTTTGTTTCGTTCAGTGTTAAAAATTATATGCTGTAAAGTAAAAATAATGGAAATGACTCTCAAATAAAATGATACAAAGCCTATCTCTCAAAATTCTCCAGCAAAAATTTCTCTTGGATAATTTGTCTGATTGATTGTATTCAGTGTGATAGGACTATGGTAATTTATCCCAGGTGACAGGAGGCCTTAGAGCTTTAAGATAAGCTATAAAAAAGAAGATATTTCAGCAAAACAAACATTTAGACGTAATCAGTCTTTAACTCCTGAATGAAAAACTACCATGAAGCTAATAAATTGTTTTTAAAATTAATGACAACATAAATTAAAAATCTAGTTTTTGAGGGGAAGCAACATTTCATTCTAATTCTCAGGTTGAATCACATAAAGTTTCCTTCCAGGGAGCAGCTCCTGTGTTTCCTGCTGTTAGCTTGTAAAACTCACCTTCAGGTGATGCCATTGAGCTAGTACAGCTGGCTAATGTTTGTGTGGAAAATTGGAAAACTCAAATGCTTCAAGCTAAATATTAAGCTTCTTTTTGAACAGTTATAATTCTTGGGTTTGGGAGCAATAAAATTATAAATATAAATGATGGAATGGTAGAAAGAAAGATGTGGGCATTTCTGTATCATTTGTTATTATGTTGCCTAAGCAGTAATGGTGAAAGAGACTTGTATATCTGGTGCTGTGACAGTCTAAGTTACTGCAAACTTTTTTACTATAGAGTGAAAAGCTTATTCAAATATTTTAGAAAAAAAAAAAAAATTAGTACCCATATCATGGAAAACATTGTTGGGGTTTCTTCCATGATCAGTCTTAGGATGGCCACCACCCACCAAACCCATGAAGAAATGGGATCTTATTTTCTGAACTACAGCAATAAAAGTTCTGTGAGTACTGTAGCAAATAGTTAAAGTGTGTAATGAAAAAACAAAACAAGCAGTCAAATTCCTCTGCTTTCTGGCAGCTTAAAAATGCCATGCTTCAAATGTAACAAGACATATATATATATAAAGAGGGAAATGAGCCTAAAAATTTAAAACCACTTTCAGCGAAGT
Organism: Platalea leucorodia; assembly: GCF_965183815.1. Taxonomy (NCBI): domain Eukaryota; kingdom Metazoa; phylum Chordata; class Aves; order Pelecaniformes; family Threskiornithidae; genus Platalea; species Platalea leucorodia. The sequence continues at coordinate 16,847,298 of NC_138824.1, forward strand.
TTTAAAACAAGATTTTTCATAGATCTCTGATGTCTTTATCAGGTCTTCTGTATCTGCATTGCTTAGCAAAGAGTATTTGTGCTATATTCTTAGCATTTATCTAAAAAGCTAATATTCATGATAAACTGGCAATTAGCTAATTATCAAATTGCTTTGAGACAGATTGTCTCATTTGGAAGAAACCTACTTAAAGGTATTTGAATCAAAAATTTTTAAGGAGTTCCAGAACTATTGCCATGTGGTATATTTGTACATGGTAGACTGGACATTTTCTTCTACTAAGATGAGAAGTAAATAATTTTCAGTTTAGAAGTCTTCAAAACTTGTATTAACCCTTTATCTACTATGTTCACACATATTCACAATGCACATCTGGTGGAATGTAAAGTTATCAGCTACAGTTTTGAAAATGTACTCCTGTTTTTGTATCCTTCCATTTTTAATGCAAATTTTACTACACATTTGTTACCTAGTGACTTTAACTTATGTAGGGCTTAACGTAGCCTTTATACAAAGAAGAATCCAGTCATGTGTTTCAGACTGGACATTGGAAACTATGTTATGTTTTACAGTATTTAGACAATCTAAACATGGCCTGATGTGGGTGGTTGGTTTTTTTTTAATAACATAAGAAGCTATAAAATATGTAGTGTTCAAAGCATATTGATTGTTTACAAAATATTTTAGGGCAGTTGGGCAGGTAAAAAGGAGTTCCCCTGGAAAAAAAATATTATTTTTCTGATTTGTCTGTTGCCAGTAGGTTATTCACAATAATGATAAGTTGCTGATAGTTTTAGGAATAATAATAAAGACATCATAGCAAGTGAACAAAAAAACTTGTCTATCAGAAAGAAATGACAACCTCAGGAAACAAAATGTTTCCTACAAACATGGCTAGACAAGTAAATTACTGCAGAATGAACTAGTGTGTGGATTTACAGCAGATTCATTATTCCACAGTAACTACCTGACTATGAGGAAGGTTGACTAAGTGGTCTGACACAGGCTGCAAGCCAAGAGCCTGCACTTCTTTGCCTGGTGGTGACTCATTAATTTATTCACTTAATAAATATTTTTCAAAGTCTAATAATATAGCACATCGTCAGCTAGCCAATTAAATTCAATAGTCTTGATTGGCAAAAACATTTAGGAGTCCAAACCCAATTATGAGACTGGAAATATATTTTTTGGTCTTCAGTGGAGGCCTTAGTAAACTAAAATGAATAGCAGGCAAAATCTGATCTATTATAGGTAGCAGTGTTTAAACCTCAAAATCTTAGCAAATTTAACAAAGTTCAGTGTTTACCTCCTTGATTGCATTTGATGGGACCAACATGCAAAGCTTCCAAATTTGTCATGAGCACTGTTAACTTTACAGAGCAAAATTGCTTGTGCAGCAGTCTTGGACTTCTAATACTCTTGGTATATTCAAGCACAGATGATACACTTTATAAGTAATATTTAATAAGAAAAGTGAAGGGTTTTTTTCCTCCTTTTTATCTTGAGATACTGATCTGACTTATTCTGAGATTTTAATACCATTTTTGTTAGAATCTCTTTATGGTATTGCTTTGTTCCACTTTCGAACTCCAGAAACATTTCTAATATGGCGCTCTCTAATAGAGGACAGGAAAGGTTTTGCTGTAGATGATGAACTTCAGGCTGTTTCACAGAGAAATCTGGCATTGCACCAGTGTGTGTCCAAGCCCCAGCCTGAGGTACCTACATAAGCAATACGTGGAGAAATAAGAGATTCCCATGAGTGGGCATCCTGAGGCAGGAATCATCAAAGCCAGATGCCAGGAAATACAAATGGGAACAATGTTTTGCACCCCCTGAATATTTAACTTTACATAATTAGATGGTAGGGAGGCATCTGTTCCAAGTTCACAAATTTCCTTTTGGAATTAGTCATCTAAGTTTTTCCTTTTGACAGCCCTGCCAAGACAGGTGTCTTTTTTCCCTTAAAATATGGCTGGAAGAGATGGTGTCATCTTGGATTTTGATACATAATTTCCATTAAGTAGTTACACTAAAAATCTTGTAAGGGCAAAAAGTGAACATAGCTGATATGTGGAGACAAGACTTTAATGTTAGTGTAATTTAAGTCTTAACAGTCTAATCAAAATACAAGTTACCATTAGTCTTATTAGAGTCATGCTAATGCTAGGACTTACAATGCTCATCCTCCTCCCGCATAAGGTAAGGGCAAGGGGAGCTTGACCATCAGAGGTGTGAGGGGTTTACTAGGACAAGTTTTCATGTTGGTGAGGGTTTTTCCTTTGTGGTCCTTTTGAGGGCCTTTTTGTGTTTTCTGATACAGTTTCCTTACTTGGTCTTTCTTCATTGGTTCCCAATTCCTAGAATCGTAGAATCATAAAATCGTTTTGGTTGGAAGGGACCTTTAAAGGTCATCTAGTCCACCCCCTCTGCAATGAGCAGGGACATCTACAACTAGATCAGGTTGCTCAGAGCCCCATCCTGCCTGACCTTGAATGTTTCCATGGAGATGGCGTCTACCACCTTTCTGGGCAACCTGTTCCAGTGTTTCACCACGCTCATTGTAAAAAAATTCTTCCTTATGTCTAGTCTAAATCTACCCTCTTTTAGTTTGAAACCATTACCCCTTGTCCTATTACAACAGGCCCTGCTGAAATGTTTATCCATCCCCATCATTCTTATAAGCCCCCTTTAAGTACTGAAAGGCAGCAATAAGGTCTCCCCGCAGCTTTCTCTTCTCCAGGCTGAACAGCTCTTTCAGCCTTTCCTTATAGGAGAGGTGTACCATCCCTCCGATCATTTTTGTGGCCCTTCTCTGGGCCCGTTCCTACAGGTCCATGTCTCTCCTGTGCTGAGGACTCCAGAGCTGGATGCAGTACTCAGTTCCACCTTATCTGTTTTTTCTGTTCTCTTTATCCTTGAAAACCATTTCACGTGACTGAGTGACCAGCCACTGACCACTGTGATTTGTGATTACAGTGCCAGGCCTCTGCTCTTCACCTTTACATGTACATCTCTACATTACACTTTTATTCTAACTCAGGGACTGTTCATCCTATGCAGAACAACTATGTTATCACTATCTGTTAATTAGGAATAGGTGCTGTACCATACAGCTGCACACAACTGAACTGAAGCTAATATGTATTTAGGCAATAGTCAGCTGACTGCTAAATGTTTGCTAAAACAAGCTAAAATCAGCTCAGGCCGAGACAAGTCCAGGCAAATCCAGAGGCCTGCACTGTTAGGTCAATAAAAAGCTTTTGGTCTTTTCTTAGTAATGGCAAAATCATGTTTATTAGTGTATAAATTGGATACTTGAAGTTATCTACACCTATTTTTGGATATGGGTATTTGTTTCGTGGCTCAGATTCATTGCTTGCTGAAAAAGGTGTTGAGCCATTCTCAGCAGAAGGACACTTCTGCTGGGTTGCCCTCTTGAGTTCGTCCCCATTGTGTTGGGAGCGGGCGGGCTGGCTTGCACAGGAGCAGGAGACTGTGGGACCAGTGCCGTCAGAAGAACAACACACAGGATGAAGAAACAGTGAAACAGAGTGACAAATGAGATGGTGCATGCTGCCTTCTCTGGAGAGATGCTGGCAACCAGTACATTAGGAAAACACGTGACCTCAAGAGAAAATCCAGGCTATGATTTAGGACACTCTGGCATGTGCTCTTGTTAGGAGATGATGGGTCTTTACAATAACACTGGAACAACCCCCACACAAATTTCATGTAATATATAGGTATTTGCAGGCTTTCAATATTACAACAAAGTGCTTTGTAGCAACAACCTAGTAACGAATAATGCAATTATAAATAATCAGAACAGCCGAAGCAGTAGTTCACATCAAGAGCCTGCAAAAATTTGCTATTTATTGTTAATGAGTGGAAGAATATTAACTAGAAAGCTGACGCTAGGATATGTTCCTGGTCACTTTCTACCTCCTTGGCTAGAAGCAGACATTCATTTGAGAACATGCTCATGTACAAATTACTTTCTGAGAGTTAATCAAAGAACCTGTATCTAAGTTAAAGGAGATATAATTCTCTTTCCAGCTGATTCTTAACTTGAGAGGGGTCTGCCCCAGTTGTAGTTTTAAAATGAGAAACTGGGATATCCCCTTTAAAGGATAAATCTGTCTGCTAAACTAAAAAAGAAAAAAAAAAACAAAACCCGAATGAACAAAAAGCCCTGTTTAGTCGCTAATAGAGGTAAATTCCTTTTAAGCCTTCAGTTAGTATACAAGAGAAACTTCTTCACTGAGAAAGTACCAGAGCTCCTGTAGTTTTGATCAACACCTCTGCTGAGACTTGGATTGTTTGTTCATCTTGGATTACATTTACGTATTGTGTCTATTTATATGAGTTTCTTTACTTCGTCAGACTTGATGTAGTTTTTAGAACAGGACCACAGATGAAAAGAGAGGGAGAAACTGTGTTATTAGACATGGGCAGAATGTCTGACGTGACATTCTTTCTCTCTCTAGTTCCCTTTTCCGTTGTCTTTGAATTAGCATTGTCAAGCAGCATGTTTCTGACTGATAGCACATAAATGGTGGAGAAAGACAGCACCTCCTACCATTCCTGTCAGTCTGTCTCAATGAGAACTCAGGGGTTATAAGGCCAGATGGGTTGACTGTGTTTATCTACCTGGGCATTTTGCCATATATGGGGCATAGATTTTCTGATTTTTGCATGTAACCGAGAGTATTTCTAGTTAAGCATCTCTTGTCAGTCATGCATACTGAACAAATGCATGGCTTACCAGGCGCAGAACACAACTTTATATCAAAGAATTAAGTGCAGCAAAAGTTTTCTCCAACAGATTTCTATTTGATGATAGAAAACTTCTGATAAAGCCAGATTTTAGTCTGCATATACAGAATATCATCTCAATAATATCTGGACAATGATCTGGACAAGGGCATCGACTGCACCCTCAGTAAGCTTGCAGACAACACCAAGTTGGGCAGGAGTGTTGATCTGCTGGAGGGTAGGAAGGCCCTACAGAGGGACCTGCACAGGCTGGATCAATGGGCCAAGGCCAATTGTATGAGGTTCAACAAGGCTCAGTGCTGGGTCCTGCACTTGGGTCACAACAGCCCCATGCAACGCTACAGGCTTGGGGAGGAGTGACTGGAGAGCTGCCTGGCAGAAAAGCACCTGGGGATGTTGGTCGACAGCCACCTGAACATGAGCCAGCAGTGTGCCCAGGTGGCCCAGAAGGCCAACAGCATCCTGGCTTGTATCAGGAATAGTGTGGCCAGCAGGACCAGGGAAGCGATCATCCCCCTGTACTTCGCACTGGTAAGACCACACCTCGAGTGCTGTGTTCAGTTTTGGGCCCCTCACTCCAAGAAGGACATTGAGGTGCTGGAGCGTGTCCAAAGAAGGGCAACGAAGCTGGTGAAGGGTCTAGAACACAAGTCTTATGAGGAGCGGCTGAGAGAACTGGGGTTGTTTAGTGTGGAGAAGAGGAGGCTGAGGGGAGACCTTATTGCTCTGTACAACTGCCTGAAAGGAGGTTGTAGCGAGGTGGGGGTCGGTCTCTTCTCCCAAGTAACAAGTGACAGGACAAGAGCAAATGGCCTTCAAGTTGCACCAGGGAAGATTTAGGTTGGATATTAGGAAAAACTTCTTCACCGAAAGGGTTATCGTGCACTGGCACAGGCTACCCAGGCAAGTGGTTGAGTCCCCATCCCTGGGGGTATTATTTGAAAAATGGGTAGATGTGGTGCTTAGGGACATGGTTTAGTGGTGGACTTGGCAGTGTTAGATTAACGGTTGAACTTGATGATCTTAAACGTCTTTTCCAACCTAAACGATTCTATGATTCTATGGATAGTAAGTAAAGGTCTGTCCATGCTTACAAGGCTTTTGTAAAGATAGCTTACCCAAACGCCATAGGGATGTTGTTGTCTGCAGTCGCAGAGGCTTAGCTGGCACAATCTGAGGGGTAAGGCTGGGGAGCAGGTTTCAACCAAGGGCAGAGCAAGGCTGAAGCACACATCTGAGTCAATAGCAAAACATACCAGTAGCTCTGCTATAATCATAGAATCATAGAGTAATTCATGTTGGAAGGGACCTCTGGATGTCGTCTGATTAAATCCCCACTCAGATATGGTCCAGCTTCAGCCTTAGAGCAGGTTGCTCAAACCCTTGTCTAGTCAGATTTTGAGTATCTCCAAGGATGGAGATCCCAGAACTTCTCTGGGAAATCTCTTTCTTTGACCACCTTCCTTGTGAGAACTGGAAATTCTGCATTTAGAATTTGCGTCTATTGGACCTCTTCCTTTTACTGTGCACCACCAGAAGAATCTGGCTCCATCTTCTTTGTACCCTCCCATTATTTAGTTGAAGAGAGCAATAACATCCCCCTTAGCCTTCCCCTCTGCTGCTGCCTTCTGTCTTGTGTGAGGGCTGTGAAGGATGTAGTTCTCTCAATTTAAATTGAACTTTGTGAACCAGGTAAGGGTTTGGCCCAATATATTTAGCCTCCGGTAGGCAAAGCAATTATTCCTCAAAGAGTTAATATCCTTCTGATACTGCATTTTGAGTAGCAATTCGAAAAGAGTAAGGAACCTTATTTGGAGTCATTTACGCCAGTAATAGCCTTTTTCAATCTTAGTTATGGTGTCACTAGTATAATATTATAATAAGAAGATTTCTTTCCTCTGCCTTAAGGTAAAACTAACTGCAGAGACAGAAAATGCTCATTGTAGGTTAGACTCTGCTGGTTATATGCCCTCTTAGCAGGGGGAAAAACAAGCTGTGACATTGCTCCATTATGTATTCTGTAGATTATCATCTCCCCTCCACCTCAGTCCATTCTTTTCTGGTACACTCAATGCAGAAACAATTCTTGAAAACCAATGAGTGTCAGGATTGAAATTGTTCCTGACTTCGGTGGGTAGCACATAAGGAATTGGTCACACAAGGAGTAGGGATAATCTAATTGCATGGAAATATCCCCCTTCTTCTTAGATATGCAAACACACAATGCCAAGGGCTGGATTTTTTGCTTCAGTACCTCTCAAGATGGGGGCACAATGTAAGGCCGATTGTGTTGTCGGTCTGCTAGCCATGGGAAAAAAGGAGCAGCCACCTTTCAGGCACTGTTTCCCCACTGTGCTGCACCTATGTGAGCTAATGGAGGAAGACAGAAATAAGAGGCCACCGTGGCTCTGACCTCCAACACTCTCCTCACAGCACCTGGTGCGTGCCTGGCTCCGGCTGTTCCCGTTGCAAGGGGGAAGCAGGGGACTGAAATGTGACTTTCTGGGTCACAGTGCACAGCCGAATCTGCCCCTGAGCTATGCAATTACACATTTTCCTTATTCAGGGCTCATGCTGACTATGTGATCTAAATAAATTTCAAAGCTTCTATTCATGTAACTGTGATTAGATAAGGTGGCACGATGGCTGTTTTTATACAACTGCAGTGCACTCTGTGTATGCAGGGTCTAGTGAAATGCTGAAAAGAAAATTCTGAAATAATACTTTCTTCAACTGATATTTGGTTTTCAAGTTATAAATGAGGGGTATTTTTGAAAGGGTTTTAACTGGATATTTTTCTCTCCTGGGAGCTGTGTTCAAAGCTCTCTACCCTATAGATAAGGCAATGACAAAGCTAAATTTGATGCATTAAATGTCATACTTCTACATTTTCTGGTGGGCATACATTGTAATAGTGTTTACAACATGAATCAGCATAATTGTTCCTGACAGGTTGCTTGTATCATTTTATCTTTACTGCAACAGAGACAGCTCTTTACTTCTTTTCTTTGAAAAGTTGAGCATCTCTTATACAGCATAAGGCTTCATAACTGATTTTAATATTTTTATAAATTCCAGCAGAAATACCTTTTATTGTCTTTGTTCCTGATTATGCAGGATGAACATTTTTGATCTTAGTATAGCTCCTCCCAACCATAAATACAGTAATGCAAAACATCCAACATCAGACAATTATAAATGTACAAATGCCAGAAAATTTGAAGTTACTGTTCCCACACAGATTGTAATTTCTTTTTGCTGGGTATATGCAGTACTTAGTATTTCTCAGTAATGCTTTACTGTACTTAATTTTTATTTTATAGCCACCTTACTCATGATTTATGATTACTGCAAGAGTTGTTAATTCAGATTTTCCAGGTTTTATATGTTCACACTGTAAATTTTTCCAATGTGTTGTATATGGAAAGGTGTTGTGGGTCCTTATTTGAGGGGGAAGGGAGAATCAGAGCAAGGTAAGGAAAGGAGGGAAAATAATTAGATAGGTAACAGCATACATTCCTGAAAGGTACAAGGTAATTGTGTCAGAAGTCTGTCCCTGAATTGATGCCTCTTTCAGGTCTTGTACTGTAAATGAGTTAACATCTGATTTGGATGTATTTGTATTGTGACTTCGTAAAAATGCACATTATGATGTGATAGTGTAATGAGAAGCAGAAGCACTTGTAGGCACTGAAGTCTCTCCTTGCCACTGCTTGTGTGCAGCTGTTGTAGGTAAAGACTGACAATTCTGTGAACTCAAGATGAAAGCACTAGAGGGAAGAGAAAAACAACTACATTTATTCAATAATACATTGTCAACAACAGCCAGGCTACAATTTTTAAATGGATATATTTGTTCTAGATCTGATTTAGAGTCATTCTGCCAGGGTGAAGTTAAAAACTGAAAGTGAGGGAGACTGAGAAGTAACAGTATCATCCTGACTCCTTTTTGGAAATAGGCTAACTAAAGTGTGTACTGAAGTATGTCAGTCTGGTCTATCACAGGGACTCCCACATACTGTGGAAATGCAAAAAATGGTGTTGCAGAATGAGAACGGGATAAACATTATTAAATTATTAAAAATAACAAAAATTAATTAAGATCTTAATGAAGAAAATGAAAAAATTTCAGAAAGCAAATAGATTTGCATGGATTTTGGAAAAAAGAAACAACCAAGTATGAACATAAAAAATAATTATAATAGCGTCGTTTATACAGAACTTCGGTTCAGTATTTTTTAGCAGTGGTCAAATTATTGCTATCCTGCAGAGAGGGATATATTTGTGAGCAGTCATTGGAAGCCTTCATAGTCTTCACAGAATCCGAGTAACATAATCTGTCCAGTAGGGCTCAGTAATGACACAGTAGAGTTTATTTATCATTTCATAGAATCATAGAATACCAGGTTGGAAGGGACCTCAAGGCTCATCTGGTCCACCCTTTCCAGCACAATCTAGACGAGATGGCCCAGCACCATGTCCAGCTGAGTCTTAAACGTGTTCAGCGTAGCGGAGTCAATCACTTCCCTGGGGAGATTATTCCAATAATTGACTGTTCTCATTGTGAAAAATTTACCTCTCGTGTCCAATGGGAGTAACTTGTACCCGTTACCCCTTGTCCTCACCATGTGACTCCTTGTAAAAAGGGAGTCTACATCTTCTTTGTAGCTCCCCTTTAAGTACTGGTACATGGTGATGAGATCACCTCTAAGCCTCCTTTTCTCAAGGCTGAACAAACCCAGCTCTCTCAGCCTGTCCTCATACGGCAGGCTTCCCAGACCCTTGATCATCTTGGTGGCCCTTCTCTGGACCCCCTCCAGCCTGTCCACATCTTTTTTGTATAATGGGGACCAGAACTGTACACAGTATTCCAGGTGTGGCCTGACAAGCTCTGAGTATCCCACTCTAATGACTTCTTTATCTCTGCTGGTGATGCCCTTTTTGATGCAACCCAGCATCCGATTGGCCTCCTTGGCCGCAGCAGCACACTGTTCACTCATGTTGAGCTTCCTGTCCACCAGGACCCCCAGGTCCCTTTCCACGGAGCTGCTCTCCAGCCAGGTGGATCCCAGTCTGAGCTGCCCTCCTGGATTATGTTTTCCCAGGTGCAAGACTTTACACTTGTCTTTTTGTTAAACTTCATAAGGTTCTTGTTAGCCCACTCTTCCAGCCTATCCAGATCTTCCTGCAGGGTGGCTCTCCCTTCCAGAGTGTCTACTTCCCTGCTCAGTTTGGTGTCATCTGCAAACTTCATCAGGCTACACTTGATGCCATTATCCAGATCACTTATGAAGATATTGAATAGCATTGGGCCCAATATCGATCCCTGGGGGACCCCACTTGTGACGGGTTGCCAGTTTGAAAAAGAGCCATTTACCACCACCCTTTGGGTGTGTCCCACCAGCCAATTCCTCACCCACTGCATAGACCACTTGTCTAGGCCATTTTCTACTAATTAATTCTATTTATTAATAATTTTCTACTGTTTTGAAAAACAGAATGATGTTACGTTCTACCTGTCCTTGGATCACTGAAACACATCATCTCTAGGCGCCTATCATGGACCAGGCCTTGGCATCTAGCTACATATTCAGAAGGTTTATAGTACATTAAGTGAATAAGGGCTGGCTGAGTTCTTAATCTGTAAAATAGGGATAATATCTGGTCTCTGTTGCAAAAATGAGCACAATAAAGTACATTTTTGAGATGCTGAGATACAGTAATACTAGAAGCTACTTGAATGCTAAGAAAAAGGAATCTGAAGGTTATAAAAGCAGTGGTAATTAATAGAAAATATATTTTTTTCCCCTCGTTTCCTCTTTTTTGTGATTTGTCAAATCACATGACCGAGGGCTTTTTGTTTATGGAGAGAATAAAATCAATATGTCATCAGTCACATCTGTGGAGCAGGCAGCAGCCAGTGGAGCAGACAGCAGTCAGTTTATCTCATAAACTGACACCTCTTTTTTGCTTTTTGAGCTATTCATTATGCTATAAGAGTTCACATTTTTATTAAAAAAAAAAACAAAACCAAAATTAATTAATAAAGTGATGGCAGCTACATGGAAAAGGTCAAAAACACCAACTGCTGATGATTCCACTTCAATATCTGTCAAATATAATTTTCAAGAGCATGGAAAAGGCAGCTTGCTCAATAACCCTCTACCTCCTCTGTGGAAATATGTTTCATAAATGACTTGCAAAACTATAGGGAGAGGAGAATACAGGGGCATCCTGCTTTGGTTTTCCTTGCAGTCAGTATTCAGCTTTCTGGCTTCTCTTGAACTTACAAAAAGTACAACTACTGATAGTACTAAAATGTCATTGTTACGTTGTAAACCCTTTCACTAATGCTGTGCATTAGCAAATGAACAGCAATGACTTTATTTCTCGTTTCCTTTCTTTTTGCAACATTTCCTTCTGATTCTCACTGTAGTCCAGCATAGAGCTTGATCTCTTTTAGCTTTATATGACTGCAGAGATGTCCAAGGGAGTCCTGGCACAATTTTGAGAAGAAGGTGGCAACAGCAAGGCCCAGATACAAAATGACTGAGGACCATTGCACAGTGCTCTGATTTTTCTACTCTGTAGAAAAGCATTCAGTCCCCGAAATGGAATTCACTTACAAATGGCAGAATTGCTGAAAGGAATTCATGTGGGAGTGTGGCATAGTCATGACTATTTTTTGCCTCCAGTAAGATGGAAGAGCTACTAACAAAACATCCAGGTGATCGTTTCAGCTGGTATTATTCAAAACCTTTGGTTTTAAGCTTCCAGCCTTTCAGATACAGAATTCTTGCTTCTCATAGCTAGCTGAAAAGTGATTCATTAAACATAATTAGAAATTAGTCAAGACAATGTGGGCTATGCCTGTACTTCATGTTATGCTTTGATCGGGAGCCTTGCTTTTTGGGCTTCTTGAACTGCTGTTTCCAGGATCAAATTACCATTTGCGCATATTGCATGTAGGTTTCCTGGCTGCTCAAGAAACATTTCAAAAATGAGTCGTCTTCAACAACCTTAATGGCTTAATAGCATGACAATTTTAGAACAGAATTACAGCAGAACTACCCAAGGGCAAACTATACCACCAAAATGGAAGTACTATGTTCAGTTGAGTATTATTTGTTGGTGTCATCGTAGAACTTGAGAACTGTAGTAAGAGAAAATTACTTACACATAGAAGTACAAAAGAAAGAGACCATCATTACCTGAAGCGATTGCATCTACATATTAAGCAGGACAGCAGAAAGAGAGCACAAGATGGGAGAATTCAGTCATAGAGGGAGACATGGAAAGTATTCTTAACATCGTAGCAGTCTAATCATTGTCAAGCCTTCTTGAGGGTGTTATGGAAAAGCAGTATTTGAGGGAGGATAATGAGGTGACTGAGCAAATGCTCACAGGGAGCCTCTGCTCAGCCTGCAGAACCACAAAGGAGAAAGCAGAATTGAATGCTGGAATATCTAGTAAGCAGGCATGAGATTAGCATCATTGATCATCAGCATCTCTAAAATAAAGGATAATATGGTGGAGGTAGGTCAGAAAGGGCCTTGAAAGTGGGTAGAAATATTTAAATTTGATGCAATAAGGAAAGAAGAACAGGGTAAAGGAATACAAAGAAAGATACATGATCACCAGAACCGTGGGCTGAGACATTCACTGAGTAACATTATGGATGGATATGAGTGAGGAAAGATTACGCCTGTCAGAAATGAATAAAATAATGTTGAAATAACTGAGAAAAAAGATGGAAGCTATGGTGAGTTTACGCTGCAGGATGGATACAATATGCTAAATATTAAGGAATTTAAACTGCAAATATAAGATTGTACATTAGCATGTTTAATGTGGTAACTTATTAGAGAGTTCTGATGGGTAGGTTAAGAGCCTGCCTTATAAATAAGATGTGGTGTTTATGTTATTAGAGTATTTAAGAAAGTAAATAGGCAGTTCAAGAAGGAAAACTATTCATGTTGATCCTGAGCTTATGAGGAAACAGTAGAAAGGCAGAGGACAAGTTTCAGTCTGTAAAAGAGACAGACTGGAATAGCAAATGTATAGGTTATACATATCGATAAAGATGGCAAAATATCTAGGAAAGTAGAGACAGAATACAGTTTTAAAGCTCTGCGTAGGAACTTCAGCTGATACAGACAGGTAGGTGGCAAAGCAGATGAGATGATCTGGGAGGGACCTGGCAGAGAAGTATGCTTAAAGGGGTTATAAGCAATGGATTCAGAGAGCTTAGAGAGAAAGAAGAGTTGAATAGTAGTTGTAAAGGCAAATGGAACTATGACTGGTACAAATTCAAGCTCTGATTGGGAGGAAAGGATGATAACTAATGTGTGTGTTGGAGTATATGCCTGTATATGCATATTTATAAGCTTAGAAAATAAAGGCTATACTCCACAGGGAAGCATATTACTTTTTTTTTCCACTGTAGCCGCATTGCCAGTTTATTTTTATAGGAAGCATGCAGGTTGTTTTTAGAATTTACCAATTCCTTGAGAGTAAAAAGGGCATAACACTGGCTTAATTTATGAAGGGTCTGTATTAAATTGTTCTGTTAAGAGCTTTGTTCCACTAATTATATAGGTAAGTGCTAATATAACTGGTTTATATTACATTTAGAGTATAATATGCAAGAGGAGGGATGTTGCTTTCCTAAACCTCCTTTGTTGCAGAAGAAGATAATGAGAGCTATATAAAGTCCTGAAATTGTAGCCAATTTATCAGGCCCACTATGTGAGCTAATGCAAGACTAGAGACATACTGCATTGACTGCTGATCATTTTATACCACTTTTAATGCCTTGAAATGAAAAGAGAGAAATTAATGGGGAAATAAAGAGAGAAAATGGAATATAAATAATGTATTTTTTGACATTTTGAATCTTACCCTATTATTAGTCTTTTTATATGGGAAAAAATCCAATCAAATCAGAGAAGTATTCAGATTTTCTGCTTTATCCCATATACAGGGATTATAGAGGATAGTCAAAGAGGTGTTGCAAAATAATACATTTTTTGTAAGGATCCAAAGCGAACAATGAATGGGAACTAACACAAATGTGGTTTTCCTAGCTATGATGCTTCATAATACCATTATTATTTGTTGTTTATACTACAGTAGTTAATATTTTGTCAGCATTTTTTTCATGATACTATTAGTAGAAGTCTAAAATTTGCTTATGAGGCCTTGCTTTAGTCTAAGAATTGACTTCTAAAATGTACGCTAAATCATCTTGGCTTATTTTAAGTAAAGGAAGGAGGAGAAAGATTGTAAGGAGCAATGGTAATCATTTCAGGCACATTTGTGTTCCGATAACATAAAACCTAATTTGATTCCTAGTCTGAACTGTTGCATTTAGGCCTAAAAATCAAAGTTGTCTGGATATCTGTTTATTTAGGATGATGTCAGAGGACTTGAGCCAGTGGGAAATGGGAGGCCATGAGGAAGCACCTGGGGAACAGAGTGATGAAAGAGGCTCTCATGGCTCTCATGCTCTCACCTAGTGAAAACATTGTGACCATAGTCCCATCCCAAGTGCCCATGCCTGAATGCAGGCAGCATGGGGGACAAACAAGCAGGATTAGATGTCCCTGCACAGCCACCAAACTGGGACCTTGTGTGGGATTACAGAGAGGAGTGGGATGACTCGCAGGATGAGAGTGCTGCAGGGGATGGAGGCGAGGGACACAGGCTCTTCAGGAAGGATGGGCTGGGAAGGTGAGGAGCAGGAGCTACGCTCTGTGCAAAGAGGCAGCTGCTGTGTGCAAGAAGTTGCCTACGGGGCAAGCTGGTCCAGAGCATGGCGGTCAGGAGCAGAGGACAGATGAGCAGCGGTGGTGTGGTGGTACGCCTGCAAATGCTGGTGGTGTGGTGGTACACCTGCTACATGCTGGCTGGTCAAGAAGCGGAAGCAGAGGAAACCTTTAGACAGGTGGAGTAAGCCTCAAAACTGCAGGTTCTGGTACTCATGGGGGACTTCAGCTGCCCTGATACCTGGTCAAAAGGCAATAGGGCAGAATGCAAGCAATGCAGGAGATTTCCGGAGAGCATCCAGATGATTTCTTGAAACAGGCGATGAAGGAGATAACTAGGGTAGACCTGTTGGACCTTCAGTTACAAGCAAGGAAGAGCAAGGCTGGAGATGTGCAGGGCAATGGCAGCCTTGTCAGCAGCAACTGTGTGATTCTGAAGTTAAAGATAGAGACGTAAGCAAAACAAATAGCAGAGTCACAGCCCTGGCCTTAAGGAGAGTAGATTGCAGCTCGTTTAGGGATCTTCTTGGCACGATCCAACAGACTTTTACCCTGGAGAGGATGGGGTCCAGGAAGCCAGTTGATCTTCCAGGACAGTTTCCTCAAAGCACCAAGGTGGTCTGTTCTGATGTGCATCAAGTCAAGCAAGCATGGCAAAAAGTCAGCATGGATGAATGGGGAACTCCTGACTGACCTCAAATGCAAAAAGGAGGTCCGCTGAAAATGGAAGCAGGGACAGGCTACTTAGAGGATTACAGAAACATGGCTCAAGCATGCCGCTATGGAGCGGAATGAAAACCAACAAGGGGTGTGAAGGGCTTCTGAAAGTGTATTGGCAGCAAAAGGAGGAGTAAAACCCAGTGAGTCCACTGCTCAGTGGGCAGTGGAAGTAGTGGCCAAGGACAAAAAAGTCTCAATGCCTTTTTATCTTGATTTTTACTGGCAAGATCTGCCCTCAGGCGTTCCAAATCACTGAGCTTAGTGGCAGAATTGGAGCGAAGAAGGGCTGAGTCAGAGACCTTTTAAGCCAATTGGATTTATACAGAACCATGGGACCAGATGGGATCTATCCAAGAGTGCTGAGGGAACCAGCTGACATCATTTAAGGCTGTTCTCTATGGTCTTTGAAAGATCTTGTTGTTCAGGAGGAGGTTCATGATGACTGGGAAAAGGAAAACTTCATACCCATCTTCAAGCAGGGGAAGAAAGAGGATTTGGGGAAGTACAGGCTGGTCAGCTTTGGCTCAGTCTACAAGAGGATTACAGAGAAAATCCATTTTTACATATATGAAAGACAAGGAGGTGATTGGGAATAGCCAGCATGGATTTACGAGCGTAAAACTGTGCTTGACCGATTTGACAGCTTTCTACAATCAAAATACTGGCTCCATGGACAAGGGAAAAAACAGTAGATGTTGTTTAGTTTGACTGTAGCAAGGCTTTTGACATTATCTCCTATGCTATCAACAGCTGATAAACAGTTTGGGTGTGTGAGTGATAAGATGGGTGTAATACTCTCTGCATCATCATGCTGAAAGTGTTGTGATTAGCTTTACAAAACCCAGTTTGCAGCCAAGTATTCATGGTGTGCCTCAGGCGTCAATAAGGGAATTAATAATCTCTATCAACTCTATTAATTACTTGAACACTGTGACAAAGTGCTTGCCGCAGCAGGTTTGCAGATGATACCAAACTGGGGGAAATGACTGATACACTGGACAGAAATAAAATTCAACAAACACAAATGCAGGCGTTACATCTGGGACAGAATAACCTCAACAGTGAACCCCCAAGGCTGATGGGACGGTGTTGTGGTTTAACCGCAGCCGGCAACTAAGCACCACCCAGCCACTCACTCACTCCCCTCCAGTGGGATGGAGAAGAGAATTGGAAGAGTAAAAGTGAGAAAACTCATGGGTTGAGATAAAGACAGTTTAACAGGTAAAGCAAAAGCCACGCACGCAAGCAAAGCAAAACAGGGAATTCATTCACTACTTCCCATAAGCAGGCAGGTGTTCAGCCATCTCCAGGAAAGCAGGGCTCCATCATGTGTAATGGTTACTTGGGAAGACAAACGCCATCGCTACAAACGTCCCCCTCCCGCCCCTTCCTTCTTCTTCCCTCAGCTTTATATGCTGAGCATGATGTCATGTGGTATGGAGTATCCCTTTGTTCAGTTGGGGTCAGCTGTCCCAGCTGTATCCCCTCCCAACTTCTTGTGCAACCCCAGCCTACTCACTCATGGGGTGGCGTGAGAAGCAGAAAAGGCCTTGTCTCTGTGTAAGCACTGCTCAGCAATAACAAAAACGTCCCTGTATTATCAACACTGTTTTCAGCACAAATCCAAAACATAGCCCCGTAGTAGCTACTATGAAGAAAATTAACTTTATCCCAGCCAAAACCAGCACAGATAGAAAGCAGCTTTGCAGAAAAAGACCTGAGGTCTTGATGAATTGAACATGAGTCAGCAATGCACTGGGTTTGTTCAGCCTTAAGAGGACAAGGCTCCACGGGGATCTTATTGCAGTCTTCAACTGCCTGATGGGAGGGTGTAGAACGAGCCAGACTCCTCATGGTGCTCAGCAAAAGGAGAGGAGGCAGTGGTCAAAAGTTGCAGCGATGGAGTTTATGGTTCAATATTAGGAAAAATTCTTCATGGTGAAAGTTATGAAGCACTAAAGTAGGTTGCCTAGAGAGTTTCTAGAGTCTGCATCAAAATTCAGATGTTCAGAGTTCCAGTGGTAATGCCTTGAGCAACATGCTGTAATTGGCCCTGCTTTGAGCAGGAAGTGAAATCAGATGGCCTCCAGAGGTCCCTTCCAGCCAAAATTATTCTATGGTTCTGTGACTGTGACAACAACAAATACGCACAAAATTCTTCATAACAGTACCAGAGGTGAGCTAAAGGCCAAGGTCGCAGGTGAACTCTATTCATAAGCAAGTATCATAGAACCATAGAATCATAGAATACCAGGTCAGAAGGGACCTCAAGGCTCATCTGGTCCAACCTTTCTAGGCAAGAGCACAGTCTAGACGAGATGGCCCAGCACCCTCTCCAGTTGAGTCTTAAACATGTCCAGTGTAGCGGAGTCAACCACTTCCCTGGGGAGATTATTCCAATGGTTGACTGTTGTCATTGTGAAAGATTTTCCTCTCATGTCCAATCGGAATCTTCCTTTAAGTTCATCAGTAGTTCTGAATGTTGATGAATGGAGGCATGGAGCACACAGATAAAGATCTGGGATGCCCTAAGAGATGGAGATTGAAGACATTTTTTGTGTAATTCCCCCAAAGGGTCTTTCCACAAAACCAGCTTCCCACTAGGAAAAATGTGTGGCTGATTTTGGTCAGCATGCAAGACCAGGTCTGCGAAAGCACTTAAACAAATAATTCCCATTGTTACCCATAGGATTTTCTGATACGTTGTGGTTCTGGTCGTTACATTCTAGGAGGCCATTTTGAGAAATAAATATTATTTATTCCCTAGTGGGTCTTGTTGCCTATAATATAAACAGATTTTCATAGAATCATAGAATGGTTTGGGTTGGAAAGGACCTTTAAAGATCATTTAGTCCAACCCCCCCTGCCGTGTGCAGGGACATCTTTCACTAGATCAGGTTGCTCAAAGCCTCATCCAACCTGGCCTTGAATGCTTCCAGTGATTAGGCATCCACAACTTCTGTAGGCAACCTGTTTCAGTGTCTCACCACCGTTATCACAAAGAATTTCTTCCTTGTATCCAATCTTAATCTTCCCTCTTTCAGTTTAAAAACATTGCCCTTTGTCCTGCCACTACAGACCCTGGTAAAAAGTATCTTTCTAATAAGACCTTTTTATATATTGAAAGGCTGCAATAAGGTCTCCCCGGAGTTTTCTCTTGTCCAGGCTTAACAACCCCAATTCTCAGCCTCTGACTCTGTTACAGCCCTCTGACTATTTTGTGGCCCTCCTCTGGATTCACTCTAACAGGTCTTTGTCTTTCTTGTACTGGGGACCCCAGAGCTGGATGCAATACTCCAGGTGAGGTGTCAGGAGAGCAGAGAGTAGAGGGGCAGAACCACCTCCCTCAACCTGCTGGCCACGCTTCTTTTTATGCAGCCCAGGATACAATTGGCTTTCTGGGAGGCAAACGTGCACTGCCAGCTCATGTCCAATTTTTCCTCTACCAGTACCCCCAAGTCCTTCTCCACAGGGATGCTCTCAATCCATTGATCCCCCAGTCTGTATTGGTACTGGGATTGCCTTGCCCCATGTGCAGGACCTTGCACTTGGCCTTTTTGAACTTCATAAGGTGTACACAGGCTCACTTCTCAAGCCTGTCAAGGTCCCTCTGGATGGCATCCTATTCCTCTAGCAAGTCAACTGCGCCACTCAGCTTGGTGTCGTCTGCAAACTTGCTGAGGATGCACTCGATCCCACTGCCTATGCCATTAGTGAAGATATTAAAGAGTATTGGTCCCAGTACAACCCTTGAGGGACACCACTCATTACTGGTTTCCATTTGGACACTGAGCCATTGACTGTAAATCTTTGGATGCAGCCATCCAGCCAATTCCTTATCCATCTAACAGTTATTCCATAAATTCCATATCTCTCCAATTTAGAAATAAGAATGTTGTGGGGGACTCTATCAAAGGCCTTACAGGAGTCCATGTAATTTTTACCTTTTTGAGCATTTAGAATTTGGGAGACAGAGAAAGGGACACATTAATACTGGTAATGAGATTGTATATTACAAGCATTACTGTTTTCATTCCTCTTCTTCCCCAGAGAACTGTGTTAGAAAGACTGCGGTAGTTTGTATTAAACCCATTAAAATATTTTCCTGTGTTTTAATTAACCTCTTAATTTACAAATGTGCACATTTTCCTTTTTAAGTCTCTTTTAAATAATTGTTTTTACATTTTACTCTCCTTTCCATGCCTTTTGTTGTTTTTTCTCAAAACATGAAAGAAGGAGTAAACTATTCGGCAATAAATAGTAGGTTTATTTTGAGCCTGTATGAAATCTTACCAGTTTCAGTCCCTAAATAAGATGGAGTTCTGTGGTGTGGACAAGGGGCAGAAATAGTCAAGTCTGTATACATTAATAAGAGGGGGGGAAAAGTGGGATTTCCTCATCCTCATCTTTCATGCCTTGACAGGCATATGGAAGTATTTCTCATGCATGAGTTGCACCTTTCCCTACCCCCACGAAAAATGCTGCCTAAATGGATTTTTTTATCCCTTTGTCATTATTACTAAACATTTTAAAGAGTGGCAGATTACTGTGCATAACTTATGATGTTCATTGATTCATTGGAAACTACTGTTCTGCTTTCTGAGCTCCATATTTCATCTTTCTTCTTCTTAAGTATCAGGGGTTTTTTACATATTAGAGATCTTTCAAACAGCACTGAGACAAGTTTCAGGGAAATGTAGTCCTCATGAGATAATTGTACCTCTGGAGAACTGAATTTACTTGGCTACCACTCTTGATTCAAGCTGCTGTAGGATATGATTCTCTCATGAGATTTCATGCTCAGTTATATTAAATAGCTTATGTATTTCCTAACATTTTTAATGGTTTTGTATTTCTTCCTACACTTACAACAAATAAATAGTTTGTGCTTTAAAAAGAAGATTGTTGGTGTTTATATAAATAATGCTAATCATGATAAATAAAGCTTTCTTGATTTGCAGCATGGGTTATATGAAAAACTTAAAGCTACATAGGGCTGCACAAGACTTCTAACCATGGCAATTCTCGTGGCTTCTCTTCAAGAAAGAGGGATTCTTAGAAGATCTGCTAGGATAATCATCACTATGCACAGCCTGTGTCATGAGAGGAGAGTAAAAAGGCTCTTCTGTAAATGAAAAGTCATTGTTTTTCATAAATATATTAGGAGAGTAAAAGTAATGGAGGAAGCGGAACTTTTTAATCTAAAGGAGAGTGTTGACTCAAACACAAAGTACTGTGGAAATGGCAAAAAAAAAGTTAGTGAATTTATATTGGAAATCAGAAGATTATTAAGCAAAAGTGGAAAAAGGTTGTGGAACAGCCACCGAGTGAGCTTTATAGAGAAAAGACTGTACTTTTAAAAGAGAAATTGATGATTCTTGTCTTACTGTTAGATTTTGTGCAGGTGTTTTGTCAGGGAATGCATTTTACTTTTGTGTTTGAAAAAGGAAATGTGTGTTGTTCTAATACCATCTGCTTCCTAGTATAGTGTTTTCTGTATCAACTTTTTAAAATGGCATATATACCCTTTTGGGGAAGATATATCCAGCAGTGTATAGATAGAGGACAGAGATGTTTGGTAATTTGTAAATTAATAATGGTAATTTTGGGGGGATCAACCCCACTTTTTAGCTTCAAACCTACAGTAATGATAAATGCTATAGAATGCTTTGAAAAGACTACAGAGTATAAATCAACCATTATCAATAACCAAGCAATGAACTTCATAGTACTAATAGTACAAAATAGGAACTTTTGCTGTTTTACAATTACCAAACTTTTTTTCCCCCAGTTCTAGGCTTTGTATTGTCTTACTTTTGCAAATGTCAATGCCATTAAGGCAAAATCAACATTATCTGAATAGTCCAAGAAGAGTCCAAGATAAATACAAAGTGATCCTGTTCAAATTTTCCATGAACATCTAGGATTCAATTTTGTAAACAGAGGGTCAGTAATACTGTCTGTCTAGAAGGACCACTAAGGTAAAAGAAAGATCAGGCTGCTGAGAAGATAAAAAACAAGAACTGTCAGGATTTTATGTACTTGTCAAGAAAAAGTAAGTTTCTAAAAATGAGTCGCCTGACCCTTTCATACAGTTTGCCCCTCTGTTTCTTATTATATCTTACTGTCTGGAGGGGAGTTCTTCTGCCTGCTGGGGTCAAGTAACTCTGCTCCTTTATTAGATACACCAGCCTTTCACAGGGCTTTTAGGAAATTAATTCATTTCCCTTTGGATTTTGTCCCATCCCCAATACCTAACCAGTATTTTCAGGAAGACCTTTTCTTCTCTTGCTGTTCCTCTGGAGTGTTATGTTTTACTTGTTGGATTAAAAAAAAAACCTGAGGTTTTGACCAGCAAAATGCACCAGCCTCTTGAATAAAATAATAAACTATTAATTGTCAACAAATGCCTTTGAAAAGCATTTTCTACCTCGCTGACCATGTATTTTACCTGGATTGCCATATAATTGACTGAATTCCCCCAGTAGATTACTTAAGTAGTTTGGCTTTCATTGGGACTATGCATACAAAAAAAAAATCTGCATTTAGGTTCACATTTCTTCATCCACAGTGTGCACAGGATCCACATATCCTAGTGGGACGGTGAGTACGGTACAAAGGCCTGCTTGCAGGGAAATTACAGAGAGGATGTAGCAGGCATCCAGGAAGGATTGGGCCACAGGATTTGGCCCAGTTGCTTACTGATGCCAGAAACAAGCCTTCTGTGTTTATCAGACTGCAAGCAAAAGCACCGGATGAAATTCTCTATTGAATTGTTAGAAATGAGGTGGGACTAAATAGCATAAAAAGGTTTAATTCCCTTTTCATAATTCAGCATATTTGAGTGTGGGAAAGAACAACAATAAAAACTCTCTAGAGAACTGGAGGAGGTTTTAACTCAAGGTATTGTACCTGTGCCACATAATGAGGAACAGTCACAGTTTTTATATGATTATCATCAGTATCTTTGAACTTGATTACTTCAATCTTTAGCTAATTCTTAATCTCAGCCTTGGAATGGCTAGACACTTGTTGGAGCCTGGCACTCTGTTTTCTGAAGAATGAGGAAGAAATTACTGAATGCGATTTTGAGTGTCTAACCGTATTGTACAGAAATAGAATGTAAGGTTATTTCCCAATCTATTGGTCACTTTCCACATAATTTCTACATTTTGATGTGGATACATTACATTTGTGGCTTAAATCTTTGTTTTTGTTGAAAAGGAGCATTTAAAGAAAAAAGAAGAAACACCATAAAACAGATAATCAGATGTAACGATAAGTCTATGGATCTGGGTTCCTGTAATTTTACTGAGGTGCCTATAAATCCCTGTAAATACAATGAAGTACTCTAATGCTGCATGGATTTGGTATTCAGGAAGAGTCCAACATGGAAATAGCTTGCAAATCCTGAAAAGACAAAAGGAGCACTATCAGGAAAAGAAAATCCCATGATGCTTATTTATAGGATGTGTCCACTTTATCACTTGCTCTTTCAGATGCCTTGTTTCCTGCTAAATTTTCTTTTCCACTTCATTGGCCAATACAGACATTTTGCAAACCCACAGAGTGCCAATCTATCTAGTATAAAATTTAATTTTTAAGTGGATTCAGGTATCCCAGGTGACTGACAGTTCCTTGTAAGTTCATTCTTTATAAGTCATACTTTATAAGTTTATCCCATACATGTAACTCGTACTGCAAGTTATATTGTTGTGGAATTTGGCCTGTGGCATTTATGGGAACTAGCATTTGGACATGTCTGCTATTATTAGGATTACCATACAAAAGCAGCTTCTCAGGAGCCTTTTCAGGATGTAGATGGAAGCTCCCAAGGATGACGTAGGCATTGGCACAGGCTTTCTTAACATAGGAACGTTAGGTATTTTACCACATTTTAATTATACAACTTAAATGCATCAGGGCAGGATATCTGTAGTTGGCTCTGTAAAATTTTAATTGTAATAGATCTGCAGGACAGAAAACCTTTGGAGTGCCAAAGACACAGTGAGAATGGAGAAGTGTGGCTTTTAGGTAAGAACGTGCAATAAGATATGAAGACATATTTACAGAACAGTGTAGCTTTCAGATTTGAGTATTACTGTCTTGCAGCATAAAGACCTTTTCTGGTACCAGTTTTGAGTGGCATGAGACCACAAGTTCAATTCCTTGTTGGTTTCAGTAGACATGCAAGCCTGGAGTATGCCTGGAGCAAGTTACTGTACCAACAAAGAAAGTTGCTATTCAAACTGAATGTTGAAATGTCAGTTTGCTGCAAGTTATCCTTAATAAATTGTAACATCTCCCTGGTAAATGTTTTGTAGTGTTTGTCAGCATGGTAGGGGTTTTTTAAAGTTTCTTTCCTACCCAAATATTAACTGCCTTGGATATTAAGTGACTGAGATCGTTCCAGGGTGGAAAAGGGCTTTTGCTGTTGCAGTCCATTGAATATGTCATACACTTCACCCGCATAGATCTCCTCTGCCAGGAAATAGCTAATATTGACATACTGGCGTGCTGACAATGAACTGTCAAAAATGTCATGAATTCTAAAGAGAAAAACCTATGCTTAATCTATGGTAGACATATCTGGTCGTGTTTTAAGTATTCAGTGTGCAAATAAGGCATGTAATTTAAAAATCAAAATCTGTCACTTCGTATCTTTTGGAGATGATCATAAAACATGCACAGTAGCTTTTTAAACCATACTTTTCATGTGCCAAAACTGTGCCACACATGTTGTGACCATCCTGAAGTTGTGAAACTGAGTGTATATGAAAGATATACAAGAGAAAGTTGCACAGAAGAGGTGAACATTCCGTCTAAAAAGAGAAAAAATCTATTTCTGGAAAAAAAGAATATCAAGACAAGATTTAACGTAAGGACAAAACATCAGTTCCAGTCCAGACTGTGATTTGTGATGTTTATTACCGAAATTCACCTATAACATTTAATATCCTTTGTGACAGGACTGCAGTTCTAGTGTATAGTAATAGTCCTATGAAGAAGGGTCCCCTTCCTGCCTGCCTTCCGTCCAGCTGTAAAGTTTTTGCCTGCATACTGGGGTCTCATTTTCCTATCTGGTTCTTTGTTAGCTTTTACTTTAACTTCTTTTTGTCAATTATATTTTCACCTGGCACAGAATTAGTTGTACACTTAAAATCCAGTGAATATATTAAACATGTTTTGGAATTAAATGCTCTCAAATTTTAATTACATCAGATTTCAAATATTGGACCAATTTCTTCTCCTGTGAGGAGTTCCAACTAAAGTCAATACGAATATTTTATGAGTTATGCAACAGGATTTCTCCTATCTTTTATAAGTAATCCTAAAAAGGCAGTATTTATAGTATTTCTCTAGTTCTTATTCTGTGAAAATGCATCTTAGAATATGGACCATGTAGTGACTCATCTGTAAAGTTGCAAAAGAATGACAGAAAGGAAAATGCCAAGTAAATTAGATAAATCATTTACTCAAAGTATATTTAGAAAGATACAAATATTAATATAAATAAAAATAAAAAATATATACATATTCAAATATATATCTAATTTGTATTATATTGGATGTTTTTTATCATCATATTTTTAAATTAATTACTGAATATCCATGTGAAAGCAAGTTGTTTTATTTTCAGACTGATAGGTATGAAAAATGCTTTTGAAATGTCTTGTTGACCTAATTCAAAACAAAAGTAGGAATAAACAACTTGCCCTGCCTCGAGTCTATTTGGTTTCCAAAGTCGTCTTTTTTGAGACTTTTTCTGCATATGTACTTCGTACAGTACATAAGACAATGAGGCCTTTGAGCCCAACATTATTTATGTAAATACAAACAATTATTCCTAGCAGGGTGGCTAAAATTTTAGCCACATTCTCTATCATAGGGTGTATTGTACAGGCACATCTCATATTTCATGATAGTTGTCTCAGGATCAGAATAACCTTTTTAATCATGAAAATGAATTAACACCAGACTCTTTTGCTAAAAAGGGACTTGTTCATTTAAACTACCGTGGAGATGAAAGCTAAATAGTGACTATTAACATTTTCAGACAGAGATAAAACCTTAAAGAAATATCTATCAAGTAATTACAACTCTTTTTCTTGCACGAATACATTCCTCAGTTAAGCCACTAAGGTTTTTTTAAGTGTTCATTCAGTGATACACAAGTCAAGATGCCATCATCAATAGAATGCTAAATGTAAGTAAAATTGGTATCTTGTAGAGTATTCTTCCACGAATAGATGTTTTATGTCCGCTTTGTTATATTAAGGAAAAATCTCTTTGTGTCTGTCACGCACAACCTCAGGAGACACTTAAAACACAGTGCTTCAGAGTAGCTCCAGCCCACAGAGGCAGCCTGGCCCCAGGACAGAGGTCTCTGAGGGGGGAAACACCACACATGAGCGCTTTGCAAATTCTCACCCTCCTTCCAACTGCAGCAAGGTCTACATGCAACTTCTCATAAAGTTGTTTGGTGTAAACATCCTGCAGTGTGTAAATATTGAGATTGTTGTCCTCGTATCATCTCCAGTGTTAACAGCTCAGCAGGGAAACTCCTGCTGCTGCTTATATCTGTGCAAATTGTCTCTCATAAAACCATCTCATAAGAGACATAGGCAAATGTCCAGTTTCTGTAATGGTGATGTTTATTTATTTGTAATTAATTAGCCTGAGATCTTGCTCAATGATTTTGAACCTGATTTAGCAGGTAACTTTAGCAAGAGGAATGAGGTCACCCCGTCTCTCGTACCTTGGGAGATTGTACCACATACATCCCAGCCTGGAGTCACAACCCAAAGCTGCTGTGTGAGCATTCCTTCAGGGTGCCAGTAGGCATAACTTCACTAACACAAGCGAAACACGATGTGCTTAAGGAATTATATGCAATTTTACAGCTGTAACCTGGTCTCCTGGAGATGCTTAAAGATCCCCAGCAAAGGAGCTGGGTGTGGTGTCTGCTCCGTTCCACTCTGCTTCCAGAGAAAATGCCCTCAAGTATTAACTGTGGCCCACTGACCTTTTTGGAATAATGTTTCAGCCCTCAGGTTGAAAAGGCTGGACATCGCTGCATTAAGCAGACTGGAAAATTCAAATCTACATTGTATCTCTTGAGGAAAATAAGAGAGTTGAGGTAATTTATAGTGTTTAAGATGCTCTGTTATGAAATAATATCTTGTCAGTCACATGGAAAAGGGCAATGGAAGCAGAAGCCAAAACATATAAAAAAGTATTAGGGACAGCAGTTTTTTTAACAGTAGTTTTTGAGCAATAAGCATAGAGAGAGTTGTTCCAGGCAGCAGTTTGTAAGAAAATTCAAGATAAATTAAATAATGTATAATTAGATGGATTATCATCTCCTATAGCTTTTTCAGAAATAGATTTTAATTTCCAGGTACAGCAGTGGGAACCTCAAAAAATTTGGTGAAAGTGGGATTTTTCTGGTTTCACACTGATACAACTGAAATCAGACCCTATTTACTATTTTATTTTCAACTTAAGTTGCAATCTAAAATGTGAAACGTATGTTCTAGGACTTATAAAGTATTTTATATCTATTCAGCAGGTATTGGGTTCTCACTTCTCATTCCTCTCAGATACAGAAAGCCCCTCTGTTGTATTTTTATTTGTCACCTCCTTAAGTTTTTGCAGCCAATTCCCACATCCTCTGCAGCTTTTTTGGATATTCATTTATAAACTACTTAGGCACTGAAGCAAAGACTGCAACAAGAGTTTCCCACCTCTCTGATAAATATTCTTTGTACCATGCTGCAGAGTAATTTTCTCTGTCTTTCTCTGCCTTGGTGAATATTTTAGCATTGTTTTTACGCTGTGGAGCTGCTCCAGATGGAGAGATGAAGATTAAACGACCCAGGGCACTCTCCATCCTAATGATCATGACACAGTGGACTCAGGGGCATCCAGTGACACATGCAGAGTCCCATGCTTTCTGGCAGGAGGAGAGGGTATCTTGCTACCACTGCTTTCCTGGGTAACAGTTATGCAGATGATAACAAATTGTGCCTTTTGTTTCTATTCATGGAGATGCCCTAAATGGAAATATTTAAGAAATGTCCATTTTTATTAGATACTGTTTTCACTTTTTTGAAACCTGTGTCATTTTTCCTTCTGGCCAGTCCTATGCAGAAAAACTCATGTTCATTAAGACTTGGGATGTCACCAGAGTGCACTTTTCTGTGAATAAACAGCTGTTCAGGGGAAAAAAAATACCCAGCTCTAAAATGAACAAAGTTCTTAAGACCATTTGCTTTCAAAATGGCCAACCCAAGTGCCATTGTATAATGAAACGTCACAGGCACTTAACTTTTATGGAGCAGTTATTGACTGGTCACTGTGTTCCTTTTCAGACACTAATGTCAAGGTCAGTTAAAACTAACCAAAGTCCAGATCAACATATATTTAATATGAGAAACTTGCCAGGATTTTATCACAATTTTCTATCCTGGCCTGTTTTCAGACGGGCCAATCACAGCTTTTAATGTCTGTGTTCTTTTACCTGTTATCTTTTCATTATATCTTGCCCATTTCCATGTTTCCCACTAAATGTCAGTTCCTACAGCTGAAATTTAATTTGAATTGTTAAATATATTTATTCTACCAGAGCTTTGAACATGAGTTTATGATTACTTCTTGAATATAGCTTGCCTCAGTGGAACATAATAAATTAGTCTAATCATATGGTGAGTACTTACTTCATCTTGTGTTTGTTCCTGCTAGGAACTGAAATTGTCTCTGTAATTGTATGCAAATCCCTTCACCAGAATAATCAAAGGAAACCTATGTGTAGCTGTCCATCCTCCACAAGAGAGGCATAAAAGTAACCTAACTTTTAATTCTACTTAAATGAAAAGTTGTATCTTCATATGTAAAATGTACATACAAAAGAGAAGAACTTTTAAATTAAAAGGCATGTGAGTAGCACATACTTTGCTAATACTGAAGACTGCTTTTAGCCCTGCTTTTTTACATATGCACGATACTACGTTAATAATGTTAACATGACATTGAACCTGAAAAATAATAATATTGGGATTTTTCATTTTAAACATGGGGCAATTTATGAATTGCCTTCAGAGGGTGCCTGTTTGCCTCCACTGCCTGCAGAAGTAGACTGGAGTAACTAGCTCAAAATCAGCTATCAAACTTCCAGCTGAGAGAAATTCTCCTGTAAGTCTTTTACTCCAAGGCATGTTTTATATATTGGCCTCAAATCGTTCTGATTTGCATCTTTGAACTCTGTCAAATGTTTTAGCATTAATGTTTTAAATGTGGACACCAAAAAGAGATTTAGTCATGTAAGCGTAGTCCAGTGTCCTGTATGAAGATCATATCATTCTAGCCTTCCTCTTCCCTATTTCTCTATTCAGGTATCTAGATGTTATATTAGCTGTCTTACTCACAGCATCGCTGGAAAAGATCAGTTCTGCATGTCTATGACTGCGATAGCAATGTTTGTAAAGACACTCAGATGAGGCAAGGTTATTAAGTGCCTTTTGCCCCATCAGTTCTTTTCAGAGGAGGGGTGAGAAGAGGGAGAAGAGGGTAGAAGGAGCTGAAACAATCTCTATTTGTTCATTTGCCTTCTGTAAAAATTCTGTCACTTCTTTGCATGCTGTTTTGCTCTGATTCATATAAAATATTTACATATATACATACATATAAATGCATTTACTTGTATGTACATATATATGTATGCTTGTAATGACTTGGAGCTCAGCAGGGAAAGAAGAACTTATTAAAATGTTTTCTCACCTTTTTTTTCCTTGTAGAATTTTGTTCTTTTTAAGAAACTCAAATTCTAAGCCATTTTCAGGATTTAGTTGAGAGTGATACTTTCAGTCCCTCAGCTGAAGTGCCTGGGAGGTGCAAGATTATTCAATGTCATTACACTTCAATAAAAGCCACTATATGAAATCTTCAGATGTTTCCCAAATTGTTGCTCCAGTCTAAAAAGAAAGAACCACATCTTAATTCTGATCTACATCAGAAGAACAATGAGTTAGTTTTAGGAACTGGAAGAAAATCATAGATCTTTAGGGTCATCTCCAAATTGTTAGTTACTTGTTGTGGGGGAGACAATCAACTTTTAATCAATTTGTGGTCTGTGTGTCAGTTTAAAAGAAATAGTAAGACTTATTTCAGACTCGTTTCAATCAAAAGGTACCCATATTATAATCATAGCATCTGAATTTTAAAGCCTGTCTTCCCAGGGCATGTTATATTTTTCTGAAAAAGTTAAATACTTGAGAATATAGATTTCAAAAAGATCTTAACACAACTGAAATTTAACATCAGAAGTAATGTGCCTGGGATCTACAAGTAGAAATTATAGAAGGACTGAGGTCCTATAAATTATCTGCTGTGTAGCCACCAATAAATATGGACATGGCCACATGTTCATAGAGGTAGAATTAAGGCTGCAACTCTCTTAAAATGAATGCTTCTTAGTGTAAATGCCTGTTGTTTCAGTCTGAAGATTGTTCTTGCGTTTTTGTCTCATGTGTGTTAGAAACAACACTGCACTAATGCTGATAGGCAGAGGTTGTCAGATATTTTATAGTAAAAGACTAGTTTTCTAACTAATCGCTATAGAAAGGAGGAAGAAGTTCTGACATCAAGATCCTCATTTAGTATCCACAGTCAGTTCTGTCCTAGAGCACAGGTATCTTATGCATGGACCGAGGCAGATGCCTTGTGGGGAAAAATAGTATGTGACAATATGATTAAAAACAGCACCATAATACATTAATTAGAATACATTAAGGTACTGCTAATTTTAAGATATACCAGCTCTTGAGTGCTTTACCTTGCAGTCTTAATATTCCTTGACAGGGTTCTTTTGGATGTTGTTTACACAAAGGTCTACGTACAACACGGGGCAAACAAAATCTTATTCAACGGAGACTAGAGATGTAAATTGTTGGGAAGATAGCAGTTTCTGGAAAATAGCTTTGCATCAATTAAGATATTGTGTAAGTAATGATTTATTGGTATCAACGTTACAGACTATAGGTTTTAGTGAAATGAAGAATGTTGGCTTTAAGGCATTGCACTAAAGAAGAAAAGTTTAAGGTATAATGTATAAGAGCAAGGAATATTTACAACTAAGCTGGATATTTGTCAAATTAATAGTAATAATAGAAGAACAAAGAAAAAAGGTAATAAGTTGAATATTTGAACATACCGTATTTTCCTCCAAAATAAGTTCATTTTCCTGTTTTCTCTCCTTTTTTAAAAATACTGATACACATTAGCCCTAATGATAGACCCAAGAGGACATATCAGGTAACTGGATATTCAGAGAGACTATGTAGCTTCTATAGTTACTTTAAAATGCTGGTCTGACAGAGAGTAAGAATAGCACCTGCTTTTTTTTTTTTCCCTCTTTTTTTTCCATTCAGTGGCTTAATTGCTGTTTTTTTAAGGTAATAGTTTGTGAGGTTCTGATAACAGTGTAATTGCATACAGTTTCTGATTTAGCATTCAAAGTTCTGTAGTAAGGATTTGCTAAAATTTGCAAAGAACGTGGCTTCAGTGCTGCTTGTAAACTTCAGAGGAGCAAAAGACTTCTCACCTGAGCCAGTTCTAGCTTTTGCCATAGCTAAATAATTGACAAATATTATATTATTGACAAATAATAATTGACAAATATTATATTATTGACAAATAATAATAAATAAATAATTTGACAAATAAAAACAAAGACAATATAAAATGCTAACAAGGTACATAAATGAACTTTTGGTATCCATCTGCAAGGATGCTTGGATGTATTCATCTCTATGCATGCTTGTCGTAAGAAAGGCTACTGGACTTTGTCGTTAGTTTGAAGGCATTTAGTGAAGTGGGAAAGCTAGTGATATCTGAGAAATGTAAAAGCACGAGCAAAAGTACCAGACTGCCTTCAAAATCAGGGCTTTTCTTCAGTCCCCCTCAAGTTTCCACTCATCTTTATCACTTGGCATTTTGATGAGACACCTTTACAGTGTATTTCATATGAAGGTTGCAGACTCTGAAATGCAAAAAAGGGGAAAAATCTTGCTGCAGAGTGAGTGTAGCATAAAAGGACCTGACATAGCCTGAATCTTTGATCATGAATTCCTGTTGTGGAGTAAGCCAAACCTCCTCCCATATGCTCACTGAAAGCACATAACCTACACACCATTGTTCCACTTAAAGACTTTTTTTTAAAAAAAAAAGGTTATGGTTGACAGCATTTGCTTGTAGCTTTATGTCCTCCTCAGGAAAGAAGGATTATTAAATACTGCAGCTGAAGTCGCACAGGTACCAGTCTTTACAGGATTAAGGGAGAGAAGGACAGAAAGTCTGACCATAAGCCATTGCTAGAGCTTGTTTTGGAGGTGTCTCACAACACTGAGAAAATATTCAAGGTCATAGATCTCAGGAGGCGAGAAACGTGAACTCAGATCATAAAGGTAATTTCCTTTATCATCAAATATTCTGAAATCTTTGAAGCAAAAAAACGATAGAGGAGATGGCTAAACTGCCTCCATTATTTCCTCAGTTTTGTTTCAGAACCATCTGTACTAAAATTGGGGACAGACTTTTCAGTAAGGCCTGTTGTGATAGGACAAGGGGTAATCGCTTAAAACTAAAAGAGGGTAGATTTAGACTAGACATAAGGAAGAAATTTTTTATGATGAGGGTGGTGAAACACTGGAATATGTTGCCCAGAGAGGTGGTAGATGCCCCATCCTTGGAAACATTCAAGGTCAGGTTGGATGGGGCTCTGAGCAACCTGATCTAGTTGAAGATGTCCCAGCTCATTGCAGGGGGCTTGGACTAGATGGCCTTTAAAGGTTCCTTCGAACCCAAACTATTCTATGATTCTATGAAAATTATCCTGGTCATTTATAATATAGGTGACTTAATTCACAACCTACATCATAACCAGATGTATTTGGAAGTACACAGAATTCGGAAAGTTAACTAAACCCAAACATGGATTTTTCAGGAACAAATCATGTGAGATAAAGCAAATTTCCTTCTATTACAAAGTAGCGGGTTTTGTAGACATGGGGGAAAAAATAGGTGTCTCATTCTAGTAGGATTTTTTACACAGTTTGCATGAAATTTTGCTAAATGAGCTAAAGAAATTTTGTCTTGATGAAATCTTTAGAAGATATGTAGAACACGGGTCACACACTTGAACTCAGAAAGAAGTGTATGAGGTTCACTGTCAAATAAAAAGGTATTAAGTAGTGATCCATTCTGCTTGCAATTTTTCCCAGAATCTTTGTTAATGACTTGGATGAAGAAATACAGAATACATTTGTTAAACTTGTGGAAGATAAAAAATTGAAAGGACTGTGTGCACTTTGGAATACATTTCTAAAATACATCACATTTTCACCAATGCACTTCAAGAAAGACTTGGATCAATTGCAACATATCAGAGGAAAGCGAGGAAAATTGTCAGAATCTAGAATAAAACATGTTCCACAAGGAAAACCTGAAAGAATAATGTTTCAGCAGGAGAAGTGCAGAGAGAAAAGAAATGAAACAGCAGTCTTCAGTTAGGTAAAGGATTGCTTAAAGAAGAAGGGAAAAAACTCTTCTCCAGGTCTACTAGAGATAGGACAAGAATGAGTGGCTTTAAATTGTGCCGGGGAGACTTAGGTTAGACTTCAGGAAACATCTAATGATAAGGATAATTAAGCAATGAATATATTACCTAGGAAGTTAAAGAATCCTCTTTACAGATTTTTAAGGACAAAGAAAGATATCTGTCTAGAATGATGTAAATATAATTTATTGTCTTGGGGGATGCAGGGATAGAGAGTAATAGATGGGATTATTTCTTGAGCTCCCTGCCTTATTTTCCAATCTATGTGTCATTTCTGTGAATTAGACCCAAGAAGGACTCGGAACACACCTGTAGTTCTAGCTTTCACTCTGTCATCTAAATTGACCACACTAAACTGACTTTTTGTTGAATGTTCTGGCTCCAACTCCAAATGCGGAGAAAATTGGGCATGTAAATGAGTTATCCTATGTCAAAAGTTATATGATAGAGCTTATAAATCTTACTGGTTGTGTTTGAGTTCTGGAAGCTATATACTGACCAAAAATTTAAAACAAAACCATATGTTAATAAGAAAGTATTAATCATAATGAGGAAAACTAAAATACGCTTGAGTTTGAGTGTTTGTGGTTATTAGTTGAATGTACAATTATGCATCACTCACACTGTAAATGTCTTGTATGGTTTTCATCACTGTAGTGTCTGGATTCATCTCGCCAAGGTTTGGCTAGATAAATGGTAGGTATTTTCACTAAGCCTCCTGTCTAGACTCCTTCAAGTATTCATTGGGGAAAGAGAAAAGCACCTTTGAGATAGATATCTAAGACAAAAAAAAAATGCTTTTTTATGGGATATATGTCTCTCCTTTGAAAGCTTGGATGATTAACTTAGACAACTACTTTATAGACAGCTAGAGTTAAGTGACATGAATCCAATCCCGAATGTCAAATATATTGGCTTATCCATACTAAATGATTCGATCATTTATTCTTCACTTCTGCTGTGTGTTGGATTTATAACAAATTTATTCCTTCTACTGATCCTAATATGAATTCCAATAGATGGAAATAGCTTTCATAAAATAGCTCCAGCATTTCAGTGTCTGTGGCTGTTGGGATCATAGCTAATCTTGGGAATGGGATCAGTTCCTGTTTGAAAGTTAATTGGACCAGAAAGAGAAGAAAATGAATTTGCATTTCAGTAACGTGCAGTATACGATGCCCATCTTTGGAAAAGACCCATGTTCGTCAGAGATGTTTTCTACTCCTGGGGCTGTAACAGAAATATATTGCATATGCTGTTTCCAAGTATATTAACCTGTTAACTTGTGTCTCTCAGTATTGTCAGTCTGCTAGCCAGAGTAAACTACAGTAATAATCTGTAAACTTTGCATCCTTTTCATCATACAAAATTAATAGTAAGTTACTTCCTGCAAAAATAAGACTTATTACTGGGGATGCTGCTGTTTGGACCAAGCAGCCACTTTGCTATCTGTGTCTTGCAAGACCATAAGGAATGATTGCATGCACTTAGAGGGGCGGGGGATATGGTTTTCCAGAATGAAAAGGCTGCTGGAAGATGAAAGTTATTGAAATTTAATTATAACACTGTAATTGATCACTGAAATATTTCTGGGGAAAGCAAGCAAGCAAGCAAGAAGAAAAAGAAAAAAAGGAAAGAAAGAACAGGAGACAAGCCAACCATGTGCATTCCAGCAGAAAAATAAGTCAAGAAAATGCTCCTCCGATCTCTTAGTTTATTCTGAACACACTGAAGAGATTTAGAGATCAGATGTTACTTTTCATTTAAATGGAAATAAATGAAATTAAGTCATTGACTGCTGAAATGAATGTGGATAGGGGAAAGCCTAGCTGGTACAGCACAACACAAATAAAAAAACCTGAAAGGCCACTGAACTTTTAAAATCAAAAAGATCACTCATGATTTCAGCTACTTGGGTGGAGGGTGGTTGTGTATAGGCTCCAGTTACAGCAATGTTGCAGTGACTAGAAGGAATCCTGGACTCCCAAACTTCTCTACTTACAATGTGTTCTTAAATACCAAAATTGCTCAAGTGTTTTACACCCTTTGACCTCCAGACGATATCTAAGTCTCTCTGAAGAAGTA
This sequence comes from Platalea leucorodia, assembly GCF_965183815.1. Classification (NCBI taxonomy): domain Eukaryota; kingdom Metazoa; phylum Chordata; class Aves; order Pelecaniformes; family Threskiornithidae; genus Platalea; species Platalea leucorodia. The sequence continues at coordinate 16,882,263 of NC_138824.1, forward strand.
CTAATCTCTCTCTAAACAGATAGAAGACCAGGTGCACATCTGGCATTGTTTTTTGGTGGCTGATGCATTTTGCAATGGAAAAATGCCTATGGAGTGCAGAATGAGGGAAGCAGGGATAAAAAAAAAAACTGAGATTTTGTTTGTAAGGTACTTAGCTGTAGTATCAACGCCAATATTTAGATTTTCTGTGGTAGGCATCTCCAGCTCTGATGTTACAGGAAAAAGAATAAAGTAACTAACTCTTCATTTTCATGTTTGGTTTGTTTTGGTTTGGTTTTTCCCGAACATGATGACTGTGTGGTATCTTTTTGGAAAAAAAATAGCAGTATGTTAGATCATCACAATTCCACCTGACTAGAGAACAGAAAAACAAGGAGAGAAGGGATCAATAAAATAAAATCTTTGCAGACTTTCCCTCTCTCTGGTTTGGTTCTAGTACATTGAGGTGGAATTGGTATTACCAGTCCTTAAGCCGTTGCCAATAGTATCTACATTGAGCAATGACCTATAAAAAGCAGTTGGCAGATTTCTCATCCCAGGTCATTTGGGGAAAATTCCCCAGAATCATATTCCCATAAAGAGGAAAAAGAAATCATTCTTGCATATAGCGTCCTTGCATTTCTGAAGGACTTCATCTGTGTTTCCAGGCCATTGTATTGGTGTTTTATCTTGTTCGTAGATTTGCTAATTTAAAAAACAAAACAAAACAAAACCAAAACCTCCAGGAAGTTTGAATTAGTTGGTGAGGAAGGGTTACTGTATACACTTGTGAGAACTTACCTTACTTTTATTTATTGGCACAGTCCTAAACGTTTTCTTAAATAATGTTGTTTTGAAAAACATTGATTATGTAGCTCAGCTGATATGAGTTAACCTGGGTTTTTTTAGTTTGATTCCATACAACAAATAATATTCCACAGTACATGGGACGGAATGTATTCCAGAAAATGAATCGTTCATCTGTCTGTAGCATAACTGAGGATAAACAGCAGATAACCAGAAAATAGATACCTTTTAGATGACAACTGTAAGATTCATGTCTGCTGTCTCTACTTGGGCAAACATCTTTCTGAAGTTTAAGAATTTTGTCTAAATAGAAATTCTGCATTCAGTTTCTGAGAATTACTCCAGGTTACTTTCAGGTTTTTTTGCCTTATAAAATGTTTGCAGCACTACATGCAACTAATTTTTTTTCCTGTTAGCTGTAGCCAATTATTTTGGACAAATAAGCATTCTTCTCAGCATGTCTAATTTTTATGCCAATGGAGCCTATGAATGCCTTTATTCATTCTGTGTAAACTCCACCCTTGTCAGTCTGTTGTATTAAAAATTGTTCCTGCACACTGAATAGATGGCTATGCCACTGATTACTTGCACAGGGATTCTGAACTCTTCTGATGGAGATGTTGCACCCTATCCAGTTGCTACCATTTAGCTGTATTACGCTGTATGTGGAAGACATGCTAACATGAAAACCCACATCTGAGTGCCAGCTACTGACAAGAAGCCACAGAAGCTTCAAATGCCTAAATGAAGGCAGTTGCTAATGAAATGTGGCAAGTCAAACCTTGATCCAAGGTAGAAGAAAAGCTTTTCTATGTGTTTGTCTGCTATTTGTCATGCTTTATGCTGGGATAAATTCCCAGTTTGATCAAAACACATCTTAGTAAAGTTGTCCAAGCGAAATAAGAAAGGAGTGAGGGGATGTCAATTGCTGTTTCAAACACCATTCATTCTGAATCAAAGAAAATGTTAATTTGTGTCAGGAAGCTGAATTAAGTAAATGTTGACTGCCTTTGTAGCAAAGATCAAGTCAAAGTTACAGTGTAAATGAAGCAGGAACCCCCGTAACACTAGAGTAGTTTTAATGTATGTCTATATATGGAAATGAATAGGAAATGAAGCAAGAAATACAATGTTTGGGAAAGAATCTCATGATTTGCAGAGATAATTACAGGCAAAAAGGAGATTGAATATAGCAACAGGAAAAGCAGAATAATTATGCAGCAATTAACAGGAAAGCTGTATGGTTCTTTGAAAAAAATAACAGTCATCAGGTTAAAAATATATGCTGAGTACAGAAATGTTTTAATACTCAATAAATCAAGTATTTCAATTAATTTCCTAAGATAAAATACTGTTTCATAAAATAAATGTCTCATTTATATGATGAAATATGTTATGCATTTTATGTATTCATCATAAATATTTGTATTTTTATCTTAAATATGTCATCTGAATTGGAGAAAAAAACTAATAAATGTTCATTTCAGAGTGTGGGTATGTAGTGTCATAATGATAAGAAGATACAGATTTTAAGTTAATATTTCAAGGACTGCAGATGTCATAGGAGCCGGTAGAAAAACAGCTACTCCTAGATTTGCAAGAGAATTAGTTTCTCATGTGTTCTAATGTCTTCATATTCTGATAAAACTATTGTCTACTTTTATTTTACTGGAGGCAAACTCAGGTTTTGATGGTTTTGTAGGTCTTCTGATAATTAGTTAGCAACAGCACACTTGAAAGCACTCTTTCTGAAATGTAGTTTACAAAGATTCCTTTTGTAATCTGTGGGAATGTCTGATAGCGCTTTTTACGGGGAATCTGTCATGCAGGGGCATCTTCAGGTGCATTAAAATGACAGCCGGGGGTCTCTGCCCGCAGGCATGGGACCTTCTTGTTGAAGAGAGAAAGGAGCCACCACTGTGTGGCCGCATCACTGCGGATAGTTTGCAAGAGGTGAAAACTTTCATTTAAAGCTAGTGGGGAAAATTCAGCCACATAACGAGTAAAAAGCCATGATATTTTATGTTGTGATTCTAGACAGGGGGACCTTCTCTGAATTGTATCATTTTTATCACTATGCTATTGACACACATATCTGTCCTTTTTGTCTTTCTTAAGCCTTAACTCTGGATCTGAGGTGTGCAATCTTCATTACTTTAAACAATTAACCATTTACTCTAGATAAAAGATGGAATAATACATGCTTCCTACTTCAGGAATTGGTTGAACAAGCCAAGGCTAGACTTACAAGCTGTCCTAAGATACGTCACAAGCTGCTCTCCTGCCTCTGTACTGCACATCCCCAGTGAGAAAAAATTAGGAGAGGGAAGAAGGCGAAGGGCTGGTGGGCCAGGGCACACTGAGAATGCGGGCAGGGAGCCTGCCCTGGGGGGTTAGGTGGAGACCTCAGAGCGGACGCTGCCTTGCCCTCCTGTGAATGGGCTCGAAGATGGCAAAGGGGGCGTCAAATACTGGTAATGATAAAGAGCAATAATCCTGCCAGTAGTATTAATTAATGCTTCTATGGGTGCCCTTCATTCATTGACCTCTAATCACTTTGCATACATTGATTAAAGCTGTATAGGATCTCTGAAATAGATCAATATCTTTTTTATTCACACATCTGTACTGGCATATATATATATGTATCAATAAATGAAAAAAATGTATTCTTATTAAGAAGCATTAAAAACTGCTTGGATTAAATGCTGACCAAAAAAAAAAAAAAAAAAGCAAAGCATTTGAATGTCTAACATACTGCTTTTGTAGTATACAAATACTTCTGGTGAATGAGTAGGCTCAGATTTTTTCTTTGCTGTGCCATAAAATGCCCGGATGTAGAAACCTGTACAAAACCGATCTGAGAAGCTGAATACTTGACTGGAAGAGTTCATGTGTATAAATCATATGAAGATTATCCATAATGCTGAGAGTCATTCCAAGGATTCTGATCACAGCAATTGTAATTTTCGTTAATTGCCTACTGTGCGCTGATCATGGCTAGCAGCATAGGTAGGGATACAAGCAGTCTCTTATTCCTTTCTCTGCAGGAGCAAATATTAAGAGACAGAATAGTGATTAAGGACAATTCCTATTCAAAAAATGCAATGATTGTGTTACAAGTGTATTGTATCCTTTTCTTTTAGGTTATTCAATACTTCAAGCTATTATGGAAAAAGCAGGACAAAATAGCTGGCAAGTCAGTGCCATCTGTGTGGAGAATTTTAATGATGCCAGCTACAGGCGGCTTTTAGAAGACCTGGACCGAAGGCAAGAAAAGAAATTTGTAATAGACTGTGAAATAGAGAGGCTTCAGAATCTCTTAGAACAGGTAATACCTGCTTTTAATGTCATTGTAAGCACTTCACTGAAACTCCAGATGAGATACCATTGTGCATTGTGTTTCATTTATTTTCTCAATGGAAATGAGATTGCTTGCTTGCTGTTTTTGTTTTTCTTCATGGGCCTATATTTGTACATCCACTTGCCTGCTCTGTTTTCTTTTTGTATAAAATTCTTATCATAACAGCCAGCATGTCAGCACAGTGAGCCCCCTCTTTCCCACTCAGCAGGTCTGTGGGCGAAGGGTGCCAGCGGTCAGGGCAGCTGCACATTTGGCCCCAGATCCCAGCACCTCCATGCCTGATACTTCTTGCATCAGGGTCTTAGGGCGGGTGGAACAACATGGTGTAGCGTAATTACCAAGATGCCCTCAGTCTGTACCTTCATGGTGGTAAAGTTCAGTTTTGTTTGAGGGAAAAAAAGATTATTTGAATCCAGTATTAACTTTCTATTCACCATATGCATTTCTAGCCATAAAAGCCTTTAAAATTATTATTACACATATTTAAACTGATAGTTTTATTACCTTAGCAGAGTATTTATGAACATGAAGAACAGTAGAATAAAGGTGCTATTGAACTGGGAAGGAAGGTCAAGTTTTTCCATCAGTTATTCATGGAAAGTTGCTATGCATAAAGAAAATACTGGGCCAGACACACTGGCTTGCACTGGGTAGTACCTATACCAGTGTGTAAACTGAATATAAAATCCTGCTGCTCTGATGTGGCAAATCTATGTCTATATAGTGCTCATATATGAGCTCTTTCTTAAATGATGGAAAAAATAAAATAATGCTTTGAAAGGAGGATTTTGTCAAATGACAGGAAAATAACTTAAGGTTAGCTCTCTGCTTCTCGCATGATCCCACGTATTATGCTGGTGTGGTGCAAGCGCACTGTTCAGTACCTGCTGCTGCTGCTGCTGCAGGAATTGCAGGGAATGAATGCCATCTGCTGGTGGCAGATCTGCCGCCGCCACCCGGCTTCTCTTTGCTAGCGCAGTAGACAATTTTGAAGATTTTGTTGCAAAAACGGTCATGATGCATCTGCTACTGAAGTCACAGAAATAGGAAATGTCGTTTGTGATACAGAAATGCATAAAATAGTACTCGCAGAAATATATATATGTCAATTTTGCTTTCATTGGCAGAAGATAAAGAGGGAAACTGGAAATTAATAGTGTGGCTGATTTAACAAGGACTTTTTCTATGACTGTTGCCAAGAGAAGAATAGATGATGCCATATTGCCATAGATATTCATTTGGCCATTTTTTTGATTCTGAATGCCATAATGTTTTAACACATGTTTTCTGTAGCTTATAATGAAATCCTCCCCCAGTTCAGCCTATGTTGTAGAAAAACAGAACTCCCATTTGAGGGTCTTTTAAAATACATTTAGAAAAATAATTTCTTTCTCAGCTCTGTGTATGTGCACGTGTGTATGCACCTGATTTCTTTTACACGGCATGCAAATGTGACTTAGAAAAAGTACGCTGTATTACCATAAGTCTTGAAGTACACCCACCATCCTGCGTAGGTGTATCTATCTACTGAGTATCCAGTTAGTTTCAAAGCAAAATGGAGTCATCCAGTACACGTTTGGATCTCACTGATCTCACGTGTACATTTTATTTGCTTCCAGGAGCTGCTACTCATTTTCCTTCCAGATTGGCACCTGCGTAGTCAGTTCCTTTTTAGGAACATAACCTGTCCTCTTTGTTCAGATCATGCAGAACTAAATTGGATATTGATTTTAATGTGATTAGGTTTTGACCTCGTCTGACTTCATACATGTCTGGATTTTGCATGCCTAAAATAGGTACTTAATGCAGGCATGGTAAGTCATAAAAATGCAGTGCCTGGCCTCAACAGACTGAATCAGAGGTGATGAGCTTGGCTGACACCTCTACAGGGCAAGCTCAAAAGCAAATTGAGTCTTCTTTCTATTAACTGTACCGGGAGAGTGGCAGGTAGGAGTTAACACCCAGCTTGCAACATACCTCTATCTTAGCCAGTCACAGAAGCACTTTTAGGAAGTGATTCATCTGGCTACCATCTAATTTTGGGTGGAATTAATTTTACCCAGGAAATAAGCTCTTCTGCACTTGTGCTGATGTTTATTCATGCTTAAGTGTAAAGCCTTTGCCCTTAAAACTGTGCTAATGAAGGGAGATAAATTGTTTTTTGGGCATGTGGGTTTTCTCTTTTCTCAGTAGTGACCACTCATATATATATAAATACATATATATTTACACTTGACCTGATTAAATTGAATTCGTATATTTCAGAATGTTTATGTAATTTTTTCCAGGTCATGTGAATTCTTTTCTTCTCCAGCATGCCTGGAGATCCTCTCCATCCTTCCAAAGGAAGGTCACTGTACAAACAGGAATGGCATTACAGCCAAACTAGAAAAAGTATGTAGAAGAGTTGAAACCTTTACTCTCCATTGTGAAGGTCCTGGTCTTCCTAGACAGGCTGACCTGCAAGTAGGCCTGGGGTGCTGGTTTGGGGTTCCAAAATTAAAGCACTTTGCCTTCAGAGATCAAGTGCTGCTTAAGGATGGGCAGTCAGAAACACTCTTGGACACAAAGACATTTAGTCTGCCAAAAATGGGATTGAAGCAAAAAGAGTCTAGCCCAATGTAGAAAATGCAAAATAACAGCCATTTTAAAATATCAGCCACTGACTTTTTCCCTTTGCATGAAGGCTTTAATAACCTGTAGCAGACAGGTAAGGTGCCTTCACAAATGGACTAAAAGTTGGCATGCTCTTCCCTGCATACACAGAGGAATTGATTAAGCTTCAGTGACTCTAATTAACTCAACTTCTTTCCTGCCTAGTTCTGCTGTAATTGAGAGCCTAAGTTGTGACTATACTGTAATACTTTGCAATGTACAAGTAAATGTTCTGCAGAACATTTAGGAAAAGTAATTAAATCTCAGTAATGAGACCGTAACTCAAAGTGCTTTGCCCTTAAATCTATGCTAATGAAGGGCTTGTGGGCTTGTGGTTTTCTTCTCAAGTGACTGCCCATATATATACACATTCGCGCTTCTCATGACTGTGGACCTCAAGCAGTGAAGACTGGAGACTTTTTTGCTGGCCGTGTTCAAAAAGGGAGCTCATGTGCTGCTCCCCTGCCCATACCTGGTTCCAACTTATCTGACCTGCTGTCTTCTGCTCACTGTCCTCTCCCAGCTGCCCGGCTGAGAAATTCAGCACCTTGCTTATTTCCTCACTTCTTGTGCAACTTTAATCTTATCATTTTCTATTTCCTTTTGTCTCCTGTATATTTCTTAGTTCATTAGTTTTTCTCATTTATTTTCTCCTCTCCGTGTGCCTTGGTGTGTGTAGAAGCTGCCTCCACACTCCATACCTGAGGCTTGTCTTCAGGGAAAATTTCTCTCCTGGAACCCAGTTGATGTATCTGAAATCCAGACTCCCTCTGTGCACAACCCAGGATGTGCATTTTTCATCATATGATATTCCTTTCAGGTTTTTATGTTGCTGTGGTGAGGATGATGTTTTGGGCAAGGGCCAAACTTGTACACCTTTTAAGGGTGAAGTATGGAGAGATGGAGTTTAATTTTCAGATTTCCATTCTAGAAAGGGAGAGTAGGGCCAGCATTAAATTCAGGAGGTGCATTCAGCCTGCACATAAGTGTTTATATCCGATTTACTTGGATTGCCTGCTACTGTCTTAGCCCCAGAAAACGTTTCAGATCTTACCTCTCAAGGCTATGCGAAGACTTACAAGGCTGTGATAGTTTTCTTCATAAAATTATGCTCCTCTTCTTTGGTCATGCTCACCTACACAAGACCTTACAGTCTCCAGTAGCACCTGCAGATATTTGGGTGTGATCAGAAACATTTTGCTTGGTTTCTGTATTAGTGACAACTGGCATGGCTCAAACTAGATTTGAAGAGGGAAGGGGATAAAACCAGGCTTCCTAGAGATAAGCCTGGGGTCAGCACGCCAACGTTTGAGGGATGGTGTGCTAGCGAGGTCCTTCGGTCTGCCATCTCAGTGGAGGTAGGGGCTGGAGAGCCATGCAATGGCAAAGATGCAAGGGTTATTGATGTGTTAGAAACCATGGAAGCACCTGAGAACGGTCACATAGGATTAGGGCTTCTCCCCTCAAAAAGGTGGCAGGAGCAATAGCCCAACTGAAGTGCATCTACACCAATGCACACAGCATGGGCAACAAACAGGAGGAGCTGGAAGCCACTGTGCAGCAGGAAAACTATGATATAGTTGCCATCATGGAAACGTGGTGGGATGACTCACACAGCTGGAGTGCTGCAGTGGACGGCTATAAACTCCAGAAGGGATAGGCAAGGAAGGAGAGGCAGTGGGGTAGCCCTGTACGTTAGGGAGTGTTCTGATTGTCTACTGCTTAACGATGGTGACCATGCAGTTGAGTGTTTATGGGTAAGAATCAGGGGGGAGGCCAACAAGGCAGATATCATGGTGGGAGTCTGCCATAGGCCACCCAATCAGGATGAAGAGGCAGACAAAATATTCTATAAGCAGCTGGCAGAAGTCTCACAATCACTAGCCCTTATTCTCGTGGGGGACTTCAACTTACCAGGTGTCTGCTGGAAATACAATACAGCAGAGAGGAAACAGTCTAGGAGGTTCCTGGAGTGTGTGGAAGATAACTGCCTGACACAGCTGGTGAGGGAGCCAACTAGGGAAGGTGTCCTGCTGGACCTCTTGTTTGTGAACAGAGAAGGACTTGCGGGTGATGTGGCGATTGGAGGCCATCTTGGACATAGCGATCACAAAATGACAGAGTTTTCGATTCTTGGAGAAGTAAGGAGAGGGGTCACCAAAACTGCTACCTTGGACTCCTGGAGGGCAAACTTTGGCCTGTTCAGGAGCCTGGTTGACAGAGTCCCTTGGAAGACAGTCCTGAAGGGCAGAGGAGTCCAGGAAGGCTGGACATTCTTCAAGAAGGAAATCTTAAAGGCGAAGGAGCAGGCCCTCCCCATGTGCTGAAAGACGAGGCGGTGGGGAAGAAGACCGGCCTGGCTGAACAGAGAGCTTTGGCTGGAACTCAGGGAAAAAAGGAGAGTTTATGACCTTTGGAAGAAGGGGCAGGCCACTCAGGAGGACTACAAGGATGTCGTGAGGTTATGCAGGGAGAAAATTAGAAAGGCCAAAGCCCAACTAGAACTTTATCTGGCTACTGCCGTAAAAGACAACAAAAAATATTTCTACAAATACATTAGCAACAAAAGGAGGGCTAAGGAGAATCTCCATCCTTTATTGGATGTGGGAGAAAACATAGTGACAAAGGGTGAGGAAAAGGCTGAGGTACTTAATGCCTTCTTTGCCTCAGTCTTCAATAGTCAGACCAGTTGTTCTCCGGGTACCCAGCCCCCTGAGCTGGAAGACAGGGAAGGGGAGCAGAATGAAGCCCCCATAATCCAAGGGGAAATGGTTAGCAACCTGTTACACCACATAAACACACACAAGTCTCTGGGGCTGGATGGGATCCACCAAAGAGTACCGAGGGAGCTGGTGGAAGTGCTCACCAAGCCACTTTCCATCATTTATCAGCAGTCCTGGCTAACCAGGAGGACTGGAGCTTAGCAAATGTGATGCCCATCTACAAGAAGGGCCAGAAGGAGGATCTGGGGAACTACAGGCCTGTCAGCCTGACCTCAGTGCCAGGGAAGGTTATGGAGCAGATCATCCCGAGTGCCATCACGCAGCACGTAGAGGACAACCAGGGGATCAGGCCCAGTCAGCATGGGTTTATGAAAGGCAGGTGTTGCTTGACTAACCTGATCTCCTTCTATGACAAGGTGACCCGCTCAGTGGATGAGGGGAAGGCTGTGGATGTTGTCTACGTGGACTTTAGTAAGGCCTTTGACACTGTTTCCCACAGCATTTTCCTGGAGAAACTGACTGCTCATGGCTTGGATGGGTGTACTCTTTGCTGGGTAAAAAACTGGCTGGATGGCCAGGCCCAAAGAGTTGTGGTGAATGGAGTCAAATCCAGTTGGCGGCCAGTCACAAGTGGTGTTCCCCAGGGCTCAGTGCTGGGGCCAGTTCTGTTTAACATCTTTATCAATGATCTGGACAAGGGGGTCGAGTGCACCCTCACTAAGTTTGCAGACGACACCAAGTTGGGCAGGAGTGTTGATCTGCTGGAGGGTAGGAAGGCCCTACAGAGGGACCTGGGCAGGCTGGATCAATGGGCCAAGGCGAGTTGTATGAGGTTCAACAAGGCTCAGTGCTGCGTCCTGCACTTGGGTCCCAACAACCCCATGCAACGCTACAGGCTTGGGGAGGAGTGGCTGGAGAGCTGCCTGGCAGAAAAGGACCTGGGGGTGTTGGTCGACAGCCGCCTGAACATGAGCCAGCAGTGTGCTCAGGTGGCCAAGGCAGCCAATGGGATCCTGGCTTGTATCAGGGATAGTGTGGCCAGCAGGACCAGGGAGGTGATAGTGCCCCTGTACTCGGCACTGGTGAGGCCGCACCTCAAGTACTGTGTTCAGTTTTGGGCCCCTCACTCCAAGAAGGACATCGAGGTGCTGGAGCGTGTCCAGAGGAGGGCAACGAAGTTGGTGAAGAGTCTAAAGAACAAGTCTTACGAGGAGCAGCTGAGGGAGCTGGGGTTGTTTAGTCAGCTTTCTCCAGAACTTCCAGAAAGTGTGTTTCCATTTTGGAGAAAGCACATCTACTCTTAACAGTTATGGAGGACTCGTTATGCTTAACAGAATGTTTTCTAGAACATCGTAAGTGATCTCACTAAATCTGATTAATTGTCTCCCCAGTTTACTTACCTGGTCCTTTGTTTTATCTTTTCATACCCAGCCATAATAAAAATAGGCCACATGTTTTTCATTAAAAAAATAAACTACGATAGTCTTTATTTGTATTCCATAAATTACTAGAAACAGAGACAAAGCCCCATTTTCCTACATGCCTGAAATTAGAGATTGTTTTTACCATTATATTTTACCATTACATTTCACCATTACATTTCCAGCTTACTGGGACAAGATAGAAAAAAGGAGTTAAAACAAAGACACAGAAAGATAAAATAATATCTCCACAGTTTTATATAACAGATATAGCTTACATAGCAGAATGCATTTCTGGTGATTCATATTCTTCTGTCAAGGACTGTTATATCCTTGTTTATCAACAGCCCTTTTTACTGTGAACTACGACACTTTCAGCAGGTGGTCTTTTAAAAGCACAAAAATATTCTGTTTGAATCAAAGGATGAAAGTCGGTGAGAGAGTCAGAAGATTCTCTGCTTGTGTGTCTAAAGTGCTCCCCTGAATTTAAAACAAAGAACTTTCTGCTTAGGATGCAATGAATATTTGATACACATTGTAAAGTTGTGATTTCCATTTCCTACCAACTAATCCACTAATACTGGCAGCAAGCAGTACAGCATCTGAACAGTCCAGGCCAAAGTAGTCATTTACTGCACATGGCACAGCAAGAAATCAGCCCCACGCATTTCTCTCACTTTTCACTAGGAATTTTTCTTCTTTTCTTACTCCTTCTTTTCATTTTGTTTTTCCTCCTGCATTCTAAAATAGTGTATCTATTTGCATTTCTGGTTTATTCACCTAAAATCAGAAGCCTAAGTTATCCTTAGGGTGTATCTACCAAAATTAGAAAATCATTACTTTAATCTTATTATATATTTACTGAATTTCTATTTGAAATACAGAACTCATGTTTCAAAATAAATATGCCTACAAAAGAAATATGTTTTTATTTATTACTGAGAAAGCCCAAGCAAAGTTAATACCAGATACCTATTTAAGCTGAACTTATGAAACCCCAAGTCAGGCTTCCTAGTTTAACAAAATTTTTTTTTTTTTTTCTCATTTTATTCTCATTAGTATTTATGCATTGTTTAATTTGTATCAGTACAATCTGAAGCAATCCAGAAGCTACATATAGCAGAACGAAGTGGTGTTTAGAACTACTAAAACAGTAAGAAGTGAGGACTGATACCCCCTTGTTTTTTGTGGGCTTTGTTTTTGTCTTAGACCACCACTACCACCAGCACCATAAAAATCTTCTTCCCAAGAATGTACTAAGCAAGCAAGAAATAGCACTTGCTGTGGCTAATCAAGAAATAGGAGCAAGTTGACTAACCAGGTAGTACCTATGTGCTGACTAGTAGCTGTCAGACAGGCTGTGTAGTGTCTGGGTGCTTCTTATCCCTTTGGTGGCAAAAACATATGGGTCACTCTTCTTCACCCAGTGCCCAATATTAATAAGGACTGTACAGATTTAATGTCTTAGATGTCTTAGATGTCTTAGATGTCTTAGATGATGTCTTAGAGGCATTGTCTTCCTCTCAATATAGCTGAAATTGCTGAATGTGTTAAAAAATATTTTACTGGAAAATTGATAGACAGGCCCACAGACAGCTCAGTAGCACAAATATGATTTCCTTAGGAAAGAGGGCTAAAAATATATAGAAAACCACACACATTTAAGGAAATGTCATATCACTCTCTTCTAAGTTTTACTTGCATTTAGTTGGTTGGAATAATTTACCTTCAGTAAATACATGTCATCTAGACTTCTTCTGTTACTTCTTTGTTTGCTAACTTTCAAGCAAGAGTGAAGTGTAATAAAATGATGAAATTGTGGTCAGATTTGAAGAATAACACAGAAAATAATTTTGAAGATTTCAGTGAAAACATTTGTTCAACCATTCTATTTGTTCTTTTTACTTCTTCAGACACTAATAACACTTATTACTAGAGAAGCAGTCTGTCATTTGCTCAGCCATAGTTGATCTCACAGCTATTACTTACAGTTTGTTCAGTGCTCAGAAATGTGTTCAGATATACAATGAAGTCAATGCTCCAAATAGATTTTACAATTAAGCTGAAAAGTGTAATATAAGAATCATTTAGATCATGATGGATAGTTTTGTTAACTGTAAATACTTTAGCCCTTTTCTTTTGGCCTTTCATTGTTTTTTCTTTATGCTGTTAATCTATATCAAAAGGACATGTAAAATGATGTAAGGGAGCTTTCAAAAGCATGAAATGCTGAAGTTGGAAGTTAACAGTTTGGGTCCCCCATTTCTTTTTCTACCAGAATTCTCATTGTCAGCACATATTAAACACTGCAGAGCAAGTAAGGCATCAAAAAAAAAAAAAAAAAAAAAAGACTGGAGTCTTAGAGCTCTCAGATTTGTTTTTAGGCAGATTTTGGACCCAGTTCTGAAATTCAGACTGTGAAGTACTGACATGAGCTGCTCTATTCTACAAACAGAACAACAGAATAATTGGGTTTGGAAGTGACCTCTGAAGGTCACCTGGACAGTCCTGCTTCTCAAGGGGGCAAGCTTAAATCAGGTTACTCATCCAGTCAAATTTTGAACACTTTCAAGGGTGGAGATCCCACAACCCCTTTATGCCCTGTTTCAGTACTTGACCACCTCATGTTAAAAAAAAAAAAAAAAAATTCCTCATATCTAGCTGGAATTTCTTGTGTTGCAACCTGTGTCCTTTGCCTTTTGTCCTATTGTTGCGCACCTCCAGGAGGAGTCAGATAGCCTCTTCCCTACACCATCCCATCGGGTCTTTATACATATTACTGAGATCTGCCTGAGCTTTTTCTTCTCCAGGCTGAAAAGTTTCAGCTCTCTCAGCTTCTCCTCATACGACAGATGCTTCAAGCCCTCAGTCGCCTTTGTGGCCCTTCTCTGGTTCCACTCCAGTATGCCCATGTCTCTCTTGTACTGGACAGCCCAGCACTGGACACAGCACTGCAGATGTGCCTCACCAGAGCTGAGCAGAGGGGAAGGGTCACCTCCCTTGACCTGCTGGCAATGCAGCCCAAGAGGCTGTTGGCTTTCTTTGCCACGAGGGTGCATGACTGGCTCGTGGTAAACTTGTCTGCCAGAACCCCTAGGAGCTTTCCTGCAAAGTTTGTTCCTATCCAGTGTGTACCCAGCCTGTCCTGCTGTGTTTGTTGAATCAGGCTGCAAGGCAGGCCAAAGAAATAAGGCACAGATCTACACAGATGAGCTCATTTGTTTCTCATTACTCTGTTTGCACACCTATAGGCAGCTCTTGAGATAAAAATACCTTATGAGTGGGTGAACTGTGTATCATCTCGTATTGATTCTTACAAACCCATAATGTGCTTGCATGAGAAACAGCCAGAAGGAATGCTAGGGTGATCAGATCAACCTCTGTGCTACTTTAAGTGACCACATCTAAAAAAATCCTTCACTAAGCCAGGCAACATGCTTCTCCAGTATTTTGGTTCCTCATTCTCTGCTACTAAATACTCTTCTACTTCTTCCTAATTTCTGATAGTCCTCTTGGGTGGATTTTTACTAGGAATTGAGTTTAACTGTGTCTCCATAATGACCTTCGTGCAAAGCTCGGCAAAGCGAACTGAAAAACACAAGCTAACTGTAATTGCATTTGCCTAGGACCTTTATGTTTACTCCTTTCTGAAAGAGCATATTGCTACTCCTAATTTCTGTTTTCTCAGGCTTTTTCATATGCAGTAACATTTGCAGTGTTTGTTTCTATATTTGTACACACAGATACGTACATAAATACATGCACATGGACATACACAGGACTCTATTCAGCAAAAAAATGTTTCTCCTTGCTGCAAGAATGGCAATGGATTTCCTTTCTTTTTCCATCTGTAGCAGCTCCATCCTCTCCCACCCGTCTCCATCTGACAAAGTTCAAACCTCAGCACTGTATGTGTTAGACATCTTCCAAGGTGTCCTCTGCGAGCAGCATTTTCTTCTGAATTTTGCATAGTGAATCAGTTTTGCTGTCAGAGATCATCATTCTGGCTCCTGGTCTACCAGACAGGCTGATTCCAGTCTTTTTTTCCTGCTCTCTGCCCTCCCCTGCCTGTAAGAACTAGACGGGATGTTTCCCAGTAGACAGGCACCACTTTTCTTAGCTCTGTCAGTACTCAGTATTAGCAAGATCAAGCCTTGCTGCTCATCCAGGGCTGTATTTGCCTTTAAACACAGAGGCAACAACTGCTACGCAGCATCTGGCACATATTTAATGCTTCGATGTACACAGCTGAATTGATACATAATAATAAAAAGGATGTACATTGTACTTTGTAATATTAAAAATTAAACATGGATGTAAAGTTGTCACATGGCAAAGTATTAGTATCTTTAATCTTATCTTGTAAAAATTACAAGCCAATAAACTCTAATTAATAATAGCTAACAATACTTATTAACAACCATGATAGGGAAGTAGCTGCACAGTGTCTTGGATGCTGTTCATAGCTGTCTAACTAACTCAGTTTTTCAATGTGTTGTTTGACATCGCTGATCCTCAGCTTCCCCAGCCTTAAAGAGCCTTGAGATATGTAGCCGTTAGCACTGAAAACCAAATCTCTCTGATGGGTAAAGTGGTGCAGACTGTCACAGCAAGACTGATTATTATTATTACCATCAAAATGAAAGTAAATGAATGTGTGAGTGGAGAAAAGTACAGCAGCTGACATATTCCAGTCCTTCTTGGTCTGCTCTTAATATTTTGCCACCGAAGTGCTAAACCTGAAAAAGTAATGTTTGACTGCTGAATTTCTCTAAATTGATCAAGTTGTAAATTTTGCTGTTTTTAAAAACATGTTTTTTCTTGTCGCAATTTCCAGTGTGTCTACTAATTGAAGCTAGCAACTGGCATTTTTGCAAATGATATTTAGATCACTGGCATAATTAATTTAAGATAATAATAAATTAAAACATAATACTTTAATAAATTACAACATAATACTTACAGGAAGGCAGAAATTAGCCAGACGCATGAATTACACAGAGTATTAGCTCAATCATTCCTCCACAATTTCTTCTGCTTTCCTGTTTTTCATGAACGCAGCAGCGCATTGGCACAAAAGATCACTAGCACAACACAGATAAGTATTTATCAAGAGACTGCATTGCTTTTACATGTAATTTCTTTATCACTTGAGTCAGAAACGTCATGGACTTCCCTCGTCTCTCACTGTCTCTGGTTTTCCTCTATATGTTCTTGATTTGCACAAACAAAATGTGGGTTTAGTTCTGCTCACACAGAACCACAGGAGCAAATCATTAGCCAAAGAATTTGGTATGTGCACAGCACACAGTAATTTGGGTCAGTAGCAGCATTGCTGGACTTAAATTACTTCAGGGACAGAGTAGCAGCTCTCTGTGTATCTCTTCTTAGTCCCAGGAGGGTTAGAAGATTCATAAAGTGTCTTTTCCTCATCATTCCTTTCTCTCCATGCTTTTTTCCCCTAGAGGTCTACAGAGTTGCTTCTAAGCAACATTGATAGCTCTTCTCCTTGAAGGAGCCAGCTGCTGGCACTGCCACCGGCATCTTCCTCACCCCGCAGAGCCAGGAGGGGCTCTCTGCATAGGCTCATTTTCTGTGAAGCAGCTGGAATTTTGCACATAATAATAGTCCCGCACTGCACTGTAATAAAAACACATTTTGTCACTGCACCACACAACTGATAAGGTTTGGACCGGAGAAATAGGTTATTTCAGTTACTGAAAGACAAAGGATGAATGCAAATGGATCAAGGGGTTTGTAAAGTGACCTTCTCACACCCTTCTCTTTCTTCACCTCCTTTTTCCCTATAAGTCTGCATATCCCATTTAGCTCTGAGTGAGCCTTTCACAGGAGTAGGTTTTGAATGCAAACAACTTTAGCAGCAGAAGAAAGCAACCAGCCATGCTCAGAGCACTGGTTAATGGCCTTTGAGCCAC
Organism: Platalea leucorodia; assembly: GCF_965183815.1. Taxonomy (NCBI): domain Eukaryota; kingdom Metazoa; phylum Chordata; class Aves; order Pelecaniformes; family Threskiornithidae; genus Platalea; species Platalea leucorodia. Next base: position 16,899,148 of record NC_138824.1, read on the forward strand.
CTCTCCAGGTTTTCTTTCCCAGCAGCTGCCTGCGCCATGCAGGGCTCTGCCCTGCCAGCTGGTCGTGGGCACAGGGGCTCTGTAGGAAGCATCCTTCCCCTCTACTCTGTGTGTGGGGCAGGTGTGTGCACTGCTGTGCTGGCTCAGTACCTGCCTTCACAACAGAGAAAAAACACTGATTTGTAAGGACCCACTTCTGCTTTGTTTGTTGCCTTCTTTAACATCCTCTCTGGTGGCTGTAGGCTGTTAACAGTCCACCCTTTCCCCAACAACAGTGGCCTTTCGCAAGCACTAGCTGTTAAAATTAAGCATGTTTCTCAATTGCCTTTTTATGGCTTTGTAAAAGATTTATCCTTGCTTCAGATATTGTATAAAATCCCATTTCAGTTGTGGTTTATAACATCGCCATTTCTGCCACAATATTTCAGGTCAGATCTCAATCTTCCATCTTTAACAAGTCTCCACACTTTTTATATTGTGTTAGACAGACTTCATTTTATTGCAAGTGTTCTTTTTCTTAAGGCAGCGGATTGTGACACAATAGCAAAGAGGAAAACCTTTGTTAAAGTCCCATTGGTAATGCACAGCTATCACCTTTTGAAGAGACTTAACTGAAAATAAGTCCTTTTCACTCCAGCTGTACTGACCTCCATCTTCTGGAAATCATAACGAGGCACATTTCATGGTACAGAAGTTAAGCATTCTTTTAAAATGAGTTATATGCAATATCCATTTCATAGTAGTAGAGAACAGAGGATGGCTTGGGGCCTGATTCTCTGTTCAGATGCTGATGTAAGTCTGGAAATGATTTTATCAAAGTCAGTGAGCCTGCCACTCCTGGGGAAAAAAAAAAAAAAAGAAAAGAATCAAAGCAGACACTGGTAGCTCTTCTTTTCAGTAGTGGAATAGTTTCTGAATTTCCTAGGCCAGGCTATTGTTCAGCTAAATGGAAAGAAGAGTATTGTATGATAAAGTCAGAAAGTTCAGTGTTGTGTCTAAAGCCTAAGTTGGATTCAGATCTCACTGGCCCTGCTTTTACCACACTTTAAAGTCAGTCGTATAATTCTAGTTACTTTTGATTACCACTGGAATCACTGAAATCAAAATAACACATTTTCTTAATTGCAGTATGATAGATCAGCAACTAAAAATTCTCACAATGTACTGCCCTTTTTAGTGTCTTGTATATAAATGCATTTGGTAATGTGAACAGAGCCTAAGGCTGATTTTATTTTTTTTCAAAGTTCATCTTTCAGCAGACACTCACGTACACAATGATACCTAATAACCTTAATATTTCACTTTCTTTGATTCTATCCTGTTGCCTTTACTGAAATGAAGTATTCACTAATAGTGTGACTACTAGATAATACATGGAATAGCTCTTGTCTTTCCTGTTAATGGTAATTTCGGAAGCAGATTGTATTTTCTTATTCATTCTTCTTCAGAACTGTGATGATTATTTAATAATTTCTTCAGTTTTACACATAAGAGTATAAAAGAGCTCCAGTTGAGGTGCTAGCCACCTTGGTCATTGAATTAAAACATGCAATTCGATATACAAAAGCCAGTGCAGCATCTTGCTTTCCGCTGCTCTCATCTTTCCCCAAAGAAGTCACAAATCAGTTCACTCTTCTCAACACTTTCTTCCCAAAATCTCCTTGAGCAAGCTGAGGTCCCCTTAAACTCTCACTGCAACAAAAGCCAGGTGCAATATCTGCATGTGGTGTTTAAGGAGAAGTCAAGACTGGGAGTACAGAGCAAGAATAAATGTTTAGAAGGTGTCAGGCAGAAGTACTATGTGAGGGGAGGAATGGGTCTCTCACTCGCTCAGGCTGCTGGCACTAGGGCAGTTTTGAATCAAAGCATCCTGAAGCGATGAAAAGGACAGTAACACATACAGAGGGTCCTCCCTGACCTACCATGACCCTGACCTACCATATCAGCAGTTTCATGGTGTATCACTGCTTCTGTGACTGGCAAAGCCCATCTTTGATGCCTAGCCCTGTGTCAGGTTTTGCAGCTGGCCAGGGTGAGAGCCAAGGCAGACCTCCTGCTCCCTGGGCAGAGCCACCATGGGTGCCTGTGGCAGCATCACCCTCTCTTCAGGGCCTTCCTTTTATAATGAAGACGTTCTCACTGCTCAGCCTTTTGCTATACATGGATCTGCCACCTGCTCTACAGATGCTCAGGGCCTGCCTTAGAGAGTGGGGCCCAAACGCACACAGAGCATCTTGGTATCAGGAGCGTGCTCTTTTGAAGTGAATCTCCTGATTGTGGCCATTTACTGTGCTGCGTTTCACATCAAGGGTGGACTCAAAATACATGATTTTCTTTTGGATGATGCCAAACAAGAAGATGTGCCCAGAAGCACCCCTGAAAGTGTACCAGTGCCCAGTGTGAGTTCATTCTAGTGACCAGGTTAGAGATAGTCCAGAGTAAAACCCTGAAATGTGCGTGCTATGGATGCCAGCTCCTTAGCACCAAGGCTTTTGCTGTACAGATACTATCCTACGGACTTCGCTGCTTGCTAATGGAGATGTTAGACGATGGAACTCTGCCCTCTCTCTTGACTGTGACTGAGCTTGGCCCTTCGGTCTGAATTTAGGGGTGCACGAGGAAGTACCTGGGTTTTTAAGGTGCCCCCAGACTTAATGAACTTCTATAGCAAAGGCTTTCTGTAACACTCTCCCATCTGTCAAAATCTCAGCCTTGTTTTTCCCTTTCAGAATAGATTTCCTGGATCTTTTACCCTCCCGCTCTGCTCTGCCATAGAGGAAAAATATTCTTCCCTCACTTGCCAGCACTAATCTGTTTAGTTTGTGATTCAGGGCAATGTCTACTGTTATGTGTATGGAGTGGTTGAGGTCTCATCTCTGTTGAAGCTCTAGTCACTGCTAACCAGTTAAAGAATGGAGAAGAAAAGTGTGAGATTTTGTGTTCCAGACTGAGTAGCTGTCAGAAACTCCTTCTCTTGCTATGATAGACTTAAGTTCATTGCCTCAATTTATCTCAGTGCAGAAGTACAGTATAGAGAAAGGCGGTTCTTCAGGTAGCGAGAATTCATATCCTATTTTATAGATCAAAATCTGCAGCTTTGAGTATTTGAGAGAGAAAGGTAACTGCATGTATATTTTGGACATTTGAAAGTATGAGATGCTCGCAGAAAGCTGTTTCAGTAAACAGGCATTTTTTTTCCTAAATCATAAGCAATTCCTGGTTTGCAAACTGTGTGTGATCAATAACCATAAACATTTTCAAATTCAAAATCAGAATTGTATCCACTCTTGGTTGGAAATACAAACCATATAGCATAATTTCTCTTCTCTGTCTGCATGGTCAACATTCTTAGGGTGAAATTCGTCTCAGTTAACATTAGGGATATAAAATTAGGTGTCTACATCAGAGCTAATCATCATCAAGTCTTTTTCTAGTCAGCGCAGAAAAATATGCACTTTCAGGGCACAAGCTGTCTAATTAATTTTAGACATGTGCTTTAGGATAAGATTAATCATTTCCTCAAAGTGCCTGCTCTTTCCACTGACGATAAAGGAAGTTAAGAAAACTAGATGATACATAAATGCTTACCTTTATCACTCACCCTAAGAGACAAGTTTTGAGAGAATGCACCGAAAGAGTCAAATGTTTTTTTCAAAACTATTCTGTATTTTTCACATTAAATCCAGGAATTTTGCAGTCATTTCTACATGTATTTGCTAGGAGTTAGCAGAGAAGCAAATCTGGTTAATCATTTGCAGTATTTACTCATTTTGACTGTGACAGCTATGCACATGTATCTAATGTACCTCAGCAGTTGCAGGTTGATCATGTCCTTGTTTGATTTGACTGATATGTTGCAATGATCATCACAGTTTGTGTTACAAAACCAAAGCAGGGAACAGATCACTAAGGGTGTTGGTTGCCACAGCTACATCAGCTTCCAAGAGCTCGAAGGGAGCTGCAGTGATTTGCCCAAGCTGAGGATCTGGTTATCATGTCACGTACATCTTGTACATGTCAGTCCACTTACATTCAAACTGTGATACTGTAGTTATTTAAAAATGTGAGGTTTTAATCTATATCAGTTTCCCTATAATGGGGCGGCAAGCATATTTTCATTACCATATATTGCTGAAGAAATACAGATGTAAAAGCATTACTGGTGTCAGGGATCACATCCCTATTGAAGCCATTGAACCAGCAGGGGTTTGAACCCTTTGTATTCAGTGCAAAAAAATGGCTTGACAGCACCCTCCTCGCATGTGTTGAGTAGGTGGTAGGGAAAAGCGTGATTTCTCCCTCCATTGCCCCCCAGTAAAATGGTAGCAATGGTATTTAATCACTGATCTTAATGGGAGTTTGAATAAGTCTGAAATAAGCGATTCATTTATATGAAGGGTGACAATCTGGTCATGGCTTGGGAGGGGTGGTGTCTTTTGGGTTTTTTTTAGTTTATGTTTTGCTTTTTAAATACAATCGCTTTAGGTACAGACTATAAATACGAAATAAAGGTTGGGAAACAAGAAGAAAAAAGGATAACAGACAAATTGTTTATTCACTTTATCACTTTAAAACAGTGAAATTAAAACCATTCTGACAAGATGCTTATGCCACATCTATTCGATTTTCCCTTCCACTCTTCTGTAGAGAAAATTGACTTACTGGAACAACAGAGCTGGGAATCAAGCATTTCCAAGTTTTAATCCAGATTCAGATCCTCGATCCTTAGGTGTCTTTGGCCAAATTATTTAGTCCTTCAGCAGCTTGTCTCTCATCTCCAAAATGTGATAATAATTATTTTGGGCTGCACTGGGAAAAGGGGCTGCAAGGCTTAGTGAATATTTGTGCTGTCTTTTGAACATGAGGTGCAATCCACGAAGGCAAGAAGTTGCCAAATCTTCAGGACCAGGCCTAGAACTAAGATTTCAAAGCAGAAAGGGGACGGATCTATAAGTTTCCCATTACTTATTGAGTAACCTGCACCTCATGGAAAACTTTTGCCTGTATCTTATTTATTCATTTGGAAGGAAGGTAAAATGATTTGTGGAGATGAGTACATGAGGAGAAAAAAACTCACATGTTTGGGCTGCAAGCAGACTTCTAAATGAGTGGTAAACTATCAAAAATGAGAGTTAAAAGGACTCTTTAACTAACTCTGTTAGTTTCTTTAGTAAAAACAGCTTTAATCTGTAATGGAACTATTAACACCATTTTCTACTGACAAAATACTCTCTCTTCATTTTTTTTATTTTCAGCACATTAAAAAGAAGCATTCCATCATAGGAATGGCAATAATATTGATATAAGGCATGGGTTGACATAGTTTTTGTCTAAACCCTGTTGTTGATCTTGCCATATCAGGACTGTAGCAGCTGCACATCATGGTTGTTCCCTTTTTGCATCACTTGATCTTATATTTGGGTTAAACACTCAAGGGCAGTCTCACTGTCCATTCTTGCTCTGTCCTCACTCATACTCGTTCCTGAAGTCTTTAGTGTATTACTAAGAGCTGAATAACACTCGTAGTACTTGACCACGTCAAGGGCAAACAGCTTTGATCCCAAGAGATGAATACCCAGTTTGATTCATAAATTCCGCACGTATTTAAAATGAAAATGTACATCAGCGGGTAGGCTTTCTAGATAATGTGTGACCTCCTCCTTCTAAATTTGTATCCCGTAGATAATTGCTCTATTTGATAAAATAGTATACTACATTTTCAATCATATGGAAGACACTCAGATTACCAGTTCATTAGTTTACTCACTTTCATTTTAACTTCTTCCCATAATCAAGCACCTGGAAAGTTATAACTGCCTTATTGGAGAAAGACTATCAACATTATATTGCTGATGTTATATATTTCAAAATTTATATCTATCTGGCTATGAAACCACCTTTCTAGAGAAAACAATATGACATTGTTTTTTCTTTTTTCTTTCTTATTTTTCTCCCACAGATTGTGAGCGTGGGAAAGCATGTTAAAGGATACCATTATATTGTTGCCAACCTGGTAAGATACTTTTCTAGAATTATACCCCTGCCCGGTAAGTGAAACACTCAGTTTTGCTTTGAAGTTATAGCTCTTCACACAACATTTGCCATTTGTCACTAATATGTGGTTGCGCATAATACATTTTTTATGGTGCATAAAAGAACTTGGTTTTGTTGTTACAGCCATCTAGACAAGAAGGGCACAATGTTACCCTCTTAAATTCTATCAAAATCAATGTAGCATAAAGGACTGCTAAGTGTATCTTGTGGCTGAATTAGAATTTACAGAACTGCACCATGATTTTTGACTCATCTTTTTAATATTACTAACATAACAGTTCTCGGGGTAACTTTCCTGTATTCTCCAGGGAACATTCATTTTCCTATAAGATCAGCTATTTCCAGTCAAATTACTAGTTCAGTATTTTCACTCTGAGTCTAAACTACACATTCACACACATAATGTTCAGAAGAGGGCAAAGAAAGAGTGTATGCAATATTTTATTATTCAAATTAACCCATTCTTTAAGCTGAAATACCTGCCTGGCCAAGCACAGTGAATGTAGGACAATCTAATGTATGCTTTAAATTGTTTTCTTTTTATTCTCCCTCAAGGACTCTTAGTTGACATGAAATATTTTATTGTGCTTTGGTGTACTTGTACCTTAACTTAAGATCACATCAGATTATTTTTAAGACCTCAGGCATTTTAAATGAGACGTCTATTCTCTTAGGTCTTACAAATTAGATTTTCAGCATTACAAATTTCTAGTTCCCCAAGTAACTTTTCCCATGCAAAACAGTTCCTGTAAGCAAGGAGTGGGATGTTGCAGTGAAGTGCTAGTGGGATATACAGTGGAGACAGGCACAGCTACTCATCTCCTTCAGCAGGGGCACACCTTGCTATCTACTGGATGTTCAATAATGTGGGTAATATGACTTCCTGATGCATCACCTTTTAGATTTACTGTCAGTATCCTTTAGGACAGGAATCAAATCTCTGTCCTTAACAGTTTTTTTTCGCTGGAGTATTGGGTCAATACCCCACAATTTTTTTTTCCTAAATCTTTCTTTTTTAAGTTGTGTGATGATACACTTCTGTTTGCACTGATAAATGCTGATCAGAGGAATTTAAGAAAACAAAAATAAGATACTTCTGAGCTAGCATTAAACATAGCAGCTAGGAAAGGAGCAGAAAGATTAATGCTTGCTTCTTAGCTTGCATTATGCAGTTTCTTGAAGTTCAATTTTTTCTGTAAAGGCAAATTTTACTAATGAATTTGTCTTTATACGTGCTGAACAGATTAGCCTGAGAAACTAATAGGTCAGGAAGTATATATACTTTATTTTTTCTTTCAATGTTGGGGGGCACTCCAGGCTTTAAATATATAGCAGACCTGAGAGCTACCACCATCATATTTCACAAAAGTGTGATTCTGATGTTATATTTTCCTTGCACAAGCAGTGAGATCCTCACGCGCTGTCTCTGCCTTCTAATGTCTATTATATTATCTCATTATCTCAGACACCTTCAGCCTGAACAATGAATCTGGAATAAATGTATTTACACAATAGTGTTGTTCATTTTGCAAACATGCAAAGAAACAGGGATATATCAGTTAAAGTACTAGTACAGTGCTCATTCAAATCTGCCAACTTTGATGGAAATTGGATTAAGGTTTTAATATTCTGCCGGCACTTTTCAGTTGATTTGCCAAAAGCATTTCTTCAAAAACTGTCTGCCATTCCCAGCAATGTGTTGCTTGGCTGTCAAGACCACCATAGCAATAATGTGGGAAATTTATTTCTTGGTTTTGTTTCGTTCTTTATTGCACAAATGGAAATTATGAACAAAGCTTCAACATTCTTCTCTAGTTTTAAGTCTTGGCTTCTAATGGAAACCTGCTGCTGTACATTCTTTATGCTGCCTCACTGACCTAGAAGAGATTGGACCCACAGTGGTGTATGAGGACAAACAAAATCTTAAATTGATTTTCTAGGGATTCAAAGATATTTCTCTGGAGAGATTTATGCATGGAGGAGCCAATGTGACTGGATTTCAACTAGTAGATTTCAGTACCCCAATGGTAACTAAGCTGATGCAGCGCTGGAAGAAGCTGGACCAGAGAGAATATCCAGGATCTGAGACCCCACCAAAGGTACTGACTGATCCGAAGCACTACCAAAGATATCACTCAAGTGTTCTAATTTCTGATTAGCATTGTTGAATACATGAATGAAGACCTCAATATTTAGGCAGAGGAGAAGGCAGTTTATCTTACTATTACTGGCAACTAATTATGCCTATCCTTATGATTATATGATAGAAACACAAACTGCAACACATTTCACTGAGGTACTTGAATGTCCTTTGTCACTTATTCTCCAACTTCACCCCTTTACTGACAGGAATTAAAGGTCAAATGCTTAACTGACAACTTAATTTCAACCAATTTTACATTAATTAGTCTAATTATCTAGATTCACTTAGAGTGCAGAGCTTTCCTGACAGCTGAATTCTTCTGTGTATGAGATATAACCACAACTGTAAATTTACTACCCTTAAATTTTCATTTGGAGTTTCATCTGGAAATTCTATCCACCTCAAAACCTATTGTAGTAATGACTTTCAGGCACAATCTTACAGTGAAATTACATCCCAGTGTTCCTCTATCCTAATCCCTCACAGATGGATAACAAAATATTTCTCTCACCTATAATTTTCTTGGCAGGCAAATCACAGCATAGCTATAAATATGACTTCATCAAAATAGTTCTGTTATTGTATGTACTAATGCATATCAGACCTAGTTGAGACTGGGCTTCTTTGTGCTGGGCACTGTACAAAGGTAAGCAATCAGCCCTCCCTTGGCTGGGAGAGTGGTAGGTTGGCAAAGTCTAGAGAAAGTTATCAACATGGATAATACAAAGCATAGCTACATAATTCAGTGAATATTCAAAAATATAGTGTTCTGGAGGAAAAACAAAACAAGGATGCTGTGGGCTATGGTGTGCAGACATCTCCAAGTATGGGTGACAGGAACAATTTAGCCTATAGGACTCCTTGCCACATGAACAGGATCGTGCTGCCTCCTTCTGAGAAGTCTGCATGATTAATCTGAATAATCACATAATTCACCTATAGATAACCAAAATTTGAGATTATGAAGATAAACCATGTAACCCAAAGAGCTTATAATACGCAAGACAAAGGAAGGGAAGCAAATTAGACTTGAATAAGTGAATTTAAATTTTGGAAGTTACAGGGCATATCAGTAGCAGTCTTGGACATGTGAACAACTTCTCCTGGTGCAGTATGTCCATCAGAGGACCATACTGAGAAAATGCCCCTTTGTTTATGTGGCTCCAGGCTAACACCTGTTTGAGACTTGCTTTACACATTTCATTTGGCATGTTCTCAACCTAAAGCAGTTACTGTAGTTAGTGTAGAAACACAGACCATTCAGTGCCCTATGTCATTCAGAAAGCCACCATACATTTTCCAATAGGAAGAACATACCCTTGATCATTCTTAACAATTCCAGTAGCCTGGATGTCTGCTCATTAGCTGTGCATTTTTTCAGTTATATTTTCTCAGTGAGTTACTGTTTCTTTCTTTTCTTTTGAGTAAATTCGGTGGGTGAGGTTATTCTCTAAAATATAAGACAGCTGTAAAAAAAAATTTAAGACTTTAGTATCTCCAGTTTAATTTGTTTCTTTAAATAATTTTTCAGAGGCAGATTCCTCTACCCTTAAGAAATACAGTTTTAAAGCTGGAGCTACTGAAATGTACTCTTCTCAGTCCCGCATTTGGTCCTTAGACAAAATGGCTTTTGATTTTAAGGAGAGTTTTTTCCTAAATGAAGGTGTAGAAACTGCTGCATAATGCATCAAATGAGAAATATCTGAGACAGCTGTTTTTTGTAAAGACCTGCCAGCTCTAAAGTGGTGTGTTTGTCCATCTATTTAGTATACATCTGCATTAACATATGACGGAGTACTTGTGATGGCTGAAACTTTCCGTAATCTTAGAAGACAGAAAATTGATATTTCAAGGAGAGGAAATGCCGGTGATTGTCTTGCTAACCCTGCAGCCCCATGGGGTCAAGGAATTGATATGGAGAGAACATTAAAACAGGTAAGGATAGGCTTTATTCTAGTGATTTTTGTGAATATTGGATACTAGTTGTACAGCATATGATTTGGAAGATATTATACACAACAATAGTAATGGGGGAGGAGAAATTTATTTTTTAGTTGCCATTTGGAAACAGCTGGGGGCTGTTCTGGTTGTTGTGGTTTATAACTTGGCATGAAGGAAGAGGGGAACTGCTACTATTTGAAGCTACTGTTAGTTCTGTTAAGATAGTTGGGACTTCCTCCACTGAACTGGTGAGCTCATCTGTTGCTTTTGCATATAACCTGGGCATACTGATATTGTCATTTAAGGAAAAAGGTATAGCTACATCAAATAACCTTTCAAATATGTTTTTGTCCTCTTGAATAAAAGTAGATTTCTCCCAGGGAAATCGCATAGGTAGTATTTTTTTATTTAAAAAGAAATAACCCACAGCTATTGTTCTCTGATGTCAAGATTTTGAATTCCTGATGAATATGGATGCCTCGAAAGTTCCAGATCTCTGTCAAGATGATTTAGCCTTTCCTTTGAATGGGACAGTAAGAAAATACAAATCCTGCAGTAGAATTTAAATCATTGCAAATGAGCAGCCTCCACTCAGGAGAAACTGCTGAGGATAAGTGACTGCTGACAGAGCTGGCAGCTCTGTGCCTGGAAGCCAAGGTTTCAGTCCTGGAGAAAAATCAGCAGAGATAGAAATGGACAGAGGGAAGGAGTAAGTGGTTTAAATCCACATACTGACTCTTAGGGATAGAAATAAAGCATTTTGTATGCTTCACATACTCCATGCAGATGCACAGATCTGCAACAATTGTGAGAAGCATGAAGTCAGGCTTCTGTGTTAGGGCCTTTGAATCTGGCCATAGAGGTTTGCATGGTTGGATCCTGATACAATCAAAGCCAGCAGCAATATGGCCATGGCTTCTCTGGGATGAGGACCACAGCCTGGGTGTTCTTTGGTGAGGCAGTAAAGCGCTGAAACTAAAAAAAAGACTTCTGGTTTCAGCTCAGACACAGGTGGTGGAAAACTGCCACAGCCAGTCTTATGGCTTTACACCTGTCCTTCTCCACTCTGAGGCTTTGAAAACACCATTTTCAGGCCCTATGTATGTCACCCATCTTTTGTGATAGTAAATTGCTTTGCTGGGGCCAAGGTTGTTGTCAAGTTTACCTTGATGAGCAATATATACTCAGTTTATACATTTAATCCACCAGAGTGTGATCTAAAAAGATATATGAGCTCAGGCCGAACATCCTTTAGGTATATGTCATGTAATCCAAAATATTCTGCAGCAGTGATGAGAATGGTAAAAAATGTACTTCTCTTTAGCACTTGCAGCTGGAAAGTGTTGAGCTGCACAGCATGAAAGAAGAGAAGGTCCATTATGTGTCTTTGTTAGCACTTAGATACTGGCATATCTAAGCCTACTTTGAGCATGGTTTGACAGGAAAAAGAAATACAAAGGAAAAGTAGCCAACTTTTTGCTTTATAATGCCTGTCTATTCTAGAGTAATGTTGTTGTGGTAATCTAAGGGTTACCTTTTTCTTCCATTTGTAGGTTCGAATACAAGGATTGACAGGAAACGTTCAGTTTGACCACTATGGTCGCAGAGTCAACTACACCATGGATGTCTTTGAGCTGAAGAACACGGGCCCTCGGAAGGTACGTGCTGACAATGTTTACTATCATGATATTATATAGATGAATTATGTATGATGAAATGATTATGCAAACTTATATTAAACTGGACCACTGTGTGGTTTAAAAAAATGTAATATATTGAATACATGGATAATATTTCTGGTGGAAGCAGATTTAAACTACATTTTATACTAGATACTGTTATTCAGTGCAACAAATTGGGGAACACAAAACAAAGTGTGCATCTTGGAGAGGTGGGATGTCAGTCAAGCATACTAATGAAAACCAGCTGGATAGCATGTTGCTAGGCTGCTGGGTGATGGAAAATGATCAGAACTCTGAACAGTAGATATTTCTTGTATCTTATCCAAAGATTTCTATCTTGCAAATTACTGGCATTTTTAGGTAGGGTCATTCGTACGTTCTGGGTAAACATGAATCATAAGCTGTAACTAACATAGGGCTTTTAAGGGGGAAAGGAGGGGAGAGAGGAGGAAGAGAGAATGGCCTCAATACTTATATTCTCTGAAATTAATTGCAGTATCTAATCCTGCGTGCTTGATTTGTTGCTTGTAAGCAACTTAGGCAAACGCACATTAATATATGTCTAAGCAGATCCTCCATGTCTGAATTCATATAGCTTATCACTCAGCCCAATCACTTTGAAAAGATAAGCTGGGGTACTTTGTTAACGCTTTCTCTTCTGTGCTGAAATTTGTCCATTTTTCACAGTATAAAACAAATAAAGAACAGATAATGCACTCAGGCTCAAGCATTTTATTTCCTTTGGAGGCACTGTGGCTTGTTTTGTTTGTGAAATCATCAGAACAAGAAAAAGTGAGAAGCTGATAGTGAACAGGAGAATCATAGCTGCTTGAGTAGGGCCAAGGCAATTAGAATTGAATTAAATAGTCCTCTGCTGTCGGGCCAGAGGTGACAAGCCCAGTAAATACCCCAGGTGAACTGTGTGTCCCCAAAGAGAGTTACATGCCATGGTGTTGAGGAGGCAGAGTCTTAAACTACAGACCCAGAGCAGAATTACACATTGGGATGAACAAACTGCCAGTATATCACAGTATAGAGCTGTAGACCAAAGGAAAGCATGTGCCTGTGTATGAGGAGTATTGGTACAGTTGCCTTTTGAAACTATGACAGATGGCTGAAGAATAAATTGGGAAAGGTGAGTCTGTCTTCCTTCTCTCTTGGGAAGCCCGGTGTCTCCTGCCCAGCAATGTATCTGTCCTTGCTGCCACTCGTGCTCCCTTCCTGACTGCGCACTGCACTGCTGGCAGCCAGGAGGGTGTACGGGTGGCTGGGGTATATCAAAGGCAAGTGGTGAAATATGGCCTTTCCATCCCCAATTCCCAGTTGTACAGAAGAGAAGGCAAGGTGGAAAAGATGTGGTTAATTAGGTTAGAACTTTAGGGAATTTGCTTGGCAGCAAACTGTAGAAAGTAGCCTATTGTTCCGGTTTCAACATTTGTCACCTGTTTTGGGAGAGGTGTCTGGCTGGCACCACGGCAGGGATGTCCCCACCCTCTCTTCTTGCCTGCAATTTGAGGGAGAAGGTGGCTGCAAAAAGAGGAGCTGTGGATGTGCTGTGCTAGGGTCCCAAGGTGCTTTTGTTACCTTTTCAGGCATGCCTCTCTGCCACTCTTAAGCCATTACCTGTCTTTGATATAACAAGCCATAATAGCTTTGACAGATCTGGCTACTCACAAGAATTTATTTCTTATGTATTACATGGTATTTTATGTGTGGTCATTGGACCAATTCCGTGCTCCAGTCTGACAAATCCTATATAATACGTGAGAAATGGCTATACTTAATTGAAATAAGAGGCCTCCACTTTTAATGTCTTCTCATGTCCTACATAACATGACTTATGAGTCACCCAGCAATATCTTTTCAGGACTAGCCTTTCCACTCAGAGTAAAGCTTGGCTCTAATCTTTAGAAAACTGATCGTTGTTGCTCACAGCTTTAAGGATGTGAACAGAGCATTACGAAATGGCACAGCTAGTCAGAGGCAGACTTCCATATAGTTTAGTAAAATAGGAAACAATAGCCAATGCTTATATTAGGTTGTTTTATGCAGCATTTCTTACTTGCTTCTTGTCTGCAGAACAATAACAAACCTGCTGGTGAGGGGAAAAAGTGTGAGAAGGATCACTGAGATGTAATGGGATGGCTCCTGTGACTGGAGTATTGCAGTGAAGGGATGCAGGCTCTTTAGGAAGAATAGGCAGCGAAGATGAGGAGGCGGAGTTGCCTTTTACATAAGAGAGCAGCTGGAGTGCGTGGAGCTCTGCCTGGGGATGGATGAGGAGCCACCTGAGAGTTTATGGGTTAGGATTAAAGAGAGGACAGGTCAAGGTGACATTATAGTGGGTGTCCGCTCTAGGCTACCTGACAAGAAGAACAAGTGGATGAGGCCCTCTACAGACAGACTCCTCTGCCTCTACAGCAGCCTCATATTCACAGGCCCTGGTTGTCATGGGGGACTTCAAGCACCCCAATATCTGCTGGTGGGACAACACAGCAGGACTTAAGCAATCCAGGAGGTTCCTGGAGTCCATTGACAACAACTTATTCCTCCAAGCGATAGAGGACCCAATGAGGAAAGGTGCTTTGCTGGACCTCATACTCATCAACAAGGAGGGGCTTGTTGGAGATGTGAAGGTCCAAGGCAGCCTTGGCTGCAGTGAGCATGAGATGGTGGAGTTCAGGAGCCTAAGGGCTGGGAGGAGGGTGAAAAACAAGCTCACACTTCATGAGAGCAGACTTTGGCCTCCTCAAAGATCTGCTTGGAAGGTAAGGGGTAAGGCCGTGGAGGGAAAACAGGCCTAAGAGAGCTGCTTAATATCCAAGGATCACCTCCTCCAAGCTCAAGAGAATAAGTCAGGCAAAAACGCCAGGAGGCCTGCATGGATGAACAAAGAGCTCCTAGCCAAACTCAAAAACAAAAAGGAAGCATACAGCGGGTGGAAGCAAGGATGGGTAACCTGGGAGAAATACAGAAACGTTGTCTGAGCATCCAGGAATGAAGTTAGGAAAGCTAAAGCCCAAATGGAATTTAATCTGACCAGGGATATCAAAGACAACAAGAAGGACTTCTATATGTACACAGGTGACAAAAGAATGACTAGGGAAAATGTGGGCCCTTTGCTCAATGAGACAGGGGACCTGAGTACACAGGACATGGAAAAGGCTGAGGTACTGAATGCCTTCTTTGCCTCAAGACTTTACTAGCAAGACTGGCCTTCAGGAATCCTGGGCCCCAGAGACAAGGGAGAAAGGCTGGAGCAAGGAAGATGTACCTTGGTAGAAGAGGATCAGGTCAGGGAATACTTAAGCAAACTGGACGTACATAGGCCTCTATGGGATGCACCCCCAGGTGCTGAGGGAGCTGGCAGATGTCATTGCAAGGACACTCTCAATAATCTTTGGTTGAGCATGGCGACTATGAGAAGTGCCCAAAGGCTGGAGGAAAGTAAATGTCACTCCTCTCTTCAAGAAAGGCAAGAAGGAGAACCCAGGGAGCTACACCTTGATCCCTGGGAAGGTGATGGAGCAGCTATTGTTGGAAACCATTTCCAGGCACATTAAGGACAAGAAAATCATCATGAGTAGTCAGCATGGCTGACTTCACCAAGTCATGCTTGACCAACTTGATAAACTTCTACAATGAAGTGATTGGATTGGTAGGTGAGGGGAGAGCAGTGGATATTGTCTACCTGGACTTCACTAAGGCCTTTTACAGGGGTCAAAACTGGGTCCAGTCCTGTTTAAAGTCTTCATTAATGATCTGGATCTGGGGCAGAATGTACCACCAGCAAGTTTGCTGATGACACCAAACTGGGAGGAGTGGCTGATATGCCAGGGGGTCATGCTGCCATCCACAGGGTTCTTGACAGGCTGGAGAAATGGGCCAACAGGAACCTCATGAAGTTCAGCAAGGAAAAGGGCCAAGTCCTGCACCTGAGAAGGAACAGTCCCAGGAACCAATATATGCTAAGGGCCACCCAGCTGGAAAACAGCTTGGCAGAAAAAAGCAGTGGGGGTCCTGGCGGACACCAAGTAGAACATGAGCCAGTAATGTTCCCTTGCAGCAAAGAAGTCTAATGGTATCCTGGGCTGTGTTAAACAAAGTATTGGCAGCAGGTCAAGGTAGGTGATCTGTTCCCTCTACTCAGCACTGGTGAGGCCACACCTGGAGAACTGTGTCCAGTTCTAGGCCCCTCAGTACAAGAGAGACATGAACAGACTGGAGAGAGTCCAGTGAAGAGCCACAAATACAATTAAGGAACTGGAGCGCCTCTTCTATGAGGAAAGGCTGAGAGAGCTGGGACTGTTCAGCCTGGAGAAGAGAAGGCTCAAGAGGGATCTTATCAATGTGTACAAATACCTGAAGGGAGGGCGCAAAGAAGATTGAGCCAGGCTCTTTTCAGTAGTGCCCAGGGACAGGACTAGAGGCAGTGGACGCAAGCTGACACACAGGAGATGCCCTCTGAACATCAGGAAACACTTTTTCACCGTGAGGGTGATCAAGCACTGGGACAGGTTGCCCAGGGAGGTTGTGGAGTCTCCATCCTTGGAGATACTCTGAAGCCATCCGGACACGGTCCTGTGCAACTGGCTCTAGGTTGAGCAGGGGGGTTGGACCAAATGACCTCCAGCAGTCCCTTCCCACCTCAATCATTCTGTGATTTTGTCATTCACCATTCATTATGTTACCAAGATTTTAAAAAAAAAAAAAAAGAGGAAAAAAGTAAACAAAGAATATACTTGTACATGTACATGCACAAAACAGTCTAAGATTTGGTTCCTAAATTCCAAGTTGGGCAACTAACATGAAAATTTATTATCAAAAATTTTGAGTATTGTGTTGCCCTTAGCGACTTGTGGGCTTTGGCAGGAGCACTTTAGTGGTTGCTACAAGGTGCACAGGACTTCAGAAATTACACTATTCATTCAGATGCCAAACTGTTGTGACAAATTTACTTTGTGGCAGATATTTTTGCGATACTGTTTCCTAAAAGACAAATTCGGCCTCTGTATAAGTGGATGGAACTACTATAAAGTCCAATTGCAATCCAAATAGAATTGCATGTACTTTAATAGCTGAACTCAATCCTAACCTTTGATGAGTTTTTTTCCTTGGGGATTTGAGGTATTTATGGGAAAGCATATTGTTATTTAGTGCTCTTACAGTGACTGTGAATCTGTATACTTAGACAAGTGTCATGATATGTCTTATATATTTATTCAGTAATCCAGTTCCAAAGTTACTTTAGCGCAGGTTTGAGATGCACGCATGAAAGCTAACACCCATGCACACAAGCTAAAATTCCTTTAAAAAATGCCTGCCATTCTTCAAACACCTGCTTTATCTCTGTCTGCATTTTCATATGGTACTTACTTTTATAACACAGTACATCATTCATTTTCTGATTTCCTTCTGAACTTACCAGCAGTGAGGAACTGCACAATGAAAAACAATCATTCACTATTATAATGATCTTCCCAAACTGCCAGGCTTTGGTGTACATATTCTGCCTTTAGCTGGTCACAGTTTTTGACAAGAACTTGACATTTTTGGTTATCAATTGTATCTGTGACTCTATAGTTGTCTGGATGAAAAAGAATATTTGTTAGCAGTGCATCCTACTAGGAAGAAAACCTCCCTCTCCACTACATCAGTAATGCAGAAGCTTCCTGTTAGCTGCAAACACCTAAATGAAGGCTCCTGTGCTGTAATAGCAATTGCAAAGAGAAAAGGAACTTTTCAACTAAATACACCAGAAGCTGTGCATGGGAAGAATTTGTGTTTGTTTGCTTCACTAATAGACAAAAAATGTTCACTCATATTCAATCATATTTACTTACTCATGTTGAATTACTTCATGTGTTTGCAATTCTCTGTGGTGAGTGTGTCTGCACACTGCTCTAGGGACTGCTAAAATGTCTTGCCTCTCCATAAATTTTTTTCAAAAAGGAAAGTGATGAAATAGTAAAGGTAAAAATCAAGAGGAAGGTTGCCTGTTCTAAGAATATACAGGATTCTTTATGCATATCAGACCAGGAACCAAAAGCACTCCCCTGCACTTCTAGACTCTCATATGACATCACTGCATTGATTTGTACATGATGTTTCTCCATGTCATGGAGGCAGAATCCTATGTGGTGGTGAATTTTAGTCTGAGTTCTACAATAATGTTAGAAATAATATTGGCTGCGTAACTGATCTGATCATTTAGCCATTTTCCATCACACTGGTCTTTTCATCCAAGGCAGACTGTCCTTTGGCACTGACAGTTACACTGGAGCTCTGTCTGAAGCCCGCTTTCCACTAAAATTTCCTTTCCTCTTCTGGTAAGATGGACAAGGCTCTCCCAGCTTTCGGTCTCACAAACTCCTTATTAGTCAAGGAAGGAGGGAAGCGGGAGTTGCTGCTGACTAGGCCCCGGGTGCTTCTGAAAAGTGAGCTGTGCCAGCTTGAATTGCATCTCTTTGATAGGAACTGTTTAAAATCACTGCCGCTGTCTGCATCTTTCCTGGGAAAAATGATCAGCCTCTTAATTCATTAGGTTCTCAGCAACCTGGAGAGGCCCTTTAGGTGGGATTAGAGCACTGTTCTCCTACTGACATGTTTGTGTTCATGTTGTCTGTTTGACATGGAGCTGAGTGCTGTCAGTGCTGGGTCAGAGGAACAGGCACTGAGCCATTCCCCAGAAACCTTGTCAGAGGGTGCACAGACAACCATGATCTAGTTGGAGAAAACAGAATGGCAAGAAGGGGAAAAGGGAGAGTGTTGGCTAGTGAGCGACAGGTTAGATGTGAAAGCAGCTTCAGCTAAGGGACCTGTGTCTGGCATGCTGAAAGGACGGGGTGGGAAGGTGGAATTAGACATCTCCAAGTAAGAGTGAGACAAGGGACCACTGTCATGAACCACTTGCCATTTCATAGACATCCGCCTTGTACTGGGAACATCATGCACACAGGATTTGCAGGAAGACCTTCCCTGCCTGATGTCACCCAGGGCAACATTAAATATTGGGAGGAACTCAAAAATCCAGAAATACCACTTGCTGATAAAGATACTAAACATGGTGTCACCAAATGGAGTGAGGAGATGAGCGTGCTGTAAGATTCTGACTGGCCAGGATTTACAAAAACAGTGAAGTATTTTAGGTCTTGTATCTTCTTTTGGCCATCCAAAGACATAGTACATAGCCTGTGGGGATTTTTTGGGGGGTATGTGGGGAGTTCTAAGTGTTCATTGAGCAGCTCCCAAAAGCATCAATAAAAGTTTGAAGGGGAATCTTCTTTTCTCAGGCTGCCTTCATCCCATCTGGTCTTACAGCAAGCACTGCATCCCTGGGCCCTCACAGGAAAGGATGTTGACTCATGTCTTGTGCCCAGCATCATCACTACCAATGCACAGGGCACAGCTGCAGGCTGTACTGAATACTAGAGGTGTGCACTGCAAAGAGCCATGTCTGTATGTAAGGGAAGGCTTCTGATTGCAGGCATACCACTTTTAATTTTTTTTTTCTCCATGGGAATACAAGAATGAGTGATTCAAACCTGACTCTAGAGTAGGTCGTTCCCAGCAATGAACAAAGGCAGCTGTTTCACCTTAAGGCTGCTCTGGGAAGGGTTGTCACAGCCTAATTGCAGCCAGGGAGAGGAAAACCTGATTTGTTCCACTTCCCTGTAGGTACTTACTAGAGATACTTTTAAAGTGAAGTCACTCTTACCATGCTTTAGAGTCAGTGGGGAAAGCAAGCACTTTTCTAGGAGGGGTGCTTATCCTGCATGAGCTGAGTCACTGTCTGGTGGTGCCTGTCTGTCCAGTGAGTGTAAAGAAAGCTTTAATAACAGAGCTTCTAATGTAGGTACTAAAGGTCAGTGCCAGCAGTTAAGTAGAATGAGCCTGGTGTAAGTCCTGCGACTGGGGTCTCCTGGGAGGCCCATGATGGAGCAGGGAATTCAGATCAGCCATTACATTGCAAAGCTGTCATCCAAATGTTTTTCACTCCTCCATCCAAGACCAGAATATCTGGAGGATCAGTGAATGAAAACTTTCTTGTGGAGAGCAAAAATTCTTATATCTCATTTATGACCCAGGAAGACTTCAAACTACTGAAAACAGGATTTAACTTGTGCCTCTGGTCAAAGTAAGTAGCTCAGATCATTCAGGAACAGCTGAGTGGCAGCGATACCACATCTGACTCTGCAGCAGTAGTGCAAGATGGTATACCCAAAGTGCTAGATAAATACCACTGTGGACCTGTCTATGAGCATGACAGCACTTCCTTTGGTACCAAATTATCTTTAGATCACTCTGTTGTTCTTATAATCATTTATATTTGTAGTTATACAGAATGTAGAGTTTTCTACTGTAAATTATATACATTTTGTTTTGCAGGTTGGTTACTGGAACGACATGGATAAATTAGTTTTAATTCAGCATGAACCTACACTTGGAAATGACACTTCAGCCATTGAGAATAGAACAGTAGTTGTCACTACAATTTTGGTAAGGTGTTTCTTTTTTTAATGCTTATACTGCTATGTGACACAATCTTGTTTCTAGTCATGGTCTAATTTAGTCTGCCAGTTCCTAGGTTAGTGGGAGGGTGAGGACCATATATCTTAATTATCTTGACTGTCATGTCTGTACAGTTTTTTTGGTACACATTTAATATAACGATTCACTTGAAATCAGGTTTTTAAAATTGAGTTGTGGTAATTTTTTTTTCCTTTATTCAGTCTTTTCCATTTTTTTACTAAAGTAAGTCTCAGATATATAAGTGAATTCTTTCAACCTCTGATTGATAAATCTTGACTCACAAGAAACTGGAAGGAAAGAAAAACCCAAAACCTCTAAATGACAGAACTGAACAAAGAGTATAAAATTAGGTGTTTGTAATTCCAGTGTCCTTTTTTGTTGATACATTATAAATTCAAAATTGGCATTAGCAAGAGCTAAAATTCTTAGTATAGTTCAGTCAGCCAATCAGAACTGGATTATCTACTTTTAATTGTGAATGAAAACATGAAATTAGTAGGTGCATTTGAAGATATTTCTTAGTATGTTTATTCAGCATTTCAATAAAATTTCCATTTTAATAAAATCTAAATAGATTTGGGGTTTGATTTTCCAGTGTTATTGGTGTTTTTAAAGAGTGGTTGCAAAGGTGAATGCAGTTGCTTCATTCATTTACATTTTTAATACATAGTTTTTCAAAACCATTGTTTCTTACAAATCTGTATTTCAAACAAAATATTTAACAATTTTCCCTCAGAAGTCAGACATGCCCTTTTAAGCTGATGTTTGTAAAAGCCAACTGGCAAAGGGTGACCTTTACCTGACCGCTTTTAAAATTTACATCTCAGTTCACTGCCCTTTTCACCTGCTTCATTTAGACAAGATATTTTAACCCTTTAGAATAAGTTAAGCAACAATTTTTCTAATTTAATACAGAGTTGAAAATAATCCAAAGGAAAGTGTCAAGACATTTTCTTACTCAAAAATGCAGTTAGTTACCAGATTCCCAGCAGTTTGTATACATTTATACATTAAGTATGTCTTAACAAATCTCCTGTTGAAGATTATCATTCCAAGATGCAAACCAACCAAACTACTATTCAGGAATTCAGAATGTAACTCCTAACCAAATTGTGTAACTTTTTATTTTATTTTATTTTTTTGCATGGGACATTTAAAATATATGTATCTTTTTCCTAAAAAAAAAAAAAAAAAAGACTTGGTGATGGAAAAAAAATGTACTTCAGTACAGTCCTCCTCTTTTCAGCCTCTGATGAAGAATCCTATTTTAAGAAATTGATCAAGGAAGAAAAGAGTCCCAAGATGCTGCGAACATTCCTAACTAAGGCTCAAGTATTAACCACCAGTCTAGTAGCATTGAGCTAATTTTTCCATATGGATTACTGTTCCTCTGACTGGATGACCAGGCACTGAACCACCAAGAAAAGTTCTGTGACTAATCTGAAATGTCTAGAACAGATGACGTTAACCTTCAACTTTGCCAAGCTGAGAAGAGAACGATGTGAATAACAAGCTTTCAGTCGAAATTTTCCTCTCATACCAATCCTGATATCTTTGACTGAAGCTACCATACATGAATACTGTAATTTCCATAAATAGCTCCAAGCTTAGGAGAAGCGAGTAAAAAATAATAATGAAAAGTAATATAAAAGGTTCCTGTTTGCCAGAAAGGAAAAAAAGGAAAACAAGAAAGCTTTTAAAATGTGTTATCTTGCCTGTCCTGTTTGCATTGAAGCATTTTGATGTGCATAATAAATGTTATCTTCAAAAGAACTTTTCCAGTCCCTGTATTGAAAGGACTGGTGGGATCGTTTTCAAAACCAAAAAGCTGAATTAATATTCCAAAGCATGCCCTATGTTTATGCAGCATGTCATTTTGGGATAAATGCAATTATTTGAAAGCAGCACTGCTTCTTGACCAAAAGTGTCCCCTTTCAATATTTCAAAATCACAGTGCAAGAGAAATATATCAGTATTTGGTTTGAATAAGAATATATGGTGAATTCTGCCTTATCATGCCCATCTCCCATTGACTCCACTGGGAGCTGCACACATGATGCTGAAGGCAGATTAGAACCATGATTCTTAATATTGGCCTGCCAGGGCAATGTATTTAGCATCCACAAGCATATGACCACACACACAAAGAAAAGATATATTTAACTAGAATAATTTCCAGAATCCTGTTATTTTGCTCTTCTCTGTATTATAGTCGTGTTGCAAATGCCAGACAGAGACTTTTTGACCTCTTCATTGCCCTCTTCACATTGAAGGGAAGTTGAACCATTGTAGATGACACATATAATTTTGGTTGCATGCATATTTTCCAACATTAAACTGAAAAGCTTCTGCAACCAGTGCTGTCAGGCTTTTCAGTCTTCAAAGACAGGTGTCGTGGCAGCGTAAGAAAAGTTTGCAAGTTTTCAGCATGGCTCGCTTTAATTTTTGCCTGAAGCCAAATAGCACAAGTTGATTTGCCTGCTGTTTCTTCAGTTTTTATGTGTCTATGCTTACTTTGCTGTAGTGTGGCTGTATGGCTATTGCATAAAAGATGCATTATGATGAATTAGCTCTGCAATCAAAGAACTTACTACGGTGTTTTCTACTTGGCAAAATGTTATGTTCATTTGTAACGTAGTGAGAGCACGTAGAATTTATTTTACAGTTTTGGTTTAGCGCATAGGCACTCCACCTATCTCTGATTAATCACGTGGTGAAGGAGCAGCCCCAAGAGAGGTGGCAGCAGGGGCAGCTGACACGCTTTCCTCTACCAGCTGCCGCACAGCCCTGCTTTTTATAGTTCGTGGGAGAGCCCTGTGTCCTGCACCTCATGCGATGCACAGCCTCCTGCACATCTGGCCCTCCGGAAAGGACAGATTTTCTACCTGTCTGCAGAAGCATTCCCTCCAGAGGCAGGGCTTGGGACCTCCAAGTGCACAGTAGGCTCATTGTATGACTGGAGAAGGGACGCCATATGCAGCCCTCCTCTAACACTAAGGTAAAGTGAGTGACTTAGCCAGCTAGGAAGAATGATCATCTCTAATTTAGCAAGTTGAGAAATATGGTGACAAGATGTTGAGATAGAATATAGGAGAGTAGGCTGGGAAGACTACTCTAAACTCTCTAATCCATTTCATGATACAGTCAACTCTGTACCTACTCTGAAGATTGCAAAACTTAAAAAATCATAAAAATGCTTTAGAACCAAAGCTCGATGTACAACGAGCTGTGTCTGCATTGTGGCTTCCAGCTCAGTATTTTAATGAGATAGTCTTGGTGTTGGCAGATTAAGCTTCAAGGGCAGGATTCAATTCAAGACTGAGTCACCTAAATGTAGATGACTTTACAAAGGTTATTGATTCAGTTGCCCACTTATAAGCACTCAGT
This sequence comes from Platalea leucorodia, assembly GCF_965183815.1. Taxonomy (NCBI): domain Eukaryota; kingdom Metazoa; phylum Chordata; class Aves; order Pelecaniformes; family Threskiornithidae; genus Platalea; species Platalea leucorodia. Next base: position 16,922,887 of record NC_138824.1, read on the forward strand.
GACATTTAAGATGCTCTAGGATATACTGCCTAACCCCCATTTCTTACACTGGCAGGATGACAGTTGCCTGTTTTACGCCATATATGACCACTCCATGTGGATGTCTCAGCTACTGTATGTTGTTTGAGGCATGTGGGATGAGTTGTGCCCCAAGTATGTAAGTTTTCATCAAAGTCCAAAAAGATTTAGAAATTGATTCAGTAGCTCATAGGTGGATGCCTAGCACTGAGGATATCAGACCTATCCATAAAGGGGCAGCACAAAGGACCTGCAGAATGGCACTTGGAGGTCAAGCAGGTTACCTTGAGGCACCTCAGATGACAGATACCTTCACTAAGTGACTGAGAACCACCCTCATTGTTTTGACTGATATACTTGACGCAGTCTTACCTCAAAAATTCTAACTATAACCTCCTTTCTCATAATAGAAAAATATTTTTTCATTAGAAATTTTGTTAATTAAATTTTTAGTAGACTGGAGAAAAAATTGAGGTTTGTTGCATGACAATAATAAAGACTTCAAACCGAATCCTGGACACTTTATTCAGAAAAAAAAACAAAAACAAAAACAAAAACAAAAACCAAAAACCAAAAAACCTTCCATTGACATCTACAGAAGTTTCTTTCAGAATAAAGTGTGATAATGTGTGCCATTCCTGTTCTAAAAATGAGACATTTCCTTGCACAAATATTTGTCACTTTTACAAATTAATTTTACAATGTATGAAGATTTTGAAATGAACTTTAGAATAGGAAAGCCAAACATAGATCTGTTTGGTATTTGCGTTAGTTACTTTCTCTAGCTTGCCTTATAGTGTGAATCATCAGTTGTGAGCATTTTACTGTACACATGAATTTGTGGCAATGTGGTGGAATGATTTGTTTACATCTATAAAGGTAATTGTTGCAGACATCAACTTGTATTTACAAATGTTAAGTATTGTTATAAAATTGTGAATTATATAAGTAAAGCTTGCACCATTTCAAATACCTGTTCCGTGCTAGTCATTCATCGTTTCAACGTGGACTTTTCCTTGATTCACTACCCCATAGAATACTATTAAGCGGCTGAAATCTTGCAAATATTGTGGTGTTAAACCTCATTCAGCAGTAAGTCAAACCTGTGTTTTACATCAGTAGGTTAAGAGTTTATAGTTCAAAAATGTAGTACATACAAAGACAGTGGGGAGAAGTAATATTTTTATTAGACAAGATGGTGTAACTGGAAACAGTGAAAAAGCATGCCTACTTTCAGCTATTTCAACTGATCTAATAGAAGATAGTACCTCTCCATAGGTATCTTGCATCTCTTATATCTTTAGACTAGCATGGTTACACTAACATTACTACTAATTTAGAAAATGCTATTTTAATAGATTATACAGAAAAAATAATCTTTTTCAGTGCCACAGATAGAAAAGAGCATCAAGATATGGCTGAGTATATGCTATTGATCAGTTCAGATATTTCATGACTTTGCAGTGTGACCTTGCAAGTTCATCTGTGTAAGTTACTTGTTGGCAAACCAGTAAAACTTGCCTTTCAGTGCCCTGATGTTATTATAATAACATCTGCACACCTCATTAGTTTGAAACACCCCCAAAGTCTGAAATGGACAGAATTTAAAACTAGTGCTACTATTTGATTTTTTTTTGCAAACAGTCTTTATCAGAAAGCCACATTCAGTCCCACCCACATCCCCCCATCAAATTCTACCTTGAAAATACATCTCTCAATATTTGGCAGGTAAAGTAGGCACAATAATTAAAGAAACTGTTATTTATTCTGTGTAAAATAATAGGTAGGAGAGAAAGGACAACATAGTACGCAAAAGGTAGTAGGTGTTCCCATTATTTTTAATTGCATTGTTTCACACTGGCAGATCTCACTCAATTGCTGCTTCTTTTAAAGCAGTCACAGCAAGGGGTACTACCTTACTCTAGAAGAGAATTGCATTATAAGAGATGTTCCTTGCTGTATTTTTCTCTAAATCGGTAAGATCAGAGTGTGTAGAAAGAGAAGTGGATGGGGAGAGAACCAATGTGGTTCCTCCAAGTCACCCAACAGATCCCTGCCAGAATCCAGGTCTTCTGAGCCCTCACTTGGTGGTCCCTCCACTGGATGGGATTGGCACTGCTTGCACCTACCAAGGGCGCTATTGTACCCCACTGCTTCCCTTCTCACCATTCCCTCACAGAACTCATGGGGAGGAGGGATGAAGTTTGTTTAGCCTTTAACAGGAAAAATAAGGCATCTGTCACTTTCCTTTGCTCTGCAGAGACAGTTGAAATGCTTTTTTGTAGCAGCCCTGTCAGTGATGAGGTGCAGGCAGAATCACAGTGTCTAGGGTTTGGGAGAAGGAGCAGGCTGACCTGGCCTCCTCTGTGCCTGTCTGCTTTGTGCCCCTCGCCAGAATTATTATTCCCTGGTGTGACTTTAAGTGTATGCCTTCAGCTTGGCATTTATGAGAAAGGCTGAATCAGAAGAGCGAGCAGTCACTAACTCTGGTCTTTGAAAAACAAAATTGCTTTTGAGGTGCAGCCAGCAAATGTAACTGAAGCTTGTAAGGAGAGTCCACAAATGCAGGATACTGGACAAGCCTTGGTTGTATTTCTAGCTAGCAGCTGGCTAAATCACAGTCAGGAGACATAGTATTTTTCACCTCTTTTTATTTTTAACCATGTTTGTGAAATAACATATGTAGAAAGACCCAGATTTTGGCTTTTCCTCTCATGGGAACAAAAAGCCTACATAAGGGAGGAACATTTGATTCATGTGCACAAAATACTTCCTAAAATCAAGATCTACTGCAAAGAGAGGGCAGAATCCCTTCTTGTTGCTCTTCTTTCTCCCTCCCTCTGGAAGACAGCTGGTTGAGATTAAGCTGATTTAACTGGGGATAGGAATGCAAGAAATGGTGCAGGCTACTGGTAATACTCAGCAGTTTTTCTCTGAAGATAAAAACTCTGTACAGGCAAAGGCATTGCACTGCATCACTGTAGTAATTACAATGTATAGTTAATGCTGTAGCTTAGTGGTCTTCTCAGTGCCCAGGCCACATGCAACAAGATGATAACAGTTTGTTTGGTAATTGCCCCAATTTTAGAAGTCCTTGGCGATCCTTAGCCGTGCAGTGGTTATAACTATGTGCTCAAAAAATGCAGCAATTTGCTGTTGTCAACCTCGAATTTCTCTGGGCATTTATACTTATATATAGGTCAAGGAACCAGGTAATCAGACAGAGTTTGACTTTAGAAGTGATCATTGTGGACACTTTTCTATGCTGTGTGGTTCCTTAGCTGAAGTAATGGCCATAATGCATCGATGGCCTCCAACACCGAATTACTGTTAAGGAATTGTGGCCCAAAGAGGCATGCCCATAGCACAGAATAACATAAGAAGGAGATGATAGGAGGAGACGTGTTCTGGGAATACACCTGAGAGTGACACATTTCTGCAATACTTAGGAACCTGACTCTGTCTTTAAGGAAACACTAGCACTTCCTCCTTCCCAAACTGTGTTGAATTTAATCTGGGACCTTTCTCTCACACTGAAGTAAACGAACTACACAACTTTCTCCACTCACATTACACAAAGCTCCTTTCTGCCATCCTTATACGAAGGTGGGTCCTGGGCAGAGTTACCACAGGGAGTAAATTTACATAAGTAAAGGGAGTAGTGCCTCCCATGTATAATCTCTTTCTTTTCTATTTCTCTGCCTTTTCACCATATAACAGTAAATTAAAGATACTGTTCAGGCTTGCCTATCAAGTTCTTCTCTTGGGTGGATCTACACCCTGCTAATAGGAGCTACAAATTGGTATCCAAAAGGAAAAATTTACCTGACACACTGAAACATTTTGGAATTGGTTTATTCAGTCCCCCTATTGCTCATGTAATGCCACTTATCCCCCATTGTTAAACACCTAGTAGAGGTTACAAAATTATTGTTGCTTACAGCTGATGTTGATGTAGTTTCAGTGAAGCAGACATTCTCAGACTACACATTTACCTTTATTTTTGTACTAATTATGTATGTAGGAAAGATGTGAATAGGGCAAAATACTGCCAAGGTTAGTGTCAAAAAACAACATTTGCCAGGGCCAGCACAGAGAAAACTTAAGTTGCCAGTATTTTGTGATGTAAATTCAAACAAAGGGTGACATTAGTGACAAGTATTTTATCTGGAACTGGCTATGAATATGAATTCTGTGAAGTACTTTAAAATACCACCAGAAAGTATAGTTTTACATAATGATTGCTAAAGTCTGAATCCACACAGAGCAAAAAAGAAAATGTGACCTTGTTTTCCCAGTGTGACCTTGATTTCCCAATCACATAATGTTCACTATTGTGATAGTATGGTTTATACAAGGAATGTAAGATCCACTTTTCGAGACAGGTTTTACTTGTTTTCAATGGCACTCACCAACCAAAAATATTTTGTTGCTTCTTTTTCATGCAGTATGTAAAGTCAGTGTCAGCTTAATGCCTTTCTTGTTAATGCATATTGCGTAGATTCATCTTAAAAGACCTTGCAGAGTCTGCACTGTCTATTCGAAGGGGAAGATGTGTGTTTCCTCAGGAACATACTTCTATGTTCTCACTAAAATGTATGTAGCCTCTTAGTAACTATGCATTCTAAGCCCCAACGAAGCAAATCATTCAGGCTGTGCATCTGAAATTGCATAGACAGTAACCACACTACGTTAGAGGATATGCTTACTTACTGAAGTCAAAAGCATAAATTACACCTTGCATTATCCCACAGTCATTTGCATTGTATGGGTTCAACCACTATTGACGCTTTAAATTTAGCATAAGGTCTTTCATTTAAAACAAAGTAAAATTTATATGCATTCTTGGATAGTTTTTGTATTTATAACTTGTAAGGTTGATATATCTTGTGAAATGTATAAGCCAAATTACAGTGTAAATAGTATACCTTTCCAGAAGGATTTTTGTTGATACATTTTAATTTAAATGTGTTAATACTATCCATGAACTTTTGATAAAATGTGTGTTGTTCAGTCAGTAGATGACATGTTACTTTTCAGAGTATATTCTGTATACTTCTCCTTTACAGTTCTACTTCTTTCATTATAGGAAGCCCCATATGTTATGTTCAAGAAAAACCATGATACGTTTGAAGGGAATGACAAGTTTGAAGGATACTGTGTAGATCTGGCGTCAGAAATTGCAAAACATATTGGTATCAAGTACAAAATTGCCATTGTTCCTGATGGAAAATATGGAGCAAGGGATCCAGAGACAAAAATCTGGAATGGGATGGTAGGAGAACTTGTTTATGGGGTAAGCATACCAATTTTTGAAGCAGGATTTAATTTATCATAGTATTAGACATAAAATAGGAAGTATATGTGCATTTTATTTAACCTTGCGGTCACAGAAAAGAAACAGAATTCTGTTTCAGATCTCTGTGCTTTCATTTATTTTCAAGACAAAATCAAATAGTTTCATGCAAATTCTCCTATTTATTCAACTAGTACCTTGTAACATTAGAACATCCATAGTTTGCACATCCCTTAAAAATTCGTTAATGTTAGAACTAATGTTAGAGAGCATCTATTCCTGATACATTGTAAAACTTAATTGGGAAGAATATCACTCATTTATTCATTTTCATGGAATGGGGGACAGGTCTTTTAAAAAAAGATAGGACTCTTGGTCTAGTTTGAGAAATGGAGAATCCACCATCATATATTAAGCATATATAACAAACCACTACAGCCAAGTACACGATTAAGCAATTCAGAATTAAGACAGACTTTTAAGATGAACATCAATAATAAAATTTAAGAGAAACCTGGTAAGTTCAGCAGCCAAGAGCATTATGTTATACAGTGACCTGGAGAGGGATTCTTCAGAATAGCATAACAGTTAACAATTCTGTTGACACATAAAGTTGTAATATTTAATGAAAATAGTTCCAGCAAACCCAAAGAAATATTTGCAGTATCTGGTGTTACCAAAAGCGGCAAAACTCAGAGCTGTGCTTGCTGGTGACTGCAGTTGCTAATATCTGCACTGAGAACAGATCAGAATTATTAAAGAAACTTTTCATTCCAGTGATGGAATAAAAAAAAATCCTAAATCTTTTTAGGTGAGAACATTTCCACCAATGAACTCATAACATGCCTCAACCTCCCTATAAAAACCTACTGCATATGGGTTGGTCCATCCACAGTTGCCATTTCCATAATTCCAGTGGTGGCTAAGGCCACGTGTGGCAAAAGCCTAGTGGCTTTTCTTGCAGCTCCATTTCTGTTCCCTTCTGTCAGCTAAGTATAGCTGATAAATTTTTTCAAAGTCTTCTCCGCTAGCATCAGTTCAAGGGACTCCTCAACATGAAATTGTGTGCTGCAGGAGTGTGGGGAATGATGCCCCAGAGTTTTGTTGATTTCCCCTCCACATGAGAATGGGAAGGTTATACCAGCTTCACAAAACCCTGTGTGTTCTTGGAAGTTCTTGGAGGAACCAACCTACTTGTGTCTTTAAAGAGTGGAAAAGCTGAATGATCACTAAGTATGTATATCCACTTTAATGGCTTGGAAGCAGCTCAACTCTCAGGAGTCTTAAAAGTCAAGGTTATTTCAGACTTATTGTATGAAAATGGAGATGACTCCTTGTCTGGCTTTTAATTGCGATAGCCATCTCATGGATGTCAATGGCTATGTGCCGTTTTACACCAGTAGGTTTTTTAAAACATCTGAGAAATTTTACACATTGTGAGAAAATTCTCTTGCCCAGATATAGAGTTTTAATAGCAGAGTTTCAATGGCCTATCATCTGTTGAAAATTATAGAGGAAACTTGAAATTACACTTTAGTTTTCAGGTTATGGTTTTTTTTTCCTTTCATTTTTCTTGAAAAGTTTACCTTATCAAACCCAAACTGCCCTAGCGCTAGACTGAAATACAAAGTGCCATTAGGAAGCTCACACAGAGGTTCATGCTAGGACTGGAATGTGACCTACTGCTGTTAACATAGCTGAAAGCAACAAAGCTCACAGGCGTAAGGAACCTGTTGCAAATTGACTGCATGAAGAGGATGTCCTAGAATACATGGTCAACAGTTCATTTTTTGTAATGGAAAAGAATGAGGTGAAGGCTCTTTAAAGGTTTGATGGCCAAGTTTAAAAGCTCCTGCACAACTATGCATTTAGGAAGGCTGCAGTCTGGTTGGGATTCTGGAATTGAGCTCTGGGAATGAGCCACAGCAAAGCTCTTGGAGCTGCTTTTTGAAAGAACTAACAGAAGTCCGCTGTTGCCCAGTATATTTCCTGTACTGTCCGAAGGTGCCGTGAGGCTGTATCTATCCCAGTGTATCAGTGATACCAGGGAATGTCCCTAGGCACTGGAACTTGCTTGCCTAACTGTTAAATTGCAACAGTGGTCCCTGCTATATTTTTGGCCCAAAACAATTTCAGAGCCCAGCTGGACACTAGCATGGGGGAGAGGCCATTCCCTATAGTAGCTTGAATGCAGCCAACCTGGTTTAGAGGTTAAATAACTTTCATGATAGCGACACAGACTGTCTTGTGCCAGCTGGCTTTAAGGTCACGAGCTACTCCAAGCATGTTTAATGTACTTTTACAGTTGTAGCTTTAAAGAAAATTGTTCTTCCTGTTAACTCATAAAAGTTGCTGCTTAAGATTTCCATAGAGAATCCATGAAGAGCATCCTCCCTGCAACTTCCTTGAGTCCGTGCCAGATGATTTACAGAACATCAGGTTCCCTGGCCTATTCCATATAGAGAAAGCAGAAAAATCAGTCAGCCAGAGACTTTCCTGCAAAGCTGTGCTATAAGAGGATGTTCATCTTCTCTGGTAGATCCCCAAATCATAAACACAAGTACTCTAAGTAGTTGGCTATGCTTCAAGCAAGGCTTTTTGTATGCAGCCAGGATTGGGACAGAATTTGCAACTGAATTAGCAAGTTAACGAGACAATCTATTTGGGAAACATTTTACAGCTTCTAATTCCCAACCACATTAAAGGATTAACAAACAGTTTTGTGTTGGCCAGTGAGATTGATCCTTTCCTGTGCCACACAAAAGGCTCCTCTCCTCTCCTGCTCTTTACATCATACCCCAATGCCACTTAGTCCTAACGATGTTACTGGGAGCGGACACATGTGCCAATTTTATCCCATGTTCCCTTGAGACCCATATGCACCATTGGTCATTCCGGTAGCTGAAAACCTTCAGACACTGCACAGAGAAGCTTGGTTGCCACCTAAACTCTGTAGTTGATTTTTCCATCATGTCCCAGGAGAAACAGTGCATAAAGTGCTGTGTTGTACAGTTTTGATATGACTGTACAGAAGGTTGTGGGGAGTAGGTGTTTATTTTCCTGTTTTGTTTTTAACACTCTTGTTAAAAACTACCAGAAAATCTTGGTCATTTGTCCCTGATCTATCCGAATGCCTGCAGTAGTCCATGTGGGACTCTATAGCCCTTGATATCAACCTCACAGAAGAAATGCTGGCTGGGGATGAAATACCATTAAGCACATGTAACAGGTGTTTCCAAATGCACTAAGAGTCAGCCCCAATTAAATATTCATTCTCCTGACTCAGAATGCTATTCTTTCACTGCTTAATACAAAAGGTCACAACTCATTTCTGTTTAAAACCTGAGAAGCCATGAGCTTCTGAAGTTGAAGTCACTTCCTGCATGATTTTTCTCAGATAGCTTTACCACCTTCATACAATTTGTACCAAGCATAGATTTTATTTACAAGGTTTTAGTAATATATTCTGGAAAAGTAAAAGTCTCTTGCCATCAGACTTAATCTTGTCCCATTGTATAATATTGGAAGGATCCAGAATCTATCTGTGCTTGGTAGTGGTGCAGCCTTGATTGAAATGCTGTTACAGATGTGGTTGCTTCAAGCATGAAGTATCATTAGCTTTTGTCAAAACAGATTTCACTGGCAACAAAATAATGAATTGTTTGCACCATTGTTATATTGTTAATCATTTAAATCCATAATTATATGGTGTACGTTAACTGGGCAAAGCACAAACGCTGATGATTATAATGCACAGCTATTGTCATTATTTAGCTTTCAACAACGAAGAGTTTATGTAGGCCTTAATGTGGCACACAGTAGTCTTACAAAAATAACAAATAATATGATGAGATTGAGGAGGCTGCACTTTTTCCAATTATTTGGCATCTGATTGTGACCTATCTGTGTACTGTCCCTTTACATTTAATGGCATGAAACGGGTTTATCTACGGTATGAATCATCTGACATTAGATCAGTATCGTAATGAAATGGGATAAGTTCCTATTTCTCCTCTTTAACTCCTTAAAGTAGTGTAGACAGTTAGTTCTGATGTAGTTCGAGTTCTGCATGTACTCTGTGAGCATTTAAATTTGGTAAGATTAATCTTATCCAGTGTTTCACATACAATATGCAGTGTGCTAATTAGGTCTTTAAAATCTCCACAGTTCATGCTAAAATGGTGCTGTCACTTTTCCACCTCACATCGTAAAAACTAACAACCCTCAAGGATCCTTGTTTTAATCCCAGTAGCAATCTGCAGACACAAAAAATGAAGCGTTAGCCAACACTTTTGAAGACCAATGATGAGATCTATCATTTACACCATGTTAAGAAAGATACCACTATGTGACAAATACAGAGAAGATTAGCAGTAACAGATCAGAGTTTCCCTGAGTCTTTCAGTTAATTCGTTTCAAGGACTCCACATTAGGCATTCACAGTAGCTGAAATTTCAGAGTATAGAAGACATTGACTCTAAGGAAGGAAACTGTCATTCTAGAAAAAAGGAATTAATGAGTGAGATGAAATACAAAAATATCCAGCAATGCCAGTAGCCCAAACGATCCTACAATCCTTAGGCCACAGAAACCAAATTTATTTTACAATTTTCAAGATATTTAAAAATATATTCTAGACATGTTATTTCTCTTCATATAGTACCTGTCTTGATAAAATAACAATTTCAGTCAGAATTATGCTAAATTTACATTAAAATTCAGAGAATCAGTGCTATTATCACAATGTTTACTCAAGACATGAGCACCAGAGATAGTCTGATACACTTGCAAAATTATGATTTTAATTGTTTTGCTTAAACTATATTTACATAAAATTATGATGATAAGTGTTTGCATCACAATTATATCAGAATGACAGATATAATCTGATTATTAATATATAGCAATTTTAATACAAATTTGCATTTTTGGGCCATTGCTCTGAAATGAGTCAGTTCTTTTGAATTATTCAAAATGATATGGCTACCAAAATAGGTTTAAATTTTAACTACATGAAATTAGTTTTAAATTAAATTCCATAAAATATATACAGCTCAGTATAACTTAGTGTATAAAATAACAAAAACATTATTTTAATGCATTTATCTGTTTCAAAGTTGTGAGATGACAAAAGCCTCTACCTTTCAATTTCTTTTTTCTTTATTACACGAGCTATTTATGTAACACTTGGATTAAACTATTTAAGCACATCCTTAATTTTCTGTATGTTTTAATCTCATTGAAATTGATGGGATTTAAATATATCCTTGTATATTTTACTGAGTATAAATGTCCTTAAGAACATCCTAAAAGGCAAACATGCTTAAATGCTTTGCTAAACTCTGGGCAGTGTACTATGTCTGAAGATGCTACCCCATAAGATGAATTTGGGCTAACTAAGTATTTAGAAAATAAAACTATGACAGTTCTACTATGGAGATTTATGAATAGCTCTTAACTGTGCTTGTGAAGATGACTGGGCCTGAGGTGGGATAAATACAGGCAGATTATCTCACATATGGAGGCCTGAAGCAGAGTAATGCCACTGCAGAAGGCAGGCTGTGAGTCTACCTTATTTGCAGCCAACAGCAAGTGTTCTCAAAATATGCTCAGTTACCCTCCTTAGCCCATAAGCTGTACAGAAGTCCAGGCTGGTCACAGAACATGGGATCTGCTCTGTGAATCCACCTAGATACAGCACCACAATGATGAACAGGAGAAAGGTTTCAGCAGCTTCTGCATCTGTTCCCCTCCCACGGGTGCATGTTTTGTCCCAGTTCCTCTTACAATTCCCATCTAAAGTACTGCTGTAATGACAGCTTTGGTGTACAAGGCAAGGCAAACAAGGCAAGGCAAGGCAAGGAGCAAACCTTAATGTAATATTGAGTCCCTAATGACAGAAATGACCCATTAGCACAGCTACAATAACTTATATTTCATGCAGATATCATTGTTAGGAGCCGTAATCACCATCATCATCAATAATGATTCATTCAAGACTGGCATCTTCATCCTAAAAACATATTAGAGAAACATATTAAAAATTATTCCTGTCTCTAATGGGAATGGATTCAGCACACTTTTTATCCTTTATCCTTACGTGACTTTGCACAGCTGTTTCCTGTATACTTGCCTTTTTGCACTGTTTAAAATCTGATTCATTCCTATTGAACTATCTTTCCCCCAAGACAACGGCGTGCGGTTTTCTGGCATCACAGCAATAGTTAATCACCTTTGCTGCTTCATGGTATTTGGAACTTCCTTGAGTCTGTGAGCTGGCTTCCCTCAAAGAATGATTGTGTCTTGTGAAAATACGATAATAAATGACTGTTTCAGGGATCTTACAAAAAAATCTCTATACATTCAGTGACAATGGGTTCATTCTCATTTTTCATTCTTCCGTGAATTCCTTTACTTTAAGTCTAAATTAATACCTAAAATGATCTACCTACACTTCTGCCCACCTCTATAAGATTTAAGAGTCTTCTCCTTAGCAGGAAAATTAAGTATTTCTATAATTCTCTAAAGTAAAAACCTGCAATATGTATGTTTTACTAAAAGCGTATTGAGTAAATATAGACTGTAATAGAAAGAAACAGATAGTATAAAGAACATTTAAGCCACAGTGTCCTGATGTTAATGACATACCTTTGGAATTAGCTGCTTAGCTGAATGTATAAGCCAACTTCAATTAATCTATACATCTATATTTCTTTTCTCTTTATAGAAAGCAGAGATTGCTGTTGCGCCTCTGACCATCACTTTGGTACGAGAAGAGGTCATTGATTTTTCTAAGCCTTTTATGAGTCTGGGGATATCCATTATGATCAAAAAGCCCCAGAAATCTAAACCAGGAGTGTTTTCCTTCTTGGACCCTTTGGCGTATGAGATCTGGATGTGCATAGTCTTTGCCTACATTGGTGTCAGTGTGGTCCTGTTCCTAGTTAGCAGGTTTAGCCCATATGAGTGGCACACAGAAGAACCAGAGGATGGGAAAGAAGGACCCAGTGACCAGCCTCCCAATGAGTTTGGCATATTCAACAGCCTCTGGTTTTCCCTGGGTGCCTTTATGCAACAAGGATGTGATATTTCCCCAAGGTTTGTGTCAAATCTTTTTACATTTGCATTTTATCTTCAACATTGAAGCATAAAATCTTCCTTCGTTTATTTTCCTGGCAGTGTTTTGAAGTTCATTCTTTAGGAAGCCTTTTCATTTTTTTTGTTTTTTAATAGCTATGATAAGGGCAACAGAGAATCTCCTTTGAATTTCAGTTGTTGCTATTATTTTATGTATGTCAATGTGCATAAACCACAAACAGCTCTCAGAAACAGCAGGTATACACAGAGGAACTGTGCTGTTGCTAAATTAGTTCTATTGTATTACAATTATGAAATGCACACTATTGTGCGGAATATTTGCTTTGCATGAATGACTGTCCCATTTCTGTTTCCTATCAAGTTCTACAGCATTGCTTCCAGAATATCGCTGTCTACGAGAGAGACAATATTTGACCATCTGTTTCTGAGAAGCCACACTGTATGGCTAAGCTATGCCTTACAGAGTGGGTGCCTCAGATGTAATATATGATCCCAGTCCTGAATTTCTCAACCTTTTAGGATGCTCTGGAACTTTAGCTGCAGTAACTACAACTTCTTAATTAAACATTATGACCCAATCTTTCAAACTTGAATGCTTCATTTTAGCCATTAACAGTGAGATTTTGAGAGTGTTCAGCATTGACCTAACACTGCTATTATTGAAGTTAGCAATAAAACTGCTACTGATTAAGACTGGATGTACATTACTCCTCAGCAGCCTTCTCATCAAATTACAGGTATTAAAATGGAAAATACAATTTTTTACTTAACATAAATATCGCTGTTACTACAAAATGCTTGCTGCTTAAATAAGAAAAATGTGAAAGTTCAAACGATTGCAGTAGCTTGTAGAATGTTTGATAAGTTTGGGTGACAGGAACATTTTAATCCTAGAATCAGCATAATCCATATGCAAAGCCTTTTGTGTCTTTTTTTTTTTAAGAGGAAACAGAGAAAGCTACTGAGTTACAGCTACCATGCTTTACTTTTGTCTCCAAACAGAGATTACCTATCCAGTATTTTTGACAAAATTTTTGCTATGTGAGACATTTCCTGAAATAATAAGAACACTGGGATTACTGTTCAAGAGAATTCAGACTTCTGTATCTGCATGATACATATTAATAGAGTGTACTCTGTATTGTAGGCATTAAGATTCAAGAGAAAAAGCATTTATTAGTATTTAAAATGAAAATGATCTCCCTCCTATTGACTGTTACTTAATGATACATGTTCAGCAAGAATGGTGCCTTCTCTCTTTCTCTCTCTCTCTTCGTGGCTTAAGAGACAGGAAAATGTGCATTATCTTATTCATGTTTAGATCCCTCTCAGGTCGCATTGTTGGAGGTGTCTGGTGGTTCTTCACTCTCATCATTATTTCATCCTACACCGCTAACCTCGCAGCCTTCTTGACTGTTGAGCGAATGGTCTCACCCATAGAAAGTGCAGAAGACCTTGCCAAACAAACCGAAATTGCTTATGGGACACTGGACTCAGGGTCAACCAAAGAGTTCTTCAGAGTAAGTTGGCATGTCCATTAGAGCAGCTCCCCCTACCAACTGCTCTTATAAGATGCTTGGAAGGGTGAAATAATGTTACTTTGCAATTATGTGTAATATAGTTTGTAATTCCTGCAATACTTTAGCTACATTTTTACCGCCACAACACCATTTGTTAGAGTTTTCAGTTATTTTAATTTGTGGAAAGCTTATTGATCCTGTCACATTGGGCAAAAGAGCTGCCCCGAGGGATACTGAAGCCAGTGATAATTAAAGCAGCATTGCACTGTGGATTCATCCAAAGCTAGAGTACTGAAATGATTTACGGCACTGAAAGCCTATGATGATAACATGGAGTCTTGAATGTGTTGTTTCTACTTATGGATTTGGCTGTGTGCATTTTGCTTTAGGGTCTTGGGTGGTGGGCAGGAAATGCATTTTTTAATTTGCTGACTTTCAGATGAACAATAAAGAGAAAATATATCTCAGAGGGATGTGGTTGGAGCCTTAGGAAACAGCCTAAATAGCCATTCATATGTCTGTGCTGTCTGTAGTGATTACTTCATTTTCATTTGCTTTCCTGTGTTAGTGTGGTTGGTATGTTATCCTTATCATTTGCCAGCTGGAAAACAGGGAGCCTGGACATCACAAGGAGTACATAATAAACAGTCCCTCCTGCTTTATTTCATGTCTCTAGCAGATGAAAGTTAAGCCTAGCTGAATGAACGTGTGTGAGTTTAGTGTTTGAACATGGCTCTGAATAAATGCTGTGAACCAGTAATCCTTCCTTGGAAATCACACAGCATTATTTATCTGAAAGGTGCAGTTTAAGGCATTTTTAGAAAAATGGAAGATGGAGTGATAATTTCTTCTTATTGTCTGATTGAAAGGGGACTGTTCTGTGGTAGGTACTCCCACACACCTTGACTGTTTTCAGTTTGGCCAAAGTGAACTCAATGAATCATTAACAGAATTATGGATGGGATTTGTGAACTATAGACAGTATCAATTCAAGGGCAGCTGCTGAGTGTCCGCCAAAAGGTCTGTAGTGAAATAACCTTTTTATTGCAAGAGATATCCCCATAGAAGAACTTGCAAATATTTTCTATTAGCTGTAAAAGGATTATGCCTTACAAGATATAAATGGCACTTAAGCGACACATAGTGGTTGAGTCCTTGCACAATGAAGCTGTCCAAGGAGTTTAGTCTAAGCTAGTTTTCTAGATTTCTTCTGTAGATACTGGAGAAAGAAAAGCACCCCTATGCATCCTGTATGAGACAAGTGTGTTATGTTGAAATAAATCACCCTTTAAAGTGTCTTCCTCTTTGCGCCAACTCTATAGGGATCCCACTGAAATGGCTAGGGTGCTTGGTACCTCATTTTTTAATGGATGCATTTCAGTTACGGGTTTCTAACTATACCTGTCTTCTTCTATAGCCAGGGTGTTGGTATAGACCTAAATATGACGCTAAAGATACTCTCTGTGAGCCTCATTTTTTACCCCAAGTGAAAGAAACTCAGCTTGTGGTCCCTAGAAGCCCTGATTTCACATCAGATGTCTACAAAAATGGTGGCATTAACATACAGGACTCTTGTCTGAGAATTGAAATATTTTGATCCTGAGATGTCCAGATTTCCTGTTTTCTTGAAAACAGTGTAATCCCTCAGTATGCGTTACTTATATTCATCTGTGCTTAACATACAGATTCTTCTTTAGCTCAATTTGTGGAAAGTTAGGTATTTAATTCTGGGAACTCCAGTTTCAGTCCATCACAAGCTGAGGTGGTAACCACAATATATGCATACAAATACTTCTTTCAACTAGTATGAAGCCGTGATAATAGTTAAAAACATGATGCTGAGGACCAGGCAGGTTTATTTAACTTTGGATTTATTAACTTGTTGCATTTTCAAGAGTATCCAGTGCTTACAGTTTTTGTAGGTGATGATGCAAAAATCAATTCCCAAGAACGAAGGAATGGAGTTGTTTTCTTAAGAGTTTCAAGACACTTTTACAAGCTGTTTTTTTGAAGTAATGAGGTCATGTCTTTTGACATAAAAACAGTCTTGGTCACAAAATTTTCATGATTCTTTTAAATCATCCTGTAAACACAGATACTTTTTTGTTTTAATCAATATTTCATGCAAGATCTCTCCTTAAAGAGAAGATTCTTTCTCCATCTATAATGACAGACATTCTTTCACTTAAAGGGTTAAGAGAAAAAGGAAGACAAATCAATGTTCTCTTTATATTTTCTCCCTTTATTTCAGAATACAAAGGGAAACATTAAAAGTAACTACAAATACTAAATGTAGTTGCATATGCAAAATTTGAAGCTTTATCAAGATTTATACTGTGCTGATCACTTTTTTAAAAATGGTGTAATTGAGGCCCTTTTATCAAATGATTTCTAATCTCTGCAACATATAGTGATTGTTAATGATAATGTACGTGCTATTTCTAAAAATCTTTTTCACAAAACCGGAACATAAAGTATCATACATAAAGTATCATTGACAGACAATATTTGCACAAACACTGTTTGCATAATACATAAATTAAGACTGAGCCTGAAACAATAGTAGGAGAAGACTTATTTCCCAAGTCTAACATTT
This sequence comes from Platalea leucorodia, assembly GCF_965183815.1. Lineage (NCBI taxonomy): Eukaryota > Metazoa > Chordata > Aves > Pelecaniformes > Threskiornithidae > Platalea > Platalea leucorodia. The sequence continues at coordinate 16,939,415 of NC_138824.1, forward strand.
TGTGTGGTTGCAAGCAAACATCATCAGTTTTGGGATTAAAGTCACGTGTAACTTTTCTGTCAGTGATCACTATCTGGCTGAAGATGAGCCTTCAGGACTTTTTATCGTCATTTGATCATTTCTGATCAAAATGTCAGAAACTCTGAACAGCTATTCAGTCTGCTTTGATTCTGGATTGATAACAGAAAAGGGAAAAGTCATTTTAAAGCCAACATAAAGAAGACTTTGATACTATTAGCTATTTACTTATTTCCTGTTTTGGACACAGTGAGAGTTGCATTTTCCGAGCAGCTTGCTCAAGAGGAAAAGAACTTAGTTTTAGCAGTCCTGCTCAGCAAAGCCCTAAATGAAAATTATCCTAGCCTGGCTGACTGCAGGGGAAAGCTGCAATGTTTCCTCATATGATAATAAGGAATATCTGTTGGTTCATTCTTCAATTTTCACTCTGGGATGACATGTAGAAATTGAATGTTAACAAATGAAAGCTTGGGAGAAGAAAATGTTCTTACAGAGCAGATGCCTTGTTAGACTTGACATATTTTTTTTGTCTCTTGATGGGCAAAGGAAACTAGATCCTAAAAAAATAGATTGCAATGCAACCTTTTTCAGTTGATATAGGGCATTGTTTCCTCTTACTAATAGGGCTATTTTGTGTGTTGCGTGTTTTTAATTTTGAAGGAAAGTGACCTATTAGATGTTTGCTTTATAAAGAATCTGATGATATGGATGTTAAGATGTAAAAAATTATTGGAAATGAAGGCAGACAAAGGCAAGTAAATATTCTTGAAATGATGCCTGATTCATTACTGCTCTCCTCCATTTTTTTTTTTCTTTCTGTAAATTTAAATCCATGAAATCACATCAGCGTAAATCAAAAAGAATACATGGGTGGCTTAGCTTACGCTCTGCTCTCAGCCACTATTATGTAAGTGAAAAGTAGCTGTGACTACAGTGAAAAGAGAGGGTGACAAGGCAGGATGTGGTTATGGACGTGCACAGCTGTTGTTAATTTAAATTTTATTGTATTTGACAGAAAGATAAAATGATATGTACAGACAAGCTAAAAAAGCAAGGATAATTTATCATGTTCTGTTTTATGGTATTTTTATTGAACGTTTCTGGTTAAATGCCGCTTACTTTCAAGTCAGACCAATCATTCAGTAATTGGTAAAAAGAAGCACTTCAGGGAAATTACTCTTACCTATACAAAGGCTCAGTTGTAGGCTTTTTAAAGCCATTGTCAATTTAAATAATACCTAGATTATAGGATTTGATATTTGTTTAAATATTCTAAGGCCCTTTGTGTTGGGGCTTTATAATAATGAATATTTTCCTGGAGTGCTCAGCACAGTGTAGGAATGGCTTCATAGACCAAATCTTGCTGAGCTAGAAACTCCTGTTGACTCAAATAGAAGCTGACTTGAGCATTGAGTTAAAAAGTCCTTTTTGCAGCATGCATAAGAGAATACAAGTGCCATCTGTTATTAAATAAAAACACTGTATAGTGTTCAGCTGACACACTACTGGCTTGCATGTATATATCCCTGTCGCTGGAGGAAGCAAAGGAGTTGTTGAATGAATCTAACGAGTATGGGAAGCTTCTCAGCCTGACAGCATTTCCTTCCTTCCTCCCTTCCTCCCTTCGTTCCTTCCTTCCTTCCTTCCTCCCTTCCAATGAAAATTTTTGTTTGTTTTTATTTTTTATTAAGGTTTGGGGTTTTTTTGCTTAAATCTTTACTTGTCGTTACACCATGCATTCCCAGACAGGAATATTTCCAACTAATGCACTCTAAGCCATGAATTCTTGCACATTTTTTGAGCAAGCACATTTCTTAGTCAATTACTTGCAGGATCAGAGTCTTTAAAATAAACCCACTGATACTGCAGTTCTAAAAACATACCTAATACATCTTTAAGACAAATGCTTAGGGCATTTTGTTTCCTTTAATAGCATATTTGGTCCAATTTGCTATTTCTGTCTTTTATTGTGAACCATGTCTTGAAATGTTGTGCAGCCTTTCTGAATGTAAATTGAATGAATTCTGGAGTCTGAATGTTGAAAGCAGAAATCTTACTTAAGCTGTCATTGCTTTGATCATGTAAGAAGTGGGTGTTAGAGCTGAAAAGTGCTTCAAGATTCAGCTCAGTATTTATGGGGAGATTATTTTATTGTTTCTCTTTCCCATACATGTTTATTGTGGATATCTATTTCATATACAATTTTCCAAAACACACTTTACAACACTTTGACTGTGTGAACTGCCTTTATCTAACAATAAATTCAGGTCTTAGCTTTGCAGTTATTTTATTGTGACTGCTAGAGGCTAACTGGGCCTAAAAATAATATCTGATTTTATAGTATTGATACTGTGATTTCGTGTTTCTTTTAAAATAATCATGGAATTCAAAGAAAATCCTTATCCAAGTATGATTTTCCCAACCCCAGTTGTTTGAAATATTAAGTATGCTTGATTTTATTTTGAGCAGTGCCATTGTGAAATGTTACAACATTCTTTTGTTCTAACTTCTTTTTAATTTTCTCCAGAGATCAAAAATAGCAGTGTATGAAAAGATGTGGACCTACATGAAATCAGCAGAGCCATCAGTGTTCACTAGGACTACTGCAGAGGGAGTAGCTCGTGTCCGCAAATCCAAGGGCAAGTTTGCCTTCCTGCTGGAGTCCACCATGAATGAATACATTGAGCAACGAAAGCCATGTGACACCATGAAAGTGGGAGGAAATCTGGATTCGAAAGGCTATGGCATAGCCACACCGAAGGGTTCTCCATTAAGGTGGGTGGAATAGTATAACAATATAAAATGTGTTGTTATAGTATTCCACCTTCCCTGATGTCCCTGATATAGCTCTTTTTGTTTTGTGTGTGAACATGGTATGTTATTTTTCTTTTCTTCCATTTCATATTTTTTTGATCAACAAAGGTAACCATTTCTAATTGCAATATGGATTTAGCAGCTATAGTTGGCATATCTTTCAAGGCCATATAAAAACCAAACTGGTTGAACACTAGCTACTTGAAGTGAGCCTCAGTAGAATTAACATCAGCTATTCTATTTCATCAGCTTTTTTCACCAAATTCAACCCTTTATAGCAGTATTATGCCTACATTATCTGCATCAGTATCTGCATCAATAATATGCCTACATTTTATGTTTTATTTATTGATCTTGGCTGCTAATTTCTGAACAAGAAGCTGCTTGTAACATCTTTTTTTCCAATGTCATCATTAGAGGCAATTAGTCCTTCATTAAGGCAACTTCATTAAAGTACTTTTATTAAAGCACCTTCTTATTTAGAAAAAAATAAGTTTGTGTTTCTAGCATTATGCATTTCAGTACTGCCTTCAAACTCACCAGTATGTTCTTTATCATGATATCAGACACATTCAGTTACACAGGAGAGTTTATGATTCGCAGGCAGAACATCATTTGGTTTTCATTCAAATTGTTAGGGAAACAAATGAAGGTACTAGTTCTTTGTTAAAATTGGCAGTATTTACTGTTGTGTTGTATTGAATGTTTAAGGCAAACAAAACTTGCTTTTTTCCTCTGGTAGACCTGCCAATTTTCTTCAAAGCAAAAGAAAAATAGCAGACTGAGGGAGTGTGGCCTGTGGAATCTGACAGTGATAGGGTGCCTGTGAATGGGGGAGAGGGAATGGCCTGCGGAGCAACCAACACCTCACTTCTCAAATTTCACCCATGTGCTTATGATAAGGGGTTACAATAGGCTCTGATGAAATAGATTCACCAAGGAGATGAAGTGGGTTGAAGGGAGGAGTTGCAAGTACAGATGGAGCCATAGTTCTGTGCAGGAAGTAACTAAGGAGGTACCTGTCTACATCCATGACCACAGAGGAGACATTTAACCTGCACATAATACCACAAACCTCAATAGCCTTAACTGTATTACATGGATGGGAATAGGAGTATCATCAGAATCATTTCCATCTGCATCAAAAGAAGATTTGTATGTGCAGGAGAAAATCAGGCCAGTTATTTCAGTGATTGAATATGAATTTTTGGTCCTCTCAGTACCTCTCAGATTTAAAAACTGTCACCTTCACCACTGAATGAAGTGGTAAGAGAAGATAAAGATGTGAGGGAGGGAAAATGACAACAATGAAAATATTAATTGTAAAGAAAAACATGTCCAGAACTCATGGGATTGTTAAAGGTAGAAAGCAGCAGATAATAGGAGAGGCTGAGCTATTATACGGGTATATTTTCAAAGCACTTATTTTTTATTTTATATTTCTAATAGATTGCTATATCCTTCTCAGTGTTTCAGACAACTTAAAAGTGGTAAGCAGCACTGCAGTTTAGTGGAGCTGCTTTCCCATAGTAAGGAAATGCCCATTGCTGACAGTCATGCTTTACTGTGCCAAACTTAGGGCAAACTTTTTAGGAATCACTTTAGCTGCTGTCATATATATCCCAGCAGTGGGCTGTTTGCTCTAAGCATGCTTTGTGGTGCTATTTAGTCCCTCTTACTCTTTTCTGCAGAGTATCCAACACCAGCAACAAGAGACAGCCTGTTATAATGAGCACTAGTAGCCAGTAGAAGTTGGTTTGTGTCAAATTTGGGCTTATTTCAGGTTTGTTCAGCTGGCTAGATAAAAATATCTACGAATAATGGGGCCGAGACATAAAGCAGTTAGAATGAAGTGGGCCTAGTAAGACAGTTTAATAAGAACAGAGAGGAAGAGCACAACCTTGTTTGTAAGGATCAAGTGTGAAATCCTGGTTCCATCCCAGTTAAAGACCAAGCTCCCATATGTTTCAGTGAGGCCACAGTTTGGTCTAACTGGGGGTCAGCAACTGTGATTAGGGTGACCTGATCAACAGCATTTAGTTTTTCACATCCTACCCTCAAATGTTTTTCAAAAAGGGGAATAAGGGGAATCCTACCCAAACTGAAAATCAGACCAAATCTTCTTTCAAGCTGTCTCGACTGGCTGTCAATGTCCATGCCTTTCCCGAGCCTTTCTTTCACATGTGCTAAGCTGCTTGTTCTCCTGCTGCACCCCATTCCCTCTCCAGCCCCAGTGACAAACCTCAGGCAACATATCAGTGCTGCTTACCTATTAAAAACATAAAGCAACACACTTAATGTTCTGGACAAAAATAAAGAACAAGCAACACCTCACATTTGTACCACCTCTTCAATGTATGTCTGTAGACAGTAGTGCTTACTGAAGAGGGGAAAAGCTTCCTACCCCTGTGCTTTTGAACAGAAAAGACTCAGCTGCAAATTTTAACTGTATGCTTCAGTATTTTCCGAATTGTTTGAAATTGTAGAATATGCTGGGTTTGCTATTTTCACTGCATCCCACATGGTAGTGCTTCTGTTACTGATCAGGTGACTTATGTAACTGCTGCCTGCACAGATAATTGCAAATATTGAACATGCAGTTTGAAATCCATGAAGGGCAGACTAGCTAAGCTCATTACATAAATTAGTCAAAAGACATAATTTGCTATGGGAGTTGTAAATTCTATATTTTATTTAATAATCATAATTTCCTATTTGAACTATGTGTAGACCACAAATTACTTGATGTAGTTCACAAATAATTGCAAGTAGCATATAAATGTTAAACATACACGGTCTTTTCTTGGTCTGTTCAGGACTAGGGAAAAATATCGATTTTTTCAAATGAACTATTCATAGCAAATTATTCACTAAACTCTGTGAACACCTATTTCACTAGAGATATTTTAGTCTTAATCCTCCTCCTACTTACAATGATTATAAATCAGGAGTTTTTTCACTGAAAATGTAGTAACAGCTGCATAAAATTGCTGTGAGTGTATGGAGAACCAGACCATGTATTTTCACACATCTAACACTGACAGAAAGTGAGGTGATCTAAATCAGACTTCTTCTGGTAGCATAGGACTAGCGATGGTTCCCTGCCATCACATCACCGGGCTCATGATCATTACGGAGCTCATACCCATCACTTCACTCATGCAGATGAAATCCACCTGTCAGAGCGATCCGGGGAGTGGTCTCTCTGTTGCTCATGACCCTACACATGAGCAGGGCAGTGGATTTTAATTTGAAACTCTTCCTTATTGGGTTCCATGCTACACTCCTGCAGTGTTCAACCAGTACCTATTGGCTAATTGGAATGATTTGTTCTCCGTGCTGGTGCAGTATTAGGATTCACGCATATCACTGGATGGAAGAGAATGGGAAATGCCTGATGTGTGTTTCTTTTATGCCCACCAGGCAGCACCACATTACACATCATGCATGTCTCCTTCCTTCCTTCCTTTTCAGTGATATTCATTTCTATATAATGTTGTAAATGACTGACATATTTGACAAGGAATGTGGGATTGAGAGCAAAGGCTCTCATCACAACAAAAAATGAGTTTCTCTCTTGGCACTGCCCAGCTGTCCTTACTGTTTCCTCCTCCTACCACGGTAGGTATCCTTCCAAAACTGCTGTGTAGTAATCAGTGTGAATTAATGAGTTTTTTTCTTCAAAGCTGGTGTTTTCAAAGGTGGTTAAGAGAGTGCTGCTTGTCTGCTGAGCAAGACCTGCGTTTGTAAAACTGTTGTCGTTAGAAGATGTTCTTGTGGCCAGACTTCTGGCCATTGTGGATCACCCCTGGCTCGTCTGCCTTGCCACTTGCAGTAATCTGTGTTTCTGGAGGGCAACACCTGGAGATCTTGTACTATGCAAATCCTATGCCTTGCATGCCTCTGCTTTTCTGTTTTAGATATGTAGGCATCATAAACAAGTTTGAATAGTGATAAACATGAAAGAATTCTCCACTCTACAAGATAATGAAAAAGAAAGTAGGGGCAGTATTGTCTCAAAGGTACACTAAAAGCTTTTTCTACTTTTTGTACCTTGAAGCTGTTTGATGAAAAGGTGAATGACGGGTTGAGCTAAAAAATGAGGAGTTGTCAGTGTTTCTATGGCTGTTTTAATGAAGGACATTTGGCTGTCCTGTCCTGCAGCTGACAGTATGCAGCATGCATGACTGAAACCTGCTCAGTTCATGAGTGTCTGTTGAGACACTTTGAGGCCAGCCAGATGAGAGTGGCAGGATTAGATCTAACCAAATAATAAAAAACTGTTGTGAATAGGTGTGTTGATGTATTTTAGAGACTGGTGATGGCTGTTGACCAACCTGATGAAACCCAGAGCTATATTAAGTTCCCACTATTGCAATGATAGCTAATGTTTATAGATATGAATCTGGGATTCTGTATTTCATTATTCAAGTCTCTATTCTTTTTATGTAGTAAAGAAGTAACTCCAGTTTGACTTTAGGTGGAAATGTTTATGGTCTGGGGAGGAAGGAAAAAAGGTCCATATGGTGATATCTGCTGGTTCTTTGCAGTGTGACAGCTGGTGACATGAACTGACTCTGCACAGGTTAAGGGCCAGTTCTTTATCCATTCCTTACTGTGTTTGTATTAACAGGGTGGGAAATGTGGGAAGTCAGTCGGTGAAGCAGATGATGCGGATGTAATTTTCTGGTCATTCTAGCAAGTTGTGTGAAGTGCAAAGTAAAACGTGAGTGATGCTATGGATTTTAATTTCGATCCCTTGCAAGGGAGGAGTGCCCTGGAGAGTGCTTGAAGTGCAAAAGGCATGCCAATGGTGCGCTGTCAACATCTTATGGATCCTCCTGTTTTATATAATTGTGAAATATCTGAAAGAGATTTGCCCTAGGAGTGAGGGATCTGTGGTGGAGGGAACTTTTTCTTGATGAAACCTGTGAGTTTATGTGAATAAGGTAAAGATCTGTTATGAAGGGCGTCTTTCTGTGCATGGGCTTTATAAACTACCATCTTGATCTCTGTGACTTCAGCTAGTCCTTGTTTTCCCGAGATAAATCTCTAAAATTGCCATTCTTTCATTGCTTCATTTCACTGTGGTACTACAGCTGACTGTTACTTTTGCTTTTCAAGGATATATCCAGTATAGTCCCTTAGTTAGAAATGCGGCATTGAAGGAAAACTTATATTGGTAATGCATGCATGTTAACACAAGATATTGGCAGGCCATATATAGGATGGGGTATTCCCTATTCTTTTTTTCGGATGTGTTTTTCATTGACCTGATACAAGCTTGGGAAAATAAGGGTAACTCTGAGAGTATAATTTCTTCCGGTGGGACCATTAAACTTTTTATCAAGTTCTGTCCTTGATGTTTTTGGAGACCAGAGTATAAGGAGCTTATTGTGGAAGGAATTCCCAGATCATCATTCACTGTCAAAGCTGTTTATTATGAACTTAATACATTATGCTGAGATATACCCCAGTTCTCTTTTTACCCTGTTTTTGTAGATCAGTGAATTGACAATTAACACCAAGCTCTGTGGGAAAAGAATCGTAGTCATTACACAGGAGTCACCTATAAAGATAGATAAATTTTTTTCCCAAAAAACTTCTTGCATTCTCTGGTTTCTCATGATTTCTATAAAATTGGATTTGTTTGTACAAAAATGGGCTATGATATTCACAGATTGCCTCTGAGTAAGAGGAAAACTAGGAAACAATGTTATAGCTGACCACCCAAATTACTTAGAGTCAAAATTTATTTACTAGAGAGGACTTCTCTCACTAGTGTTTTTGTACTGTAGAAATCCATGAATCTTAACAAAAATAGGATTTTCCCATGAGTGAAGCTTCCTTGTGCACGTTCTGTTATATCATAAAGTAAGCATTTCCTTGGACCACTGTTTGGTGTACCCTGTATTGTTCAGATTTCAAAGGACTTCATTGATGTAGCTGTTCTAGCATGTGGTCTTTCTTTGCATCTGGGCTGCACTGTTTATTCAATGGTGCGTTCCTGTTTCTAGAAAGGTACAGGAATAAGAAAGGTAATGTACGCTTGAGTCACCAGGGTGAGGTCTGTGCCCTTCGTGCTTTTGAGCATTGTTCTGGCAATTCAGAGAGAAGAATGGGTATTTCCTCTGCTGGCTAGCTGTCCCCCAGCTGGCAACACTGGCATCCAAAGACCTCCCCAGATCATTCTGAAGACAAACGACCTTCACAGTGAGGAGAGATGCAGAGGAAGCAGGTTTGATTTTTTTTCAAGTTTACCATCTCCTGCTAGAATGGCTGGTCTTGCCCATAGTCAGCGTGTTGTCCATAGAGGCAGTCATTTCAGCAAAGCACTGAAGGAGCTAAAAACTGGTGTTATTTATGTTTGATGTAGAGAAGATAGAGAGACAACTGGTGAATAATGGAGGTTTGAGGATAAAAATGAGTAATGTGAAATTACTGAGTTTGACCTCTATTCTTTTAAAGCAAGGGGCAGTAGAGAAAACAAAAATCCCTGCATAGTAATGGGGTGGTCTGTTGATATTTACAAGAACAGGATTTTAGACAGGAGTTTCACTTACCAAGATTTTATAAGGTCATTTCTTTCTGTGATACAAAATGATTTGAAAACTAGTGTTACCTATAACATTTTATGCATATTGTAAACATTATCCTATTTGACTGATGGTGTGGATCATACTGTATGACTTTTTGCATAATATTCATCCCTTCACTTTAGGCATAATAAGGCTTGAATTACCACCCCATTACCCATTCAGTGTCAGAGCATATAGCCTGGATATTTCTCAAGCAGGTCAGATCCTTCAGAGCTCGTTGGGGTTTCTGTCAACTAAAAATAACATTTACTAGGTAAAAAGGCAGAGAGTGGGCCACTGCTTAGCAAGGAATATAAAAGTCAGGGGTCAAAAGAAGATCAGTGAAGAGAGATCCTGGCAATGAATGTTAGCAAGTTGTTCTTTCAGCTGAGCCTGGGAGGCATACTTAGTTTCAGTTACCTGGATTATTTCTGTCTAAAACCAGAATATCTGTTTTAAAAGTAAAAATAAAACCTTGAGAGCAGAGATCAGAATTCCAGCTTTCTCTGTTCCCCAGTGATGCCTGTTGTATCAATGTTATAATTTTTAAACAAGATAAGGGAGTTCCCCGTATGAAAAGAGTTCAATTAAAAAAAGAGGAAAATTTAATGATGGCTAATGAGCTCCATTGCAAGATGTACAAGCAAATGTATTTAAGCAAAATCTTCTACTTGGAGGATTTTTGCCCTTTCTTGCAATTTTTACATATAGAGGCAGGAAATTGTAATAATCCTGACTTAAGTCACCAAATTGCAGTGAAGAGCATTGTTATTGAGAGAGTTTCTGATATTTGTATCTTTAGAAGAAAACAACTCATTAGCGTCCATGATGCTGCACTCACTGAATTTTTTCCGTCCTGGAAAAAAAAAAATAAAATTCAGTATATCTTTCAGGTACTTCAAAGAGCCATCTGTGATCTACCTTGTTCCACAGAGCCTATTTCTTCAATGCCACTTGCAAGAAGTTTTCACCCTCAGACTTCAGGGGAGGATTCATAATTGAACAAAGCTCTCCGTGGTCTGGCGGAGAGGGCAAAATTCACAGGAATTTGTTCTGTTGACACTTCTGTTTTCCTACACTATGAATGACATTAGAAGCCACTGATGGAAGGCAAAGCTCTTCCAAGAAGCCCAGCTCCCATTTTGGTCACACAGTCACATTCTGGTACCTCTCTGCTAATATCATCCTGCTCCTTACTCCAGGGAAGGTCCCAGGATTTTAGTGAGAACAGTTGTGAAACGAGGTGCTTCTGAGCAGGAGTGAAAGGACAGAGCATGGAAACAGCAATAAAACTATTGCCTGGAAAGGTATTTTTTAATCTAAACATTGCAATGGCAATAGATATTTTTAAATTAGTAGTATAATCAGTATAAAAGGTGAAACTACCATTCTGTCTCTTCAGCTTTAGCATTGCTTAACAGCACAATGAGGCTTTTTTTTTTCTTTATTTTCCTTTTTTACAAGATATTTATACAAGAGCTTTGTCCTGATATTTAGTGATTACTAAAGGTGAAATTCTGTGTTGTTGTATAGAAGCATTGTTTGGGCTGTCTGTGGTAGTCGGCACCAGGGCAAGTTTTATAACAGGCTCATTTTCTACAGTAAGAAAGAAATCAAGACATCAAAAAAAATCGCAGTTCATTTTTTGTTTTTCTGCTTCAGAAATATTTGAATGCAAACAGAGTAGGAGCTTCACGATATCAAATCTTTCCAGATTAAATTTGTCAGGCTGTTCACTTCTCTGTCAGGTAAAAAGGGACATATTTTTAAGTATAACCAATGAACTTCCCTAAAACTATCAGTGAAGACCAGAATCTCTCAAAAATATTGATACCATTGCTGTGCAGACGTCCTACTGACTTTCTGGAAGTTTGCCAAGGTTTGATAAGCATTAATCCCCAGAGTATGCCAGTGGGATACAAAAGGGTTATCATTGTTTCCAATCTATAGGTCCACCGAGGAACAAACTCTGCTTCTTGGCAATTCAGAAATAAATTTCTCTTGCCCTTTTCCCTGCCATTTCCCCAAAACCTTGTAAAGCAGCTCAGCAGAGGGCAAGATGCAGCCCATTATATTTTAACAATGCAGCTCGTTATTATTTCTCTCTTTTCTTTTCATTACAACTGTTTAGGTGTCAATTCCCAGGAAACTGCCAGGCTTCAGAATATGTATTCATTAAGGGCACAATCCAGCTACCTTTTGAAGTTGATGGTACAGTTCCCACCAATAAAAGGCCTATCCCACTAAGATAATAATTGTCCAGGTAAATTGTAGGTAGACTAAAGCAAGGGAGCAGGCCACTGAAAGGCATCTCAGCAGCTTGCAACAATGCCTCTCTGTGGAACTGACATTTGGAGAACAAACAGCACCTGAAAAACAGTTTGCGATTAATCTGTGTGGTAGTTGCAAAACTGCCCACTTCCAATTGACAGTAAGTACTAGATGGACTCCCAAGAGACACAAAACGGCCATTTACTCTTTATGCAGCCTTAGCTCTTGTGAGAAATCCCAAACCAAAAGTAGGAAAAAAAGTTTATTTTCTTTCTCGTGGAGTTTCTTTGAGCTGAGAACAGTATCTTAAACCAGCACACTGTGTGACAGAGTAGGCGTTATGGAGGGAATGAACATCCCAGAACAAAACGTGAAAATGTTGCCAATGAAAAAAAGCACAAAACAAGATTCAGGAGGCCTGGGACTGACACCCAGCGCCGGCTCCCTGGGCAGTTCTAATATATCTTTTAAGCTACTGTGTATCTTGGCATGACATCTCTAAAATGCGGTTATTACCCCACATCAGCAAGATGTTCCCAAGGTGCTCAGGTTCCAGATAAAAGTGGCCATATGTGCATCTCGCTGAACAGCACAAGTTCAAAAGATTGCATGATAAAACGTTGGCTTGTGCTTGATCAGTTATTTCTCTGAACTGGTCTACCTTGTGTGTGGAAGGAAGTAGGGTCAAAACTACTGCTCTTTTTCTCAACTACCTCTAGATACACTTTACTCAAGTCTTTCTGTATTTTTATAGCTAGAAGCCTTACTCCCATTTTCTGCCTTCCTTCCTCTGCTTCCCATTCCAATTAAGTCACTGAGTAAGAGCTTAAATCAAAGCTGAAGAAGGATTTAGCTCCTGTTTAACCATATCTTTTAGCAAATCACATGATGCTGAACAATGCTGTGTGCTCTTCTGTTGAGTGAGACTCTCCTTTAACAGCTTTTGGCAGGATTGGCAGTTTTCTGTAGTCAAAGTTTAACCTACAGTTTTCCCTGCACTTTTTTGAAGCCAAAAGTGAACTGCATGGAAGCGGTCCAAGCCTGACCTGATAGAGAGACCTATTTTATTGTTGCACTTCAGTTATTTCTTTCTATGCTAAAAGAACACATGAAAAGAATAATCTACCTCCAGGACTCAGAGAAGGCAGAGCTTTCCAGCCTCTACGTGGGCAGGAATAGCATCTGTGTGCAGGAAGATCCAGGTCCCTTGCATCTTCCATTACTAGCAGCAGGGATGACCGAGGCCTGCAGGTGAGAGCAGCCTCGACATCTGGCAGCCCATCTGTTACCTCCAGAATAGGCTTTCTGTGTACAGAATTACACATTAAGCTCATTCCGATCTATTGCTTATATGGTTCCATCTAGTGCAGCCAAAGTTTGCAACTGCGTTTGTTGTAAGAGAGGCTTTTAGCATTTAGAATGAGACCTTTGGTTTCCTTGGTATGGATGTAGGCCCCTTATCTTGCACACAGCAGTATGGAAATTCTTTTTATAGCATTTTACACTGTGTTATTTGTGTGGTTGAGATCTATTTTGGATCTTAAAATTCTGAGTCTACAGAAAAACTCATCGGACCTGGTTGGAAATCTGCGAGCTATTTCCTACAGAATATCTCAACTTTTTCTAGATAAGTCAAATCACCCAAATTTCAGGTGCCTAAATGCAAACATTACTGGGCAATTTTTGAGATTTTTACATTTTCAGGAAAAATTTTTGATTTGAAGGTTTCCACAAAAGCTTTTTGCCGGTTGCAACACAGAACAGTAAGAGCCAGGATGTAGGCTGATGTTCATTTCTTTATTGGTTTTAATTAAAAAGATTATGTCCTTCTGTGTGCAAAGCTGTGGGAACAGCCTACATTCAGATGCTCTGCACTTTCTAAGATCCATCGCCTCAGGTTTTAATCGGTGTATGTTACTATTTTAATTATATTCTAACTTTACCTGGTAAAGATTTTTTTTCCTTTAAATCCACATGAACACTTAACAGTTAGTTCTGGTTGTACAGAGTTTAAATAATGCAAACTCAAGCTATGAAAGTGTACTTGAAAGTGCACCAAAAGTCATCACAGTTTCTTGAGGATTTAGGAATTGTTCCTATCACAGTTAAATAAGCAGGCTGCATCTCTTTTGGCATCTCTTTTAGATAGTGGGCAATTATCCAAGGCAGTTCCAATTAGAGCACTTTTAGCTCATCCAATTTGTAGGCTACAAGAGAAGATATTGTGGCATCAAATAAAATAATTGCAAACATTCAGACCACATCTAGAATACAGTATCCTTTTTTGGCCTCCTAATTCAAGAAAAACATCAACAAATTGAAGCAATTTCAGTGTAAGGTGATCAAGCTGAAGCTGGATCTAGAGCACCTGCCCTGTGAGGAGAGACTGACGGAGCTGGGCTTGTTCAGCCTGGAGCAGAGATGGCTTTGGGGGGGACCTAACAGCAGCCCACAGTGGCTGTGGGAAGGTCTTCGAGGAGATGGGGCCAGGCTCTTCACAGCCGTGCAGGACAGGAAGGTAAGAGACAATGGGCATAAACAGAAACAGGAGAAGTTCAGACTGGATGTAAGGAGGAACTTTTTCCCCTAACTGCCTGAGGACAGTCTGACAGTGACACTGGTTGCCCAGAGAGGTTGTGCAGTCTCCATCCCTGGAGGTTTTCAAACCGTGACTGGATGAAGCCCTGAGCAGCTTGGTCTGACCTCAGAGCTGACCCTTGTGTGAGCAGGAGGCTGCACCAGACACCTCCTGAGGTGTCTTCCAGACTGCACTCCTTTTTTACAATTCTGGGTGTGAAAAGGACATCTTCAGCCATCACATTCAATCTCCTGGAACTGCAGGAGTATTTGGAAAGTTGTAGGAACTTATGGAGAGGGATGGTTAAGTTTTCTGCATAGTAGAAGGCCTTCTCCCCAACTTGTACAAAAGCTGCTCTTGACCACTAGGTTTTAATTATGATTTCTGTGAATCAAAAGTCAATCAGATTGTTCTCATCTAAATCCCATTCTCATGCTGGAAAAGCAAAAGAGTGAGAGCATCTGAATTCAGTGAAATAAGTGTCAGTACTTTATATCTCTGCTTTGCCAGGGCAAAGGGAGCCCTTAACTTCCCAGGCAGCCTTATGTAGCTGCTGAGTGACTGACAGCATGGACTTATGTGGAACCCCTAAGAGTGGGGTCAAAAGGTGGAAAAGTTTTTTGTTACAGGAGTCAGACCGCTCAGGTTGGCTGTCACTCACTTTTGGCAGGGTATGCAGAAATATTAGGAGTATCTCATGGTTAAAGACTGAGTTGAGGGAATGTGCACAGTTTAAGTTTAAGCTTAGTCTACCTCTAGAACATTATTTCCATTAGGAGGCCAGAAGGGTACATTCTTTATGAATTCTTGCCTGAAAAGGCCCAATGAATTCCAAGCGGCAATGAAGTGTAGTTGACTGAGCGCGAGGCTGGAAGTCATGTCATACTGATGAGCTTAATTATGATTCTGCCCTGATTTCCTGGGAGTCTTGGAGGAGGTCAGTTCACCTTCTGGCTTCAGTTTCACCTTTGCAAATTGAGGGTAATGACAACTGCCCATCAACCTCAGAGGGATAGTGAAGATTAATAGCGTAGTGTTTACTGTGCTGTGAATATTTAAAGTCCATTCCTGCTTCAGATGTTTCTATGATTATTTCAAATCCATGGAGGTGTGTGCCTCAGAACAAACCCCACAGTAGATTTCTCAGTGTCTTTGATCGCAGAAACTGTTTTGGAGCCAAAACAATAGGGAAAATGCAACTTCAAGTAATGGTTTCTTAAACAGTCTATGGTCTATGACCACATGTTGTTCTGTCTTCCCTTCAGAAAGCAATAGCAGGAATCTCCATCACCAGTGGACTTTACTTCCTCCAGATTTTTTTATTAAAAGTGGCATGTGGGCATGCGTTCAGGACAACAGTAATTATATTAGTTGGATCTCCATATCCACTGCGGATATCTATTAGTAATTTCCATACCTTGTTTTCTCTATAGCCTGGCTGCTTGTGTTTGAAGCATTACACCCATGATTTTTACTGTATTGAAGTGACTTGCTTGGTCTGACTGGTATGAGTGCTGGTGTAGTTGCATTTGCTGCTGTGCACATGGCTTTACCAATGGTGGCAACATTATATAGCTGGTTGCCAGAGGGATTGGATTGCCCTTGTCTGATAATTTCACCTGATCTTGGACTGATGTTCAGCTGGCTTCAGGGCATTTTAATTATCAGCACACTGGCTATTGGACCGACCATCTCGTCTGGTTGCTGGCACCATTTATGTTTGTCTCAGCCTATCAGATCTTCCTCATTAATTCCTCTTCTGCGATAATATTCAGACAGAAAGTCCTAGGAACTCTTCCAGCTAATCCCCATTTTGGCTGCTGACCAAATAAGGCTTTATATGACACAACTGTAATTGCTTCATTTGTATGGTATTGATCTGCCATTAGGCAAAACACAAGCCAGCATTTCACTAAGGCTCAATTTATGCAGTATTATTTATTGTTTGCATTGCAGTTGCAGCTAGAATTCCCACCTGGGGAATGGACCCCCTGTTTTTTCTCTCAGTCTCTGCTTCTAATTAAAATAATGAACTTCAAAGTGCTTGCATTATAATTAGACCAAAGCTTAAGAAACCATCTCTTAGCGGGGATCTTTCCGTTTATTGCCTTCCTTCTAATACTTCTTTATGAAAAACAACAGTATGGAGTCACGAAGAAGCATGTATAGTTACAGAAATCTCTCGTACCTCTTCTCAGTCTAAGTTTAGATCTGATAACAGTGTATCAGTTGTGCAGATCTTAGGAATTAGTGGTCTGTTTCTGGCAACAGTAAAAATCAAGCATCCATGCTGATTTCTCAGCGCCATTAATGGCTTTTGACACAGTGGCCACTTAAATACCTTTGTGGACACTGATGTCAGTGAATGAATTCCATCAGAAGCAAACTACAGTTTTGCCCTATAGTTTTCCCATGTGGAGTTGCTTTCCTCACTAGGAAAAAATTAATGGATGAGCAGACTGCTTGTATTACAGCACTTTCAGTACCATACCGTATGCTGATGGTATTTGGCTTTGCAGTCATTTCATGCTTCATTCTCACTAAGGTGAGACTGGGACTTGGTGGCTGAAAAGTCTAACGAGACAGGCAGAAGAGTGGTGCTCATTGGAAACAGCACCTAAAATAGTGTGTTTGGTTTCTAAAATAAAAATACAGAAATTCAGTTCTCCTCAAATTCCTGAGAACAGTAATAGCAGTAAGCTTTTTTTTTTTTCCCCAGTTGCAGCTGCTGAGAAGATGGCAGGAGGTTTTTTCTCACTGTGGCTCTTGCCAAAGATACCTATGTCTCTGTCACCCTGAGAGTGGTTAAATACAACTCATTTTGTATGACTCTTCTCTGAGGACAGCTGAGAAACATTAGCTAGGACAGTGGACTTCTATCACCTTTTATGGAGCATCTTAAGCTGACAGTGAGGTACTTTGTGAAAAAGGTACGCACAGGCATTCAGCTGAGTATCTTTACTTGTAGAAGTCACTCCACTGTGACTCCTGACGTTTTTTTACCATTTGTTAATCTTAAACTGACATCTTAAGCTAATCAGTTGCTGTTATGAGGTCTTGCTTGCAAGGAAGAAAATGCAGCAACATATCATAAGGAGTAGAATAACAGGAGAAGATCATGTCAAATATAGTTCCTCTTATCCATCTTACCATTATATGTTCATAAAGGATGAGATTCAGCCTGGCATAAATGAAAAATTGGAGAAGTCTGATAGTGCAATCTCTTCAAACATTGCCAAATTTGAATCAGTCTCCAAAAATGCCAGATATGTTCAATACTGCATTACGAAAGATCTTCGGTTTATTATATTAGCTGCCCTGTTACCCACTGAATAGAACATATATCTATATAGCACATTGAGACATGGGGCTGTTAAGAACCAGAAAACCTAATATTTGCCATAAGTCCAACAGGATATTTTGCTTTCCATGATTTGTCAGCGAGAGTCCTGACTGTTTTTGGAGGTCACAGTAACATCTCTTCTGGGGACAGGTGATTCAGCCTAGGGCTGGGTCTGTCTGTGGATAAAAGCTGTGAAATGCTCAGTCTGAGGCACGATATTTCTGCCACTGCTGGGACATGTTGAATGGAGTGAAAAATTAGAATCTGCTGAAACAGCTGCCACCTGCTTTGTGCTGGAAGATTTTGATGTAGTGAAATCTTCCTCTGTGTAGGGTGGCCAGAGTCTGTGGTCTTAATAGGCTGTCTAGTAATCCATCAGTCATATCAAATGCATTGAGATGGATATAGCGAAGGAACAACTTTCTAAGTTATAAGGGACTACACCCTATTTCTATTCGATAAGCACTGAATTGCATCCAAAAGAGGTATGTTTTTTCTAGCCTCATTCTGGATGAAAATAATCACTCCATAGCATTCAGAAGCATAAACTTAAAATGCCTTACAAATATGGCTAACGTATTATGTAAAAGAAAATTTAAATTTACTGGCCGACATTAGTGATGATGAATAATGTTTTCAATCCTGTTAAAATCAAGTCATCCATTCGAAAAACAAATAGATCATTGGTGCAGACAGTAAACTGCAGTGTTTGGCTTTTTCTTGCGGATGGAGTGGCATAAGGAGTCTCGATGACATATGCCTGGATAACGTAACATAATGTCACTTAGAGACACCTGCACTAATGCAGTCTAGGGAGGAGAGGAGAGGGACGGCATGAGACCTGGCAGAGCTTCCCTGCTGTGGTCCCCACTACAAGCCATTACTCCCTGCCTTTCAGCAGCACTAATCCAACACTGGTGGAACCTCTGCCTGGCACTGAACCACCTCCTGTGCCCCGCCACGAAACCCCTACCTGTCTGTGCCAATAATACCATTTTCTCTCAGATGGGTGCCCCTAAATTTAGGAGTTACTGGAGAGGCAGGTGAAACAGCATCCAAACATCCTGCTGTGACAAAACCATGAGTTGAGTTCTGCTTCGCCTAAGGTGCAAAAAGGCAAAAGGCTTTCTGTCAGCCATACCAGAGGTGAATGTTACCCTGTCTGAAAGCATTAAGTATTTTGGGGGCATGCATTTAAAAATGCTCATTTTACAAATTTTAAATTTTAAAATATTATTGTGCTTTCAGCAATATCAAATGTATAAAAACCGTAGAGGGCTCAGGCTTCCTAATGTTTCTGAGGTGAGAGAGAGTTTCGAGGCAGTTGGCAGTGGGCTAAGCTTATCCTCAGAGCAATTCCTGCCATGTGGAGCAGCATTACACCGGTGCTCAGACACTTTCGAAAAATCCCACTCAAGCCCTTAAAACGTATATTGAATTGCAGGTGTTGGACTGCAGCAGCCTATTCACGTAATCCTGCTTATGCTGCAACCAGCAATAAAAATCGTACTTTGAAAAGTGGTACTGCTCAATGAGAACAGGATTAGGTAGTCGTTAGCGAAAATTAAAATAGCTCGGAGTTGAAAGAAACTGGTGTTTGTGCTTCTACTAAAGGCTGTATACGGAACCGATATGAACAGTTAGTTACACTAGGGACAATTTTATGTGTTTTTTATTTACAGCAAAGCTTTGTATAAAGCAGAGAAACCAGCGGAGTTGCCTTCCAGGGTCAACTGCTGCTGTTTTTACACAAGCAAAATAGATATTTAATTGCTCGTGCCAAGAAGTGTTTGCATACTGTAATTGGAATATCTTGCTGCAAAACAGCTTTCAATTTATATAAATATTTTAAACTACAGTCATCAGACCTCTAGCTGGTGTAAGTTGTCAGAACTTCTTTGAATTCAAAGTAGCTATGGCAATTTTTAGCAGCAGTGGGTCTCCCATTAATTGGGACTCCTGCTGTTCCTCAAGGTGTCAGTTTGGCTCATATTTGTTTACAAAGCTCAGTTCAAGTAACTAAGCTGCATACTTAGGATATACATAGAAGCTGTAAATACTTGGTGCCCCTGGAAATTAACCATCTTATTTGGATGGCTAAATGAAGAGTGTTATACTTAATTAGCCACAATTGAAAAGTATTTGAGTGCTACTTTAAATTTCCCATCTCTAAACAAAGAATAACAATACATACACACTCTTGTAAAGGTACTTTATTCTTAGTGTTTGTAGAATATTTTGAGATATTGTTCTGGAGGAGGTGTTTTAAATGCAATTGGACAGGGGATTTTTAAATAACATTTATAAATGGTATTAGCTTCTAATGCAGCACACAACCTGCCCATAGCTTTTTTGCAAGACTTTTGGCTTTCTGCAGACCAGTCAGTTCCTCAGGGGTACATGGGTTTTGCAAGGTGGAATTCAAGAGGCACCCACTGTCCTGGTGGATCCTCAGCTGAGCCTGGGCACTCAACCGAGATGGCCAGTCATGTCCTTTCTGTGATAAGCATGTATATAGCAATGGAAGAGTTTAGCAGGAAAGCCTGAGAAATCCATTGCAGAAGAGCTAATATTGTTGTGAAGACTCACAACTTGCATACTAGTAGTTCTTTATTTAATATAAATGCTGGGCGAGCTATCAGAGCAAGTCCCAAGGACTCTGTTCTGTTTGAGCTATCAGCTACATGTGAAAATGTCTTGATATGTGCTGTACTTCAGTATTTGAATGAATTTTTTTCATACAAATAGCATTACAGCATGCAAACCTTATAAATACCAGTACAAAAATTATTCCTATAAATTTTTGAATGTGTTTAAAAAACCATGATTTCAAAGTTGGCCCTTTGTCATTAAAATTTAGGTTGTTTTTCTTGTAAAAATGCTCTTGCATTAGCTCTCTTTTTTAGTATTTGCATTATTGATCCTTCAAGCCTTCTGAGTACAGAATGATATAAGCCTTGGCTACATCTTCCTCGTTAACAGAGTGCTTGTTTTATTCCTAATTTATTAAACATATTCAGCCAGTGCCACGCAGCTTTACACTTAATTTCTCTTGATGAATTGTCAAACACCCTTAAACTGCACTGCATTTGTGTCATGTTACAATCTGCCATCAGCACTTTTCAAAACATGGTTAAAATAAGCAGCTCAGAAGCTGGGCAGGTTTTAATTTTTTGCTTCGTAAGGTTGCATTTTAATTTTTCCCATTTAAAATCGTTTGAACGGATGATATGAACAAGCTGTAAAAATGCACCCGCTTGCGTTTCACTAAATATGTCTGAGACAGATCCTCAGCTGCATCCAGGGAGCACTAGGTTGTGCAGTGAGGGGAGGCTCTGGGGCAGCTGTGCCCTCCTCTTCCCAAGCCACCTGGGCTGGATACAGATTAGATCATGAGAGAATAACTGCAATTCACATCACTGAAATAAGGTCACTGAACTCGGCTTCACTGGGCTCTCTCTGTGCCTTGTCCCAAGGGAGGATACCCTCCAGCCTGCGCCAGGAGCGCCGAGGGGCTTGTCTGGGAGACAGCTGCGTCAGCAGGTAGCTGCAGGGAGAGACATCCACAGTGCGAGGAAGAAAATGACCTTTGAGTTGCTTCAGACGTGTCACTAATTGCCGACACGTCCCTGGCTGTGACATTGTGATCTTGGGAAAGCTTGGTCCTTCAGTGAACTCCTCCAGGTGCACCACCATATCCGTGGCTTCACTTCCCATTGTGCAGTAGTTTACTGATCCCCACTTCATCCCAGGCACTACTTATATAGTAGTATGTATACAACAAACTTACATGACTAAGTAGTCATGGATTTTACTGGAATAAAAAGCAAATCCATGTGTTTTTCCAGTTGGTCTGTACCTTGCATATGGCCCACCTGTGGTGCTTTGATCATTTAACATTCAGGTACTCTTTCTTTGATGTTTGCTGTACGTTCTGAGAACCTAAGGTTAAACAGAGGTGGCATCCCTCCACACGATGTGACTTCTAAGTGACTGAGCCATTTCTGAGGCTTTCAAAGCCCTGTGAGAATGATTTGTGAAAAGCCTTTTAGAGGGTTGGGGTCTCTGCTTCTGCCTCAGTAACTGCAGGGTGGCATCAGCGGTTCTCACATGATACGCTGTGCAATACGGCTGCAGTTTAAACAAAGCTGTCTCTGTGTATGTGGAGTCTCGTTAGTGAGTCATGTTACTTTTGCACATCCTGCTTGCTCATTATTTCAAGTGAACAACATCCCCAACGCTATGCAATGAAACAACAGTGCCGCCGTCTGTAAAGATAACAGCAGAATTTCACCAGGAATCTGCCCAGGATTCGGGGAAATATTTTGCTATCATCTAATGTGCCAGTTGCACAGAATTTATGAGCCTAAGCTCAGGAAAGGGATTCAGGAAAATGTCAAACCTGTTCAAATAGCTAAGACATTTAAGTTTTCCTGGCAAAACTCTACCGGTTGCCTAAAATATTGTTATTAAATGCTCCCAGCAGAGATCCAGCCTTTGTTGTAATGAGTACTTAGGGACCTGTCTGTGCCTTTATGCCATTTAGTATTCAAAAACAGGTATTTTGGGACCCGACTTCCTGGAGGGGGTCTCCTTTGCCACATGTGCTCAGGCCAAGGCTGACTCCTCTGAATTGCATTCCCAGATGGTGCTGAGTGGTGCTGATGAGCGGTGGTTTCCATCCATCCTGTGAATCACTCTGTATCCAGGGATTTTGGGGAACTGAAAGATTTAGGCAAAAAGCAGCTGTGGCTGAGACTGTGGATACTTGTTCAAGTTCAATCAGGCTGGAGAGAGCCTTGTCTACCTACTGCGTGTATTCATGCTTTGGGCATTAGGCTGTTGAAAACAGGCTTGATTTTACCATGCATGATGCATTTCATGTTTTATTTTCTGGTTTCTAGAGATACTGTGTTGCTGTGCTGAAATGGGTGCTTAAAGGGGTGCATTAGGCAGAATTTGGTGCCCCCTCCCACGCTGTTCCCCTATGGCTGTCTCAGACTTCCAGCAGTGCTTGTAATGTTGGCTGCTGTGGTCCCTAGCCTGGGCCTCTGTCTCATTCCCTCATGGTGCAGGGGCCTTTGTGTGTCTCTATCAGCCTTGGAAATACCCCTCCTGTGGTTCAGCATGGAATTGCTAGGCACCACGGTGTTGTATGCCATAGCGTTCAGGTCATTTGTTGAATGCCTGCCTCACTGCTTCATACCAATTGAAGTCCAATGGATGGGTTGTCTGTTAACCATGGCTGTGACCCAGACTCACTGGAAGTCAAAGCAAACCTCTCTGCCAGCTTCCCTGGGCATTGGGCTAGCACCCTATTGCGATTCTTTTGGGTGGCAGATGAGTTATCCCTGTCTGGAGTCATAGATGTTATTTTGCAAAGGACTGGGTAGTTGCAGTGTCATCTGTCTGTGCGGTTTTATCTTTTGCTAACTGTGAAAGGCATATCTGCACTTGGCACCAGTAGGCTCTTTAAAAAGAAGAAGTGACACTGATTAACATTTTAAACTGCTTATTGCTATTTATTTATGGGGAGATGGAAAGTGATTTTGAATGAGTGAGAATGATTTAATTCTCATCAAGTTTTTCAAACTGTAATTCTATAGGCAGCTTAAAAAAAGCTGTGATCCATACATTGAAATCGCTGTCTGTGCACTCAAGTAATTGTGAAGTGAGGTATCACTGTAACACAAGGGCCGCAGTTTTGGCTGAAGTGGCTTGACTATTGCATGTAAGGACTCTTGTTTTCTTCTGAGTAATAGAAAAGGCAGTATTGTGCAGTGACAGCAAGGATTAAGAGTCAAATATGAAAGCACTTGTCTGCTTTCTATTACTAAACCCTTACCCTTGCAAAGATGTTGATTCCTTTATTGAGGAACACATTGTTCTTCAGTGGGAGTTTTGACTAAGTGTGGTATTGAGGATACAGTCCTGTTTTTTAATGATGAAAGAACAGTTTCTGCCATGGATACTCAAGTTTCAAAATGCCTTCCTCTGTGGCAGAATGAAGCACTGTCTAGGATGAGTATGAGTGATCTAACCTAGCTCTGAGGTCTCAGGTATATAATTTTCAATGTAGTCACCATTGCACCTATCAGGATCTCAGTTATAACATTTCTGTGGGAGACAGCAGTGTTGAGCAACGGTTCTCTGTGTTTTGCTGACCAGAAGGAAATTATTTATTTCCACATGTTGAGGTGGACCTGGATAACAAAGCAACAGAGAAAGCAGTGTGAAACTAACCTGGTTTTACATGGCCTACTAGACATGAGAGGACAATAATGTGTTACATTTCTAAACAATACAGTTTAATTTCAGAGCAATGATTGGAGCTTAAATCCACATTTACTTCTTCATCCTTTTTATTTCCATTTCTCTATTGTGCTGTGAAACTGTCTATGGATATGGCTAATAACCCTGCTAAATAACCCTCTCATGAATGGGTTTCATTTATTTATTTATTACCCTAGGATTACTATCAACCAGCTGCAGCTTCTCTAAATGACTGTGGGAAAATTTTCCTTGATAATCTTTAATGCTTTGAAAGATAAATTCCAACATTTGGCAAGTGAGAAAGCTCTTTCCCTTCAACATGGAAATTAAACATGAAAACTTACATTAGTTGTCCAAAAAATCACCTAGGTTTTTTTTATTCATCTTAGAATATCCAGATAAAAGGTCTGAGTAGGCATTAACTTGAAAAGCTTGAAAAAAAAGTTGTAAGTTATCAAGTGACATCTTCACCCGAGATAAGATAAAGATTGGAAAAAAATTTCTAAGGATTTTAGCATAAGGACTTTGTCTAATTCAATGAGCTTTAGTGTTCATACTTGAGAGATTACAGCTTAGAGGAAATAGTATGAAGATGCTTTTACAGATAGACTGATTGATAGGGCTCCCCATCTGCTTTAAAATAAGAGTGTGCTTAAGTGGCTCGTTGAATTGAGAGTTAGTAATATTCTTCGAGATACATTTCATTTTTCATGGGAGTGATCACTCCTGACCACATCTGTAGCACTGTCAAAGCAGCTGTTTATGTTATTGCTACCTAGTGTGACAATTAGACACAGCAGCATTAAATTAGATCTTCGTTTGGTTCCTGTTGAAAGGAGGAGTTTTGACATTGACTGTAGACAGCAGGCTCAAGCTATATGTCTAAGCCATTTTCAGAATAAGTAATGTTGCTCAGTGTCAAAGAAATAAAGTTTCTAGGATCATCTTTCATCTATGGCTCAGTCCCAATGTCCTTACAAAAGTAAAATTAACATTTAATGTACTGGAAATTTGGCTGTAAAGTGGCAAGGCTGGCCACCCAGTTACCTTTCTGAATGGGGCAAATGGGCCAAAAGCATAGGCTTTGTAACTAAAAGCTGAGTAGGAAAAATCTGTAGTAAATATGACTGGTTCAAAAGCAATTGCTTCCGAGAACAAAAGGGACAAATGAACAATTTCATTCCAATTTTTTGATTGCTCCTCTCCCTCTGGAGTGTGAACCATAATTAGAGCACTTATGCAAAACCACATTTGTCAGCCTGGCTGCTAAATTCCCCTTAAAGCTTTCACCAGAAAGAGCAGTCTGATGAGAGCAGTAGCAGTCTCCCACTACAGCCTACAGTTCTCATTTTCACTTTCAGGGACAGACAAGCAATTACTTTTATCTGTATTGAAAATCTTGTATAAATGTAACTACAGTGAAGCTAGATAAGGTCAGATGTACACACAAGCAGTTTCCAAACTTCATGACCAGTCAGCAAAGACCTGTCTCAGTTCCAGCAAGAGCTATATGAAAGGGTGTTACTAGACAGTGAAGGTATGTCCTGAAGCTGACATTTGTCCCACAAACAGTGTCAATGTTGTAAGGAATGCTCCATAAGCTGTGAAATACCATGATCTATACCTGTTTGCCAGGAACATATCTCTCCTAATGAGTGAGAGAAAAGTTTCCATTCTAAGACCAGAAGGGACCCCCAGACCAGCCATCTCCAGAGAGGATGAATCACAAGCCCCAGTGGCTTCTGGTGCCGTAAGATCTGATGGAGCCCTGCCACCACAGGATCTCTCTTCCCCAGCCCTTCTCCGAGTGCTTTGAAGGTGTTGGATCTTCTCATAATTGAGGAGGGGAAGATGCCATTGGCAGACATAGCTCTTGCCAGATCCCACTCAGCCCTGACAGACAGATCTTGACAGCATTAAACAAATTCAGAGAGACAGAAACTCCATCTTTCTCAACCACATATTGACCCTAAAGAGCAGTAGTTAAACTACTGGCACCTCACAGATACTTCTCTCTCTTTGGAGATGAATGGTGCTTCGAGGATATGAGGCCACTGCTCCATAGGACTCTGCGCATCTGCAAACAAGCCTGAACAGACACCCACCAGAAACCGTGTACATGTCTGATAGGCACGGATGCGCTGGGGACCTCTGAACATGAAACGAGGAAAAGTTTATTATTATGAATTATGAATAAATATTGATGTAGTTGTGTACCATTAGGATATGTGACTGTTTAGGCTCTTAGTAATAAAGATAGGAAGTTGTACACTTGAACAAGCACAAAAGATCCTCAGGAGGTGATGAAGGCTGCATAAATGCCTTGGCAGAGTAGTTATCAACTGATTTTAAAATGCCATATAGTGGCTGTAGTTCCTACTATAAATCCAGGTGCCTTACATCTGGGTTTGTATGGTAATGTATACTGTCTACCCTCTGCCATCCAGTCTTAATGCTCTCTGGGCACCTAAAGGAAAACCTCTGAGCATGGGCAGAAGCAACCCCATCCTCGGACCAGTTGTGTCCCTTTCTTGCCTGAGTTTCACTGCAGTCCCAGCAGCCTTGAGTTCATACAGAAGTGGCAATTCTCTGCTTTAGCCTTCATGTCGGCAACCCACCTCTGCCTGCACGGATCCAAAGTCTCTCTCAGGTACTTCTATCACCTGAAAAAAGAGCACTAAACATGAGATACAGGGCACTGTGTGTCATGGAGCCCCTTTCAGTCTGTTGTGCCTATGGCACTGTGGGGCTAGTAATGCAGGATTCATCTTTATTCATCATAAATCCATAAAAGGATTTATGCTTTCAGTGGTAGCATAACATGTATAAACCCTTCAGGGAAAATTCCTCAGGGTATCCCAACTACCTGCTGGTATCTCAGCACCCAGCAAATGGGCTGGATTTTGTCTTCCCAGCACTTGAGCTTCTGCTTGGCTGCACTGTCCCCAGGTTTCCCCAGAGAGGATGCCCTCCACCTCCACCTTCCTCCTCCACACCGCGGGTGCCCTTCAGGCTGGGAGGCAGGGTGCACTCCCAGGATAGCAGGGCAGTCCCTGGAGTCACGGCACTAAGCTAGACCCCAGGTAGAGGCTTAGCTACTGTGCAAAAGTAGCAGGACTGCAGAGCCTGCATCCCAAATGTACGGATGTGCCTACAGCAGGTGATGAAGCTTCGGACGGGCAGGACTCCTGGCACCTCTTTGTGCACTGTTTTCTATTGACTGGCTCTAGACAGCATCGTGGTCAGCGAGCAAGCTGTTAGCACTCCTCTTCAGCTCTGCCTCACACTGCCTGTTTCTGGAGCCTTAGCCCATAGCTTGTGTGGGATCACTCTGAAGTGCTGTATGTCAAAACTATATGTAACACAGTGACTGGCAGCGTCTAGCATAGGCCGTCCGGATCTTGCCTCTTTAGTATATGGGAATATATTTTCCCATCTGCTTGAAAAATCAACCTGGGCCCACACTAAACATATTCTAAATATAGATTCAAATAAATCTGTGTAAATCGTTTATAATTCCAGGCAGAGTTTTATCATCATTTTGCAAAAATAGTTTTGGTTGGTTGATAGAATTTTCTTGTTAAAATCCAAGCCATTCTGAAAGTCATTTCTACACTGGAAATACATTTTTCACATTTGAAAGTAACCACAATTATTTGTGCTGCCAAGGGCTTTGAAATATGGAAATGAGAGGTTTATTTAGTGTGTGGATCAAGCTTATAAACAGCTTAAGTCCTCATTCCTTCTAACATCTTAACAGCTGTGCAGTTTCTTACAAAATATGTTTTATCGTTTCAAGAAATGCTGTTAACCTCGCAGTTTTAAAACTGAATGAACAAGGCCTCTTGGACAAATTGAAAAACAAATGGTGGTACGACAAAGGAGAATGTGGCAGCGGGGGAGGTGACTCCAAGGTTAGCCTCAATGTCACCAAAAGCGGGTAAACAGTATGTAAAGTAATTGGTGCATCTGCTGGGGTTTTACCTGTGACGAAACAGCTTCACCAGTAGCACAGCACTGCTGGTACCTGCAGTTGAAATCTAGGTGTATGCAATTACTGTCAAAGCAAAAATATTTGCATT
Source organism: Platalea leucorodia (assembly GCF_965183815.1). Lineage (NCBI taxonomy): Eukaryota > Metazoa > Chordata > Aves > Pelecaniformes > Threskiornithidae > Platalea > Platalea leucorodia. The sequence goes on from NC_138824.1 coordinate 16,967,372, forward strand.
TGTTTAAGTGCCCCAAGGGGAACTCATAAACAGTCTCTGCTATGGGATCTATCACCAGTTTTCAGAAACCTGCATCTTCTGAAATTGTGATGAGCCTTTTCCAAGCTTGCTTTAGTGAACAAGCGGTTTGAAACCTTCAGGAGCAAATACCAGCTCAGACTTTTTTTCTACTATATGTTACTACCCATAAAAATATTTTTCAGTGACAGTAGAGGAAGAGGGTGAAAATCAGTGTGACTGCCTCCTAGCAGTAAGCTAATGCATGGTCCAGGCTCAGGGATGCACTATTGATACAATCAATACTGGTACAAATTGCAATTTTCACATGAGTATCCAAAATAGGAGGACAAATTTCAGCTAAAATATCTTCACAATGACATTTCCTGATACCTTACCAGCAAACTGAAATCCATGGTGGTTCCCTAGGCAGAATTTATCAGACAGGAGTTTTAGGCTGAACTTTAGGCTGAGGTGATGGCAGCTTTTTATTCTTCCTGCATTTCCATATCTTCCATATGGCCAGTGCCACTACTTCCTTGCCTCCTCACAGCTTCCTTTTGGGAAACTGCCTTGTGCTGAAAAGAAGCAAAGATGTGGAAGTGGAAGATGGTGAAGTGGGGGAGGATGAAGACATTAAAAATACCCCTTCTGTGCCAGGCAGTATGTAATAATATTTATTTATGTGCTTGTGTGTGAACAATATATAAGAGAATGCTGCACAGGTAACTGTGCAGGCACAGAGCTAGTCAGATATAGATGATTAAATTTGACTGATTTGTCATACACAGTTTATGTAGCTTTCTTTACAGTTGCCTACATATATTTTTTCTTACTATTTTCTCTCCTTTAGTCCTCCTGCTCTTTCATGCTGTGTCCTGGCCTCAGGGACCATCCCTTGGGCTGTTCTGCACTCACCCAGAACTGGTCTCCTAATCCTCTTCACTTTGCCTTCGATCCTGCTGCTCTACCTATTTCCCCCCCACCGCTCTACTCGCCAGCAGTCGCAGTTTCAAAAATGGTCTCTATTTTCTCTTCCAAAGTGCTTAGGCATATTAGACCTGATAGCACTTACCTGCAAGTGGAACAGACACCAACTTCTTGTAAGAAAGTTGACAAGTGAACCATAAATTACCCATGTTGCTACTATTATATGCTCCACCCAAGCCTGAACTTCTGCATTACTGAGGGAGGGGTGTTTATTTAATTTTTTAAACGTCAGAAGCAGGGAGTCACATCATTAAAAAACCTCCATTTTCTTAGAATACACTCCTCACAAACCTGCTGTCGTTGGAAGGTGAGATAAAAGCTAGGTAGCAAACTAAGGATGCTTTTAACTTACTTTCCCTGATTACCAGCCACTGGTGCTTTGAGTCACGAAGCAGGAAAAGGGGAGCAGCTCATGGTAGAGGGACGGGCCAGCTTCACCGGGGAAATGTCTGGAAGTGCTGAAGGGGCGAGTTTGGTGTGATGGCAAGTGACAGAAAAAGGAGTGGGGGAAAAAAGTAGAAAAGAAAGGCAAGGAGTGTGGTCCATGGAGAAAGAGGGAGGATCTGTGAATGAAAGAGGGAGGAAGGAACACGTTGCCAATGGAAATGAACAATAGGTGACACAGGCAGTTCAGGATGCAATAGAAAATATGGTGGGCAAGGCAGTGTTAGCAAAGGATGAACATGATGGAGCTCAACCTGTGGTCCTAGGACTATATGCAGCCTACCAGGAGCATTCATCTGACCTCAGGCCTGTTTCTTGGCACACTTTTTCCCAGGCACAGTTGAGTGAGTAGGCAGTACCCGTGCTCCTGGGAAGTCCCAGGTCTATCATGCACCCGCACTGCCCACGTTCAGTAGGACCAGGCACATCATGGAGATAAGCAGGCATTACCATGCTTCTCAAATTCTGCACTGCAGCAGCATCTGGACTTGTTTTTTAAACTACAGCTACTCTGACTCCTCAAAGTGTTAGTTAGCCATTTATCATCTACAAAATCCATTTTCTTGTTCAGGAACAGCCTTGTAGGTTCTGATCGATTAAAGTCAACAAGACCCTTTCTACTGAATTAATGGAGCTCTAAATATTTTAATTTTATATGCTAGCAAATGATCATTAGTGGAATAACCAGGACATCATGCACTGTTGTTGTAAACCTGACAGCTACCAACAAGTCCTGAACTAAGCTTTTAAGCATCTCTAGCTAATACTTCTTTTCATTGTATGAATTTAAAAAGAACAAACCCTGACCTTTATTAGCATCTCCAGTCTAAATTACAGGGCTTCCTACTGTTATGAACAAGAATAAGAACATCCTCTTCTCCTGAAAGAAATACAGCACCTGAGACTTGACTGATAAATGTGCTGTTACTATTTGAGATTCACTAGTCAGAATATGAGAGTCTAGACCCAGAATAACCCTTCGTGATAGTACAGAGGACTACAGGAATCAGGGAGTTTAATGAGAGCCCAGCAGTTCTCCAAAGGTTTGTGTTGCTCTGTAAAATAAGATTTCTCCTACCTCCATTCTGTGCACTTAAAAGGTCATCTCTAGCCTCCCCATTTATTGATCCCTTTAAGGAACGATCTTCCAAAATTCAGAAAGACAGTTCAGAGAGCTGCCCTGTGTGAACCACCTGTGGTTTAGTGACCTTAGTAATTAAGTCATGTTTGAAGATAAAACTGAGGTCCCCAAGTCGATTGAGTGCTTTTGAAAGTATTACCTCAGATCTTAACTGTATACCACCATCCTTTCATGTGATGCATGGGAAGGTATTTAAACACAGTTTCTGCCACTCTGCTCCATTGTTTTTATAAAAGTGTGAGTGGAAGGAAGCTGTGCTGATGGAGCTCTCCTCCAGTCTCTGCTGGCAGCCCTCGAGAAAACACGGTGGCCCTTTTTTTTAATTCAGCGGATGAGACTGACCTTACATTTCATTAATGGCTCAGCCACGAGTGGGTAATGAAAATGCTCCTAAAGCATACTCGTGATTGCTTTTTTGAAATCCCTGTCTACCAAAATTCTGTATTGGTTTCAGAATCACTCAGTATTGTAATTTAAATGCTATAATTGCCCATTCGTTGTCCTGAACACAACTAACTCAGAACTTCATTAATGCCATTTTAAAGCACTGTGATTTTGCTAATGCTGCTGGCACAAGATCCAGCCCGAGGCTCTTAAAAACCAGCCCTTCCAAGAGCAAGACAGGATAGGAGGAAATGAGTAAGAAGCCAAGAGAGGAGGTAGAAGGGCTGAGAACATGATGAAAAGGTAGAAAACCAGTGTCCCTGTGCCCAGGTCGGGCTGCGCCACCACTGACTTCAGCACGTGGGTGAAGAACAGGGTCTCCTGTGCTGCCACACAACAGTTCTGCACTGTGGCTACATGGGACAAATTCTTCTCCATATATAAAGGGTAATTTTAGTTATTATTTCTCATATATTATGCTTACATGAATTTGAGGCAGATGGATCCTGTTTATATATAACAAGGGAGATTCTCGGCAGCTGTACATTGGAAAAACTGCACCGATTTTCACAAACTCTGCCAGTTTACTCTAGTTGAAAATTTAGTCCAACACTAGTAATTCAGGAATCACTAAATAACTTGGAAAAAACCCAAATCTATAGTCATTTTCCATTGTAATATTAGGTATACAAGACTGAACTTGATGGGAAATTTAATTCTAAATGCTGTATTTATCCTCTGTATGTGACTTAAGTACATTGCTCTTGCTCATGTACAGCAGACCATACTGATTTTTAGTTTCTGTCCCCTTTAATACCAGTGGGACTATTCACCAACTGATTGTGTAAGCAGTGTAGTGACAAGTTGTAGTCTCCTGAGTTTGTGACTGACATGGTTCAAAATGATGCTTATTTGGAGAGGATATTTTCAAAGAAAGGAAAGACGCCTATATAAGCAACTTGCCCTGAAAGCCAAGGTGATCTGGGCATTCACGTCGCATGGGAGCTGTTGAAAATCTCCTACTAAAATAAAAAAACCAAACAAAACAAAGCCTAAAATACATGAAAATTCACTACACCTGCAATCACTGACTGTGATTGCAAACAGGTATATATGTTGCTATTCTGAAAAGCGTAAGCAAAAATCTTCCTTTTCCACTCTGCAGCCCCTCAGTCTGGGCTTCTCATATTGGACCATGTACATTTCCCATCGCAGCTGGCTGATTTAAAAGGGGACAAAAATCCTGTTCTGAAAGTGTAAAATATTTTTAAATTTAAATTTAAATATATTTAAAATATTTTAAAATTTAATTTTAAATTTAGCTGGGAGGGCTTCTCCCTCATCACAGCTAGGACTGTCTGAGGTGGGGTGCAAAGGACACTTCGTGTCTCATTCACACAGGCTCGCTAGGGCAGGTGAGAAAGTGAGGGGCAGTGGACAGGTTTCCCGGAGCTTGTGCAGCACCTTGATTCAGAAAGTGTTTCAGCAAAAATAGTAGAGAGAAGAAACAAGGGCCTGGCCTCAGACACATCACTGGCTGTATTTCAGTGAAAAGCGGGAATTGCCTCATCTATGCTGGCCATTGCCATTGCATTCAGTTATATATTGAGGATAGCGTGGCAATTTTAAGCATGAAATTGATTGCTTTTCCCAAAGGAAAACCTGAGAGCTTCCTCACAGAGACAATGCAAAAAGGATGACATTAAAGCAACTACAGCTTCAAAGAAGAAAAAATTCCTGCCTGTTATCAGGCTTTATATACCTAAACTGTTAGTGCTAAAAAAACAGGCAAAGGAGTGGAAGACATCTGTTTTCTTACTTGTCCCAGCTTGCTGCTGGTCTTGATAGTTCATATTGAGTCCTAATTATCACTTTAATCGGTTTAATCTGCAACAGCTCCACAGGCTTCTGATTTTCCATGTGAGAACAGTACCTGGATGTCCCTTATCTTTGTCATAACCAGCCCCGTTACACTGCTGGGATTTAGGAGCATTGAAATGTGGCTCAGTGCCAATGCATGACATGTTACAGATGACAGCTATCCAAATAATACTAATTATTTCACACTTGTACTAGAAGCAAACAGAGGATCATATTGACAGGAAACTTGCCAGCATCCCAAACTGCTACCCACTCATTTCACAGCTGTGGGACTCTCATATTCCACTACCAACCTGCACAACCTGCTGCCAGGAAGCCTGAAGATAAACTGTAAGTTTGAATACTGGAAAAGATCAAGAAATAGGTGTTTTCTGTTCTAGGAGCAGAGTATTATATATAATTAAATATCTGGGATTTGGAAAGTGGATGAAGCATTTTCTTTACTTAAAGGGATCACTTACGAGTACCTGGGAATCCTCTCACCCAGCTGTAGCTGTCAAAAATTGTCATTTCTCCGAGGCGCCAAGGCTTCCTCAGTAGTAAATGAAAAGCGATGGGCATCTCAACAGCATGCTCCATCCTTTGTTAAAACTGGTATCTAAGCCCACTTTTTGGAGGTACCTATCTTTTTCCCTTAACTGCAGGGAGGCCTAAACTTGGGGCATAACTTATGGGTGAAAAATCTGAAGTTAAGTGAATCCCCCCCCTTTATGTATATATACAAAGAGTAATCAGAATGTATGAAAAGACAGGATCTAAAGCTAAGAGTAGCGTACGAGGTTCAGGAGCTGCTATTTGTGTGTTAAATATTTATATACAAACATGCACAAATATATTAATACGTAAGGATTTGGGGATTTCCAGTTAAACCAGATTTCCAGTTATAGAGTGTCTTTCACAGTAACTATTTTAGTAGGTTCAGTTACACTATACTAATTAATGCTTGCACTGGTTATTTGTTTATTAAGCCTTGAATTCATGAGTTAACATTTTAGCAATGCATGGATTATGGTGTATTTATGAGAGACTAATTTTCCTGTAGGAATCTGCTGGCACACACAGATTCAGGTGCTATGTCATATAACATCACCAAAAGGCTGTCTATCACATGCCATTTCTGTTTATCTACCTCCTTCTCTGGTATATATTGTATTTTCATGCACACCTGCACATAAATAGATATCCATATGCCTACCACATTAAGAATTGGACAGTCAATGATTCAAAGTGGAAAGTACATAAAATAAGTCTGTTAATAATTTCGTAGGTTTTTAGAAGATAAACTGGTACAACTACATGAAGTGGGTCATTACCATAATAGTCTGAGATTATTCACTGAGTTTAAGTAACCTCAGTGTAAACCCATAGCGGTTCATGGCTTTGAGGTATCAGATTAGGTTTCATCTCAATATTAAACCCTGTTACGTCACCCACAGCAAATACCACTAGTAAGAGAAGATATTCCAAGTAGTAATTTATCATCAGCCTGGGACTGAAAGCCTTGAAAGACTTATGTGAATAAATGAGATTTAAAGAAAAACTTTGAATTTGAAAATAATGTTGAAACAGGAAATGAAAATGAAAGATTGACTGTCATGTTCTTCTTAGCTGAGGACAAGGGCATCACAGCTCTCCCCCGAGTTCTCTGCATGCAGACCTCCCGATTACAGGTCTGTGCCAAGTGGTTATGGTCAGCAAACTGCACGAAGCATCTCCTTTCTCTTGCCAGGATAATTTTGAGGGCAGTAAATGAAATAGCTATAGCCAAGTCATATTATTAGTTTGTATGCATACAAACTAAAAATAGATTGACAGCAAGGAACACAAATGAATATGTTTCTTTATATCCAGTTGCATTATATATGTCTCGGAAGGGTATGTTGTTAATATATCGAAGCCAATAGTTTTGGGTTCACAGTAATTGCATACTATTTATTTACAAATCTTCCCCAGCAGTATGTGCCTGTTACCTAAAGCGATGGAGCAGGTCCCGGTCGTATGTCTGTCTCTAAATCTGGGCCAACAGTACATGACATAGCACCCACTGTGGCCTCTGCTCTGTCACTTTGCAATGCGATTCTATGTAGTTTTACTTGAATAACATAAAATAACATATATAATGTTATTTATGTTATTTTCCACGTGAAGAACTCCTGTAAACCTTGCCGTTTTGAAACTCAGTGAGGCAGGCGTCTTAGACAAGCTGAAAAACAAATGGTGGTACGATAAAGGTGAATGTGGACCCAAGGACTCTGGAAGTAAGGTCAGTCGCTGCAGTTCGGGACCTACTATCGTGTTCACAAAGCAGTAAAGGAAGTAATAAACAAAATGACTTAGAAATAAAATAAGCAGCTGTAGACACAAAACGAATCAGCTTCGCCCCATCTTGATGGGGGTCACACTTTAATTTAAAGAAGCACTATTGCTTTTTAAAGTCTTCAGTGGTATAAATCATCAAACATCATCCTACATGTGCAGGGCATCTGTTCAAGAGTTACAAGGCAGTGTTTTGGGTTTGGGGAAGGCAGGTTGGTTTAGTTGTTTCCTTCCTGCCTAGGGGGGGTGGACTTTCCTCATTGACTGCTTAGGAAATGTCCCTTCACGCCTTCTCCTTTTGGAGCTGGCCTCCCTCAGCGGTTTTCTGAAAAGGAGAAATGCTAGCGGGAAGGATTGCCTTTCATCGCTGCCCAGGGTGGCTGTGCCTGGCTCCCTTTGGGAAGGTCCCTGGATCCTTGAGGAGCCAAGGAAGACTTAACTTGAGCTTTGAAGTGAAAGGCTTCGATAATTAATAGCTTTCTACAGCTTCCAGTGTTTACCTTAGTCCATTCCCAAACAGTAATCCTGACAGCTGCAGGGAGTGAAGCCTTCTCTATTTCTCTCTATTTGGGGACAAACACAGAAGCGGGTATTTTCTGATGGCTGGGAAGCACCGCAGTCAGTGCCAGCCCTGTATTCGGGGAGTCTGAAATTTCTTCACAGTGCCTGTCTCCATGCCAGCCTGTGCTGTCCAGAGCTAAAAGCACGCTTTAGCGTGACGGGCAGTGACTGCTTGCTGCCTGCATGTCCTGAGAGTTACCCTGCTGGGTAGCAGGTAAAATTAACCTGGGAAACAAACAAACAGACTTCCAACACATATTGCTTTTTCTGGCAAGTGCTCTGGAGAAAGGAGTGAAAAGCGGTTACAAGGATGGCAGAGTACCTGTAAATGACAGCTGAGAAAGCCTAAACCCACCACGTACATTAGGTCAGGTCTTTCTCATCCTGCCTCCTTCTTGTTCGCAAGCACCATGTTAGTAATTGCCACCAGAGGAACACAGTCAGCTCCAAGATATTCAGAGTCCTCTTAGCCAGCTAAAAAGAGACAGACAAAGCAGAAGCCAGCTATAAGCCCCAAACACCTCTATACGTCCATGGGAATTGTTAACTGTGCTAATCTACTGATTACACAATAAATAGTGCCTCTTTAAATTAAACATCCAAATGTTTTGCTTTCTTCATAAGTTAAAATTTCATAGAGATTACAATCGGAAGTTAAGTACTGTCCTTACTTAAGGTAAAGATTATATAGTCTGCGTAAGAATAAAGCTTTATAAGTATCTTAAGGCGCACAATGTAGTATATGGAAGTCAATCCTGAGAGTTCCTTGAGAACTGTACTAAAAATGCACATGCATTTCAAATCAAAAAATATGATTCATAACTGAGCAGTGAAGTATAGAGAAATGTAGAATAGTTATTTACTACAGTACATCCAAGAAGGTGATCATTTATAAAATGATGCATATTTAATAATTTGCTAAAGAAAGTTCTCATTGTTGTCTAAATTATGAATAATGTGTAAGATTTCAGAAACTGCTGTTTAAAATTGTACTATTACTGAGCCTTAGTAGTCCATGGGCATGTTCCAGAACTGTATCTATAATAAAATAAAAACAAAATACAGTAATCGGTAAGAGGCAAATATATCATGATGTGTATGGTACAGTGTGCACTTTCAAAGGAAGTGTTTGTTCAAAGAAATAACATAAGCCTCACATGTTATTTTCATCTGTTATTTAAGTATCAGAAACTCAATCTGGATCTTTTAAATTAACAGCAATGCCTACCACAAGTACAATTACTGTTTTCATAAAGATGAAGCAGAGTCTGATGTAAATGGATTTCTGGATTTCAAAGCTTTTAAAGAGCTTCATATAAATGCAGTTTTGTATCAGTGCTAAAATATCCCCTGAAGAGAGCCAGACATGTCATTGTTTAATTCTCTACTTAGTGGAAGTAATGCTTTGCAGTAAGCGAGCAATGACATCCTGATATGTTGGCAATATAATATTTTTTATGCCGACCAGGAAAATTAGGCACTTACAATATATTTTATAGATCCAGACAGGTCAAATTTTGTGAGAATTATGTAAACAACTGTCATTTAATTTCAGCTAAGCATTGTTATCTATTTCTGTTTCCGATGTTTTAATGTGTAGCTTGTGCTCCCGGCGGTCTGGTTGCCGGGGTTAACTGTGTCGCTTCTGTTTCCCCAGGACAAGACGAGTGCCTTGAGTCTCAGCAACGTTGCTGGAGTCTTCTACATTCTGGTTGGAGGCTTGGGCTTGGCAATGCTGGTGGCTTTGATAGAGTTCTGTTACAAGTCCAGGGCAGAGGCGAAACGAATGAAGGTGGCAAAGAGTGCACAGACTTTTAACCCAACTTCCTCGCAGAATACCCAGAATTTAGCAACTTATAGAGAAGGTTACAACGTATATGGAACCGAAAGTATTAAAATTTAGGGGTAGGACTTAGGGCCTACTACAGTGAGTGGGTGATGCATCTTGTAACGCAGTGTTGTGACATGTCTGTCTAGTGGTGCTTGCTTCTGAACAGAGCTTTATATTTTGGAAAACTTCAGTGCAAAGTGGTTCAGTTTTTTTGGCTGCAGATGTACAGTATACTATTCTATGTTGCTAATAGACATCTGCATTGCAAGGAATTTTTAACATAAAAAATACATTTTTAACAACTCAATGTTGTCGAATCAGTTGGGAGATGACAACTATTTGAAATCATAAAATATATATTCAGAGGGCCAATGTTTAATTAGTTGATTGGCCAGTCTATTTTCCTAAAGGTTTGCACTCTAGTAGTGACAAATTGCTGTAAGCCTTTATTATTCGATGTTGGCCCTAACTGGGACTTTGATATAATCAAGATTTAGGATAGGCAATGTCACTGAACCATAGTTAACCTAACGGAAGACAAGGCACTGTTACAAGAAGTCTAAATGTTGTTTTACCTTCTCTCCCTCCTCTCCACCCTATTCCTTCACCCTCCCCTTGGTACATGTTTTATGCTAATTGTGTGGCATTTTTTTCACAATATCCTGCTTCAGGTCAACCTTTGCCCACTATAACAACCCCAAAAAGTCACTAATCAGTGAATAGACCTCGATTATCGTCCTCAGCTTTCAGTAACATACCCCCTTACCTAGCTCAGGACTAGTGTATTTTAGATTGTTCACGCAGTGATTTCAGAGACTGAACCACTGATGCTGTCAAGCTGCATCCTGCATAGTTCCCCTGAGTAGGCATGCAGGGATGGTTTACTAATGTACTTGTTCTCATCCATGCAGTGAGTATCTTGCCAACTAATCATTAGTCAAATCAACTCTCTGACCTTTGGAAATGGCACGTAGCAGCAAATTGAACTTCTAAATATAACTTTCACATAGCTGCCAAGCTGTACTGGCTGCTTTATAAGTGAAGGTGCAGCTAGGACCCTGCCCTTTCGTGTTACCTAGAGGTCCCTTGCCCTTGCAAATAGCAAGCCACATGTCTCCTGTGTTAACAAAAAGCTTGAGGTACATTTTCCTGAAATCACTGAGCCATCTCTACAGTGGAAGTAAGAAACAAAAATTTAGGGAAAGGAGATGAGGAATATAATTTTTATGTTGCCACCTAGAAAAAATTTTTGGAGGAAACAACTGGATATACAATTATTATTTTTTATTTATTATTTATATAGCGCTGGAGTACACGGCGCTGTACAATAGGTGAAGTGTGCCAAACACATAACAGGTCCCTGTCCCGAGGAGCTTACAGTCTAAAGGCACAGCCGGTACAGTACCGAACCATACAGTACAGAGCAAACACAGAGTGAGCAGAGAATGGTGTTTGAGCATGATAGCTGGAGCGCTGCAAGGAATAGGTGGGTTCTGGAGGGGCGAGGGAGGGGGCTTGGTGTACGCTGGCTGGGAAACTATCCCAAACATACTGTCACTGTGTAGTTTTCTTTTGTTCCCTGTTGTACAAGAAGTCATGACCCTGGGTATATTTTAATTGTAACAGAGCTGCCTAATTTCCCTGTGTAAAACAAAAACACTTAGCTGTGCACTTTCTTCACTAGTGAAAATGTGAGGCATAGTAGGTGTCAGGGTGACTGCAAGAGTATAGGCCAGTGTTCATTACTGTGAACTGGCAATCAGGACTTCCAGATGCTAATACTAATCTCCCAAATTCACTGCCTGTTGTCAGTAATAAGGGTCTTAAAAAGAAATAATCCTGTGCAAGTAATTGTGCAAAATACAAATGAAGAGATCTTTTTCCTTTAAATTCTTTAGTGATGTGCCCACAACTGAGAGTGTCCCCAGACTGGTATAAAAGTAAGAGTCCCAGAAATCATATTCCTTATTAAGTTTACAGGGTGCAATGCATCCAAAACATAGGCGTAAAGAAAGCAAACAAAAAACCAAAGCTTTCATTCAAATACTGACCTGACCCAAACTGGCTTAGCGTGCTAAACATAGCATGACTTGACAATCCCCTGAGTTGCCACCCAGCTCTGTTATTCCAGTGCAGCAATGGATTATACTTGTAGAATTTATTTTAGCCTTACTGTTTTCTTGAAATAAAAATCAGGGCTAACTGAGTTTTATTTTTTAAGGAATGATCATAAGTGCCTTTCTCTAAAGTCTGGATTTTTGTGGGACTTGTTGCAACACAGAGATGAATTCTTATAGGGAAAAATAGATAAAAAAATGCCCACATTGCATTTTATTTCATTGAAAATTCATGTTTGGGTCAGTCAAAACTTCTGATAATCTCTTAAAAACATTTTAGGGTGCAGACATTTAAAACTCACAAAAAAATAGAAATAACTAGAATTTCGAGCAAAGATTTATAGACTTCTGAAATTCTTTATTCTACTTATTTGCCGTAATATTTACCTGAGAAATTTCAGCATGTGAACTTCTTATAAAAACTCTTATGCTTATATGTGGAAGACTGCCAAGGTCCAGTCATCCTCTCCTGGCCATGCTTGGCCATCCCTAGCCGCACAGGCAGCGAGGGGTTACCTGCGTGCCGTGCTCTGTACCGGCTGCCTATGCCATCTGTTCGCACACATGCTAGTCATAAACCCCGGTTAGCCGGCAGCAGTACAGAGCCCACAATGCTGGTTACACGTATTTCTGCAGACACATGTCTGTCTTACGCATTTCAAAACCTTTGATATGTTTATTTATCCAAGGAGTAAAGGGATCATATTGGGACTAAAACTTGCTAATACGGAAAGATGCTTGGTGGTTCTAACCTGCATGAGTAACCAACACACTGACTTTTTAAGCTAACATCAAATAGTTTTAATAGTATATGTTTTAAACTAATATAAAATAGCTTAAATAACCCGCTTGACAATTAATATTCATGACCATTTTTTTTCTTTTAGTTTAATCCAGTCAAAAGTGAGTTGCCTCAGGGAAATTCACCTGCCTGTGAGGCAGCAGAAAATGAAAATATAGGACTAGTCTGTATGCGTGAACCAGTCTATATGATAAAGGACTACTCTGAGTGATAAAGAACTAATCTGTATGTGTGTGATAAAGACATTCCGAAGGGATGACAGGCTATTGCATCTGCCAAGGGCAGGGAAGGGTTTGCTTTAAGGCGGGAACAATCCCTTCCTCTTCCCCTGGGCAGCAGTTTTCCCTTCTTGTGTATCAGTAGTAAGCCCTTAGTACACTGAGCTGATGCCGTGAGAACAGTGTGAAGCCTAACAGCCTTCTCTCCAGCTGCTCTAGGGAAAAGCCCTACCGAGTTCTTCACCCCAGACCCAGAGGGGATTGTGCCAGTATCCAGCCAGCCACCACTGCCTCTCCACGGCCTTCTTGGTGGGCCGTGAAGCTCACGAACCAGCTTCCAGTTCAGCTGCCTTCTCTTGCTCTCCCATTCCATGCTGTTATTTATAATTAAAGAAATCAATTACAAAACTACAAAAAGCAATTTAAAATGATGAAATTAATTACAAAAAAGGTGAAGTGCTACAGGATGGCTCAGTAAATGTGTAATGCGCTTATTTTGACTTGTACACTTCCAATTTCATATTCAAGATAGAAAAATTCCTTAAAAGTTGATCTTAAGTATTTGTGCCAAAGACACCTCCATGCGACCCAGGTACTAGAGGAGCCTGAACAACAAAGGAACCTACACAGGCTAGGACATTTGTATTATATAGACTGAGGATATCAGTTTCCTAAATTCCCATTTCCCAATAGGAACAGGGCAGTCAGTTTTTTCACGATTAATTGCGCAACTAATTTAATCAAAACTAATGACAAATTTGAAAATACATCATCACTATTAACTGCATACACTTACCACACAGAGACTTTCACAATTTGGGTAATATTCACAGTAAATACCAAGACTTTTCCCTCTCATCCCAGCCCCTCCTGAAACTGTTTCTGCAGCCAGGCCATAAATGTGAAATTGTAACAGCACAGTTAAGCAGAGTATCAGCCTGGCTTATTACCTATAGCGTAACTTAAAATATAACACAGAAGCTTACCTGGTTACTTGGCTTTATGGCACCTTCCCGAGTACAAGTTTGACCTGCTCCTCCTGGCTTTGTTAACTGTCTGGGTTGTTTCTATGGTGCGTTGCTGAGTTGTTGTTAATCTCTGCCGTCAGAAGAGAGGAGCTGTTTTATTGCAGCTTTTTCTGTTATTCTGTGGAAGGCTGCTGAGAAATTGTTTGTTATTCTCATTTGATTTTTTTTTTTCTTTGGTGGATCCCTTTTTACTGTCTTTCTGTCCTGAGTGTGTTGTCAATGGCCAGAAAGCTATATAGACTGAGCTGCAAAACCACAGTTATGCATAAGTCATATATCCAATATAAATCTGAGTTCTCTCTCAGATTTCCCACTGGCAAACCCTGAATGGCCATGAACAGATAGCTGATCAAAGTGATGGAGAGATGCTGGTACGTAATGACGACTTTCTGGGAAATTTAGCACATGTGGAGTAAGCTGTCCCTTTCCCACCCAAGTTTGCAGTCTAATCTGGTTTGGACTCTCATTCCTCCCCAAAACTAAAGCACCTTTGTTTTTTCTTGCCATTGACCAAAACATGTTCTGTGTATTTCTGCAGGCAGTACCAGTCCTCGACATCCATTTGCAGTGGGACTCTGGACATGCACTATGTGGAGCTACACCACATTGCATTGTGTCTGTGCTTTGCAAATGTGTAGATTTTTATTTGCTGCTGGGGAGTAGTTGAGGTTTTTTGTACTGTATGGGCCCAGGTCCCCACTCCCTTATTACCTCTCTTTTTATATCTAGCTGTTCAATTAGGTCAAAATATGTTTGGTAACAGTCCCTGTCACAGAGTACTGTGGCAGTAGGGCAACTTTTCAAAGGGTGACTTTGGACATTGCAATTGATGATTATCAAAGCCGAGGTTTTTCAGCGTAGGGGGAATGCCATAACGCCCTCTGTGAGCTGAGGCCTTTTCCTGAATTTGGCTGCTTGTGAGGGCTGAGGTTTTTAGGCTACTTGTTTTGGAAAGTTCCTTTTATATCCAAGCTCCAAGTATGCCACAACAGCAGCTGTACTTTCAAGAACTCTTTTTTGAAGGAGCTGCTGATAACAATGCAATATTAGACTGGTGCATTTTCATAGAAGTGCGCTCAGAAGCAGTGGAAACGTTTTGGAGGAATCTCCCTCATCCCTGTACGCACACACTCATATATATAGAATTAACTTCAGCATATCAAACATCAGCTCAGGATTTCACTGCTACCTCAGAAGGAGAAACTGGGCTCAGAGGGACAAAGTTCTAAATGTAGAGATCAGTTATAAGGCAAATAAAATGATTTTATGATGTTTGTCATCCCTTTGCTCCTATGTGAATGCACCCTCATCTCTCTTTTTCCAATTGGTATTTCAGATTGCATCCCTGCACACCAATTACATGAGTTAGTTGCATAGACTATAGCTTCTGCTGACTAGAAATCAGATTTCCCCACTAATTAATATCTTAACTTGGTATCTTTGAAATGTGTTTCAACACAGTGTAGTTTGGGTGCCTGTTGTTACAGGTGTCCTTGCTGCATTGGTTGACCTTAGACACTCCCCTAATTTTAGTCATCTGGAAATCATTTAGTCTAGTCATCTTGGCTTTTTCTATCATCACATGAAAGAGTTCTTTTAGACTAGGTTACTGATTTTTTAGATGGCATAACTACAAATCTCTTTTTTTTTTAACAAGTACAAATTTTTTGCTTGAGTCAGTTAGTCCCTAAACAAGATATTTTATTCTGATTTACCTGAAAGTAAAGATTTTGAGGTAACAAAAATCTAAACCTTCTTGTGGAAAATTTAGACCTAATGTAGAAAACTATAGAAAATTGTATATTCTCTCAATAAACTACATTTCCTTTGAAAGTTCCCACCTTCTTTAATTGTAGGAAAATATATATATGAAAAGAGATTTGAGGCCAGTTCTCCGATTTACTGATACTAAATATGTGCATTGTGAAACAAAGTAATAATTTCTTTAGATTTGATCCATGGAATTATCACAAAGATACCTGATATAGCTATTGCAATTTATAAACAATTTCCAGTAGTTATCTTTTAGCTTGACATTCCTAGTTGAAGGTCTAAGCCTATAAACACCTTTGCATGACTTTATTGACAGATGCTAATGCTTTCAGGTTCATAAAAGGTCTTGATTCTCATTTCACTGTATATAAATGTAGTTTGAAGCAGTTCAGATTAAGGTATTGCCTCTTCTGTTAACTTCTTGATCAAATTTGGATTTTATATTTAAATCAATAATGATTTATTGTAATGAAATTTACCCTCAGAATTGCTAGTCTTTTTTCCCCTAGTATACTTAAATGCTATGTATTCTATTTATGATGATTACTATTATTATGTTTAATGTTAACGTGAAAAAATGCAGATGTCTAAAATTTAATATTTTGGTGTTTGCTGTGTCCTGGTTTGTTGAAGGACAGAAACATTGTAACACTTTCCTCTTTTCTCCTTTTTTTTCAAACATAGCTTACCTTTTCTGAAGCCATAAGAAACAAAGCCAGATTATCCATCACAGGGAGTGTGGGAGAAAACGGACGCGTATTGACTCCCGACTGCCCGAAGGCCGTGCATACTGGAACTGCAATTAGACAAAGTTCAGGATTGGCTGTAATTGCATCGGACCTACCATAAAAACCAAAAAAATAATTGAGTGCCTTAATCAAACTGTGTTGGTGACTGATGGGAACACAGCACAGACTGTAACGACATGGGAGTGTCATTGATGAACTAATAATTTGGCTGAGAAAGGGAAGTACGTCCAAATGCGCCAGACATCATCAGCAACAATGTGTGCATGAGCTCAGCTCGGAAACCCAAACTCAGATTTTATATCAGGAAAATTCATAATTTAGTTTTGTTGGGGGGAGGGGGCTGGGAAGGGTGTATTAACAGCAACAAATTTCACTTGAGTGGACTTAAAACTAATAAGACTTGCCAATTTAGCGCATTAAACTGTGAAGAACATGCTCAGAAAGGACAACATTTTGGTCTTTGTCTTGACAAAGAGAGAAAAATAGCTATAGAAGTCAATGAACATGCTAACCTGTGTCTCCAGAACATCAATATATACAATGGAAGAATACTCAGCTGTTCAGCTGTAGAAATTAATCACTAAACTGTGATAAGAAAATAATAAATATGTAAATCCTGTGAAAAAATAAAGAAATTATTTACATTTTCTTTGAAAAAAGAGGAATATTGAAACATGCTTGCTTTTTAACTGATGTAAATTCGGTAGAGGACAACACAATTCTTTTTTCTAACCATCTTAGGGAACAATTCATTGCAATAATTGATATAAAATGCCATCACTGTAATAAAATTCAGAGACTTTTTTTTTATAAAAGTTGTTGGTCATCCTCTTGTTTGCTGTTACCTTCATTCTGTTCCATCATTCCGTGTTCCACAGATTTGCATCTGTCTAATACAAGAAACAAAATGATAAAATGTTTAGAGTACGTCATCAGTCTGCAGTGTAGAATCAAAAGAGACTACGGGTCACTCATGTTACAGATATTATTTATAATCTTGTTCTGTGTAAGAAACTGTGGTTTTTGTACCCACCAAAAAGAATAAAACAACAAACGTTCTTATAATATTGACAGAGCTTGAGTTGTTTTCTGATCATTAGGGATGTCAGCTGGAAAACAGAATAAGGCAGTTCATTTCTTACTGCAGGATGTAGGACCTTATTGGAGACAGTCTGAGTCCCTGCACATTTGTGAAGTGCTTTTAAGTCCTTAGGAGGGACTCAAAGCTGTCGAAGTATTGTCATGATTATTCACTATGTATTTTAGTACTAGTCCCGTTCTGAGAGGTTAGGGAACCATTTAGTGATAGGGTTTGTTCTCTGGGTAGGTCAAGGGATGAGATACCAGGGAGCAGTAAAGTATAAAGGACAGTCTTTCTGACTGATGTGATAGATACAGTGTGCTTGGTACCCAGCAACCTTGGTTTTCATCAGCCAGCCTGTCAGTGGCACGCCAGGGAAAGGCTAGCAGGTACTGTTTGAATAAAAGCCAAATGTCGACAGGAGCAGGCACGTCTGTAGGTGCAAAGTTGTAGCAAGTCTCTTCTGCAGTGGTCATTCTCCTTGGCCACACTAGACGCTGCAGTCGTCTCCAAATCCATAGTATTGCCACCAGTGTAACAGCTCCATGCCAGAGCCCAGACTGCAAATCAGATCAAACTTTGATTAATCATAGCTTCTAATGCCCTTGTGATTTTGACAGGCCCATGAGGGGTCATGTTCCGATGACTTACATTTCACCAAAGCCTCCATGACTGCTGCTTCTCTCAGCCCCCAGGGCTCCAGGGCCCTCACGAGGAGGAGTGTGGGTGCAGTGTGGAGCCTAATGCTGTCAAACAATGACCAACCCTCAACAACTGCAGCAAAGGACAACCAAACAAAAGCACTACTGAGTTGATATCCATCCTATGTGAAACAGACATCTATGAAGTAGCAAAGCAGGCATTAGCTTCAGTTGAGGTACCAACAATATAGATATGAATTTCTTACCTCAAATACTCTAGACACCCTTTATGGAGGGAAATAACCAATGAGAGTGAATGAGTTTGTCTTAAAGTAGACATTAAAACATCAAACTGCTGAATCACAGCAGCAAGAGCCTCTATCTTTCCACTGACTCTAATCTAGGCTGAGGCCGACCAGTTCTTATACAGACCTTGACAGCGCAGGCAGAGGTGAAAATAAGATGATGCTTACCCCTAAGGCACAAAGACTACAAAGTGTGCAGGGGTCTTAGAGAAAAAGACACATAACAGTAAAATGAATCACTGTGACTAAACTTACTTTATATCCTTGTTTTACTGGCATGTTGAGCTCATTCATGAGTTACTGTGAACTGTTTGTGTTTCTGTGGCCAGAATAGTGAGTGGTCTGGTTTTTATCCTGTTTGAGTAAAGCTGGGAGCTCCCTCTCAGACTTATTTTTACAGCTGAATTTTAAAAGCAACTTCTGGGTTGTTTGGTTTTTTGGTTTGTTTTTTTTTTTTTTTTTGAAGAGAAAAAAAGTGTTTGTCTTGATTTTTCATAAAGTAACATATTAAAGGCTGAACAGATTGGGAGACTGAGTGTGAAGGATGCTGTCTATTTTGTTCTACTATGTATGTCTGTTTTTCCAGGAGCTCGTCTTCATCCTCTCTTCGTTCAGGACTGTGAGCAGTGCCAGTGCTGTCCTGGGATATTTTACTGTCTTCCAGTGTTACCCCTCTTACATTCTCCCTTGTCTCTTTAATGCATTACATTTATTTTTCACCTTCAGTAAACAGCCCATCGCTGCAGTTAGGAATGTCAGTCCACAGATCCCGTTCTTAATTGCCTAAGCCAGGTTTCCACTTGGCAACGAGACCCCCAAGTCCTTTCAGATGTCTTGTCCAGTGTCAGTAACTACCGAGGATCCCCACTGAGAGGATTCACAATCGAGCAGCATGAGCAATGTAGCTGCCAAGCAGCATGGCCGTGGAGCGGCATGACCCACCAAGGGCATGTGGCCAGCAGCCACGCTGGAGGGAATCACACATCCTCTCACCACTTCCAAGCCTTGTCCTTGGCAAGGGAATGCTTTGCTCAAAGAAAACTTGGTCAGATGAGGTGAAGAGTAGACTATGACTTTGCCTGATGCCTGTCATAGAATACCACTGATATAAAATTACAAAAAAGAAAACTAGATGCGAAAATGCTACAGCAGAGAGAGTTGACTAGAATTCAGGTGGCTGAGAAAGAAATCTCAGGGTATCGGTCTGCTCTCTCCGCAGTTGCTTACTCTGTTGTCGTATTCCAAGGGGGTAACCACTGCATGACTGCTATGACCATCTTCACGTATCTATCGTAGCTGTCCCTCACACACTTTTTCTTTTGCTTTTCTCTCTTCTCCTGAAACACTCGTTTCTCACTCTCTGTATCTTCTCCCTATCCTTTTGAAGATCAGTGCCAGAAGTCACCCTCCTCCCTTGTGCAGGAAATATGACCCAAAGGAGGAGAACCCTTCCTCAGGTCGGGTTCAGGAATGCCATGGTCTCCAGTCCTCCAGAGGGTCTGAGGCTCTGTCATTAGATCAGGGCTGCTCCAAGGCACTGAGAAGCAGCAGTGCAGGTCCTGGCAGCTGCTGGGCTGCATCCTGCCCTCCTGGCACAGCAGTCTCAGCTCTCCTTCATCCCTCTGCCTTGCTCTCTCTTCGGCCACCTCCATCTAGCAGCTTCATGGCAATCACTGGCTCAAAGGGAGAAAAAATAAACAAAGGGGGCTACTGATTAAAGGACACTATTAATATTGAGCCATTAACTCAAATATAATCCAGATTTTTCCAAGATTTTGCCATCAAAAAGAATACAGACAACAGAACCTGACCCATTTTCCTTCACATAGGATCTGGTGCCACTTGAGATGCCCCAGGCCATGCTGCCTGGCCTCCAGCTACAGGTCCAGAAAGTGTCCTATCAGCCTTGAGTCCTATCTGCCAGTTCCAAAGATATCTCAGTCACCATGGAGAATCAGAAGGAGGACAGGATAGCCATATGTGGGCAAATGAATTGAGTCTAATCAATAGAATGATTCTGATCAACTGAAGGCTCATCTCTGCTGCATAAACCTAGGCATTTAGGGTCACTTGAGATGCCTTTAAGTATCCAACCTGGCCTTCTAGTGCAAGTCCAGAAAAGCGTGAGTCTCCCGTAGATCCTGGGTCAGATCTAAGAGCCCTATGCAGATGTCTTAGATGACCTAAGGCATCTCAAATGGTACCAGGTACCTGTGGGAGAGTAACTGAATTGAACTGTCTGTTCAGCTGAGTTGTTTTCAGGCCTCTATTGAATAGATGGCCACGGAGTATGAAAAGACCTTAGACACATAATTTTCCTATAGATATCTACATTTAGCTGTCTTAATCTTGAATGGAATGTTATATGTATTTACCTGCCTTTAAAATAATTTCAGTTTAGATGTAACCAAGTGCAACTATTAAGATTAATATAACAGTATTAGACTTGTCTGCAAAATAAGTGTCCTCTGAGCTGGTGTGAACGTACAAGGGTAGCCTTGTACGTTAGAGAGTGTTTTGATTGTCTAGAGCTCAACAAAGGTAATGATAAGGTTGAGTGCTTATGGGTAAAGATCAGAGGGAAGGCTAATAAGGCAGATATCCTGGTGGGAGTCTGTTATAGACCACCCAACCAGGATGAGGAAACAGACGAAGTATTCTACAAGCCCTTGTTCTCAGGGGAGACCTCAACTTACCAGATATCTGCTGGAAATACAACACAGCAGAGAGGAAACAGTCTCGGAGGTTCCTGGAGTGTGTGGAAGATAACTGCCTGACGCAGCTGGTGAGGGAACCAACCAGGGGAGATGCCCCGCTGGACCTGCTGTTTATGAACAGAGAAGGCCTGGTGGGTGATGTGGTGGTCGGAGGCTGTCTTGAAAAGATAGAGTTTCCAGTTCTTGGAGAAGTAAGGAAGGGGGTCAGCAAAACCGCTACTCTGAACTTTAGAAGGGCAGACTTTGGATTGTTTAGGAGTCTAGTTAGCAGAGTCCCTTGGGAGGCAGTCCTGAAGGGCAAAGGAGTCCAGAAAGGATGGATGTTATTCAAGGAGGAAATCTTAAAGGCACAGGAGCAGGCCCTCCCCATGTGCCGCAAGTCGAGCAGGCGGGGGAGAAGACCAGCCTGGCTGAACAGAGAGCTTTGGCTGGAACCTAAGAAAAAAAGGAGAGCCTACCACCTTTGGAAGAAGGGGAGGGTGACTCAGGAGGACTACAAGGATGTTGTGAGGTTATGCAGGGAGAAGATTAGAAAGGCGAAGGCCCAGCTAGAACTTAAACTGGCCACCGCCATTAAAGATAACAAAAAATGTTTTTACAAATATGTCAGTGACAAAAGGAGGGCCAGGGAGAATCTCCATCCTTTGTTGGATGTGGAGGGAAACTTTGCCATGAAGGATGAGGAGAAGGCTGAGGTACTTAATGCCTTCTTTGCCTCAGTCTTTAATAGTCAGACTGGTCATCCTCGGGGTTTTCAGGCCCCTGAGCTGGAAGATGGAGATAGGATGAAGAATGAAGCCCCAGTTGTCGAAGAGGTGGCAGTCATTGACCTGCTCCTCCACCTGGATGCTCACAAGCCCATGGGGCCAGATGGGATCCACCCGAGGATACTGAGGGAGCTGGCAGAGGAGCTTGCCAAGCCACTCTCCATCATTTATCAGCAGTCCTGGTCAACCGGCAGGTCCCAGATGACTGGAAGCTAGCAAATGTGACACCCATCTACAATAAGGGTCGGAAGGAGGATCCAGGGAACTTCAGGCCTGTCAGCCTGACCTCGGTGCCGGGAAAGGTCATGGAGCAGATCATCTTGAGTGCCATTATGCAGCAAGTGCAGGACAACTGAGGGATCAGGCCCAGCCAGCATGGGTTTATGAAAGGGAGATCTTGTTTCACTAACCTGGTCTCCTTCTATGACAAGGTGACCCACTTAGTGGATGAGGGGAAGGCTGTGGATGTTGTCTACTTGGACTTTAGTAAGGCCTTTGACACAGTCTCCCACAGCATTCTCCTGGAGAAGCTGGCTGCTCATGGCTTGGATGTCAGAATGAAGAGCAAATATTCTTTAATTTGGTGTAGAAACTTCAGTGGTTTTCTGCCATCTCAAAGTGTAAGCAGACCTTCATCCATGACTAGGCAATTAAAGCAGAAGGGAGCTCCTAAAGCTCTCAGCTGGCAGAATGTACCTACTACAGCAATGCCAAAAGCAGGAAAAGAAGGGCAGCCTGCAAGGAGCTGCAAAGATTTGTTGTAGACATGGATTAATTAACACTGTTACAACAAAACCTGTAATTGGCATGCGACAGCCAGTTGAACTTCAGCTGGAATGTCTAAGGGTAAGAAGTCACCAGTGGAATGATAAAGAGAAATTTAGAGTCACTTCCTTTTCTAAATGAGAGGAGTGTCACAGATTCCAAATAACTTACTGATTTCATAACGATTGCATTGAATGTAAGGTCAGGCAAGCTGAAACTAGTAAACAAGAATCATAGAATAATTTAGATTGGAAGGGACCTCTGGAGGTCATCTGTTTCAAGCCTCCATTTAAAGCAGACTCAGCTTTGAAGTTAGATCCAACTTCAAAGTTTGAGAGGCTTCTCAAAGTTAGTGTTATCAAAATTCTAATATCTCCAGTGTTGAGATTGCATAACCTCTCTGGGCAACCTCTTCCAAGTTCTGACCACCCTCAATATTTTCCTAAGTTCAAAATTTTCCTAAAATTTTTTTTTGCTCTGCATTGAGAGTGGATTCCAATGTAGCAACACATATTCCGAGCTGCTTACTTAAATGCAAATGTGTATTATTATTTGTGTAACTGAACTCAGAATCTGGACAGATCTGTTAGATAAGACCAAGGCATGCTGTCATGACACTTCAGAGGAGCGTGCGCTGCTGTCAGCCTTTCCTTATGGCTAAAACAAGGATTCATGCTCCTAGCTCACCATTCGATCATCTTCCATTAGCATCAAACATTAAAAAGCTATAATGGCCATACCCTGAATGTCTTTTTAAAGTGATATATCTCTAATAGGTCTAAAGACCTTCAACGAGGCTAAACTGTTGAAGTGGACTTTAAGGTGCTTTAAGTCCTAAGACTTTGAAAAAAATTATATGACTTTTCAAGTTATTGTGTATTTTAGCCATTCCTGTAAGGATTCCAGTACTAAGGCCCTGATGCTTCCCAGCCTTATGCCTGATACTAATTGTTTAAATCGATGCAAAATTGATGTAAAAATGCAACCACTAGTGTGGATGGGAAGATCTGATCTGGTGAGGTTTTTAAACCTATTTTAGTCTAATTGTGTAGAAGTTTCAGAGAATTTGGAAGGCACAAGACTGTAGCAGCTTAAATCCAGTAACTCCGTTAAAAGAGCTTTTTTACACATTACAGTGGTCCTCAGGTCCATAACAATGTAACAGAGGTGGTGTTTTCCCTTCTTCTGCCATGCCAAGGTATGTGAGAGTCTTTCCATGCTTTGTTGAGCAGACTGCAAGACTGAAAAAATTAAATTTTTTCCTGTATTTTAAAAGGGACACTGTTATATTCTGGTTATCTGCAATTCCTAGAATTTCCCTAACACTTGATTCTAAAACAACTATAAGAAAAAAAAAAATGCTTTTTTGGCTAAAGGACAGAATCAATATCCTTTAAAATAATAATCTGTTAAAAGCTCCATCACAAAGATTAAGAAATAACTGCTGGAAAGTCTATAGAAAATTCAATGGCATTCTGAGAACATCTGATGATATTTGGGGTGACACTCACTCACTTTAAACATCTCCAGCATAACTATCTAGGAACTTGTAGAATGCAGTATATCTGACTGATTTTAGATGACTATTTGTGGGTGAGATAGTCATGCCCTACCAATCTTTTCTGAGTTTTGTTGGTGAAGACAACCAAGGATGACTAATTCAAATGTTGACATATACTCTACAGATGCCTACACTTGGCCAGATGACTCCTATTTATGACCTAAGTCCAGCTACCACATTGTGAAATAGAGTGAGACTAGCTCTGATTGCAACATCAATGAGACAGGGAGACAAGGACAGAGTTGCTACCATCACCTCCAAACTGTATGCTTATGACCTTCAGCTTCACAGTATCTGATGCCTGGAAGTCACTTGTTTGCCACTCTATGTGTAAACACACCACTTTGGACTCCCTGATGTTCTCATAGTTGCTATTTAGATACCACCAGCCCCTAGACGTGACTTCTTTCCCTCAACTCCAAAAGACTATGTTGGTTGGTACATATTTAATTAAAATTACCATTTAATTAATATAAGACACTGGCAAGCTGGTGGGAACCCTTGTTACAGCAGCAGCTGGATGGCCTGAAATCTGAATTCTCAAAGTAGAGGTGAGAGGAGGTAGGAACATGTCTCCCTGTTGGGGGTCTGATGATACATGTATCTCCAGCATACCTCAGGCATGATGCTTTGGATCAAGAGGGCTGAAGGCAGGTCAGTACAGCCATCTTGAGACCTCTGGAGGTACAAGGCAACTTTCTCTGTGCATTTAACCAGGTACATTTTCATTACAGCAGGAACTTGAACCTGTATGTCCTATGGCTCAAGTGAGTTAACTAACTACTGGCAACACAGAAATTTCCATGTTCATGTTATTCTATTAATACTTAACTCTTCACACCAAGTGGAATGTCTACAGAAGAAACCCCAGCCAGGAGCAGGCCAGTTTCGATCTTCATCACTGGAACTATTCCATGGATCAGAACCAAAATGGTAACAAATAAACTGAAAATACATGAAAATTAGATCACTTATATGGAGACTAGGTATGAGAGTTCACTTAATTTCTTAATACAGGGAATATTTAAAACTAACTCTAATAGAAAGCAACAAAACAAAGTTACTGTATGAAACATTGAACTGCATCATTCCCAAATAAAATGTACAAAAAAAGCTTCCTTTTAAAACAAGCAATTATCACTCTGAATAATGTTAAGAAGGAATGCCTGCTGTTTCTCTAGAGACATTTCTGAGTACAAGGGAGCTGTAGCAACCCTCAGGAAGGAGGCTGTCAGACAGGTTGAGTAACACTGATAACCATGTCAGATTAAGTTAAGTTTGATATTTTCCAAGTGTGTGATCAGTCACTGAAGGCTTTGAAGTGGCAAGCATGATGCAACTGAGCCTGAAATTTCTGCAGAGTTCCTGAACAAAAGGGGAGGTTTCTTTCTTAAATATGCAGGCACAACTTCTACCCTGTCTCCTCTTACTCCGCACCAAACAGAATCAGACTCAGGAGAGAGGGTGCAGTTAAGGTCACTGCTTTCAGACAGGTTTCTTAGTGCTCCAAAGGCAGGAGCTGGTGTGGAAATGCTGCTGCTTCCTTCTTTTCCCATTTTATTTGGTCACGGGGGACATGCAAAGCCTGAAAGAAGGCTGTAAGATATCTGAACCATTAGCATGTAGAGCTGACAGGATTTGGTCCGTCATGCTCATCTACTTTCCCATCCATTCAGACCTGACAACCTGATTATCACATCCCCTGTTAGGAACTGAAAACCAGGAGTCACTGTGACATTAAATTAACCCAGGGAAAAAAATTCATGAGCATTAACCTTTTCCTTCTACTTTTGGCAAATTCTATGGCATGTTTCTACAGATAAATCATAGCAGTCCTGGCCCAAAGAGGGAATGAGCTGACACTTTCACTCAGCATTGTTGTCACCACGTCGTTTTCTGAAGGCCACTGAAGCTCTTTGGTTCTCTGTGTGGTAGTACAGCATTAGCAATTTGTGGTCAACCTGAAAAAAGGTCTCCGGAGATTTAACATTCCCACAAGGCAGCAGAGGCTTTTGACTTTTCATCAGCATAATGAAAGTGAAGTCCACCCAAACCAGAATCATACTATATCATCTTCTTACAAGTCTCGGTAATGGTCACAATCCACAATCCACACACAAGTCACTTTGTGTGGTGTTCATCTGGCTGCTTGTGGATCAGCAAACCAGAGGAGCAGAAAGCCCTTTTCTCTTGTGCTTTGCTCTGGCTCCTGCTTCTGGTCCCATCCTTTCTCCTCCTCCCTCCCTGCTGGGCCACCTCAGCCCTTTTCCCTGTCTGTGAGATTCTAGACTAGAGTCCTGCCCTGTTGGGCATCAATGGGCTATAGCTAGTGAGGAGGAAAGGGACTGATAAAAATGGAAATTTGAATGGGCAAGTTGTGGACCTGCTCTACCAGTTGCTCTCTGGCTGCTTTTCCTCCTCGTAGCTCTCCTGCTGTCCCGCACACCCTCTCAGCTCTCTTTCCTTGTTTCAAGCCCCACAACAGCTCTGGTCTCTGGCATTTTCCTGCCAGAGCTCCCTCCGTCAAAGCCTGCCTCGCCCCTTGGTCATGAATTTCCTTCCCTGCCCCGCATTTTTCCACCTTTGCTCACCTACACCAAACCCCAAGGCTTCCTCTCGTCCATTGTGGTTTCTTCCACTGTTGCAGCTCTTCTTGTGCTAAGGTGCCTTGATTCATCCCTGATGAAGGCTGTGATCTTGTCACCACCCAACCCACTCTTTCAAGGTAATATAGTATCTCCAGTCCTCCATAACAGCTAACCTCAGACTAACTTCTAAACCTCAAAGTGGTTACACTGTTGTCCCCAGGACTCTTCCCAACTGAATCACATCCATCGTGAAGTCCCGTATTGAAAGCTGCCTCCAGCTCAGGCCTGATGAGTGGTCACAATTAAAGCACAAAGATTCCTTCATGTGCATTGCAGACAGTATTCCTAAATTTGGTATTTATTTTATCTGCAGGAGTATGAGGATGTTGGTGCATTTTCTTCCTGATTTTTTGCATTAAAGCTGCAGAGCCACTCATCCTTCATTCTGCATTTCTGTAGTAGATTACTCTACTTAAGTATACAGTTTTACATTTGTCCATCTTGAATTGCATTCGATTTTTTCTATACTATTTATCCAATGTGTTAGCTTCATATAAAACTTTTTAGCAGTTCATACTATGTAGAAAAGAATAAGGGAAAAAGGAAGGAGCATGTTTTAATAGTGAGAAATATTATTTCCTTATGACTAATTACAAGCTGCAGTGTGATTAATATTTAATACAGCTGATTCACTTTCAGAAGTTTTCATGTTAAAATGGTGATTTCCTGCAAAATGCATTGCAGAAAGGCTGCATTTAAAGTCATCACTTCAGAGTTATTTTCAAAATTATGGTAATGCAATGTTTTTGTGACATTAGCAACAGACAATGTTAGGTTGTTATAGTGACAGAAGTGATGTGATGACTTCATGGAAGCGAGTGACATTACGGTGACAGTTTGGGAACAGTTGCTTCATTTATGAGCTTGGCTTTGAAGAAAAAAGACAGACGAAGATTTGTAAATCTAAAGCTTCTCTGTATACAAAATGCCAAATATCTTAACTTCCCTCTGACTAAATCTACAGCTGAAAGAAGATAAATATTTCAACAGTACTTCCTCAGGCCCATTTACTTTAATATCCATTAGGAAAATAAAATTTATACCTATACATTAAGTTTATAATATGGGATAAACACCGCAGTTCAGTAAAGGTGATATATCTGAAGGGCTTCCCAGTAGGTAGAAAGCAGAAGTAATTTCTAGGCAGGAGAACATGTTTTTCTTTTCTGGTTAGGTATGAAGTCATCAATCAGAAAACTTTCTCTTCTGTTTTTGAATGAGCCCTCTGGGATAAATGGTAAAATTAACTTTAAGAAAAAATTTATTCAGTAAAATGATGCTAAGACAAAAGATGTCCCTTTCTAGAACATCCTTTCTTATATTCTTTATCAGAAGAAAGAAGAGGAAAGAAAAAGATTTGTACATTTTCCAACTGTGGTATTGAAAATTTATACAGGGCATCAGCACATGAATAAATGCCACTGAGCAACATTTCAGTCAACGTGAAGACTGGTGTCAGCCCACAATAAAAATAATGAAAAAATGCCAAACTCCACAGTTCCAGCTACCATTAACGTCAAACAGGAAGATGCGCAAATGAAACAGAAACAAAGAAAGAACTGTAGCAGTATTCACAAAAGTGGACAGTACTTGGAGACAGTCCTTGGAATGAGAGGTAGAAAGGCCAAATCTTTTGTAGCGAGCTGTTACTAGTGGTCAAGCGGAAATCCAAACATTTTGTTAGAACGAGTCCAATGGAAGACCATTCCAAGGAAATAGAGAGCATCTCCGGAAACACCAAGAATTGCATACAAAGGCTTAAAGGGGACATACAGGCAGTGAAGGGACAAGGTGCAGTGGACAGAAGTTGCAACAGCAGAAATTCAAGTTAGACATTTGCAAACAAAATTTTCACACAGAGGTTGGTCAAATGTGGAGACAGGCTGCTCAGAGGGGCTGTGGAGCCTCCGTTCTCGGAGATATTTAAAAGTCACTGGATACGGTCCTGAGCAACCTGATCTAACACTGAGGTGGGATGCCCCAGCTTTGAGTGCGGGTTGGTACAGAAACTTGTAATGGCCTTGAGCTTCTTGCAAGTTAAACGGTATTCTGAAAATGTTATTCAGTGAAGGACAGTTTCCTTCCTGACACTGGCTCTGCAACATGAAACAGTATTGTTCCTAGACTGGACAACCTACAGAGAGATAGAAACGGTTGTTTGGCAGCCAAGCAGCTCCCACATAGCGAACTAAAGAGGAAAAAGAAGAATGACTGTCCGATATGAGACTTTGAGGCCACTCCAAAAGTACATTTGATGAGTGCAACTTTCCGACTTTCAAACCCTTTGCGGCCAATGTGGCAGCAATGAGTCAGAAAGATGAGGGAAGCAACAAGTTTCCAGGGACAGAAGAAACAGGTTGCTCAGCAGGAGGTTCATACTAAGCACATGGTGCAGCACTGTGTGCTGGGAGATGATGTGAAGGGTGCGATTTCAGGTGCTTATCATGCACAAAATTTAACAGTCACCTGCACACCCACAGATCCTGACTCATCCATCCCAATGGGGAACTGGCATCCTCACCAAGGATTATTCATGTCTGGTAAATGAATAGTATTAAAAAGATGAGACCCTTGCTCCTTATAATGCCCTGCTTCCCCATAGCCTCCTTGCTCCCATGTGCTCCTTTCATGAACAGGTACCACATATTTCCCAAATCCCCTCCACTAGGAGACACCCAATTTTGCAAGATCCACATGTAGTTGCCTCAACTTCTACTGTCTGTAGGCACACAGTTCCCTGTATATGGGAAAGAGGGATATTTTCATGTCTAAAAAAGATTTTAGGACAAAGATAGAGCCAAAAGAATAGGAAGAGCAGCTATAGCAACATCCTGGCAGAGAAAAGGAGATGTGGATAGAGGCAGTGCTGCGGTCGCTTGTCCTTGCTGGTGGGAGTGAACATTTGTAGCAGAATAAATGCAAACTGTTGCAAATGAATCACAGAATCATAGAATCATTTAAGTTGGAAAAGACCTTTAAGATCATCAAGTCCAACCATAAACCTAATACTGCCAAGTTCACCACTAAACCATGAAGCCCAAGGGGTGGCTGGTTTCTGGTGTTTATTTTGGAAAAAGACAAAAAAAAATGGCAGTATTACAAAGGGACACGGAGTATCTTTCAGCATATGATATCATTTGTATCATATAAAGATGACAGAGAAAACACTGATGGTAATGGGTACACCCACACTGGGGTGTGGGCTAGTCATTTGGTTTCACAAGTTGATCTTTGTGTGGTGCATGCTGATTCCCATCTCATGATACCCACCTACCACCTGGGGTGTTTATCTTCCTGAGGAACTCAGACTGTGATCATTTATTAGCACAGACAGTTTGGGCGATCCCTTGCTCTTTTCAGAGACTCACAGGTCTACAGTCCAGAAGGAAAAATTACAAGCATCTCATCGGAGGGCACATACGCCACAGCCCGCTGGACTTCCCATGCTGGTGCTGGGCTTTCAAACACCACTCAGAACTGACTTAGAGATGTTGTGTGAAAGAAAAAAATCTAGATCCCTAGGTGTTTTGTTGCAAGCCCTCAGGGGTAAAAAGTGTCTTTTTTTCAAGGTTAAGTGCAGCTGTTTTCTGCATCCAGGAATTCAATTGTGTTGTTTTGCCTTTATCTGCTATAACACTCTACCCTTGGAAATCTCCCATGTAGATATTTTTATACCTTAATCAAGCTATGTCATCACGACCTATTCTCTCAGATAAATTAAATTGGCTTGTTATTTAAATATCTCATTGTACAGTAGGTTTTTCCAACCTGGAGTCACTCTTGATCCATGTATCTTTGGACTGCGTCAGCACAAAGCTTTAGTCAGTCATATTTCATACTCCTGAAAGCTTCGTCAAGCTAAGACCACTTTGGCACGAAGGAAGGAAACCTCAACGCAGCCCTGCAAAATCCATTCAGATGTGTGCAGGTGAAGACAGAAAACTCCTCTGCCTTGCCTTTATTCAGTTGTAGATCTGCCTGTTTCTCTCTTCGGGGGCATGGCAGGTTTGCTGTCCCAGCTGTAACCCACGTGAAGGGATACTCCCATCTGCCCTACCTTTCCCTCAGCAAGACTGGCCACCAGCCTTGGATGGACACTCAGGGGAGAAAAGTATGAAGCCAAGTTCCCACCCAGGACCCCTGGGACAGGTTTTCTCCCCAGAGCTGATCCTGGAGCAACACAGCCACCCAAATCCAGGGCAGCCACATACTGTTGGAGGGAGAACAAGGTGGGATGAGAGCCCGACCCCACTCAGCAGTGAGTTATTATCACATGCTACAGCAAACATATGGTGGCTTTTTCCCTGCCTACTCCTCATGGGCCTACAACCTTATTCTGTTAATTTCAGTGGGAAATGTGATGAGTAGGTGAATGTGTCCTCTGAATTGGTATTTGAGGCACAAAAGATTAATTTATGTATATTTGATAATTGGTGATGCATTTCTTAATTTGATTTCTTTTGGATGATTTCCTATATACCCACACATACAAAAAAAAAGGACAAAAAGTTTCTTGGCTGCTGTACTTTGTATATATCAGTAGCATGGTACATAGGGGTTGGTGGGGGGGTTGCAGAATACGTGAGAGCTGCTGAAACTTATCAGACACACCCCCTTTGAAACTGAAATTTCTTGTGTAACCCTCGGAAAAATATTGCACAGGCAATAGCAGTGCTGGCTACCCTCAGATCTCACCAGTACGTCTTGGCATCAGCCAAGCAGAGAAAGCCATATCTCAGTTATCATTCTCCTTCAGTCTTTGCATCCTCTGTTGTGCTTCCAGAGATGAACTGCCTGGTGTTTCTGTGATGAGGTTGTCTGTGCATTTGTAACCCTGTTGAGTCAGTTTGGCGATGTTGTCGAGCTTTGGTGCAGCTCTATGGGAAGCCACAGAAGGGGACTGCACTGAGAATTGATTTGAGCCATTCTTTCTGCTGCTGACATAAATATGTTCAGCTCATGCAAACCTGTTTGTCCATGAAGATTCCCACCACCTATGGGTATCCCATAGAGTTGCAGAGATTCATGGTAGTGCTATTTGAGGAGCAAGCCAAAAATGCTAAATTTAAATATCCAGACTTTGGAGGCATTTGATTTCAGTTCTCACAAATCCCTTGTTATTCTTCCCTTTAATACTTGTTTAAAACAAGTTCCTACCATTTCTCCTCCTTTTGCTCAGTGTCTATTATTTCCCTTACTTCTCCAGTATAAAAAAATCTGTATATTGGGCAGAAATTATGCAGGCAGCCATTGCATCTGAGGTTTGGGAAATCTGAACAGCACACTTCAGTTTTACTCCCTGTCTCATTACACTGATTTAAAAAAGAATTTAAAACTTCAGTTTGAACTCCAATTTGATTGAATTTTTTTATAACAATGACAAAGGCGCAGAGATAAGGCTAGAACAAATATTTCCAATGAAAATGCAAGATTAAAAAGATCGTCATGGAATTCACATTTTGAAAAAACAAAGAGACTGTCAGAAAACAAGCTTGATGGGAAGACATTGGTTCACCTGCAAATACAGTCTCAAAGTGCCCCATTTGTATCTGTTGTACTGAAATTTGCTTTCTGGTATCCATTTCTAGCTATCAAATTAAAATTAACTCTAAACAATGACATCAGAAGTTGTGCCACATAAACTGTATCTGCTACAATTCTGGACTTACTCACTTATCTCAGACACTCATCCCAGGACAGTCCCATATCCCAGGCCTTTGACAAGAAATATTCTGGCAGGGAAATGTGCTACGCAAGAAACCTGAGCAGCTCCATCCCACCCTTCCAGTTATAAGATTTCCTTTTCCTTGGGTGCACCCCTAATTTTCTGAGAGTCTCACCATGAAAGTTCACCATTACTTTTGGAGGAACAATTTCAGCCTAAAATCTATTTAGTTCAGTCTCATCCAACCAGTTTGAATAACCAGTAGAAACAGTTCTTAGCAAAGGATCTTGCTTCTTCCTTTCTTTTTTCAGTCTCAAAAGGCTTTTTTTTTTGCTTTTTTTTTTTTTTTTTTCCTTAGGAGACTTTGAATCAGTGCCCATGATGGTCTCTTGGTCAGTAGATAGGGATAAGTGCTTTAAATTTCCTTAGGAGTTGCTAGTATTATTAATTTGGTCTTTTCTTCAGAGTATCTCTGAATTCTCCAACTGTCCTTGCTCTCTACCCTCTTCTTCTTCTCTAGCTCCAGTTACAGAAGCACAGCAATGGTGGGGAGGCTGTGCAGCAGATGGGAAAACCCCCTGCCACAGGACCCAGACTGCTTGTGCTACACTGGACAAGAATAATTAAGAAAAACAACCACCTCCTTCCCTCCCACTGATGAATGTCACCCAACCAAAAACATCATGTGTGTCGGATTTGTAGTATGCATGTGGATAAGAGCATGTCAGCACACTGGAGAAGTGTTCATCTGCATCACCCGTGGGCTGAGGGGCAGCTCTTATCCTGGGGTCCATGGGGTCCATCTCCATCAGAACCTGTATTCTCCTAAACCTCCTTTGGGATATATGCGAACGTGCACACACACACTTTCCTGTTCATATCTCCATCAACTGAAGAGCAGTAGAGACACTACTGAGTACTCTGAGCTTCCCTTGGTCCAGGCAATGGTGAGGACATTAGCACAGTGCTGGTCATGCCATGTAGAGGGTCCTGCTGACCCCAAGGGATGGTGGCAGATCAAGTCTGCCTGGAGGTTGCTCCCTTCCCTTTGGCAGTGGCAGAGGGGGTTCGGGAGGAGACTTTTTAAAGTCTGCTCCACTTGCACTGCTTTTGTGCTTCCCCTAACCTCTTTCTGAACTCTTGGATGAAAAGCTGTGAACTGAAGCTCACAGAGCTCAATTTCTGTCTTTCCCACAAAGAGTTTTGTTCTACAGGAAATAACTCTTTTCTACAAAAAGAATAAACATATGAACTACTCAACTTAACAATGCTCATGTATCAAAAGGGACAGTGTGAAGAGGGCACAAGGGACTTATTTTCTCAATGGGTTTGCTCATCCTGAATAAAAGCTGGCATCTTCTAATAGACTGAATTTTCTTTTCTAGCAAACAGTCCAGCTAAACAGACAAGCTTCTGAGTACATCCTCCTAAATAAACAGTCTTGTCTCCTTCTTGCAGAAACATTGCAATTATTATAAATACTGCAGATGGGAAAACAATTTGAAGGAAGGGAAGCTGGCGGGCTCCAGGAAGGAGGAGGAGCCGCCATGTGCACTTTGATTCACAGGAAGGGTCCTTTTGTGATAAGAATGAAGTAGGGAAAGTATTTGTGTTCACTTCTGCCTCTAAAAGAATTGCTTCCAAAAAATATTTTGTTGTCAAGATGATCTATGGTTAAAGATTTAGATTAGCTAGATCTTACATATAAGGTCAAATACAAATCAGTTCTTAGAAAAGTATGTGACAATGCATATTTTCCTCTACAGAAATGCTGTTTTTTCAGTCCGAGACAGCTCAGAGGTCAGTGACAACCCTTAGCTTGTCTGTTAAGAGTAAGAGCTTTCCTAGATACCATTCTGGATTAGCCCACAATTTCTCCTCTATATTTTTGCCAAAAGATCTCTCCAGCACCAGCTTCTAAAAGAAACAGTGCTAGTTGTCTTAGCTATAGTCTGCTCTGAGTGATTTAGAAAGCCATTAGTGCACCAGCCACCAGCCCTAGAGCAGACAGTGTGCCAGTGCTCTGGGAGGTATCTGAAGGGAGATCTGCACATGCCTAAAAGCAGCTGTACTCCTGTCCACTCCCTGTGCAGGTCTTGAAAAGCAGCAGAAACACCCATACAATCAAACAATAAAACCAGAGATTTTTCTTTTAATGCTTTCATTAGATTGGTCCATTTTTGTCTCCTGCACTTAGCTCTGAGATTTTTTTCTCTGTTAAAACCAATACAAAAGAATAACACCTCTTATATCTGTTTTTTTTCCCTTCTATCTTTTGTGCAATTCTTTAAAGATTTGGGCACTTGGAAGTGGACAGTCACAGCTCAGGGGGAGGCTGATCCTCTCTCTCCTCCTCCCCCAGCTGCTCAGGCTTGGACACAGACTGGTCCCTGGGATCCCAGGGTTAAGGACCCTCATCCTCCCCAGGTCTCTCTGCTGCCGCGGGCCACCATCCTGCTTTCACCTCCTGAGCTCTCAGGTCCTCTCCAGAAATCCTGTGGCATGTTCCCCAGGGAGGGACCACCAAACGGTCCTCAGCTCTGCAAGTGCTCAAGGTGCCAGTGGGCTAAAATATGGTTCTCATTCAGCATATCTGAACCCAGGCCTGGGAAAATTAACAATTCATCTCTTCAGCTTTGTATATTTAATTTTCCCACTTTTTCTGCTGTGTTTTTACTTTCTTAATTGCTATTTTGCTGCACTAGTACAAAGAGATGCATACCAGAAATGGAGTGACTGATCAATTGATCTGTCTTCACAGCATTTCTCCTGAATCCTCTCGGGTGGAGCAGTTTCCTGTGCTTGTAAACAACCTGGAGTCTTTCAACTAAAAGACCTCTGTGTTAATAACAAGTATAAAATCATAGTGACGTGTCCATTTAAAAGTCAATTGAATACCTGAATTGATAGAAAAGCATATTGGTCCTGGAGAGCCAAGAAGAAAGGTAAGATGCTATAAATTCTGTAGCCGCTGTCATTCTCGCCCTTCACCTGTGTCCCTGGTATTCACTTAATGACTCCACCTCTGTTCTCTGATTCCTCATCTGTTGTTTTTATGTTGCTGTTCTTTTATCATTACTGCTGGCTTTGCATGTTGGTTTTGCTCATCTGCCATGTAAGGGGGTGCAGGGAAGAGCTGCTTTAGTGGAAAACGCAAAGCGATGCTGTATTGCTTCATCTTGAGGAAGAGGAGGAGGTGGTGGAGGCAGGCAGCCACCCTCTGTCCACCCAGGATGCTCTCGTCTGTTGCCCAGTTTCCCCATTTCCATCTCTCTCTACTTGTTTTAAGTATCATAGTTAACTGCTTTCAGCTTTTTTTATATCCATTGTCACAGCAGAGTGTGTACTACCTGCCTTACCAGTCTAGTCCTCCTGTTGCCCTCTCTCCCTTGAACTTCTACCCAGCTCTATGACTGAACGCTGAACCTCAGACCTTTTCCAGGGTTTTGGATATAAAATGACCCTGACACATTTTGCAGACAGAGCCGCCTCACCTTGCTTTGGTGAGATGACCAAACCCCTTTCAGGGTACCTCAGCTCGGGGTTTCTGAAGCATTTTTAACTCTCTTATTTCTGACTGGTGGGATCTCACTGCTAGTCCTTGGAGGAAGGATGATATATTAAAAGGATGGCAGATAGCAAGTAAGATGGAAAAGTCCAAGGTGTAGCCCTGTGCAAAAGTCAAAGAGCAATGAAGACAAGAGAATTTTGTTACAGAAATAGGAATATTTCACCTACAGGTTTTGCCCTCATGTCATGCAATTCTATAAAGATACGCAAGAACATAAACATTGCTTTATTGAACCAAAGCAACAGTCCATCTGGCCAGAAATTCTGTCCTTGAAATTGGCCTCCAGCAGGTGCTTCTCGGAAAAGTGTAAACATGCCCTACTAGGATCAAACTTTCCTCTGCTGTAACCTCAGGGCACTAGGTAGTCACTTGTCCATAAAGGCTATAGCTCTCTCCACTCTTACTTGCTTGGCGTGGCTGTCCTGGCTGTTCTTGCGACCCGTGTTGCACCCTTGGACCCCATATTTGCAATTCTTCCTCTGTTAGGACAAGATATTTCCTATATCCTACAACTGTTTGAAAGTTGGCTGCCACTTCAGAAAATTGTTTGACTCACAAACACTCCTATGAGTGAGCAGAAAACCTTCAGAAATTATTTTTTTTCACGGGCCGAGTACTGAGCAGTAGTAGTAAGTAAGATCATCAGCTCATTTCACATAATCCTTGGAATTATTATGAGAAGCAGGTAATGGTTTTCTTCAGTACATTAAACAGGTGACTAAAAGATTTGCACTCCATTAACAGAGTAATACACAATAGCTTTCCGTGGAAGAACGTCTAATTTATATCTTTCCTGTTTTGCAAACCAAAACTTTAGAAAATGCTTTTCAAACTTCAGTTCTCTCTTTTAAGTTCTCATTTCTGTAATCTCTTCCTATCTCAGTGAGATAAATATTGGTCTGAAAAGCAGTGTTCAAGTAGCTAAATTGACAGAGGAGCAAAATTAAAAATTTGCTTCTTCCTTTAACTCTTATACACTCGTGATGGGGCTATCCATCAAGAGTGAGCTATCTCAGGATTGATCACAAGTCTGGCACAATGTAATTACTGAACCAGAAGCATTGTATTATATAGCATGAAATGAAATAGCAACTTTGCCTTCCACATTATGAACCAGTTGACTAATGATGGAGTGTTGCAATTAGAAAGTATGGAAGTAACAAGGCAAGGTATTCCACGGTCTGCTAATGTGTAGAATAAAACTACTGATAGTGTGAAGTAGGGAAATTAAAAACAGTAAAACTGTAACAGAAAATAACAATGGTATTCTTAATAAACTGCAAAAGGAGAGGATGGAAGTGTCCTCTAAAGTAGGTCAAGTTTAAAAGGATTATGTGCAGTGCATGAAAAGGGCTTCTTCTGGTGTTGTGTCAGTGGACCTATTTTTTTCTAATATGTTTTCTGATGGCTAAGAACTGTTGCATTCATTGGCATGGTAACTGTGACCTAGCATCGGGATATTTTGCTTTAAGAGACCAGGAAGGAAAAACGATGAGTTGGGGGCAAAAGCTGCTGCAGTCACATCGCCCAGCACTACACAAATGTCTAGATCACAGCATCGCTGCAAGATCATCGGGTGAGACCGAGCCAAAAGCACTGGTGGCCTAACTAGTGGTTTGAAAAAATCATTGTTTTGGTATAAATTAGCCAAAAAAAGAATGAAAGGAAATTATGAAGAGTAAGTTATGAAGTACTCTAAATTGCCCCAAGTCAGTACTGAAGGCATTCTTCCCTGCCTTCCTCCTCTTATTTGCCTGGAGCACACGTCTTCAAATGAGTTGATTATATGGAAACAAAAAAAGTTGGGCATTTATTTTAAAATGCAATCTTTTTTTTTTTTTTTTTTTTTTTGGCCTGGATTAAAATCTTTCTGTAGTCCTGATACCAGCTACAAACTTTCTGAGTCACTGATGCAAAACAAACCCGCTAACATATGGAGGAATCTGTCCCACATGTTTTATCTTAATGTTAGCTGCAAACTTCAACAGTGCCTGAGTGATGCAGGGATTTAGACTTCCAGTGAAACCCAGGTTTGTTGGAGGCCATAGTTGCTGCTGCTGCTCTCACACTGCTAGCTTTTAAAATCAGGTTTATGTGTTCATACACTTGCTGTGGACTACTCAAAGGCCCCTGGTTCTTGCTCTGGTTTCTGGATAGCATGGGTACTGCGTAATACAGCTCTTCACAAGCTGACAGCCTAATGCCAAGTTGGAGATTCATGAAAACAAATACACACTTGAAGTAAGCAGGTCCAGCCTTTCCCATGTCAGAGCATGGTGCCCACCAAGCCCCTTCTGCCATCTGCTGTCAGCAAGAGCTCTGTGGGTGAGCAGTCACAGCTGGGGCAGCAGCTTGTGCAGCTCTCCATTCAATGGGTGAGGTAGCCCTGGCGCTGGAAAAGCCCCCTGGTATAGGCATGCTACTGGAGGGTCTGCTTGTTCACCATTTTTAGCCTCTGGGAAGGAATATTGCCATAAAAAGCCTAACATTTAGACAAGCGATGGAAAAGATGAGTGAAAGGTAGAGTGCCAAGCCACAGCTTGTAGCATGGTCTGCTATTTGAACACCATAGGCAAAAATTTACAGCACGCTGTGTTATTGAGAACCAATCCCGGGACTGATCGTCTTTTTGCCTGTCCTGGGCTATGTGACTGCTCATGACCTTGGAGGGGCAGGTTTTCCAGTCTGGAAGTTCATGGGGTGCAGAAATACAGGAGATGGTACAAACCTGGTAGAGAAATGCTGAGCCGTGAAAGAGCTACTGGATGTTTTCAGAGGCGAGAAGCTGACTGGGGCACAGCCGAACTGGCACCTTGACAGGACTCCCTGTGCCACACACACGATGCTGAGCAGGAGCAGGGCTCCCAGTGCAAAATGGCTGAGCCCTGAGCCAAACAGCCATGCCGCCTCTTCCACGGCTTCCCAGGAACAGCCCTCCCCATCCACGGGGATGTGCTCGAATAACACACTGGAGCTGGCTGAGCCTAGGAAACAAATGCAGGTCAGAAAAGCAAAGGCAGCATCTTATGTAAGCACTGCGTAGCTAACGTATCTTTTCACAAGACAAAACTTCAAGGGAAGCCAGCCTGCAACCTGATGGCACGGAGAAATAGGAAAGACAAGCAGGAGAAGCAGTGTATACTCTTGTTGCTCCTGTTCATGGCATCGTGGGAAATATCGGTGGAGGACAGTATCTGTATCACTCTTCACATTTGCCAAACGTATTTTTAAAATTGCTGAACGATGGAGATCATACAGCTTCCCTGGACATCTAGTCCAGCCCTTCACATCCTGACCAGCCTTCTCCCTCATGGCTAGTCCAGGCAGCCACAGCTGCAATTTAGGCTTATTCTTCCTTGTCTCACTGGCAGTGGGCACAAAAAGCAGATAATTTCCTGCAGTTTTCACATATTTAAAGGCTGTTATGTCTCCCCTCAGTCCCTCTTTTCTTGACTAAGTAAACCCAGTTCTTTGATCCATTCCTTCTGGTTGGTGCTTTAATACCTGTCATTCTTCTTGCTCAAATTGGATGGGAAAAGAGAGAGCCTTACCTTTACTTCTCCACAGAAGGAAAAGGGGAGAATATATCACCATCAGGCCTCTCTGGAAAGTCAGTGGGAGTCAGACAGCGACCAGGGACTGTTGCTTTCTCACGTTCCATTTTAATACAGAGCCAAGTCAGTGTCATGCGAATGGATAGATATCAAAATTGAATAGAGAGCAAATCAGCGTCATGTGGAGGTATGGACATCAAAGTGAACAAGCACCCCAGAAATTTCTGGGCTAGATGAAGGCAGAGAAGTGCAAGACAGAAGGTGAAGCAGAGACTGGGAACATGCAAGGAGGCAGGGTGACAGCCTGGAGGAGAGTGGAGCAGGGAAAAACAGTCTTTTCCTGACCTCTGAGCAATGAGATAAGGGACACTTGAGCTGAGCTGGATCATGTTTCAAAGCGCTTTGAGCATGGGAGGAACAGGGTGCATGCTTGGGGTTACTAATTCTTCTAAGTCCTAAGTCAACAAGGGAGGAATGACAACCTGTGAGATGAGAACCTCCACAGGGCCTTAAGCAATCTTCTGTATTAAGTCTAGCTTTTGCCATTCATCAGATTGCAAGATTACATTTAACTCTAAAAAAAAGAAAAAGAAGGGAAAGGGAGAGGGAGGGGGAGGGGGAGAGGGAGAGGGAGGGGGAGAGGGAAAGGGAAAGGGAAAGGGAAAGGGAAAGGGAAAGGGAAAGGGAAAGGGAAAGGGAAAGGGAAAGGGAAAGGAAAAGGGAAAAGGGAAGGGAAAGGGAAAGGGAAAAGGAAAAAGAGAAAGAGAAAAAGGGAAAGGGAAAGAGGAAAGGGGAAAGGGAAAGGAGAACAGAAAACGAAAAGGAAAAAAAGAGAAAGAGAAAAAAGGAAAAAAGGAAAAAAGGAAAAGGAAAAGGAAAAGGAAAAGGAAAAGGAAAAGGAAAAGGAAAAAGGAAAAGGAAAAGGAAAAGGAAAAGGAAAAGGAAAAGGAAAAGGAAAAGGAAAAGGAAAAGGAAAAGGAAAAGGAAAAGAAAAAGGAAAAGAAAAAGGAAAAGGAAAAGGAAAAGGAAAAGGAAAAGAAAAAGAAAGAGAAAGAGAAAAAGAAAAAGAAAAAGAAAAAGAAAAAGAAAAAGAAAAAGAAAAAGAAAAAGAAAAAGAAAAAGAAAAAGAAAAAGAAAAAGAAAAAGAAAAAGAAAAAGAAAAAGAAAGAAAAAAAAGGAAAAGGAAAAGGACAATAAAAAAAAGGAAAAGGAAAAGGAAAAGGAAAAGGAAAAGGAAAAGGAAAAGGAAAAGGAAAAGGAAAAGGAAAAGGAAAAAAGAAAAAGTGAACACCATTGCATTTGGTGGCATTTTCTGACACCCTCTGGCTTAAATTCACTAATTGATTTCAGCAACAATAGGGAAAAATCAGTCTTTCCTCCTCCCTCTTCTCCCACCTATCACTTCTGTCAAGGCCCCTGATTGACATGGAGTAGGATTTTTGAGGGTATTTTTGTGTTTGTGAAATATCAGCCCTGGATCTGACTCCGTCTCCTTGGAACACTCCGTGCCTTTCTGAGGGGAGCTTCTGGGGGCGTGTGAGCTGGAGAGGCAGGTGATGTTGCTGATGCTCTTTTGTGGCAACTGCCTCAAAAGTTCTATGAAAAGGCAAAGAAATGTGAGTTATCAGCCTCTGCTCCCACTTGCAAGGGGGATTTTATCTGACAGATTTAGAAACTTCTTTTTGGGGGAGGGGAAAAAATATGTGAACATCATTCAGCTACATTTTGAAAGGGCACCTGACAGATTTTTGTCCATTTCAAG
This sequence comes from Platalea leucorodia, assembly GCF_965183815.1. NCBI lineage: Eukaryota > Metazoa > Chordata > Aves > Pelecaniformes > Threskiornithidae > Platalea > Platalea leucorodia. The sequence goes on from NC_138824.1 coordinate 17,008,641, forward strand.
ATGATGCATACATACAACATCCAGCCCTAGATTATCCAAATACCTCAAGCAGCAGCAGTGTTTTGGGCACTTTTACCACCAGGCAGCTGGCAAATAGCCTGATGTAACCAAGAGCCCTATGCTCTACTTGGGAAAGTTCACAGTTTTTGGATGGGTCCAATCAACTCCACAGGTAAACGTGTAGCCTCCTCGCCACGTCCTTAATCCAGGGCCCAGCACAGCCCAGCTGCCTCGCCGTGACTCACGCCAATGGGAAAATTGTGAAGTTGTGAGAAAAAGCTCAGAAAGTTTGTAGAGAAGAGGCAAGCAAGATAAGGTCTCTACAGACGGAGCTAGGGTTGTTGAGACAGATGTCAGTAGCACTTTGAGGATTTAAGGGGGGAAAAAATCTACCAACGTGGAAAGATTAAGAAATCCCAAAGTAAGAAAAGAAAAAAACCAACCCTCAGAAGACGGCAACTCAGCACCACCAGGGAGCTATGCTGGGGAGCCCTTCCTCTCCTGGGTGATGCCTGCCCGGCCAGCAAAGATGCCTCGAGGTAATGAGGCTACTAATGCTTAGTCTGATAGCTTTATTAAATCCTAACCATCTCTTCTTTGCCTTAATAAATAAATATTTTATACCTTGTGTATACATTGCCTGCAGCATCTCTTTATGCACAGTGAAAGTTGCTCAAAATGGCCCAGAAATAAGGCAGGATCCCTTACTCAAGGAAATGAAGTGGCCTTTGAATCTTACCGCGCTTTCTCAGGTGTGTCCTGTTGGGAGCGCGGCCGCTGTTTGTCCTGGGCTCTTCTTGGGGACCACATTTACAACCTTACCCTATCACCTTCTCTGGCTGTTGTTAGGGCACTGGTAAGTGTTAGCCAGTCTGTCTCCAAACTGCACGGTGAAAACACCTGGACGCACGCTGCTTCTCTCCATTAACGTCCTAGCCAGGCACAAATTGGTGGGACCCATCCCTAAGACAGCGAGAAACTCTCGGAGGTAGCCTTTAGTTTACCTTTGTTATTTGGCCTTCTGGCCCTAAAATTACTGACTAGAAAACCCTTCATGGAGGAGTGGACATGATGGCGTTTATGAAGGTCCCGGTGCACGCTCCTGCTGCAGCACAGGAAACCACATGCGTGCACGGAGCGCGCGAGCCTGCCGCCTTTCGCAGCGCCTGCAAAACTGCCTGCTGCACCTCAGGCCGTGCTTCGGCCCTCGCCTTCCCCGTTCATGCGTTCCCGTCAGAGTCCACAGAGCCGTGAGATCTGACATCGGTGCATCAGACCGAACCTTGAGAAAGCAGTTTGCAGTGACCACTGGCGATATTTCCAGCACTCTCTTTTATCTGTCGCCAGCTTCACCCGCCTTCCCTCTTGCTCAGTGTTTGATCTTCACACCTCTCCTTTTTCTTTCTCCAAATACTTGCCTCTTCCTCCGTACGTGCGTGGTTTGCACCTTGTCTTAAAACTCTTCCCAGTCTGGAAACGTCGCTTATCACTTTACAGTCACAGGCCCTCCTTTCAAGCAGGAGTCCAAAATCTCTCCCTCTCTAGCAGAGGAACTGAATTCACACGTATGTCCTGACTTTGGTGACATTTACATGGCCCAAATCTTGCCCTTAGGCTTTGCTGTCAGGATCCCAGGTTGGTAAATCAAGCAATTAAGGTTTAAGAGCTTGCAGATTAGTATTTAAAAAGGTGACATTTAAATTCAAATTACCACAAAATGACTGCAATTTTGGTATGAAAAAAGCAAGCTATAAAATTGAGGTATTAAACTCTGTAATTTTCTCTAAATTTTATGTTGAAACTGTATTTTCAGTGATTTATGACGATACTTAATTTCATCATTCAGTATTTTCCAAGAGGTTTTGTATAACCAAAGGATGCATCACTTCCCTAGGAGGCTGAGTAGTTGCTAGAAGAAATAATTGCTTGCATGCAGCTCTATTCACATTTGGAGAAGTGTTCAAATTTCTGAAATGATTCAGAATTCAGAAATGCTTCCGATTTATTTATTTATTTCCCCCCTCCCCCAGACCTTTAATGCTCTTGGGGCATAATTCCCAAGATGTCCAATGTGAAATACAAACCATTATCCTAATGGTGAAGTCATTCAACCGGCGTTGAGCATGAAGACAGAGGTGCCGGTACCAAGCAGCGGCCTAACTAACTGCTCCTTCCTGGCCAAGTACTTCTTACAGACAAGACCATAGGAAGGTTATCTGTCCGCGCTTGGTCCTTCTGGTCACTACCTCTTGCACGCCTGGCTATGTTGCCCCTTGTTCCTACTCACCCTGTTTGCCAGTCAGAATAGTTATCTGGAAAGTTGGTCACCTCAGGATACAGTGATCATGAAATCCAAGTTAGCCCACTCTCTGGGTAAATGCTCTATGCACCAGGCAATCCTGAAAAACTTCCTGAATTCTGTCTCTCTCTTGTTTTGAAAGGGAAAGATAAGTAATCTCTCAAAATCAAGACAAAATGGTAATGGGCACAGAAAGCTGTTTTTAATATAAATGTGGTTGATATGTATCAGGCAGCTGAAAATTTGCCACTTTATTTCAGTGTACTGGGTTTGTGCGGAAAGGTTTTGGTAGTGGAGGGGCTACAGGGGTGGCTTCTGTGAGAAGCTGCTGGAAGCTTCCCCTATGCCCGACAGAGCCAACGCCAGCCAGCTCCAAGATGGACCAGCCACTGGCCAAGGCCAAGCCCATCAGCGACGGTGGTAGCGCCTCTGGGATAACATATTTAAGAAGGGGAAAAAGTTTTCTGCACAACAGCAACTGCAGCTCGAGTGAGAATATGCGAGAGGAACTGCACACACCAAGGTCAGTGACGAAGGAGGGCAGGAGGAGCTCCAGGCACCGGAGCAGAGATTCCCCTGCAGCCTGGGGGGAAGACCACAGTGAGGCAGGCTGTCCCCCTGCAGCCCATGGAGGGTAACGGTGGAGCAGATATCCACCTGCAGCCCCTGGAGGACCCCACACCGGAGCAGGTGGATGTCCGAAGGAGGATCTGACCCCAGGGGAAGCCCGTGCTGGAGCAGGCTCCGGGCAGGACCTGTGGAGCCATGGAGAGAGGAGCCCAGGCTGGAGCAGGTTTGCTGGCAGGGCTTGTGACCCCACTGGAGCAGTCTGTTCCTGAAGGACTGCACCCCGTGGAAGGGACCCACATTGGAGCAGTCTGTGAAGAGCTGCAGCCCGTGAGAAGGACTCACGATGGAGAAGTTTGTGGAGGACTGTCTCCCGTGGGAGGGACCCCACGCTGGAGCAGGGGAAGAGTGCGAGGAGTCCTCCCCTGAGGAGGAAGGAGCGGCAGAGACAACATGTGATGAAGTGACCACAACCCCATTCCCCGTCCCCCTGCACCGCTGCGGGGCAGAAGGTAGAGAAAATCAAGAGTAAAGTTAAGCCCAGGAAGAAGGGCGGGGCAGGGAGAAGGTGTTTCAAGACTTGGTTTTATTTGTCATTATCCTGACTTTGATTGGCAAAAAATTAATTTCCCCAAGTTGCGTCTGTTTTGCCCATGACAGTAACTGGTGAGTGACCTCTCCCTGTCCTTATCTCGACCCACGAGCCTTTCGTTAGATTTTCTCTCCCCTGTCCAGCTGTGGAGGGGAGTGATAGCGCGGCTTTGGGGGGCACCTGGCGTCCAGCCCGCGTCCGTTCCTGCCCAGCTGGTTTGTGTCTCCTTCCTTTTGCCTTTCTCCAGTCAAGTGCTGGGTGGTTGAAGTCCGACTTTGAGACGCCTCATCTCTCCCATTTACTACACAGGGAGTACAGGCACCCGCAACTTTGGGGTGCTGCTGTGTTGAGTACCCAGGTTCCTCTTTGTACCTAGCCCTGCTTCTCTGTGAAGACACACAGTCTCAAGAGCAATTTCGGGTTGTAGTAGTCAAATTTATTTCCACTGTAGAAGCACACTTGTTTCAGTAATAAAAAAATAACATTTTCTTTGCAGAATAAAAGTAGTCCTGTAGTGGTATAAATATATTTACTTGCACAAGAATCCATGTAAGTCACTCAACCTATATTCCAATTTAGTATTCGCATAGTCCTAAGTTTCAAATGGAGTCAACAAAAGATAGTTACTTGCAGAAAGATGAGAAATGTGAAGTCTGGCTCAGGTGGGATTTAAACACATACAAAATAATAGAAAGCTTCCTTTTTTTTTTTTATTATTTTAAATGAATGCATTGCTTATGAAAAATACTGACAGCCTTCAGCACCGACCATTTCCCTTTGTCTAACTAAAACACACGATATGGCCTCGGCCATAGAAGCCTCTTCTGGCTGCCTCGCAGACGTGACCTCCGTGCTGGCCAGGCAGAACGAACATCAGGAGTGTCATGGTCAAGCTCAGTGCTCCTGAGTCTGTGCTCAGCCTCTGCGCCTCCACTCCCCAGGCTCCCCTCACCAGCTACTGTCTCTCAAGGAACAAACCAGGTCCAGCGATGTACTTCAGGGGGCCATCACAGACCCCTCGGACAGCAAGCCTGATCAATCAGTACGTCCCTGTGCTATACTAAGACGGGTGCTGTATTCCACACCGCATTATTAATGACCTGGTGCAACCAACAGTCCAGCTTATAGGAGGCATGGTTGATGTGTGACTTTAGCTAGTATGAACACTCCATGCAAAAGGAAGAATACTACTTTCTGCACCCCCATTCAGTTCAAGCCATGGAACAACCGTAAACACAACTGCAGTGAATTTAACTTGTACTTTAACTTTTAGATAATTCTTGAACTCTTTTTCCAGTTGCGGCGGTGGAAAAAAACAAAAAGGGGAAACTTAGTTTAACGAACCAATCGCATCGTGACTGTGTTATTGTGTTCTGTCTAACTTGTACTTATTTACTGCGCAGGCTAGCACCAGCACCATGCCTTCACAACGTACACTGATTATTCTGATCCTTCCTTACTGTTAGTACAGTGAAAAAAGCACAAGGTTCAGCCTTGCTTCTTCTCAATGTGTCTATGAGAGGAGGACACCAAACTAACACAACACAATACTGAAGACAAGAGAACGTAACACTTAGTTCTGATACACTGAAAAGCAATTTCACACATAAGCTCAGTTATGTAGGCACACAGACATATTGAGCACCATTCTTTTTTTCTTCCTTTTTTTTTTTTTTCCTTTTTCAGTTTAACATCAACATTCAACTCTGAACAGAAGAATGTTAAGCCTCTAGGACAGTTTCAGTATTAAGAAAAGAACTACCTCTATTTTACAAACATCAAAACACTAATGTTGATACTTCAGTCAAGGAGTTCACTGCAAGTGACCCTCTCGCTGAATTCGAAGGCGCTCCTTCTCCACCTGCAAGCGTTCCTTCTCAATCTGCAGCTTCTCTGACTCAAACTTCAGGAACTGCAGCCTCTCCTTCTCTAACTGCAAACGTTCTTTTTCAAGTTTTAACTTTTCAGTTTCTAGATCCAGAGGCTGTATGATGGGTTTCTCTGTTTGGGCGAGGTCATTTTCCAGGGCAGGTTTATCGGCATGCAGAGTCTCTAGCCTGAGTTTCTCCCATTCAATCTGAAGACGCTCCTTCTCAAGCTGAAGCCTCTCGCGCTCCAAGTCAACGTGCCGCAACCGTTCTTTCTCAATTTGCAGGCGCTCCTTCTCTACTTGCAGCCTTTCGGCCTCAATGTCTAGTCGCTGCTTCTCCAGCTCCACCTTCTGCTTCTCCAGATTTATAAGCAAGTGCGAATCTTCATAGGCGAGCCTAGCTTGAGCAGAGCTGAGATTTCCAAACTCTTCAATGTGGGGGAAGTCTGGTAGGTCATTTTCCTTTTTCGAATCCGGCAGAACGGATGACAAAATTTCTTCTTCTTCCTCAATAGGAAACTGCAGAGAGGAACGCAACAGACAAGAATTACATTCCAGTCTTTATGCCAGACTAAATCTATCACACACACCTTGACTGAAAAGAACATACTGGGCTTTTTCATCTTAAAAGCTACTCAGAACTGTTTAACTCACATGCTGTGAACTAACTGAGTTCTTGTCATTTTTATGAAACGGAGTGTATCATGATGCAATCTCTTCAGTCACATGCCACTGGTATAATACCAGATGAGAACTGCGAGGGTAACAGTTTTTTAGGTAGTCCTTGCAAGGAGCGGGCAGTTGGACTCAAGGATCCTTAGGGGTCCCTTCCAACTTGAGGTATTCTATGAACTATGCTAGATCAAAAGACTGTTTTCTACCATTACACATGCAGAGAAACACGTTTTATCTACCAATTAGTATCTGGCCATGAAAAACGCAAAATCAGCTTGTCGGCGGACATGCAAGAAGATACAGAAAATACTGCACGATAGATATTATAGAGCATTCAGAACCACTGAGAGAAAACTGGATCTAAAAAAAGCATATGTGGTTCTTACTTTTCATATAGCTGGGTGACTTCTGTGTAAGCCCCTAGGAATTTGTTGTGACTAATTCTTTATCAGAGCAGCTGGATCCATAGGCTATGTGGTACGTAAGCTAACCCATCCTTTGCTAACCTGAGGATTCCGCTTCTACAAAACATGTAACGCTGGTATTTTTCACATGCTCCTAACCCTTCAAACTGTATGAAGTGGGTCAATAAATAAGGACTTGTTTAACCCATTCTGTATTATTACATTTGCTGTAAAGCTATTTATGATGCAGATGACTAGGTGGTTAGGACAATTGCTCTGGGTGGACTGTAACAACTTGTGCAGAATTACAGCCCTTACGTGCTACAAATTCAGAGTACACAAGGGTAACTGTCTCCCACTAAGTACGCTGCAAAAGAAAGGCAAACTGAGGAAGAGAGGGGATCAGAAAATCTTAAGGCAACGAGAGCTGCTGCCAGTCCTCCAGCATTAGAGCAGACAGACACTGTTCTCAGCAGCTGTCAGACAGTAGGCTCACTACCATTTCACAGCTTACGTGGATTTCTTCCCAGCACACAGCTCAACTGAGCTAAGACAGGAGTTGCTTCCCCCGCCTTCCCCCCTCCAAAACAAAAACCCAACCCAAAACTGTCTGAGTAACCTTTTTTGAAGGGAGAACTAGACATCTGTACAGGTACAACAAAACTATCCAAACATTCGCCTTCTCTCCAGCTGGCTGCCTACCCCAGGGCAGTCACGGTACTACTAGGAGTAACAACTTGTCTACAGGACCCACAGCTGCTTGTCAAATTCACACTAAAATTCTCACAGACAGGAATGGCTGACTGACTTACTCAAGTAATGTTTTCATCTCCTCTGGGTTCGGTTTAAGAAATACAAACAGCATTCTGTTTCTTTCTGTACCTGCAGGTAACATATGCTTCCATTTGTTAAAAGAGGTGCATTTCTCTTCTCCGTTCAGCCAGCCAGCCAGCCAGCCTCAGTATTAAAATCACCAGTTTCCTTCAACAGCGTATTTGCGTTCTACTGACTAAACTAATTCTTACCTACGGCACATGCAAATGGAAAACAGATGTGCAAATACACATTCAAAGTTGAGGGATATCAATTTCATAACCAACATCCAAGACCTTACACACAGTTGCAAGTTGCTAGATTTGAATCCCATCTCTCTGAAACCTATTTGTTCCTACAGCTTCTTCAGTTCACACATTCAGAAAAAACAGAAACAGATGCTAGGAAGAAACACAGCAAAAAGCCTTATGCTGAAACAAAACGAAAGCCATATTGCATATAGCTAATGTACGTCAGTCACTCACTTCAAAATTCTGCGGATCCTCCTCTTCCTCTTCTACTTTGATTTCTGTTAAAGATCCACCGGCTTCTCTGAAGTCAGTGATATTCTGCCATTCAAAACTAGATTCAATTGCAAATCCCATTTTCTCATCCATGTCTTCATTGAGAGAGTCATCTAAATTGGATGAAGGAAGGTGAAACCCAGCACCTACTACTTTGATGTTTGCATTCAGACGTTTTCTCTTCATGAGTGCTCTCCAGTCAAGGTATCGCCTTTTCACTTCTGTCCCTGTTCTTTGCTCTCCTTCACCTACAGCATTTACACACTCTGCTATTTCCTCCCAAGCTTTCCGTTTCATCTCATTAATTGTTGTATTAAGTTGCTTTGAAAAGAGTACTTCTCTCCTTTTTCTGATTTCCTTAAGGAGAGTTTGAGTTTCCTGAACACTAAAATTGCTTTTTCTTTTTCTTTTTAATTGTTTCATTTTTTCCAGCTTTAACCTAATAATTTCACCACAGCAGACTACAGAGACGATCTGACACTAATCGGTTATTAACAGAAATTTAAAAGCCAATGAAAGCAGAGCTCAGTTCTCGTGAAGTGAATTTTCTCTTCACTTTGTAGTAGTTTCCTATTTGTCAGGCTTCCTAAGAGAAAAAAAGCAAACAACATAAATCTCCAACGTATACACTGCATATTTTCATTTAACGAACTTGATTCCTAAGTCATCATTTAAGGAACGCGTATTTTGAACTGATCATTCACTCAACAGAAGAAAACCATTTTGATACACTCTCAATATAAAGTAGCTACAGATACCTTCTCTAATCTCATATGAATTATAAATCCATTAATATATCCATGTCACAAACCACTGAGTCGATATTTCCATTACAAAAATACAGCTATTTTCCTTCAACTCTTACAGTTTTGCCAGTCACAATGTGCTTAAGGCTGAAATTTGACATACACATTCAATTATTTTCAAAAGAAGCTAAAATTGTTATATCATTACTTCAAAAACATGAAATGCTTAGGGGACTGAAATTTCTGAGACATTTTACATGAGACACCATTTCCAGAAAAGAAAAAAAAGGTAGATTAATATGAGAAGTTAAAGAGGTTTTAACAGCACACAGATTTAGGAAGAATCCATTACACGCCCATGGTAAAGCCCTCCTCTATCCGTCCCACACTGCAAAACACCTCAAGTCAGATGGGATGACAAGTTGAAAGCATGTCCAGTCCTCTACCCTCAGCAATAGCTGGTCCTGGGCCTGATGCTGAAAAGAAAGCTAAGCCCCATAACACACCTGACAGAATGCACGCAACTCTACAGAACGGGCAAAGTCTGAGCGGGAGAAACAGAGGACAATTAATGCAGTGATGAGTGTATCATAGACCATGTTACCCAAAAAAAAAAAAAAAAAAAAAAAGAAAGAATTGAAAGCACGGTCTGAGAATGAAAAAGGTTCGTGGTCAGACTGCTGGGTAATGGTCCAACTTAAGACTTATTTTGACCTTTCTTTTGTACCACGTTACCTACCACTTTAGGCAGGTTTAAAAGGCTTTACACCAAGTAGGCCAACAATTCACTACACAGTACTTACACTTTCAAGCTGTTACGTTTGTTCACTAGTTATCTAGTATGGAATTTTGTCCACCTGAAGCAAATGGCTCACAGATTACATATTTGATTGCTACTGACTAATGGACTGAATCCTTAAATAACCCCCCGCCAGGATTCTTAAAGTCCAAGTTTTTTTTTCTCCTGTTATTCTCCTAAACTTGTTTAAAACATACACATCAGCACCTTACATCAAAACTCTCCATGTGGGGGATAATACACAGAATAGCTTAGACATCATTCTTCATTTCCTCTGTGCTACTGACTGTAAATAAGTGGTTCACTTACAAAGTTTTCCGTATCAAGCAGCATTCTTTCATACCCCACACGTAAGCATGCTGGACTCAAATATTTTGTAAAACTTTGCATTTAGGTAACTGCTTTACTGCTTTTCCTCCTTAAAATATTGCCCTCGCTGTGAATCCATTTACTTCCGATGGTTACTAGGCGAGCAAATACACAAAACCGAGTCCCAAGAAGAAATCAACTGCATAAAGCACGGGCGTGTATCAGCACGGACCACTCTGCACTGCTCCCGTGCAGCTACCAGCACTTCTGGCTCCTCAGTCTCAAGCTGGACGCTGCATGTTGCTGCTTAAGATGTGTGGAACTTCCTGCCCTTCTGAAAATAAAATACTGATTGGTTTCTGAGAAAAGGGAATTATTTAAAAAAAAAAAATATATATAACCTACTGCTTTAATGTAGACCCTTAACTTGACATAACCAGTACTAAAATAGGAAAAACGCTGCAGTTTGAAAACTCAGATCTATACCACAACACAGCACCAGATCTGCTAGAATTACACAAAATTTCTCTGAGACCTTTTATCTGATCTTTTAGCGTCTCCTTAACCTTCATTATTATAAGTTTACCAAGAAAAGATACTTGGGCTTTCAAGGTAGCAGCATCATATTGACTTGTCTGGCAGAAAATCAATTTATCTGGCACTTGCTGTGGTTTTCAAACGCAAATTATACCGCTGGTGCTTTTCTGTTATTATGGCAACTGACTTTCTTGACCTCTGTATCAAATTCTAAGTTTACCTTGTGTAAGTTTGGTTTGGTTTTTTTTTTTAACTGTTAAAAACTGACCAAGCAGAATTCTTTGGAAAAGCTACCTGCACACAGAACGCATTAAGAGCGCTTTTAGAAGCTTCTCTGTTAATAATGCAATTATTCCGGACTGATAAAGATACAGATTAAGCTGTGATTCCTGGTTACTGAGGAATGACCAAGTACCCATATCTTCAGGCTGGCTTTAGAAACAGACACATTTGCACTTACGTGTTCTCAGGGTGGGGAGTGCATGTGAAAGATTCAGAGGTATCCATTTTGAATTGGTCTTCCAGAAGGTAAAGGGAATTACACAGAGTCTTTATACACTACATAAGTTCCACAAGAATTGTAGCAGTTCTGACTTGTCACTACCAAGACACCGAACCTCTATTTATAAGGTCACACTTATTTTTATTGAAATCAGTAAGATTTCACATGTTTTATTTTAAGCATGTACTTAAGTGAACATTCAAGTACTTTGCCAACTACGGAAAAATGGGTTAGACTTTCCCAAGTACTTGCCAATTGGATAGGTCAAACTCTTGAAAGTACTAGTAGATACTTAATTGTCTCTTGAAGTACCTAAATATCAGACTTTTGCTGAATCACAGCCGCTTTTGTCTCAAGACATGCGCTGGCTAAGTCCTTTACTTAGCCCCAGCTGGAATGAACAAGGTTCTGGTCATTCCCCAGTACCAGGGAACCACAGGATTTGAGAGACTCATATGGCATCTCTATTTACCCTGGCCCTCCCTAAATTTCTCAGTGCTAGCACAGCAGGATAAAGTGGGCACAATCACAGGAAAACAACAACAACAAAAAAAGGGATTTCAAATCAAATTTTCTCCAACATCATTTTCTAACTATAATTCTACACGAATGCGGTAGACAGTCAGCCAAGCTTTCATCATGGCTCCAAGAGAAGGTCACGAGTCAAAACACACAAATGTCGGGTTACCTGTGGGTCAGTCCCACTGCTCCTTGCGCAGGTGTTGTGCATCGCCTGTCTGATCTCCTCAGCCACTCTTTGTGAAGTGCCTAATCTTGGGTTTGGATTTTATGCCATGAGTCAAGCCCATAACCTTTCAGGATTATACTACTACCTTGGAAACTACTGGCATTCAGTTCCTTTATTATGTAAAGTTTTCTTTTAGACTTTTTTTTTTTGTGTCTGATACAAGCCCCTGAATTTCCCAGTAAAAGAGCAGCAAAGCTTACCTATTTTAAAACTCATGACTATTAACTTCCAATTGGTAAGTACATCTTACCTGTTCTAACTCTTTCCTTTTTGAAAGCGTATTGCCTCATTAAAGACAATTCCCTTCTTATTAATATAAACGGGTGTTAATGAATTGTCTTAACAGCATATCGACTTCCAGAGTTACATCAGCCCCACTGTGGGACTGTTCATCTTTCTGATATATTAACTAAAAAGCATTATTATCTAACTAAAGCTGAGGTTTGGGATATTCTGTTTTCTGACATTGCTAGATGGTCTCCAGGATATTACTTTTTCATGCAGAAAAATGAACCGTTACATGCTCAAGGTGCGTAAGGGACAGGAACGGTAATAAGCTAGGATTTGTACACATTCTAGATAGTTACATAAAAAGAACCCCAAACCTATCACCGTTTTGAAAGGCATGACTTAAAAAAACATAGAGCGTGTTTAAGTTTTGCTTTGATATTAAGTCTAAAGCATGAAATGCATAGATTTTGAAAAAAACTGTATGTAGACATGACAGTTTTTCTGAAATCAGCACTGTAACTGCTCACATTTTAGTGTCCTTTGCAGAGGATTCCACAGCAAATAATATTTGCTGAGTGTGCCAGTTGGGAAGATGGGCAGTTCACTCAGAAGCAGCATGTGGAGATAAGAGCAGAGGTGGGGGGAAAAAAAAAAAAAAAATCTTTTGGTCAGATCAAGCCACTTACACCACTATGAAGGTAAGAGAAGACATCTGCAAGAAAAAAATTCCTTCTCAACTATACAACCAAAAGTACTTCTGGCACTTGACCAAAGACATCAGTCACCTGACAAGGAACAGCTGCAGTCTGGTCAAGTGACAGAGATCCCTGGGAAACAACAGAGGATGCAAACAGCCCATTACACGACCAGTCACGCCCCCATCATACTGCATGGTGCTAGCTGCAAATGCAAAATGCGTATTTTCACAGTTTGGGTAGAAATGCAAAATGCTGGCTAGAAAAAAAGAAACAATTCCAGTCACACGGTAACAGAAAGCTTTCAAGGGTCTTCCAGGAAAGATGGCAACATGGAGCTATGAGTCTGACGCAGCCCTGTCAGGCCAGAAGGAACGTGGGGTCAAGAAAGTCCCCATCACTGGACTAAAGAAACACAAACTATTTGCCAGAGTTGAAACAAAACAAGTATTGCAAAACTAAACTGAACATCCCATAAACACACAGAACACAGATACACTGAATAACTTCGACATACTTAATGACAAAGGCATCCCCATTCTGCCTCTGTGTCTCCCCTGCTCACATATTGTTGTGGGAACACGTGTTGGACCAACAAAACAAACAAAAACCACAAAACAAGCAAGCCAACAAAAACCATCCAGGACTGAAGGACTGTTGCTAGCATTGAACTTGAATTATTCTCTACAAAAATCATTACTTTTTTTTCTTAAGTTTGATGCCTTGATGGTTTGCCTTTTTTTAAAAGGCTTTCAGAGTTTATGACTGAAGGAAAAAATACCTTTAAATCAGGAGGATCTGCTACGTATATTTTTTTAAAATAAAATTTGAGAGTTTGATGATCTTTGCATGATACTAAAGCCTAGGGCTTTCCAGAAAACTTTGCATGTGATTCCTAACGGATGGCTATGTTGGCTTAGAACAACTTCTGCTTTTGTCCTGAGAGGCTTTAGCACAGGAGGACCCGGGTGCTGCTGGACACAGGTCACCGAATGGGCAGTCCTCCCCGCAAGGAGCTTGCGGTTTCAGCACCTGAAACGGCAAGGGCTAAAGGGAGCCAACAGCACCTACAAGGGTAACTGAGGGCGGCGGAGGGGCGGCACCCAGGATGGGAAGCAGCCGCGGCCTCAGGCCGTTGGCTCCACAGATTCATCAGCCGAAAGCTCCCCAGCCCCCGAAACCGCCGCGGCCGCGAGCGGCAGCACGGCTCCCCGCCGCGCCGGCCGCGCCTTTGGCGGCGCGAAGGCAGGCCCGGCCCCCAGCTCCGCACCGGCCCAGCCAGCGACCTCGCCGCCGGGCGGCGGGGCGGGCCCGGGCCCGCCAGGAGGCGCACGGAGCCCTGCGGGAGGCCGAGGAAGGCAACAAAGGAGGCGAGGGCAGGGCCGGCGGCCCCGGCCGGCGCCTCCCCGAGCCCCGCCGGGCTGAGCCCCGGGCAGCAGCTGGGCCCGCGGCCCCCACCCGCGCCGCAGGCCGGCAGCCCCCCGGTAAGTGGCCCGCAGGCGGGCCGGCGGGGCCCCGCGGCTCTCCCGGGAGGAAGAGGACGGCCTCCCCGCCGGGCCGCCGAGGAGGACGGCGGCAACCGCCTCACCGCCCTCAGGAGCCGGGGCTCCGCAGCTCCCCCCTCAAAGGGGCCGGGGGCCGCCTGCACCCCGCGCGGGCAGCAGCCCCACGGCGGAAGCGGCTGCCTCGGGCCCGCTCCCCTGCCCGCCCCGCCCGGGTCCCCGGGGAGCCGCGCCAACTGCTCACCTGCGCCCAGCTCTCCCCTCCGGGTCGCCGGCCCTTTAACAACCGCCGCCCTCCCATTGGCCGAGCTGCGTGCCTGTCAGTCCTTCCCGCACGCCTATTGGCGGGCCACGGCCGCCGCTGCTCCTCCGCCCCGCCCCCTCGCCGCCCTGACGCGCCCGGCGGCCCGGAGTCCCCCACGTACGCTCGGAGCGCGGCAACAACTCGCCCGGCGGGGCCGCCGCCGTGCGCAGCCCCCGGGCCCCATTGGCTACAGTCGCTGCTTGTCTTCCCGCTGCCACCGATGATTGGCTAGTGGCTGTCAAGGCCCGCCTCTCCCTTCAAGGGGCTTCCCGCGGCGGGCATCTCACCGGGTCGTGGAGGAGCCGCACGGGGCGGCCCCGGCGCCGCCGTCCCGGCTGCTTTGTCTGCGGGGGCGGCGGGAGAGGCGGGAGAGGGCTGGCGCCTCTCTGCGGCGGTCTGGAAGGGGGCGGGGGGCTCGGGCGCGCCTCCCCCCGGTGCGCCGCGCGAGCGCAGGCCCAGGCGGAGGGTGCGGGCTCCCGCCGCGGGCGTTGCCGCGGCCGCGTAGGGGCAGCCGCGGAGCAGCAGGCAGGCGGGTTGTGGTGGCAGAGCTACGGCATCGCCACGGGCATTTCCTCCTAAACGGTGTGGTGTGAGTGTGTTGCGGGTTTTGTGGTTAAAATAGTGAAATAACATTTGTGGAGATACTGCTATAAAAAAGTAATTATCTTCTGGGAAGTGCTGCTTATGTAAGCCACCACGTCATTACTGTAGGTGAATATACATGCAAAACACTTTTGCGGAGCTTTCTGTTCTGGGGCTCTTCCTTTTTGTCTCCGCAGCCCCACGGGCAGTGTCGGGCACTTGCTCTTTGGGTTGCATCCTGTTGCCGTGGTAACGTGACCCTTGTGCAGGCTTAAGGCACTACTTGCAGGTAGAGAATTAAAAACATTTTTTTGCTGAAGTTTGCTACCTCTGTTCTGCCTAACCTGATGCACGTATGTATTATTTTATATATTTATTAACAATTACTTGCTCAATCCTTTCAAATCCAAGTTCTGGGCTGTATTGGACTTAAGCAGTTTCACTGGACAGATAGGTTATTTGATTCATACAGCTTCTAGTAATCATAATTGTGATGATGAAACTACAAATCTCCTTGAAAATGGTATTTTCCAGTGTCAGTCCACAATTCTGGCAGTGAACCTCCTGAAAATACTTACAGAAACTAAATGGGAAAGGCTATGAATTTACGGGCTTACTTACAGATGATGATATTTAGCTGCCATACTTGCCCATTGTGTACTGAGTGTCATAAAAATTTGAAAAGGAAAATAGTAAGGAGCAGGGTAGCAAGACCATGCCACATTGTTGGCCATGTATTATACAGGGGTATTTGTTAGCAAGGCCTAGGTTTGAACTAGGCTTCGATTTACATTATTACAAGTATTTTGACAGTGCTCAGAAATAAGATGCAAGTGTGCCCTAAAGGTCTTGCAAGGTAGTTCAAACTAGGTTCAGGTGCAAGTAGGTGGAAAGATGATAGTGAAAGTCTGAACCTGCATTAGCAGTCTGAACCTTTGCCAGTCTGCAAAAATAATTAGTGCTAATTATACCTCATTGAGTATACTTCTTTTGTTGTGAAGCACAAAAACACTAAATGTGATTAGTGTCCATTAGAATAATTTGAACTAGGAAGCATATGATTTCCAAGGGTACCTTTGCACATAATTCTGAATAGCTCTACTTTCTCCCCCGTTGTTATTCCGCTATTACAGAGGCTATTGATCACAGGTTAAAAATCTTGGTATATACCAGCTTCCTCCAACAAAAATCCTTGGACCTCCTTCATTCACGTGAACTGTCTTGAATTCACATGTAATGTATGTGTAGTGTATTCACGAAATCCAGGCTCTGCTTCCTTCCTTTTGATCACAATCACAAAAGCCTCACCATATGGTCTACTTCAGACACAAACTCTGCAAGTCCATGGTGAATTTTCTGGATCTGTAGTACGTACCTATGCAATTTCCTTCTGATTGTGCACAGGGTTACACAACTATGGCTCTCAAATTTGGTCTGTGAATCTCTGCGTTGTTCAACATAAGCTTTTAACATTGTGAACGCCGTTGGAATGCTTTGTACATGTCTCCAAATAGCTTTTGCTAGCAGTGGGGCAAAGGCCTTGGAGTGCTGGAAGGTTAATTTTTATTGCTGTAACTCTATTTTATCTATACAGAGGTTTGGATGTCATAGAATTTTAAATTCTGGAAGAATACAAGACAACACAGGGCTCCCTCACTTTGCATTAATGCCATTTCTGTACCCTTTGCACACAAATTTTAGCCTAAGTAGCTTATATCTCCTTTTCTTTAAAGACACTTCTAAGTAGTATGGAAGCCCATTTCAGTCAAAGTAAATACCTAATCATTTGCAATACTTAAACTGTTAACCCCCCCGTATATCAATCTGAGCTAGTTGGACTTAATAAAAAAAAGATACCAATTTAAGTAAGTACTTTACAATTGTAAACTTACAACTTTTCAGCAGACTAAATCAAATTTAGTGTGGGAGCAGAAAACTGATATACAAAGGATATACAAATACAAGGTCCAAGGATACTTAAAAAAATGCCTTTCACTGCAGTTTTCATGCATGCTAACTGCATTCTTGGTTATAATCTAACATTAAAAATGTTCTCCAGTTGAAAAAGGAAAGAAAAATAAGTAGTTGACCTCATTAGAAACACTGTAGATTCTCTGTATTTTGAAACTCACTGAAAAAAATCAGACCCGAGAAGGATTCAGTTGCTCAGTGCTTTTATTTCACAGAAGAATGAACATCTCGGCAAACATGTAGTATCATACTTTCCACATATCAGCAGAGCCCAGGCAGCAGCAAAATGTTACTGATCTCTATGCTTTATTGGACGTTAGAAGGGAAAATATGTAAATTGAGCATAATGTTCAGCTATAAATATTGTCAAATATGTCCCTGCTTTCAGTCTGGTTTAATTAAAATAGATCTTGTGCTGCCTCCTGTTGGTCACCTACAAACAGAAACATCTAAAATTAGACTCCACATTACGAACTGCAGACAGCACATTCCATATAGCCTATACGTTACCTACTACTAATCAGAGGAGGTATACAGCTTTCTTCATGGAGTAATACCAGAAATAAATTGGACCCAGTAAATCTACTCCATTTTGTAAATATCATGAATTTTTAACAGCGGTAAACTGACTTACTACAAATGTATTTAGAATATAGAAAATAAATTCATTAGTACATAAATAATAATCATCAGGTCTGTGCAAACGTAATCAATATAAACACCTGAATAATTGATATTTATTATAACAACTAAACCAGTATGATAACATTACCAAAGTGCCATAATGTTTTGATAGCATTCTTTAAAAATTAAGATTATCCAATATAATCATTACTGGATATTAAAGTCCCATATACAATATATATTATCTTCATGTATATTATACTGGTCATGCTTATAATGTGTTCTGTGACATATAATAGAATGCTATTAGAAATGTTTTGGTTACATTGTTTAAGTGCAAATAGTAGATTATAACTTTACATGCAATTTGTATGTTTTAAACATCTTACTATATTTCAGTGAGAACATAGGTAATCATTAGTCTAGCCATTGACTTTTTAGAGGAAGGTACTTTTTCATAAAGTACTGTGAGCTTTGAAAAATCAGAAAAGATGTAGAAAAACTCACTTTGCACTAATTTTGTGACTTACAGCTGCGTAAAGTAGACTGAAAAATCTGTTTGATCCAGACCTACAGCAGTTACTCATGCAAGTAATCCATATTCTTCTGAGTCGTGTAGTTGACTTTGCTGAGATTTCTTACATAACTAGAGATTAATTACAGGATTTGGAACATAGGCCCTTAATTCTATGCTAAAGCCTTGTTTTTAGCCATGACTTTATAACACAGCTTCTTCTGCACTCAATTCTGCTATCAGATTTAACTCTCTGTATGTGGAATTCTGGCAAATGACCTTTTTTTCCTCTGTGAGAGTTGTAATACAGGCTTACCTACATAACTGAAGAAAATTCATACTATTTCACAGTAACTTTTCTGTAAGCAATGGTATAAAGTAACTGACACTACCTTATTTCCTGATCACTGACTAAAAGAGCTCAACTCCATTTGAAATCCATGAATGATTTGTCAGACTGGGAATTGACATTAGTTCCTGTGCAAATGTAGCATACAATATGAAGCATGTCTATTTTCCAAATCAAGCTTCAGTTTTCATTATATATACTGAGTAATTTACCACATATGTCATTGCTCTATCTGATGTCATATGCCAGAGGCTTATATATATATATAGCAAGCAGCTGGATGGAAGACTGCCAAAAAAAACTTGCTGTAAGGAAAAACTTAGAGGAAAGAGCATCACCTGAATTACTGACTCACTTGCTGTTTATGTGACCCAGCAATTTGGTCATGACAGTGGCAATTAAAAAAAAACCTCATAACTCTCTAGTCCTTTCCAATTTGCATAGCTATTTATGCCCTGTACTATGGGCATAATATGTTCCTTTTCTCATTGCATGAATTGCATACTCATATTACTCGGGTATAAAAACAACACAAAAACACAAGCAGAGGAGAACTGGGCCTTGTATTTCTGATGAAGTGACAAGTTGCAATAATTAATGATTAATGAAGTCTCTATGCTACCATGCGTAGCCTTATTAATGCTAAAACTACTGTTCTCCTATATGTCTATTTATTTTTCTCCTGCTGTTCCAGTAAGCAGGAATAGTATTCTCCATCTCTCCTAAACTATTCAATACATTTGCTTTGCACTAACAAAAAGTAGTTGTGTTCCAATATAAAAATGCTTGCATTTCAGTATGGTGATTGTAAAGGCTACCTAGCTAAGTATATTTATAATATGATTTGGAGACTCACTATGAAAAGAGCAAAATAAATGTGGAAGTTGCCCGAAATACTGTAACAACAAGCTATTTAATTCTACAGAACTGACACGCATCTTAATACAAATAAATTATTGAGTGGGAGGGTTCCACTCTACTAATATATTCTCCAAATGTGAATAATTTGCATTTACATCCTTATGAAAATATTTATGAGGAATGTTATCTAAATTTATAAAGGTATCTGATAACAAATTATAGAGTCAATCACAGAATTGGAACGTTCCATTGTTTATTAAGACAGAAGTTGCTGGACAACATTAAGCTTTAAGCATTAATATTGACCTTGAGTTTTGCAAAAAGTACATGCAGTAGTGATGTGATACTGAACTTACTGTGGTCATCTCAAGCCCTATGAAAGATGTTTTAGACGCCTCACTAAATTTTGTTTGTTTTTAAACTGCTTGGAAAAGATGTGCTTAGATGTGTAGAACCATTCCGTCTGGCATAAGACAACCTTACCGCTTAAACAATACTTATATGGAACGTAAGGGCTCCCAATATCTTATGCAAATAGCTGGTAAGAAAGAAAATTCTCAGGCTGTGAAATATTACAAATGAATTTATGAAACCTAGCTAATTTCAGTGTCCTTCTGTCAGACACAGGTCCCGCGTTGTATGCCTGACATCAAATTTACTTCACAATGCATGCCTAGACTAATATTAATACTAAAAGTCCATTACAGTTTTAACATTATAATAGATGACTACTGAAAGTTTATCAAGGAATATATTGTGTAGTGTTTACCATGTAATATTTTAACACTTAAAATTAGCATGAAGTACAAGATAAAGTGTTTTAATGCATTTAAACCACTATAGAAATTAAAAAAGGAATTCTTTCACCTCAGAAATAGTATTTACTTTGACTTTAAATATGGGGATTAATTTTTGTAACTTTGTATTTGATGTATGACAAGATACGAACTTTTCCCATAGTTAACCGAAGCAACAACTACAATTTACTTTACAGCTTGCTGCTGTAAGCAGCCTAGTGGCTGCTTAGTAGGTAGCACTGGAGACTTCAGAGATGGAAGACTTGTTAGAAAATATCCTGAAGTGTTTTTTCTTTAGTTAACAGCATGACTGAAGCAAAGATACCACGAGTCATCCATCCTGTAGAAGTCTTGCCCACCCTGCAGTATGTTACCAAAGTTTATCTTGCCACAGTTAATGGGATGAAAACATAAAGTACAGCTACTACTAAGGCACAAGGATGGAGAAAAACTGCTAAAACTGAAGAGCTGAAGTAAGATGATTGAAATTATCAGTCTCTTCAAGTTAGATACCTGGTTTTAATGCTGTGAAGGTCACTTTGGCTCTTGCCCTTGCTAAGGTCATTCTAATAAAATCAAGCTCACAATGAATTCCTCTTACAGGTTTACGAATATAAAAAACCTAAATAAAACAACACTAATGTAAATTTCTTTTAAACTTCAGTTACATAGGGAAAACAGTATCACAGTCAGTTTTTTCACTCAGCAATATATCTACTGGGACAACTGTGATTATTACAGAAATAATGGCACATATTACACAATGAATTCCTCATGACTATGCTTTTTTTGAAAATAGTATCATTTTGCAAATTATTCAGATAATTACAGAGAAGACTTGCATATAAAATTAAGTAATACTTTCTATATAATGACTAGCATGAATGACAATTTAATGGACTCTTCCAAAAGCAATTCTATAGCATACAATTTAAACTGAAGATTTAAACAAAACAGTACATATTTTTCCATCTGTAAATTAATACCTAAAAATCTGTTCTAAAACTTGTGCATTTAAATGGATTCTTTTGACTCAGGAGTTTCAAAATTCTCCAGAGCAAATTGTCAGTACAGATGACCAGGGGTCCCTATATTTATTAAACTGAATGACCTGACAGTAAAACTCAGTTAAGGCTCTTGGCATTGGAGAAACTTCTTCCCACTCAGACCTACTACTATGGTAGACTTGAACTTCATCTGTGATTTCTTCTGGAGCATAATCACCACCTAATATATAAATTTTGTCTTCTGTCCCAACTGCCCCTGCGTTAAAGCCAGCACATTCAAAAGATCCTTCCCCTTTCCAAACACAGGTTTCTGGGCAAAAACTGTAGACCTTGTAGGTGGAGAGATCACATATGTACAATGTACAGTTCACTGGAACAGCTTTGATTAGAGTTGCATGGAAGAATTGCCCAAATTCTGCTACAAGCTCAGACCACTGATCAGTCATAGCATTATACTTAAAGAAACAGTCAAGAGATGGATTAAAGGCATCAGTAATCTCTACTTCTGAGCCAAGGACATAAATTATATTCTGACATGCACTTGCTTCTGGATAGTAGATACCTCTTGGTAATTGGCTTACAGATTTCCAGTCTTTGGAAAGAGGATTATAGGATTCTACATCCAAAAGACTTCGGGTTTCTTGAGCTCCTCTGGTCTTTCCACCTATCACAAACAGCTGATTTAAGGTTACAACAGATGTGTGCATTGTTCTTGGTTTTTTCATAGCTGACACTATGGAGAATTCATTGCTGACTGGACAGTAGCACCAGGTTTGGTCAGTGGCATCATGAAATGGTTCAGCAATATGAAGCCTGACAGTCCTGTAACAATTCCCTTTGCATCCTCCAGTTATAAATATTTTTTCTCCGTAGCTAGATAAACTTGACCCTGGGAGATCAATCATGTGTGTATGTGGTAGTTCTTTCCATTTATCCGTTTTGATGTTGTAGCAGAATGTATGTCTGTTTTCTCCATCTTCATCAGTTTTATGAACAAATATATATTTTTCTGTTGTTGAAGGACGTGCATCTGGAAACAGTCCACTAAAGTTTTGCACACTTTGAACTGCATCGTTGATTATTACTGAGCAATTAGCACTCTGAAGTAAGTGTTCTTCAGAATGCAGAAAGTCCTGCAGCGTCTTTTCAGGTAACTGGTGTAGTCTCACTTTTTTAATCAAATTAGGCAGATATTTCTGTCGTGTTTCTAAGTTGTGTTTGGTCCACTGAAGGACAGCTTTCAACACTGATTCTTCCTCAGGAACGTTTAGTTCATCGGCCTCAAGACATTTTTGTAATATCTCAAAATTCATCTCCAAAAAATCACTTGATCTGAGCAGCAAGGAAAAGTGATGCTGTACAAAATCTAGCGCATGATCAAATAAGCGGACGGAACCATAACTTTCTGATAGAGAAAGCAACTGTAAGCAATTCACAAGATCAATGCTTTTTATTAGAAAGTCACTGCAAGCTTTGGAAAGGAGTGAAACTTGAAGAAATGACGACAGTTGGAAGAGCATTTCCACATTATCATTTGTTATCTCTGTTTTTCCTGTGTAAGCGTAATCAAGAAAAGCTTTCACTGCCTTTGGCGATAGATTACTAATAGTAACATTGCCATCATCTCGTTCTTTCATATTAACTTCAAACATGGCTCTGTGAATAAAATATAGAAGATACACACACAAATTAAAGATCTACCAAACAGCAGAGAACACTGATGTGAGAGGAAGGAGACTATCAGGGATGTATAATAAGGTGGGCAGGCTGTACAGGTAAAAAATGTGGAGGTTCTCATAAGTAAGAGCAATGCATTTGCTTGATATGGTTGAATTAAAAGGAGAGGTGATACAAACATATTCAAAGTGATGGGTCATAAAAATGATAGCAGCACCTGTGTTTTGTATGCATTTTCACAGAGAGCGATGAAGTCTGCAGCTCTCAATGTAAGAGAAAATGTGAAATTTTTCGGGGCAGCATCAATTTCAGCAGCTTGAGAAAGAAAGTCTGATTTAAAAAATATATAGTAAAAAGCCCCATGATTTAGGTCACGCACTGTGGAAGAATACAGAAAATTAAGCGAAAAAAGGCCTTCCAAATTGCAGGCTGAGCAAATGGCAGGATGGATGATGGGTGTGTTCCTCAGTAATACAAGTAGGTGAGCGGTGAAAGAGGAGAAAAAACATGAGGAAACTTAATTCTTGCTTTAGAGTTGGCAGATAGATGTATGGGTACAGGCAGATGTCAGAAAAAAATGCAGTTTTGACATAGGATTGCAGGACACAATGAAATTTGTGCAGAAAGATTGTGACTGAATACAAAGACAATGGTTGAAATCGTGGAACAAACTATTCATCGGTGGATTTGTGCAAATTTAATTACAACTTTGACTACTTTATCACTAAATATGTAATAACGCTTAACTATTTCACACAATCTAACATGGCAAGACAAAATAATTAAAGTTTTTCAAGACGGTTAGTGCTGGCAACAGAATAGTTCTGCAACATCACTTGCCCTACCCTCCCAGAGCCTAAGCATCAGGCTCTGATAGCAACAGCTTTGAAATTTGACAAAAGATGATAGTGGAGAAAGATTTAGATAAATCATCAGATACTAAGTATATAATTTGGATTATTAATATATCATAGATAGTCCCTATTAAAAAAAAGAGTATTGTATCACAGCGATTTTTAAAATCCCATACTTTTATGAAGCCAAAAGAAAAAAAAAATCACTGTGTAGAGCATACTCTTTAGGAAGTGAACATCAGGTAAAGCAGGAACTTTTCTGACCTCCTCAACAAGAACATAAAATTACAATAAGACACTTGTATCCCAAAGACCTTTTTGCATACTAAATGACGATCCTTAGAATTCTTTCCTCATTAACCCAAGAGCTACGATACAAATCTCTGAATTACAGAGTAAAATAGCAACTGAACAATACTAGTAGAAGGAGAGCAATCTAGGAAAGGGCTTTGATTCTGAAAGCTAACAAGTAGGGAGCAAAATGTTGCTGAATCTTGGGTTTACACAATGAAGCCAAAACTAAGAGAAGTCCAAAAGCCAAGGAAGACAAACGGTGTTTCATTTTAAAATTTATCTAGTGGACCTAGGTACTTTTTATTCGCTGAAGGTAATAAATGGGCTGTGCATTCCAGGACAAGTTATGAATTTGATGGCTGATGTTATCAACTGTTACACCCAGGGAGAGGTGTCTCCTGGCAAATTTTAACTGGGAGAGGCTGTAGGTAGCGAACAGGCCACATATGTTACCACGTGCTTAACTTCAGTTCTAAAAATTACCACTGGAAGCTATTTCATCCCAATGTTCCTTTCTGCCAGAGAATCTCTGTGCTGTTAAGCAGTAAACACTTGAAATGCAAGTAGTTCTGTGTGTCGGAGAAAAAAACCAAATCTGCTGCTACAGTGGAGAAATAGCTTATTTCATCTGCATTTCTTCTTTTTTCAGTAGTCCTAAGCGCCTCCAGCCTATGTCCTCTGTCATATACGGCAGACTGCCACAGACCATAGGATGCTCCGGGCCATTTGAAAATAACACTTGTCACCTATGTATGGGCAACTGAATCAAGCTCATTAACTCACTTCCAGGAGCCCATTTGTTCATTGTTAGAGTGTCTTAGCTTTGTGTTTTAGTAAAGAGTGTATTTGGAAACAGACTTCCAGTGTGGAATATGCAAGTTTGAGCCTTGCTAACAAAAAAAGTTAGCAAGGTTATTCATAAATTAATATCCTGTATGTGAATCTCTCTGTCCCTTATGAATGCATAGCTTTAATCACCAGAAGGAAGATCACAGATCTGTTTCATGCTGAAAGGCTGAAAACTGTAGTTTAGAAAAAACATATCTGTTTAAAGACTTCTGAAGACAAACTCTACTATACTGATCACTCAGAGAAACAAAATCCAGCCTCATTCCAAAACCATGTACAATTTATCCACAATTGCTCAATGCAAGTTGTATTTGTAATCAACCTGCTATGTTTCACAATATAAATGTGTCAAAGTACATAGACTGTCCCATACAAAGTCAAACAATACTCT
Source organism: Platalea leucorodia (assembly GCF_965183815.1). NCBI lineage: Eukaryota > Metazoa > Chordata > Aves > Pelecaniformes > Threskiornithidae > Platalea > Platalea leucorodia. The sequence goes on from NC_138824.1 coordinate 17,033,528, forward strand.
TGCAGACTTACTTACTTTCAAGAACAGATACAGGCAACAGATACGTCTTAAAGATACACAACTTGTGTCAGTTCTACCTAACAGCAGAACCATGCACTTACGGTTTGACATTTGTATTTCAGAGTATAGGCTGCTGTCTGAATCTCAAATTCATAGAGTTCTCATGTCACTTTGGAAAAACAGATGTATTTGGGGTATGGTTAGGCATCTAACACTATAGTTTTTTGGGTTTTGCTATCCTTAATATGATGTTTGAACACTTTGCTCAAAACTCTGCAGAGCTAAGTTGTGATGACTTATTTTTTAACTTTTTTCCAATTATATTCCTTCCCTCCCTCCCAGAGAACTTAAAATCCATATCCTGCAAACTCATGCCGAAATTAGGTTTACCTGAAAAAATCACTGCACGCTGCCAGTACACAACGATGACAAGGAATTATTTCATCTTTCACAAGAATTTTAAAGTCAAAAAATATATTTTGTTCTCTGAACTTTTGTAGTACTTTTAGAATTTGTTGTCCATGACCTTCAGCCACTAAGGAATTGATTTTACTTTCAGGAACAGAAATTCCATTGCAAATAGGTCTGCTAATGTAATCCCGTTGATTGGCCATGGTTTCTTCAATCTATTCCTGAAACTGAAATGGAAAAATAAGTAATTGATTCTACAGTCTTACTATTAAAAAAAAAAAAAAAAAAAACAATGTACCATAAAGCAAACAAATTCCCAGCATTGAATTTGGTTTGTAAGTCCTATGCACAGTTCTAAATTTGTGTTTTAAGTGACTTTTAGACTGAATTTAATTTGATAATAATACTTCTACTTTGCAAAATATATACACATAGCATACTTTGAAGAGTAAAATATCTGACGTATCAAAGAACAACTCTGCAAATAGTACCCACCTGTAGGAATTTTTTCAATAAAGTCCACAGGAAGCACACCAAGGAGTGTGTTAAAATTTTTAATGGTCATTTAAGAAAAAGACTAGTCCTAGACTTATCATCAAAAACCCCCAAACTCTTACAATTTGATGTAAAATGAAGATGGAAAAAGAAAACTTTGTTACATATTTTTAGATTCCAAAAGGCTCACCTGTATACTACAAACCCCCAAACTCAAAGCAGCCAATGGTCTTTCTACAGCTTACAGTGGAAGAGAGAGATACAGGCTACTAGACTACTTTCCAAGTGGATTCCCATTAGGCATTCCAGACTAAAATAACAGAATACAAACAAATACCGACAGCCTGGCCTAATCACAGGATTGCTAGGGCTTACCAAATGGGGTCATTTAGTGACAGTTTGGTGACAGTGCAACTTTGAGTGTTTAGTCAATTGATACTGATTTTATCTTGTACCTCTAGTCTTGCTATGAAGCTGTATGTTTGCTTACAGCTTATGCTGCACACTGTGAGCTTCGTTTACATTAACTGGCTTCAGAACCAACTTAAATTTAAGACAGTGCAATCTCCCTTTCAGCAGCCAAGTTTTTCTGGTGAAAATCCCTATACTGAAGTGCATTGTTTGTATGGTAAGTTGGGCTTCACTATTTTTTACGTTAAAAATATTTTAGTCCACTTTGACAACATAAAGAAACTTTAAACATGAGTATATTTTATTTACACCTATTTAAAGTGCTATTTATACTGCTACAGATGCATAAACTACCCTTACTGCAAATTTGAGTCAAGCTTGCCTATTTTAAAGCTTAAGGAAACATTCCAAGGTTTTTCTATTGCAGGATTCTGCTTCCACAATTCCAATTAAAATTAGCAACAGATAATGGCCCACCTGAATTGACAAAGAAGGGGATAAAAAATTCCAAGCCAAACCCGGAAACCAGAAAAATATTGGTTTTGGTTTTTAATTTCATGAAAAGGCTTATCTGATAACGTGATACATTCAGAGCAAACTAAGCCATCAGGCAGTCTTCTTCATGGGAGGTACTTTCATAGCAGACTGATCTATACTTTATCTAGTCAGGTAGCTCCAACCACAAATAGACCTCCATGTCTCCTGGAATAGAAGAGATCCATTGATCTTGCTGCCAGCACTGGCACCCTTGGAGCAGGCATCTTCTCCTTCCCATGGCCAGACAATCTCACGTATTCACTCTTTCCATTCTAAGCCTGAGGAACTAGGAAAATACAGAAGAACAAGACCACCATTTATTCTGATTATGTATGGCCTCATAAACCCAACTTCCATAAATCATAAAGCTTTTTTGTATGCCAGAATTCTCTAGAATATCCTTTTCTTATGAACTTAAAAGCCTGTTCCTCAAAAGATTGAATCTTCAAAAGCAGAGTTGCTTCAGTAAAATTAGTTTCCCACATTTGAATAAAACTTGAAAAAAAAGTAAGTAAGTGAATTTCAAGGTTTATTTGGAATCATGTAAAGTAACACTTCTTCTAAAGGAAATGTAAACCTTTTCACAAAATTCTGGAATTGATAATAGATAGCAGATGTGTTTCTCCTTTTATACGCAATTTCTATAGCAAGCTCCAATGTATTACTTGCTTTCTGTAGGTGAAATGACGAATTTCAGTAATATTCATCTTTGTGTAATGAACACGGAAACATCTAATGTCATCAAGTCCATCCCTGCTATTTTAGGCGAAGACATCATATAATCACTTTCATAAAAGCAATCTGTGTTTCAGAAATTTTTCTTTTACTGCCACTATTTCCACAGGAGGACTATCCCAGTGCATTGGTGCCAAGACTGCAAACCTTCTTTTAATTACACAATTGATTTATAAATGCTTACATATATTTGTTCTTCTGTCAAAATTGTCATTTGACTCGATTTTCCTTTGTGTATTTATTCACTCACAATTATCAAGAGTGTTGGTATCCTCTCTCAACTTTTATTAGAATGAACAATTGTCAAACTTTCCAAGCTCCATTTTTAAGACTGAAATTTTGTCTTCCTTACTATTTCTTGCAGTTTTCTCGTCATCCACTCCAGTTTGATGTCACGTTTCTTTCATTTATATCAGATTTGTTGTACAGCATTATGGCTAAGATCTCATCAGTGTCTCACTACTCCAATTTGCAGGTCATCCAGTGCATCCTAATCCTAATCTGTAATAGCAGTGTCTCCTTATTTTTTATTAAAAGCAATTTTCAGCATTGTACCTCTAATGTTTTTGTTCATCATTAAGGAAGATACTAATGAATACTGTGCTATGGCTTTGCCTAATTCACCCTCCCCTCTGCTCCATTAAAAAAATATTAAAAAATTCAATTCTCATCTCCCTTGTAGCCAATTCCTGCTTTATTTGATAATTTTGGTACTAATCTACCACTTCACTGGATCTGTTGATGATTTTAGAGCCCTCCAAAATATCTTAACAATTGTGCTGGTTTTGGCTGGGATGATAGAGTTAATTTTCTTCATAGTAGCTAGTATGGGGCTATGTTTTGGATTTGTGCTGGAAACTGTTGCTAAGAGGGAAGTTTTAGTTATTGCTGAGCAGTGCTTACACAGAGTCAAGGCCTTTTCTGCTTCTCACCCCACCCCACCAGCGAGTAGGCTGGGGGCTCACAAGAAGCTGGGAGGGGACACAGCTGGGACAGCTGACCCCAACTGACCAAAGGGATACTCCATACCATATGACGTCATGCTCAGCATATAAAGCTGAGGGAAGAAGAAGGAAGGGGGGGATGTTCAGAGTGATGGCGTTTGTCTTCCCAAGTAACCGTTACATGTGATGGAGCCCTGCTTTTCTGGAGATGGCTGAACACCTGCCTGACGATGGGAAGTAGAGAATGAATTCCTTGTCTTGTTTTGCTTGCATGCTCAGCTTTTGCTTTACTTATTCAACTGTCTTTATCTCAACCCATAGGTTTCCTCATTTTTACTCTTCTGATTCTCTTCCCCATCCCACCAGGGGGGAGCGAGTGAGCGGCTGGGTGGTGCTTAGTTGCTAGCTCAGGTTAAACCATGACACAATTCGGCTAAAACTTGGTATGTAAAACAAGGCCAACTAGCATTTATAATTATTTCATGCATTCTTCTACAAAGCCATGTGAATTAATCAATAGTTATATTGATAAATATTTGATCAAGTTACTGACAAAAGGTTAGAAAACGTAGGGGATGCAGACATATGTTGCGTACGTCTGGAGTTCAGGAAGGCTGGGCAACGAGCCTCCTTGTATTTGCTCCATTTACTCCCACAGGATTCCACTTACAAAGTCTGTCTCTGTGTGGACTACCAAGAACCAAACTCCAGCAGAGGTTCATTAGAGTTGGGATCTCCTACTTTGTTTCTTAACATACAGCTGTGCGCCATACAACTTCTTATCATGGCAGGCAAAGGCTATATACTCAAGCCCTCTCCCATCATCTGACCCACCAGGTACTTGTCAACACAACCAGCCTTCCAGCATCTCCTGTAACGTGATGCATCAGACCCGGAGTACTGGCCTATGTGACAGGGTATTGCCTGCAGTCAGATTAAATGTGTTTTCTGATGTGACCAAATTCAAACTACCCTACCACTTGACAAAACTTCTCTGCTCGCATCCTGTATGATTACACATCTTATACTGACAGATGCCTGGTTAGCTATTAGCCTGGTTTTCTAAAAAAAAAGAACAAATCTGAAAAACCAAACCACTTTAGAGTTAATACATTTGCCCTGTTTTTCTGCTTGAAAATCACATCAAACAAGTGGCTCATTGGCCACTACAGTGAAATTCAATACAGTCTTCAAAGTTATTATGGTCAACCCCACGTAATACATGCTTAGGGAGATATACGTACCTCTCAAAGCTATCTGTACAGATCTCCAGTTGAGGGGCAAGGCATTCTGCACACCTGATAGTTAAACAGCAAGAAATGGCCAGCCTGTGTACGGCCACAAAGCAGCTAGCAGTTGAACAGAAGGAGGTTGGGGATGGTAAGGTAATTTTGGTCATTATGGCAGATGAACTGAGGGACCACCTGGGAGCTCTGAGGGTAAGAGCATTCCTATGGTCTGTCACAAAGTCCACGAATAAGGACCCAGACCTCATTAGTTCTGCTGTTCACAAGACTCCTCTGTTTTTAACGCTGTCTTTTTCCCAAGACAATAAGGGATGGAGCAGCCTAGAACATGAGCTCATTGACCCAGATGCCAGGTAACCACACTGAGGAGTCTGATAAGCCCATAGTCAAAATATGAGATATACACACATTCCTATTAGTAGTATGTAATCTGTTGGTAAAAAGCTACAAGAAAATGTTTAACTGACCTTAATACTTATATACCAAGCAAACAGCTGCCAAAACTATTGAATTTCTAGAGGAATTTTTTTATTTCACCAATGCTAATGTTTCCTTTCCAAAGATCGATATAAGACATAACATAGTTACAAAGATTTTCTTTTAGTTGGTGCCATCAACAACCCTTCTTAGATGTACTTATAATTCTGTATGTGGAAGAAGTTAAAATGTCTAATTTATTTGCTTATACTTATCCTTTAGAAAGTCCAGCTGCCTTTCTGAGTATCAATTTCATAACCTGGATATTTGTTGAATCCTAGATATTACATTAAGAGACTGTAAACACAGCACACTGTTAAACTTATATAGGAGTCCAAAAACATCCAGGACAGCCATTTTCAGAATATCTCAATAGACATACACTAAAATCATAACCACTGCAATACGCTTCCTAGAAATGGTGTTCACATCCATTCCACCAGATTTGAAACAGCAAAGCAAACAGACCTGCGGAGTCGGCTTTGATCGGAGATGAACTTTTGTTTGTACAGGGTCTACTGTAGCTCTCACCAGAGCATCGATCGGAACATACTCATATAAAGTATATAGATTTATAAACACTCTTGCTGAAAGTCAAAATAGCCTTAGATGCTGCAACTGGCAGATAAAATAGTTACAGAAGTTTAAATATGCTAATGAAGTTGAGAACGGTATAAGATGTGCAATTAATTCTAAGTGAATAATAGAGGAAAATTTATTAAACAAGGGAGGGCGAGGGCCTACGTAATAAGAATGGAGCACGAACACTCAGATGAGGACACAGGACACAGAATGACACTGGAGAAGACTTACACCAAACTCTTTTGATCACTTTATAATAGTAAGATAAAAATATATATACCAGTATATGTGACTTTATAATAGCCTAGGGGATGTTGTTTTGTGAAAGTATTTAGCATACATAAGTCTTTAATAGTCAAGATGGTCAACCTCGGGTTTTTCAGGCTCCTGAGCTGGGAGATGGAGATAGGATGCAGAGTGAAGTCCCAGTTGTTGAAGAGGCGGCAGTCACCGACGTGCTCCTCCACCTGGATGCTCACAAGTCCATGGGGCCAGATGGGATCCACCCGAGGATACTGAGGGAGCTGGCAGAAGAGCTGGCCAAGCCACTCTCCATCATTTATCAGCAGTCCTGGTCAACCAGGGAGGTCCCAGATGACTGGAAGCTAGCAAACGTGACGCCCCTCTACAAGAAGGGCCAGAAGGAGGATCCCGGGAACTACAGGCCTGTCAGCCTGACCTCGGTGCCGGGAAAGGTCATGGAGCAGATCATCTTGAGTGCCATTATGCAGCAAGTGCGGGACAACTGAGGGATCAGGCCCAGCCAGCATGGGTTTATGAAAGGGAGATCCTGTTTCACTAACCTGGTCTCCTTCTATGACAAGGTGACCCGCTTAGTGGATGAGGGAAAGGCTGTGGATGTTGTCTACTTGGACTTTAGTAAGGCCTTTGACACAGTCTCCCACAGCATTCTCCTGGAGAAGCTGGTTGCACACGGCTTGGATGGGTGCACTCTGCGCTGGGTTAAAAACCGGCTGGACGGCCGAGCCCAGAGAGTGGTGGTAAATGGAGTCAAATCCAGTTGGTGGCCGGTCACGAGTGGTGTTCCCCAGGGCTCAGTACTGGGGCCGGTTCTGTTCAACATCTTCCTTGATAATCTGGATGAGGGGATCGAGTGCACCCTCAGTAAGTTTGCAGATGACACCAAGTTGGGTGGAAGTGTCGATCTGCTGGAGGGTAGGAAGGCCCTGCAGAGGGACCTGGACAGGCTGGATCGCTGGGCCGGGGCCAACTGCATGAGGTTCAACAAGGCTCAGTGCCAAGTCCTGCACTTGGGTCCCAACAACCCCATGCAACGCTACAGGCTGGGGGAGGAGTGGCTGGAGAGCTGCCTGGCAGAAAAGGACCTGGGGGTGCTGGTCGACAGCCACCTGAACATGAGCCAGCAGTGTGCCCAGGTGGCCAAGAGGGCAAATGGCATCCTGGCCTGTATCAGGAATAGTGTGGCCAGCAGGACCAGTGATAGTGCCCCTGTACTCGGCACTGGTGAGGCCGCACCTCGAGTCCTGTGTTCAGTTTTGGGCCCCTCACTCCAAGAAGGACATCGAGGTGCTGGAGCGTGTCCAGAGGAGGGCAACGAAGTTGGTGAAGGGTCTAGAGCACAAGTCTTATGAGGAGCGGCTGAGGGAGCTGGGGTTGTTTAGCCTGGAGAAGAGGAGGCTGAGGGGAGACCTTATTGCTCTCTACAACTACCTGAAAGGAGGTTGTAGCGAGGTGGGGGTCAGTCTCTTCTCCCAAGTAAAAAGTAATAGGACAAGAGGAAACAGCCTCAAGCTGCGCCAGGGGAGGTTTAGGTTAGATATTAGGAAAAACTTCTTCACCGAAAGGGTGGTCAAGCATTGGAACAGGCTGCCCAGGGAAGTGGTTGAGTCCCCATCCCTGGAGGTGTTCAAAAGACGCATAGATGTGGTGCTTAGGGACATGGTTTAGTGGTGGCCTTGGCAGTGCTAGGTTAACGGTTGGACTCGATGATCTTAAGGGTCTTTTACAACCTTGACGATTCTATGATTTTATGATTCTATGAAAAGGGCCATGCCTGCCTGACAATAAACATGACCGAACCTTTGTAACTGGGACTGAAGCCCAAGGCTGTTCCCAGCACAAGGGACACCAGTCTGACATGAGGCATGAACACAGTCAGACAGTACAAGTAACATTCTCTGTGTAGATGTTCTCTCCTCTACCAATGCAGCTGGCAAAACCAGTCTAAACTCAACCTTTATTGGGTACTTTAGAAACAATTGTAAAACAATCTATCTGCTTTATCTGAAAGCACCATATAGCTGTGCTACAGCACTCTCTGTACAGCACTCTCTCACCAATAATAAAAGAAGAATATTAATTCGTAGTAGTTCTTAGCAGATATCTTACGATAAATAAATTGTTCTTCAAGAGAACGTTACCTTTCTCACTTAACCTTCTCCCACCTTGGATAGTATGTCTTACTAGATAGCAGGATTTTAAAAAAGAGAAATCTTAAATGCTGGTATTTTACAGCATATTTTATGTACCGAGGAAGAAAGAATTAAGACCAATGAAGATAAAGAAATTGTATACTTTTCTCTAGAGAAGTTTTAGAATTTTTTTTTCATACAGAATTTAACTATGCAGTTAACATAAGTTTTGAAAAGGTCAAGGTCAGCATTTTAAAATCTAATATTAAAAATAAGTATTATATTATTAAGTCTACTATATACCCATCAAGACGATTTGCTATTTTCACTCCCTATCTATTCAAAGGGGGAGAAATTAGTAATTTGTTAACAATTTTAAAGACACCACTCCCTACTATACATCTAATTTAACAGCACCTAATGTAATATTCAGCAAGATGAATATGAATGGAACAGGTATCTAAAGGATTTGGTGACACTTCTAATTGCTGACTAAAAAGACAAGAGTGGATTGAAATGTAATTAAATTATAAATACTAAGTACAAAGTTCTGTACTTTTAGATTGTATTATTGTTTTGACTGCCATTGACTGTCTAAGATTCAAAACAGACAGTAACAGAATTCCAGGTTCCTGTCTGGAAATTTCAATGCAACTCACAGCTTTTTCATGAATAACTGAACTTAAGAGAAAATTAATATTCAGTCAATCATTTTTAGATAATCTAAAAAGATGCATGTGACATTCTGAGACATTTAATCCACAAAAGTGGCATTTATCAATAATACATGTTGAGACAGTATTCTAAGAAGGAAAGGTGACACAGAGACTTTAAAGCTTTGGGCTCTTTAGAAGTGATTGAAAAAAACCAGCATGAAAAAAAAAAAAAACAGCATGGTACCAGTAGGAAGCAGTGAAATTGCACTGATTCCTGGAGGCATTCCAAAAGCGGAAGATTTCTTCTCTGCAAGCAGTGGTCTTTAATTGCGTATCCTCTCACAAACACATGAATCCATTAAGGTAAAGAAAATAATCAGTTAGAAGAACTCAAACTGACTGGATTTTATCCTAAAGCTAAATTTCTCAAATTCATCAAGTTCCTTTGGAAATTATTTTCTTACCTAAAAAAGTTTAAGAACTGTAATTTTCATTTTCAGAAAAAAAAAAAAAAAAGGAATTAAAATGCCATGCTTTACTTCTTATTCTGGCAAAAATAATAACTGTGAATTCTGGAAGATGAAATTACTGCTTTTAATGGGCTCTGTAGTCTGTCATTTCTGTATGTCATTAAAATATGTGTTTTTTTCAAAACATACATGCAATATTGAGCATACTTATAGGATAATTTAGCATAGCTTATTATCATAGCATGTTTTACTTATAATAAAAATGTGGGTTTATATTGAATATATTCATAATTATATTCCATATTATGCAGTGCATCTTGAACCTCAGTTTGCACTTACACTTGATGCTTATTTAAAAAAAAAAAAAATCAATAAATCTGCTAGTGAAAAAAACTGCTACATGTTTACATCATCTAAGTAGAAAGCATGGACAAGTCAAACCTATTAATCAAACCTGAGGGGGGGTTTTGGAACTAGGTAAGATTCGCATTCCATTAGTATTATCACATATCAGTAACTAAATATAGATATGGCCACAATTTCCTCTTCAAAGTGTGCAGAATACAATGCTTGAAACGTAAGCCTCAGCTACAATTTGCTGTTGGTGAATAGCATTTTCCCATTTTTTTGATTTTTTTTTTTTTTTGACTCTGCTAAGTCCTCCTCTGCTGTCAGTTAACTTTGTATGTGTCTTTGGTTAATACATAAGGGAGTATGTATGACATCCCTTGCTTCACTAAGTCATGAAGAAAAATGGGAATCGTATTTAAAAATAAGTGAATTACACTAGTGATTCCTTGCTGAAACACTTTTTTCCCCAAATGTTACTTCTGTGTTTAAAATATTTTGCAAAGACCAACCTATACTCAGTTATAACTGAAACTTATTTTAGGCAGAAAGACAGCAGTTCTGGCCTGTGTAGAAACAGCACTTTTTCACATTAGCAGGGAGCTGGGAATACTAAACAACAACAACAACAAAAAAAAGAAAGATTCTAAAAAGTACCTGAAAAAATGTAATTTTCAATATTTTTGCATCATTTGTACCTGGTCAATATAGAACGGTTAAAGCATAAATATTTCTAAAGGCAAGAAACAGGAAGAAGGGTCATACGTTTTCAAATAGACCCTAATTTTTAGCCATGGCCCAACTTCAAAACCAAAGGGTAAACAAAATGATTACCTTTTGATGATTTTCAGATGGCCTGTAATTGAGGGCACACGGGAATCCAGTTCTGACAACCATTACAGTTCTTAGCAGAACAAAGAGCACAGGACATAAAAGGCTTTTGTTTGGACATGATCTTTAGGGGCCAGAATCGAGCTCGGGTGATGCAGGACTTTGCATCTGGTGTGTGAACAATTGTCTCCTCTTTCCCCGCCGACACGGGGCAGCGAGGCCAGGGCAGGCAGAGGCCACCCCCGCCGCCACAGCTCCCGGGATGTGTCAGCTCTGCCAGGGGCCGGGACGGTTCTTCAGGGGCATGGATGTGCTAATGGCAACGACGGGGCCGCAGACACCGGGGGAATCACCTGCCGTTGGGGTGTAACGGCGGCACGAAGAGCTCCCAACGGGCACCGTCCCCAACGGGATAAACGCGGCCCTGTCTCGCATAAAGCGGGGGCAGCCAGAAGTGACCGGGAAACGACGGTCTTTTTGCCAGGACCGGGGTTATCAGCCGCCCCCATCCGCACCACCGCGCCAGTCCCGGCTGGCGCCGCTCCCCGCCCGCCCCTGCAGCCCGTCAGCGCCGGCCTCGGCGACGGCCACCGCCTCCGCCGCTCGTCCCGCCCGCCGGAGGGAGGGCGGCGGCGTCAGCGCCGCTACTGAGCATGCCCAGGCCGCATGCGCACTGCGGCGGCCCCGTTCATTCTAAGGACTAATTCTGACAGGACAGGCGGGATGGTGCAAAGGGCTTCCCCTCCTCTCACAGCGCGACCGCGGGGCCCGGCCACGGGATGCGGCGGCCGCCAGCGCTGCCGCCTCTCCGCAACCGGCGAAGAGCGAGTCCCCCCTTAGCGCTCCCTCCGAACGCCGCGCACCCACCTGCAGCAAACACCAGCAGATCGCCGACCAGTCTGGCCCACCCTCCGCAGCAGCAGCGCCAGCAGATTGGCTCCTTCCGGTGTCATTCTCCCTCTTCTTGCACTCGGAATGGTTCCCCTGGCCGTCAATCCGGGCGAAAGCCCGCCCATCCTCCCGAGCGGGTTCCTCTCTGGGCTCGCTGACGACACCACGGGTGTAGCTCAGCTGCAGGCACCGCCTTTCCCCTGATAAGTCGATAACTGGCGCATTCCCCTGTCACTCACAGGGTACTCTGACATCGGATTGGCCACCCTGCCCCCAGAGGGGGTTCCTCCCTCCCTCCCACCCACCGGCGGGGCGGGCCGGGCCGCGCCGGGCACCGGCGCGTGTCGTCGCGGCGGCGGAGGTCGCGGGGTGAGCGCTCCGCTGCCGCGGGACGGCGCTGGGGAGCGCGGCCGGCCGCGGCGTCTGGCGGACATCATGGGGAGCGTGCGCTGGGCCTTCCCCTGCGCCGCCTGGCGCCCCTGCCGCGAGGAGTGGCTGCTGGCGGCGCGGCTGGTGCAGCCCGAGGAGAAGGACCGCATCGGCCAGTTTGTCTTTGCCCGCGATGCCAGAGCCGCCTTGGTACATGCTGGCGGGGGGGGCACGGCGCGGGGCGGCTTCCCCTCCCTCAGGGCTGCCGGCCTTAGCCCGCGGGCGGGACTCGAAGGGCCGCGTTGCCCGCAGCCCTCCGTCTCGCCCCTCCCCGCTGCCGCGGCGAGTGCGGGCGGCGGCGGCGGGGCCCGGCCCCACGGCGGGGCCGTGGTGGCGGCTGCCCAGGCCCCCCGGGCGCGGGCGGAGGCCGCTGCGCTGAGGAGCCCCCTCTGGCGCCACTCGTGCCCCCCGACCGGCCCTTTCCCCTGGGACGCGATTGTCTCTGCAGATTCAGCATTGCCCAAATTTCTGACCCCTCGTGGGAAAACATGCCCTGCAAGGGCGTTTCAGGGAAGTAAATGCATTATAAAGTACCAATTGCCAGCCCTACTTACACCTTTGCTTAGGAAAAAGGGACGTTTGCAGTCTGCTATTAATAGTTATTCTGACAGACTTGACAAGTTTTATTTTGGGATGTCATGAGACAAAATCAACATGCTCGAGGAGACTATACACGAAGACAGTAGTGTAATGTGTAAGAGAGTAAAGCTGTTTTACATAATACAGGCTTTAAATCTCACATAACAATGTGGTAGTAATACAGACTTCTACTAATTAGCCTATAAGAAGTTACTCATCATTTTTAGCTATTCAGTATTTCATTTAGCGCCTAATGTACTGAAAGGAAAGCTGTTGAGACAGTTTTACTGTTCAGTGTGGTATAAAAAGTATTCATCTCTGCAGTAAAGTATTCTAAATAAGTAAATAAAGTAGAGAAGGACTATTTTATGTGGTTCTTCTAGCCTAGGACTGCTTTTTATTGTGTCTTGTGCTGTCTTTATGCTAATAGCGATAAGGAGTGTATTATATACTCGGGTCTGGTGAACTCTTTTGGTTGAATGTACAGGCTTTTATAAAAAGGAGAAATCAAAATGATTTGGCTAAAATGCACTCTTACTTTCTATTGGCAATAATAAAACCACATTTTTTTAGGCAGGTGGTTTTCTAGCAACCACAGTTATTTTGCACATAGCATAATAGTTCTGTATAAATCACTTCCATTTTATTTCATAGGCTGGTCGCCTGCTGATACGGAAATTAATTGCAGAAAAGTTGTGCATACCTTGGAATGAAATACACTTGCAAAGGACACCAAAAGGAAAACCTTTCCTGGCAAATAACGTATTCAGTATCTATTCGAATTACAACTTCAATGTCTCTCATCAAGGAGATTATGCAGTTCTTGCAGCTGAGCCTGAGCTTCAAGTTGGCATTGATATTATGAAGACTAATTTACCAGGTAATGCATTTTGGTGACCAAAGCAGATTCTGTAGTGTTTAAGTGCTGAACATTTTAACGTTTCCCGAAGAACCAATCTGTGTCCTAGAAATTTAGTGTAATTAGAAGAGAGTGTTTGAATGTATTGTGTATTTGCTTTTTTTTTTAATTGTTAAATGCCCTTCTCATTGTTTAGGGTTTTCTGTTATGCCAGATAGGGATATATTTCCAGTTTAGAAAAGCAGAACCCTGGAAAAATAAGGTCATGAATCCTGCTATGATATTGACAGGACTGGAATCTGCAGATATTTTAATTATGGGTTTGTTGTCTGTTAGGTAGAAGTAGGGACAACTTTCCAACTAGGGACAGTGGGATGAGTTCCCCATGAAAACTTTATAGCCTGTGACTGTTACTCCCTTGTCCTACAGGTGTGCACATCGTATGTGTCAGCACCAGGCCCAATGCTGTAGCAAACTGGCATTGAAAATTTGCTATGAGTGTGCAGAAAACCTCAGTGAGAAGGGATCATGAGGGAACATTTGAGGTGCCCCTGGTAAAAGGCTAAACTTCACAAACTTTTAATGATTATTACAAGTATACATTTTTGGATTGGCATGTTTAGCTAAGATGCATAGAAACTTCACTAAATCCAAAGTGAAGTTCTCTGTGACTCACTTCCATCTACTGTAGACCCTCACTCTAAAGATGGTGGTCAGCATGTGGTACCACACTATAGCCCACGGAGGACCCCACAGCAGCGCAGTTATGTATTTTCATGACAGGAACTGTGGCCCATGGATAAGGCTGCACTGGAACAGGTACGCCCCTGAAGGGACTGCAGTAATGCAGCACCCAAATACCAGATTAAGCTCGAGGCCAGTGCTTTTATCATAGCTCTCCCAAGCAAAACAAAACAAAGTGATGTTCTGGCTGTGTCCCCTCCCAATGTCTTGCACGCCTCCAGCCTATTTGGTGGGGAGGCAGAGTGACAGAGAAGGCCTTGATGCTGTGCAAACACTGCAGCAGTAGATAAAATACTGGTGTGGCATCAACACTGTTTTAGGCATAGATCCAAAACACAGTGCCGTACAGGCTGCTATGAAAAAAAATTATCACCCAGACCCAGTACCCTTGGAAACACTTTGACTGCTCTTGCCACAAGCCTTACCACAAGACTCCCTATTAATTCATTTTAAAAAGCTTTCCTGTTTCAGCAAGTAAAAAGTGAAAATCAAAATGGTCAAACATTCTTCTTTGTATTTTAAGCTTTTCTTGGGAAATGAAAAATTAAAAGTAATTTATACACGCCACATATGGAGGTAGGGATATCTGGTATCCTCTGCTGGCATTTTATGCAGCTGGAAATGTAGCTGGCATTTTAAAGACACACTGCTGATGTCCAGCTGACAAATCTTATGAAATGTGTTAAACTCTCCTTCTGAAAGTAGTAAAAAATTGTGCAGAGGTTTGGCTTTCAACTTAGGTTTAGAAATCTGTATTTGTATTACTTCTCCATTTTGGAATATAATGCATTGAGCTTTGTAAGGGAATATATTCTTAGTTCTTTTCCAGTTAATAAAAAAAAATATCTTTTGACTTCAATATTAGCTGGCTTTATTTAAAAAAAAAAAATCTTAAAATCTTATCTCTACTGCTTCCTTTCCCTTATATTTTTTACTTATTCATTATTATACTTAGTCCTTTTTCATTTCCCTCACATTAAATCGCTGAAATAGTTGATAACTCAATGTCCATTGACCTATTGCTCATTCTGCAGGCAGTGTCAGAACAAATCAAGGTTCTCTTACCTTGTGTCTGAGTGTATTCTTCATTCAGTGTCCCTAGTCACTGCTGTCATAAGAGGTGTGTAATCAATGTTAGGCCATCAGTATGTATTGTTGCTTGCTCTTAGTTATATCAGTTTTAGCAAGCTAAATTCAGGAAAAAAAAATCTGGAGTTTATCCTATCGGTGGTGTTTTGGTTGCTGTTCTGCTTCTGTCGTGTAGCTTTTTGATTGCCTGTCCTAGGGTTTCCAAATAACAACGTAAAGCTGAAGTTTAAAGTAGGATTTGGTATCAGGAAAAGAGTTTAATCTCAGCAGAAATGTAGGGAAAGCAGTGAAACCGAACTCAATTTTCAGTTAAGTAAAACCAGGGTTTAGATACAACATGCAGTTCTTAACTTCTTCAGTAGGAAGAGAGGCTCCTGCCAACGTGTCCTAGAATTGCTGATGGCTGCAGTCGTGACCTCTTACCATAAAGCGAATGTTGCCACATCCCCCTGGGCAACTGCAGTCGGCAGCTGTGTAGATTTAATCCGCGAATATGAGCTGGTGAGACGAAGTAACACTTTGCAATCTGATACGAGCAAGCTTCAGTGTTTATACCCATAGAGAGAAAAATGGTCGTTATTCTGGAGATGCTCATGATTCCAAAGGCTAAATGAGGGAATTAAATTGGTGCTTTTGTAATAAAGTGATACTGAAAAACTATGTATCCAGATGACCAATCTAAAACAAGCTAGTGACAGATGCAGCCTGCTAGGGTTCCTGAACATGGGTCCTTTATCCACCTTTATCTGTGGCTACTTTATCCACCTCTCCCTCTTTCATCAGGTAGCTAGATATATATTAACAGAAAAAGGGGCTATTAGGGCAAGTCACTGTATCCACAATCTGAATTCATGGTGGCAAGCTTCACAGTGTGTACAGAGGAGTAAAAAATGCATCATCATTGGAAAATTTCTAGCTTTCCTTTCCAATACCTGAAGTTCCGCAGCTAGCGTAGTCTGTCCTGAAGTAATTTAGCGGTCAACAGCTTCTATACGTCTTTTTTTATCTTTTGATAAGGAGAGAAAGGAACTTAAGTGCTTGTCATTATGCATAAGAAATAACTGTTGTAAGTGTATCAGTGCCCGGTTGTGCAATTGTGCATATTATGTAACTTTACATAAATATTTGTGAATTAAAAAAAAACCCAAAAAAACAGGTTCCAAACTTTAAAGAGGTTTTGTTTATGGCCGTACATCCTCCTTTTTGGAATTATAATTTGCATTTTTTGAAAAGAAATGTGATTGTAATGAAAGCTTAGGAATTTTATGTGGGAAAGTGAGCCAGCAAATAAGCAATATTAAAGATAGAATTTTAAGTTATAGTCTCTGTAATATGAACTAAAACTAGCGGTTTTTTCACCTAAAATTTTTCCTAGAAAGATTTCTGTCTTAGTACAATTACCTGGAACTGTTTTTACTGCTGTGCTATGAATATATAACTTTGACTTTACCAGTATCGTTTTATCTGATAGTTCCACTGAGTGGTGCTCTTGCTCTGCACTTGCTAAGTACATTATATTTCTGAGAGTGACTCCACTCTAAAAATCTCTTCCTCTGGAAGAGCTACAAGGACAAAGAGTTCCCTATGTAGAAAGTACATTACAGTAGTTTTTTTGTTGGTGGTTTTTTTTTTCCAAATGCTTCTTTAAATACACAGTACTTCATCTTATGATGTTATCCAACAGAATCTTGGTTGAGGTCTCCAGTGTCCTAGTTCTTCTATTCCTTTACTGTTCAACCAGTGAACAAAATATGCAGTGCAAATATACAAGAAAGTATCATACAGCTGAAAGTTTTGAGAAATATGCAATTAAATAGTGTGCTAGCATGTAACAAGGAGACCTTGTGCACATAAACATTTTATGTCACTTCTTAATCTGTGCTATCTATTTTTGTTTTACTTATGTGCAATAAGAAGCTGTCTCTTTCCATATTACTTTTGCTGCATTATTAAAATCTGAAAAATGAAACTACTGCAAGACATAGCCTTCTTGGAAGGTGAAGGTAGGCCACACAAGAAGCTATTCTTAGCAATGCAAATAGAGACAGTTCTACAAAAGTTCCACAGCTATGCAACAGTTTATCGCCTTTTTTCCTCTATTCAGATACTGAACTAAATAACGTAGTTATGGTAGAAAAGGAAAATATCCTCTTTAGGTATTGTGTGTTGTTGCCTTTTGGTTATCCGGGAGGTTATTGTTTTAGATTTAAATCAGGCTTTCAGTTTACTTGGTTTTGACGAATTACTGAGGTCTATGATTTTTTTTTTTTTTCTTCTCTTTAGATCAGTTTAAGATGAACTCTTGAATCATTTGGGAAAATGCACACTGTACTGTAAATTTGTTAATGGAAGTACTTGTGAACATAATTTGGCAAGAGAGGTAATGCATATGAAATTATTTTAACCCTTTCACAAAATGAGAAGGATTCTCACCATACTACTAACTCCTGTGGAAAAACTCAGCTTGTGAGAATATATTTGATTTTTAACTTACGGACAAGAAATTTTGCAACAAGTGTCAGCTTGATTTAAGTGGTGTGTGGGATGTTGATTTACCAGTCACTTAAACCCTGTAAAGTAGAACATTTTCAGAGAGTTAGGAAATAATTATAGCTGAACAAAGATTGCTTTGAGCATTTGAAAAAAGTTTAGATCTTAGGTTCAAGAGCTTTCCTGCTGTGCAAGTGAATTTCTTTTCAGTAATGCAATTTTTAGTGTAGATGGAGTTACAACGGTAAATAAATTAACGGTTCATTCCTGATCTTTCATAATCAACCTGCCATCTTTCTTATCTATTGCATTACAGTTACTTTGATCCGGACATGTCCAATCTCAGTGTAATTGCAGAATTAAATACTTGACATGCAGTAAAATTATCTTTTCTCATTAATTTTGCAGTTTTATGCTACGTTTGCTTATTAAAAGACACAAAAGGGTAAATTTTCTGCATGTGAATTTTACAGAAAATTAATTTGATCTAAAAATACTTCCTGAAATGCTTTTCTGAGAAAGTAGGCTATTATGTGCACACACCTGATTGTTTGAAACTGTTTTTTTCTGAGGCAAAGAAATATAAAGGGAACTTAACTCATTTTACTCTTTTTATTCTCATTATTTCATCATTGAGGTGAGATAATACAAGAGGTGATAGAGATCTTCAAATCAGAGATATGTGACACATGAATCAGAGTATCTAAGTCCCACACGAAGAAGCTGAATACCATACTTCAGTTTAGCTAGTGGAGGAAAGCACTCTCTCTCCAGCCAGTTATAAACTTCGTGCTGTTTCTTTTGGTAGTCATAAACTAAATGGAGAGTTAGGCACACCTACATCATAGTTAAGATATTTGGCCTGTCTTTTATCTAGCAGCCATGTTCAAGTTTTTATACTTGTAATGCTTTTTTAATTGCTGCTTTTCAGCTTTTGCAATAAGAATTTCTTGACCTAGAAAGAAATGCCGAAACAGATTCTTTGGAGTGCTTTTGTCCTTCTTATGATGCCTTAACTATACCTTAAGCAAAGTTTTAATTGTTTTTGGTTTTGTTGTTGTATTTCAGTAAATCTAATAGCAGCAATCAGCATCTGATCTTTTACTACAAAAGATAATTGCCAAATTATTAGCTAATGGTACAGCTGTAGATATGTAGATGCACTGGTTGGGATGAAGAAATTAATGAAGGATTCATGTTAAATATTACTTCTAATTGATTAAGGAAGTCAGAATTTATAAATATGAAAACATCATTTTTAGATGTAGTGTTAAAACAGCTAACTAATATCCCTGTTGAACTAATGAATCATAGTGGTCATATGCCCTTACACTGACTAAACAAGGAGGAATTTCTTTGTTCTTGTTCTATTTGAAAATGGGAAGAAACAGCCATCTTAAACATACTCTTAAAGAATACATACTATATAGCAGTTTCATTATTGTGCTTTATTTAGTCACGTTTCTAACACTGTTTTAATCTGGAATTACATCACTTTTGTGAAAACACTTGCATATTCTGGTAATTGATTAAGCACCAATGCTTGATAAACTGTGAAAGAAAAATTTGCTATTGTGTTTGAATCTCCTCTTTGAGGGGAAATTGTTTCTTTCTAAAAAGCCCGTCTTAGTCCTTTATGATTGTGTTTTAATCGGAAAACATAAAACCATTTGAATTAAAATAGAAACCAATAGCAAAATGTAGAACAGCAAAAATAAACTTGTGGAGTATAGGTATGTTTAAAATGAGGGATAAATCAACAATTAAGAAAGCAAAAAACTTAAACCAGGAGCTTTTAGTAAAAATAATAGGTGGAATGAAGAGAAACTGTAAAAATGCTTGTCTGGTTTTTGTTGTGGGTTTTGGTGGGGTTTTGGTTTTTTTTTTTCTGAAGTATCTTTCTGCACACTGAATTTACAATAATCACAATTTATTCCTTAATTGGTCTTTTGGGAAATTAGGTTATGCATTCAAAATGAGGGGCTAAAGAGAATTGAATTTTTTTTTTTTTAAACAAAACTAAAATTACTTCTCAGCCCACACTAATGACAGTTAGCTTTGGCTTTCCAAATTAAGGAAGTCTAGCAGAAAGATGTGACAGGAGGGCCAAGGTTAAGTAATTATTATGTAGGTATTAAGAATTTGCTTTTTGAGGAGTTTCTTGCTAACACTGCCCATTTCCAATAGCTTCAGCTCTACAGATATATATGTTGCAAGAGTTGGAAAATAGAAACTGTCTTTAATCTGTGTTGTCAGAAGCTTATTTGGGTGTTGTCTGGGCAAGAATTACAGTTTGGAGCTCTTATTAGTTTCTAAGGTTGGGAGACAGTGTTTCAGAGACAGATTTGCAGATTTTTAGACTGACTTATGAAATGGTAGAAACTTATCTTAAATATTTAACATCTCCCTGAAGTAACTGTAAAAAAATAGCCTCAGCTCGATTTCCCTGATGTATTTCCTTTTTAAGAGAAATTCTGTTTTTTAACAAGGCAAATGTTATTATATTTCCTCACTAAAGGTGACAGGTTGCTGTTGTCATGTCAGGCTTTCAGGAAACTTTAGGACCAGGAGACACTTGTTGCTTCTATAAGTAGCTGTTTTCTTCCCTTATATTGGGTTGGTGCTGTAAGTTCTGGGCATTCTTGCCTGTGCTATGTGCTGTGTTGCATTTTGATGGAAAATCCAGTCTTGTAGTAGGTTAAAAAATTGTTACTTGCCCTGTATAGTTTTCCTGTCTGTTCATCAGAATTGTTGGCTTTTGTATTAAATATGTAGATCTTTTTCCTAGTAAAAAAACAATTTAATGAAAACATAGCAAACACTTGGAGGTAGTATCTACAAGAGCAGATACAACTGTTAGAGGTGAATAGACCATTGAAGTTCATCAGTTTTTCAGTTGTGGGCCATGCTCTGCTTTTGCCACATTGCAATGCATTTATTGTCTTCTTGGCATCTTTTCTTGTGTAGCCTGCTGGCTGGATAGAAGACAGCTGCTGCAGTGGCTGGCCTGGAGCTATGCAGAAGTTGATTGGTGTGTGGATAGGGGGGGAAGGATGGGGAGACACACAACATGCTGAATGACTAGCTGACTGCTGTCTCTTTGTGGGAAGTCCAAACAAAACATGCTGAGTTTTAGCTGTCAAGTGGGCCAAACAGTCTTTCAGTTGCTGGCAAGCCAAACAAATGGCTTTACGAGGGTTTGTTTTGTTTTTAAAGTATGTTCTTACATGGTTGCTTTCACTGTTATATAGGAGAGATCAATTCCCAAATTTAAAATACTAATGCTTCTTCTGTCACCTTGCAGGGTTTTTTGGACTTCATTTTGAAGGGGGAAAAGAGGGAAGGACAGTGTATACACATAACTGGGGATGTTTTAAGTGTGAAGATTATAAGGGACATTTTTACTGCATCTGGCAGTGAGATTCATGGTCTGGGACAGGGTTCTGTGCACTATCCTGACTTCTGCCATCACAAGGAACTCTGTTCAGTGGCTTCATTAGTGCAGTAGGATATCGTGTTGTGGAAGGACATAGTCCCAGAGTGTGTGTGTCTCAATATTGAGGACCATTTCCACACCAAACACTGAATTTGGAAGAGAGATCTCTCATTGGACTCTTCCAGAGAAACCAGCTCAATCTGAATCAGCTTGTGCTTCCTAGGGGGAAAAAAGAATTGCATTAGTCAAATCAAGGACCTGTTAGGAAGTGTGAATCATGTAATCAAATTCATGTGGAAGAGGAAGATGATTTAGGTACTGAGAATTGGCTTCTTTCCCCCTCTTTTGTCCAGTATAACATTTATATACCAAGTACCAAGATGAACCCAACGCACTCCCAGGTTCTGCAGTGGTACGAGTTTCTTAGAGATGGGAATACTCTCCCTATAATCACATTTTCACTAAAGTACCTACTCTTTCCTGCTACTATTATCTCAATACTTTTATTGATTAGTAATACCATATGGGTGATGTTGTTTTGCAGTGTATCTATCTGATGCAATGCGAAGACAGAACTAGATGTCATCCCCCTTGTGCATCTCACAGCAGCACCATATATATACACATACATACATATATGTGCATGCATGTATATACATACATACCAGTGTAGAAGTGTATATGTGTGTGTATATGTCTGTATATACATACATACATATGCTTTTCTATATACATATATATGAATGTGTGTGTAGATATATAGGTACACACACACATGTTGTATATGGTATAGTGTGATAGTTAATCTGATTTGTCTTCTCTGGAGGTAAGAAGTGATCCAGTTTTGACATTGGGTTGTCATCCTCATAGCAGTGGGTTTTTGCTTACCTGTTTTCTGGGAATAGTAGATGGTATTAAGTGGTAGATTCTCTTCAAAGTACTTCTTTTTAAGCAAAGAATTAATTATCAAAACTTTCAGTCAATATAATCTTTCTATATGTGTAGAAAGGCCCTCTAGTACATTATTTCAAAAAATGTAATAAAATGTTTGAGAGCTCTGGTGGCTTTGTAGTACTACTGTAGTGTAAGGCTATAGACGGTCAGGCACACATCTTATATGTGGGTGCTATTGCACTAGCAACATCTTGAGATTTTTGTTGTCTTTTGAAAGAGTAGCAGAAGAAGATCTAGCTCCATTAAAACATGTTATGTTCCCAAATGTCTGTTATCCTTAGAGATCTGAGCATGTTTGACTTTTTTGACTTTTTTTTACATATGTAAAAAAAGCCATCATACTGGCTTTATAAAAGAAAGTCTATTTTTATGTTTATTTAGATTTTGGGGTTTTGTGTTTATTTTTAGTGTGATGCTTCATAACCTCATGAGTGTTGAAAGCAAGTAGAGTTCCTGCTGTTCTGACAAGATGGAATGATTGCCTTAACTGTTTGATATGTTCTATAATTGAAAACTGATTAAAATGCCATTTTCATGGGGTAATTTACCTTTTTGCTGAAATACTGTGGCTACCTAGAGCTCTGCTAGCTGTGGTCATACAACCTCTTGGAAAGAGCTTAAGCAAGTAAAAGTTATCACCATTGACATAGACGAGTTAAGAAAGGGTTTCTTATTTACTGCTCATTATCTTTTTTACCACTACTGTTTAGTTATAAGTACATTTCATTGAAAGAATTTGGTGTTCCTGAATCATCTTAGTGATTAAGACCCCATATATTTTAAATACTTTTATTTTCTCTACTTAGAAGCAAGCTAAAACCATGCGCTTGCACCCAGGCATGATTATGTTGGCAAGGATATATTACAGTTGAATGTTTGGCATAGAAAGAACATAAAAAAGTATGCTGGAGTCTGAACAAAATTTGAGAGGACCTGGCATTTTTTGTATTTTCAGATCGAATGATAAAAAGCATATATCTGTTGCAGCCATATACTACCTGTCTGTAAATTGATCAGATGTGACGTATCCAGTTAATAGCTTGTGACTTTTTTCCAGGTTTTTTGGTCAGAGCCATACCTGTGTCAAAATTGCTATTTCTCCAGTGCAGTTTTTGAGGTAGAGCTATCTAATCCATTCTGATTCTTTACTTTCTTTTGTTTAACATTGATTATCAGGGCAGCTTCCTTAAATATTTATCATTGCTGTTAGACCCGATCACAGTAATGCGATGGAAACATTTGCATTTTCTCTAATATTACAATGACTTAACGATCCTAGCTGCAGATAAGATTTCAAACATTATCAAATTATGTCAGTCTCTTTATGACTTTTCCATTTTTATGATCTGGGAAATGTTGAGTAATTCAAAGGAGGCAACCTCAGATTTTCTGACATTTTAAAGTTAATGCTGCTTCTCTGAGGTACACCAAGACAAAACATATCATCAGTAGTTACGTGATGAGAATGGATGTTTAACATATATATCACTGGGAGAATTGCAGGTTAATGGCAGGAAGCGGAGAGGTCACAGAATGCAAATCCAATTTCCAATTCACACTAAAGCTGTGTGAGCTAATAGATTTAAAAACCATGCTTTGTTAATTTTCTATCTGGTTGTTCTAAGTTAGTCATTTATCTAGCTAATTATTTGTCCTGTGTTGTCAGTTTCTAAACATCTGTACAAGGGTTAGTTGGTATTATAAACAATTAGGACTTGGGCATCTGTTGCAGAAGAAATGTTTTCTCTGTATTGATTTACTCTGGTTTCCTTCAGAGATAGTAAAACATGATCAAATATGGCTTGTGTCCTACACTAAGAGGACTGTCAGCCCGAGAGTCCAGGACTCAAAACTTATTCATCCCATACAGTTTGTTAGTTTGCAGGACTTAGAGCTAGCCTGTGTTCCACATTATTAAGTAGGTTGATCTGTTCATACTTAGTCACTCATTTTGCTGGGTAGTACGTTTCACATTGTCACGAGGCTTGTTTGCCATCTGAATGTAAATTGATATTTATTGATTAGATATTAGTTCTTGATCACTGACCTGTTCCTTTCATGCAGTTCAAGGCAGTTAGGAGTCTGTTACCGTTCTGGGGTTTGTTGTTTTTTGTTTGGTTTGTTTTTTCAGGGGATTAGTTGATCAATGAGCTGGCAGTAGTAGCTTTTAGCTTTCAATTTTCATAGTTCTGGATATAGACCACAATATAAGCTAGTTAGTTTGTATCTGACCAAAACAACTTGAAGACTGTAAAACTGGTAAAAACTGGAAGTGAGGAATGTCAGTCATCTACTCTTCTCACTGTTTTTCAGAAGGCATGTCATGGTTTTAATAACTTCAGGTACAACAGGGCAGTTACTACCTTTGTTAAGTGTACATTGTATTACCAAAGCTGACCTGATGTTTGTAACAGTGTAAACAAAATACCAGTATGAAGATTTCTGTATTAGCCCTATGTATAGTAATCTTCACTATTAATAGCATCGTAATTTACATGGATTTTAATTCTGATTTTTATCTTCCTACAAATGCAGCCTGTTTGGCTTTTTATCAGGTAGAAAAAAAGGAGTAAATAACCCTATATTTATCTATTATTTCTAAAGCATTTTCTCAAATAGGACTAGGGAATATAGTATGTTTTCTTATTCTTCACTCCTACATCTTTTAAAAATCAATCTTTCATACCTGCTCTAAGGTTTTGCTGTTTTACAGGGAAAATACAAAGCAGATTTTTTGGCCTAGTCTTTACAAAAAATTATTAAAATACCCAGGTGTCATTGCAGTGGAAAAGATGGCATTATATATTTCAGTGTAAATAATCTGTGAAAAAAAATCCAAAATACCAACACATATGCACACACATTTATGTGCACATTTATCTTTATATAGCATGTTTACTTTCCAGGTTTAATATTGTACTCTTTTCCAGTATCACTCACTATTTCTTCTCCTCACTCTTCCTGAAATTTCCAGTATATTGTGTATTTTTAATTTAATGAAGGTACTTAACTTTTGGGTTAGATATTTTTTAGATGCATAGAAGACAATTTTTGAGATTACTCAGATTATATTTTTAAGGATCTAATGTGCTTTAAAGTTTATTAGTAGGGAATAATAGCTGTATATAGGTAAGAAATCGATTGCCTTCACAGCTGTGTGAATTTTACATTTAATTTGTTCTGTGAACTACGCTATGCGTTATGATATGATAATAAGTGTCTGCAGATTAAAGAAAAAACAATGAAAATATATTTTGCTCTCAAGGATAAAACCTCTAACTTCTCTTGTGAATATCTAATTTAGACGCCAACTGAAGGAACTGGTCAGAGATTTGCTGGATGCCTTTCCTCTGTTGACTACTGTTCCCTAAGAAGCAAGTTAATGAGTGTTATGGGAAGGAGGCAGAGCTCTACATATTCTAGGGAGAAAGGACTTTTAAAGCTAGGAGACTGAATAGCTAAACCATCCAGTCAATTTTCTAATGCAAATGAACATACAGGTTTGTATTTGTTAGGCAATCAGATTTTGGGACAAATTGTCAGTTAATTGGATATTATGAAAAGAAGCTATAGTATGTTTTGGTTAAATTTATTAGAGTTTTCCAGTTGACTCTCTTGCTTTTCAGCAAGATGATCCAATGTAAAAACAAAAACTCCTTCCAATATTTAGAGGTTGTAATTTTCAAGTTTTTCAAGTGTGGAGTTTACAGTAGACTAGAGAAATGCTTTCAGAATTTCAGCTATTATGAACAAATGCAAAAACAGTGAATGTGCAACAGTTTGTGTAAAGGTGAGAAAAGGAGTGAACTATAAAAAGATACACAAATGAAAATATATTTTCAAATGAGAGAGAAGGGGCAATATAATTCTGCTCAGTGTTAAGAAGAATCAAAGTTTTTTTTCCCAGTTTCTCTTGAAAAGAAGCTATATAAATTTTGAACAGTATATTAACTGTAAATTA
Organism: Platalea leucorodia; assembly: GCF_965183815.1. NCBI lineage: Eukaryota > Metazoa > Chordata > Aves > Pelecaniformes > Threskiornithidae > Platalea > Platalea leucorodia. Next base: position 17,059,497 of record NC_138824.1, read on the forward strand.
GGAAATTAAGTAGCATAAGTGAGTAAGAAGTATCTATACAAAGCATTGAAAATAGTTTTAAAGTTTACATTGCCAGGAATTACCACATTGAAAATTTGTAGCTGTTAACTTAGAATTTAATAAGGTTTATAGTGAAGTTATTTGGTTGATGACTGAACAGATATATGCATTTCTAAAAAGTAAAGGCCTCTTTATTAATAACATTTTTATGATTAGGCTTCTATACTAAATAAAAATCATATTTTTAAGGTATTAATAGAGGGTAATTGTGAAAAGAGATATTGTTAGTTTTTTGACAGAATACTTACAGTAATCAATACGTTCAATTTCAAAGCAAGAAAACTCAGTCACAGTGGAGCTTATTTTCATTAATCCCCTCCACCCAGGCAAGTTTGGTTTCATGTTTAATTAAAAAATCTCATCCCTACCCTCCCACCCCCTTGTCATGTTAATAACTTTCATGCCATTGGCTCAGTTTTTCTGTCTGCTGAAATTCACTCTCTCAATTCCCTATAGAATCTAAATCAGCATTTTTCTCTTTTTTTTTTTTTTTTAAACCTTTTATCCAGTATTTTCATAGATCTGCTCCTATTACAAATTTTCTTCTCTTAGAGAAAACCAGCAAAAGGTGAGTGGCTGTTCTTTAAAAGAGTTTTAATAGTTGATGGGGATATGTATCTTTTCCCATGAATCATAAGCCATCTGTGGAACAAGCTTCCTGTTTTTCTCTGCTTCCAACTCAACTTATATTCCAAATTTCATATGAAAACATGTCTTACCTATCTTATGTATTCCTAAAATCACAAAATTGAATTTATTCCATTTCAGTGATGAACCCCCACCTAGTTAGATGCTTGACCAATCAGATAAATATTGTGCAATTTCCTGATGCTCACCAATTTAAATAAGTAATTTACATACATATTTTTTTTCTGAAGTGCACACATTGTGAGTTACAGGAATCTCACTTTGCCAGTGAGATGGAAAAGATTACTGTAAGTACATTGGATTTATTGGAAGCAGAATCTAAGTTCTGATTCGTCAGAAGCTGTAAATATGACTTAGAAGAAGGAATATTTGAAATGCAGTTTTGAGCATTTCAATTAAATTTTTCCACATAGTTGTATCCTCAGCTAATTTTTTGGCTCAACATTTAAGTGCTTTTTTGAATAACCCTGAACACTGGGAAAGGATTTCTGGATTATATTAGCAAGGGCTCAGTACTGTGTGAACCCATCTGTGTGGCATCTGCTCTGGAGCTTGTCAGTGTATGGATGTTTAGAAGCACAGAGAGATCAGATGTGCAGTTTTCTACAACCTACGTATCTTAAAGGAATCCTTTACTGATCATCTGAAAATCTTTACTGAAATCTTTACTGATGCAAGTTAAATAAGAAGTAGTACAATTACATAAATTTCAATGAATGTCTGGCCTTATCATTGTTCACTGAAAACATAAAGACAGAAAGTATTCCTGGAAGTGTTTGTATTATATGTGTGCAGTGCAGTAAAAGCATTTGTTCCTTCAGAGAATCTGTTTTCCAAGTTTTTACTGTCAGTTCATTTTTATCATGCTTCTCCAGTTCATAGATCTTTTTTAGAGAATTTTCTTAGAATTTGCTCTTAGAAAAATACTAAAGTTTGCGTGCATTAAGGATTTTAGAGCATTTATGTACCAGAATTCCACCTGCGTAAATACATACATGTACACTGCAGCCAAATTTCTCTTACAAAATTGGTATCATCTTGTAGAGACGAAGAAACCACTGCACAGTGAGGTGCAGATACTAAGTTCACATTTTTAGTTAGTTAAAAAATGTCTGAAGGTGAAGCTAAAACCTGACTATGAGAATGCTTATCATATTATGTCATTTTTGTGGTGAATACTTTGCAAGTCTTAGGGAAGATACTCTGAAATTTTTAAAAGTACTTTTAAGAATAATTTGTGAGGTTGATAACCCTTATAAATACTTCTTTGTCTTGCCTTTATTTCCTATCAGAGTTCCAACCTGCATTCCATTTTATTTTGTATTCTGTTATGTGGTCTTTGTATTTTCCTTGTAGAAAATATTGTGGCTTCATACAGATCATTAAAATATGGGGGCACATTTTTTCTTTCTTCACTTAAATTTTACAGAGTAGGCTTTGAGATGACCAAAAATGTTTAGCACTTTTCCTAAACTTCTCTGAGAGAAAAATAGAATGCTTAAGAAGGTCTTAGAAAGTTATCATCAGAACAGGAAGCTCAGTTGTTTAGTGAAGAACCCAACTGAAAGGTGATTAACTGGTACCCTGTCTTGCCCTGTACCTCAAATGATCATTTGTAGACTATACAGTGTGTAATCCAAAATTGTATCCAAAATAGCTGTTAGCTCTAAAGTATGCATACTGGAATAATTTGGCATGAAAGCTCTTTGGTGTATTTTTAATGAAATATAATTATTTTGTAAACTAGAACTTGGATTATTAATGAATTGAAATGGCCACAGACATAAGTTCAAGTGTTTGTATAATTGTTAAGTGAGTTTATTTCTGAAACAGCTTGCAAATGGGAGGTAATTTAGAAATGCAAATTTAAAACCAACTGAATAATCGCTATATGGGACTTGTTCCCATTCTTTCAAAGGAATTGGTGCTTCACCACTGTTGTCTGATATTTGAGAGAAGAGAAAGAAAAATAAGTAGATTGTTTGGAGCAGGTGTTAACACAGTTATTTGATCATAAAATGGGCCATATAAACTCAGAGAGATGAAAGACAACAACCTTTCTCCAAGTTGAACAAATTTCTTTGTTACTTTTTCATTGTTTCAGGGCAGTTGGATTGTCTAAGTAGATGGATATTTAAATTGCCGTGGTAATCCATTAAAACATACTTGACATTGTGTTTTTTCAGTATCATCATTTTCTCCAGAGAGGAAAGTTAGTTCTGTCCTTAGATTGTTCTGGATCGTTCCATTAGCTGACTACCGCAACTGCCAACAAAATTTCTGTCTTAAGATGTTTTCTTCACTTTAGTCTATAAATGAAATTGAGGGCATCTCTGAAATGTCACTGCCATGCCTTGCGTGATGTGTGCAGTATGTCAGATCACACTTTGCAATATGATCTGGAAATTGTCAGACAACCTGAATGTGTGCTTTAGTGTGACATTAGTTTGTTCAGATCAATTACTACTGTTGCCAATACCTGTTTTTATATAGTTCTTAGATATCTGTAGAAGACAACCACTTTATAGAGAAGGCTTAATACCCTTGTCCCTGGTTTAAGATGGGGAGCACTAGTGCAGAGAAGTTCCTTGCCCATAGGCACTCACAGAATCAGTGGCAGAGCTAGGGTGAATCTGCATCTTTGTTAAGCAATTATTTAGTGATGGGTTCTTAAAAGTAGCATGGTATTGGGAGGAGAGACTATGTTTTGGATTAAATACAACTAATATTTTTTTTAATACAAACATTGCATAACCTATGAAAAAATTTTGTCTCAATGTGTAGAATTGTCTCTATCCAGATTTTTATTATCACTACTAAAGAAAATAGATTGCTTTCTGCCATTGTCTGTTTAACCAGCTGTAAGCCCTATTGGACAGATTGCATGGTATGCTGATTAATGATATGGGCCATGGGTGATTAGCCAAGCGTGTAATGAGGTCCATCGCTTCCAGTGTATTACAGAAATGCCATTGATCAATATAACCACACGGTCTGTAGTGTCTTCTACAAAGTAGATTCAGACTAGTGGAGAAAAGTGGTGTAGTCCCTGAAGAGCTGCTGCAGCGCTACACAGCTGTGCTTATTTTTAGAGGAGGCTTAAATTTAATCTGAGGATTTGAAGGTTTGGTGTTTTGTTTTGGTGTTTTTTTTTTTTTTTTTTTTTTTTTTTTCCTTGATATCTTTCTTACTGTGATTATGGGCATCTCCCTACCCCCATTTTTCTTGCAGAATAAATCCAAAAGTCTTAATATGCATGTGGTAAATTTGGGAGATTATATTTCTACATGTGCTTAAAAAAAGTGTTTCTTTTGTATCCCAGCATCCAAGGGCAGGAGGCAGAATAGCTTGGTGAATTCTGACAAACAGCATGCTGTTTTATAAAATGTTACTAGATCAAGCTGTCAAATGTCAAAGACTCTATATGCTACTTTTGTAGCTGAATCTAAATTTTTTTAATATAAAATCAGCACTGGTTAAATACTTTCCTTTTTAGAGAATGCTGAAAATATGTAATATGTTTATGACTTCCATTTCATATTTTTAATGCAGTAATTCTGCTATAGGAATGGGATTTTTTCATACCGTGTCCTGAACTGTCATCAGCATCACTGCTTTGAGGCTATATAAATTCAGATTGTAGAGCAGAGTTGGCTCATAATTTTTTTCTTATGAGTTTTTTCTAGAGCAATAACATGAGGTAATTAATTTGCTTATTATTACTACTCTGTTAAAATTTCTGTAAATATCTCTTTCTAATTTATAGGTAGTAGCTCAATTCCAAATTTCTTCCGCATCATGAAGCGACAGTTTACTGAAACAGAGTGGGGTGTAATCAAGTCTATGAGTAATGAATGGTTGCAACTGGATATGTTTCATCGGCACTGGGTAATACTTTTTTTTTTTTTTATTTAAAGACTGCAATGCTATAACCTGCACATTCTCATTTGATATATTTTGTTATTATTTTCATTATGGTAAAATTGTATACTCTTCATAGTTACATGTTCATGTGGAGATAATATTTTAATGGGTTTTATATTTTAGTGATTTTTTAATGTCAGAATAATTTTGAGAGCCGTAGTACAGCTGACATTTCTAGAAGGATTGATGACTAGTTTTAAACACATACCCAGAACAAGGTAAAGGGTTCATTATCTGTTTGTGCCACTTGATCATTCCAATTGCATGTTCATTATAATGCAGCAAGTTAGGCTAGGTATTAACAACGCTGATAACTTTTTCTCTTGATAATTGCATCAGTCTACCCTCACATTTACAGTAGTATAAGTCTTAAATTTATTTCATCTACAGTGTCTGCCCAGAAGTAGTGTTTATAGAGCAGCTTGAAAACAGCCAGTATGAATAAAATACATTTATTCTGTTTTTTAGGCCTTAAAGGAAAGCTTCTTAAAGGCTGTTGGAGTCGGAATTGGCTTTAACTTGCAAAGAATTGAATTTAATGTGTCCCCATTGCAACTGGAAATAGGGAAGGTGTATAAGGAGACAAAAATGCTTCTGGATGGAGATAAAGAAGAAGAGTGGATGTTTGAGGTAAGAAATACTCAACTTTATTTTTTCAGTAGCGATAAACAGTCTCAACACCCTATGGTTGCATTGCACATTTGATTTTTTTTTTTTTTAATTGCTGCTTCACACCTTTATTCTGTATAACCTCATTGAACATACACCAATCAAAACTTAGGATATAAATCCACAGCGTTTTAAAGTATTTTTGATGATTGCAAAACCAGCCCAGAGATATGTTCATTATAATGGCTTTTTATTTTTTCTGTTCCTGGTGTATACTTCTTGTACTCTATGAAATTCAGCCTAGGGGCATGCAGGAGGTTCACTGAGGCATATTCAGACCTGACTTCTGAACAGTGTCTTAAGATTTTAAAGTTCTTCATCAGTTGGTCTAGAATGGGACTAGTGATTAACTAACCCCATTAGTTAGTGTTTATGTTAAATGCTTGGAATGGAGGAGGTGTCTTCAGCTCCTTTGGGTTTCTTACTTCTTGTCCATACAAGCTGGTAGAAATGTGCTTTTGTGGTTTTGGAGTTACAGTGTGCTGATTGGCTGCTGTCTGTGGGAATGGAGAGATGAAAAAAAAACTTGCTTTTGCTTAATTGGAACATTAGTTTGGGCTCAGTCTTTTATCTGAGTGTTGGGGCTTGGGGTTTGGGGTTTTTTTCCTTCTTGAAAGTTATTGAGACTTACCACTAAAACATCTATCCTGCTAGATCTGGTAGAAAATGATCAATAGCATCAATAGTTTAAAGGGTGTGGAGAGAAAGAACAGATAGGGAACATGGTTTAGTGGTGGACTTGGTAGTGTTAGGTTAACAGTTGGACTTGATGATCTTAAGGGTCTTTTCCAACCTAAATGATTCTGTGAGTCTATACAATTATCTCAAATTATTTAATTACCCTAAGAAACCAAGCTTTAAAAGAAGTTAAACAAATCAGAACACCGTTTCTCTACACACCAGAGGCACTTTCATTCAGCCACTTAAAACAAAGGAAGAAATGCAAAAGACATTGTGACTTTAAAATTGTCTGTAAAGGGCACCTTGTTCCAGTCTGCCATAAGTTTGTGCAGCTGGTACATAGCTGACTAGCAACTCAAAGAATACGTACTTTGCAATTTCACAAAATAGTCAAGTGCAGTTTTCAGTAAGAGTACTCAGTTTCCAATATGCATTTACATTTTTAAAGTCTCTACGTTGTTGGAGACAACTATTCCAGTAGAGCTTGTCTAAATGACAAATTTCTGCTCTATGTTTGTTTCGTGTAGTATACAAACTACGTGTATGGTACGCATGTAGTAAAAAGGAATGAATGTACCAGTAACACTTAACTTGTAGCATAAGTTGACCTCTTCACAGTTCATTCTTTTCAGCATTTCTACCCGCACTTGGTTTTGTGTTATTTTAAAAGTCCACCCATACTAAATCAGCCCTCTTACTGATATTGCCGTACTCTCTAGGAGTTGAGTGTGTAATGAAATTCACTAATTGGAATTATAGACTGGCAAAAGAAAATCTTAGGAAAGACTGTGACACATCTTGTAACCGAATGCCTTCTGTAGCAATGCTAACAGTGTACCATTGTCAAGTAAGCATCTACGTCTTTCAGTTGACTTCTGGGACTCATAATTTTGGTCTTTGATGACATGCCTGTGGTTGATTGACTAAAACAGCCTGAAGATGATGATGTAGGTAGCTCCCTGTATTACTTAAATGCTTTATAATTATTTGATTTTTCCTTATTACTTAGTAATTACTGCTAGAAGCTTAATTTAATTTTGGTCTGAGGAATATCTCCTTTTTCATGCTTGCCCTCCTGCTTCCCATGAGGGCAGCCGTATAATGAGGCAGACTGTAGTATTTCAAAGGAAGGATTTATTATCAAATTTCATTTAAATACAAGGTCAATTGGGATATAATTTCATTTAAATATCAACATTTATTAAAAAGAAATTGAAAAAAAAATATTAGTTTTTCAGTTACCAATCCCCAGCCTAAAATTAAGCATCACTTTACTTTTATGTCTTCTCCCAAGTTTCTTTTAATTTTGTGCCCATTTTCTTACTTACAAAAGTCTTTTTTTTGTTTCATTATTTGCCATTGAGCCAAATTCTTGAAACAACTTGTTAACTGAAAACACTGATTTTGAGAAATCTGGAAGAGTCACCCAAGAGAAGTCATTAAGAATCACCTGTAATACTGCATACTACTGGTATAGTATTTTTGTTGTGTTCCCTGTTGTGCTGAGTTTGCTTGAGTGAACTTTTCCTATCAAATAAAAAAAAAAAAAATAATGACCTCACTTTTACTTTGCAGATCTGCCTGTATCTTTATGATAGGAGATGACTGAAGGGAGCAAGGCTGTTTAAAATCCAATTATCACATATTTTGGATTGTCTTATTTCAGTTTTAAAGAGAATCTAATTTACCAAAAACAGAAGAGAGAAATAAAGAGGATATTACCCATTTAAATTACACAAAATATTCTGTTATATGCTTCAGAAAGTACCATGTAATGTGAAAAAAGCAACTTAAAAGCATAAAGACTAGAAAAAGATCTACCACCTTATACTTGTCATGACTAGAAGGTCAAGAGAAGTACTAGTGAATCAGAGTAAATCAAAGTTGACACTGTTCAGACGCCCTGTAACTGTTCATGACAAGAGCAAAGCCTGCTTATATTGGAGATAGAATTTTCTGTGAACATTAGAAGAAAAATTCTGTTATTTCATTGTAAATACCTAATGAACTACCTTGTTGTGTAGTTGGCTGTTTGCAGTCCCTTTACCAAGGGTTTAGTTTTGTTCGAAATGTCTTTCCACTCCTCATATTTTTGAGCTTGAGTAGAAGCCAGTAGCTCAGAAACAGCCTCTTATTTGATCTTGATGGATCGGTTTAGCTTTAGGCACTATTTTCATATAGTACTCTAGACATTGCTACTCAGATTCCCTCCAACTGTTTTGGAAGGAGTAGGAGAAAAAAATATAGTAAAACTTCATTTAAAAACATAAATTTAATTTTAAGATATGTCTGCTATGTGCGTTAAATATGCTTTATTCACATAGGCAGTGCACACCTTCCTCACTTTAAAAAGGTGAATTTCTTTAGTAATAATTAAAAGTTTACTAGCCCAGTGAAGAGTGATACAGTATTTGTGTCAGGATGTTAATTTAGGATGGAGTCATGATGACGGTGATTATTATGGGTAATTCTATATGCTCCATTTACTTCCTTTGAAGAAAATAAACTTACAGAATGAAGTACTAGTTAATTTTAATAAAACTGAAAGAAGTTGATCAATAACAATTATGACAAGTTTTATATAAAGAGGTAAACATAAGTTTGTAATATATGTATTTCTGTAGCAGATCTGATATGTGGAAAAAAATCCTAATTACTGATTTGCAAAACGTTAAGTGTGTTAATGACTCTTTCCTTACTGGTTCCAAGTTTGTACAGTTAATCAGGAAGAATGGCTAGACAGCACTTATTGGAATCTATATTAAAGAAGAATCTTAAATGAGACATAAGACAGTTCTATTCTGGTCCCTACCTCAATTTTGGATACAACCAGTTTATAAAGGAAGCAACCAATTTATCCTAGACCTCACTTGGGCATTAAGAATCACCTGGCATCACTGCTGATACACAAATAATTGTTTCCATTTTTTCACAACAAATATTTGCTTGGTTTGTCTATGTGCAAATACATTACTTCCAGAATATGAATTTCAAACTGAGATTACCTCGGTCAATCTGAAACATATTTAGTAATTGTTGTTGGTATGCAACTGTAATGGAGTCTTTCACCCTCAGTAAGAGTAGTTAATCCTGTTGTATTGTAAGGAATAAATAGGAATGAAAACTTTTACTTCTAAGACTAGCTAATCCAACTGGATTCACACTAATCCAACTGGATTCACACAGCAATCGGTTCTGCTGGCTGGGAAAGTACAGTTTCCTCATAAGCTGTCTGTTGTTGAGTGAATCCAGACTGATTTGAATCCCAGACACATCATTCTGCCGAGCCTTTGAAATGAAGTCATTACAAGTCTCTGTGTGCCTATAGCTTGAACAGCTCTAGTAACACTTTGGTTCTGTGCAGAGAAAAACAAATTTTGATCCATTATGTTTTCTGGTTTATAGAGAGGAATTTTAACAACCTTAACAAAACAAACTCTTTACCTCAGAGTAATTCTGTATGATTGTCCTCTTTCTCTTTTTGTTTAATCATCTATTTCCGTTAAAGAAGTTGGATTTATTTCATAAGATGGTATAGCAATATCTCCAGATGAATAGGGAAGCAAGCTTATTCACTGGTTTTTTTATGGTTTCAGTATGTTTCATTAACTCCATACCTTAACGTTTTTGCTGGCCACTAGTAGGGGCCAGGGAAGATCTCCTTCCCTTCTGTATTTGGTTTGGATTTATATTTCTTTGAAGAAGCAAAGATAAGTGAAGGGCATAGTTTGTTATGTTTTATTGTAAGATGCTGAAAACTCTTGTTACCACAGAAGATATGTGAAGTAAATGAGGTGGAACCTTCTGAATTCGTTGTCCATTGGGCAGGGTCTCTTCAGGGCAATCGTCCCCGTTATCTGAAGAGTCACTGCCTGTTAAATGCAGCTTTGAGCTGACAAAAAATTATTTTATTAACAATATGTAAAAGACTTTATCTGGAATATGTTTTCAGTTGCACAAACAAGAAGTAATACATAAGTTCACAAAAAGAAATTTCTGTGCGTTTAGCTTAAAGCTGTAACACAGTTGTTCACAAACTTCTGACTACAGATGTAGGCCACTGCTGAATGTGCTGTACTGTGTCCTCTGTTCGGTCTTAAAGCTCTTGGACATGCAAAAAATGAAAGAAAGGGGGAAAATGAAGTGATTAAAAACTGGATGTAGTCATTTTTCCATCTCAACAAACATGAAACACTGCCACCCTAGAACTGTACAAATTGTTCAGCAGCACTTGGTCAAACATCTAATTTTCATAGTCTTTTTCTATTTTTGAGGAAGTTACAGAAATGTGTGATGTGTACAAATGGTTAGATTTCATCAAACCTGAGGTAGCATTCTTTATGCTTGACTTATTTTCAGTCTTGTACCCTAGTAAAGGAATGGAAAACTTAGTAAGATGCTTCATAGTAAGTACACATAGAGCTCTTGCAGTCATGGGAAATACCGCTTACACTGCAGATTTGTTAGTGTTTCTCATGTGCATTAAATATTTCTCCTAATCTAGACAGAATTGAAATAGTCGTTTTCTTACTAGTGCTTTGCAGAAAGGTAAAACAACATGAGCTTGACGCCTTGTTTTTAAGTAGGTGAAGGATACAAAGTTCACTGCTAAGTCTGTCAAATAGGCACTGTTTTGGTGCTGAAAAGATCAAAGTAAAAACACAGTTCTGCTCCCACACCAGCACCTATCTGCCAAGACACCCACATCTTTGCCGGTAAAGTCCCCCAGCCTTCTAGTTGTGCTGCTGCTACACGTGACTAGAGCAGCTGCTGTCTTGGCTGGGCTGGGTTGAAGAGATCTGAGCTGAGCATCTTGGCACTTCTTTTATATACCGGCCTGTTTGGGAGTCACAGAAATGGTATCCTTGCAACTGAAATCTTTGAAAATCCTATATAGTAGATGAGCTGTAGAGAAGCCTAATGCAGACTGACAGCATTGTTTTAAGACATTTTGCTTAGATTGAAAGAGGAAAAAAAAAACCTGTAACCAACAACCTGTCAGAGTAAACAGGACATCATGATGCTTGCTTTGTATTATAATATAGTGTGCTAGAGTATTTCCCAAGGAAGTGGAAATTGGAGGTTCAGTCATACCTCCCAGGAGAATATCCAGACTACTAGCTAATTTTCAGATTAATGGTGATATCTAAATTACTAATTTTTCTAGGTAAAATTCTTGTTATTCTTGATTTCCATTTTAGAAAGTTTGTGTAGAAATTATGTGAAAATTTTTTGATAAATAAGCAAGGAAAACATTCCCCTCATCCTTTTATTACATATATATATTAAAAAAAAAAAAAGCCAACAGGATTATGACTTGACTATAGAATAAACATTATTCAGAAACAGTATATAAAAGTATTCTTTTTTCTGAAATTAATTGCTTAGGATGAATTCTTAGCCTTTCTAGAGGAAAACACTTTTAAACAAAACTATTAAATAGATATAACTATATATTTAGTAATATGGTTTATACCTAAAAATGTTTTTTGAGAAAAACTGATTTGTATTTACACAGAGTAGTGCTTGGACTGCCGTGTCAGAAATTTGAAGTTGTGATCTTATATGCTGTCTGAAGCCAAGAGTGAGAGAGTCATTAGTTTAAGTTTACACTTAGACTGTTGTTTTTCAGAATACCTCCCAGAAGTTCACAGTTTGTCTAACTGGAAAACGGATAGCTAAGATGGGTTATATGGCTTGTGACTTAGAAGGGACTGGTAAAGGAATGCTAAGGTCACAAAATTGAATATAAATATCTACAAATCGTCAGATGATGGTAACCTATAGTAACCATTTCAGCCCTGCTAACTTTTTAATGTGTCTGCACCCTTGAGGTCTCCAACAAAACTGCTGAAAAGGACTATTGCTTTTCAAATGTCATTATTTTAAAGTATGTTAAATTATGTTCTGCTATTGTTCTGAACCATATTCTAAACATTACATAGTCTTTGCTTGAAACAGAGTAAAGAAAATGCATTTACATTGCTATTTTTCATCTTTACTAGGAAACCCGGTTAGATGACCATCATCATGTTGCAGTGGCTCTCGGGAAACAGGAGGGATTTGGACAGAAGCATTCTGATGTAAGAAATTATGAAACACTTTCAGGTCTTGGTAACTAATCACTTGAACATAAACTTAGTCTGATGCTGTAGCTAAAAGAGTGTTATATCAGATGCAGGAACGAGAAGAAAGCTTATCTTAAGCACAGTATTAACCAGGTTGTTACTGAACTGTTACCTCTAGTTCTGTTGTGCCTATTTCAGGAGAGGTCTGGGAAGGAGAAATGGTTTCAGAAGACACCAACAGATAATGTCAAATCTGGAATGTACATGTTACAGCATTCAGTGTGTTCATTCAAGAGAAGATTAAGTGATTTTTGTCACAGCCTGCTAGTACTCATGTGGGAAAAATTGTTTTCACAGAGGGAAATAGAGTTTGTGAACCAATCTGGACTGCTAAACTAGTATGGCACCTCACCAAGTTGATTTTAATGGGGGACTGTCAGTGCATGTATTCCAGAGCAGATCCATCCCTCAAACACCATCATGACAAGATAACCCTTGAGACAAGTAACAACAACCAACAGATGGGAAGAACAGCCGTGTTAGTCTTCATTCCATGTGGTCTCTTTATTGAGAGAAGCAACAAAGCTACTTAAAAGCTTTTCAGGATTTTCTGTGTAATTTAACAAAGACCTGGGTCATGAAAATAGCAATAAAAGTCAAATTTGAGGCAGGCTGGCAAGTTGTAGCTGAAATAGCCAGACAGTCAGCAAAGAAAAGTTTGACAAATTGATACGTTTGTCTGTGGTGTTTTAGTTGCTCAAAAGAAAATAGGTTATTGTTTTCTGTTATTTAGATACAAAGGTTCTGCCAGGAACTAGGAAAAAAATAATTAGCATATGAATGGACGAAAGGATGAAAGTGGTCATGCAAACATCTATCATGGTCATAAAGTCTGAGTCTGTGATCACGGATAACACAGAGAGGCAGACCTTTTAACTAGTATTGGTTAGATTAAAAAAAGACTTCTAAACTACCTTTGAGGATTTACTGTGGTAAATCAGCGCTCAAATATTCTTTAAGGAAAATATGTGCATTCTGTTTGACAGGACACACTTCCCAGTGGAGATGCATATCATCATTCCTACAGGAATACTGATAAATGTCAGTCTGAGGTGAAAAAAGGTGGCAGCCATTATTTCTAAAGACAATTCCCTAAGTAGTCTACAAAAATCCAGGATTTTTAAGTATTGACCTTCACCATCACTGTCACACACCTTAAAATTATCATAGAAAGAACAGGCATGGTATCGAGAGTTACAATGAAAAGTCTTTGAATCAAGTAAGTCTCAAAGGCATACTTGTTCACTGACTAAATTTGTGAAGACCTAAATTTCATTAGCTCAATTCACTGAAAAAAGGTCATTTTAAATAGGACAAGTGAGCATTCTGTGACTCCCCAATATGGAAATGAAGTGACAATTTCTGTACTATTGCATTGTGCCTTTTCAGGACTCCTCCTAACAGGAATGTGGAGGAAACAAAAGTGGCTGCCTCTCTTTCTAACAGAACTGTAAGAAAGGATTCAATGTATTGATAGATATGTTAAGAGGAAAAGCTGTTCTTCATCTTAGTTTAAAAAAATTGAGTGTGTAAATATTATACTATTGCTTCAGGATGTGAATGCTTGTCTCTGTTCCCTCTCTGCTATCACAAGAGTAATTCATTATGTCCTGTTTGCAGAACATGTACTTTCAGTGAGCTTTCTTCCCAACCTGGTAGCAAGTACCTACAATTCACAGGAAAGGCCAATTGTTACTTTAAAGTACTATAATTTAAATTCTCCAGTGTCAAGAATCTTAACAAAATGTCCACTAGTGATTGCTATATACTTGAAGAGACAGAATGTTTATCTGCACTCTTACCTACATCTAGACAGTTATCTGAGGCAGGTCTCAATGAAAGATGGCTGAGTTTATAATTCTTTATAATTCCTATGTGGGCTACAAACTATCTTTTTGCCTGTCACTTGCTAAATTTCACAGGACTTGTGATGAATTCAGTCAGAACACACTTGTCTTCAGACAAGCGTGTGCTGAAGTTCAAACTAGATTTCTTAAGCCTCTGAGCTAAGTAGATTGTTAGTTCATATTTGGTATGCATCTGTGATGTTACTTACGTGGTTCTAGGCACAGTTCCTGCAGCTTAACCTCGTCTCCAAAATGCCAGATGAACAGGAATGTCTCAACACCATGTCACTTGTGTGAGGATGTAAAGTGACAGGCAGCTCAATTAACTTTTGCTTTGTCTGCATTGGACAACTTTGAGTTTAGCTGTGCTGTTACAACAAACACAAACCTTTTTGTTGTCTCTCCATATATTCCTAACAGTAGCTTGCTGCTCAAACACTGAAGCAGAGAATAGACATTTTTGCTCTTTTACCTATTTACTGACCTACCTTCATTGATGTGACAGGAAGGAAGAACAAAATCAAAATGGGCCTTAGGTGGGGATGTGAGGGTCAAGGGCAGCCTTGGCTGCAGTGAGCATGAGAGGGTGGAGTTCAGGATCCTGGAGGCAGGGAGGAGGGCTCATAACCCTGGACTTGAGGAGAGCAGACTTTGGCCTCCTCAGAGATCTGCTTGGAAGAGTCATGTGGGGCCTTGGAGGGAAGCGGAGCCTAAGAGAGCTGATTAATATCCAAGGTTCACCTCCTCCAAGCTCAAGAGAGTTCCATCCCAATCAATAAGAAGTCATGCAAAAATGCCAGGAGGCCTGCATGGATGAACAAAGAGCTCCAAGCCAAACTCAAACTCAAAAAGGAAGCATACAGAGGGTGGAAGCAAGGATGGGTAACCTGGGAGAAATACAGAAACATTGTCTGAGCATCCAGGAATGAAGTTAGGAAAGCTAAAGCCCAAATGGAATTGAATCTGTCCAGGGATGTCCAAGGCAACAAGAAGGGCTTCTATAAGTGCACAGGAGACAAAGGGAGAACTAGGGAAAATGTGGGCCCTTTGCTCGATGAGACAGAGGCCCTGAGTACACAGGACATGGAAAAGGCTGAGTTACTGAATGCCTTCTTTGCCTCAGTCTTTACTGGGAGGACTGGCCTTCAGGAATCCCAGGTCCCAGAGACCAGAGGGGAAGGAGTCAAGAAGATGTATCCTTGGTGGAAGAGGATCAGGTCAGGGAATACTTAAGCAAACTAGACGTACATAAGTCCATGAGGCCTTATGGGATGCAGCTAGCAGATGTCATTGCAAGGCCACTCTCCATGATCTTTAGTTGATTATGGTGACTGAGAGAAGTGCCCAAAGACTAGAGGAAAGCAAATGTCACTCTATATTCAAGAAGGAAGACTCAGGGAATTACAGGCCTGTCAGAGTCGCCTCGATCTCTGGAAAAGTGGTGGAGCAGCTAATTCTGGAAGCCATTTCTAGGCACATCAAGGACAAAGAAATCGTCAGGACTACTCAGCCTAGCTTCACCAAGAGAAAGTCATACTTGATCAACTTGGTAAACTTCTACACTGAAATGACTGGCCTGGTACATGAGGGGAGAGCAGTGGATATTATCTACCTAAACTTCAGTACCTTCTGCCTCTGATGCTGTCTTTCATAAGATCCTCCTAGAGAAAATGTTGATCTATGTACTGAATAAGCAAACAGTGAGGTGGCATTGAAAACTGACTGAACAGTTGGCCCCAGGGGGCAGTGATCAGTGGCATGAAGTCTGGTTGGAGGCCAGTAACTAGTGGTGTACCCCAGGGGTCAAAACTGGTCCAATCCTGTTTAACATCTTCATTAATGATCTGGATGATGGGGCAGAGTGTACCCTCAGCAGGTTTGCTGGTGACACAGAACTGGGAGGGGTGGCTGATATGCCAGGGGGTCATGCTGCCATCCAGAGAGACCTGGACAGGCTGGAGAAATGGGCCAACAGGAACCTCATGAAATTCAGGAAAGAGAAGTGCAAAGTCCTGAACCTGGGGAGGAACAACCCCAGGCACCAGGGCATGCTGGGGGCCAGCCAGCTGGAAAGCAGCTTTGCAGAAAAGGCACTGGGGGTCCTGGTGGACACCAGACTGAACGTGAACTAGCAATGGGCCCTTGCAGCAAAGAAGGCTAGTGGTATCCTGGGCTGCATTAGACAAAATATTGGCAGCAGGTCGAGGGAGGTGATCCTTCCCATTTACTCAGCACTGGTAAGGCCACACCTGGAGTACTGTGTCCAGTTCTGGGCTTCTCAGTACAAGAGAGACGTGGACATAGTGGGGAGACTCCAGCAAAGGGCCACAAATATGATTAAGGGACTTGGAACGTCTTTCCTATGAGGAAAGCCCGGGAGAGCTGGGACTGTTCAGCCTGGAAAAGAGAAGGCTCAGGTAGATCTTAGTAATATATCTAAATACCTGAAGGGAGGATGCAAATTAGACAGAGCCAGGCTCTTTTCAGTGGTGTCCAGGCAGAGGACCAGAGGCAGTGGACACAAGCTGACACGCAGGAGGTTCCCTCTGAATGTCAGGAAACACTCATTTTTTATTTTTTTTCACTGTGAGGGTTACTGAGATTGCCCAGGGAGGTTGTGGAGTCTCCATCCGTGGCAATATTCAAAAGCCATCTGGACATGGTCCTGGGCAACTGGCTCTAGGTGGCCCTGCTTGAGCAGAGGGCTTGGGCCAGATCCCTTCCAGAGCTCCTTTCCAATCTCAGCCATTCTGTGATTACCAGACATCACTCTTCGCTCCCCGAGGAGTTAGCAGTACCTTGGCCTTCATCAAAACTGTGTCAGTTTGTGTGATATAGAGAATACCCCCCACTGCAGAGTAGCCCTGCTGAATTCTATCAAATATTAAACATTAAGAATATGTTGCTTGAGCGAATGCCGAATTCAGAAGGATCAGCTATATTCATGTTTGATTCATGTAGCTGTACTGTTTGCCCTGCTGTTTGGAAAGGATTACACTTGCAGATAACATACAGCAGGCTGCACAGTAACATGTGCTCAAAAAAACAAACCTTTTTTTCTTTGAAATGTGATTTTTCTTGAAGTGATGGAACTAACACAGAGACCATGACACACTCATCTCTAACATCTCAGTCTGCATTTAATCTGGGTTTAACATGGGGAATTGTGGGTTCATTGTGACCACTTTTGTCCTTAAATAGCATGAGTTTGAGAGAAGCATGCACAACTTCAGTGATTGCTGGTATTAAAAACGGTATGAATAGGCACACCTGTAGTGGAATAAATCCTCACACTATTGTCTCAAATAATCATGTCTGCTGGAGAATGAAGTACAGTTTGTTTGGGTTTGTTAGTGGGTTTTTCCTTCCTTTTTTCTGGGCTTAAATACTCATTCTGTGGTATTTACGGCATTCTCTTATCAGTTTCAGAGAAAAACTTGCTTTTCCTGTGTGGGCTGTTACGTGCTTCTATTAGTTACTCTATAGCCTAAATTAGGGACAGTGACATTGGTCTCAACTGGAGTATTTTCTTTCTTCTTCAGTAAGCAATGTGTAGTTTAAACTGGACAGGGAATATTGCAGGAAGAAAATTGAGATTTATGGTTTCATGTAATATTAATATGTATTTTCCTTAGGTATGTTCCATGGAGCCTAACCAACCACAGTTCACATTATTGACTTTTGAAGATTTAGTTGCATCTGGTATTCCAGTTGCACCTGAGGATTCTGCATATTGGGATAATTTTTGTTCTAAGCCGGAGAGTCCAGTGAAACAGAATTCACATTCAAGACAAGAATGCTTATGAGAAAAAGAAAATTGTCAAAGTTGTTATGCTGTTACTTTATGTAATTCAGAGTGTGGGAATAAGTGTACATGTGTAAATGAAACATGTTTTTCCTTATTTAAACTAACAGTCTGATTTTCACCTTTTAAAATTGACATTCTTTATCAATATCTTAAGGAAGATGCGTGTTTCCTTGCTGAAGGAATTCTGAGTGAAAAGTCTGAGGTGACCACATGCTTTTTTCGCTTCTACCTGCTTGTGGTTCTAACACTTCAGTAATTACCCATGCTAGGAACAGGGAGCAGAGCTACAATAATGTTGTTGATTAGTCAGCAAGTGTTTAATATATAAAAATGTGTTTCTATACTTCATTTATGCTGAAGCTTAAATTATGATACTGCCTTTTCTCTTACAAAAATAATAGTTTTATTCTCAGGTGGATGAGTAAAGCCAGAAGAATTGGTACAAATCCTTTTGCTGTTACTATGTGGTGCAAGTGTTTGTACAACACTTTGTCTAATAGCAGGCTGAAGAAGTCTGAATCTTAGTAGGAACTACATCTGTGCAAAACTAGTTTGAGGAATTAACTTAGAAGTATTGCATATCCTTTTCACTTACAGTCTTTGTTAATTAAAGCTTCCTGTATGTAATTTAGGATTTGATTTTTAACAGTTCTTTTTGCATTTTTTTCCCTCAGCAATAGATAGGAGCAAAACAGCAGTTCAATTTTCCTAGACTCGCATTTACATCTGTACTGTTGTAGATGTGGGGTGGGGGAAACAAACCAACAAAAAAACCCTATTTACTTTTTTCCAAATAGTGTCATAACATCTGAAGACAGAATATTTTATTGTCTTACAGTGAATTAAAGTTTCTGGAGAAGATCTGTAGATCTTGAATGCACCTTTAGAGTATTTCATATTCTGTTTCAAAACAAATCCTATTTTATGCCATTATCTCTCACTTTTCTTTCTAGAAGTCATAGATAGATACATTATGGTCTGTCTAAATGTAAGGAAACATACTGAACAGAATGAATCATACTGAATGGAATGATTTCCACAACTAAAAAGAGTTCATTTCTGTTCTACAGTTAAACATACATCTTCAGTGAATTCAGGTTTGTGTACAACTTGGCTGCACCCTGTATTCTGACTAAAGGAGAATCTACTTGTAGTGTAACCATTGAAGCCATGCCTTATTACAAAGATAAAGAAAAGGTTTAGAGAGAGAAGGATATGAGTTTTACAATATTATACAAGCTTTTGGAGTTTTGCTGTAGATAATTCTGAATTCAAATCTGCTGTTAATCTTTCCTACTTCTATCAGTTCTGATTAATATTTTTGTTTCCATTTCAATGACTCTCTCATCTTGCATACTAATCAGAGTTTTTGGTGTTTTGCTTTTTTCCTCCAAAACTGCAAATCAGTGAAGCAGTGACTCTTCTCTCCAGACTCCGCAGGGGTTAAATTAGATGTTCAGTAACTTCAAATCTGAAGTGAACAGAAATATAGAATAATTTATATACAAATTGTAAGTCAAATATTCCAGACTGGTTTTTTTTTTAATGAAATACAACTTGTGATAAATAATTGACACTACATGGAGGCCAGAAAAGGCTATTCAGTGGATATGTAATTGTATCATTTACTGGGACACGATATTTTTAACTGATTCAGTTGGCTCTGTTTTACTCTGTTCTATCTGAAGTGTACTATAATCCCAGATCGGCAAGCACATGAAGGTGCTGAAGAGCTGCAATAACTAGAAGTGTTGCCAAGCTGAAAGAAAGGACTTGTTCTGCCACAGGTTTTGAAAGTCTGCAGAATAAGGAGGCCTGTTCAGAGTATGAGGAGCTGAAGATTACTGAGCTTCATCGCTGGTGGGCTGTTAGCTGGTCCGGTACGTGCCTATCCTCACCAGTCACTGAGGATCCCATCAGTTGCAGCTGTACCAGTTTAAATTGCCAGCTTTTTGGCTGGGACAACAAAATGAACTGCAAATATGGGGTGAGATGAATAGAGAATTTTCAGATCCAGATTTCTGGGGATAAAGGAATTAACTTTGTATTAGAGATGATTTAATTTTGCCTGATGACAGTGTCAGAAAACAATTTTTCTCTCACTGAAAAGAGTTTAAAAAGTATTAATGAAATTATTTATAATATTGTGCTTGCATGTAAGTAGAGGACAAACCAATTTTGTTAGATGAGAAAATTACACTTGGTTTGCTTACCAGGAATTTGATAATTTTCAGGACTGTATCTAGAAAGGTTAGAAAAACAAAGGAGTTTGTTTTGGTTAGCTTTCCATGAAATAAAAGTGTAGTTTCTAACAGTCCAGACAGAATCGTCTAGAAGATTGCAGTTCCTCACAATATGATTTTTTTCCATGTCTTTGATTTACACTGAGTTATCTGAAAAATAAGATTAATTTATCTTGTTGTTTTTTGGTTTTTTTTTTAAACCTGAAGTAGCAATAAAGGTTAGGTGATGGTAATGCCTTGCAAAGAGCCACTTGAGTCAGGTTGTTTAGTTTCAGTGCAAACAAATGGAATTTTTACACTGTGGGAAAGAGCAGCTGTATAGTTACGGAATTATCAGCTAAAACCATGCTGCTCAAAGGCCAGCAAGACACTCTGACTCTTCATGAATGCAAACAATCCTTCTTAAAGTAAGTCATCAGAATGTTTTTCTGGGCATCTGTGTACTGTAGAGGCACATATTGAAATAAATATTGCTAGCGTGTACAGATAAGTTAGTGTAATCTCACAGCTCTAAGATTTTTTCCTTTTAGTATTTCACCATGACAGTTTCCCTTGTATAAAAAAATTGAGCCCTGTATCCACACATGGCCACAACACTGGCTTCCTTGCATTTCCTCAGAATACAGTCTTAATGTCTATAGAGTGTCTCTGCCATTTTCAGAAATACTAGTCCAGCCGAGCTCCAGCTTCCCGCCCTAGTTAGGTTGTTGGCCCAGTCCAGTGCGGATGAGCTGACCTTTGCTGGTCTCCTGTCACTCTTCTATCTGCAAGAAATTTCCCAGTTATGTCTAGAAGCCCTCTGGCCTTCAGGTTCCTTCTCCAGAGCTCCATTGCTTTATGTGTTTTGTTTTCTATATGTACTGCCCTACACATGCCCATACCACATACCTGGTTCCTAAAGGGTAAGAAGCTGCAAAAACACAAGCTCTGTTCCACGTGAGCCTTTCCCAGCAGGGGCTGGGGCTAGGTAGCTGTTTTCCCTATGGAACAGGATTGACCAGCCTCCATGTTTCTCAAAGTACAGATTTACATCTTAGATCGGATCCGCTGCCCTAGACTGCGGATCAACCCAGTGTTTCTGAGGAGTAGCTATTAACAGTCTCTGACCTAAAAATAAAAAGTTTTAAAAAGTTTTGATCTTCAGTGAACAGACTGGCAAAAGTGAATAAATGTGTTTTAGTTTGGGCATGTTATCCTTTTTAAACCTTTGTGTATCATCTTGCATAAAAATCATTAGAGTGGGTTAGGAACTTCAGGGGATAAAACTGTGTTCAGGACAATTTGCAGCTGTGTGACAGGAGACTGGTGCCATTTGATGTGAAAATCTGTAACTTTGGGTCACATGAATTCACTCTTAGCCTTTCAACAATGTCTGTAAACCTATGCAAGATGTATGTTGTTACTATATTGTGGGATCAAATGCACTGATGTTAATCAAATGTATGTGCTTCGTGTTCCTCCAGAATATGAATATTTTGGATTGCTCTACACTGTATAGAAAATGTAGGCATGAAAAGAAGTTCTGAATTATTCTCAAGAGAGATAACATTTTAAAAGTTTTTCAAAAAGCCACTTATTTTCTTGTGCTGTACATACAGGTTTTTATGGCCAGATACTATGTATGACTCCTGTTTCTGCTAAGATTGAGTTTAATTTCTTTATTGAAATAAAAAGTGGGTTATTTTGTGTTTGTGTTCTGATTTTGTGTTGCCTATTTATGGTTCTACCATTCAGAGTCATTTTTTTTTTTATCTCAGTATTATTTAGATCCAGATATAGGTGGGAATACTGAAACACTTGCCTAAAACTCCTTTGTTATTTCTAAGACAATTTATGGGAACACAAAACTGCATGCTCCTAGTGACATCCTTCAGATGAATCGTGAAACAAAGGTCTGGACCAGCCGTCCACTCTGTGGCGTTCTCGTGTGACGAGGTGTGTTCAAGCCTTTCTTCCAGGACCGCTCCCTGGTTTCATCCTGCAAGTTTAATTTAGTCATGTGCAACCTAGTTTCTTGATATAACTATGGCATAATGTTGGTGTATTCTACGTTGATGAGCAAGTGTCTCGTCATTTGGTCTAAATTGCAATAGTGTGAGGTTTAATGCTTGTAAGAAGATACGTATTTTCAAATACCTCGAGGCTGCAGTGTTGCGTAGTGGTGCTTACACATGCAAGGAAATTTCTGAAGATTTTTTCTTTGGAACTATGTTGTAGAACACAAAGGTTCTTCATGTTGTAGTAGGAGCTTATTCACACAGAAAAGGCACTTCTGCTTGCACAAGGATTTTCTTTAAAAACCTTGAAAAATTGTTTTGGATTTATAAGTGATGTAAACAGTAAGAAAATGGGTATTTCATTGAAATGTGTCTTTGATCCTCCAACATCTTGAGGTACCTAGACACCTTTATTTCTACTTTACAAAGCAGTAAAGAAGCACTGTCATATAGCAAAGTGTTAGAGAAGCCGCCCAGTAGCCACTTTATAAAAAGTATTCTTCATACCACAAATAGAAAAGTATCTGCAATGAATGTGTATAATCTGTTAGGAAATACTTTGCATCACTACTAACAACTGAATAATTTAATATATTTTAATACATTTTAAAGCTGCCTTTTTATGTTTGTGGTGGCTATCTGCCCAATAAGAGAAAGAATGGTTTGGGGCATGGTGGATCTAGGTGTTGTTACATCCAACTTGCTCTACATATAGGTAATGAAGTCTAGTTCTTCGAACTGAACTAGGTGGGAGCTTCTAATGATTAAAGGTTTTATCCAGTGGCTGTTGCAAAAACACATGAGCAGTCATGGCAACAGGGTACAAAAGCCCAAACTTTTTATTCTGTTGCAAAGGTCTTACTCGAGTGCTAATTTCAGACTTTGATTTCTTGTTTCTTGGCTGCTAGGAATCTTACTGGGTAGTAACCCTGCCTGTGTCAGCCTATAACCTGCTGATCAAATTTGTTTCTAAAGGGGGTATGTTTTCCTTATGCTGAGGAGGATTCTGAAGGAGTTTCTACCTCTTAGTCAAAGCTGTAATCCTCTGAGTAAAGAATTTTAAGTCATTGGTTTGCAGATGTGTTCAAGGCAAGTGCGCTATCTGCCAGTGTGGCACAAAAAAAAGGTATAGGTCCTACTGGAGGCAAGGATTTTTTTATTTTTTTTTGAAGTTCCAAGCTTAGAAATGCTGTGTTTTAAGTGTACTTAAAAGGTTTGCCAGACTGCCGGTCAGATACCTCCTAGGGATTTAGGGGTGCCTATTGAACAGCCTGAGCAGGCTTAGGGCAAGAAGCCAACACCAAGGTTCCCAGCATAAGCAAGATGCAATGCCAGACCTATATGCGATACCAGAGCTTGGAAGGACTGATGGAGCTTTGGTAAATGGTAATGGTCAGATGAATGGCAAAGCACTAAAAGGGTTGGGTGGGGTTTTTTCCAGGTTCATATTTTTAGGTTTTGATAACTATGGTGTAGATGTATAAATGTCCCGTTGTTGGGTTTGGTTATTACCCCATTAAGTTATTCAGGCATTTAAGTCTCATCAGATATTCTACAAGGGCGCTGAGGTTTTGATTGTTTTAGGATTTGAGGACTTAGCTCATTGTGACTGCTGTTGGCAAACTTGCCTTTTTTGTAAAGCGCCAGAATAAGCTGATGCATCAATTCCATCCCGTTCCTGTGTGTGTCAGTGAGGTTTGTGCTGTGCCCTCGGTACCACAGGACCTCCAGCACATCTGCCTGAGGTACCTTTTGCCGCAACAGCTTTTAATGGGCTAGTCCCAGCACGCTGAAAATTCCTGCTGGCAGGTTGTTGTCCCTGAGCTGACAAGAAAATGGTTTATTGTCATTACCGAAAAGTGGTACAACATTTCCCTACTAAATCAATGGAAAAGATGAGTAAAGGAATTGTATGTTAAGGCCTTAATGTTGTACTGCAAATAATAAGGGGAAATAAATGTAAAAGACAAGTTGAAAGTGTTTTAATGCTGCTTTTAACTCACAAAGAGAAGTTCTTAGTTCTGCTTTGCTTTAAGATCTCAAAGCAGCTGAAATTATTTCAATCCTTTTATTTGGGTTTCTTTTTTTTCCCCTCAAGGTTAAATAGTAGTATCCATATTACACACTTTCAAAGTTCCTGTTAAGATTTTCCAACTATCTAATGAGTTTCTCATCACAGTAGTTCAATATTTCCAGCCTTGGTTCAGTGTTCTAAAAAATTGCTTTCCTTTAATCTTGAAATAGGCTGAATTTCACTCAGCCAGTCACGTCCGTTTTATCCATGGGAATCTGCCCAGAGGCAGAAAGCAGCTTGGACTGCCCCTGGATTCACAGAGAGGTTAGCCGCTCGCCCATTCTCCTGCTCGACCATGCCCTGTGCGTCCAGGATCCTCTGTGCCTGCAGAAACCCTTAGCTGCCCAGGCAGGGCGTGTTTGTAGCCCTTTCCATTGGCGCAGCAGTGCTGAGGGATGGCAAAGGCTGGAGTCGGACGGTGCAGCTCAGATGTTCTCATAAAAATACATCAGCAGAAGCAAGAACTTGGCAGAGTGCAGCGCTCTGTCCGACCTGCTGCTGCTTCAACAGCCAGCGGTTGTTGGGTTGTTCAATGTGACCCTGTTTTGGTCGGAGGAGGAGAGTACATGCTCCTGTTGTAATGGCTCTTAAGATACCTCATTATTTCTTGAATTAACTCACTCAATTGAGTGACGTCACTACTTGGTGTCGCTGAATATTAAACTCTTAATTGCATGAGTGATAATTAGTTTTGATTTTTTGTTCCAGTGTTGAAGCTAATGCTTCTGCCCCATGAATTTACTAATGGCTGTTCTCATCACTGTTCGCAATTTTTGCCATAATATCAATGTACTGCTGGTTTTGGCTTTAAGGCATCATGGATGGCAATCCTAATAACCCGTGCAGAAGAGACTGCTGTGTTAAGGAAGTGCAAAAAGACTAACAAAAATGTAAATTATCTTTATAAATATGATTACAGATTTTATTCATCATTGCATGATACATATTGTGTGCTGTATATGTAATGTATTAACAATGTCATATTATCTATGTTATTTAAGAATTTTATACATTTGTTACATATATATTTATACATGTAGACTTACATATATATTTATACATGTAAACTTACATATATATATATACACACACACACTGTATAGAGTATCTTATCTTTCAGTTAAGGATAGACCTGCATTTTCCTCTGCAGTTTGTATAGGTGTAAGTACCTATATGTAGTTAAAAAAATGCATTTGTTATTTTTCATCGTAGAGTGGTGTTTGATTTATTTAAATGACTACCTATTAAAATTACTTTGAATATGCATTTGAAACGGCACACAGGCAAAAATTTGAAAATACTGCCTTGGAAATATGTTCTCATTTGAAGTGAATAACCTGCATTTTCTCAGCTTCAGCAGCGTAGTTTTCTGTAATTTGTCACTGCTGCCGTCAGGTGAGTGGATTCTCAGCCCGTGTATCAGCAGATTGTACGATGTGCTCCTCATCGTCCTTGTGAGCTTTTGAGAAATGTGCAGTGAACTGTTTATTCAGTGAGGTCACTGGTCTCTTTCTTTGTAAAGAAAAACGGAATTTTCCTGCATGTGTTAAGTTCAAACACTGTCTACTGAATAGAGTAATATTCTTAGCGAGCAGTATTTATTACCTACATAAAAGCATTTTGTTAATCTTGTGACAGTTATGTGATCTACAATTAATTAGCTACCTGTAAAATGGTAGAAAAATGTATTGGATTAATTTTGTATAGTAAAATTGTGTGTGGGTAAAGGTTGTACTTCAGCTGTGTACTTGCTTATGCCGTAATTAAAATTCTCATGTGAGTGAAAACAGTGTATTACAAAGAGACTGATCTTTCTGATATCATTGTTTCTGCCTAATTGCTTGTTAGGATCTTTAGATGATTAGCCTTGTTAATTTAGAATGTTTTCCCTAAAGTGCAGTAGGATATTTATTTGCATTTAAAGGGCAGTCAGGCAGCTCCTGCTTGCAGAAATCATTGTTCTCTCTCAGTCACCTTTCAGGATAAAAAGAGACAAGAGCAAACTGCTCATTGCCGTGAAAGCACGTTGGTTTCAGTTGGCTTGAGCAAAGTCAGATACGCTGGCCACAGAGCTGTGTAACGTTGGTCATGTAAATGCCTTTAAGGAATCAGAAAATAAGTTTATTTTCCGAGACAAGTCTTCAGTTAAAAGAGGGAAGAAAGTAATGTGAAATGAAGACAATAATTTGTCCGAGAGTAAAGGGCTGCTGAAATAGTGAAGAAACCTTGTATGTGCCAGGAATTTTAAAATACGTCTGATTTATTTATAAAAGTCAATTTGGGGACTTCTGAAACAATGTGATAGAATGATAATGTTTTTTGGTTTGTTTTTTTGGCGCGACAGCAGTTTGAGTGCAACATTGATTGAGTTGTTGAGTTTGTATAAACAGCTTTTAAAAGGGGAATAAAAATGCAGTGGCATTAAAATTTAAATGTGTTAATGCAAATGTATCTGTTTTGGCCACACAATGTGTTTTAACTCATTTGTTCTCAGACTACAGTCAGTTCATCACTGACAGATGTATCAGGGATTTGCTATGGATACGTAGCATACTCACATACACATATACATATATATACATTTATATATATATATATATATGATATACACATAATCAGCTTTAACAGAACCAGAAACGAACCCCATCTGTATTAACTCAGTAACTGGGAAATGCAAGAAAAGAGCTTCAAGAGCAAGTAATAAAAATGGTACAAATACATGCAAGAAACAATTTAAGGGTCGGCAGTGGGGGAAATTAAAAACAGTACCTTGAACAAATAGGAGAAGGAGCAGATTAAGACATACATTTTTTATCTATTGAAAGCTTTTATTAAAAATAAATGAATTAAAAAATGTGAAAAGGAGTGAATATAGTTAAATATCCATTTTTTTCTGTCATTTAATGATTGACACTTTGTATGAGGGAAGTTAACAACAGAAACCCAAGAAAGACTGCATTGAATTTATTTTGCTTTAGCCCATAGGTCTTAAGGGCTTTTCTAGTTCAACATCCAGTGCGACAGAGGAAAATCCGTGGTATCTTTAGAGTGTATGTTTGAAATATGTTTGAGTTTCTAACAGGCCTTCAAAAGAAGAGTCCAGATGCAACTGTTTCAGAAAACAAATGCTTCTGAAAAAGACTCTTGACACTGTGGGCTGGCAGGTAGCGAAACACCTGTTAATTAGAAAACCTGGTGAGCATGTCACAGCCAAATAACCACTGTGTGCTCCGTCCTGCTTTGAAGAGGTGATTGCATGGTCTTAGTATAAGGCACAATACCAGAAATGCTGCCTACCTCTTCTCCACCACTTAGCAGTACGGGTCCTGTGGGACATACACAAACTTACTCTTGGTGTCCATAAAAGAACGCTATTGGTAAAAGAATGATCAAGAGCATAAGTTTTAACAAAAACCCGAATCTAAACTCCTGAGGTGCTGAGAGTGGACGGCTGTTAGCTTTTATATGCCTGCTTGAGATGATTCCTGGCTCTAAGGAATCTGACTTCAACCACAGGACACCAGGTCAGATATTTGTCCATTACAGTACACAGGGCTTCCCTCGTGGGCTTCAGGAGCATCTCTGAGAGCTCTGATTAGCCAGAGAAAATTGTGAGTGAAGTGAGGCAGGCCAAGGACTGCAAACCAGTCTAGAACCTGAGCTAGCATCAAACAAGACTTTAGAGGAAGAAGCTTTACTTCTTAAGGTAATTACAGGGACAGCTAAAACCCGATTCTATGTAGAATGGTTTATAGTGTAATTTTTGTGGTGAAAACCATATTGTTCTAAGGTTTATAGATTCTAAAATAAGACTCCACTCTGTCTTTTTTTCCTTAATGGAAGTCAAAACATACTTTCTGTTAGAAATGGTACAGGACAATGGTGCAACTGGGAGGTAAGAATTAAGGAGTCTTCTGATTCTGGTAGTAAAATATTTTTCTCCCTTCCTCCAGCTTCCAAAGGGTAACATTTCTGTATCTATCTCTAACGTACATTTTCTTGTAATTTTATATATGACTTTTTGTTCATGGTTTTGGTCTAAAATGGCCTTGCTTCTATTTTAATCAAGAAAGAGCAGATGGTTATGTTTTAACTGGATACTTGCTAATATAAAAGTGTCATTTAGAATTAGTCTCTGCCTGTTGGCTGTATTTCTGTGCAACCATAATAAAATCACTTCTTGATGCCTCTGTTTCCCTCTGTCTGCATATCATCAGCTGAAACTGTAAGCCCCTTTTGAGAAAGAAACTGTCTCCTGGTACTACGTAAAATGGAGGCCTGGTCTCAGCTGGAGCCTCTTTGCATTACTCTTAGACAAATAATACAGAAATAATTGAATCCCACCAATGACAAACCTAATAATCCAACAGCAGCTCCTTCGAACTCAGATGATGCTGTTCTTGTACATGGGGGATGATCACGAGTCATTGTGCTGATACAAGACAGACTTGGCTGTTTGACTGCTAATACACTGAAGAGATGGCCATAGACCTTGGGTGGCTCCTGTGAGTGGAGATGTCGCTGTTAGGCTCTTCCACCTCAGCATGTTGCATTTCTCTGTCTAACCTATAGGTGGTTTTCAGGTGAAATTTCCAGCTGTTTTCGTGCCTGCCTGCTCCTCCATTTGAATTAGTAAGTCTGTAAGAGAATTACAGAATATCTGTGCCAGAAATATTTATACCACAGGCAGCATGCCAAAGTCTTGACAATATCATAACTTAATTAAATGTGAGTGTATGTATGTATGAAGTAAAAGATAATTCAGTTGTGCTTAGGGTATATGGCCTCTGCTTGCCACGCTTTCCTGCTTAACCTACAACTTCTTGGCCAGAATATTTTTATCTTCTGCAGGCCGAGGTCTCTTGTGATGCTGCTACATCCCAAGCCAATTCACTAATACTGTATAATCACAGCACACTCTTCCAGCAACTCTCCTCCTCCTCTTCATGTTCTTTTACCCCTTCCAGTTTAATTTCCCTCTATGGGGGACAGAGTCTGAGTCCCTCTTGCAGTGGAGATTGTCCTTCCCGTGTCTGCAAAGCCACTCAGTGCAATGAACTCCCATTTTCCTTGAGTGTAATCGAATACCTGCAATGTGAGTTTCTGGGGTTTTGGTTTTTTTTTCCCCCCACTTTTCTCATTTCCCTTTTCTCCTGCTCAGTTCCTTTTTTCTCCTGATACACTTTCCTCTTCTCCAATCTAAAGCCCCTTCTATTTTTCCTGATACAATAAATCCACATTTTACTTCCCAGGTTGCTCCCTCCTTTTCTGCTACATAGCCCTTAAATCTCTCCTCAAATAATATGCTCTTTCTGAGGCCGTTTTGGATTTTTTTCCCCCCTTTTTCCCATGCCTACATTTTCCCTCTTCTACCCCTTTGTCCTTATCAATCTCAGAAAAGGCCGCCATGTGCTAGCTACAGAGGTGGGGAAGGCGCATCCAGTTAGCTCAAGCTACCCTGTGATGCTGTTTTCAGGCAGGAGTACACTCATCCAGGTTCTTGCAGAGATAATGCCCACTCCTTTTGAACAGCAGAGTCACAGTAGGGTTATGTTGCTACTTTGGTTCATTAAAGATCTTTACTCTGTCCTCGTGAGGGAGGACCTGACGTTATAACAAGACAAGAAAAGTGTCTGGTTTTGTGCCACATGGGTCTCACTGACATTGTTTTCCCCTTTACTGGGGAACTTCAGCAAGTCTTCAATGCGTTTGCTTTTTCACTCGTAAAATGGGGTGATACATTTCTATTACCAGTGGTTTGCCTTGTTTAGTGCCTCAAAGCCCTTGCATTCAAACATTTACAGAGATGAAAAATACTGAAAAATTGTTACTCCAGTTGGGTCTATGGGTTTTGGAAAGACATCAATGGATTTTTGAGGCTTTAGTAGCTTTAATGTTCAAGCAGAAATCAGCATAATCCACTGTGAAGGTTCCTGAGTGCATCCGCACACACTTACTGCCAGCAGAATAGCTTTTACCTATAGACTATGCCTGAATGGATTTAGATGCCAGCCTACCACTTTCTTTACATCTAGCAGCCCAGGTAGAGCCAAGGAGTCAACTACACAGCCTCTGTGAGCCCTCTGTGGTGCGTTATGGCTCTGCCCGTTCTTTGGACCTTCCGTGACAGGCATATCTCCTCATGTCCAGTTCTTACAATTAGCTGTGAGCAAATAAAGCAGATCCTGGCTTTGATAAACTTTGTAACTTCTGTCACCAGATAACACTGAAGACAGTCTTTAATTGAATCAATTAAACCAAAAATGTTCAAATCATCAGTTTGATGGAAATGGTGAAATCACACACAAGACAGTTATGCCTCCTCAATGCGATGGTTGATACTAGCCAAAAGACTGCACAAAACAGGTACTCTGCCAAAATACTTCAAAAAGTAGGTTCCCCAACAGTGTGGTAAGTCAAAAAAAAGAGCTGCTTTCCAAGGTATGTGTGAACAGTCTGATTGCAACTGGAGCTTTTGATGAGATCATTTGGTGTAAGGGGTGCATGAAATATAATTTTTATTCTTAAGGTATTTTGAAATTTGTCAGGATAGAATAATTTCTCAGAGGTATCAAAATGTAGTAGCTGGCTAGAGGCCACACTACTAGGCTGTAGTACTTGGATAAATGTTCATGTAATGTGACAAATAAGTTGTTTTATGTTAGCTTAATGCTTTCAAAAGATTGTTTTATATTGTAATTGCTTATCAGTGATTTATGTTATACACCACAGGAACAAAAACAATGACTAGCTTAATTATGCATAAAAAGTAAAATGCTTATGATTTTATTATTTTCTGCAGTAAAGAATAAGTTTTCTATTATTTTCCCATGATAATATTCTCTCCAATGAACATAAACTGAGCCTTTGCTTCTCTTCCATCTTTGTCCAACAGAATTATTAGGTCCAAATCACTCTGTGATAAGGGATTGTGTATCTGGATATTGACCTTCTGGCAACTCACTTGCATTGGACAATGAACAAAGCTGTAATCAAAGCAGAATTTAAAAGGTTACTTCTAACTAAAAGCCACAGTCTCTTGACATGTAACCAGTTTGCTACTTCTCTTCCACTGGATGTGTAAGATCTGCATGGAATTGTAAGCAATGAAAAAGGTTATGATTGTGGGAACGGGCATGAAGCAATCTAGAAGAATACCGTTGAAGTGTTTCATTTCCAGCCATTTCGATGATACTTAAACATCTTGAGGCAGCTTCAAAAAGATCTCAGGAGCTACGCCCCTCAGAGCTGCCACGTCCAAAAGCTGGATGTATGAGCCTGTGAAGAGAATCCACAACCCAGAAGCAGGTGCCTGAATTACCTTTACATTGAGCAGTGAAGGTTATGCGCTTTAAATAATGTTCTCAATAGCGGACATTTTGGACATAAACTGTGAAAGAAGAAGCACTATCTTCCCATCCCTGCAGGATGGACAACAGGGCAATGTATCAGCTGGAATTGCAGCATTGTAGGTGACAAAGCCCAACAAGCAGAGACCCTAGACCTCTTATGCCTGCAACCGTTTGACAAATAGGAGCAGTATAGTCAAGACAGAACATCCCAGAGCATGCTGGGCACCACTGAATCTCGATAACTGTTTTAGTTAATGGGATGATGTTTTTGAAATTCTGTATTATGTTAATTTTGTATTATGCTATTTTTTTTATTCCTAATGTTATATTTGACTGGGGAAGGAAGATGTAATAAGCGCTGCCTTTACTGAGCTCTGGTAAAAGCTGACCAGTGTGTTATGCAGAGACCATGTTATGTGGTCGTAACCAGTGAGAAACAGACCTCAGTCTTCTTGCAATGGCTCAAGACCTCTCCAATGATGGAGGCAAAATTGAATTTTGCCACACAGAGGATGAAAACAATATAATTGGAATGCACTGGCTCTGCTAGAAAACACATCATTGTCATCTGAGGAAGGTGAGATGAAGGGAATATGATTACCCTCTGCTTCCCTCCCTGTATTTTGCTATATGTCTAATATAAAGACACTTCTCTACCTTCAGACCTTCTCCCTCCATTTCAGGGGTGGGACACAGGCAGTGACTGGGCGAGGGCTGAGCTGGATATGCAGCAGCGTGGCCACCCCATCCCTCACTGGGGATGGAGAAATCATCCAGATGGAATCACAAAAAAAACAGTGTCTACCCCTGCTTATCTGTTAGCAGTGATAGCTGGCTCACCTACCTATAGCTAAAGGCAGCTGGGTTTTGGGTGATCACTGAGCAGTGCTACAGCCAGGCAGGCAGGAGCATCTGAAAAACTTGATATGAACATGGGACCGAGAGCTTGTGTCAGCAGTTGATGCTGGGCCATTTCTACAAATGCTTTACTGTCCTCCATTTAAAGGATCAGCATCCAGGTTAGCCTGTGGCTAGTTTCTTACTCCTACCTGAAAGCAGGAAAGGAGAGAATTACATAGAACAGGCAGAACGACGTGGAAGAAGCAGGTGCCTAAAGATGTCCTATAGTCTTTTGCACAACAGCATCTGATTGACAGATGGGCCAGGAAAGAGTCAGACCCAAGTGTGGGAGCTGCAGTGTTATATGGGACCAGATGAGACTTTCTCCTGTTTGATTCCAGGCACAGGAAAGCTCCAGCAAAAAATCAGAAACCAGAGTTCATTCATAAGTTTCTTTTTTCACTCTCTTTGTGACTTGTCTCAGCTGCAAAAAGGAGAAATAATTTTAAAATTGAACCTAAGCTTCTGCTCTAATTTTTGTTTTGGACTCACACAGGCTTATGCTCTCCCTCATGTCAGATATAATCACAAAAATGTTAGAGAAGTTCAAATAGCATTTGAGAATGTTTTCTGGAGAAAAGCCTTTCCCAGTTTCTCTTCTTTATTCCATATACTAGGTTTCTGATTACGGTTTAATTTATTTTTTATCCATGATTTTTTATTATAAAAATTGTGTCATTTAAGTTTGAACAGACCAATTATCTTCTCTAACTTTCAATACTTCAATATCACATATTTTACTTTTGAATTTGAAACAACTTACAGGATATGATAAAGGAATAGGAATAACTGTTTGTATAGATCAGCCTGGGCTGGACAGCTTTTAAAATGGTCCTATATGCCAATATAAATTTACCCTTAAATTATTTCTTTAATGTAGCTATTATTTAAATTCTTGCAGGAGAACACATTTGTAATGTTATTGCCAGAGAGCTTGCAAATTTTGATAGATGTACATGAGGACTGATTTACCCTGGATCAGCAAAGACAGCTGTATGGGCAGACCTCTCTCTGCTGCTAAGGTCCATCAGGCTCAGAGGCTGCCAGTGGGAGTACTGGGATCTGCCCTGAATTCTGGTTTCCAAAGGATCTGGAGCTAAGCCTAGGAAGGGCAGGAGCCGTATCCACTCACTGTGGGGAGCTCTGGATAGGTCTGTTGTATGCTGTATTTAACTCTGTGACTTGAATTTATGTTCAAGTCAGATCTTTTGTACAAGTATAATTGTGTTAAAATCTTCTAGCCTATTTCCATCAGCCCAGAGAGGAACGCTCGTGAGCTGAGCTGTTACCTTGAGCTTGCTCAACTGTTGAGTTGGTGGTTGTAGATTCCTGTGCTGTGGCTATAAGCTGACTAATTTCTGACGCTACTCATTTCACTCCTTAAAAAAATCTTGATATTTTTAGTTAAATAATAACAACTAAAAACTGTCAAAGCATCAATTTAAATGCTTTATATTTTCATTCTCTCCTTGCCATCAGGTACCATTTAATATTCACAGTTTTGTGGTGCAATCAGACATTCTGCTTTGTGCTTTAGGGCTGTTCCCCTGATCTGGGGATATGTTGTAAACCTGACTGGTTTTATTTTTCTTTTCCAAACAAATAAATGTTATGGGCCAGACCGTTAGCAGGCCTAAATCAGTTTAATTCTACAAAAGTGAAAATAACTGCAGACTAAAACCAGCTTATGGTTTGGCCCAATATTCTTGAAATAATGATCCCATTAAAAATCCACACCCTGCCTGACATTTTCAAGGCTGGCCTTGATTTGAGTGTAGAAGTACAGGATGTCTATTGCAAATCTAATGATGCATAGAAAATAACTATTTAAGATAAGCGGAGCATTGCTTTTACTACTAGAAACCATTTAAGAATTCTGAGAACCGCTACTACTTAAGCTGTGTTTATAATGTTTATCTAAATGCAAATGAGAACATTGCTGTTTATATATATGCTTGTCATTTTGTTTCACATATTTGGTTAGGGAAAAAGCTTTGATAAACTTTCTGATAAAATACTTACAAGTTTCTAAAATAAAACTTTGATCAGTGCAAGAAACAGATGGCTTTTTTATGAAAACAGGTGTTTTTTTAATGAAAAATGTTAGTTTAAAAAACCTGCTGAAGTTTTCAGTAAATGTTGTCTGTATTAGGTATTTAGAACAGGCCCAGTGCTATGATATATTGTGAAATCATAAAGAGAGCTGAATCAATAAATGTTCATCCAGTTTGCTTCTCTTTGCTTTAAAAGAAAGGTCGTCTTTGGCATATTTATGATTCATACATTTACACTACTGTCTTCTTTTCAGTAATGCAATTCAGCGCACAAAAGGTTATATTTGTAATAATTCAAAAGAACAGAGGTGCAATGAGATGCTACCCCTAAAAGATATTGCCTGACAACACAAGATAAAGTTAAACAGAAAGCATATGTTGAGCAGGTGTCCTCTAGAGAAGAAGCCTGTGGACTCTTGAGGATTCAGTTTTCATCTAGCTCAGTTCCCTGGACTGGCTTACCTGCCATGGCTCCAGTGCCAGCGCTGGTACAGAGGAGGAGGAGGCTGTGTGGCAGAGGATGGGGCATGTGGGGTAAGGGCAGGCTGAGACGATCTCACTCTGCAGAGGAACCAGATCTCAGAGGTGGCTCCCACCTCTCTACAGCACTGCAGTGCCTTCCCCAGCTCCCTGGGAGCATGCATGTCTCTTGAGCTGACAATCTTCCTCTTGAGGACCTTCAATTCCTCTGTAGGGAATAGTCTCAATCACAGCCCCCAATTGCTTCTTCATTTATCTTGTGCAGGCTTCCATATGGCAAAAAGGCCTGTTGTTAAAGCCCAGTGTTTATTTCAGCACAAAGCAATGGTGGGGTATCCCTGCCTCTTACCACATCACTTCATATTTGCGTGTTAAAAAAGAAATACCCGTGGAGACCAAGGTTCGTGTCGAAGCTGCACAATTGATGTGGGCTGGGGTTGGTGCCCTGCCCTCTACGTGGGCGGCACAAACTGGTCCTGAACTCCAGGGTGGGGGATGTGCCTCACTGGGAGGCAAGGACGTGCACCCCACTGAGCCGAGGAGCGGTGTGGCAACCGCCGTGCCTCTGATTTGCACTGCAGCTTGTGGGAAACGGCCAGCTACAACTAATGCTGAGGGATTAACCCCATACTTTCACTGTTGTTAGTTGCACACCAGAACTACAAGGTACTTTTCTGGCAGTGGATTTGGCTTTTCTTGGCCCTGGGGTGCAAACCCCAGAGAGGAAGAAAGTTTTACCCATGTGTTTGTAATGTAAGTGACGTGCCCTTATGTTCAGTGGTGTTGAATACATGGAAGTCTTTGGGGAAGGACACACATCATTAAATGGAGTGTATTGGTGCTCAAGACTGGGGGGCCTAAGTGCTGGATTGGGCTTTAAATGCTATAATCTTTGGTGTCCAGCATGATAACAGTGACTGTAACTTGCTGTCTGCTTTCCTCATAAATACAGTGGAAGAAGGTTAATTATTTAGCCTGAGTTATTGGTATTCGGGGCTGAATCAGTACGCAAGGACTTCTTTCATACAACTCCATTAGTTTTCCAAAGAGATGCACCGAGTCCTGTTTCCACAGGGGTCAAGCAACATCTGAGAGTTTCCTCTGAGTATTTCGCATTCCCCACCCACCCAAAAATCACACACTCTCCCTTTGCACTCAGCTGTTGATCAGCCTCAAAGCCACACCACCTCCCAGGTTACCCTGCCATTTTCATGCAGCTCAGTTTCTGACCACATTAACATGCAATGTGTGTTTTGGGCAAAGGCTTCTCTCGTTTCTTGGAGACATTTAGCTGCTTTTTGGTTTTACTCTGAATAAAAGGTGAACACTGATGGTTTTGGCTTCAGCAGTCTTCATCCAGCCTCCTAGGTAAAAAAAACCTAATATTGACTTACCTAAACAGGGTAGTGTCTTCTCTTCTGAGCAATTAATGGTTAAGAGCTTGCACAGCATTTTGAACATGTAAAAGCCTTAACATCAGCAACAAATTGGGAAAATGGTTATTTCAAAACTAATTTCAAATGAAAGTGTTTAAGTGGCTTGCAGTACATTAGAATCTATCATGTCATATTCTACGTTATCAAAAAAAACCTCACAAACAGTTTGAGCAATGGATGTAAGGTTACTATAGTCATTGGTATTTTGAGAGTTGGTATATCGCTTTTGCTTTGCACAATGCTGCACTGGTGACAGCTCAGAGAATTACTTCAATGTAAGTAATTCCCTCAATGTCAATGACAATTGCTTTGGAAAGAGTGCACTGACTTCAGTGGGAATGCCAGCTTACATCCAGCTAAGCATGGATACAGTGCTGGTGCTGGTATAGGGAGTAGGTGTTTATTTTGCAATAAATAAAATGGTGCAGACACCATGCAGGAGGCAGGAATACCTCCTGTACTGCTGTTTTGAGGTGTCTGCAACTGAGGAGTCTTCCATCTTCTGCAGAGAAATTATAGTATTTTTCTTCTTTATTTGTGTAACCTAAGAGTATTTCAGAAGTCTATCTAAAAATGGGACGAAAGCAGAACAGGAACTTGATTTGTCTTAGACTAACACTTGCCAGGAGAAGGGGAATAGGAAGACTAATAATTACTAACAATGCCTGGAAAACTGCTTGTCTAAATAGCTAAAACTGTTGTAAGTCACTATTAAACCCAATGGCCAAGTGTTGCTGTGGAGATACTATTTCATAAAAATCTTACTTAGCTGCTTTCCATTCACTTTTAAACCATCATATGTAATTACTTCAATTTCCCAGACCCAAGCTACAGAGAGAGCTTGGAAGCTGGTTGCTTTTCACAGTTCAATCCTTATGGAGCTAAACCTACCAGAATAAAAAACATCCATGAATGTGCAAAGTAGATAAGGGGTCATTATTTCTTTCTGATAAAACTGGAGGAATTTTTTAGTAAACCACTCCCGTTCAGCATTTTTAGATGAAATTGCAGAGGTTAATAAGGGCTGTTAACACAGAGCTTGTAAAAAAATTGTTTCTCGATGGTTATTTGGAAGATGTTAGCTACAACCTGCACCATCGAAAATGTAACAGTTACTGTATGCAATTTGAATTTTGCATTTCTTGAACATTATTGACAACTTCTAACAAGTAGTAAAAAAAAAAACCAAACATTTGAGAGTGCCAGCAATAGAAGCCAAAAAGAAGGAT
The DNA here is from genome assembly GCF_965183815.1 of Platalea leucorodia. Taxonomy (NCBI): domain Eukaryota; kingdom Metazoa; phylum Chordata; class Aves; order Pelecaniformes; family Threskiornithidae; genus Platalea; species Platalea leucorodia. Next base: position 17,097,027 of record NC_138824.1, read on the forward strand.
CAAGACAGTCCTCTAGTGAGCAAGCAAAGGTTGCTTCAAAAAGTATGAGATATTACAATAAGGGAAGTAAAAAAAAATTAAAATCAGGTGTGAAATCTTATGGAAAATAGTATCTAAGATGGAAAACAACTGAATTTGCTGAGTTATAAGCAACTTCTCCAACTTGCAGTATGACAAATGAGTGGCTGTGCCACTTGAATCAGCACGGAAATTGTGCAGCACTTTCTGCCAGATCTGAAATTGGGCAGGCTGCTAGTTAGCTCTGCGTACCATTTCAAAATTGTAGAAAAGAAATGCAATGACATATCCAAAATAAATTGCCAGTATGAAAAGCTGTGCACTTGGGTGTGAATTTTGCCATCTGGAGAAGAACGGTTGTCAGCAGGGAGATGGTGCCTAAAGATGAGCCAGAGGATGCAGTCTGGCTGTTGCTTGAGTTCCAGTGACAATCTGAAAATGAACAAATGACCCAAGTGCAGCAGCCAGGTTACAAAGTTTTTGCAGCTTTTCATGAAAAAGCTGCTTATACTAATTAATATCAAGTAATTAAATGCCATACACATATAGGAGAAAAAGGCCACCTCTCTGCAGAAACACTTACAATCCAAGCATTAAGCAAAAGACAGAAAGTGGAAAAGGGCAGAGGGACAGAAATGATGTTTTTTTCTAATGCATTAGCAGTGACTGATAGGAACACCAGCACAGCAAATGCATGGGCTCACTATGAAGTTACCAAGAGGAAAAATAAGGAAAGATGACCCCTTTGTGTGTTGATGGCTCTACATGCAGCGCTAGTGCCCAGGCTCCTGCTCTGTGGTACTGAGTGGAACACCCCTTGGCTGCTGAGAGGAGCCCCAGTCACTGCCTGGGAAAAGAGTTGCAGAAGTGAAATGGTAAATATAAGAAGTCGAATAAGCTGTGAATCATTGTATGGGAAAGCAAGGACAAGGGCTTAGTTTTTCCTTGTGGAGCTGCCTGCTTAGGCAGGATAGTGTTGCAGTCAAGCATCACCAACATTCTTCTCCTAGTTGTTTAAACTGGCACCACAAGCAAATTATTTTGGTAGCAACGCCATGCTCACAGACCCAGACTGTGATTTTTTTTTTCATTTCATTAAACTTCCTTTCATTTGGTCTGTCAATTAATCCTGAGACAAATCTCATTTCCACCTCTTCCCCTCTCCAGAGTACCCCAATGAAATTACAGAGAGGTGAGAATGAGGAGAGGGGTTCTTTCTAACTGTCTTCACTGCCTCTACCAGTGACTTTTCCCGCCTCTTCATTTTTTTGGCTGCCCCTTTGCCTGCTCTCTCAGGATGCTCACAGAGGAAGGACGACCAGGGAGCAAACAGTGTGAGCTGTGCCCTCCGCGCCAGCGGGGTGTTGAGCTCCAGCATCCTCTGTGGCACTGCTCACAGCTCTGGCAGCCAAACTGCACGGTTTTGTTGCGCTTGGCCTTTGGCTCTCCCAGCCCCCTGTACTGTTAACACAATGTGAACGCACACAAGCTTTTTCAGATTATGATTTGATTTCACGGGAGGTCGGATACCTGTGTTCCTTGGCATGTCAAAGAGCTGCTCTTGCAGTAGTCCTGTGAATTCCTGCGTGACACTTGGCAGCAAATTGTACTCGACTGCATGCTTTTCTTTTTGTGAAACATGAATGGATTTGTGAAAAACAGAAGAAAATTAACCTCAAAAGGAGGCCAGCAGGACTCTGCTGTTAAAATAAGTGAACACATCATTCTCCTAGTGACATTTGCTGCCTTTTAATATTTTATTTTAATATTATATATATATAATTTTTTACTGGAATGCCAGAGATCTTGTTTTTCATTGTTTCATGCAATGATTATATTGCATTCTGTTTAGTAAAACATTTACAATTTCCCATAAAATCTGAAATAGTCTATTTAAAGCTGAACATGAAACAGTTTCAGGGTTATAGCCCTGAAAGAATGAAAACTGACATCTCAGTTTATTCCCATAGCATCTGCTCATTCACTGAAATATGCTGGTGTCGTGTTCAACTTGGGAGGAGTTCACAATGACTAATGGTACAAAACGAGATTATCTTTGATATTAAGGAGACAAATTCTTTTTATCTGAGGGAAATAGTGGCACGTAATTTTTCTGGTATCTGGTAATCACCTATAGGATGATATAACAGTTAAATACTCTTTTTTTCAGAGTTTGACAAAACACTCCAGTACATAGGCATTACTGCCTGGTCATGAATGAGAGTGAAACACAAGGGGGTTTTGTGTATAAATCAGATGTCTGTGAAATGCAGACCTGCAGAAATAATCCTAGATCTATACTGTTCAGCCGTCTAATCTAGCCACAAATGTGGATGCACGAGGGCCTGCCAGAAGTAGAAATGTACAAAGCAATTTAAGTCAGACAACTGTTTTCTACTTGGCATTTCCCTTTGTTGAACTTCATGTGGTTCTTGTTGGCCAATTTCTCCAGCCTGTCCAGATTCCTCTGAATGGCAGCACACCCATTTGGTGTATCAGCCACTCTTCCTGGCTTTGTATCATCTGTGAACTTGATAAAGGTACAGTGTCCCATCATCCAGGTCATTAATGAAGATGTTAAACAGTGTTTTCCCCAGTATTGACCCCTGTGGCACACCTCCAGCTGGACTTTGTGCTGCTGACCACAGCTCTGTCAGCCAGTTTTCACAATCTACCTCACAGTCCATTTATCTAGTACAACTTCATCTGTTTGTCTATGAGGATGTTATGTGAGACAGCATTGAAAGTGTTGCTGAAATTGAGATAAACATACACTGCTCTCCCCTCATCTACTGAGCCTGTCTTTTCATTGCAGAAGGTTATCAAGTGGGTCAGGCAGGATTTCCCCTTTGTAAATCCATGCTGACTACTCCCTAGCACCATCTTGTCCTTCATGTGTCTGGAAGTGGTTTTCAGGAGGATTTGCTTCATCACCTCCCCAGAGTTTAAGGTGAGGTTGACCACTCTGTAGTTACCCAAGTCCTCCTTCTTGCCGTTCTTGAAGTGACATTTGCTTTCCTCCAGTCCTCAGAAATCTCTCCTGATCACCACAGTCCCTCTGAGATAATCAAGAGTGGCCTTGAGTGACATTGACCAGCTCCCTCAACCCTCGTGAGTGCATCCCATCAGGTCCCATGAACTTGTGTATGTCTAGTTTGTTTAAATGTTCCCTAACTGGATTCTCCTCCACTGAGGGTAAGTTGTCCTTGCTTCAGACTTTCCTGTGGCTCTCAAGGGTCTGGGATTCCTGATGGTATATTGCACCAGTAAAGACTGAGGTGAAGAACTCATTGAATACCTCAGCCTTTTCCATATTCTCAGCAGAGGGCCCACATTTCCTCTCACCTTCCTTTTACTGATAATGCAGCTTTAGAAGCCCTTCTTGTTTCCTTTCACATCCCTCATCCTCACCATATTCAACTGTGCCCCTGTTCATACAGCCCAGGTTGCCATTGGCCATCTTTGCAGCCAGGACTCTCTGCTGGCCCATGTCCGGCTCGCTGACCAATGGGACCCCCAGGGCCTTTGCTGCAGAGCGGCTCCCCAGTAGTCAATCCCCAGTCTGGGTTGTTGCAGGGGTCTTTCCTTCCTAGGGACAGGACTCAGCTTTTCTTCTGTTGAATCTCATGGCTCGGTCCTCCAGTCTGACCCAGCCCCTCTGGATGGCAGCCCTTTCTTTACGGTTCCCCCCAGTTTGGCATCACCTGCAAGCACAATGAGAGTGAACTCAGTCACCTCCTCCAGCCTCTGATAAAGATGATAAGCAGATAGGTCCTGGCAGAGGCCCCTGTGGTGCTCCCCTTGAACCAGCCTGCCAGCCTTTTACCCACATGTTTTTTTCCAAGCCAGATCTTGAATACAAGAATACTGTGGGAGATGGTGTCAAAAGCCTTGCTAAAGTCAAGGCACTTGATTTTACCACTCTGTACTGCTCTCCTCTTGAAAAATCTGGTCAGTTTATTACAGAAGGCAATCAGGCTGGTCAGGCAAGGTTTATCCTCAGTAAATCTGTGCCAACTGTTCCCAGTCAGCTGCTTCTTGTGCTCAGAAATGCTCTACAAGAGGCCTCACTTCTATAATGCACCCAGGGAGGAAGTTTTCAAGTGAGGCTGAGTGACCTGTAGTTCCCCACGTTGTCCTTTTGGCCTCTTTTGAAGGTGGGTGCATCCTTTGCCTTTTTTGACTGATTTGCACTCTTGAATGAAAAGACAAGTGACAAGAGATGAATATTTGCGGGTGCTGATGCCTGCAACAGACTGAGCTTTCTGCATCTCTTTTATCTCAAGGAACATGGGCTCTTTTAGGCATGATTCTTATCAACTTAATAAAGGTGTTTAACATACTGAGATGAATTGCTGGCTAAGAGTGCCCACTTGTGTCCACTAACAGTGGGAGTCTGGGGGACAAGCTCCATCATGGACATGTGAAATGAAGCTCAGCACTTCAGACAAGCTTTGCTTTCTTCCGTTACACCTGACCGTCTTGACACAGGCTGCCACTGAGGTGGTGAGTAGCAGCAGCGTGACCCTGCCTTGTGAGCACCAGACAGGCGGCACAGTGATGCCATTTGCTCCACGTAAGTCTCGTTTCTCTCATCAGCAGCAAGTGCATGACTGGGATAGTAGGATGGTGCTAATGCACAGGCAAGCATCATCATCAGAGGTGAGGTTTCTCAACTCTTTCTCTTCAGAGGACTATCATTTCAGAGTATCCCTCTTGGTATGCAGCAACGAGAAAAAGTGATTGATTGTTGAAAAATCAGAGAATAAAATTATCATTTACCTGGGAGGCTTTTGTCACAGAGGGAGCAAACTAAAACCTTTGTATCCTTTGTATTTTGATTTTCCTTTTTAACAGATGAATATATAATTTCTAATTGGTGGTATCTGCAGCAAATCCCCAAAACTTTAAGCCTGGACGAAGGATTAGCATTTGTTGGTTTTTCCCATATGCTACGGAAAAATATGGACCTTTATCAAATACACTGTGGCTGAGACATTCAGTTAGAGGACCTTTTCTGGCACTGCTGCCATTAGCAAATCATCTAAACCTTATTTTTCTCCTAAGGCACTGAGAAAATAATTGAATATCTTAGAACAACAGTAAAATCTCCATGTGGAGGATAGAAACCATAATCTGTGTGTGTGTTATTCTGGGTATTTTGTGAATTCCCTGTAGTTCAGCTGTATACAAATCCCCTTATGGGTTCCTCTCACAACTAATATTTTCAAGGAAATCCGTTTGGTTAAAGTAAGAATTAAACCTTCCAGAAACTATATACAAATAAACAATTCCTTCTAGCAACAGTTTGCAGATCAAAGTTTTAAAACCAGTTGCAGATGTTGGGACTCTGCATGGAGGGTCTCCTTTTTGGAATGTCTTCGGTTTATACTAAGGTCACAATGGTGACAGTCACCCAGCTGCATGGTCAGCCTTCCATCCATGTATCCTTCATGAGAGACAGTATTTAATTGTCTGCTCGAGTCCTGAGGAGATCATTATCTGCAGAATTGGCTTTTCAGTCCACTTTATTGGATAGCATGTGATGTGCTGTCCCTTCACCTTACTTTTAATTACTATTTTTTTGAAGATTAAGATCTCAGCAAATAGTCACTTTATGTATTAAAGGTTTTAAATCTATTATTTTATTATATCCTCCAATATATATTGTTTTATTATATCCTCCATTTAGTCTCAAGGCCACTGTGAGCATTAATTAAACAATATTTGAAGTGTCACTACAAAATATGATTATAGAAACAGCTGATTTCTGTGCAAAATTAGCAGAAAGGATAAAAACCTGAATTCTAAGTAAATCGCTTCAGCAAATCTAATTTAAACATTTCAAAATTTGCTTTAGGAAATCATAATGAGCTGTAGTTAATGTTCTGTGTATATCTTAACATTTTCCTTGAATCTTCCACAATGTTTAGTTTTCAGAACAGAAGAACTTGGGCGGATTTTGCTGTGGATTTTCAAGACAACCAGGGAATAAATCTTTCTGATCCTTGAAAGCAATTGTCACTTCCCTGTTGGTGGAGGTTCTCTCCATATACAGAACTGTAAACACTTCTGACATAAACACAGACATTTGCAGTATGCAACATTTGCTCAGAGAATTAGAGCAAAATCAGCTGTTCAAACTTTGGATCAGAAATTCTATGAGTATACTGGGCACTGACTGAAAACCATGCTTTGTAACACGATCTGATCCTGTGACTAGATTATACACTGTTTGAATGGAGGGAGAATAAAAAATACAATTGCAACTGAGTTGAACTCTGCAGAAATGTGAATATTTATTCAAAGATGCTAGGCCAGTGAGGGATTTTCTAACTTAGAGTTCCATCTCTAGTACAGCATGCAAAGTTTTTATATCAGCCTCAGGAGTCAAACCTCTCAAACAGCTGGTACACATTTGATGGTGGTGTTTCAGTTCTGCAGCATGATGCAAAGCATTTTAGTTTTCTCTCACAAAGGCAGGATGCTCATTCAGTCCCTTCTTCTACCAACATTTTCTCTGACACTCAAATTTTTGTTTTGGACTAAGATGGAGGCCATTCTGGTCTGCAGCAGAGGAAAAAAAAAAATCATGTGTTTAGTCTGAATTCTCACTTTCATTGTGTGGGTACCCTTGAAGAGGTGTTCACCCACTGTCCATGTCCAGTGGCACAGTCCTGTAAGGGAGCCCTATGGCAACAAGGCAAAAATTCTGCACTTTCTTATTTCAGTAACACCAGAGTTCTGGTGCCAATCTTGAGGTGCTCAGAGGAATCCTCCTTCTACTTCTACCTCCCTTTCAGGGCATAGCAGGCAGCCAGAGGATGCAGGCACACCTCCCTCCTCTGCCCTTAGCAACCTGGGGCTGTTCTTACGCAGAGGGAGGATGGAGGTGAAAGAAAATCCTAGTCCCCTCAGTCCCAAGTCTTCTCTCCCTTCCTGTGAACAGAGATGCCTTTAAAACCTCTGAATATGCCTTTCCTAATGCAAATACATTCACAGGTCCTTTCAAGTGTAATAGATTAAAAATTAAAAGTGAAGTTTGGAATGGAACTGCCAACCTGAATTTGCTTTTGTCAGAGTATTGCATAGCAGCCTGGATGACAGATTTCTTTTAAGACCATGTTTCAGCTGAAGCTTTGTTTTTCAAATTCCTCGTAAAAAGCATGCTGTTTTGATTTCTTAGTAACTTTTTTTTCTTGCTTACCAGTTTCTGTAGCAGTGTATCATCACGCCCTTTCTTGGTGAAGGAACACTGCAGCATGAAGTATTTGTCTGCCGTAGGTTATCAGAAATGTGGTTCAGTCAGAGCTTAAAACAAGAAAAAAGAGAATAAATTACAAGTCTCATGAGATATAACTTCACTCACTTCGGCACTGCAGTTTTATATAAGGATGGCAGGAGAAGTTAAAACTGTACAGATAGTCCTGCTCTTCCTAATTCTTGAGTGCTCAAGTGCTTTAGCCTCCTGAGATAGTTCCTTCAACCCAGCTTTTTTGTGCATAGTGTATATATATAGCCTGCTTCTTCACCTACAAACGGTAGCTACTATTTTGAAAATTTCAGGTAATAGGAGGAGAAAAGACTTTTTGAAAGCCTGATATAAAAATGATGCAGTGCAGGAGAATGGTAAATAGAAAGGAAAAAGAGCAGTATAAGAATATTGACAGTCAAAGCCTGTAATGCATAACCTTTGGGCCAGCAGTGTGGCATGCACAGCCAGTCCGGTATTAGCATTGCCTTGAGGGAGGCCTCGGTTTGTTTGACCTTGAGATTCTCACTCTTTGAATGAGCAGAAAATGGGATAATACCGAGGTAATGCTTTCTCTCCTGAGGGAGGTGCCGTTTATTAGCAGTTTTTACATGTTGTTATTTTGTTTATCATGGAAAATAGCCTCAGAAAGAGCTGGTTGCCTCAGTTCCCTGAACACAATTATATGTTAAGGGACTGTGGGAGCAGCAAGTTAGGAGAAGCAGACCACAAAAATAAGGGAGAGAGTGTTTCATTAAAGGCACAGCTGATACTAAGCTCAGCAGAGCCTCTGCAAACATGCCGCAGCGAGGAGTGAAGGTGGACTGCCTCCCGACGTACCCCGGCCATGAGCATCCTGATGTCCTGCCCAGCGGGGCCAGCATCACGCTGCCTGTTGGTCCAGCTCTGTCTCAAGGCCACAGCTTGCCAAGGGTTTTCTGGTTAAACAGATCTCTGTTGGAAAGTGCCACTTCAGTGAGACTGAAATGTTTAGTCAATTTTGACATAATTCAGCTTTGAAACAAATTTTGGTTTCACTTTGAAAAAACACTTTTTGTTTTGAAAGTTGCAAATAAAACATTTCAGCAATGATGCTTTGTTTTACCACTTTCGAAAACATTTTTTTTTTTTTTTAATAGTGCTTTCTGGCTTCCAATTTGTTGTCTCAGGGTTGTATATATAAATAAATCACATATGAAACACAATCAATGGTAATTTAAAAATAATATTTAACAGGGATTATCACAAATGTATCCTTAATTTTAAGGAGGAACCATTGTAATCATCTAGAGCCCAATTCCAGATTTTCTTCTGTACATTTCTGCTTTAACTCCAGTGCTTGAAATAGGAACCTTCTTTTAGTAAAACATCTTTACACATCAGTATTGTCAGTGCTGAGTACTCTGGGAAAAAGCTGCTTGAATGTGCAGAAGTATATTTTTCATTTAAAATGTCAGCTGCTCATGGGAGCAATGCAAGACCATTCTGCTCAGCTAATACAAACTGTACTCTTAGAATATTAACTACAAATTCATCAGAACACTACCAACTCCAGAAAAACACATATGAAAATTAAAGGGGCAGCCTCTATAATGTATTAAGTAGACACAAGGTGGGCAGATAGTCTAAAACTACAGCCAGTAGTCCAATCACTCAATGAATTTATGCAGAAATGAAAATTTAGATAATGCAGTGCAGCTGACTAGGTTATACCAGCATTAAGTGATGTTCTGCGTACATTGGTACAGTAATTTCCCAGAAAGAAGGAAGCAATCTGTTTTCCTTACAGGAAAAAATCTAATATGACACCACCAGTAAGGCATATTTAGAAAGGGCTTTCTCAAAGGAGTCTGACAGATAACCATCCATTTTCCAATTAAAATGTGGTTTGAGTAGCTGGTTCTCTTGGGTTTGTATCAAAATCCCAGCAAAAACGCACTTATTTTCATCATATAACCAAGTACAAGCATGTTTGGAGCATTTAAATTAAATCAGTGGATTATGAAGATTACTCAAAATGGCAGTCTGAAGCAGTTATCCTTGGAGAACATAGGGTTAAAGTTGTAACCCTCCTCTGACAAAAAAGCATGTCCCAGTCCCTACCCTGCTTCAGGGTACACAGAGGCTGCCACGAGGTTCAACATTGCCTCAAATGGAAATCCTCCTGGCAGGGTGTTTTGTACCACTGTGAGTTTTACAGTATGGCTCAGTACAGAAGAGAGAAATCAGGAAAACTGATGTTTTAAAGTGAGCCTGAAATAAAGCTTGACATGAGTATAGGAAAATTCTTGTGCGCTTCCAAACTGGAAAGCCACTGGTGAAAGAATTACTGAGCAGAAGTCATTGCCCTTGGGCAGAAGTATCTGGACTGCAGTGGCATAACATTTACAAGTTTTTATGACAATATACACAAGGCATCTTTCTAATACTCTTTTGATTATCAGTATATGCAAATTGTTAGGTTTTAAACTATAATTTATTTATGGTTTGGTCAAATCAGAATACATGAATTCAAGAGTTCATCTCTCCAAGGGTCCAAACCTTGCTAAGTTATCTTCAGCCCTTCAACCATATGGAAAATATATTTCACATATTTGAGAATTGCTCCATTCCTACTCCAGCCCTGCACTTCCCAATTCAAGGGAAAAGAAGGCAGGAGAAAGAGCTCAAAAATGTATTTTTAAAAGGATAAATCATTTCTTCATTTAAATAGTATGTGCAGAGCAAAGATGAAGGCAATGTTGTTCGCTCATTCCAGCACTGATCCATTGATCTCTATTGCTGTGCAATTCAAATTGTGATCTTGCAAATTAAACAATGAAAGTCCTTTGATGTGGCAAAGTGCAAGGCAATTTCCAACACAGACTTGAGATAGATGAACTGTGTTCTCCAGACCTATGTTACAGTATGGAATAAAATAAAAAATTATGTTTTAAGATAAGATGAACTGTCAGAGAAAGGAGCAATATCATTGGAAGAACTTGTTGTCTCATTATAACTCTGTAAAAGCATAAGAATGAGACTCAGTTATGCACACAGTGAAGTAAGTGAAGATTGTAAGTACTTTGTCAATCGTAGTCACTCTTTAGATTTATGTACCAGTGATGGCTGCGGTACACACAACACTCTGATCCCCTGGTTGCCTAGACTGGGGACCTGTGAAGCACACTGCCTCTCCCATTGCTCAGCACTCAAAGGTTTTTTTTCTGTGGAAACAAAGACTTGGGGGAAAAATAGGAGATTATGAATCAAACATCAGGATTGCCTCCGTGGTGGAACAATGGTGTGCACCCAGATTCAGGAACTCAGAAGACCATCTTCTCCCCTCTATATAGATTTTGCTGTTAATGTGTAAAGGGCTGAAGTAGCCAAATGCTGCTTGAAAATCTGGGTTAGAAGGTGCCAGGCTTGATGTTTTAAGCTATATGTATCAGAAAAAAATGAAAAGAATATGGAAGTATCACTAACACATTAAATTCAGAGTTTTCAACTCATTGTGACAGTTTTCAATAAAGTTAAAGTGCAGAAGAGATTTAACCACCCCTGATTTAAATCTCAGGGTATTTCCTTTAATTTTATCCACTTACCTTCATCTTGAGCAAGCTAACTTATATTGGAGTAAAGCATGACTTGTTTGGCTATAGCATATTTCCCCAAAAGACATCAAAGTCTTCATTTGAAGATAAACACAATCTTCAGCTGAGGACATCAAATGATGGAAAAGCCACCACCTTCCCAGGTGCTTTCTTAATCACCATTGTTGTTCATACCTCATTTTTTCATTGGTCTGTATGATTTCATTGTCCACATCAAGCTTCACCATTCCCTGTCTGCATGTTGTCTCCAGTAGATACTTGATACCTACTTTGAGATTATGGATTAAAAATGTTCAATATTGTTGGGCTTTGTTGTGAACCCTGTGAGCCTCTAATAGGTATTCTTATACACCACAAGCAGTTTAGGTGACCTGGTTGTTTATCATATTCTGTCAGTCAAATATAATATTTTTTTTCTGCTTTCAAATTTCATTTTGCTGTCGACTTGGAAAAGCAACGTACATTCTTTTCGCTCTAGCAGTTCGGATTTTTTTCAAACCTTTATATGAAGACGTACATTCTGTGCTTTGACATAGGTATTTATTATTCATTTTTACTCATTAAATATTTAAACTATACTTTTGAAATCACATTACTCAGAAATAATACATTTGGGGCAATAGCTATTTCCTACCTCTGATCCAAAAAAATTTGTAACTATTTGCATTAGAGTTATGCTCTTACTATGTGCATGTAAAACTAGTAATAACAGAAGAAGATTGGGTTTGTTTGTAATTTTTCAATCAAGAGATGTATTAACCTGTTCTATCCAAGACTTCCCAAATATGGATTAAACACATCCACAAAGTGTCAGTAGACATTTACACCAGCTCCAATTCAGAAGAGTACTGCAAAAAACTCTTGAGATGTCTAACATTGCAAACAGGAAGGTTTTAAAAATGCTAAACAAGTTTGACCTCCTAATGATGAATTGTTCTCTTCAACAGCTGGATTTCAATGATTAGTTCCTGTTCGTCAAAACTGCTCAGAATTGCCATTCCTTTGAGGAACACACTCGCACACGCTAGCAGTCTTGGGTGTCATGATGTCATTTGGGTGCCAGGAAACCTTTGGACAGTATGATTTGGGTATGTCTTAAATTGGTAGGTCCCAAAATTACAAGCTTAAATTCCAACACAGAGATGTTAGCTTAAAAAGGACATAATGTGCAGTCAACAGGTAAAAAAGCTAGGAAACAAGCTACTAGCCATATTGTCACAACTGCACAATAATGCAATACTGATTTCAAACAAGGGTTTTGAATATGGGAGCAAGTCATCCGCCAGCAGATATGACAGAGGCGGAGATCATATTGATAACCAGTCCAGCTAGGTTTCAATGAAGAAATAGCAACTATAAACAAATTCTGTTGATTACTTGTGCTGTTTAGCAAAGGCTATACATCTCAACTTTACAGCATCCACAGATCTGCCTTGCCTCACTGGTGTTTTGGTTAAAGTGTCCAGGATTTTACAAAAACAGCGCTGCAGAGCTGTCTATTCATAACAAGCCCTTTTGGCAATACACAACAAATAGCTGTAAAAAGATGTAAGTCAACAGAATCAGTGCACTCTGTGCTGCCATTCACATTAACCTCCTGCACTTTGATTAGCCACTGCCTTTTTACTCATAGAAGATCATCAATACAGACAACAGATGCCTTCGTCTGCCAGCATGGTCAATCTCTGACTTGTCTCTACTTCAAATTCTGACATGAGAAGGATGGTTGAATACTGCAGAAAATGGTATCTTCTAGTGAGTCCAACAAAATGACTGTCAATAACTCTCTACTTGCAGTCAGCGCAAACATTTAAATACCATCCCAAAGTGTGAGCTGCATCCAGTCTTCTTTGGTGTGAAGCTAGCTCAAATGTTGACCTTTTAGGAACACATGCCAAAATTAAAGCTTGTAATGCACTTTTGTATTGACTAGCTGGCTTAGCCTGGGTTGCACATGCTCACACATTTCTCCAGTCTGCAACTCAGCTGCAGAACTCTGTTCATCTCATGTCATTTGTCACAGAGAGCTGATTGGTGTGTGGTTATGTTTCACTCTGTTTACCACATGAAAATATTTCTGTCTTAACAGTTGCTGGTGTTAAGCATATGTATTCATCACAGGGATGAAACTCATTAACTATTAGAGAAGATCCAGGCTATCATTCGTCTGCCATTGCATACAAATCTTTCCAATATGCTTGTAGTTTCGCAGTCTTTGAAATAATCTCTGTGGTGTAAGAGACTGAGCACAGATAGCCTGCAGCCAGGTTGGTAAGAAATATGTTCCTCATAAGGAACAAGAAAAAGATTCAGCAGTCCTACAATCCAATATGAAGACCCTTCAGCAGGACCAACTGAACAGATTATGAACTGGCCAGTTTGCAATCAGCTTGCAACCAGTCCTCACAGGTGTGGCCACTGTGTCTTGCAGAAATGGATAAAGAGCTGTGAATAAAGACGACAGAAAGCAGACTGCTGTTAGGAGTGATGGCAGTTCCTCAGCGTGAACAAGCACGCAGGGAGCTGCTGATGGACTTGACAAGGTCAATGTGTTTGCTATATGGCTGGGCTCCCTAGAGGACAGGCTTTTGGAATTCTTTATCCGTAACTGTTCAGTCTTGCAGAACTTCTGAAGAAGCACAATGATGGGCAATTCTGCCTCTATCATTACCTGTGTGACCATCAACTTGGATGGATCCTAATGAGATCAGGACTTAATTATATACTCACCCCTAAGGAATCCTTGATGGTAAACACTTCTAGTCATTACAGAAGCCAAAAAAGTTCCAAACTTCCAAAGTCTGAACATTTTTTGAAGTTCACACACTTGAGCTAAGTTTGGGTTTGTCTAGTTTAGAGAAAAGGAGGCTGAGGGGAGACCTCATTGCTCTCTACAGCTTCCTGAGAAGGTGAAGTGGAGAGGGAGGTGCCGATCTCTTCTTCCTGGTATTCAGTGATAGGACATGGGGGAATGTTTCAAAGCTGTGCTAGGGAAGGTTTAGACTGGACATTAGGAAGCATTTCTTTACCAAGAGAGTTGTCAAACACTGGAACAGGCTTCCTAGAGAGGTGATCAATGCCCCAAGCTTGTCAGTGTTTAAAAGGCATTTGGACAATGCCCTTAACAACACGGTTTAACTTTTGGTCAGCGCCAAATTTGTCCAGCAGTTGGACTAGATGATTGTTGTAGGTCCATTCCAACTCAAATTATTCTAATTCTATTCTATTCTATTCTATTCTATTCTATTCTATTCTATTCTATTCTATTTGCATTTGACACTGTACAGTTGCCTATTGATGTTTCCTGGTCTGCCTTGTGCCACTGCAGCTGTGGACCTGGACAGAGGGACCCTGTCTCCAGCTCGCCAAGGTAGGGACATGGCATGGACAGACCTTCTGGCTCCAGATGTGTGGCTCCCTTTCTGCCTTCGAGGCACACTCAGGAAATACAACAGGAAAGGGTAGATGTGGTGAACTCTTCTGTCAATGGCAGCTTCATTTTAGGCGCAACTCAGTAGCACGGGCATGTCTGCACAGATGTGCCGAGTATTACACAAGCAATAAGCTCATTGCTTCCTAGCGGTGACGGATCTACTGTTTCCTCATGTGGCCACTGATTTAATGCATTTGAAACATTTTTCAGGAATGTGATCTATTCTGGATAGGAAAGGCTGGCAGGGAATTTACATTTTAAAAATTAAATTGAATTGTTTTCTTTCTATAATTGAATAATTTTATATAGTTTATGAGTGATAATCTGATCAAAAGCTACAACATGCAGTATTAAAAATGTTCACTTTATTCCCTTTATTTACTTCAAGCCATTTTATGTTGTTATGCTTGTAACTGCCAGATTAAAGAGTCCACTAATGTACTTGTGTACTGTACTAGAAAAATGGCAAGAGAAGCAATCTGAAGAACAAAGAGGATTAGATAGATAGAGCTGCTTAATTCAACCATTTGAGTTTGTTTATCATTAAAACATATATTGCTTTGGCCTAGACACTGCAGTTTTAACTGCTGTTGATTTTCAGCTCTTAGAATTAAATTTGATCAGGCTTTTCTATGGTAGGGAATGATTTCTTATTTAGAATATACTCAAGATCAGAAGTGCTATGACTAAATTTTGCAGGAAGAAGCGTACATGTCCTTTCGGAGAACAAAACACCCTCTAGGCTGTAAGAATTTTTCTTACACATAAAAGATAGTTGCTTACAAATCATGTTTTAGGGAGAGCCTATGAAGACTTGTAGCACCAAGAGGCAATCTTTATATTAAAAAATCATTTCTCACTCCTCCAGTAGCTTAATAGCAGTATGTCACATAACATTGTCAGCTCATGACTGGGACTGTTACCTTTTGACTCTACTGAGAATGCCAAAAAGATAATCCATGCTCACAAAAATCAAACGATGGGGAAAAAACCCAGCACAATTAAGTCAGTCTCTGGGTATTTTCAGAAGTTCAGTCAGATAATTAAATTAATTATTATTTGTGCCCGATTCCCTCCCCTTGAGTGTGTTAAAGTGCACCGCCTTTTATTGCATGGGAATGAATACTTCCCCCATTTCTGGTGACCCTAACAAGGACAGCTGACACAATCAGAGAAAACCTCAAAGGTCTCTGACTTGCTCTGCTCCAAGCCAGATGGTAAGCTCTATCTGGGTCAAGGGAGCCCCTGGTGGGTCCCACAGCTGTGTCGTTGCTGCAAACTCCCTCCTGAAGCAGCTGATTTACATCCCAGCTCCCCGGCCATCTTTGCACAGAGGAGCTTCCTCTTCTTCCTCCTCCCTGCCTCTCTGGAGCTGCGTGGATTCCCTGTGCAAACAGGCAGGCAATGGTCCTGGCTTTGAGAAACATGCAAAAGCTGTCACAGTGGCTTTCTTTACAAAGGCTGTAAAGAAGAAAGAGGAGTGATCAGGAAAGCCAAGGCACAGCTGGAGCTAAATTTGGCAAGGGAAGTGAAGAATAATAAGGGCTTCTTCAGGTATATCAGTCAGAAAAGGAAGAGAAAAAAAATTGTACCCCTCCTGATAAATAAGGGAATCTGGTAACAACTGACATGGAGAAGGCTGAGGTTCTCAACAACTTTTTTTGCCTCAGTTTTCACTGGCAATTGCTCTTCCCACATCTCTTGAGTCCCAGAATCTCCAAAAAGAAAAAAAATAGAGTACATATTCAACTGAAATATAGCCCAAGCAATAGACAAGCCTTCTTGATCAGGATAGTGCCTCCAAGTGGATCATAGATGATTAAAGTTGGAAAGCAGATAGAACATAATATTAAAATGATTTTAGTAGTAACTTCAGCAACTCCCTACAAAAGGTTTTTCCTCCAGGCATCTGAATAGCAACAGGCATTCCCAGAAGCATCTTGCATCTCAGCATGCATAAATCATCAAAACATGCAAT
Source organism: Platalea leucorodia (assembly GCF_965183815.1). NCBI lineage: Eukaryota > Metazoa > Chordata > Aves > Pelecaniformes > Threskiornithidae > Platalea > Platalea leucorodia. The sequence goes on from NC_138824.1 coordinate 17,113,304, forward strand.
GAGAAGGAAAGAAAGCAAGCAAAAAAGAGAGGAGGAAAAAAAACCAAAACCAACTCCCACCCCCAACCCCAAAGAACAAAAGCAAGACCTCAGGGCAAAAGAAGCCCAAGTGAGTCCTAGGGAGTTGAAGGGCTATATAGGAAATCTAGCTAAAGCAGTTCTGCAGATTTCAGGAGGAGGCAGTTCTTCCTTCAGGGCATCAAGAACAAAAGCAAAAGCTTTTTGGAAATGACAGTTCATCATCTTTCTCTTCAGTTTCCAGATATAGAAAGAGTTGTCATTTTCATCTTCCCCATGAGCAATACTCAGAGCTACTAGAAGGAGAAGGAGTAAAGTTAGCTAACATAAATAAAGGTTTAAAAACTTAAATTATCTTGATGTCCCTTTGTTCCTGAAAATTCAAGACAAGGAAGCAAAAGAAGTCTCCTAGAAACATCCTCTGTCTATAACTGCAGATGCAAACATGCAACACAGCAGAATGGGCAAGGGAATAGTTCATCAGCAGAGTTTGCATAGGGAGAGTCTCCCCTGTAGCATGGTACTGGATCCCAGCTTCACCCCAAGTTTGGTGCTACCTGGGAACTTGCTGAGAGGGGCATTCTATCTCCTTTAGGTCATTGATAGAGATGTTAGACAGAGCAGTTACCAGGACAGATATCTGTGTTATTCCCCATGTTCGTGGCCTCCCGATCAAGTACAACCCATTAACCACTGCTCTCCAACTGTCAAAACTGGTTTTTACCCATCTGCTTGTCCACCCTTCCAGATGATAATGTCCTCACATGGATACAAGGATATTGTGGGAGAAGCTGCTCCCCTTTCATCCGGAAACCTAGCCATTTTATTATAGAAGGCCATCAGGTCAGATGGGTCCCATCTCTCCCCACTTATCCTATATTCTTAAAGAGGCACCTGTGGTTTTAAAAGCCTTGTCAACAAAACAATCCTTATCGACAATGCCAGCTGTGGAACTGGCTGTGGACCTGCAGAATCTATGACCTTCTCCCCAGGCCCTTCCCCTTCACTGGCAGGACCAAAGAGAAAACCACCTGGGACCCCATGGTCTTGACCATCACTTCAGAGCCATGTAGTCAGTCCAGACACACTCCAGCTCTTCTTGGCCATATTGTTGGTGCCCATTTGGAGGAGCGGTGGGGCTTATAGTTCAAGGGCTGGATGAACCTCCTGGCCTGTACACCTTAGCTAGGCCCTTTTCCTCACCTCTGGCTGGCATAGTCGTGGCCTTGCCTATTTCCCACAAGAAAAATTACTGTAAAGAAGGTCATCTGTAGAATGACCTAATCTGCACCTTTTTTTGTATTGGCATTACCTGCCAGTTCTCCAAAGATACCAAAAATACAGGTTTTTTTTTCTTTTTTCTCTTTTTTTTTTTTTTCTGTAACATGAGTTTTCATTGCCTGAGTTACTGTTTTTTAGGGCAAAATAACAAGTCCACACGATCTGGATGACTGATCACATGGCACATATTTCAAATACGTAGCAGTACTTCACAGCTCCCATGAATCCAGTACATTCATTGAATAAATAGAAATAAACAAGCCTGAAAAAAAGTTGAAGACACCATCTGCTCAGAACCATTCAGCAAAGAGAAAAGCCATCTAAATTCAACAAAAAGAATCATAACAAATAATTCATACAGTTCAGTGAGGGAGAGCACTGCATCATTTGCTCTGCTCTCAGATCTAACTCGTGTTGGTCTGTCAGTCTGTCTTCTAGAGTGAGCGGTGTTGCCTTGTCCCTGTATGTCCAGGAATTTGCCACAGCAGAATTTCAATAAGATTATTAAAAGAAGATCCTTTTTTATCCCTAAGAAAATATCTTCCACTGTTCACAAGCTGCAAAATTTTCCTCAGTAAGTTAGGTCAACAGCAGAAGGAGATTATTTCTTACCTATGTAAGAAATGTACCCCTGTGCCGTGGATATGCTTCTTAACTTGTGGCAGGGAAGGTAATTTTTTTTTTCTCTTAAATTACTTCAATAGTGAAGGCTGCTTAGCTTCTCTTTTTGCGAAAGCAACATAGCCACCCTTAAGGGACTGAAACTGTACACCAGCTGTTCATTCACTTCTCTTAAATCAGCTGAAAAAAACTCAGAGGTTTCCACAGGGTGAACTTGTCAGCTGAGGATCCAGTTTGTCCAGGTGATGGGACCGAAACTGGTGTTAGTCAGGGCAAACGGGCTCTTCTTCCTGTACCTGGGACTGTGGGGGCAGTTTTGTTTCTGGAACAACTTGGGTCAGCTGTAAAAGTTAACATCTCTCAGTTGTGCTCAGATTCCTTCTGTGCCACTGCAGGAGCATGGACCCACTAGGGCAGAATAATCCTCAGCAATCACTGTCCCTGCTCCTCTTCTTTTCAACACTGAATAGCCCCAAAACTAGCAAGTCATCTTTGAAGACTGCAAAAATGTGGCTGAACCTGGAGCAGATGTCCCTATGCTGGACGGGAAAGGCAAATTCAGTCCCCAAATCTCTTTGCAGAACTTAAAAGCTTCAATAGAGAACTGACTCTTTGAACTTATTGCCTGTTTCTGCCTTCATTAAAGCTAATGATCTCAAGGCAGCAGAAGGTCATTGGAAATGTAGTATGTAAATTGTACATAATTGCAATGGTCATTAAGTATGCTGAATAAAAAGTGAATATTTAAATGGAAACCTTTCAGGCAGGACCAAGCCCTGCAGAGAACTGCAAGCTCTTACACAGCCAGCTGGCCATGCTTGCCAGGGAGGGAAGAAGACAGTAGCTGGGAAGTATTCCTCAGACAGGGTCCTCACTGCAAAATTCTCTGTGAAGAGCTGTAAACCACAGTGATCTCAGACATCCTCTTTTTTTTAAAGAATTCTTGTGTTTACTATGAAAGATTTATGGCAAGTAAAAACAGCAGCTCACCAATGGTAGTTGCTTTACACCAGGGCCAAGTCATTGGTTTCACAGTCTCATTCAGCTGAGAGCCCAGTTAATCCTTGTCACAGGGGAAGGATGTTGCTTCAGGACACATACAATCCTGCAAAAGAAATTAGGTGCAGAAACATATTGCTGCTGGGAAAACACTGGGCAGAGGTGGAGGGAAGACACAAGAACACATCAAGAGTTTTCAGGTGTTTGGTCCTTCCTTGAAGGAGTGGGGTCATTAGGAGTGCCTAGTGCTCAGTTTCTGTTTCTGCAGATGTGCATGGCAGGTTTTTTTGGCTGGCTTTTACCTGAGTATGTTCAGTTTGGCAATGTAAGAAGGAAGGAAAGCTCAAGGATCAAGGAGTCATCTTGGCACCCACTGTACAGAGACAAGGTCTGATTCAGAGTCTCACTCTGGTTTTACACCATTTATAATATCACTCCATTTATAATTCCACTGGGAATATTACAGGATGAAATCAGGAGCTGAGTTGGATTACTCCTGATTTACACCAGAGGATGGTGGAGCACTGAAACTTGCTCCCCCGGGAGGTAGCCATGGCACCAAGCCTGACAATATTCAAGAAGCATTTGGACAACGCCCTCAGACATATGGTACGAATTTGGGGGTTGTCCTATGCAGGGACAGGAGTTGGACTCGATGATCCTTGTGGGTCCCTTCCAACTCAGGACATTCTATGTCAGAGCAAGCTCACTAACTGCTTACTGTAATGCTTTGCCTTTCACTGTATTTTTTTTTTAATACTACTTAATGCTCTGAAATCTTTGTTTGCAGGGACTAGCACAGGCCCAAGGTACAGGGTGTTAAGAACCCTCCATAAACAAAGTCCTTAATGAACTTCTGAAACACCTCCGGCTTCCTCAGGGTGTTCAGCTTGTTTGGAGAAGGGTCATTGTTTTACATATACATTGTTTTTATTTTTGGTTGGTTGCTTTGGTAGTTTGAAGTCTTCTGTTACAGCATTAATATTTTTTCAGTCATCATGTCTGGGTTTCATCTGCTGAGGAGAAGGCATCTGTGGTAGCAAGTGAGGTTCTGCCCAGCACCAGGTGGTACTTCCAGGTGAAAACAAAAGCTGGTGGCATCTGTTCATCACCACCTACGATACGCTAAATTCCTTTCTGACCCTAACTACTGAGCAACTGGCAAAGGTCCATTGGTATTGTGCTCCCTCTGGAGTCACTGACAGACCAGTTCCATGAGAGAAAAACAGGGTCCTGCTGAATACCTGTATGGGCTTCAGCTGGGCTCTCAGCACTCCTCCAGACTGTCCCCCCTTTGAAGAATAAAGATTAAGACATCTTCTAGTAGTTCACTCTGAGCATATTAGCATTTTGATTATATTAAACTTGATCTGAAAATGAAGAAGTGGTTATTTTGGTTTGGTTTGTTTTTTTCTTGCTACAGGTGGTTTTCACTAACACTGAGTCAATATAATGAACATTTGGTTTTAGGGTTGCATGATATTCAACACAATGAGATAAAAAGGAAGTGTTGGGTCATAGAAAGTCCTAAGGGCTTGATAACCACACTTCAAAGGGGGAACACTTTTCTCCTCAGAAAGAGAAAGTTTTAAAATTTACGTCTGACCTTTAAGTATCTTTGAACAATATGATTATGCGCAATCTTTCATTCTTTACCCTTTATGCTTCAGACAGAGCTTTTTTTGACAGAATACATCCCTTTTCCAGTAGTCTCTACATTTTCAAAATTCAGTGGCGCATTAACATTTACAGAAAGTTTTTATCATTATTGTAGGAAAAGTTTGAATGCCAGAATCACTGTAGGATTAACTAATTAATATTTTGAAAGCACTTTGAAGAAGAAAAGTGAAAAAAGAAAATGCACTTTTCTATTTTTGATTAAAATTAAAGCTCCATTGTGCAGATATTCAATTTAACTTAATGCCAAAAAGGTCCCAATACAGGACTCAGCTTAGTCATGCTTTTGCATTCAAACCTGTTCAGTAGAGTGCTCAAGCACAGTTGGATGCTGTCCTGAATTAGGACTATCCTAGACAAAGAGAACAGCATGCAGAAATTCTCCTCCTGGTCCAGTAAAGCCAATGGCAACAGAACAAGAGATATTAAACTTTCATAATGAAACTTTCATAAATGCATTGTCTTGTCCCTCAGTACTCTGCTCCTGATTTCAGAATGGAACTGAGTCATCTCTGAGGCTCTCTCCACACAGTCCTCCAGGACAGGACAGGACCTCTCCAAGGCTTTCGATACGGTTCCCCATGGCCTCCTTCTGGAGAAACTGATGCGTTACGGCCTAGACAAGTGGTCTGCACAGTGGGTGAGGAATTGGCTGGCAGGCTGCACCCAAAGGGTGGTGGTAAATAGCTCTTTTTCAAACTGGCAACCTGTCACAAGTGGGGTCCCCCAGGGATTGATATTGGGCCCAATGCTATTCAATATCTTCATAAGTGATCTGGATAACGGCATCAAGTGTAGCCTGATGAAGTTTGCAGATGACACCAAATTGAGCGGGGAAGTAGACACTCTGGAAGGGAGAGCCACCCTGCAGGAAGATCTGGATAGGCTGGAAGAGTGGGCTAACAAGAACCTTATGAAGTTTAACAAAAAGACAAGTGTAAGGTCTTGCACCTGGGAAAACATAATCCAGGAGGGCAACTCAGACTGGGATCCACCTGGCTGGAGAGCAGCTCCATGGAAAGGGACCTGGGGGTCCTGGTGGACAGGAAGCTCAACATGAGTGAACAGTGTGCTGCTGCAGCCAAGGAGGCCAATCGGATGCTGGGTTGCATCAAAAAGGGCATCACCAGCAGAGATAAAGAAGTCATTAGAGTGGGATACTCAGAGCTTGTCAGGCCACACCTGGAATACTGTGTACAGTTCTGGTCCCCATTATACAAAAAAGATGTGGACAGGCTGGAGGGGGTCCAGAGAAGGGCCACCAAGATGATCAAGGGTCTGGGAAGCCTGCCATATGAGGACAGGCTGAGAGAGCTGGGTTTGTTCAGCGTTGAGAAAAGGAGGCTTAGAGGTGATCTCATCACCATGTCCCAGTACTTAAAGGGGAGCTACAAAGATGGAGACTCCCTTTTTACAAGGAGTCACATGGTGAGGACAAGGAGTAACAGGTACAAGTTACTCCCAGGGAGATTCCGATTGGACACGAGAGGTAAATTTTTCACAATGAGAACAGTCAATCATTGGAATAATCTCCCCAGGGAAGTGGTTGACTCCGCTACGCTGAACACGTTTAAGACTCAGCTGGACAGGGTGCTGGGCCATCTCGTCTAGATTGTGCTGGAAAGGGTGGACCAGATGAGCCTTGAGGTCCCTTCCAACCTGGGATTCCATGATTCTGTGAACTAAGAAAACACAGGTTTAGTTTGTCAGCGGCATGATCTCACTGGTGGGACCTCCACAATGGAGCCTGTCTCCAGAAGACATCAGAGTGACTTTAGCCCTGGTACTTAGATCAATAAAGAAATACAACTTTTTGGGGTTTGGTTTGGTTTGGTTTTTTTTCCCCAAGAAGATTCAGCCATTAGTTTCTGAATTGGCTTTGCATTTGATAAAAGTTTTTCAGTTGTGTTGCAGAAAGAGTCAGATCAGGACTAAGTCAGAAGCATGGAATTAAGAATTGCAATATCTAAATGTGAGAGCCTCGAGAAAGGCTAAATGCCCCATATAACCACTGCAGACACCTCTGAAAGCCTTCAGAAGGCAATTTAGACCAATTAATGAAACAGCTACCTGTCTCTTCTGACTATGTGGGAAAGTCAGGCTTCTCACTGCTGCTACAGAGCCAAGGAAGCCCTTCAAAGCAAAGTCAGTGGCAAATGTCATCTCTAAATGAAGGTACTCACCCAAGATAAAAATGGTCCAAGATCTTAGATCTTGTTTTCTAGGAAATGTTTGTTCATTACTACCAAAGAGAAAGTCAAAGTTCTGGGAACAAAATCCTTCAGGTTTGCTACTTTCTAGCTCGGTGATCTTGCTATGGGTGCAGCCAGTCTGCCTCCTGTGCGCTGTGCTGTCACCCTGCTGCAGCAGAAGAGGAGCCCAGGGCATTAAGCGTTAGGTTGTTATGAAAAAGGGAGCATGACAATGTTTTGTGTTGAAATTGGTGTAGTGCTATGAAGTTAATGTGTTTAAATTCTCTGTCCTCCCTGGGAAGTCACATGGAGTTTATATAAGGGGGGATTTTGTCACCCTAGTTCTGGATGCTTTTAAGCAAACACATGCATTAACTTCATGGGTAACTCAGACATCAGGGGTAAACCAGTGAGTTCCTCATGTTCCTGGAGAGCTACCTGGTGCCATAAAGCAGGATTGTCTTTGAGGGCTGGGTGTGATTTAATGCCTTTACATGGCAATACTTTTCGACTTTTCTAGAGAAGTACAAACTCACATTTTGAATCTGGTGTTTGCCCAGAGCATCCTGTTCAGTATGTCTGCATTACCATCCAGGTCAGTTATTGTTTCCTCCACCTCATTGCCACTATAAGTTTTGATTCATCCATGCCTTCCTTTTGGGACAATGGTAGTTCTTACTGTCCTGTTAAGCTGCATGAAATACTCTTCTCCAAGATGGAGCACAACCTTTTCTGATTCATTTCATACCAATAAGAAGGAAACAAAGAGAATGGGAATTGAAACACATGGGTAAAAGTTTTCATAATGGGCTTGCCAAATGGTAGAAACCCAGGGAATAATCAGTTCCATAATATCAAGTAGATAAATACTAAATGTAATTCAGAAGCTGTTCTATAGGCCAAATTGGGGTTACATGTGTCTCTGTGGACAGATTGGATCCTATCTCCACGGAGGAGTTAAAGAAGTTTTCTGCATGAAATAAACTAACTCAGAGGTAACGCAAAGATCTAGTCAGAAAAAACACCCATGAAGAACCACAGTCTCATGTTTGCCTTGGCTAGTTTGGATGGGTTGATGAAAATTTCCTGTCAAAGCCCTGATGATGGCAGTGAGGGACCAGCCTGCACTAGGGGAGGGGAAATAGCCCTGAAACTGAGGATTAAGAGAACAGAAATGTATACTCTTTGTGTTTAAAGCTTTTGTCCTAAATAGCAGTCCTTTGCCTTAGGCATCTGGTTAGCTAGCTCTATGAGAGCAAAGGACCAGCACCTACATCAGACCTACTGCGGGGACCATGATAATGGACAGGAGGAACCATAAATGCCTGGGATGGGGGGAAGGACAGCAGGATCCATCCCAGAGGGGTCAGAGCCAGAGGAGCAGTGCTTGTGCTGGGTGGCTTCAGAAAGCTTTGGAAGGAGGAGGTCATCGTTTCCATTTCTCCTTGGCTTGTGACAAGAGCTCTTGAATCTAGTGAATGAAGCATGACAAGATCTGGTGACTGGAAACTGAAATTAGATAAATTCAGGCTATAAATAAGATGCTATTTTCCAGAGAGAAGGTAGCCGTCCTCTGGGCAGCTCCCCGAGGGCCCTGATGCAGTCTCCACCACCAACGCGACGGTCTGTTGGGAAGCTGTGCTTCACATTAGTGAATTCAGAGCAGGTCTCTCTTCTACAGGGTGTCACACTAAGCAATCTGTCCTTTTAGTAGCTAGAACTTCAATTACTGTTTTCCAACATCTCAACAAGGCATTATTAGTAATGCCTCCCTCAGATCTTCTCTTTACAATTTCCTTCCATTTCTGATCACAAACCATCTGAGGAGCCACCTGGACAACAAATTCTGTGGTGGACGTTTTCGAATCTCCCTCCATATAAATCCCAGTAATTTTTTAGAAAATTGCCTGTCCAAAATCCTTAGTCACCTTTGAATTTCTCAGTATTTATTTTTAAGTGCCATGCAGTCCATAAGTGTTCATTACTAGGAAGTGCTTCATCCTCCAGTACCACTATTGGGTAACAAAACTGAATTACTAGAGAAACTTTCAGTTTACCTTTTGACTTTCCTTTCCTTCTCTTTAATCACCACCTTTAAAGAACTCTTCCAGAAAATGTGTTACTTACTACAGTAATAAGGGAAGTGAAACACCGCTGCTATTTAATAGCGGCCAGCAAAGAACGAGCTGTTTCAATGTGTTGTTAACACAGTAGTATTGCTTTTAACCTTTAGAAAAATCTAGTTATCTGCAATTATGCATAGCAAATCATGTAAGTCTGCAGGACTAGACTAATGATTTTCCTGCTAAGGATCCCCAAAGGGATCTGTATTCTTGCTCTCAATCTCTGATGCAGTACATTAAAAACTGAATTCCTTACAGCTGTTTGCCCACCATTAGGTTTTCATTCATGTTGGTCATCTCCCTGCAATGGAAAATGTGAAGTTTAAAAAAAGGAAGAAACCGGTTTCTTGCCGACACGGTAAGCGTGACTACTGGAGTCTTCATCAGTGCCTTATGTGTCGCAATGCATTGAAATGACTGCTAAAAACTGAGTTTGTCAGAAGACACTGCATAAAATTAATAAACAAGAAGAGACCCAAGACTTTGGGCAGATATTTTTTTAAGTAGATGTTTGGAGAACTGAGTTTTTGATTTGCTGCTACATTTTGCTGGTATAAATATCTTGTAAAAGCCTGATACCTAGCGCTTCTGGGTTTTTTTGTCCATCAAAGCTATATTTAAGCATTAAATCTTTCATTCTGCTTGTTGGAATAACAGTTACCATCTTATATGCAGCGCAAGGTGCCATGGCTGGAGCTTTTTGCAGACTGCACATGCTGAATCTCACCATGGTGTGTTGCAGTTCCGCGATGCAGAGGATGGGATATAACCTAGAAGAGACTGCCCTACTACCCAGCCTGCCAGGAGCTAAACTCCCTTGCAAAAGTAGTTATCTGTAGTTCTATAAAAAAACACTGTTCTAATGAAAAACAAGAGTATGACAAAGCTTTCCCTCTTTTAGGTCTTCAATTTTTTTTTGCATTTCTGAATTGTGCATACAGAAGAATACAAGGGTAAGAATTCATTATAAATAATATTTGAGATTGTCAGACTAAAACCAAAAGGTGTAATACAGGATAAGTCCATATATTATTTGTCAATTCTGTGGTGACTCTCTGAGCTGCAGCTAAAATGCCTGGCTTGGAGGTTGTCTTGTGGATTTTGAAAGTCAAAGTTGAAGCTCAGCTCTGCAGAAAAGATTTTTGCATGGGAGGAAAAACACTGTGTTGGTTTAGATCCAAGCACAGCAGCAACACCCATCCTTACTTCTGAGAAAGCTTAGATGTACCTGTGGAAGGTACATTGTAAGAAAAATAAGGACAAGCAGAACGCGAATAGACTGAATATTCAGGTACTTGGTGGTCAAGGAAAAAAGCTGGGTGACCTACATCTTCATTTCACTTTCTGACTTCTCTCATTGGATCAGACTGCAGTGGTCTTTTAATAAAATTTGCAAGTTACTAAGTGATGAGCATTCCTCAAGTTTTGATAAAATAAGAGAAGCTTAAGATGAAACTATCTGACACATAACAGGTATCACTACCCTTCTTCTGAGTCACGTTGGACATCTTTAGCCCTGCATATGGAGACTGTGCAAGAGGGATATGCACACCTAAAAGTATGAAGCAATTATTTGTTGGCTAACAAACACAAAAGATAGCTGGGATTTAAGGAGCCTGTTGACACTCACCACTCCACAAGGCACGTCAGAGCCTTTGCTGGTGGGGCAGGAGGGGAAGGGTTGGCCCCTGCAGCTCCCGGGCTTGGTCCTCTGTGGTGCTGCTTTGCCATCTCCTGTTGACCCAAAACCTTATGACCAGGCGGTTCAGCCTGGTGATCCAGCTGGCTGAGTCCCTTGATGGAGGGAGGCTGCAGAGAGGCTTACAGAGGGAGAGGTTACCTATGGAGCATGGAGCAGCAGTGAGACAGCTACAGACCCACTGTCCTCAGCACCCTTCCCTGTCCTTTTCCCTAGGTAAGTCCACATGTAATATTCCTTGCAGAGGCATCTTTTCTGGTTATAACATAGCTGCAGCATTATCACAGGTATTAAAATGTTTATTTAAATGTAACAATCCTTGCAGTATCTGGTTTCCCAAACTATGAGACCAGAGGCATACTGAACCTGGCAGAAAGAGCAGAAGAGGTGTTAGTGTTATATTTACTCATGTCAGTTCTGATCACAGGGGGCAAACCTCCTTCCCCTCACTAGCACAGTTGCACTTTCATGTTCTTCAGACATTTTTAGGAAGAGATGAATCTCTCACTTGCTCACTTGAGACCTGACTTTACAAAATGCTTACAGCCTCTTACAAAGTTCTGCATTCCATTACCTGAGTTTTTCCCACTGCAGCTCCCTAAGACACCTTATTATGGCAGTAGGTACACCGAATGAGGCTGCCAGAAATTAAGCTCAAAACAAACAAGAGACTTTTTTTGCAGGTGGTGTTGCAGTTGAGAGGCAAAACTCTTCACCATGAGTTATGGACAGTAAAAGCTTACATGGCTCCAAGGAGAGGCTGGAAAAGTTCACAGAAGAGAAATACACACAGTTTTGAATTTCATAGAAACTACTCCCTGCTCAGGAAGTGCCTGAGCTGCAAATATTAATGGGCTCGGAGAGTCATCAGAAAAATACCCTATACGTTTGTCCTGCTCCCCTACCGTGCCCTGGGCTTTTTGACGACTACTGGAAAGCAGATGGTTTGACCGACTGTAGCCATTCTTATGTAAGATAAGCAAAGACACCCTTACCTGATTAATGGCAAAGTACCAATCATATCATAGCATATGCTTTACTTTTCTTTCCCATTAACTTTTTAACAATGGTGAAATAAATTAGACTGAAAAGGAAACATTTATACAAAGCATAGAATAGGCTTTTATGTGGTTAAAGGTATAGACCATTAGGATATTTAATTTTTTTGATCTCTGTGCCTACTGTCAAAATTTGTAATGGTTTGTTCTACATCTTTTTACATGAGGCCATCACTGCGGTCTCCATTTGTGCTCTTATTAAGCTCAGCTTCTTGTTTAATTGTGGATAAAGTTGATGCCCAATCTGATTCAGTTCAAACAGTACAGATAAAAGAAGTCAAGAGTCTCAGATCTGGGTCTGTCATTCATAGGCAACTCTGATGGTTTTTCTTCTGCTTCCACCCCCCGCAACCTTCAGAGGCACAGCTCTGCCAGCCCAGCTCCCAAAATCTGACCTTGACAAGGAGAGAAAAGGGAAACTAAAAATTATGCCAGTCACCAGGCCTGGAATAACCTGAATCAAAAGACAAAGATATGAGAGAATACAATACATGTGAACCTGCCAGCAGAGCTCAAATCTAAAAAAAGATAGGGGCAAAAAGCTGATAAAAACTATTAAAACAGCAATTCTGAAACAGGTACCTCTCCTGTGTATACAGCATATGATGAAGATATGTATAAAAATCCTGTGAACTCTCCTCAGATGTCTGTCAAAAACTGAATCTTCACAAGTTGAAAAAGAAACTGCTTAAAAATAGATTTAAGTAAAGAAAAATAATGAAATGTTTGGAAATTATTTAATGAGGCAGTTTCTGAAGTACAGCACAGAAAAAAAAGATTATATAATGGGTGTCAAGATAATAAATCGTACTCAAATTCTTCTCACGCTTCTGAGTCATTTAGCCTGCTGTCCTTTTGAGCTGTCACTTGAACAAAAGCATCTGAAATTAACTAATTTGGCAACTTACCTCATTTGTCTTTCTTCGGGAAGCATTCCTTTTCTCCAGAAGTCTCTAACAACAGGCTAAAAGGAGAGACAAATATAAGTGAAATGCCAAAAGACAATTAGTTTTTTCCATGAGCTGAAACTTTGAGATATCTATTCCAGACATAGTTGCTGCTTACACCACATATCTGTGATATTCAGCTCAGAATTTAAAGAAGAGTCATGGAAATTCTCTCTCTCTTATTGGAGAGTCTTTGAGAATCCAACAACACAACTACAACACAACTGCATCTACAATGTTATGAAAGAATACCCAAACTGGCTTGGCTATCAGAAGCTGTACAGCTGCCTTAGTGTGACTCCTCCCTGAAGCATCATACTCTGCTTACAGCATTTGTCCTTCCTCCGATACCCAGATTTAACTCTCCAAGGGCTAGCACACAAATATCCTTGTGCAGGATTGAATAACCCAAAGAAAAGAAAAAAAATGTTAAACCTTGGGCTCATGATACAGTTTGAAAGAGGGACTGTCCTACTGACAGATCAGCACCTCCTAAGCAGTGACTTCAAGCTGGGCTCCACCGCAGATACTCTTGCCAAATTGCAGAGCAACTTGTTTCATCTTTGGGTGCCTCTGCTCCCTGCCCACACCAGGATAAATGTAATTATTTGCTCTCCTCTGACCATTGAGACTGGAAACGTGTTGAGGCCAGCAGCTCTCTCTTGCTACGCGCTCGTGTTTACCACAATGGTACTGAAGTCTCAGCAGGAGGCTCCTAGTGCTATGCATCACAAATAGATAATAATAATAACAACAACAATAATTAATGTCTCTAATGAGAGACCTCTTCAAAAGTGTAGGGAGCCTGCCAGGCTGATCCATCCCTGTCTGCCTATCTGAAAAGATACGTGCCTATTAACCTACCTGTCAGATTATTTTTTTCTTACATTCGTAGAGAACCCATGATTGTATCTCATTTTTCAAACAATTTTTTGTTATTCTTGAGGATTTCTTTTCTTGACAATCACCTAGACTAAGACAGACACTTAAAGGGAATTTAGTAAGACTTCCTTCCTTACCCAGCCTGAATACATTCATACTTCCAGCATTCTGAAAAGGCTTAACAGGTTGAGGCACGTATGAAAATTGCATGAAGCCCTGAACATGAATGGGATTTTCAGAGGGGGTGTCACTGTGCCAAACGCACTAGCAGACAAGTATACCTAGAGCTCAACACAATAGATTTACGTCAGAATAGAACTGAAAATGGGATTATTTGTGGGGAAAAATCTAGTAGCTGGACTAAGGTGCTCTGACATGTAGTATGCCATAAACCAATCAAAATTAGATTAGTGGAGATTTTAAGAACTCACATAAATATGTAGAGGATTATTTGAAAACATTATCATCCACCAAAAGAGCTAGGGAAAACTAAGAAGTAACAATATTTTCAAACACTGTTGCCATCACTCAGTGTTTTAACATGAAACGAGATTTAAAGCTTTAGTTTTGGTAGTAATGCTGTTCTGTAGCATCTCCACTGCCTTTATCTCTCTCTCTTTTTCTTTTTTTGTGCATTTATGAATATTTCACATTTCCTATAAGGCTGTGGAGAAAAGTCATTGAATTGCAATTCTCAAAGACTTAAAAACCACAAGGCAAATATATCATAAAACATGCATTTATTAATCTCTTCAATTTAAATAGAAATTCATTGATATTCTGAGCCTCAATCATGATTTTTTAATACTTACAATACTTTCCTATTGATCTGACCTCTTTTGTAATTCTGACAGAAACCGTAGCTACAGCCCTGGAGTACAGCTGAAGTGTACTAAACCACTCAAATCTACTTGCACACAAATAATTAAAATTTGTTAACAAATGAAAAGGAAAATCAGTCAAAGCAGAGAACAAGGGGAGAGCCAGTATGAACACAGATAGATTAATATATGTGTTGATCGTAAGGTTACTCCTATTTTATTATTATCAACACTAATCTAAAAGCATGGGTAAATAACATCTGCTTGGATAGTAATAAATAGAACAATGATATAACAATAGGAAGGACAGAGATCTAATACAAAAGGTCTTAAGAGACATGTGTGGGAGTAAAAAAAAGAAAAAGAAGTTGATTTGATAAAACACTAGCTAATATAAAAAGGAAAAATGAGCTTTTAGGGTGGAATTAATCTTGCCTAATTTCAACCATTTAAAACTTCAACCGTTTAAACTTTTAGCATCTCATTTCAAGATAATTGTCTAGTTCCCTGTGTAGTCAGTGGACAGAAATTTGTTATAGCCAAATTTATTTCGTCTTACCTATCTTGAAAAAGCTTTAGGGTAGGCTACTTTTGAGAAGCTCTGGTCTCTCTTTTCACTGTAAGGGAAGCTGAGACCACTGCCTTATACTACACACAGATATTCTGGACAATTAAGATTAGTTGATATGAATTTCACTCATTATGGAAATTATGGAAGAAATAAAGCCAATCCAGATTTAAGAATAGATTTAAGATTTAAGAATAATAAGAACAAGAAAAACAAGTTAATTACATAAAAGCTTTACTTACAGTTTTAAATGGTAGTTGAAGACTTTTAGAGGGCCTGTGTTTTAGCACTGTAGTTATGCAGACAGGCTCTTCCTCAGACAAATTTCTAAAACATTTGCTTTTCTCTTTTGCATGTAGTGAATTTAGGCATTTTTAGGAGAACTGATTCATTGAGCACTTAAAACTTGGAAGTCCAAGTCAGGTGTTTAAGTTTGAAGGATGGATTAGACCTTACAGCTTTGAAACAAATGTTGAAGGAAAAAAAATGACAAAAGACACAGAGGTAAATAGAAAAATGCAACATGTTTTTGTCAAAGTTAAGTTCCGCCAAGCAATTCTGATTTTTCTTTGAAAAATAAAATTATTTCTTAAGTTAAATATCGTAGGCATTTTATATTAAGAAAATCATAGTGAAGCTGAAGAACAGTAGAGCTAAATGTATCATGGGTAATGTGTAAACATAACTAAGGTAAGGTAGGTAGGGAACTGCTAAAAGAGGAAATGTAAATGGTGTTCTCCAGAGGGTAAGTCACCAGAGAAAGGTAACAATGAGGATCCTCAATAATTGCTCCTAAGATTCATTTATTAATATGTTTATTAATGATCTTAGCTCAAAAACAAGTATGTGATGATAAAACTTTCTGATATCATGAAGGCTTTGTCAATAAACAGACAGGTCAGGAAGAACAGCATGATGTTGAGGACCATGGTGACTGCAGCGACAAAAAATTCCCGACAAGCAAACCCCAAACCAAACCCATAAATGGTTATATACTGACCAGGAACACACTTAGGCTCAAAATAATAAAAATTTTAAAAATTCCTTATCATTATGACATGTCATTAATGAGACTTTCAATAGAAAACATCTAACTAGTTTCAAGATGGAGCTCAAATGTCTTCTGGAAAAGATGATACAATGATGACACAATCCAAGCAGGGGACTGGACTCACTGATTTAGGAGCTTCCTTCTAGTTCTCTGTTACAAACACATGCACTACTGATAGAAAATAGTGCAGAACAACCTGTTTGGGAGCAACAGGCTCTTTTCTAGAATATTTTATTAGAAGATTTTTAAAGATTCTATAAGGAAAGGAAGACTGTCTTTATTTCTGTTTGTGGAGGAATAAACTGAGGCACATGCAGGTAAAATGGCTTTCCTTAGTCACCCACCAGGTTTGTAGAAGATAGAATAGGATTCTCTAATTACTGTACAGTGGGCTGTCTGCTGCACTACAGTGACTTCCTGCAGGTGAAAATGAGGGTGAAAGGCAGTTAACTTTTTTCTGTTAGAAAAAGCTATTTATAAGCAATCAGCTTATAATTAGAAACAGATACATAGCATGGCAATTTTCATTTTGGAGACTGCTATAAAACAGTAGGGCAGTTTCCTAGGGAATTATGCATTTTTGCATCTAGGGTCTGCCTGCAGGTGTGAAATGGAGTGTGATTTGGAGAGCAATAAATTAAGAGAGCCCTAAGTTCATAAATTCACATGGGAAAGTGTAATCTTGCAGCTAACTTGCTTTCAAACTTGAGTTAATACGTAGTGTGGTCCTGTCCATGAGAAAATCAAGTAACTCTGTGTCCTGCCCCAAGCTGACTCATATCTGGTACCTGGGCGTCTGTACTGGATATCCCCAAATGTCTAAGTCTAGAGACAGTATGGATGGGGTCATGTGTAAACACAGCCTTTAAATCATCCAAGACCAAGGTGACACTTCCTTTGTCAACCTGACTTTGGCTTTCTTTGCAGGATGAATTTGGATTATTCAAACAATCTGTTCAAATATTAATTTTTCGAAAGTTTGCCTTAGCATGCTAGATTGACAGTGAAAAAGCTAACATTAGTCACAAGCTGAACAGAAGTTATTTACTCTGAATTTGTTGTGTACATGTATTGTCTACTCAGATTAGCTGTATTGTAATTGCCTCTAAGTCTGTTTCATTTGTTTGCAAAATTTTGTTCATTCCAATAGACTATTTCATCAGTTTCAGTGACAGACTTACGTAAAAATATTTCTGTTCACCTAAACAAATGGGACTTCACACTAAATTACTTTATTACTTTGTTAACAAGAAGATGCCAAGTATAAAGAAGATGATCCAGTAAGATATATATCAGGTACTGCTGAATGACTCTCACCCTTGATAAATTTGCAGATTTAGAAATTAATACATTTTACCGAATATAAGGAAAATGTTTACAAACAAAACGAAGCATCAATCTGTATCCTGAAGTGTTTAAATTATCTTTACATCTCTGAGACATAAAATATCATGTATGTATATGTTTGACACAGGAAGCTTGGATTGGATCATGAAAACCCCTGTATTTTTAACTGTATTGATTCTTTGATATGAATAAAGCAAGCAGGGTAATAATAAAGTCGTTTCAATGATCCCGTTGCTTTATTCTCCAATGGTCTTATCCGAACAATTGCTGGATTATCAGTTATCTTAATTATGCATTTGCTTGGCTTTAACCCCTTCTTAGTCTCTGAGGAATGACACATAGCTTGCAAAGGAATGAAGACAAACCTTCACAAAAATAATGTCTAATGAAAAAAGAGACTTTATCCTCTTCCTATATCGGGGGATATCAAATATCCCAGAATCCATTTAGCCACCTGGATTGCTAACCCTAACCTCAGCCTATAGTAAATTTCCACAATCAAGAGAATGTAGCCCTGCCATAAAAGGCCCTGGAAAACCTAGTAAAGAAACAAATCCAGTCCCCCTTCCTGTCTAAATTTACTATCCTGGTTGCAAGCTTTGCTTGGCATGAGGGTTGGGGCTGAAAAATGTAGCAGTCTTGACAGGTAGTAGCTTACTGGATATGAATTGTCCCCCTCAGATAGAAAGAGTTTTTTTTTTCCTATGCGTTATATTGTCTTCTACAACGGGGGATGATCCTCTACAATTCTGCACATATCGTGTTAGAACTAGCACTATGGTTATGGCTGAACAGTCTCATGCTGCTGGAAGCTAGAGGACTGAGGATGTTAGATGGCTTTTAGAGACAAGAAGGGATTGGTACTGGCGTTTAAACAGCACTCCATGGTCTTTTACCATACTGTGGTACTCATATCAGGAATTGAATCATTTTGCGTTAGGATTAAGGAAAGTGGCTGTTCCAGATTGTGGGACATAAACTGACTCACTGACAGGTGATGGCCCAAGTTGTTCTTGCTCTTTCAATGTTATATGTCCTTTTACAATGTCAGTGGTCCCCTAGGCTTCAGAGCATATAGGGGTAGTGTCAGGCTGTTATCATTGAGAAATCTCATCTAGGGAGCTAGCACATTGCCTGCCCCATCCCTGACTGACTGGAAAAAAACCAACCGAGGCTGTTGTAAAAGACCATGGAATACCAGTTAATAAGAACAATTCCTACCCTGAAAAGGCAAATAAAATCTTTAGTCCACTGTCTTCTTAGCCCATTACATTCCCCATGGTCTTAAACATATCTCACTTTTGTGACATACTATCCAGATATTTTGACAGATTTTTTGCTTATTTTACTTTAAATGTTAGCTTAGATGTTTAATTGCATCTAAACTGCATCATATAAATTATTAATACACAGCACAAAGCCAATAAATTTGTTTTCAAAATTTGATCAGAAATAGCAAATTGCATAGGGAATAATTTGTGGTAGGAATGGTTGGCCAAGATTAAAATGCATTTGAATGCAGAATAAAGACACCCAATCAATTATGTACTTACGGAAAACATAGGTATCTTGGATTTTTGTATGCAAATGCTGTCATTACTTTGAGCCCTTCTTATGAATATACAATGGCAATTGTGACTGTGAACATCTTGCATTTCACTCATATTCCCAAATGGAAAATCTCAGCACTCAGGAAAACTATTATGAATTTATAACTCTGCCTGTAAAACTTCAAGTCCATAAACAAATACATGGAGCTTATGCTAAGAATCTCATCATTTTGCCAAAGGATTTTTCTTGGAATGTAGATTTTTATGCATTTTCACTAGGTACCTTCAAGCAGAAGATGAGCTGTCTTACTTCTTTGGCTCTAAAGAAACCATAGCCTTTCACTTGGCTTCACAGCCCCACGAAAAATAACAAATAATCTTTATGTAGCTACTTATTCTTAAAGTAATTGATGTACATTCAGTTAGTAGTGATCTATATTCAACAGAAGGCAGCTAGTCTAAGATAAACTAAAACATTTTGATCGCATGGATGTCCTGGGCTCAGGGGATGTGTTTAGATTAGCAAATAGACAAGGCTAGCTCCCATCCTCAGGACATGACTTGTATCCACATTGTTTACCCCTCTCCTCCTAGGATGGGGTAGCTCCATCCCACAGTCAGTAAGGAGCAGTCCCTGATCAGTAGTATTCCTGTATCTGTCCCAGGACATAGGCTAGGAGGGCCCTAGTGCCAAGGGGCATCCTAAAATTAAGCGATATGAATGATCGCACACCAACCTGAGCCTGTGCCTGGCCCAGTTTGTTTTACAAACTAGATTACTAGTTCATATCTACAGAAATAGCTATTAGTCCAAACCCAATAAGAAGGAGAACAAAATCTATATGCCTATAAAAGGCATAACAAACTGGAAAAGAGCAAAGAGAGCTGTCTCTTGATTTTCCTCTCACTGAAGATTGTATTGGTAGGGCATTTTCTAGCGCTTTGCCTAAAGACGGCTGTCTAAAGACGATCTGACTGAAATTAATGCAACCTATCAACCCTTAATTCTTCTTTTTTTATTACTCCCTACCCAGTTCCTTCTCTTTGGGCATTGTTAACGGTTCTGAAGTAGTAAGATGCAGGATGGGCAGGAAACTTTTGGATCAGAGTTTGCTCACAATCTGCTGTCTCAGAGCATTGGCAGAACTAATTCACATATGTCTACCAAGAGAAAATAAACATCCCCTCAGCTATGCTCTCTCACTTGCACTTTAACTGAAATTATTCCATGCTGCATAAATAATTAAATATTAATTGGGCCAGAAGCTAACTATAGACACAGTTCTCATGGCACAACTTTTGGCAGAGCAATTGCTATTAGACCCCAGATTCACAGAGAACGTGTTGCTGTGGTTTTGGGTACTGGAAATGTTGATGCGTCTGAAATGTCTACTGTTCTGGGCAGAAGAGTTGCATAAAACCACACACATACACAGTTATAAATTTCTGCTACTCAAGATTTAAACAAAGATGTTGCGTCCAAATGGTTGTAGTATTCCTAAGTGCAGGCCAAAGATTTTGCCTTTAGTTTTGGGGTTTTTTTAGAAGTAAGAATATGGCTTTAGTTATTCTTACCACCAGGAATGCTTCTGAATGTGCTCATCAAGGAAAGGAACACAAGCCGCCAGATGCTTCTTATGACAGTATTTGAGAGCGTAATGTGTCTCTGCTAAACTGCCTGCTCTCAAGACCTCACCCCTAAACTATGAACATTATTTCATGTTTATGTCTTTTATAGTTTCATCTTTATCTGAGTTTCAATCCCTGCAAAACTCACAAATTCTTAGTGGAAAATACTTAAGTTAATGTTTCTCAGTCGCAAAAGCAAAACCTTCTAATATATTTTTAAATCATCCCCACATTAAAAAAAAACAACAAACAAATGTTTTCTCAGCGTCTTTGAAGATGAACTCATACTACAGCTTACCTCATTGGGCCATGTGCTTTCATAGATTTCCACCAAAATTAGTGTGGTTCCAGTTAGTACAGAGGTCTGGGCCAGTAGCATACACTGCAGGCTCAACACCTTACTTAGATGATATTACCACTGATTTTGTTGTTGCTACCACAGTTTTTCAAAGCAGGCACTGAATGAGATATTGTTCAACAGGGGGTATAAGACGAACATAAAAAGTACTTTCTCACAGGACTAATTAACCTGTGGAACTAATTTTCACAGGATAATGTGAATACTGCAAGTTTAGTTTGGGAAATATCATAATCCAGGGTTATTAAAAACAAAAATAAGACGTCTAGCTTAGGAAGTCCCAAAGCTTCAGAATGCTCAAATATGGATGCCAATGCTAGCTTTGCTCCTGTGTTCTGCTCTATTCCTCTGCTGCTAGCTGTTGTTGGAGCAGGAGCCTTTCTTAGATAGATCTTTGGTGTCACCCAATACAAACGTCCTAATGTCTTTACATTTTCTTATTATTTTTCTTCTTCTTCCTAGAATGGGCATGATAGGAGATGCAGGGTGCTATTCAAAGAATAACAATAAAGTTCTGTTTTCCAAGACTTCACCATCCAAGACAAGAGACAGATGGAAAGAGGCAGATGGAGAGTACAAGGAATCAGTGAGATAACATCAATCAGCATGAGTGGCAGTAAAATAATTGCTGCAGCAGTTTTACCATTATGAGGTGTGTTCCTGGCATTAGGGCAAGAAAGGTTTTAAGAAGAGACTTGGAGGAGGATAATGAGGCATTTTTACTGGTGTTTACAAAAAACTCCTCCAGAGTGTGAGGAAAGATGAAAATGCTCATTTGCTCTAAATTAGGAGTTAGGGATTTCACTTTAGATTCTCATGTTTAAATTCCTGACCAAAATTCCTGTTACTTACCATTTCCCAGTATTCTGTTACTCAAAATAATAAAAAATCAAAGTAAATCCCTTTTCCTCTGCATCACCACTGTGTATCTCTGGAAGCCTGAAGGAGGAATCTTTCAAAACCTTGCATGCTTTGGTGCATATTTGATGGTATGGGGGCTCCAAAATACCTTGGTGTGATAGCAGCCAGCCTAGGAACTAGGGAGAAAGCTGTCTTTCTAATAAAGGATGTGACTTGTATGTACTTTAATCCACTATTAATACATGCTTGAGAGAGTTTTAAAACTAAAAAAACCAACCCAACAGAAGAGGAAACAGGTGATGTAACAGTCAAAACCACAGGAGGTGAGAAGGAAGGGTTGATGTGGCAAAGCCTTCATTGGACTAAGGGATTGCTCCTGCACAGCGCTTGGGGTGTACAAAGGTGACAGGAGAGGAGGAAAAATAGTCACAAAGGAAGGTCCTAATCTAACAACATGGAGAAAGAATAAGACATCAAAAAGCATCACAAAGAATTGAAAGATAGGACAAGAGCCTGAACACCCTTGCAGCAACATATAAGAGCTGATCCTGCTCAGCCACAGCTCTCCTTGTCTGCAGCACATGCTCTTGTGTGATGTGGTCAGCCCAGGGTTGATCTTCTGCACACTTATAGTGCAGGAATTGCTGTCTGACCTCCTGCAAGGGTGTCCTTGCCAGCTTTCGTTCCCAGAGTGGTTTGTGAGGAGACCTATGTGTCCTCTCCAATAACCACCAGGACACATCTGTGTATCCTGTGGGGATTGCCCCCTCACTCAGCAACCTCAGCCAGAGAGCTGCAGTGACCCACCAGCAAGATATAAAGCCCTATTTTCACTGTTGCTGGTAATGTCTCCCATGCTGGAGGGTAACAGAGAACGTGAGCAGCAGAAAACTACTGGGACAGTCTCATTGGAGACAGTGGGCTGTGTACATAGTACATGGGCAAGCGGGACTCCTCTGCTGTCTTCCTGGACTCGGAAAAGCTGAAAGACATGTGGGAGAGCAATTCAGAAATACCCTCACCTTCAGTACTTGGAGATCATGCTCCCACAGCCACAGAGGAAACTCTGCAGGGAGTTGCCATACTTGCCATCTGCATACTCCACGCGTGGCTTTCAAGCCTCTGTTGCTTCCTCCTCAAGTTCGCAGTAGGTTTGCTAGACTTTACGTAAAATGTGTACTTCTATTTCTGGTTCATCTTCCAGATGCCCTCATTAGTGGGATAAGAATCATCTCATCTTAACTTGCTCTTTGCTTTGCTAAATTGAAATGCTACTTTAGCTGGCTTTTACTCATACTGAAATCAAGTTTATGCCATTTTAAAAGGAAAAATAAATCAGTTCTAGCCACCTACTGAGCTGCATTTTTCATGCCTAGGGGATTCATAAGGCACCTGGTGATTTTTCAGAAAGAGAATGAAACCTACTTGTGTTTGCATCAGTTTTGATGGAAAAAATCCCAACCCTAAACATTTGAAAATCTGAGTCCCAAGAAAGGAAAAAAAAAAAACAAAAACAAAGACCAAAACCAGGAGATAGTTTTAAAAATCCATTTTTTAAAGATTCTTGTTTTAGACTCTTAAATGAATTGTTGAGACAAATTCCAAACATTTCTCTAAATGCAAGAAATCCTAGCCCACTACATCTCCTTAGTAAATTCACACATTCTTTTGTTTGTGTGGTTAATGTTACTACTTTACAGTACTAGTGTGAACTTCCAGGAAGCAGGTTTACACTTACTTAGTGAGAGGAAAGGAACTGAAAAAAACCCATTTTGCTCTAACTCATTCCTCCAGGTTTACAGCCAGGATGTTATGCAGCTTTATGGTCTCCAAGTTGTAGTGAAATTCAGAGCTAAAAACCACCAGCTATACCCAAAGAGGCTTTTGGGAGCAACTTCAGCCCTTGTGGGAGGTGCTCTGTGCCATGAAGCAAGATGCTTCAGCAGAACTTCTCCTCATGCCCAAAAGCTGTCCAAGCCTTCATGCTTCGGTAACTCCATGTTTCTGAAGCTGTCAGTCACCGTGTGCAACGGATTCAGTGGGGAGTCACACAGGGCAAGTTACACAGATAAAGCCACTTGATGTTTCTCCTTGGTCCCATGAACCTTTCTCACTTGATTTGCAGAGTCCATTTTCATTTCATGTCTCATGATGAACAGCAGCAGCTAGACTGTGATCTGTGATCCCTTAATGGTGACAGAAATCTCTCAGCACCACATCTTTCCAGCACAGAGTTTTTAAATCTGCATTTAGGCCGTCTGCCTCTTACAGGCAGTGTTTTTTGTGCATGTAAGATACTTTATGAGTAATATTTGCATGTATATTGTTAGTTCATTTGTACTTTGTGATTTCCCATATGTTAAGCAGCAGATAAGCTCCACCTTATTAATTGGTAACTTATCAGTAAATTAACGACTACCTGCTGGTGGGTAGGGCTTATCAGTCATCTTTTTCCCCTGATTTATGGTTTTGAAGGTCAGAAAGTAGTATTGTGATTTTGGGGCCTTTCTATAAAGCAGCTCCTAACATTTTTACCTGTTAATTCATGTGGGTAGTTAATGAGAAAGATGGAGTCACTCCTTTTTTTAATGACTTCAGGTAATTAATATCCACTAGAAAATTTGGTGCATCTCTAGGTAGTGGTTCTAGTGGTTAGTAATCCTCCCTGTTAAAGATGTATTTCCACTCTAAATGCATTAGCTACAGCACCTAGCTATTTAATCTCATTATGGTCATATGGACTAGACTGAAGCCCTCACAACCGCTTGTCCCCTTTTGCCCATTAAGGTATTTTGAGAAAAGGGTTAGTCACTGTTTCTTTTTCCCGCTTGATAACTAAGGTTCTTCAGTTGCTCTCTGTAATGCAGATCAATGCCAAAAAGTCAAGATAGCAGAAGTGGCTTTAAACTGCAGGGAGTAATTTTCCCCTCAGGTCAAGAAAGGGAACAGGTCCATCTCTTGTTGTCTAATAGCTGTGCAGGTCTATTCATTATGCAGGGAAGATCACTACTGCAGTGCTGCCCTCAGTTCTGGAGTCCCCTATCCAAAAAAGGATGGGATAGATCAGGAAGTGAGCAAGTACTTGGGATTCTAAAGATACAGCTGCAGTATTAAAGTTTCCACATATTATGCCAGTTAATGATGAGAAGGGTAAAAAAATTATTTTATTGTACTATAGAAGTACTAGGAAAAGGTAACTGACAGTGTCATTAGCTTTTTTTCCTTTTCCCTTACATGCAAAGGAATAACAAGAACCAGCATCTTAAAATTGAAGTCATACATACTCAACCTTGAAATCAGATGCAATTTTTTAGCAATAAAGTTAATTTCTTATTGGAGAGATTACATAGTGAAGAGATACATTTTCCATTGCATTGGAGTCTTGAAAATGAAATTAGGTATCTTGAAAAAAACACACAATTTTTTAATTTTGCTTCTGGGAATAATATACATACATGAATTACATATAAGAGAAACCAGATGAGGTATTTAGAACAACCACTTCTGGTCTCAGAGTGGAGGACTACAAATAAACCATTCCATTCCATTTACAATATAATAGGCCCAGTTGGACTAATTTTTTAAGAGAAGAGCAGGAGTGCAGCCAAAGGTGTGGCACTGGCAGTAGCATTCAAAAGACTGCCAAACAGTATGGAGGAAGCAGTAGTTGGACCTATTAAGCTTTCTTTAATTTATCCTTAATTCAGACTTCAGTGACATTTGAAATAGCTGTATAATGAAAACTTGTTTCAGACTTTAGTGCTTGTGATACCAAATTAGACTGAACTACTTTTTAAAGACAGATACTATAGTTCTTTACAATTTGTTTTCCTTGCTATAACTTTAAATTATAAACTTAAATTCCTTTAGTTGCTCAGTTATGAATCCATACACTTTAATATGCTAAATTTTTCATTAAAAGAATAGTGATTGTTTTAGGAAAATTACCATATTCTTGATGCCTATTTTTTACTTGAAGTTACTGGTACATACTCTAAATTCTGTAAGATTTTTTTTTTTTTTTATGGATTGGTTTCTTTTTCTCAATTACATCTTATTGTAGAGATACGCTAAGAGTAGGCTGTAAAAATTTCTGTAACAGGTCTAGTAGTTTTACTTTCAAATAAATTACAGAGGGAATACAGTGTGCAGTAGTGCAGCCCTCTGTGTTCAGAACTGATCTATGAAAGCAGTGCAGTCATATTTTAATTGCTATTTATAAAAAAAGTGATTTGTTTCCCTGTTTCAGGAGTCTAATTCTAGGGCTTTATTAGTAGTCGGTTTGTTTGCCCAAGTGCCATTGACACGTAATTTCTTTTCTGCAACTCCATTTTTTTCCTCAAGTAGTTTCAGAGACACAGATGTCCCCAGTGCTTCTCGCTTCTCAGTCACCCCTAACTAGCAATGTACTGTGTAAGAAAAAACAATTTTATATCTCAGTTCCCTAAATCTCATGGCAAGGTGTCTGAAAGCTTTTTAATTTCCTCCTTTTTCACTCTTTATTCAAAAATGTACTGTGGTAATAGGCTCTGTCTCCGTTCTGCCAGTTAATGTTTCACCCCACTCAAAGTTTCTTTTGCCCCTTGAAAACCAGACATACTGTGTTTGGCAGAATCATCTGTCTGCAAAGTGCACCATTTATAACAACCCCTCAATTTTCAAAATGCTGTGCAGCCTTTTAGCCACATCATATCCATTAAAATAAATTTCTGAATCAAAAAACATCCTCTTATTGTCAGGAAACCTCTCTTATTGAGTGATTTTTCTGGATACACCAATGTGCTATGCTAACTCTGCTATTTGATGTATTAGAATCACCTGTAAATGATAATGCACTCACAGAATATGTTCTTTCCCCCTCTTTTTTCTGTCAAGACAAAGTGTTTCTTATTTGGCTTCATCTGTGCCTTTTAAGACTGTTGCTGATATTTGATATTTTATGATTTTATTTATTACGCATTATAAATATGTGCATTATATAATATATACATCAAAAATATGTTGATAAAAATCACAGGCACTTATATATACATATATGTAAAAATGTGCCCTGACTTAAAAGGCAAGAGCTATCTCTACTTTCCTGTGACTGCTTAAAGCCTTTGAGTGCTCAATGTGATAGAGTATGTTTGGAGAAACCTTGGTGTTTGGTGCCTCCTGTGTTAGCATTGAAATTTTACAAGTCAAAATGCCAGATCCTGCACCAAGGATGGAGTAATGCCAGGCACAGGTATAAATTGGGAGAGGAGTGGCTGGAGAGCAGCTCTGCAGAAAGGGATCTTGGGGTGCTAGACAGCAGCAGGCTCAATAGGAGTCAGCAGTGTGCCCTGGCAGCCAAGAGGGCAACCCGCATCCTGGGGTGCATCAAACACAGCATAACCAGCTGGTCAAAAGAGGGGATTATCCTGCTGTATTCAGCGTTGGTGAGGCCTCACCTTGAGTACTGTGTGCAGTTCTGGGCCCCACAATTTAAGAAGGATGTGAAGGTCCTTGAATGCGTCCAGAGGAGGGCAACAACGCTGGTGAAAGGGCTGGAAGGCATGTCCTGTGAGGAGCAGCTGAGGACTCTGGGTTTGTCTAGTTTGGAGAAAAGGAGGCTGAGGGGCTCTCTACAGCTTCCTGAGAAGGCGAAGTGGAGAGGGAGGTGCTGAGCTCTTCTCCCTGGTATCCAGTGATAGGAAGCATGGGAATGGCTCAAAGCTGCATCAGGGGAGGTTTAGACTGGACGTTAGGAAGCATTCCTTTACCAAGAGAGTGGTCAAACACTGGAACAGGCTTCCTAGAGAGGTGGTCAATGCCCCAAGCCTGTCAGTGTTTGGACAATGCCCTTAATAACATGCTTTAGCTTTTGGTCAGCCCTGAATTGGTCCAACTTTTGGACTAGATGATTGTTGTAGCTCCCTTCCAACAGAAATCTCTTCTCTTCTCTTCTCTTCTCTTCTCTTCTCTTCTCTTCTCTTCTCTTCTCTTCTCTTCTCTTCTCTTCTCTTCTCTTCTCTTCTCTTCTCTTCTCTTCTTTCTCTCCTTTTGAAAACTTTCTGCAGAAATTCATGTTAATCAACTACTCCATGCTCAAAAAAAAAAATTAGTCAAGCATTAAACATAGTGCAATTGCTACAGAAACTGCATCATATTAGTAAAAGGCAAACGTAGGGTCCTCCTTGTTTTCCTTACGGAGTCTAATAATTGGTCTTGCATTTCCCAGGCTTTTCTTGCATCTATGAAGAAAGGAATTTGCTTCCCTGAGATTATCATGTAACCAGGATGTGAGCTCTCGATCCCCCACTGTCCCCACGGCTTGTTCACTCACTCTCTGACTTTCCTGTCGGCCACTTAGCTTCATTCACTCAAGATAAACCTGCCATAGAGAGAGACAGAGCCTTGGGATCAGTCCCTGGCCCTCTTTGGTTTGGCAGTCAGTCATGACACAAAGGCAGATCACAGCCCCCTCCACTTTGCTCATTGTATTCTGCTCCTCCACAGACTGGGAGTCCAAACCCAGCTCCTAATAAAGTGGATTTCATAACCTTTTACCACTTCATATGGACCTGTAGAAAAGGAAGAGCAGCTTGGTTGGACCAGACCTGGCTCATGTGGTCTGTAACACCTCCTGTCTCTGTACACCCACTGGTAGAAAACAAAAAAGGGTGTATAAGCAAATTAAAGGTTATAATGAAGGCCAAGAGCATCAAGTCTTATTTTAGGACATAGCAGTAACCTGTGACTGAAAACTGCCATTTAAATAACATCGCTGTTCAAGAAACTGGCTTTCTGAATGCAGGAAATCTAGAGTTAAGGTAATATTTAAATGAAATTCACACATATTCCCAGATGTAAGTCTGCAACCAAGGTATACAAATACCCTGAATTTTCTTTTTACTGACAGAAGCAGAAAAAGAAATATAATTATTTTTTCTGAAAAAAGTAGTTAAAATTAAAGGCAAGGACAAAGAGTTGTTCCTTAGCTTTGGTAAAGGTATAGGATGGTAGGCTTTTTTCAGGAGGAAAAAAGTCCTTTTTAAGAGAATGGAAGGGTTTTAAGATTCTGACTTCTGAAAGACTGTTGATGCTCAGACAGACATCTCAGCAGAAATAGGTGCTAGAGATTGACTTACTGTAACAAACAAAACAACCCTTTATCTTGAAATTGTATTACCAAGGTCAGCCTTTTATTACTGTTCATTCAAAAAATTCAAGTATCTTGAGGCAGTCCCCCTTACCTGCCAAATCGTGACATTATTTAAAAAGAAATTCTATTACATGAGATCTGCTGCCTTAGTGCATATTCGCTATACCTCCTCCTCCCCTGTGCAGTGATGTGTTGTGCACGGTCTGCCACAATTTCCCCCTCCACACCCTGCATCTGTGTTTCTTATTGTTCTCTCAAAGGCAGCATGGAGGAGCCTGTAAATCATTTAATCTTCATCGCTCTCCTCCTTCCCATACATCTTCCTTTATAGGCACACTAGTGTATAGGTGAAGGTACACCCATTGTTTGCAAGATGGGAACTTACAGACAGGCTGTGGGAAGGCCCTCCTTCACCTGCATCCACCCAGATATTCATTGGCTAAATACTGAAACTAAGAAAGCACTGGAAGGGCAAATGCTGGAAGGAATAAAATTGCTTTGCATGTTTTGCCAGGCATAGGTATAAAGCAAAATGAATGTACACATCTAAAAAAAAATCACTAAAATCAACAGTAAGGTTCTGACTGACTTCAGTGAGCCCTCAGTTAATGCCCTTTCTGCTCAAGACTCTGTTATAAAAATAAGATCTGCACAAATGCATACAAATAAGATACTTGCATTGTATTGACTTGCAACTGTCTCAGAAATATTTCCTTTTCGATCTCAGTGTCGGTTATAATTACGCTATACTTTCACACTGCATTTATTTCTGGTATAGCAGCATTGCCATGGCAACCCCAAATTATGCCAATATATATATGCATGTTTGAGCTAATTCTTTATTAAAGAATAAAAAAAAAGAAAAACAGAGTCAAGAACAGGGCTAGAGAGCACTGTCTGTGTCATACACACAATAGGACATTTGTGCAAACCTCAGAGCATTTTTCCCTAAGATTGCAATAAAAGACACCAAATTTTATTTCTCTTTTTATTCCATCTTTCTTGTTTGCTTTAGCTGCAGTCCTAGAAGGAAGCTTGTCTGAAGTCAGCTGTATTGCAACAGGGCTGGATTTGACTCATGGGGAACATACCTTTTCCTTTACACTGAACAATCAAATTTGCCAAGCTTGTCTCTTGGAGCCAGACAGAAGGCTGCAGTGCCCTTGGTCAGGAGTAGGTAAGGTCTGAACTCAGCATTGAGGACGGTGCTGAGATCCAGGGGCTGTCACAAGGGGATGAGGAGGAGTCCCTTTTCACCATTTTGTTCATGTGTCCCTCCCTACCACTACCGAGCAGCTGCTGCTGTTCTCAGAGGTGTCCTCACTTCTCCACTGCAAACATCAAGACACCTGCTGATAGACCTTCCCTATCTCTTTGGGCTGACTAGATGTGATGCTACGGGCCATCACTGTTGTTAAGAGCCTTTTGGAAAGGGAGTAGCGTGACCAATCAACTCAGTGCAGGACCAGCTCTGAGAAGGGTTTTGTGCAAAGCTGGATGAAGCTGTGGTTTTAATTTTGGTTTAGGTTGCTGGGGGCTATAGAACAGTCTTGCTGACATTTCAGACTCTTCACAGAATAGGGGAAATAATCCAGACTTCATTAATATTATTGTTGTTATTATTATTAATAATTAATAATAATGATACAGTCAAAATATTTAAAAGGTTGCTTTTATTGCTCTGCGGAAAATGAAAACATTGACCTTTCCTTCAGTCTTCAGTTTTGTAAAAGCCAGCTTTATTTGACTCAATAAAACGAATAAACAGCAAGTAGAGGACTGTAACTTTACGCTAAAGTGGGAGTAAAAATCAAATGTCAAACAAGAATTGCCTGAGCAAGAGAATGAAAGACCATCTTTTAAGTCATGGAAAGAGTCAAAGTTAAGGTTGCCATGGAAACCTTAATTCTACTTTTCCTGTGGTTTTGGTTTTTTAATTATGAACTTAGCCTCCTCATTGTGTCAAAATCAATGGGAATTTTGAGACCTATCAATTAGTCTGTGGGTTTTGTCTTCTTTGTCTTTGTTCATTTGACATATGATAAAATAGAATCTGAGCCTACTTTCTTGAACATCATTTATGCCATGTACAGGAAAAATGACAAGGTTAAAGTAAAAAGACCTCTCAATAGTCATTTAAGGAAAGAGAAGCTCGTAAGAAAAAGAAGCATGGTGGCCTTTCTGTATGACTTTGTATAACACCCTTGCCAAGATAAAACTGTACTGATTGGACTGATTCTGGATTGCTGGCTTTGGAGCACCATCTGCATGCTGTACCAGCCTATGCTTCTAATTATCTGGGATTGCTATTCAGGCTGACACATTGTATGAAGGATTCTGTTTTCCATCAAGTCATTCTTCTTGCAGCACTGATAGGAAGATAATTAAGTAGCACTAGACGGCTCTGAATGTGGATAATTCATAGGAATTATTTCTAATAAACAAACAACCTTGAATGTATTAAAAAACAAAAAGAAGATCCTTAAAATAGAATCTCTTGCTCTGTGTGCTGCATCTACTCCCTCTGACACACCCTAATCATAAAAAGGCAGAGGAGGTATTTGCATGTTTCAGCTTTCCTGTTCTGTTAGCTTTGTTAAGGAGTGTTACACATATTAAGCTAAGATGCCTGCTTCTTCTTAACAAAGAAATTACATACTCAAGGAACACATGGACTGAAGATACCCAGGACAGCGGGAAACACGGGTCGGTAGAGGTCATACACTTAGCAGTACATATTCAGTAATCAATTTATCATGAACTGCATCATACCCTGAAAATCAGCATTCACTTTGTGCGATTAAAGTATTTACTACGAAAGGTAGTAGAATTATTTGATGCTAGATACACAGGGGACCATTAGCTCCATTCAGTTTCCAAGGACATAACAAAATAAATAACTGGGAAGTCCAGAATTGGCCAGTTGCCATCTCCCAATCATGAAGGCTGTAGGCACAAGGAGTTTAACAGTATAAAATACCTACTGCATGCATTGTGTCACGATAATTTCACACAACTTTCAAGGGCCATTTAATGATCCTCCAGTATGAAGCAAATACTGGTGTTTTGTGCAAACCTCAATAGACACTATGAGATGGTGGGAAAGAGTCCTTCTTGGTCTATGTCATCTATGAACTCTAGAAGTGGATGTTAACATTTTTCTGGAAGGGGCTTGTTTAAATAAAAGTGCAATTTAAGAGCATTATGTGCAAGATTGTCTTTTATGAACTTTATAGAGATAGTAGATTTACTGACTCCTTCAATCTTGAATACTTTCTGGCTTCAAAATCCATGCACTCACTTACTAAGGAAAAGACAATATGCCTGTGAAGCTTGTATAGCCTAGGATCCTGTCGCCTTCTTTTAGCCTGAGTAAATTTAATGCTGCTAAATTTTGACGTGAACTGTAAGTATTCAAGTCGGTAGCACATATGCAGAGGCTGTTTCTGTCCTTGATCCAATCTAGAAGGCAGTTTAGGACAGTGAGTTGTATCCACAGTTGCCATACTTACATTTATTCAGTTAATTCCATCGGAGAAAATGTTGATGGTATTTAACATTACGATTTAAATTTGATATAGCTGAATAATACTGGTTATTATGCGGTTGTATGGTTTCACACTGTAAGGCTATTAAATATAATTTATTAGATTACTAAACATCTACAGAAAACTGATTTGAAGCTTACCATTGTAAATTGTGTACAATGTTTTCTACAGTGTATTAAATGAGAGCAGCTCCTTTCTTTAAGTAAGTGTGAATCTTATTCTTCTGTTATTTTTGGACCTGGTGCTTATCTTCTTCCCCCCCTAATTCTTTAAAAAAAAATAAAAAGAAAGAGCTAGAGAAAAAAAAAAAGAAAATATGTTGAATGTCTTTGTATCTTTTCTTCCATGCAGGTAGTTCAGGACTTTAAACCAGAGACTGTGTCATCAGCTAACCTTCATCTCATTAAGTAGATTCTCAAAGGATTGCTTTGCTCTGCAAAATTCATTCTGTTTTCCACCTTCATTAGCAAACCGCTAAATATTTTACTTTGTCACAAGACTGGAATGTATAAACAGATGCACCTTCCTTTCTTCCTCCCTCCATCTCTTCAAAACATGTTCTGATAATCTTCAAGGAAAACCTAGATGGATTTCATCAATTTATTACTGACAACTGGCAAAGAAGTAGGATACAGAGGAAGAAAAAGAGCAAAGGATTTTTTTAAAGGAAGAGGTTATATGAGCATAAATGTTGCATCTAGGGAAAAAAAAAGCAAACCAAACTGATAGTTCACCATGGCTGTAGTAGTGCCAGGGATCTCCAAGCATTTCTCTGAAGTATCACGAAGAGAAGCTTCCTCTTCCCATCCAGTGCGCTGTTGAACATGCTACCTTGCACTATGCCACCTTTCCTTGCAATAGGTGTCATCTCCTGATAAGTTTCAGTACTCCAGCTAAACAGAAGGGTTACTAGACTTATTTTACATATGAAACTAGCTAATTAATTAAAAGCCCAGTCCATCTTCCATTGTAAAGTTAAGGAGAGCATTTCCATTTATTTCAGTGAAATATAGATCAGGCTTTCTTTAAACTAAGAGGGCTTTCTCCTCATTTCTTGAAAGACAAAATTTACCATATATAGTGTGATTAATGCCAAAGTCTGTGCTTGCTGGAAGGGATTCAATGTCTGACAAAGCACAATACTTGATTGAAAGGTAGTTCTTTCTATTTCAGTAGAATTATTTATTTTCTAAAGGACACGGCTGCTGTGCCTAGTTTCCATTTATCAGACCTTTTGAAACATAAAGGGTAATTTTAATAAAGCAGAATGATATTAATGCTCTTAGCAGTTCTCTAGTCAAAATGGGCTTAGCACGATTTTCTGAAGTGCTGATGCTTTAGGCATTATCCATTGTCTTTCTATTTTATTCGCTTCCACTGTCAGTTCATACCTGTATGAGTGGCTCAAAGTTCTGTGTATTGAGCAGTATCTTTCAGGTGGAAGTGTTTGTGATTTGTCGCATAGGCAATATGAATTTGGAAAAGACATATTCTGAATGGGCTCCTCTTTGTATGCAGGTGATTTTGCTATCACAGCTTGGATTTACAGTATCTAATTTTGGCCTTAGATGTTCCCAAGGACTGGTGCTAAAATTAGTGTCCTCTGGCATCAGTTCTACATTGAGATGTAGATGCACGTATCATGGTTTTTCGAATCTTAAAACAGCATAAATAAAAACCTTCTTTCACAGCTGCTCGAATGGTAATGTTCTGTGAGATCTTACTCCCAATGGTTTCTTTCACGTCCTGTGACGCTAACCCAGAACAAATTGTCACACACATGCACACATAGAAAATATAAGAAAGATGAAGACAGGATGATACAGTGCAAGAAATAAAACGAACATGTCTGCCTACCTTAAAAAGTATAAAAAAAGCATAAGCATTGTCTTTATTTTCCAGATTCCTTTAACTGTCCCTCAGGTCACAAAATTTGGAGGGCTGCTGCATAACATAAACAAACTCTTTTTCTAGTTATTTTACATCCTTTCTGTGCTGCCCTTTTCCCAGTGCCACCTGACCAGGAGTGTTTAGTGGGTCCTGCCTGTAAATGGGAGGTGGAACAGCCCATCAACCCAGGCCCACCAGGGTGTCACCTTAGGCTTCTCATAGCCATATGTCCTTCAAATTCACATCACTCACATTACATATGTCCAACTGCACATTGCCCTGCATTTGCAATTAGTGTCCACTGCCCTCCATAGGTGATATTCCTGACACTTAGAACTGAGATAAACAAGTCTCTTTCTTTATCTCTCTCTTCACGCTTAACTAGAAGGTTTCTTAAGCTTCTTCTGGACGTCTGGGAAACTGAGGTGTTTCCTGCCCTTGCAACTCTAGCAGCTATAGTGTGTAAGCAGCTTGCCCTGACAAAGGGAAGGCTGTGTTGGATATTATTACTCCATAGGGCCTGGAAGGCATCACTGTGGGTCCTAAGCACACAGTTAACCACAGAAGATGGGGAGAATGAGCCATGTGAAGTAAATGTTTCTTTTTATCCCTTTATTAAGCAAGCTCTTGGGAAATTCTTTCTGATTGCTTGAGACTGGCACTTGATTCAAGAAAGCCCACTGAGCCTTTTATTATCAGGTTCATTTTAACTAGCATTTTGCTTCAACAGCACTCCAAATGCTTTATTATCTATTTTCATTAAGCGTTACAATGAGAAGGTAACACTGATTACGCCTCTCCCATGCACTGCAGATTGGTTTGGCCTTGTGCATTGTAATGTGCTCATTCTGCCAGCCCTCCTGTGGTGGCTGTGGCTTTGCAAATGAGGGCAGTGGGGGTTAGTAACTTTTTCTTGTATTTGCAGATTGATCTGTGTCATTACCGAAAGCTGGAGTAATGGTTGTTATAAAAAGGAGGCAGGCACTGAGGAGATAGATTGATGTCTAAGTAGAGTTTATTAAGTCTTAGATTACCATCCTAACAACCTTCTCAGGAGGGGACTCAAAACATTGCGGCCTGAGTATTAAAAAAACAGTGGGGTAGACTCTTCACTGATTGTCATAACACCTGTGACCTCTGTGATAAAACACACTTTTACTGCAGGGAGAACCTGCCCTACAGTCACATCACGTGTCCCCTTATTCTATCAGTTTCAAAGCAATTAAAAAAAAAAAGTTTCAATGAATGTGTTTGATAGTTGAAATAGTTTTCTGAAGAGTCAGTTTTGATAAGTTTTTATCTTCTGATGCTGTATATTTTTGCTCCCCATTGATGATCTTCAAATCTTCAAACCAAGAGATTTGGGGATTTCCTAGGTGCAGCCTAGTCAGACTCATCTGGGAGCTGGCCTTCTTGGACTGCAGGGAAAGGGATCACGGGTCTGTCTGCAAAGGTTGTACATCCGTGCATTACAACCTATAATGCAGTTCAAAGGAGGGGTAATTTTGTAAAACCTTTGTGAACATGAAAATACCCATTCTGTGAATGTGAAAAGAAAGCATGCAAGTATGACACAGGCTGCACTGCTTGCCATACTGGCAGTAGGTGTCAAACTTCCTTCATCTCATTTTTGTAGAAATAAAAATGCTGCTTTCATGACCACAAGATTGTAATTTCTCAAAGCAGTCACAGGAAGGTTTTTTGTTTTTGCTTCTGCATTTTCTGTAGCTGTTATTATAGTTCCTTTTTCTCAGGTAAACTCTCATATATGCTTGGTAAAGTTATAAAAACATCTTCAAAAAGCCTCTTGATCAGAATCAAGTGAGTAATGTCATATCTTGCCACCATATTGCTCAATGTTCTTCAGTGCACGTGGCTGGATTCAATTTTTGCAGTACATCAATCTCAGTTTATCAAGTTCAGGCTTCATTTGCATGTATCCTCTGAAGCTTTGCCTCTCAAAAGATTTAAAGGCAAAACACGGAATTCAGACCAGATTTTTTTTCAACAATATTTTCATATTTTATACATGTGGTATACCTGATAGGCCTTCATGTTAAACTTGTACCTTCATATCAGTAAGAATCTATTTGTTTCCTCTCTGTCCTTTTCCTTAACTTATACTATTCTTGTCATCTGCTGAGTGATGTCAGTGTTTCAGTGCTGCATACTCAGTTCAGTATTTATCATATCCAATTTGGCATGGCCTCTTTGCATATAGTACGATTGCTGCCATTTAGTCATGGCATCTCATTTCCTTTTGTATATTCAATTTATCACATGCCATTTGCTTTTAATCACATTTTGTGCTCCATTCTAATACATTCTAGGTCTGATTGGCCGCTCTTTGAAAGCTAATTTTAAATGTATTTTATTTCAAGACATTGTATGCTGTACAATATCTCGCACATAGTATTTTCATCTTTCTTCAAAAAACTCAAAATAAAGCAATGTATTTTAAAACCCAGGCTCTTAGCTTCCCTTTGGCTGTGCCACTTTCAGCCTGGTCTCAGTACAGGCACCTATTGAATTTGAGTAAGTAATATGACGTAAAAGGCTAAAAAAATGTCTCTAACACCAGACATTTTCCTAGTGTATTTTAGGAAGGAACAGAGTAGGAACCTGTGAGTCTGACTCTGCAAGGCTCTCATCTGTGTCAGGGAGGGATAGCGCTCCTGGGAATGTAATGAGACCTGATGGTTCGTAGTAAGGGAACAGTTACTGCTTCTGTTGGCTTCTTCTCACACCACTATGGACAGTGTCTTCTCACCTGCGAGCAGTACAGGAAAGACAGAAGAAATTTTCAGGTGCAATGCAGAATTTGTTACTGGCACTTTAGTACATGAACTGAACTTTGGTTCTCATTGTTTCTTCTGTAATGAGGGTTGGGGTTCAGCTGCCCACAGGAGGCCTTTGGTTATTCCTGAATCATTTTGGTCTTTCCTATCACAGAAATCGCTATCAGAGAAGTTGCTCAGATACCTGGAGCCATCACCTGAAGTTATCCGGCACTCCCTCTGCTTCATCAGAGACCACTAGCAGGACAGTCCTTGCTGCCATGGGACCAATACTTTAAAAAGCACTCAACGTGTGGCAGCTTACACTGTTATTCAAATAAGTCTAGCACTGGAAAGCCCCAGATGGTTTGGATCCAAGCCACAAAAGTTATAACCTCTCATTCATTTACTCAGATAACACTTGCTGATGTATGCTGAAGTGCTTTCCCTAGAAACTTTGGACATCTAGTATTCTCGGTGGAAGCACCTTGACCAGGACATCTGGTGCCCAGAATTTGTTTGCCGTTGGACACGAAGTGAAACCAATCTGTTTATTCATTTTTTTCCGAAGCTGGGTTTATAGCAAAAAGTGTTGTACTAAGATAAATCTCCATAATATTCTCAGGCAAAAAGCTGGAACAAAAATTTTCTTGAATTATGGTGAAGTCTCACCTGAGATGCAACAAAGCAGCGGAACTGAGAAGAGGAAAAATCAGTCTGAATAACAAGAAAATATGATCTATCAAACCATGGAACAATCTGCCAGGAAAACGTTAATCCTGGTACCTCCATTATGGAAATCAGATTTGACAAATAATCTTTAGAAAAATAATGTGTAGATCAATCCTTCTCTGGCCTTGGGGGATGTGGTAAACCTCAGACCATGAGTACTGCTAGAGCTCTATAAGCAAGCTCTATTTTCAGTTCTGTTTTATTGCATTCCTGAGTTTCTAAATTAACAAGATAGATGTGGGGAGAGCTGAATATTATTGGGGTTTGGTATTTTTTCAACATCTTTCATTTTGTGGACATTTTATATTGAGGTGGGAAACAGTAATATTTTTTTTATGTTAACACAGTGCTTTCTAAACCAAAGCACGTTACAAGCTTTACACAGGCATGCATCACAGTTCCCTCCCACCAAGATGCAGCAGCCTCCAGCACTGATGTGGGAAGCCACATACAAATCTTCTACTCTAATATGCTGCACAGCAGTAGGAAATAAAATCAAAGCTTGCTGCAGCCCATGACAATAGGACAGTTCACAGCAATTGTCACAGTCTTGTGTCTGGGTGCCATCACCTCAGAGTTTAAAGGGACAGTTATGTGTAAATATCTTCAGTCCTTAAGATACACTCATTGCTATGGTACATGCTAATCTATTTCTCTATTTGGTAACTCAAAAAATTCTCTACTTTGTCAGCTTATATATAATTTAGATTTTTTTCCAACTTAAGTTACTGAAACAGTGATAGAGTCAATACATGATAACAAGAACCTTGCAGGAAGCTCAGATCATTGCTCTGCAATATTAGAGTTGTTAGAGGGGAATGGAAGCATCTGGATGAAAAATGGCTTTTCCCACAGAAGTCAGAAAGAATTATGATAAACAGCATACAGGTATTGGATTTTCTAAATACTTGTTCATACAGAAGGATAGAGTTAGGGTAAGAATTCAATGAAAGGGCTCCATTAGGGCCTTACCCAGCTGTGGAGTATGGTAGTCGTGGGGGAAGAAAGAAGAAGGAGTCCCAAAAGCCGGAGGAAACTGAAGGGACTGTCAGTATGGCAAAAAATAGGGTAGGATAGATGCCCCCTCTAGTGGATTTAGCATTTTACTATAGAGCAGAGGAAATCCGTCTTCTGAGGGCACAATGCAGAGACAACAGGAATACTTCATGCATTATGAAGGGAAAAAGATGTCTGTGACAGAAGGATGCAGTTCTAGGACGCGCCTGAGTAATACAGAAAGACAGAGCATGTTGTGGCTGAGTTGTCTTCTCTTTGGTTACAAAAGAATGAAAAATAAAACCCCAACCCCCCAGACTATGTCTCTTCTGTAACTTGCATATTGTCCTGAAATATTTAGCAGCACATGAATGAAATCGTTTGGAAACTTCTTGGAAATACTTGGTCCATTGCAGGGTTAGAAAGACTGCCAGAGGCCTTCGATGTCACTTCTTTGTTGCGTTATTGAGGGAGCTGTTAGTAACTCATCTTTCCAGCAGTTTCCCTTCCTCCCAGGCTGAAAGCATTAAATAGCCTACTGCTGCCTCTGTAAAAATCCTGTATTTAGCCAGATTCTCTCTGGGTAACCTTATATTCAACCAAAAGTAATTTCGGGGGGATAGGAACCATCCTGCATATGATTCCCCTTCTGTGTTTGTGCGGTTGCTGGGGGAGGTAGGAACATTGTCACACACAGGCAAAGGCTAAACTGGGCACTGGGCAAGTCAGTCTGTAGAGACCTAGCAGTCATAAACTTTTCCTACAACTTTCCCAAAAGACAAGGAAGCAGCTGTCAGCAGCTAAGAACAAAATTCCTCAGGCTTTAACCCATCCCCATGTAATTGTCTTATCATCTAGCTTTATCCTTGTCAGTCTTCATTTGGACCTTCCCTCCCTTTCCCAGCTATTTCTGGCATTCAGTCTCATCATGTCAATTATTGCAGCTCCTCTGTCCAACTGGTTCCTCCTCCCAGCGGCATGGTTTTCCAGTGCCTTTGTCCATCTGCCTTTAATATCCTCGTCAGCTCTTAAGTTTCTAAACCAAAATCCAGCTACCAGCTTTTCTCTTCTTGTTAGTCTATTCCACTTCTTCCTCTGTTTCCCAGGTTCCCCATTTCTTTGCTTAGGCAATCTCCATTTAAGTTTCCCCAACATCACAAAGCCATTACCAGTTTTCTTCCCTAACACCACCTCCCGTATAGATATTGCTAAGCTCTCTGCTGCTTATACTCCATTCATACAAAATTTCTGAAGATTTTAGCAACCAACTCTAGGTAGCATCAACCAAGCAGATACGTATTGCAGGTTTTGAAAGCTGCAAAGTGTGGCCAAATGTGGGCAGACATTAGCAGCACAAAGTGCATCGCTTAACTGAACAAGGCACCCCTACTTCAAAGCACAGGGTTGAGAGACAATTTTTCAAAGTGAAGCTTGCCAGCATTGTTTTAGCAGAGGCTGACACCATGTTCCTCCCCCCCCCCCCCATCTCCTTCTCAAAAAAGCATATTTTTGGTGATTTCAGACAAACTTCAATGCCAGGCAGAATTTTCTTTTAAAATCTCAGTTCCAGTAACTGAAGAGTTGCAAAACTTGATGCACTGGAAAATGTAGTGAGAAAGCGATGTGAAGATTTACAGGCATTGAAGTAATATCCCTGAACAGTAACTGCTATTCCAGGCCGCTTAATCTTACAGGATAGAAAAAAATGAACACCTCTTTTGCCCTGCTGAGATTTGTAAGTTTTTACACTAAGTCGCGCAATATGACACAAACCATCATGCAAGCCACTTCCACTCCAACCCGTTCAGCAAACTTGTTTAGTGTGTTTGTTCCTAAAATCTGGGCTGGGAGACTGTGAGGCCAGGGGCTAGGCCACGGAACTGTAGAGTCTTCACTATGTTAAAAAAAAAACAACAAACAACAAAAAAGTCTCGATGATAAATAGAACTTTATAAGAAATCAGGAAGTTTGACGTCTCTTCATGATCTAAAAAATATTTACTGGTCTGCCCAGCTTCCGTTCCTGCATTTTGGTAAATGCATTTTGTTTTGTAGTGTGTTTTTCTGATATTTTTGCTGTATTTAACCTGTCACTTGCACTTACCACTAATTGTAGTCACTAGATGCAATTTCATGTTGAATGTAGTTTTGATGGATCCCAAATGATCAATCATTTGTGGTCTGGTTAGTGTTCTTTCTCTTTTATTTTATTTAGGGATGAGTTCATCACTCTAACACAGACAAAATAGTTCAGGACAGAGTGGTAAAGAGTGAGTCTGAAATCTTGACTGTTTTAAAGGCTACCATTCCCCATACTCCCTGTCTCCCAGGAAGGGTGGGCAGAAAGCAGCTTGAGTGATCCACACATGCCCACAGGGGCAGCTGGAGAGGGCAGTGGTGGAGATCCTTTGGCACCAGGCATCTTCTCAAAGCTCTCCCCTTGGCCACCTTGGCTCAGTAGGGCCCCGTCTTCTGGTTCCAGATCAGTGATTTTGCCTGATCTCACTCCTCTGCTTCCCCAGTCACACATGAACTTGCCAGCTCCCACCAGCTACGCTAATCAATGAACATTTTCCATGGCTATTACACCAAAACCCACATCCTAAGGTTTAAGGACCATTATTTTTTAAAAGTGTGGATCAGATCTTTCAGCCCATCTGTTAACCTTCCAAACTATGAGATAAATGTGAAGTGTTTCTTCGGCTTTGAATGGCTCCACTACAACCATCCACCGCCAAGGCTGAACACTGTTGGCCCTGCGCAGAGGATGGGAAGGATCAGGAATCAAAGAACGGTGTTCTCAGAAGCTGCCAAGCAGGAAGGCTCTGTAAGGTATTGTACAGAACTGCCAAGGGCAACAGATCTGCAGTGATTATCTTAACAACAGGCTCTGTTATCCAATTATCTTTCATCTCAAAAGGGAATTAATTCCTCAAATTTCTAAGGTTTCTCTCAGGCAGAACAAAATATGAATTATATCTGTCTGGACTCTCACACAATGAGCCACATTGCCCCAGACTCATGACAAAATACCATTAAGTTGCCAATTAGATGAAACAAATGAAAATATTTTTTGTGGAAACTCTGACCCTCCTCAGTCAGGACATCAGATGCAGCTGGCTAACTCCACAATAATCATGAGTCCCAAAGAGCAAATCTAAGGCAGACGTCCCACATCAGCCTGTACCCCCTCAGTAGGGGTCTAACAAGACCCAAGCCCTGGTCAGCTGCTGTCCCCAGCCCAGCTGCACTCCCAGCTTCAGACACAGGGCTCTGCTTGCACTCCCAACCACCTCTGCTAGTGCCCTGCTAACCTGGATCCCCCTTTTGGCCTTTTTGTCAACCTGATGCTGAGTGCAGGGTCCAACAAGGCATAGCTGCGTAAATCCAACCCTTTCTAACTCTTTTCCAGCCGTGTTATGTGTGAATTACAGATTCTTCTGCTGTTGTCTTTCCACGTCAGCTAGGAGAAGGTATTTCAGCTGGGTATTCTGCATCCCCTACTGCACTTTAGCAAATTGAGTCCCACATAAAGGGGAAGGAGGGTGGGAATAGGGAGGTGTGTGGGTTTTGTTCATGGAATGAAGCTTTTGCAGAAGGACGAGAGTGAGCAGATTTTGAGGAAAAAAAAGACAAAATGTCCCTACAGCCCACTTCACAGCCAACCCTTCCTTTTCTAAAAACAAGTTTGCTCTCTCCTGAGGGATGCTTTTTCTACACTAGATACTCAGTCAAGCTTCTGTGTTAGCAATGGCTTCCAAACACACATTGTAAGGCATCAGAATAAACTCTTTTCATGGCTGTAGCGGAGTGGTTGTTTAATGGAGTCTCTTTAGAGACTCAAGAGAGCAGGCAGCTCCTACACACTAAAAGCTGCTTACAGATGCTGGGGATGAACAGAGAAGTACAAGTCTCAGGGATGACACTCAAAGAGAAACCAGTCACAGACTCGGGGGTATTGTTTTCACTGTGTCTTACCATTTTCAGGTGGAAGATATTTCCTCCTTTGGCAATGGAAAGCCCAGAAACAGAAGTGGTCATACTGGTGATGCTCTGCTACGAGTAGCTATAGATACTATTTACAGTTTTTATGTCAAATGAAGTGGCAAGTAAGAATTTCAGATGCTGGCAGGCAAACTCTGTAAACAGCTTGTCTAATAACTCACAGCAGAAATGCTGCTCTCCAGAGGGGCACCCATGGCCCCATTAAGGCTTCTTGCCTCGTGCAACCCTTTGAAGATACCTTTTTCATTCTGGAAATTTTTCTCATTAGGAGCTCAATTCTGAGTCAAAGGAAGGTTTCCTTGATTTCCCATACAAGATCACGAAATGTTTGCTGTCTCTCACCAGCACAGTATAAGTAGTTTTATCCCTTTTTATTCCCTATTATTCTCTGTTGCATGGAGGAGGTGGAAAGGTGCACTGATTTCTTTGGAGTTCTTTAAATATTTCCCAAAACTCAATGAAAACTACTGAATAAGAATGCCGGCCTATTATTGCTCTGTATATTGAAGCATCACACAGTTTAACGATGCATGAAGACATATATATATAAAAAGAACATTTCAATTTCTGCTCCCAAGTCCATAATTTTTACTCTCCCTATTTAATGATAATGAGTTTCTACTCAGAATAGCTGGAGTAGGAAACTTGGAAAATTCAAATCTAGTTGCATTGTGCATTCAAGCTATGTGCAAACAAAATCAAAACACC
Organism: Platalea leucorodia; assembly: GCF_965183815.1. Taxonomy (NCBI): domain Eukaryota; kingdom Metazoa; phylum Chordata; class Aves; order Pelecaniformes; family Threskiornithidae; genus Platalea; species Platalea leucorodia. Next base: position 17,156,770 of record NC_138824.1, read on the forward strand.
CCCCCCCCCAAAAGTAACCTTAAGGATGTTTTATAATTTTTCATCCTTTTTTTTTCTCAGAAAATATTCTGTAAGTATAAAATTGAGCTGATGTCTCAGTCTCACTTTTCTTCATGTAGTCTTGCTTTGTGCAGCAAAGCCACATCAGCTCTTTGCCATGGAAGACTTGGGTGAAATTGCTTCCAAAGACCCAGTGCTGATGGGCACCCTTCATGGGCAAGGTGTTGAGAGCCCTCAACTCAATTAGGTTTCAGTATTCTGCACAACCTGCCTTTAAGATGTGTTGAGTTTCAGTAGTACGAGTGGAGATGGCACTGTATGTCCATGGTCCACTCTTGGAGAAACAGAACTCCACTTCCTTGAGGGATTTAGTAGGATTTCCTATTGTTAATAATGCCCCCTTTTACATATGCTTGTGCTCTGGTATAAATGCCACAGAGTGCAGCTATGTTTTTTACACTTTTTAATAAAGAGTTCAGATAATATCAACTTTCTTCCCATCGCATAAGTTTCTATAAGCTTTTAATGAGGAATTTAGACAAAACTCTTCTGTCAAAAATCTTGCTTTGTCTAGATCAACAGCTGAAATATCATAATAATAAAGTAACTTCTACAACTTCAGCCCCAGACTGTCATGTTATCTAGTCTCCACAAGGCTAAATAAGAAGAACTCTGTACAGACTTGGGGGCATTGGCATGAATAAATGGACATAGGCATTCATATATTGCTCATCCTGGCTAGTCACTAAGCATTGACATATTTTAACCCATCCCTGACTTGCAAAATCTTCTTTTAATCACCAAAACCCAGAGTCTTCCCTTAGATCTCAGTCATATTTTCATAATAAATTCTTGAACTGGGATAATTGATGCCCAAGGGAGTGCTCCAGGAAACAAATTTTCTTCCAAGATGGTTTGGTAAAGAGGAGAGCAGGTCCTTTGCTACTCCTCTTTACAAAACATGGCACACAGTCACCTCTCTGTGACACTCCAGCTCTTCAGGCTGGTGTGGGGGAGAACTGAAGTTGAGTCTTTTTCTCCAACAAAGGATAGGAAGAGTTCGAGTCTGTGATCTCCTTAATCATCAGACTAGTCCCCATAAATTTCATATATGTCTATCTATGTGATCTGTTTTCCTTTTGATAATGTTTTCTGTCATTTCAACCTTTTGCCCATCCACACCATACATCTCAACATAATGCTAGCTTTCAGCTACATTGCAATGTGCAATGTTTAGCCCATGGAAGACTTCATTAATGGAAAACAAAATCCAGTCTAGGGCAACAGCTGCAGCATGTTTTCTCTTCACTGTTTCTCTGCAGTTGGGAGCAGACTAACATGATGATCTTAGGATAAGAGGAGAAAATGCATAGCAGAGTTGCCCTAAAGTGCTTGGCTAATTTTGCTCCCTTCTCCTCTCATGTGGCAAGTGTTGGTTATTACCTCTTCCCTGTCCTTGTGCACAGAAGCCCGCGGCAGGCAGAGCTGGGAGCCGGAGCTATGCCTGCCTCCTGGGTAGCCTTGATTCAGCATCCCAAGCATGCATAAACATGGGAGAAGTAACCAAAGTTTCTTGATGGGACAGAAAAACTAGTAAATTTTGGAGCTCATGAAGGCTCTATAGATAAGGTTTGACAGGACACCAAAAATGGTATGACTTGTCAAAGCTGGCAACACTCAAGGACTCCTTGAATACATGGGCTGTATTTATGTCAGGCCTTATAAACACTGTCCAAGAAGATGACAAAGCCTTCGGCCCTGAGTTCTTATCTGAAAGCCAGCTATAAAACGACCTGTGAAGTTTTTTGGGCTTATTTTGGTTTCAAAACTGATTGCATTTTCATGCAAGTAGGAGCTGCTGGTATCCTCATGCTTTGTGACAGTTTCAGCTTTCTCTTCTCTTCTCTGGTAAAAAACAAGCCTTAGCCTTTCAAGGTAGCAGATGAAAGTTTAAAATGGGTATAGCCAGAAGGTGAATAAAATGTTGGATTATTTATTTACTCTTTGGGCTTGTCAAACTGGAAGCTTGCATCTTTGAGCTTCAGCTTTCCCCCAAGATTTTCATTCAGTCTCTGAACAGTTTTACGCCAGTTTCTCTGTGCTGCCTTCAGCTGGGGCTGCACGGCTAGAAGGCGCATCCCCTGGGTGGTGGATAGGAGATCCCTCTCTGGAGGGTGCACCGGATAAAATTGAAGAAGGTGCCGCAAACCAACGCAGCCTAAGGGAAGGCCACCCTGACAGAAAAACCACTGGCCCTCCAAGTCATGGGGGTTGGGCAGGAGGCCAACTACCTCCTCCCGGAAAAAAAAAAAAAAAGTTGCAGAAACGACGAGCATCAGAAATGGCGGGGATGGAGAAAATCAGTAACAAAGTGAGGAGGAGGAGATGGAGCTGGATCGGTCGTGTCCTGAGGGGGAAACCGACGGAAGACTGCGCTGTGGCCCTTGACTCCAGAGCACGCAGCCGCGGACCGATCGAAGTGGAAGAACGATGTTCGCGCCTTGTGTGCCTCCTGGCACTGAGAGAATTCAGATTCAGATTCTCTGTGCTGAAGCTGTGAATGCTGTCTCAAAATTTATACCACCTTTGAAAATAATTTTATGGGAATATTTCATCCTTGTACAGGTTCCATTCCAGAGTTTAGTAGAAATGTTGTCTTTGAAACAGAAAGGAGAAATACCTACCTTTCTGGAAGCAGCTTTGTTTTACCCCAGAGGATGGTGCTAGGAGAAATAAGAAACTTGTAGGGATATTTAAGCTACCAAAGAGTCTTCTTATTCTTTCAAATTCTGCAGACAGAAGAGGGTTATTTGTTGTTGTTATTCCTTTGGAGAAAAAAGGGCATACAGAAAGTGAAGAGTAAACATCCAGCTTCTCCATACTGGAGAGAAAAATTAACTCTTCAATCCTTTCATCAAAGAGCTCTGACTCCACATTTCAAGGAAATCAGCCTTGCTCCCTAGCAATTACCCTGAAAGCACACAGTGACGTTTTTCTTCTAGCATTTACAATCATTCATTACCATGTAATACGTATAGTATGGGGCTAGATTTGCACATTACCAAGAAGTATGACTGGAAGTAGGGTATTTGCCATGCTGACACATTCGTCTGTGCTTTCAGACATTCAGATACTATCTTTTCTTATGAGGGCCTGATCATGAACTAAATACGGGAGTGCTCTTTCATGGTTACTGTCCAAATGCTCAAACTCAAGCATGAATGTATGCAGATTCTGGACCAAACATCAGTTCTTACACATCTTGTGCCCTACAGAAAGCCATAGCAGTCATTCATGGGGTCTGCAGTGTAAGGTTAAAAAAGCTAAGATTAAGCTAAAAATAAACAACTAAAATGCATTCCACATTAGTTTCTTTCTCTTATATCAGGTATTAAAGTTCTGAGAAGTACCGCCAAACTCTGTGACCATTTAAAAACAGGAATGCAGTAAGCATTGCACCAGAAAATTGCCTAAGATTTGGTATAAAACCAAAATGACATCTAATTTTGAATAAAAGAAAAGGATTAAGGCAGTTTCCACTTCTGATTCTGCTTTCAAGTAAAATTGCAGCTAAAAATCTCATGAGATTTAACAGTGGAAACTGTGACAGTAACTGCTCTGACAGATTGGTTTTATAAGAACTACTCACTAAATTGTGTTGCTGTCGACAAGCCCAAACAGCAGCCATATTGTTCCAGAAGTTCCCTCATCTCTTCATGAAACAGTATTATCAGTAAAATGTCTAATCATTACCCCAGTTCTTACATTAGTTTCTTTCTCTTCCCAGTCCCATTGCCGTTCTTTTCTGTAGGAGGTCAGAGTGTGTTTTGTTGCTCAACCCTATAGACTTTTGTTCAGCATTTCCTGGGAAGAAAGACTTCAGTGGTTGTATGTTTCCATATTAGCACCGTGTGGTGCAACGAGTGCTGCCTCTTGGCAGCCTCTGCTCACTGTGTGGAAGCCCTCAGTGACCTACATTTTCATGGCATTGTGTTGCAGGATGGTGCTGTGTGATCATCTCAGTGCAAGCTGTGCACTACAGCCCTCCATGCCCTACTCCATGCTGTCATCAATATTCAGGGCAGAATCTTGCCACCTCTAAGCCTCTGAAAAAATGTGTTGAAATACAGAAATTACTGGGTTTTTTTTTTTAGCATGAACTAATTATAGCCAAAAATAATGCATATTTCATGCCCTTTTTTCTAAAACAGGTACTATGTCACCTATTTTTAAAGACAGCTCTGACAAGTTGGGGAGATAACTACACTTGGTGTCATTGACCATGGCTGCCTACAACGCGGTCTTCAGGCCAGATGTGCCCAGGTGTTTCTCGTTGTCATTATGCATGCCAGATCAGCTCTCTTCCCAGATAGGCAGTGGGATCTCAGTTCTTCCTTTCAGTAGTCTTAGAAATTGGCAAAAGAAGAAGAATACATTAGAAAGAAAACAACTTTTTACAACTGTTTTCCTAGCCTGTTTTTCCTCTGAGACCTCAACAGGCAGAAGCGCAGCTCAACTCTTGGGGGTGAGTGACCAGCTCAATGGTAATAGTTTATGTAGGACTTTTCTTTATAGGACATATTCTTCTTCAGGATCTAGCATAACCTCAAAGGCTTGGACTCATCTCATAACTTCAGTCACCTAAGACACAACCATCTGGCCCAACATGTTTTTTTGTGATTCCACAGAATCACAGAGCGGCTGAGGTGGGAAGAGACCTCTGGAGATTATCTAGCCCAAGCCTCTGCTCATAGTCACCTACTGCAGATTGCTCAGTCCCATGCTCTGTCAGGTTTCAAATATCTCCAAGGAGTGAGTCTATAATTCCCTCCATAATTTATAGTAAGCAACAGAAGTCTCCACAGGGAGATTCCCCTAAGTGGGAGATGAATCCACTGTAAGACTAAGAAGAGGAGGCTCTGTGTCTTTACAAGACACCCTCAGAAAAGCTAGGAGCCAAAATCTGGACTCTTCCCCTTCTGACACAGGCTTTCACTTTTTGAAAGTTTTTCACTGTATTTGTTATGTAACAGGGCAAAGCAAAACTAATTCCACCCGTACTGACTGACTGTTTCTTGGATGGTGAGAGGGTCTACTGGTTCTTGTGCCCATGAAGAGCTTGAGTTAGGCTATTGAACAAGAATGATGGCTTTTGTTTGTTTCTGAAGTTGAAAAGCACATAGCTTCATATAGGGTAGAAAGGCAGGAAGAGAGAGGAAAATGAAAGAATAATTATTGATGGCATTTTGAAAGCTAGTAACACCGGCACTCTCAGAGTTAATCTGCAGTCATCCAGTGAGGGAGAAACATCTTTCCAACTCTTTATCTCAACTTGCAAGAGCTGCTCATTCCTGCACCCCACTCTGCTATGCACTCTCTCTGAGATGACCTCTATCACATCTCCTCCCTCCCACTCTTCCAATCTCATTTAAAGGCTATTTAGCCATGCTTCTGCCTAGTTACTCCAGTCTGTTTCCATTATCTTTAACTATGCCCTTTTGCTGCACTCTGAGCTGCTTGCCTGAAAGGCAGACTAAAGAAATGGGTAGTTTTGTTAGGGTCACCAAACACTTCTCATCACAATTAGCCAATTTATTAAATGAATGTTGATGAATCCATCTATACACTGAACAGACCACGGAAGGCTTTGTAGGGAAAGTAACTTCTCTCAACACAATAATAATAAATAGCATTTATATCAGGCATGCTTTAGAATCACGTTTGCCCAGGCTTCTCCAAGTGTCATAGTCAGTGAAAGTGGTATTTGTTCTTGGACTTTTCCATATTGTTTCTGCTTTCAACTTATTGTAAATAAATGCCTGTCACATTCTGTATCCTTTTAATTTGTTGTATATTGATTGCTATTCTGTTATTTGAAATTATTTACTATGCACTTATTGGCACTATGTGTCTGCTAGACCAGGCTGAAAGCAGCTTCCCCTTGTATGTTTCTTTGTGGGGTCATTCATCAGTGACCTGGACAAAGGGACAGAGTGTACCCTCAGCAAGTTTGCTGATGATACAAAACTAGGAGGAGTGGCTGATACTCCAGAAGGCTCTGCTGCCATTCAGTGAGACCTGGACAGGCTAGAGAGTCAGGCGGAGAGGAACCTAATGAAGTTCAACAAAAAGGCAAGTGTAGGGTCCTGCACCTAGGGAGGAATAACCCCCTGCACCAGTATGGGTTAGGGGTTGACCTGCTGGAAAGCAGCTCTGTGGAGAAGGACCTCAGAGTCCTGGTGGACAAGAAGTTAACCATGAGCCAGCAATGTGCCCTTGGAGCCAAGAAGGCCAATGGTATCCTGGGGTGCATTAGGAAGAATGTGGCCAGCAGGTCGAGGGAGGTTATCCTCCCCCTCTACTCAGCCCTGGTGAGGCCACATCTGGAGTACTGTGTCCAGTTCTGGGCTCCCCAGTTCAAGAAAGACAAGGAACTACTGGAGAGAGTCCAGTGGAGGGCTATGAAGATGATTAGGGGACCGCAGCATCTCTCTTATGAGGAAAGGCTGAGAGAGCTGGGTCTGTTTAGCCTGGAGAAGAGGAGACTGAGAGGGGATCTTATCAACGCTTACAAATATCTTAAGGGCGGGTGTCAGGAGGATGGAGCCAGGTTCTTTTCAGCGGTGTCCAGCAACAGGATAAGGGGCAATGGGCACAAACTGAAACATAGGAAGTTCCATCTGAATACGAGGAAAAGCTTCTTTGAGGGTGACAGAGCACTGGACGAGGCTGCCCAGAGAGGTTGTAGAGTCTCCTTCTCTGGAGCTATTCAAAACCTGCCTGGACGTGATCCTGTGTAACCTGCTGTAGGTGAACCAGCTTTAGCAGGGGGGTTGGACTAGATGATCTCCAGAGGTCCCTTCCAACCCCAGCCATTCTGTGAATCTGTGATTCTGCAGTTGACAGACATCCCCACACTTATCTAAAATTTTCCTCTTGATCTGGAGCAATGAAAATTCTTAAACCAAGATATACTTGACTCCTGAATTTGATCAGTTAGCCTTAGAATCATAGAATCATTGAGGTTGGAAAAAAACTTTGGAAAAGACCTTTAAGATCATCAAGTCCAACCATTAACCTAGCACTGCCAAGTCCACCACTAAACCATGTCCCTAAGCACTACATCTACCCATCTTTTAAATATTCCCCAGGAGTGGTGATTCAACCACTTCCCTGGGCAGCCTGTTCCAATGCTTGAAAGATATTCAGAAATTTTTGCAGTCTGCTGCTTTTACTGTTTTTATCTTGACTTGGTATATGAGTTAGGAGGTGAAATAATTTTTCCCTGAAGACAGTTTCCTGATCTTAGCATCTGTCCTAGTTGATGTGCAAGGATAGCATACGTAAGAGAAGCCCCGTAGAAAGTTTCTAACATAAAATGCATTCACCTATTTTTCCAGACAGAAGGCTCCCACTCATCACAATGTCTTCCAGTTTGCAGAATGAATGAACAAAAGACCATGCAGAAATGAAAAAGACAATGTCCAGTAAAGAATGTCCTGAGGGCTAACCGCAGCTGCACTACTTACTGACTGGCCTTAATTGCAAGTGACATGCTGCAGCATGCTTAGAAAGAAAACTAACATATCCTGTGATAACTGGGAGAACTGAAGCTCACTGAAAATTATTTTCAAGAATGTCTTTTATATATTGCATCACTAATTTAAGACTATTTGCAATTAATTATCTATAGTATAGAATCATAGAATCATAGAATCATAGAATCGTCAAGGTTGGAAAAGACCCTTAAGATCATCGAGTCCAACCGTTAACCTAGCACTGCCGAGTCCATCACTATACCATGTCCTCAAGCACCACATCTATTCGTTCTTTAAATACCTCCAGGGATGGAGACTCAGCCACTTCCCTGGGTAGCCTGTTCCAATGCTTGACCACCCTTTCGGTGAAGAAGTTTTTCCTAATATCTAACCTAAACCTCCCCTGGCGCAGCTTGAGGCCATTTCCTCTCATCCTATCACTTGTTACTAGGGAGAAGAGACCAATCCCCGCCTCGCTACAACCTCCTTTCAGGTAGTTGTAGAGAGCAATAAGGTCTCCTCTCATCCTCCTCTTCTCCAGACTAAACAACCCCAGCTCCCTCAGCCGCTCCTCATAAGACTTGTGCTCTAGACCCTTCACCAACTTTGTTGCCCTTCTTTGGACACGCTCCAGCACCTCCATGTCCTTCTTGGAGTGAGGGGCCCAAAACTGAACACAGCACTCGAGGTGCGGCCTCACCAATGCCGAGTACAGGGGCACTATCACCTCCCTGGTCTTGCTAGCCACACTATTCTTGATACAGGCCAGGATGCCATTGGCCCTCTTGGCCACCTGAGCACACTGCTGGCTCATGTTCAGGCGGCTGTCAACCAACACCCCCAGGTCCTTTTCCGCCAGGCAGCTCTCCAGCCACTCCTCCCCAAGCCTGTAGCGTTGCATGGGGTTGTTGGGACCCAAGTGCAGGACCCGGCACTTAGCCTTGTTGAACCTCATACAGTTGGCCCTGGTCCAACGATCCAGCCTGTCCAGGTCCCTCTGCAGGGCCTTCCTACCCTCCAGCAGATCGACACTTCCACCCAACTTGGTCTCATCTGCAAACTTACTGAGGGTGCACTCAATCCCCTCATCCAGATCATCAATGAAGATGATGAATAGCTCCCACTGTGTTTACCTGCCTAGTACCACTGGCAATTGTACTCAAATTGGGCAGCAGGAAAGTGAGACTGCTTTTCATCTGCTCCAACTTCAACATCTAAGTTAACCATCTTAGTCAAAAAAGGCTACTCTAGTAAAAAGATAGATAAGTACAAGATGATGGCTGAGCAAGTTAATGTGTATATGATTAATTGCTCTCTTGAATTGTTTGTTTCTTTCCATGAACTGTGATGGTGGTGGTGGAGCTGCATCAATACCAATAAGCTGAATAGGGCTAGAACACGGGCTTGAGCATTGACCTGCTACCGTCCACATGGCTTAATTATTATTACACTACCTGAAATGTCCTTTTTATGTTGATGGAAAGGAGAGAGAGTAATGACTGGTAGGAAATGGAAAGGGATAGGGAGAGAAAACATGAGATATGACAATAAGAACGGATTATGACATATATGACAATTAAGAATGGATAATTTTATTAAATGCATAAGGAGATAGCTACAAGGTTTTCTTTTCTCTAAAGGCCTCAAGAACTTCTATAGAATAAATAAAAATATAAGAACGTAATTAAAAAAGAGGCATTAGAAACGTTACCAGTCTCCCATTATCTGCAGATATTTACGCAGAATAGTCTGGAGATTTTATTTGCTGGTTTATTGATAGCTTTTCTTGGTTGATGGAAAAAGTAATCTATGATTTCAGTGAATGTGGCTCAAAGATTAGGTGACATCTATGAGTTTGTTACTTTTGAACCCTGTTCTTAGTTCTTATTGCCCTGAAATGGTAATTAGCACTGTTCTGAAAGTCTTACCTCGATCGGACTGGAAGAAACTAGGACTTCTTCAGACACAAAGTAAATGCATTGGACTTTTGTCCTTAGAAGATAATCTGAAAATAAAAGTTATATTTTTCATCTTTTGTCTTTTAAATAGCAAAAATCACTCTTAGCTTCCTGAGCTCTTGTTTGTGGTTTAGTGCCCTGCCTGCCACCTCTCTGCCATTTTGCAAAAGCAATTTCAAATGAAAGTTGGACCCAAGCTCTGATTAGAGTTGCCTCCTTCAGAGGAGATATCTCACTCTCTTCTGCTAGGGCTGCCAATATATGTTACCCAGTTGCCAGTGTCACCTGCCAGAGAACAAGTGAGCATGGTCAGGGAAAGATAGAGCTCAATTTAGCTCTTCTTTAAGTAGATACCTGAAAAGGGGCAAGAGATAGCCTGTGTCCTACAAGTGCAAGCTCCTCTCTATGAAATGTGCAAAAAGCTTATAGTGTTGTCACACATGCCAGCATCTCCATTGCAGGCACTGAAAGTTAAATGAGCTGAATCCCAGCATGACTGATTTGTGTTTCTGCTATCATTAGCTGTGAACAGACCTCCAGATAGTTTCCTTGAAATGTTCTTTTTATGCCAAGGTCAGGATATTTACTACATTCTGCCGATACTCTAAATTAATTTTGCTTCTGGTAAATTGTTCATACAAAGATAACACAGCAGCTCAGTGTTTGTTGCCAGCTGTCTCCAAGCTACACTGATTTGTTTTTTTGCCTCTGTTTGGAGGTGCCTGTGAAGTCTGGAGCTGTCTAGATTTGACACTAATTCTAGCACCTGAGATATTCCTGCCTGTGAAGTCAAATTAGATGCTGTTTATAACTTGTCACTGTCTTCCTGAAGATGGATTCTCATAAACATTTGCTGGTAGTCTTGGAAGTCATCAGGTATATACAACTAGAATAAAAGGAGAGGAGAAATCAGGCTTGCATCACCTAGCATTACTGTCTTAATCTAAAATAAAAGCAAAATATAAAGACAGAATGGACCAGATTCCAAGTACTTCTGAGCTAGAATTGTGCTCTTTTACCATTACTATGAGATTGAATCATCATCATAAAAGATATGGTCCTTTTATTGTGGTAGGCAGACAGGATCAAATGGGGGATGAAGGACTGTCTGTGCTTGACACTGTACAAGTATGTACTAAAAATGATCCACAAAGACTAGGCTGTCTGTCACTTAACATACTTTAAATGTAATTGTGTTGAAATATAAGAGAGCATCATAGCATTTTAACTATTATTAATTTAATGGGATGCCTCATGACATTTGTAAGGTATGTTTGAGAAGGTATTATCTCCCATTTGGTTAGCTGGCCAGCCAATCTTGCTGCACCTGAATGCTACTTCTTACTGTGACCTTTGAAAAACTGCAATCAGTGCTGATCAGCTGGAGATGATCAGCTGGCAGAGAACAATTGAAGCACTGATGAAGTGCTAGAGGGTTTAAGGTCAAAGAGAGTAACCAGTTTCTTCAAAAAGTGAAAAGAAAGCAAATGCAAGAATCTATAGGCCAATTAATAAAGAAATTAATTGATAGATACAGACAAAGAGCCTGAACACTTGGCATTAGCCATTAAGCAGTACCATACAAAACTGCCATCATTTTTGTTCAGCTAACAACTCTACTTGGTGATGGGAACATAGTGACAATTTCCATTACATGTGAAAGGTCAATAATAGGCACCAAGGGCCAAATTCCACAGTGTTTTGTAAGTATATTTGCCATTACCCTTTTTGTTCCTGCAATACGGGTAAATTTTGTATAAATTTCATTATTCTAGACCTCATTAGGATGAAGCACAGTTTTGGTAAGAATAATGCAGTGGGACATTTAGAATTAATTGTGACTTTTTAGAGTTACTCCTTTAACAAACTGCTAGGTGTCCGTTTGAAGCTGACAGAGAGTAAAGGCCATTTGGCTACTCAGTCCTGCAGGGTGACTTATAAACAAAGCCTTTATATTGGGGTTGGTAGACTCAGTTTCAGAGAAGTCTTACAGAAGGTTCCCCAGGAGACAACCTCACATTCATCAGTGTTTACAGCTGTCTGAAATCACCAGCAAAAAAAAAAAAAAGAAAGAAAGAAAAAAAAGTGTTCATTGATCATGATACTGAAAGAAATGGAAAATATTTTAAGAGAGGTTAAATTAGGGGACCAAATACGTTAGAAAACTTGGACCTCGTCTTACTTTCTCTGGGAATCTAACAGGTCAAGGGCAATACTGAGGATAAATGTACTGAAATTGCCTCTTTCCCAGTTGTCAAGTTGTTGTCATAAAACTGCAGCCAAAAGATCCAATTTAATGAGTTCATGGGAGAAAACCAACCCTTATCTTAATTTTTGATTTAGACGCTCTCCCACCTCCCTCACTCATTTCTGGATGGAATTCAAGTTTCTGACTCACTTTGTTATCTGTGGCACAGTTGCTATCATGAGAATGTCTTTTTGGGGCTTGATATCATCGGGAATGTTGATGTGACATTTGTTTTTTTTCAGACCATCCTATCTACTATGATGAACAGCCTTGCAACTGCCTTTTATTTCTTTATATTTTTTTTCAGTTTGCTTGTTGTTTCTTTTAAATAGGAAATACTCCTTCAACTGATATAATAATAGCTTCAGACAAATAAGTGCACCAGACTGTCCTGGTGCCTGAAGTTATTCCTCCCCAGGTGCAGTTCTTGGCATTTCTCTTTGTTGCACCTCATGAGGATTCACCTCTTCAAGAACATGGTTGCCTAGCTAATGGATGCAGCAGCTTGTACAGAACAGGGTGTAGAAGTGTCCCAAAAACTGCTGAGGAGAGCAAGTGGCTGCTGAACAACAGTGGACATGCCAGAGGGCATGGTCCACATCTCAAAGTGGAGAAGCTATCCCTGGAGCATCAGGGGCATCAGCTAAGCAGGAGATCCAGAAGGAGGATACGGCCACCTAAGACTCAGGCTACAGGGAGTGCCTGGTACTCCTGGGGCTAGGAGTCCTACCTGCTGGAATCGTGCTCTGGTTGAGGAGCTGACTTGCCAGCTGAAGGAGCTGTCAGAGGAGGTGAGCAGGCTTAACCACATCCAGGAGGGTTAGTGGGATCTGCACAGAGACCCTTCAGAGGCAAGAGACTGAACCTCCATCCAAAGGAGGGACAGCCAGTGGCTGTACTGGATTGAGGAGTGGACGACAGAGAGGGAGGAGGCTGGAGATATGAGACTTGGCAACAGAGGAAGGTTCCTACTCCATCTGCAGACTGGCAGGTACAGGTTCAGTGCCCTGGGAGGTGACAGGGGGAACAAACTCCCCCTTGAGAGGCTTCAGATTTGATCAAACTTGAACCAAGCACCTGCATTAAGAAGAAGCAACAGGTGAGAGTGGTTGGAGGTTCCCCTTCGTGGAGGACAGAAACGTTCACCTACCATCCAGATATGCTATCATAGAACTCTTGTTTCTTGTTGGGTGTCCACATCTAGGATGTTGTGAAGAGGCTGACAATTTATCCAGCCCTCAGCCTATTACGCTTTGGTGGTCATCCATGTGGGCATCGATGGTACTTCCAGGGGAGACCCTGAGCATGTCAAGATTGACTAGAGGTTGCTGCACCAAGTGTGCAGGTGAAAGGCACAGGGGCCTAGGTGGTGTCCCCTTGATCCTTCTGGTGAAAGAAAAGGCTGGGTAGGAGCCGGCACATCCACCAAGATATAAACTGGCTCTTTGGCTGATGTCATAAGAATCACTCTGGCTTTTATGACCAAAAACCTTCTTTGAAAAACACAAACTGCTGAGGAGAGGTGGGATCCACTTGAAACAGTAAGGCAAAAGCATCCTTGCTAACAGTTTGGCCAAACTGGTGAGGAGGGCTTTCAACTGTGTCTGCTGGGGGATGATGATAACAGCCTGCAGTTAAGTGAGAGAAGGGAGATTAGAAGAGTAAAGCAGGTCAAAAAGGGGCCCTCCTCATGCACTCAGACACAAATGCACACAGCCAGGGAAACAGCGAGGAGGAACTAGAGTCCGAGGAGTGGACACAAAACTATCACAACACTGGAATAACTGAGCCATGGTGGGGTAGGGTGCCATGCCTAGACACTTAGATACTTCTAGATATCTAGAGGGTCATAGCATTGAAAATAGATACAATCCTTAGCACTGATCCCTCCCAGTGGCATGGCATTACTGCTTCATCAGTGAAGCCATGAGCTCCCTACCAGCTCTGCAGGCTCTGTAATTCTTAAATTTGTGAGCAAATAAGGTCAGTGTTGTTGGTTAATCAGTGTGTTAAGTGTAATTTAAGTGTAAAAGATCAGGATGCTCAGGAGACATGGGTGAGGGTTGTTTAGTTTGTGAATTCCAGACTGGCTAAGGAGAAAAATAAGGATCTATTTTTTCAGATCAACCCAACACAGCAAAGTCTCTGAGCAGGCAGGGGAACAGGACTTTGGGTGGAAGAATTTTAGAGAAAACCGCCTGCAGTGATGTCTTAAGCATCTAAGCAGGCTAGGGGCTGTGTTTGTAGACTGCGCTGTTAGAATAAGGTATCTGTATTTCACTAAGGTGAGCTTTATGCACCTAATACCTATTTCAAGACCCAGTAGCACTGGTCACAGCATGCTATCATTCAGATGTCTCTTTCCCATGTGTGGCCAAAGAAAGCTTGTCATGCTTGTCGTGTTGGTTGTGCAAGACGTGCTTCCTGAAAGGAGCTGCGTGTTTCTTGAACATACAAATAAAGAGATGTTCTCATAAGCAGAAGGTTATATGCTAAAGGCTGTGTCATGTCCTCTTCCTTGACTCTCCAATGCAAAGCCAGACAAATCTCATGAAACAACACAATGTATTTCTTGGGTTTTTAGAGTTGAGGAATGTGACTTTGCTATCAGTGAAGCCACAAGCAGAATGTACACAAGCCCTGGGAACATCTCGGAGAACAGAATTTATCAGGGGAACATAGAAGTCATAACAACTCCCACAGGAACACTAGTCAACATTAAAGTGTTCATGTTGTGACTGGCTAGGGCTGATGATGGAGTTTAAGCTTTTGCTTTTCTGTCCAAAGTGCATAGCCCTTTTAAACTAAGTCAGTCTCCATATATGCTACAGGAAGATTATTTCTGTGGTGATACTGATGTGTGTTTCAGAGAAAATCTTTGAATTACCACAAAATCAGATACGGTCTGAGATTCTTTGGTGCAGAAAACAGTTTTCTTTCCTTTAATTTGCATTTTTAACTTACCAGTCTTTCCTGGAATGCTGTCCATTGTAAACTCATATCTTCTCTGTAACCATGTAACCTCTCTTTACTTGAAACTGATATGGAAAATGACTCAGATGATTTATCCCTTCCTGGCATGTACCTTTCACAGGATGACGCTAAGTAGGAAAAAAATGATAGAGTCCTCTTCTGCCCTATCTGGATCCTGTTCAGCTTTCTGTGAAGTGACTGGAAAGCTTCCCATCACCTTTCAGGGCACCTGGATTGTTACAAGAGCTATGAGGGAGGAGATCCACTCTCAGACTTGTTTTTCTGTTTGCATAGCAAATGCAAAGCCAGATTTCTGTGAATGCTGCACATACTGAGCAGAGACTGTGAGCCTCTTTGAGTCCATTGCTATTTATAATAGCTGATGATTATACTTCATTTTTCAGCCTGACGGTCCCAAAGGACATTGCAAACATCTGGTTGAACAGCAATCCCTAGATCAGAGATTGTTGCAATCCAGCTGCTACCAAACTAAGACATGGCAACTGCTTAGCACTCAGAGGGCAGGGAAAACTATGGCATCTTTAATCCTCAGACCACTATTACTACTGCTGTCTCCAGCACATTTTTCAGGATTTTCAGCACATTTTCCAGGATTTCAGGCATCAGACAGGTCAGCTGGAGGAGTAGTTCTGAAAATAAAAATGTCCACAAACCATAGAAGAATGGCTGCTGTTCATCGAGAACCTGAAATAAGGCATCTATCCATGGGCAGGCATTTCATCATTGGTTGTCTGTTCACCTGGGACATTCTAGAGAGAAAGAAGAGATCCTGAAGTATGCACCCAGGTAAACCTGCCTCTCCTTGTTGGGGTCGCCTTGTGTCCACCATTGAATTCTCTGATCTTTTATATGACTCAGAATTGTATCCAGTAACTCCTGAATTCAGTCCAGAGTCCTTGGTTGAGATAATACTTGCTTTTAGAAAGCTGTCCTGCATTGCTTTCAAGTCTTCCAGTAACTAAAAACACCTCACAGTGGCTGATGAGTTGTCCTGATAATTTATTATACTGCCTTTTAAAAGGCACAGCTCGTTCTTGCCCAAAATTTGCTTAACCTCTTCTTTCAGCCGTGAGCACACAGAATACACGGTTTTCAGACACCGAGTTCATGTGCATAAATCTGCTCCAATAATAAACTTTTGAATCTGGTTTGCTTTATCTAGGGAAGAGATTATAAACCTGGTAATCCTTTTTGTTCTTGGAGTCCTGGTGTTAAATGAATGTAACACTTTGAAAAAGAGGATCTTTCCTAGCTAATGATGAGTGTGATTTTCTAGAGTAACTTGTGTTCATCCCTTTCCTGACATATTTGAACAGATTTAGGGCATCTTTGACTATGTCTATACATGTAAACTAAAGAGAGTCTGGCCTTGGGCTCAAGCACGTTACATGACCGTGTGCACTGTTAAATCTTTAGCACTCTCCCTTGTGTGGGTTTGGCCTCAGCAAACCAATTTCACCCCACAACAGACTGGAGGATACTGATATTTCAAAAAACCAAAGGGGGGGGGGGGGGGGCACGTCCACAGTGCATATCTATTTTGACAGTCACTGCGATGCACTTGGTGAGGCCACCCTAGTTGGATGCACAGTGTTAGCTGCGTGGGTGCAAGCCATGCTTAAGGCAGAGGGCAGGCAATGTCTTATTATTTTATTCACATAGTATAAACACAGCTTTTATGCAAGCCTAAGTAGTCATCATGGCACACTACTACAGGGGTGTAGTGATAAAATACTACTGAGTTTGTCCAGAAGGAAGTGAAGGCCCTTAACACCTTCCATAGGGTGCACAAGTACCTGCAAGCCCATCCAGAACCACTGGGGAACACCTGGCCGGAGCTGTTGGATGTCTGGTAGATAGCTGTAGATGCATGGATTATTTTTCTGCTGAATGAGCAGTTGTTGTATGCCTCCAGGACAGACCAGGCTCCTTGCCTGTGCACTCAGAGTGCTTCACGCTTCTATCTAGCTGGGAAATCCCAGTCGCGTATGTAATAGCCATAGGGTTGCATGCAATTGTTACTGTCTATAATGTGTGTTGACAGGATCAGTCAAAACATCCATTACATTTCAGTGCTATGTTTTATATATAACACCCTACTCGGCTGCATGTGGGAGACATATCCACAGAGGTATGTAGGTGCTTCACCATTTTTAGAAGTTGAACTCCCCCAGTTTCACAGGGAATAGGTACCTAAATGCCTTTGTAGTGTGAGTAGAGTCCTAGAGGGAGAGTGGCTATTTTTTTAAAAAACTCTTCCTACTGTCTCTTTGTCCTTTCTTTCCTTATTTCTATTGCATTTTTCTTACACACAGCAGCATTATTTTTTTTCTGAATTTGAATGAGTATATATATTATGTTTCTGTTGTATAATATTATTGCTGTAGAGATTAATTTGGCAAGTAAAATTGCCCCCTACATACCATAGTGAAAATATAAC
The DNA here is from genome assembly GCF_965183815.1 of Platalea leucorodia. NCBI lineage: Eukaryota > Metazoa > Chordata > Aves > Pelecaniformes > Threskiornithidae > Platalea > Platalea leucorodia. The sequence continues at coordinate 17,173,948 of NC_138824.1, forward strand.
ACATTTTAGAATTTATATGTCAGAATTAATTTCTTGAGAAGTTGTACATTTAAAAAAAAGTTATTTCATAAAAATTAAACATAGGGCTTATTCAATCATCTGTTGCAACCATCTGCTGCTGATATATTATTTTGATTTATCATCCTTAGCCTGACAGGGCCCGATCCTGTCCCCAAGGAAGTCAACTGCAATTTTAGTATTCCCTTCACTCAAAGCAGGATGGAAACTTTATTCAACTTACTACTCAAGGTGAATTATAAAGTAATCTTCTACTACTCTGCAGTTAAGAGTTTAAAGTTTCTACACCAACAGTATTGTGATATTGTAATTTTGTCCAAGTTCTATTTAACATAACTTCCATGTCACAAACATTTTTGCAGTCTCTTGTAGGTTAATGATGTTTTAAAATTCACAAGAAAAAGTAGCACTTAAGTACAAAAGTATTTTGAAGGGTACTGAGTTACAGGCAATGACCTCTTTCAGGTGTCGTTTATTGGTACATTAGCCACCAGGTTCATTATTTTTTTCTTCTAAGTAAGTTGAATGTTTTTCTCAAAGAGGAATTTATGTTTACATTCATGCAGTTTCCTTCAAGTATATTATCTTTTGTATTCTTATATTATATAAAGTAACTACATATTACACAGTAATTGGAGTTTATAATTGCTACCTTAGAAATGTACCTGTAATGTCTACTTAAACTGCAATATTTTCCTTAAATCTTGTTATTGCTGGCTGCACTCTATAATTAGGAATTAAAACCTTGTGCTTGCAAGTGCACCCTGTCCACAGATTTCAGATGAGATGCTTCAAGATTAGCTGATTTTTCGAATAAAACAGCAGCAGACTTTTTCTATTTAAATATTTTAAAAATACTTATTCATATGCACATACCTTCTTTCTATATAAAAAAGGATTTTTTTAAAAAGAATGCAGTACTGCTTCAACTACCCATTTATATGTATGAAATCCAACCATATTACAGGCATACACACACACCTGCCTGAACAGATGTTATCATTAAATGTCTATATAAATATTTTTATTTTGACAGCAATATATCATATTTTTCCATGAAGTACAAATATTAGATGCCTCCTGCCTTCAGAGACATCTTTTTGGGGATCCAACTTGAAAGAAGGCACATTTAATCACAAATAAAGTCTCAGCTATGAATACCGAACAGCTACAGGAGCTCGACCATTCCCAGAAATGGTTATGGAAGTCACCAGGGTCAACAGTGAAGCAGCAATACTGTTAACTCCCACGCAAATTTCAAAGCACTGGGCCTAGATGAAATTAAAGCTATGTATAAAAAATGAACACATTAAAACGCTCATCCACCCCTTATGATATTAAAAGTTACTCAGTCTTCAGTATGTCACACCTTCCTACAGTGGGAAAAATGAAGTTGACAACTGTGTATAACTTAATGGTTATTCAAGTAGTTATTGTAATGTACACACCAAAATTGGCTGTGGTGTATGCTCTGAAGCATAGTCTAAGGGTATGCGACTAAAGCTGCTGTTGTCTCAAGTGACATTCTGCACGTTAGCTCTAGTCCAGATTATACTAATAACTGTGTTTTAAGTGGTTATGACCAAATTATGGATCTCATCTTGAATGGCAGAAGCTGAATACAGCAGATATTGCATTTAGTATTTGTAAAGTCCTTGGAAAGGAGGTCTCCTACAACAAAGAAGGTGCATCTGAGTTACCATAAGAAGAGATATTATCTAACAGTGTGATTCGGGGATCTCATGGAACCTGCTCAGTAACTGCATTTATTGTGCTTAGCCAGACATTCAGTCTGCACTTCCAACTCCTTGACCTCTCCCTGGGCAAACTGTATGTATAAGTGAAATAATTATAATTAAGTGTTTCTACTCTGAAGAAAAACTAAATCGAAATAAAAATTATTATGATTCCTGAGTATGTTGGTAAATACAGACAAGGGTCACTGAAGAGGGGAAGGAACTGCCTTTTCATTCTATACAAGTCCTTGTTCCCATGTTCTCTCCATCTCAAAAAATGAGATTTTTGTTGACTTTTCCAAGCAAGCAGTTTAAAATAAATGAGTCTGTTGGGAAAAAAAAAAAAACTTGCCTGTTCCTCCTACTTAGGAACCTACTTCTCTCCACTGAGTGTAAAGAGAAGACTGATGATCAGGAGAAGTCTGTCAACCCCAACGATGAGGCATCTACATCTTCACAGAGCATGAAATTAAAGCGTGACACTCACTGTCATAGGTTGTTGGAGATGCTACTTGTTCAATTACATTGGAAAAAGTTACTAGATACATTATTGGGAGAAAGCATGCTTTAAAGTTCATTAATACAAAGATACAAATTTTGATTCAGAAAGCATCTAACCTGAAGTGTGCTGGAAACTGAAAAGGCATACAAGGGTAAGTATGACTTCTTGCATTCCCCTGCTCTGCATTTTCCCCTGACCACAAATTTCTGTCCCCTTGGAGCACATTTCTGAGAACAGAGAGGAGAGGAAGGTGACTGGGAACAGTCAGCTTGGTTTGTCACGATAAATCATGTCTGATCAACCTGATTGTCTTCTACAATAAACATGGCTGGATTTGTGAACAAGGAGAGAGCAGGGGATGCCATTCACCTCAACTTTGGCAAGATTTTCGGTACTGTCTCCCACAATGTTTTATGTTCAGTGGTGTTTGAACACCACAGTCAGGCTGAATGGGTAACCAGATGGGTAAGAAACTGGATAGGCAGGCTGACCAAAAGAAAAATACACCCTGCAACAAAAGCTGGAGAAAAAAATATTTTTTTCTTTAGGTCTTTCATTTTCATGCTGGGACACCAAGATGGTGGAGGCTGGAGCAGTTGCCCTCTGAGGAGTGGCTGGGGGAACTGGACTTGCATAGCTTGGAGCAGAGATGGATTTGGGAGAAACCCAACAGCAGCCACCAGTGCCTATGTGGAGGTCATCAAGGATATGTAGCTGGGCTCATCACAGCCGTGAAGGGTGGGAGGACAAGGGACAATGAGCATTAACTGAAGCAGGAGACATTCATCCTCGATATAGGGAGAAACCTTTTCCCCAAGAGGACAGTCAGGCAGAGGCACTGCCTCTTCATCCTTGGAGGTTTTCAAGCCCTGACTGGATGAAGCCCTGAGCAGCCCGGTCTGACCTCAGAGCTGACCCTGCTGAGAGCAGGAGGTCGGACCAGAGGCCTCCTGAGGTCCCTTCCAGCCTGAATTATCCCATGATCCTGTGGTCCTGTCATCCTGACTCTCCATTGTTTGAGATAAAGAGCAAGGCCAAAAGGACCTTTTGCCTGACTCAACACCACCATTCCACTATTCTTCGCTAATAGATGATGAAGTAATGAAAAATTAAGCATGAAGATAGTTTTTTGAAAGTAACTTCTTCTCCATGTTCATTCCCCAATCCATGTATTTTATTCTACAGCATTCTACCAAAATGCAGAAAAATATAATGAGGAAATGTATTTTGTGTCAATCTCTTAGCTAGGGAGTCTCAAAACAAAAGTGAATTCTTATGGCATGGTTTTCTTGCACATCCTTGTTATTTACCCTAAGAAACACTGTAAATAAGAATACTTATAGAATATTGAGAATATTTTTAATTTGTCTCAGTAAAATAGTTATATGCATCTCTTTAAAACTATTTGAGTAGCAACAGATACATAGAAAAGGTCTACCTGAATAAAATGTCTGATGATTATGGTACCAATAACAGGCTGAGTTGTAGATTTAAGCAACACACTGTTCTTCTGATATCTTTATTCAGAAGTTTTAAGCTTTTTTGAGATCTCTTTACTCCCTCCTTGAAAAAAAAAAAAAATAAAGGAAAAATCCTTCAGGCTTAATAGAGTCACTGGCCTACTGCTTGAATAAAAAATGTAATTAGAATTTAGCAATTGTGAATGAAGAAGGCCAGAAAGAATTGAAGCCTCAAATTGCTATTTCAAATGTCAGGAAAGGCTGAGTGAATCTGAACTTTGGACACATTAGGTATGTGAGACCTGGGAGTTGTTTAATCTAGACAGTGGGATCTATTATCAGTTCTAATGTAAGTGGATGCAACTTAATTTCCATAAATGAAGCCAGAGCTGTACTTAGCTCTGAATCCCAATCACCCTCTATATTATAGGCTATGTTAGATTAATGTGTTGCTTTTTATTTCATTTTCTCTACGATCTTTGGCAAGTACTTCACCTTTATAAGTGGCATTCATTTCACCTCATTTTGGCTTTTTAAAGTTAGACATCTATCATAAACTGCACTCATTGTATAGACAATGGAATTATAACTTGAGCAATTGCTTTTTTCCTCCTGCAGTAGCGTGTAACTCACCCACTGGGATTGTTAACCCTTGGGGAGCAGCAAGGACTCAAGCAAGCCACCATGGGCCCTCTGCTCTGACCTCCTTCCACCAGACACTCGCACTAGAGGTTCCTGGGTGACCTGGCCTCACTGCCAGCCATTCCCCATACTGATGTTCCAGTTCTCAGCAAGAATGCTGGTAGTACTGACAATTAAATCAGTATCCAGTATCTTCTGTCTCTCAGCCCACAGGAGATCTTTTAAAAGCTTTCCCACTGGCTGGCTGGCTGGATTCTCCAGGCTCCAGCTTTTGCTTTCTAAATCTTACTCCAGACACTTTTAGGAATAGTTAGGCTTAGACTTCAAAACATCATTACAGTCAGAATCTTTCTCCACTTAATCATAGAATCGTAGAATCATAGAATCATAGAATCATAGAATGGTTTGGGTTGGAAGGGACTTTTAAAGGTCATCTAGTCCAAGCCCCTGCAATGAGCAGGGACATCTTCAACGAGACCAGGTTGCTCAGAGTCCCATCCAGCCTGGCCTTGAATGTTTCCAAGGATGGGGCATCTACCACCTCCCTGGGCAACCTGTTCCAGTGTTTCACCACCCTCATCATAAAAAATTTCTTCCTTATGTCTAGTCTGAATCTACCCTCTTTTAGTTTTAAACTATTACCCCTTGTCCTATCACAGCAGATCTCACTAAAAAGTCTGTCCCCATCTTTCTTGTAAGTAAGTCCCCTTTTTATATATATATATATTATTCCTAATTTAGTAGGAAAACCCTCTCAAACACATCAGAACTTTCACAGAATAAAAATCTATCAATCAGGCCTGGTCCTTCAGATTTATCTCCCTTTCTCTGTATCAGACATCAACAAAGGAGACACAAATTTGTGTCCTCCTTTCCCTGCTGAGAGCTTGAGGGTCAAGAACAGAAGGCAAAGAAATAGAGGGGACAATCTGTTGTGGGTCTGTTGCAGAGCGCCTGATGTAAAGGATGAAGTGGATGAAGCTTTTCCACAAACCACTTGGAGAAGTTTCCCAATTGCAGGCTCTGATCTTCAGGGTGGATTTCAACAATGCAGGCATCTACTGGGAGAGCAATGCAGCATTGTGCAAGCAGCCCAGGATGTTGCTATGCTTTTCATTATGCAAATGCTAGAGGGGGCAGTCAAGGGTAATGCTCTACTTGACCACTGCTCATAAGCAAAGGATAACTATTGAGCAGTGTGGTCACAGACAGCAATTTGGGCTGCAGTGACCATGGTGTGACTGAGTTCAGCATGTGGAGGAAAGCTGTGAAGATAAGCAGCAGAGGTAGGACTCCAACTTCCTTAAAACAGACCTTAGCCTGTTTAAATCTTTGCCAGACAGAATGCCTTGGGAAGCTACCATCAGACGAATGGTACCCAGAAGAGTTGGCTGATTTAAAACAAATAAATAAATAATACCATACTGAGAGAGCAGGAGCAACCCAGAAAATTTGGCAGACCTTCTTCGTGAAATAAAATAAAAATAAAATTAAAATAGTATGAGAATTGGAAAAAAAGGACAGGCTAAAAAAATGACTTAGTAAAGGATGATATGGAGATGGCTGAGATATCTGACATCTTTTTTGTGTAAGTATGTCTTCACAGCCAAAACCTGTTCCCAGACCCCATGTGCATCAGCACTTTTTGAGAAGGAAAGGGACAGCCAACAGTAGGGCAGCAACAGATTAGGGTTATTACTAAGTGATTATTCCTCTCAATTTTGTGACTGTGAGTCCACATCTGGGATAATGTGCACAAGAAAGACACAGACATACTGGAGTGAGTCCAGCAGAGGCCATCCAGGTGATCAAGGCACTGAAGATCATGATACATGAGGACAGGCTGAAAGAAGTAGATTTGTTCAACCTTAAGAAGAGAATGCTCTAGAGAGATTTAATTGCTGTCGTCAACCACCTGATGGGAAGGTGCAGAGAAGGCTCCTCAGCGTGAAGGAGGAGGGACAATAGAAACAGGTTGTGACAAGAGAAATTCCAGTTAGGTAGAAGGAAAAAAACTTTTTGCAATGGGGGTGGTCAAACGCTGTCACAGGTTTCCCAGGGAGGCTGTGGATTTTCCATCCTTGGAGACATTTAGAATTGATATAATAAAATATAATATACTTTGAGTATAATCTAGAAGCTAAATAAGTGTGCACTGGACAAATAGACTCGGGTAGGTTGAAAATCACCTGATCTACTGAGTTGAATAGTAAAAAGACTGGTAGTAATCAATGGCACAATACCCAGATCATAGCTAGTATCCTACAGAAATGTAGTAAAACCATTGAAATCTGGGTTGGAAGGGACACACAGTTGGCTCTTACCAGCCACTTTGAAGTAGAAGCCACTTCACTAGGATTTGTCAGTGAGTGAAATACATCAAGGCAGTCACTTCACTGAAAATCACTGCATTTTTGCATTAGCTAGGCATTTAACCCGGCTAAGAGACGTCGACCTTTCTCTGAGGAAGTATAGCATTTTCCTCCTTGCAGTGAGATGCAATCACACAGAGATGCAGTTATTAATGTCACAAATCTTTCTCTGAGTCAGAGACTGCCTTTTTCTTCATGTTTGCACAATAACTAGCAATGTTAGATACCAGCCTGTTTGCATCTATGGGACATCACAGATGTGTGCTACATATACGTACCATACCATGATTACAATGTCAAACAATTCTTCCTCCAAAGCTTTTTTTTGTCTATGTTGAAAGCATTTTTGTCCTTTCATGTTGTTTTAGTGATTTATGGATTTAGGAGTATGAAAAATCAGATATATACAATGACTTTTTTAATAAACATTTTCCAGTAAAAGATACTAAATGCCATGTACCACTAGGCTATTACCCTTTTTGCATTACAGTTTGCTCTTTTTAAGTGTACTTTCACCCTGATTGAAGTTAATGATTGAATCTTCTGCTTTAATTACATGTGTCAGAAGTAATTTATCAACAGAGAAGTAATTAATCCGTGCTTTAATAAGCAATATCTCATATGATCTGTAAAAGAATTTTTAATCTGCTTTTCTGGCCCTTGGAAATCCCAAGGATATTTTAAATGAGATTAAGTGAGAACCATATTTTCTTAAGTTATTCACTACAAGTTGATTTTAGCTGTAGCTTATTAAAATAAAAATGGTAGGAAATCAAGAAATTTTGATAAAACTCAGATATAGGTTTCATTCCTCAAAACACCAAAAAAAGCATTTTAAGCCTCTAAATACCCAGCTATTAACCGAGTTTTCAGCAGAGCAATTTTACATGCAAAACCACAAACAGCACTGGTGTTATAGTCACCTTTGTTTGTAGAAGTGAAATACGAAAGACATTTCTCAGAATTTGAGAAGACTATTCCAAGCTATAAGTTGGTCTGATTCATTAATAAGGTTAATGATAACATTGCATTAAAGGTGTCACTCACAAGGCATTCAATGAAAGCCAATAAAATGACAAAGTTTAGCATGATTACAGCTTTGTTAACCAACAACAAATAGGGCTTTTATATTGTAAAAGACCAATAAATTAAGGGTTGCTATAACACACATATGCCTTTAAAATAGAATGGTATCCTGCTAGGAAATTCAATAGAGCTGGCTAATAACTAACTGCAATGAATAAATCAAGGATAATGAGTAATACTCATTCTGTTGCACAGCTCTGCAAACCAGAAAATGCATTTCTTAGAACAGCAGCCTACTTGTTTGCTTAAATATTTCAGTATTACCTTAAAATAAAAGCTTAGATTTGACTGAAGTGGTATTTTGACAAAGCATTGCTAACACTGGGCAAAACTACAGAACATTGTTTTATGCCATTTGCTTGCAAAAAGCACTTGCAAAACATGCCTTCCTTGCATTTTGTTGTCAAAATGTGACATTGAAATTTAAAGGGCAACCACATGAAGGAAAGATGATGATGGAAAACTTAAGTTTGGAAATGCGGATTTCCATTTTCTGGTTTTGAAGCTAATTAGACAATGCAGACACCATTGTTCTAATATTCTCTTAATTGAGTATGCTGAGTTCTGTGCATAGTTTTTCATGGTGTGATAATCATTATTTTTTGCTGAGTGGTCAGATGACCACCAATTTAATTATGAATGCTTACATGACTGCTAAACATTTCATGAAGTTCAGCGTGAACAATTATTTACAATGAGAGAGAGCTGGAAGTAATTCACTATTTTTCATGCACTAGTCTCATCTTTAAAAAATGCCAGTCAACAATCATAAGCAGAATTTCCATGCAATTCAAAGAACAAATCACAATCAGCAGGTAGCAAATAGTCACAAAAAGTAGTAGTTTTTAAAAAAAAAAAAAAAAGAAAAAAACCTTTCATAGGCTGAATTTTGTGAATAATATGCCATCACAAAAAATAAAAAAAAATCACAAAAAAAAAAAACAAACACAAAAAAACACAAAAACAAAACAACCAAACAAAACCCCAGAAAAAAAACAGCTTAAGTTAGTTTGGGTTTTTTTAGTGACTTATTCTATCAGCAGTATCTAAAATGTAAGGAGTACTCTGGCCCTGCCATTAAAATGAATCTAATCTCTATGACCCTGCCAGATTCCAAAAGGGTAATTTTACTTAAACTGAAGAAAATGTATGTGTCAGATACATATATAAATAGATGGATATGGTTGTGGATACGGATATTTTCTTTATTAGGAGTGTTAAAGATGGCCACAAAAATTCACTTAATGGCAAATATTTAGGAAGAAATATAGCAAATCCTTAACAGTAGATGGAAGGAAAAAGTTAACATTGTTGGTTTGTCAGATGTAATTAGATAATGGCTGTTTCATTTCATGTTTTTCTAACCAACCTGAATTCTTTGTGCAGAGACTGCAAGTTCACTGGCGTAGCACCACCTGGTTATGGTTTTCCTTTATTACCTTGAAAGAGGGGATCCCTCAGTTCTGCCCACACACAGAGCTCTCTCTCCCTGCTGCCTTTGCTCACCTCCTCTGGAAAATCTCAACAGGAGAATTAATCCTTGAATAGTTCTCACAGTCTATTTTACTTGTTCTGTTTTATGCATATGAAGTTTTCAGACACCTGCTATATTGTATTTGATTATTTACTCCCCAATACACATCCAATTCTTCCAATGCTATTTACATCTTGCCTTTAAATTTGTGTCTGTTCTACATCAGTGAATTACTCTGGCATCATTCAGCATTATTACTATCATAACATTTAATTACATTGTTTAGTGCAGTTAGCTTTGCAACTGCTACCAATTTATACTTCCTGTCCTCAGTACCAAAAACTACTACAACAAAGTGAACCCCAAACAGTTCTAGCAAACATCTAACTTTTTTTTTACTTCTTACTGTTAGTGCATTTTGAGCTGATGAGATGTCACTAAGGTGAATAAACAAATGTGGTACAGCAAATACCCCGGTATTTTCCAATCGCTGTGCTTTAATTAATATGTTTTAAGTTAATCTATGGAGGATTTTTTGTTTGCTAGAACTAATTTATTTGGAAGCATGGTGCCTCGTTCTTAATGGTGGATGAGTGGGTGAATGTACAATCCCTGCAAGATCTGGAGCCAGAAAGGATCAGCTTGAGGAAATAACCCTTTTACTATGGACATAATTGAGTTTGATTAGATCCAAATTATCTGAAGACAGGAGTTATAAAAGAGGAAAAAGCAAGAAATTAAAGGAAACAGGTATGTGAATAAAATTAAATGTAAAAGAATGACTAGATCCTCCCTCAGAGAAAACTATCCCGGATGAGAAGGGGGTAAAATCAGATTCCAGTGAAGAAAGCACTGGTCTGCAAACCCAGCCACAGCAGGGTAGTGAGCTCTGCTGGGAGATGAGGGCTGACTGCTGTAGGAATTGTCCCCCACATTCTAGCATATCCCCATGTCATGGTATGTCATACCACATCAGATGATGGCTAGGTCAGTTATACTTCTCTGGGTCTCTATGAAAATAACACCTGAGGTTTATAGAAGATGCTGTTGTGACAAGCTCTCATCCATAGTGTGTTGCCTAAACATCCTTTTGATTTCACATAACCCTGCCATGTGTTGTGCATGCACAGACCAGGCTGTCTCCTCACTGCAGAGCCATGGGCTCCCCGGAGCCACGCAAAGCTCATTTACAGCACGTGGTGTTTTTCATGGGGATTCAGAGACCCACGGGATGCTCAGCACTGGCTTCTAGAGCAAGATGCTTCTTGGGCAAGGACAGAGGACAAACTGTCTCCCTCTGAAGAGTCTGACATCAGGGCTCTTTCTTTCCTCTGCTTTTTGCAGCTAGACTGTGCTATGCACAGGTTGCCAAACTTTGGATTAAACAAGTTGGTTCTCATTTACCATGTCTTCCACAGTAAAGCGGTGAAACTGAGTTCTGCAGACACAACAATCATTCCTGTTCCTTAAACGCTGAGTCTGAGCACCTTCAAGACAATGATATGGATGTCCAGAGGAAGCATGGTCTGTTAGGAACTTCAGTTGTTTGCTTCATCACGTAACAGAGTCTTTTGGTCCCCTGACTCTTTTTCTAGCCTGTCCTAACTCTACATCTGTACATGCTCTCATGCAGATAAGAAGGCAGCCTTTGACTCTAGGTTTCTCCTGGTGTGTAGATGCTGAGGCTGTATCTCTCAGTTCCTACCCTCCGCCCCCATTTAGTCTAGGATGTTCCTTTACTTGCCACACAGCACCACTGAAATCAATGACAGTAACAGCGGTCCCTCTGTACTTGAAGTATTGGACAAATATCACTCCTGTCAAAACGCTGCTGAAAGGTCCAAGAATTTCAGTGTCCTTATGAGGTTGCCCTGAACAACCTTATCTAACTCTGAGGACAGTCCTGACCAGAGGGCTGGACCAGACAACAGTCCCTTCCAACCTAGATTTTTCCAGGATCCTATCAAAAACAATTTTGCTAGCAGCCCTCAACATCATTTTCATGCTTATTGCTCTGTTATTTCAGTCTCTTTTCCTCCAAGACTTTTCACTAGACTTCTCAAAAACATACATAATATATTTGCCTTCATTACCTTTTATTGTGCCTGGATGGGCTAGAATGGGAAATTTCAGAAGTCACCTATCGTTTAAAAACTCAAACCCAGAGTTATGGCAGAAGAATGTGGAAGGCACTGAAACTGGGAATATTTTCTGTTCAAGTTTGCACTTTATAATATTCCATGCTATTCTTCTTTAGTTTAGATGGAGAAATGTGCTTCCTGCCTGGAGTGGGGAATTATTTAGATGCATGAAAAGTGCTGGTGTTCAGCGTGGTGCCAGATGGCAAAAATGCTGATCACATCCAAACCAAGAGTCATCGTTCTGGTTTTATATGTTCTCATGTGAAAGCAGCATCACTTGGCAGCTGATCTCCCTACTGCATAGAAAAAAAGGGTTTCTTCTCAAGGTGCTCCAATAGAGACACCTGTATGCACAATAAGTCAAGCCATGGAGCAGATTGCTCAAGGAGGCTGTGCAATCTCCACACTTGGAGGTTTTCAAGCCCCAGCTGGATGAAGCTCTGAGAAGCCTTGTTCAACCTGAAGCTGACCCTACTGGGAGCAAGAGGTTGGACCAGAGGCCTTCTGAGGTCCTTTCCAGCCTAATTATTCTGTGATCCTAACCCCACTCATTTGCTAATAAATCCTCAATGCAGACCCACACCTGCTTCTGCTTTTGATAGCTACCCCTCACTGTTCAGAAAAATCTCTTTTGTTCTGATAGTGGAGATTCTGTGAGTTTGACAAAATGAAACATCTTTTATGCCCCAGCCCTGTGGCATGCGTGAGTACCAGGTGATACAGAAAGAGAGCTCAATGAAATCTGTTCCTGACATTTTCAGTTTATCACTTCTTCAAAATGCTGCCCCAGGACAAGATTCAAACCCCCTTGCAGTCAGTGAAGAAGTCAAGACTTTTGGGCTGATATCTTGTTCCTTGTGCTCTGGAGTGTATAAGGAGATGGACTACAGTCCTGGCAATGCTTCAGCACTGTGAGGAGGAATGGCTAAGTGGGGCTTGTCTGATGTATGACCTGAAATAGTGGTGTACCCACATTTGGCATCCAAATAAAGTGAGGAGTTTTTAGAGGAAAGGCTGCTTTCTTAAGGCACCCAGGAGACCTTGGTGCACTATTTCTTGTTCTGCTCTCTGCTTCTGCTCTATTCAAGCAGCACTGGCTGCTGGGGCTTCCTGCTGTTGCCATCACACCAGCACTCTGTGCTGCTCTAGCATTATACCATGAATTTGCTTCAGTTTTTCACACTTTGCTCTGAAAAGGAAAGAACATGTACCATGAAGAACAATATAAAGCTTCATACATACTTAAGAAAAAGCAAACAGTCCTTAGATAAACTGTCTTCTCCTATTTACTGCCTATGACTTTTGTACCACAAGACTGCAAATTGTTGCTTTAGGCAAAGATGACCACTCATCCTAGCCAGACTTAGACACAGTTAATTGGTGTCAGACTTTTCCACATCCTGAAGTTATAAACTTTGCTCCATTTTATGACATGTTTTCCCTATCAACAGAAATATAATTCAAAATTGATTAAAAAATACAGGCAAACTGAACATCTTTTCAATGTGCTTGTTTGTTTATTTCCTTTATCTCCTCTTCACCAGATTTTAGTGGACTAGACATCTTCAGGTTCCCCTTCTCACTGAAACTCTCTGGGAAGATTTCAGGGGAAGGATATCTCCTTTTTTTAGGCCAGAGGCTCACAGAAGGAATAAAAGCTGGGCTGGGAGTAAGAAAGAGAGTAGACTGACACATGGGGACTAGAAAGAATGGAAAGGGAAAGAAAAGCAGAGGACAAGGGGGGCTGGGATCATGAATGAAAAGAGAGATTAGGAAAAAATGGAGGTAAAAAATCAGTTGGAAGATGGATTTTAATGCCCTTTAATGCCCAAAGATGCTCTGGGGCAAGGGCAGCTCAGGTGAATGAGTGAGGTGGGAAAAGGGTAAAAGTGAGATTTCAGCTGTGGGAAGAAGGGAAGGAAAAGGACTAGGAGGAAGATTTAACATGTTGGAGAGGGGAGGCATTCAGAGCCAGCTGAGCGAAGCGATGGGACAATAAGCCAGGACTTGAATAAGATGCCTGAGATGGTGGAGGGACCAGGAAACACCTGGGGCAGGGGGGAAAGGGCAGGGGTGTGTTGGTGAAGAGGCTGTGCAGTAAAAGGGATGAGCTGGGAAGAGGCACAGGGCTGAATAGAGCAGTATTCAGACAGTGTGAGCCAGGAGAGGGGTGATCAAGACTAGTTGACAAGGCAGCCAAAGATGCATGTTTAATTAATGCAAATTGCAGTCCTACCCCTTCCACAGAGTGTATGTTTGGATATTCCAGACCCGGCTTTTGGTTGTGCCAACAGTCTCACTTATCTTCTTTTTTATGCTAGTTAAAATAAATTTAAAATTGCACGTAATTAATGAGAGAAAATAGCTCCACATTTTAGATGATTCATTGTTTTATAAAAATAGAAAGAATATAAATAAAGACTCTCTGTCTTACCTAGACAATGTTCTGCAATTTAGAGCTGGTTGCTCTGGTAACTTTAAAAGATACTTTTTCCTCCTGAACTGAGAAACAAGTTGACTTGTAAAGCCACACAGCCAAGCAGTTCAAGCAGATGGTGAATGACCTCAACAAACAGGAAAAGAAAAGCGAATGGATTACCAAAATTGTCTCAATATTAGAGCTACAGCATCTGTCTTCCAAGGGGCCCTTCTGAAGGACCTGTTTTATACCATTCACTTAATACTTTTCCTCCTAAATCTGTTATTTATGTCACAGAAAAAGTGTCTTTCAACATCTTTTTGATATGGTCTTATCTCAAATATCTGATGCAATCACACTGAGATTTCCCTGAACAGTACAAACTATGGTTGTTTCCACATTTGTGAATACAACAGAGAGTTAGGTTTGCACTGAGATTTATAGAATAGAGTAGAGTAGAGTAGAGTAGAGTAGAGTAGAAGTGTTGACATGTATTTCTAGGAGGACAGAAGACAAAATGATTCTTCATGGAGCTCCAATGTGTTAATGAGATTTACATCAAGGAAGATAGATAATATACAGTGCATTTTGTCTTCATGGTAATGGACATTAAAATCCTATGAAGGACAAAGCCAAATTCATAAAAAGTTTTGTATTTACAGTTAATGGAAATGGAGAACTGTGAAAAAAATTACACACTATTTCTATGATACTTATTTAATAAACCTGTAGAAAAGAGAGACAAATATATATGTTCAGCTTTGGATGACTGTCATATTCCCCTCATGCTTTGGCATTCAGATTAGAAGTAATTAAAGATGGGTCTGAGGCTTCTCCCTACTAGAAAGATGAAGAAATTTATAGGAATGAGAAACAGAAACAAGACAATAACAACATCCAATTAAGACTGATCTTTGGATAGAGAAATAGCATCATGAAAACTAGAGAGTACTGTGATGGATAGGAAGTTAAAATATAGAAGTGCGTATATGCATGTATATGTATATAATTGTATACATATTTATAGCTACGACTATACCAGAACCTTGTAATGTGTATGAACTTTTCAGTTTATATAGTCCAATGCTGTGTCCTTTGCCAAGGCTGAATTTTATCTGCTATCATGCTGTCAGTCACCAATCTTGGCCATTAGCCACCTATTTCTGTTTTTGTCTGTCTCCGTAGACAGAGTCCAATTTATGACTGCACTCTACTACCCCATGACTATTCAGTTTCCTTAACAGTGTCTTTCAACACATTTGATCTTTCTCTTTTCTGTGTTCAAATAAAGTGTGAGCTTTAACAACTTTTGGTGGTCTGCTCCAGACTTCTGGCAGAATAAATTGGCAGAGTAGTCCCTTGGAGTAGCTTATCTTCTAGAAGTCATTCTGATTTGTCTCCATCCCAAAAAGATCTAAAAGAGTTTTCTGTCCTTGTCTTTAATGTAATTTAAGACTGGCTATCAAAAAAGCTAAAGAACCTTTATTTAGATATGAAAAAGGTCTATGTGTGCAATCTGATTTTGTATTCTTATTGCATTCTTAAAGAGAAAGACACAGACATTTTACTTTCTCTGTGGAAACAGCCTATAGAGTATTTGATGATGATATTGATATAAATTTATTGTTTACATACTAGATACAGCTCCCAGCACTTACAAGGAGTAGGAACTGTTCCTGTACTCGCCCTGTGGGAGATGTCAGTAGTAAAATGCAACTCAATGTAAGTAATGATGATAGAATAAGGGCAGGAATGGTACATTTTGTCAGTCTGGCAATTGATTTCATATGTTGTTGGAGGAAGTCAGAGACCTCACACTTTGTCACGTCCCAGATATCCAATGGACTGTTCCAGTCCTTAAAAAAGCCATGCTTAAGACTCATCTTTCTGCTTCATAAAAACATCTGTTCTGCTTTCCATTTGGGGACTTGGTGAAGGGCTGAGGTTCTACAAAATATGTCATCTGTCCCTGTCCGGTGAGATACAGAAAAATACATCTCTCAAGCTGAAAGCCATGTGCTCTTCAGAAACATATGAAGACATCTCCATCCTTTTAGTGACTCTTAGATTGTCAGGGACAAAATCCTATTTTCAACAGGAAGGTTGTGATCCACATACAGGAGTTTTTTATGTTTTGTTACACCTTAGCAGTGAAGAAATTATTTTCCAGAGCGTGCAAGATACAATAAAATTTAATCATCAAAAGGCAAATCGTATCTCAAGCAGAGAAGTCTTTTTTTTGACATCACTGTTCTCTACTGTTTAATACTTGGTAAATTGATTTAAAACTTATTTAAAAATAATCAGGAATGTAATTTAAGCCTCTGAAGCAGTGTGCACCAAATTATGCTCCTTTACAGCAAAATTAAGAAATGGCTTGCCAAAACTAACAAGAGCATTATGTCATGTCTGGTGCTGGCTTAATTACTGAAAAATTTATTTAAGAACTTTCAAAAGAATTCTCAATAAGACAAAAATTACTTAAGACCCTTTAAAAAGAATTCTTAGCAGTTTTACAGTTCAGTGAAATCTACAGATCTTCTTGTTCATTTCCCCACAAACAGAGCTGCAGGTAATTTTTTGGTATCCCAACTTCTTGGAGAGAAGCTGCTCATTCGGAGGGTATCCTTTTTCTTGTGGACTGGCATGTAATAGTTTCTGCAAGCATCAAAATGAGATGTAGGTTAAAATTTCAGTTACTAATTTTAGAAGAATAATTCAGGAAAATCATCCATAACCTATGCTGCCAATGTATTCAGGAATCTACAACTCCTTGTAAAAGCCTTTGACCTTTCTGTACCAGATTAATCCTGTATGAATGCTGTATAATGGGAGAGAGACCAGTCTTTAAGATTAGGTATCAGAAACTGGACAGTGGGAACACTCACCTGCTAATGAACAACTGCAAGGATAAATGCAAGAGCTACAGTCTATTTTTGTGCTGTGCAGAATTAGTGAAAAGAGTCACCATACTGGTGATGTACTGATCACAAATATCCTGCCCTGATCTAGCAGATCAGTGAGATCTACTCAGCTCACCCCCATGCTCGCAAAGTCTAGTAGCTTAGCCCTCTCTGGTAAGACTGTTAATTTGGAGATCTCTCTCATATCAGGAGAGTAGGGCTACTTCCTCTGGACCACAAGGGCTTGAATTCAGGTCTTGGACACACATAGCTGTATCTTCTTGACTGAGCCTACATCAGCCTTGTATGATACACTGAATCAAGATTGACAGTTTCAGTATTTGGATGCAATGTGTGCATCTATAACTTTATACCACTGATTTAACAGTGGTTTAAAGTGTTTCTTATGATTAAGAAGTTGGTATTGTTCCCTCTGAATTCATGTGGAACCAGCCTTAGACAGACAACATGAAAGTATTAATATTGCCACTTGTGTTTACAAATATCAATGTAGGTACGTATGTTTTCTCATAAGTGTTGTAACAAATATCAGTGTAATTCAAAAACAATTAAAAAAATGAACAACTCTCCTCTTACTTCCCAAGGACTCCCCTGCTCTTCCATGTCCCAGGGCAATGTGCAATCAACAGAACAGTTCTTAAACCAGCTTCTTCCCTCGTCAGCATACAGGTCATCAGTGGAAAAATGGAAGGGCAAGGAATGACTGTGTCCCTTTACCATCTCACACATTAGCATATGCCACTGAAGTTCCCTGAACTGTATTTAGCCTGTATTAAAATCCAAGTATACATTTGGATTAAAAGGGGGAAAAAAACATTAAACTGCTTTTAAACTTTGTTTTAAAGTTAAACTAGAAACAAGATGATAGACTTCAGCTGAGTGATCTCCAGAAAACCCATCAAAAAGGCACAACTATAACTTATCAGAGAAGGAGTATTTCTGTCCCCTCTGCCTGATCCAGAAAGACTGTGAGTCTGTTAGAGCCCTTAGCAGGGAGGATGGTTCCTCAGTTTCTTTAACCTCTGGCATCATCCAAGACTCTGCATGGAAATTTCAGGCAGGAGGAAAGACTGTTGCATGTAAACATCATTTTACTGCCCTGGTAACATAAACTGGGCAGGTTTGGCCTCTAGGGAACACTATGGAGTAAGATTTTTGGAAATTATGGAGTATTTCTACAGCAACTCTTTTTGCAAAACACTGCATCAGCAGGCAAGGCCAGAGCTTGCTGTCCCTCAGCCTGTTCCTGATTGTGAAACACCTCCTTGGGTTAGTGGGGAAGAGGAAGGATGACAGAATTTGGCTGGCCTCCCTTATACTGACAGCTCACCAGGCAACAACATCCAGCCACTGAAAACACCTGTGTGTTTTAAATCTGTATATGACTGGTGTCCACATACCACTCTTGTTTTGGGGACATCTGGCGTATCTCCTTTATCTAGGGTTCTTTGATGGAGCACGGAATAGCAAAGACCTGTAGTCACATACAGCTTGTCACAGAGAAATTATTAACATGCCCATCCTTCTGGGCATGAGTATCCCTCACACTCATTCTGGGTGGCCTTCTACAATATCCTTTAAAGTATGAACACCCTAAATAGACACAGTATTTCCACTGCTAAGTATACTATGCTGTAGAGAGACATGCCATATGCAAACACAGCTGTGTATAGCCAATGCCATATATAAACATAGTCATACAGAATCGCAGAATCACAGAATAGCTGAGTTTGGAAGGGAAATCTGGAGGTCATTCCTCTTCTACTGTTTCGTCTGGAGAAGAGGAGGCTGAGGGGAGACCTTATTGCTCTCTACAACTACCTGAAAGGAGGTTGTAGCGAGGTGGGGGTCGGTCTCTTCTCCCTAGTAACGAGTGATAGGATGAGAGGAAACGGCCTCAAGCTGCACCAGGGGAGGTTTAGGTTGAATATTAGGAAAAACTTCTTCACCGAAAGGGTGGTCAAGCATTGGAACAGGCTTCCCAGGGAAGTGGTTGAGTCTCCATCCCTGGAGGTATTTAAAGAATGGATAGATGTCGTGCTCGAGGACATGGTATAGATGGACTTGGCAGTGCTAGGTTAACGGTTGGACTCGAAGATCTTAACAGTCTTTTCCAACCTTGACAATTCTATGATTCTATGATTCTATGATTCTCCAGACTAAACATCCCCAGTTCCCTCAGCTGCTTCTCGTAGGACTTGTGCTCTAGACCCTTCACCAACTTCGTTGTCCTTCTTTGGACACGATCCAGCACCTCCATGTCCTTCTTGGAGTGAGGGGCCCAAAACTGAACACAGGACTCGAGGTGCAGCCTCACCAGTGCCGAGTACCGGGGCACTGTCACCTCCCTGGTCCTGCTGGCCACACTATTCTTGATACAAGCCAGAATGCCATTGGCCCTCTTGGCCACCTGAGCACACTGGCAGCTCATGTTCAGGCCGCTGTCAACCAACACCCCCAGGTCCTTTTCCGCCAGGCAGCTCTCCAGCCACTCCTCCCCAGGCCTGTAGTGCTGCATGGGGTTGTTGTGACCCAAGTGCAGGACTTGGCACTTAGCCTTGTTGAAATTCATACAGTTGGCCTCAGCCCATTGATCCACTTAGATGTGCTCTACCAGGCAGAAGAGTACCTTTGGTGCACTCATACATGCCACCCCATTTGCTTGACTGGGGGCACCAACACTGCAGGCCACACACAGCCTTTAATCACACTGTCTAAAAAGACAGCCTTTGAGGACATGTATACATTTCTGACTGACACCACCATATTAACATTTCACCACAGTTAGCTTGATGGGGTACCCAAGTGTGAATGTGCTGTCAGCAGGGATTAACCATGTTTTGCACGTAGGTATTTGGCATGTTAAATACCAGCAGCAGCTTCACATCAGTCTACTGGAGGATTCAAACACTGCTAGTGTTACTGGTGCTACTCCGATGTCAGTGAGAACAGGGAACTCCTCCTTAAATAAATAATACCTCCAAGGTGTCCTTGAGGTTCTTCCTAGCTCAATGCAATTTCTTCGCCCAATGCAATCTAACTGCCACTGTGGGACATGTGACTCTTCCACAGACAGGACTGACCTGCTGCAGACATAGCCCAGGGAATTATCCTTTCCTCTGCTGAGGTTCATGCTCTTCTCTGGACATTCCTGTTTCAGTCTTTGATGGCAACAAAAGTAATGGTTGTTATATTGTCAACTGTAAGGTCAACATTCAGAAGTGGTGTAAATTATACTGCTGTAAATCAGTCCAAGTGAGCGTCAGATGTGTTTTGATGGAAATTGCACGTTAGAGAAGCAAAATGGCAGGACTGAAGAAAAGGAATCGAGCAAAGTAAGATAAGAGGGCTGTTATCCCAGAGAAGAACAGGGTATAAATCTTTGAATAAAGACTACAATCTGTAGCCAGAGAATTATATATCTCCTGTGCAATCACTTGATTATTAATAAAGAAATAGGTGGTCATTGTCAAGTTGGACCTTTTTGCCGTCCAACTTTTCTTCATATTCTCTTTCAAGGACAAACTTTTAACTACCTAGTAAAGTCCTTATTAATAATTTCCTTCTATACTTCCGCTGCTGGCCACTCTGTATTCAATAATGACTTTCTAATGTTCTTAAAAAAATACCTGCTGGCTCATATCTGCATTCTAATATAGTCTTTTCCTATACAAAAGAGAATAATAAAACTAAGTTTTCTCCAAAACATATCAAAACAGAAGTACCTGGTATAGGTAAGTTTCCTCTGAAGAGTTTGTACCAGAACTAATTTTTTTATTGCACTTCCTTGGTAGTATCAGGCTAAGCAAGACTGTGAGAGCTATTTGTACATATCTTTCTCACTGTGTAGAATAATCAAAATACGTAGGTAAGAAAAGCAGAGGGAGCTCTGGATGTCACATTAGACTGAACCGTCAGATTCAAACCTGCACCACAGCTTTGCCTTTTGTTCCCTAAATCTTCCAAGTGAGAGCATTCTCTGGAGCAGATTAATTACAATTTCAAAGCCACATGTGTGCACATGTTTGGATATGTCACTTAGATACCCAGCTGTTGGCATATGGCACCCAGGGTTTTCAGTGATGTTTGTTTGTGCTTCGAAAGGGAAAAAATAATCCTATCTTTAGCACCTCACAACACATGTTTATATTAGCCCAGTACCCCAGCCGTGGCAGCACGGGATGTTTGTTTTCTCCAATGCAATTTTGTCAAATTCTGTTTAACAGAGTGAAATCCTGAGGAAAAGCACAAAAAATCTGAATGAATATTTTACAGAATTTATAAATATTTTTTTAGCAGTGAGATCTTGTTACAAGGTTACTTTATGGACAGGGCAGAGCTTTATCTATAGACTTAATTTCCAGTGCTACATCATACAAACTATTTCTCTCTTGAACGTAAATAGGAGAGCTTGACACTACACAGGTTTACACTTTTTAATCAAGTAAAAATGGAAGGAATAAATCTTGTTTGAATATTATTATATTTGTTGCATAAATTATATTATACATACTTAATTCTTGTTAATTAAAAATGTTAACTAAAACGGATGTCCATGATCATGTTTAGCTGTACACTTTCAAGAAGGAAAGTTGTTAGTGCTTTACAAGTGTCTTTCTTAACGATTTCCTTGCTTCAGAAGTCATTTTATCAATACTAAATGCAACATTGTGCAGGGAAATTCAATAGGAAGATTTCTTTGTTGATCTCATTTATATTGACAAGCATACCTCATACCTTTTACGTATACAGCATTTATTGACCTTATCAAGCATCATGACAAGCATCATTTTCTGCTATTGTACTAATTCGTGCCTGAGAAGGCGGGTTGGATAATATGCCTGCAGACACGTTAATATAAAACTCCTGTATTGGCTATGCTTCCAAATTTTTCCTACAAACAAACAAAAAAAGGCATAGCATATTTAATATTCAGGCTGTATGGGCGATTTTGGAATCCCAGGCTTCATTAAAAGCTCCTTGAAGTCCAAATGATTATTTCATTTCACCTGTAAAGGTTGCAGACAAAGGTTTGATCGTCTCACTTGACTTCACATCTTTACTGAAATGCTATTACATAAACTTACTATAATGTTTTAATCATGATATATGGACAGAAGGTAATGAAAGTTCTACTACCTTTAAATTCCTTTTGACTTTAAGGAAGTAGATGACCAAACACAAAGTTTTGGTCAGAAACATCTTCCAGTACAGACACGACTGAGAACATGACAGAGGGGTTTGTTATCCCTTCAGTCTGGGAAATACTTCATTGGAGAATATCAGAGAACTGGCGATTATGGGAGCTTTGAGATTATGTTTGTGGTACCTCCATGCATGAGCTTGTTGACTGAAGAAGTCAGTTTGGGTCACCTTTATTTTTTCTACTGGTCATGCCCAGTCAGTTCAAGTGGCCACAAATAGAGTTTTCCAGCCGGCAGGTGCTGAATGTTATACTGAAATGTACCAGAGTGGGGAGAAATTGCTCTAAAATTTGCTTTCCAGTTGCTAAGGAAACCATCTGCCTCCTATCATAGAGGTTCAGTGTAGTTTTATAATTCAGCTTTATGTGCCAAATATCCATACGAGGGACTTTTCAGTGTCCAGGGAAGAACTGAAGAGAAAGAAGAAAAGGTTTACCTACCACCAGCATATAAATGATAATTGTTTCTGGCTGAGTTCAAAGTCTAATTTGTGGTGTGAATCACAGGGCTCTACCCTGGGATTAGACACCTATCATTTGACCCATGCTTTGAGCTCCAGCTCATCCAAAAATAATTGTAAGCAGAAAGCCTGGAAGATCTTTTTTTTCTTTTTCTTCTCTCTTGGCCACCAAGGAGCTTTATGTTTCAAAATACAGTAGAGTGCTCATTGCTTTGGAGTTCCACCTCTTGAAACTTGAAACTTGATGATGGGTTAGCTTCCAGAGTCCCTTCCATTTCTCTCCAAGAGAAGTGCAGGGAAAAGGAGAAGAATTTAAGAGACATCTCAGGCTCTTTTAATAAGCTACAAGCTTATTCTAGCTGAAGACATGGATCCTTTTGGAAGCACCTACACCAGCAGAAGAAAGCAGGCTTTTAGGAATTCACCAGAAAAGCTGAAGACTGGAAAAGTCAGATTTGTGTTCAGATTGGAGTAAAAGAACATGCAAAGCCAAGAGCTTGCAGGCTATTAAAAAAAGACTTCTTCTGGAAGTCTGACCTTGATACCAATGAATGTGTGAAATAATATCATGATCCAAAAATGATAGGAGCAAATTCAACCTGGAATGAGACAGGCACAGTTAGAGCCCTAGGGCTGCACCCTCCCAGAAACACAGGTCCTGCAATACCCACTTCCTAGATACCACATACCATCACACACTGATCCATCAGCCCTGGTTGTACTGATTAGCATAAGAAAATACTAATTTATTTCTTACAGCAGACCTGCCTGGCACACTCATTACAGTGTGATCCAGGAGGGAAGAATGATTCATATGATGAATTTGTGCTATGAAAAACATGACTCTATCTCTCAACCAGTGTTCAACAGCAGTGGAAAAAAAAAACCAGCCTCAGCCTTTGTAGTTTATATACTGGTCTAACAGATGTTCACAGCCTCTACCTTTTTTTCTCCCACTTGAATCTCTGTACCACCGCATCGTAACTTGTCAGGGCATAAAGTGTTTGGTTCAGTGGCTGGCCAAAATTAAAACCTACTACTATTCAAGATTCTTAATTCTTATTACAAATAATACGTGACTATTTCTATTTCCAATGATAGCTAAGAATGTTAAACAAGGACTACTGTACTAGACAAACAAGAGCTACTGGATTAGACACCAGAAGAAAGAGCTACACTGACAGTCCTGCCATCTAAAGTGCTGGCAGGTGATAACATCAGACAGATGAATAAATAGATAAATGTTGGACAGAAGGTGGGAAGATTTGCATATATCAGTTGCAACAGAGAGTACAGATGTCATGCTCTACAGTAGTTCATTCCCTCTAGGAAATCATGCTTCTTCACATTGCCGAGTCCCATCTTTCAGTGGCACAGATTATGTCTGCAGACTTAAAGAAATGCTAGATGCAACTTTTGTATTATTTCACAGGGGGTTTAGTTCTGATGAGTCTTCATTTATTAGAAACATGCTGGCTTTCATTCCTCCTTCTACCCGACTCTCACACACAAAATGATTCTTATTTCTGCGGCTTAAGAGTACAAAGTTGACTTAATCCAACCAAAAATGCAAGCATTATCCCAAGGTCGGTTTTGCTGCAAAACTGACATAAACAACAAAGAAATGCAAATTAGCAAGTGTATAGACAAGTGTCCCCCAAGACTTCTGATCTTCTTTCCTGAAATCAAAGCAAGGAAGCTTTGCTGAAGGTGAAGGCTATTCCTGACAACCCACAGCAGATGTCATGGCCTGACATGGCCTGTTAGTGTCCAGCTACAGGAAAAATCAGTGGCTCAGGCACACATATACTCTCAGTCACAGCCTACATCAAAGTCCAGAGACGCTGTTCAGCTGTAGTGGGGACAGAAACTGCCGAGGCACCCAGATGTTCTCTGAGAAACACAAGAGAAACCTTGTGTCTGCACTACCCATTAATGCAGGCAGAAGCAAGCACTCTTCTGGCATTTGTCTGGGACTACTGTGCTCAGTCCATCCACTGGATATCCCACTTGCCTGCATCGCATTATCACATGGCTGTCAGGCAGACAAGATAATCCAGGGTCCTTTCTCACATGGCCCTATAGCTGCATGCCACACGGCTACCTAGGATTTGTAGACAGCTTGACTTTGAGCTGCCTTTATACACTGTGGTAAGGGAGTGATTGGTGGTGCAGGTGCCAAGAAGGACTCATGGGTCTGGATTGAGCATGCTAAGATTTGGACTAAGTTCTGTCTGGACCGTGTTCCCAAAGGCAGTGCAGTGGTAGTGCTGAAGTTAGTTCCTAATTCAAGCTAGTTTATTTAGAGTTATACACTTTTCCTGGAACTGCAATGGTTAAAAAAAGCATTAAAGCAATAATTAAACACTTGCAACTCAAATGCAGATATTAAGGCTGAGGGAGGTCACCTTTTGTATTTCCTGCAGTTTGCCTCAGAGCCCACAGTACCACCATACTGAGATTTTGTCAAACGAGTTTGACTAAAGCTCACTTTCTGCACAAAAGACTTTGAGTGATATGAATCATCATCACCTAGAAGCTCCTTTCATAACATTATATTAAATTAAACAAAGGAGAACAACGAACTAGATTAGACTTTGGGGACCACTGAATCTAGTCTCCTGTTTTTGCAGATGAGAGTTTAGATGAGCTGTTCTGTCTTAATATAAACTAGTGAAGAGATAGGTTGGAAGTTCCAAGAAAAAATATAATTTTTAGAAATTAAAAAAAAAGGAATATTATTATACAAGAAAAAATCTCAGTAACAATAACAATACAGTTGCAATGGTTATCCACATATTTCCATGTGTGTATACAGCACCCCTTTTACTGGTGCTATGGTCATGCTACCACTGCTCCTCTGACTCATAGGTTGATGGCTTCAGTCTGGTGGGGGTGGAAGGGGTTCAGCAAGTTGTCAGCATCCTGAGTCCTTCACCAGGAGGAGTCGTGATGGTTTTTCTTTCTTCACTCTAGGATCCACCTGGGGCATTTTCATGATTGCTAGCTCACCTATACACTTTCTTTTTCTTCATTGGTCTACAATGCCGCGTTACATGTGAATGTACTGTACATGGTGCATTTTACCTATGTTAGGTACTTGCTCTTTGTTAGCCCTAAACCCAGTTTTGTCCAGCTCTACATCTACATTTCTTTAAATAACCATTGGTGAAAGGCCTCATTGCACTAGAGCCATGGGGTCTCTAGTGCAAAGCCTGTACCCCATCTCTTATCATCTCATGCTTGCAATCCTCTCCACTGCATCCTGCAAACTCATTTTTTCCAGGCCTCTGCTATCTTACAGGCTGGAATTTCTCCACACCACATTATTAAGTCACAATCATAAATATTTCATTCTACACAGAATGCCTACTTGCTACTACCATCTATATATAAATTATAGTTTTACCATATGCAAATAAGCAACAGTAAAACAAGTTAGACATGACCAGTTGATTACTAGAAAAATTGCTGTTGTGATTAAATGAAAACAAGGCTCTGGGCAGGTCAAGAAAAGTTCAGACAAAGCCTTGCCAACTCATTACAAACCCTGTGGCCTGTTACTAGTAATGGCAGTATTGTATTAATAGGCTACAGGGCTACAGATGAGACACTCATGATGTGTCTTCATGGTGCGTCTCTGAGCTTCTATTCCTTTGGCATTTCAGAAAATTACACTGTTCTCTACTTTAGCTGTTAATTCTTTGGCTGTTTTTTTCCATTTATCTAATTGGGGTTTTTTATTTCCATGACATTTTAGATATACATATGTGTAGATATAAAATGAATACCTGAGTAATGAAAGAGTTTTTAAAGTGGGACCAAATGAATCCATTGCCAATGAAAGAGTTATATTGGGAAATAATTTTGCTGCAGAGGTTTTAATTTCAGAATAATTTCTTTTGTATTAAGTCCCACTAGAAAGAATATTAAAATGAAAATGGAGTGATGGATCTTGCAGAAAGATCTAGGGGGAACACAAAATTGAATTAAGGACAAATTAGTCGGTCCAGTTTTGATGGTGACTTGAGTCCATGATCACATGGACTTAATGTGATGAGCAAAGATCAGAGGCTTAATTCAGTGCGCTCATTTGAGAGCTGGAGAAAGGCTTCAAGATATATTACATGCAAGTCAACCCAATCTGCTTATGAAAAAAGAAAGTTATCCCATTCTGTCTGTTTCCCTGAAGGAATGGATCTTGAAAGTGTTTAGTGTATATGTACACCTCAACCACAAGACTTAAACGGAGAATGGAAAATGTAGATAAGCAATTTATCTGGGTTTAGATGGTTAGGTATGCTTATTTATATGAGGAGGAAGAGGAGAGGGGATGAATACAAGATAAGTTTCGTCTCTGTTTCCAACCCTTTGACCTGGAGAGGTTAGAGCCCACTCTTTGTGAGCATGTCAGGAGGAGACAGGAAGAGAAGCAGATCTGTTGGCTTAAATTATAGCAATTTGCTCCTCATCTGTTGTTCCTAGCACTGACTGATAACCACCTCAGGGTTCAGTGCTTTCTATTACCTGCAACAAAAATGCTGGTATTCAAGCCATATCAGCATACTTAGAATTAAGCACAAAAGAACTCAAGCAGTTCCAATTCTCAAAAAAAACCCCAACCAACCAAACAAAAAAACCCCACATAGTATATCTTTACCAGACGGCCTCAGGTCATAGTTATGCGAAGATATAGATCCCATAATGAAATATGGATGTGGTCCAAAAAGTGTCTGCTAATAGACCACAAGCTGTTCAACAGCCTCATTCTTATTTGAGTTGACATTTGTCCAAATAAATAATCAGAACCTCAATCTTATTACTGATGGTAGAGTAGGCTGTGGTCTTGTGTTTTCACAGCGATCCACTGATCATAGAATCATTTTATTGTAGAAGACAATCAATCAGATTAGTTAGGTATGACTTATCCTTGGTAAATCCATGATGACCGTTCCCAGTTATCTTCTTGTCCTCCATGTGCCTACCAATGTCCTCCAGGAGGGCTCACTCTATGATTTTCCCACAGATTGAAGTGAGGCAGACCAACCTGTAGTTCCTGAGGTTGATCTATTGGCCTATTCTGAATATAAGTGCAACATCTGCCATCTTCTGGTCATTGGGGAACCTTCTCCCATCTCCATGATCTTTCAGACATGATGGAGAGTGGACTTGCAAGCACTTTATCAGCTCTCTCGGCACCCTTGGATGCAGCCAATTGAGTCCAATGAACCCATGCAGGTCAAGTTCTTGCAAGCATTCCCTGGGTCAGTCTTCATCTGCTGCTGGTCATTCTCCTCCCTGAATGTCTTCACAGGAGGCCTTGGAGAAGCTGAGGCAAAGAAAACATTGAGTGCTTCAGCTTTAAAAAGTTGTTTAAAAGTCTACTGCAAGGTTGTTTTGTGCTCCACTACGCATTCCTGTTAGTTGGGAGAACACTTAGGAAATCATCAGTAAACATCATCTCTTCAAGGCAATCAACTATGTATAATGTTAGTTAATGCATACAAATTGTATAGATTTTTCGCTGCCTGAGCACTAAGTCTGGCAGAAGAATAGATAATGAGTTTGAAAGAAGCATTGCAAGGTGCAGGTACATCAGTCAGTATCATCCACTTTCTTAGACAACACATTTTGTAGCAAAGGAAATCAGAAAAGTTGAATCACAGAATGGTTGAAATTGAAGGGCAACTCTGGAGATGATCTAGTCCAACCACCCTGCTCAAAGTAGGGTCACTTAGAGCAGGTTGCTCAGGGCTCTGTCCAGTTGCATTTTGAATGTGTTCAAGGATGGAGACTCCACAACCTCTCTGAAAAGCCTGTTCCACTATTTGACCACCCTTAGAGTAAAAAAGCTTTTACTTATGTTTAAATGAAAAGCTCAGGTTGAACTATCTTTAGTCTTACTTGATGGGATTCTTGTTAGCTAATTTCACTCTGTGAGAGTTGAACATCAACATAAGATTCATTTGACCTACCACAGAATAAAATGAATCTTGTTTCAAATATCCTTCTTTCCACTGGTTGTGGAGTGGCATAGACAGATGAGTTTAAACATCTAATTCAGATGACATGAATCCTACCAATGGTAATTTTTCTTCCATAGCACCACACAAAGTCAAAAATGAAAAAGAATAAAGACCTAAACAAAAAAATACTACTTTTTCTGTAGACCTCTGGGTTGAAAAGAATGATTTCCAGTAGCTAGGATTCAAAATATGTAGCTAGGATTCAAAATATGTAGCTATTTTGCTTTTTTTTCTTTGTTTGCTATGCTTTGCTTATCCTCTCTACTGATGGAAACCATCTTTATGGGATCCCTTGTGCTATGGTAATACAACATCTTATCCCATTCCACTTGTAACCTCTAAACCTGTTGGCTAATTTCAATTAGAGTTAAACTGGGAGAGGCATCACATGAGAACCCAGCACCAAGTTTTGCAAAAAAACCCCAGATGGTTGATAATGAGGAAAAGGAGAGCAGAATTCAGTGTTTATCCATTTGGAGAGGTAATAGACAACTGATCAACCTGCCATGAGTACCAGATGGCCAGTCAGTACTCGTAATTCCAACCTAGCTACAGGACATGAATATTTCTTGCCTTGAAAAGAGAAAACAGACAGGGAACACAGTAGTAAGGGAATGATATGGGGGTCAGGGAAGCAAGAGATATATTGGGCATGTGATAAACTGGATGGTATCACGGGAATTCAGCGAACACAGAGAACCTGGGTATACTGCAGAGGGAGCAGGTGGTGATGGACATAAGACATAATCCATGAGAAGTGAGTTTCAGTAGCTCCACATACTGATCCACACTGTACCTCATAGAGTCAGGAACTGAAAAGCAATTGGCCAGGCTTCAGCCTGACAGCAAATGCCCTAATAGTCAGTTTCTACTCTCAGTTATGGTGCTATAAAAGTAGAATAACTCCCCCATTTGTTATTTTTTTCCTAGTTATCACAAGGTGACCCATCTGTTTATATTTTCTCATGCAATGCATGGTTATCGCAAATTGAAATTCCCATCAAATCACAATACTTTGCATATACTTAGCAGCATCTAAGAAACCAAGAGTTTCACAATGTCATATTCCTACTTTTCAAATAGAAGACTACCATCTGATTAACATTTTAAGTGTCAGAGTTGCTTGGATGACACATTTAGCAAGACGCAGAATAACTTCAGCCATATGCTTTAAACTACTATAAGAAAGAAAGGAGAATTAAGCATAAGCAGAAGCCTAATCCATGGCCAAGACTTTAAAAATATGGGTGTCTACATTTAGGCTCCGAAACCTGTAACTAATCATTTTCTCACATGAATCAGTTTTCAAAAGAGCTGGAAAATCCAGACTACTCCAGACCCTCACATCTGCAAATCTAATGCAAGGAAAACAATTTTATTTGGGATCAGAATGCTTTCTTGAGTTAATTTGGCAGGTGCTGACACATGGAATACTGGTGTAATCTCTTTGTTTTTCATTAGACGAGAAAGAAAGGCGTTACATCTTTTCCTAGCCTGAGAACCATTAAGGGGGAACACATCCGGTAAGAAGCACATAAACAAAACTCCACTCACTAAAGGTCAAAATCTGTTTGTTCCATAGATTTCACAGAATCAGTTGGTCTATGAGGATGCTATAGGAAAGAGTCAGAAGCCTTGCTAGCGTCAAGCCAAACAACATCCACTGCTTTCGCCTCATCCACCAAGCTAGTCATTTCACCGTAGGAGGTGATCGTGTTGCTAAGGCCTGATTTCTCTTGTGTCTCCATGCTGACTTCTCCCAACCACCTTCATGTCTTTCCTATGCTTGGAAAGAGTTTCCAGGATTATTCTGGGATTGAGGTAAGGCTGGCCAGTCTGTAGTTCCCTGGTTTCTCCTTCTTGCCTTTCTTGAAGGTAGGAATGACATTTGCTTTCTGCCCGTCCCCAAAAACCTCCCCTGATCACCACAAACTTTCAAAGATAATTGAGAGCAGCCTCACAGTGACATAGCCAGATGCCACAGCACTTTTGGGTGTATCCCATCAGGTCCCAGGGACTTGCATATGTCCAGTTTTATTTAAATGTTCCCCAATTTGATCTCTTGCTTCAGACTTCCCCTGTGGTTTCAGGGGTCTGGGATTCCTGAAGGAAAATTTTTCCAGTAAAGACCAAAGCAAACAAGGCATTTAGTGTCTTGGCATTTTGCATGTCCTTTGGCATCAGGTCTTCTGCCCCATTCAGCAGCAGGCTCACA
The DNA here is from genome assembly GCF_965183815.1 of Platalea leucorodia. Lineage (NCBI taxonomy): Eukaryota > Metazoa > Chordata > Aves > Pelecaniformes > Threskiornithidae > Platalea > Platalea leucorodia. Next base: position 17,204,627 of record NC_138824.1, read on the forward strand.
TTTTTTCTTGTCTTCCTTTTGCTCCTGAGGTACCTGTAAAAACTTTTCTTGTTGACCTTCACGTTTCTTACATTTTCAGCTCCAGGTGGGCTTGGGCTTTCCTAACCTTGTCCGTGCATTCTTGGACAGTGTCTCTATATCTCTTCTGGGTCACCTCTTCCTGCTTCCACATCTTGTGTGCTTTCTTTTTTGTGTTTTGGTTTTGTCAGGAGATCCCTGTTCACGCAGGCAGACCCGCTGCTGCCTTTGCTAGGCTTTGTACACATTGGGATGGACCAAACTTGAACCTGGAGAAAACAACCTTTGAAAATCAACCAGCTGTTCAGGACTGTCTTCTCCCCAGGGTCATATCCCATGGGATTCTTCCAAACAGATCCCCAAAGAGGCCAAAGTCTGCTCTCCTGAAGTCCACGGTTGTGATCCTGCTATTTGCTTTGTTTCTTCCGCTCAGAATCCTGAATTCCACCACTCATGTTCATTGCAGCCAAGGCTGCCTCCAGCCTTCACATTCCCGACCAATACTGCCTTGTTTGTAAGCATGAGGCCCATATCGTCTCGTTGGCTCCTTGACCACCTGTGTCAGGAAGTTGTCATCAACGCTGTCCAGCAACTTCCTGGATTGCTTGTGCCCTACTGTGTTCTCCCTCCAGCAGATATTGGGATGTTTAAAGTCCCCCATGAGGACCAGGCCCTGTGAACATGATGCCCCATCTACTTCTTGTTCAGAGAGTCTGTAGTGGATTTCCACCACACCATCACACATGTTACTCTGCCCTCTAAACCTGACCCATAAGTTAGTGCATCATCTGTCCCAGTCCATGTCCATTCTTCTAGTGCTGATGCATGGGAAGTACCTATAACATAAATGCGTTATTCCAGCTAAAATTCGAATTTGTTTTCTGCCACAGAGTCAGACACAGCTACTATGTGGATAGGAAAGGGAAAGAAAAGCCATACAGAAGAGCAACCTCTACCAAAATAGTATGACTGATACGCACATATTTAAATTGCTATAAAAAGGAAATAAGGCGGCAGGTTAGGGTGCTGCTTTAAGTTCATATTCACTTTGGAGGGGACAAACCTGACAGCTCCTTTATATCAAGTTCTTATTGTTATCTCAACTGATATCACAGTACCATGTCCAAGGAGCTGTATGGCCTCCTTCTAGCTTGATGTCTAAAATATTAACTCACAGGTAACATTTTGAAGCATGAAACAAGCTCCCTTCAGCCTCCTACACTTAGAGCAAGCAGACTGCAAGTGCCCTCCAGACTTGCAAATAGTTGAGCTAACAAAAGCCTCAAAAGACATCTTATAAAACATGGTCTATTGGTCATTTGTCTCATTTCCCTATGAAAAGGGCTACCAATTTTCTTATCATTTTCTGAAAGAAATGATTGTGACATAATCAGGAAGGGCTGGATCTGAAATAATTTGTGAGACACAACACAGCTGAGTTAAAGCTGAACCGGTCATCAAGATAACTAAGGCTGTGTTAGCTAAGTGTGCGATAACATCCTTGGCCATAAGGACATAGTGAGGCATAAAACATGTCTCAGCTGTGTGTGTAAATATTAAGTTCATCACACTCTGAAGACCACTGTCAGACTGAGACCACAATAAAATTTCCACTTTCTCCTTTCTTGACTGCAGCTCTGCTTGCAGCTGTCAAATCTAAAACCAGCTCTGCTCACTGTTGATAAAAGCTGCACTGATTGCAGTGGGAATACTCAAATAAAGAAGGTTGCTTGTATGAACAAAGGTTCAGAAAAAGAGATTTTCCCTTTAAAACAGGTAGTATATCTCTGCTTTCAGAAAAGTATTCTGTACATTTATGATGTTTGACAAATTAGACAATTTTGCTACTTGAATTATGCTTCCCTCTTTGTTTCTTTTAATTTCTAATGTTTGTTTCATTTGGATCTAGAGCTTACTTTCACCTTGGAGACATTGCATCCAAGCTAGCTACAGAGGAGCTAGACTTGTCTAGCCTGATGATCAGCTTAATATCATGCCCCTCAGCCCCTATTCCTCCTGCTAGAGAAAGACACGGGGCTGCAGCCATTCTTCCCAGTACTTACATGCAGCTAAGCAAAAAACTGAACTCAGGGAGTCATAATTTCCTAGGCATTTAGCAATCCAGTCATGTCTGATCAGGCTTACTGAGCTCTTCGGAAAATAAATACATAAATCTGATCAGGTACTCATGTAATACCTAGGAAAATGTTCCAGTGTTTCAGTGTAACTCCAATAGCACATTTGACAATGTTATTTCTGCAGATGTGCAATACAATGTGCTTTTTCAGGCATTTGAACAACAATATTCATTACAGTGTTCTTCAGAGTTTTACAAGGTTGCACTTTTTCTTTTTGTTGTCATGTATTTAAGTGTCCTTAACTGTAATAGACATGTTGCATCATATTACCAACATTTCACATTATTATTTAATAAACAGCCAAAGAAGAAATGTCAGCAGGATGATTATACTTTCACATTTCACTGTATCAGTGAGTAACAATTACACTGCAATCCAATAAAAAAGAACTGCTACACTAGGGAGTTGAAAACACAAGGTGACAGCCTAGAAAAAAACCTGTATTGCTTTTCTGCAGATAGTGCATACATTGTTTTTAAAAATAGTGGAAATTTTTTGTTTTCTTAAAAAAAATAAAGTAGATGCATCACAGATCTGGGAGGGGAACTTAAATCTGTAAGCAAAGTTCACCTTTAGGGAACAGCTGCTGACATTGGAACTGATATGCTTCTGTTTTTGGGAGAAGCAAAGTGAGCCGAGCCCATGAGTAGCCCTGTGGTTAGATGGGGAAAAAAAGAGACAAAGGAACATAACAGTAAGAATCAGGCTAAAAAGGAAAACAGAAAAAGAAGGGACTGAATGCTCTACAATTGGAAGGCAGAAAGGATGAAAATAAGAAATGGGCAAGTAAGGACAATCAATTCATCTGTGGAAGGAGAGCCCCAGGAGGAGAAGAGACAAAGCAGGACATTTCTACAAATGTATAGCTTGCCACCTTTAAAAAGTCACAAGACAGCAGACTGTTTAGATAAATACAAGTGCAAAGAATCAATAAAATTTGCTAAGTATGAAAGAAACATTTAAGATTTGTTCCTTTTTTTTTGTTCAGTCTTGCATACATACAGATCTACTTACAACGCTGGTTTAGATAGGTGATAGCTGACTGAAACAGAGACTCTTCTGCAATGTCTACAAACATTGCTGAGCACAACAGCTTCCATTCTTTGCCTGGGACTCTCCAATGTTACCAAAAAACTTCTTTACTTATGCTCAGAAAAAATGGTGTATACTGGAGGGAAAACTGATTTTTAGACTATTTTATGTCAGCATGCCGATTGCATAAATAAATGTTGGGCATGTTGCCGGTTACAAAATTCAGGGACTGGGAAGATTATCCAAAGATTTAGGCACCTAAACTTAGGTATCTGCACACAAGCCAGAAATTTAACCTTTGATGATAGCCAATGGAGATCTGGCCAGCACAGATATGGACTCTGGAGAGCTATTTGTCTCCTTTAAAAGCAAACACCTACATTTGGCCAGGCAAATAGCTCTCTATACTCTATTAGCTGACTTGATTAGATCTCCCTTGATTATAATGGGAGCTTAGACGCCTGGCTCAGAGGTTAAAGGTGTTAATAGCAGTCTTTGCATTATAATTAGGGAGAGAACAGCCCTTGTACATGGCAAAACTAGAATTTTCTAAGTTGCTTTAATGGCTTTTCTAAAATGGCCCCCAGCTGGACTGGTATTGTGTCACGTATCTGTAGATGTCTGAACCTTTATCTGAATCCTTCCCTTAAATCCAGAAGTGAATGAGAACATTGCTCAATTCCTCATTAAAAAAAAAAAAAAAAAGAATTTTTATTATCTAAGAACTTCAAAATCAAATCAGAAAACATGCCTCCAATTCATTACAGTCATGAGTAACAGTAAGGACTTGTGGCAAAAGGAGAAGGGGAAAGAGAAAACAGACTGTGAAAAAGAAAGACCTTTCTAGATCCAAGGCTACTATCAGACTTGGTAAAGAAAAATCATCTTTCTGTGTGGGTTTTTTTTTTTTTTTTTTAGTTCTCCAATTTTATCCATTTTTCTATGCGTCTCCTAACCAGGACCTGATATGAAGTTGTCAATACCACAACATACTAGTAACTGGCATAATTTTGCTGATTACCCATAGGTTTGACTGACAGCATAGTTTGATTATAGAACCATAGAACCATAGAGTTGTTTAGGTTAGAAAAGACCTTTAAGACTATCAAGTCCAACTGTTAACCTAGCACCGCCAAGTCCACCACTAAACCATGTCCTCAAGCACCACGTCTACCTGTCTTTTAAATACCTCCAGGGACGGGGATTCCATCACTTCCCTAGGCAGCCTGTTGCAATGCTTGACAGCCCTTTCAGTGAAGAAATTTTTCCTAACATCCAATCTAAACCTCCCCTGGCACAACTTGAGGCCATTTCCTCTCGTCCTATTGCTTGTTACTTGGGAGAAGAGACCGACACCCACCTCGCTGCAACCTCCTTTCAGGTAGTTGTAGAGAGCAATAAGGTCTCCCCTCAGCCTCCTCTTCTCCAGCCTAAACAATCCCAGTTTCCTCAGGGGTTCTTTATAAAACTTGCGCTCTAGACCCTTTGTCTGCTTCATTGCCCTTCTTTGGACATGCTCCAGCACGTCAATGTCTTTCTCATAGTGAGGGGTAGATCTCAGAAAAAGCATACATGTAAACCAGACACAAAAAACACACACAATGCCAGTCCAGCTGCAGACCACTTCAGAAAAGCTACTAAAGCAATTCAGAACAGTCCATTTTTGCCATGCTGTAGAGTGTCTCTTTCCTTAACCGTAATGCAAAGACTGTTGTGAATTTCTTTCAAGTTACTCTGAGTCAACTGGAAAACTTTTTTACAGTAATCTCTACTTTAAAGCAACCTTCAATGAATTACTATAATTATTTTTCTAGCTGAAACAATTAGTAAATAATTGAAAATTCCTTTTTTATGCCTTTCATCATTTCAGTTATAAATACATAAGTGCATTGTTAGGTCTGGCAGCTCATGAGGTTTTTTCCTCCTTTCTCCCTAAAAGAGTTAGTGCTCTGGTAGGCATTGCATGTTAATCAGGAGTGAGCAATCAAGAATATTAATTTGTCAAAAAGTAGAATATATGAGTGTGGTGGGCTCTAAGTATTTATGACTGGTGTGAAAACAGCTCTAAGTATCAGTCTTTTCCCTGGCCCATCACAAGCTGGCTGCTATTTGAAGCAGGCCCAGCTTCATCAAAAGACATGCTGGTCATCAGACTTTTGTCACCGAGACATACCCAACCAGATATGTGAATAAAATTAGATGATGGGATACCTCATGGTAGTGAACATGGTACATCACAGCTGTGACAACTGTAATCATGTGAAACTGAATACTAAAAGAGGAATTCTTATTTGAGGGAAAGGACCTCTTGGCATATCAAGCTGAATTTTGTCAAGTTGTTTTCACTACCCAGAATACTGTTTTCTTTCTTGTTCAAGCAGATACCTTAAGAAGTTTCAGAAGATTATTTCTAGCATTTTTTGAGATAGAGAAGAGAGATGTAGGTAGGTAGTAGGTACCTGAGGCAGCCACTCTTCTGGGAAGCAAGATTTCATTGATAGAAAAAAAAAAAAGTATGATACTTTTATACTTTGAATAAGCTTTCTAAACTCAGCCTTGCAACAACTCTGAAGTGAGGCAGCAAATTATTTGTTTAAGGTTTTTGGTTTTAATAAGAGGACAGTGAGATCAAGGTCTGAAAGTCAGTATGATGTCAGAAGTCCCTCTGCTTCAGAAATAAATCAAGCTATTGGAGTGCATGGCTTGCATGAAATTACTCCCTGAAAGTAGTTTCTTTCCTGGGTTCATGCAGCAGATCAGAATCAAAGAGAAATATATGGACCTCCTGAAAGCATAAATGTTATCATGAAAACTCAATTCAAAGGGTATTTTACTGTGTCTTACTTTATATGTCTGTCTTCTGTGTTCTTCCTAATAATGGAAGAACTCATATGATTCAGGAAATTGTTTTCACACAATTTTCAAACAAGACAGAACCAGAAAATCCTACAAGTCAAAGGAAAAACATCTTCCCAGCTCAGCAGGTCCATAAATTTCAAACCACCAGAATAAGCATTCAGAAGACATCAACATCCAAACCCAAATATATAAGGTGCCTGAGTTTCATGTTAGTGAGCTATTGGCACACTTTCTTTATCTTATCTTCAGAAAGACAAACCTTTTAGTGTTGTCATTTCAATTTTTTCACTGAGCGCATAGCCTCCTTGTCATAAAAACCCCATGCAGCCATAAAAATGTTTAGCCTTGTTACCATATACATTTTAATATTTATTTCCCCACAGCTTTTCCAGTCTAGGTAAGGTCAGTGTCATCACCCAACTTAAGGTAAAGTAACCCTTTCAGAGCAAAAATTAAGTAAACAATTAAAGTAAAAAATTATGGAGTCAAATCCAGTTGGTGGCCAGTCACGAGTGGTGTTCCCCAGGGCTCAGTACTGGGGCCGGTCCTGTTCAACATCTTCCTTGATAATCTGGATGAGGGGATCGAGTGAACCCTCAGTAAGTTTGCAGATGACACCGAGTTGGGTGGAAGTGTCGATCTGCTGGAGGGTAGGAAGGCCCTGCAGAGGGACCTGGACAGGCTGGATCGTTGGACCAGGGCCAACTGTATGAGTTTCAACAAGGCTCAGTGCCGGGTCCTGCACTTGGGTCACAACAACCCCATGCAGCACTACAGGCCTGGGGAGGAGTGGCTGGAGAGCTGCGCAAAGGAAAAGGACCTGGGGGTGTTGGTTGACAGCTGCCTGAACATGAGCTGCCAGTGTGCCCAGGTGGCCAAGAGGGCCGACAGCATTCTGGCTTGTATCAGGAATAGTGTGGCCAGCAGGACCAGGGAGGTGATAGTGCCCCTGTACTTGGCACTGGTGAGGCTGGACCTCGAGTCCTGTGTTCAGTTTTGGGCCCCTCACTCCAAGAAGGACATGGAGGTGCTGGAGCGTGTCCAAAGAAGGGCAACAAAGCTGGTGAAGGGTCTAGAGAACAAGTCCTGCGAGGAGCAGCTGAGGGAGCTGAGGTTGTTTAGTCTGGAGAAGAGGAGGCTGAGGGGAGACCTTATCACTCTCCACAGCTACCTGAAAGGAGGTTGTAGTGAGGTGGGGATCAGTCTCTTCTCCCTAGTAACGAGTGATACGACGAGAGGAAACGGCCTCAAGCTGTGCCAGGGGAAGTTTAGGTTGGATATTAGGGAAAACTTCTTCACCGAAAGGGTGATCAAGCATTGGAACAGGCTGCTCAGGGAAGTGGTTGAGTCTCCATCCCTGGAGGTATTTAAAGAATGGATAGATGCGGTGCTCGAGGGCATGGTATAGATGGACTTGGCAGTGCTAGGTTAACGGTTGGATTCGATGATCTTAAGAGTCTTTTTCAACCTTAACTATTCTATGATTCTATGATTCTATGATAAACAAATGAATAATACTTAATTATTATGGACTTGATGACCTTATTATGGACTTGATGACCTTAAAGGTCTTGATGACCTTAAAGATCTTTTCCAACATAAATGATTCTATGATTCTATAATTATTAAAGAAAAGCTGATTGTTCAGCTAATGTAGCTGGATGTCTGTCTTCCAATGTCCTTTCCACAACATGGAGTTTACCATTTTTGCCATTTTCAAAACAGTCCACATACATTATTCTGGAGTAACCTCGGGGTCCAGTCAGCTGGCATTTCCTTCCCAGTAAACCCTCAGCCTGGCAGCCTCCCAAGTGTGCAACTCATGTCTCCTGTGTGTGAGGTGCATAGGAAGCAGCTCTGTTGCTGGTAGCCAACTCAAAAGATTCCTAAAGCATGACTCATTAGTTCTTCTTTCAAGTTTTAGGGAATCAGGTTGCCTTTCCATATGTATGAAACACTACCTTCTTATCCATGCTGCAAGCATTTCCATAGGTTGCTTGTTTGGTAGGGAGTCTTAGGGGGAACTCAGAAGTAGCTCCAGAGCAAAGAGTTACAACAAAGTGAGTTGTAACTTTCTTATTTCCAGCCAAACAGGTTTTCACCGATTGCCCTGCTGTTTACAAGGTATCCAAGAGAACACAGGGCATAGTGGAGCACCAGAGAGAAACTAGTTCAGAAGGCATCATCAGATGACAGTGGAGGGAAGTGCCCACTAGTGCCCCCAGTAACTTCTGTCAGCCTCTATCTCTGACCCATGGAAAAGAGTCTTGATTAATCTCAGAAGTACCATCTTGCAGTGGTGTATAGTGCTAATCGACGCAGCTTGTTGTAAGGGCTGTCTTCTGATGTGAAGCCTATCCTTGTCAGCTCCGCTTTGGCTGGTGCCTGTTCCTCCTTGAAACTTGTATTATGTGTCTGAGAATGGGCACAGTGCCACCCAACAGATGGTCATAAGTGTAGGCATGCTGGAAACCTAGTATGTACAGATCTACAGCCAGATTTCTCCTCCAGATAGGAAAATTGTGTAGAGCTTCTACATTCTTTGTTAGCTAAAGTCATCTCTACTTTAAACATCCCTAAATACTTTCCAGCACAGTCAGAGCGACTTTTGGGCTCTAGTATAGGAAGATAAATTATTCCTGAGGGTGAGAAAAGAGATTATGAGGATGCCTCTATAAAATGTGTGGTGTTAAGTGGAAAATGATCTTTTCTACAGTTTTAAAGTTCCTCCAGTGGATAAGTATACATAGAGTGGACAAAAAGGCAAATTCAGTCACCTGTGGAAAACTTCTCTTATCTCAAGATTTCATCCCTGTTGTAAGTATACATTCCACTAGTCTCCCACTTGCTATACAATATGACAGGAGGCTTGTTCCGCTCAGAGCAAGTATGGTATTAAACAGGTTTTTGCTTTCCATGGCTCAGAAGCTGGAATCTAATTTATGCAATGCATGCAAAAGAAAAAAAAAAGTTATTTTCCAGTGACAATCCAGTAAAATCTACACACCAGTTTTTTCAATACAAACAGCCATTGCAGGGCAGTTCATGTATCTTCTACACTGTTAACATTTCACTTAGAAGGACATATTTTCTAGGAAGCTAATCTAAACTCTTTCCTTCTTTCCCTGGCCTTGCTTTCAGTTTTTCTTCAGCAGCTTATAGCACAGAAAGTGATTTTCCTGTTCACTGCTTACTGCCATCAGCCTTTGCTGTTTTATTGCTTTTATTTTTCTCCTTATTTCAGTACCAGTATAACATAGCTGCTTCAGCAGCAATCACAGGTTCCACATGCCTTACAGGTTTTGTTTTCGGTCTGAATGCCCTTTTTGTTCTGCTAGCTGTCTGCACTTCACACCACACGTTGCCTCTTTCTTAGACAGACCTCAGTGATTTGATTTCCTCTGCTTTACCCCTCTTCTTTGTAGCCGGTCTAATCTATGTCAGGTTCTCTTGGTGGAAAATTGATTCTGCCAGGCTGCTTTGTGGTTTTCAAGGAGCTTTGAAGAAACGAGTATGAGCAAAAAGGGCAGTGGAGGAAGTCAGGACTTCCAAAGGTTTGGATCCCAAATTGCTGGTTCATACCTTTTTAAGGCAGAAGAGATGGAGCTTCTGCTCCATATAGGAGGGTGAACTCCCCATGCTCAGGTTTATCTGTTATTGAAAGTATGCTTTCAACTCTGTCAGCTTGTCTACATAAATGAAGGCAAAACAAAGACATTTTCTTGTCTTCCTCAATTAGCATCTTCCGCTTGCTGACCTCTTCAGTGTCTGGAGCTTCTAGATAGTCTGATCATGGTTCAAAAAAAACCCCAAAACCAGGATGTTTTTTAAAGGTACTTCTAGAAGGTGTTAAAAATCCTAAACTGAGTATCATCAGGTCAGTCTAGTAGCAGCTAATTTCAGAAGGAATTCATCTGCCTGAACAACTAAAGAAAAGTCTTTCTATCATTTTTGCATTAAGAGTCACATCCAGGAGCCTTGAAAGTTAAGTTTCTTTCAGACTGACTAACGGACCCAGTTGTCCAGTCCCACTGTTTCTGCCGTTTCTGTGGTTTGGCAACTTCTGGGACAGACACAGTGGTTGTGAAACAGAAATGGTTGCACAGCTGCACATGACACTCCAGTCATATCAAAAGATAAAGTAAAATATATGGAAGATTACGCCTTTATTTGTGGAAGAGGTTATGCATGGTAATTTTGCATTTCAATGTAATCACTGAGTGAACTGGAGACCATGTATATTGTGAAAAATATCTTCTTATTGACAAGTATGTGTTTGGTAGATGTGAGGTTTGCTGAGGTTACAGGGAGGGGCTCTGTGGTGGGTTTGACCTTCGCTGCCTGCCAAACCCCCACCCAGTCGCTCTGTCACTCCCCCTCCTCAACAGGATAGGAGGAGAAAAGAGATGAAAAAAGCTTGTGAGTCGAGATAAAGACAGGGAGATCCCTTGTTGTCATGGGCAAAACAGACTCAACTTGGGGAAAATAATTTAATTTATTGTAAATGAATAAGAAAGTGGCATAGTGAGAAATAAAAACATAAATGAAACCACCTCCCCTCCAGCCCCATCTTCTTCCCAGGCTCAGCTTTGCTCCTGACTCTTCTACCTCCTCCCTCCAAGTAGCACAGGGGGATGGGGGATGGGGCTTGAGGTCAGTTCACAACACTTCATCTCTGCTGCTCCTTCCTCCTCATGCTGTTCCCCTGCTGCAGTGTGGGGTCCCTCCCATGGGGCACAGTCCTTTACGAACTTCTCCAGCATGGGTCCTTCTCATGGGCTACAGTTCTTCATGAACTGCTCCGGTGTGGGTCTTCTCCAAGGGGTACAGTCCTTCAGGAGCAGACTGCTCCACGGTGGGCTCTTCACAGGTTGCAGCTTCATTCAGGACACATCCACTTGATCCAGCGTGGGGTCTTCCACAAGCTTCAGGGTGCCTGTCTGCTCCACCATGGTCCTTCATGGGCTATAGGGAGACAATCTGCTTCACCATGGTCTTCTCCACAGGCTGCAGGGGAATCTCTGCTCCAGCACCTGGAGCATCTCCTCTCCCTCCTTCTTCACTGACTTGGTGTCTGCAGAGTTGTTTCTCTCACATTTTTCTTCCTCGTCTCTCTCACAGCTCCTGAGCAACATTTTTTACCCTTTCTTAAATGTATTATCACAGAGGTGCCACCAGTGTTGCTGATGGGCTCAGCTTAGACCAGCGGTGAGTCTATCTTGGAGCCATCTGGAACTGACTCTGTCCACCACGGGGGCAGCTCTTGGTGTCTTCTCACAGAGGCCACCCCTGCAGCCCCTGGCTACCAAAATCTTGCCACAGAAACCCAATACAGGTTCTTAAAGGAGTAACAGAAAGGTGAGTGGAGTTTGCAAGTGTCACACAACCTCATTCCAGAAAATGCCAGACAGGCTGAGGGAGCACCTAGAAATGTTGGTAGCTTTTTAGGGTTGTGAATTCTGGCTGTTTTACAATGTATTTTTACTCTAGAATGAATTTATGATCTGCATTTGAATTAATTCTTTTGAATTAGTACACTCCTATCATAGTCCTTGCCCAAGAGCTACACTGAGATTTCATGGGCAATCTCATGCTTTTTGGAGGAATAGTATGCTCAAACACTGTAAATATTTTTTCCTAATAAATCCCGGTAAAACATGTCTACTCATTACGGGCAAGTGTGAGAGGACAATGAAGGTCAAGGGCATTTTGCTTGTGTAAACCCACGCCCATGCTGCAAGTTCTCCTAGTAGCAACAGGTAGTGTCATCCATACAATTTGCCAGCACAGGTCATTCAGGTAGCCAGTTTGAAAAGCAACATCACAGTTCTCTAAGGATCTCTCCATGAGCTTGTCACTTGAGTTATAGCTTGGGCTTGCTTTTCACTGTTAAATAATTGGGTTGATGATCTGAGGTGGGACAGTCATAGGGCAGCTTTGTATTGCCAGAGTCTCCTTCGGTTCCAGAATCAGAATAAGCAATACCAGCGTAACTGGTACCCATTTCAGGAAGGAGCTGCAAGAAGCAAGGGGCAGAAAGGAGGAAAAATGATGAGTTTAGTTGGCCAGTATAGCTAAAAAACAAGTGTTTTGTAAATTATATAACCCAATGCCACAGCAATGCAAGACAAACACACTGAAGACCTCTGACTTCTTTCAGGAATACACCATATTATTTTGTTTTTAAAAAATATGTTAATCAGTCTTCACAAATTGAATACTGACTACTAGATAAAGTCTGGAGTTCCTGGACTCAAGTTTTACGTTGATGTGCAATGATGTCTGCATAGTGCCACACAATATCTTTCAGGAGTTTTCCATATACGTGCAAACTTAGATAGGAGAAATGGTAGAGCCATGGCAGCACAACATTTTGTTATCAGGTCCTGCTTCCCAGTCTGAGAGGAAGGCTGCATTAATGCCAATGTCCTGCTTTCAGCAATGAGCTAGTTCTACTACCAAAACAACGCACTGCCACATTGCCATACATTTCTGCTCCCATGGGTATTTTGATCTATGAGCATGGGAGGAGGAAGAAAAGGAAGTTTCTCAGTAAATCTTCTCCCATATTATTATGTATATGGAGCAGGAACCCTCCACAACTATCAAGTGAGTTCTTGTTTCTTTTTCTAGTGAACTACAGCTACCAATTAAAAAAAAAAAGGGTGGGCTGGGGTGGTGTTTCTCACTTTGTAAGGTGTATTTTGAAATTATTGATGTCACAGTGTGCTAGCAATCCCTTTGAATGGGGATGCTCAGTATCTGAATGTTTTTCAGAATTTTTATTTGCACTACAGGTAAAATTCTAAAGTTTAAAAAGCTTTACAAACTCAAATTTGGTCTTTGCTGTTTTTTTGTGTGGTGAGATGGGAGAAGGAATGGAGAACAGATGCTTTTATAGACAACTCTTGAATTAATATCCACTACATGGCAATCTGAAAAAGCAGGGCACTGAGGTGGAAATCCATTCAGGTCCTTTCCTTTGTTCGTTTCTCCATCTGTGAGTTGTATTATTTGTAGGTGAATCTGTGGAAAATAGGAACTGGAGGTAGTTGGTAGTTCTGCTTGCTTTAGGAGGAATATAACATTCCCAGCACAAGAAAATCAAAACTGAAGTCTCACTATGCATGAGAATAAAGCATTATCATAGAACAAGAATGATACAAAAGAACTGGCAGAATTCTACCTACAGAATGTGTCCACAAAATCTGATAAAGTTATTTAGGCTATTCAGAACATGAAAATAGGAGAAAGAATTTTAGAATGCAAAACTGACAGTATACGGACAAGTGAAATGTAAAGTTAGTAAGTACAAATAAACCAACAAAACTACTTTTCCTTCAACAGTTGAATTAGAAGTCTGTTGGCTTTATCACCTAAGGAAAAGAAGCTGCATATCATTATAGATAGATCACTGGGACCTCTACTTAATGCATCACAGTGATGGAAAAAAGAAAATGATATGTCAGATTGCATTAAAAAATGGACTGGGGAAGAATACTGCAAAAGTAAAGCAATTATGTTGCTAGTTCTACAATACCAGCCACCATTTTTTGAGAAAAATTCCACAGAATTATAGAAGGCTCAAGAGAAGGGCATAATTATTAAGAACACAGAAAAACATTTAAAGGGAGATTGAAAAGAGTGGAATTGTTTCCTTTAGAAAGGAGATTAATAAAAGGAGATGAGGAATAACTATACTAAATAAAGGAATGTGATAGAAAAGGTAGATGTGGAACTTCTGTTTCCTCTCTCTTGTAATGCAAGAACAAAGAGATATGTTAACAGAACTGAAAGCTAGCAGAATGAAAACTGATAAAATCCATTCCCTGCAGCAGATAATTAGACTGCGGAGCAAATAAATTGATAGAGGTGCAATCGAGGTCAAGGATTCTGCAAGGTTGAATGAAATTTGAACAGTTACACAACTTAATGCCAGCAAGAATGTCAGAAAGAAGATAAAGTCTCAGTTTTCAGGGCTAAACCCAGTCTCTAACTTCTAGGAACAGGTAGAAGGCTCTTGGTACCAGGCTTCTTTATTTTTCATATAAAGTGCATTTCTCATTGCTATTAGTAAGATTCCCACAGTATGGCCAATGGAATTTCTCACATAAGTCTATTTTACAGTGTTTTTCCGACTGCATTTTGGGTCTGTTCACAGCAACATGACAGCATTACAGATGGTGTAAAAGCCTATCTCCAAAAAACAATCCAGTCATCACTTCCATTTTCAAAATCCAGAGATGAGTCATTCTCCTCCCACAGGTAAATGTATTTGTACGAACATCAAGCTCTACAAACTTCTGTGTATATCCTTACAGTCAAAAAAAATTACAGCAGAGTCCTTCTCTGTATTGATAGATGTAACTCAGAGTACCCAAATGGGTATAACAGTGCAACACTGGATTATGGTAAAGAGGATATAAGAAGAAAAGGTTGGTAAGTGAAGGAATGAGAAAAAGGTTCCTTGGAGTCAGCAGCTGTGCAGAGTTTAACCCCAGTTCTTAGAGGACCACAGGATCACAAGATGATTCAGGCTGGGAGGAACCTCAGGCCTCTCTGGTCCAACCTCCTGCTCATAGCAAGGTCAGCTCTGAGGTTAGACCAGGATGCTCAGGGCTTCATCCAGCTGGGGCTTAAAACCCCCTGAGGATGGAGACTGCACAACCTTTCTGGGCAACCCATGCCACTGCCTGGACTGTTCTCACAGGGAAGAAATGTCTCCTTACATCCAGTCTGACCCTCTCCTGTTTCACTTTATGCCCATTGTCTGTCAGCCTCCCACCCTGCACCACTGTGAATAACCTGGCTCCAACTCCTCAATGACCTCCCCATACACACAGGGGGCTACTGTTAGGTCCCCCCAAAGCCATTGCTACTCCAGACTGAACAAACATAGCTCCCCCAGACTTTCCTTACAGGGCAAGTGCTCCAGCCCCACCATCTCGGTGGCGTCCCTTGAACTCCCTCCGGTTTTTCAGTCTGTCATGTATTGGGGGACCCAACACTGGATTCAGTAATCCAGATGTCATCTAAAAAGTACTGAGCAGAGGTGGATAACCACTCCCCTCACTCTATTGTTCTGCCCCTGTTCACACAGCCCAGGCAGTCATCGGCCATCTTTGCTGCCAGGATTCAGCATGGCTTCATCAAGTGGAATTCAGGCTTGACCAACTTGATAAACTTTTATGATGAAATGACTGACCCGGTAGATAAAGGGAGAGCAGTGGATATTGTCTACCTGGACTTCAGTAAGGCTTTTGACACTGTCTCCCATAAGATCCTCCCTCACAGTGAAGCAGTTGATGGGCTGGGTAAGCAGACAGTGAGGTGGACTGAAAACTGGCTGAACAGCTGGGTCCAGAGGGTGGTGATCAGAGGCATAAAGTCATGGAGCATTGACCTCTGCTTGTGCAGGGGGCTTGAACCAGATGACCTTGAGAGGTCCCTTCCAATCTCAACCATTCTGTGATTCTGTGGCTTGCTGCTGGCCCATGTCCTGCTTGCTGCCCACTGCGACCCCTGGAGCCTTCCCTGCAGAGCTGCTCCCCAAGCAGTTGGTCCCAGCCTTTATTATTGCAGGGGACTCTTCTTTCTCTGGAGCAGTGGCTGACATTTGTCCTTGATGAATCTCATGAGGTTCCCATTGGCCTATTCCTCCAGCCTGTCCATGTCCCTCTGGATAGAAGCCCTGACCTCGTGAATACTGACTGGTCCCCCCAGTCTGATGACATCGGCAAACTTGATGAGAGTTCACTCTGTAATCCTCCAGGTTACTGATAAAGATGTTAAATCAGGCAAGTCCTAGGACAGACCCTATGACACTCCACTTGTTAGCAGTCTCCAGGCAGACATGTCCCATTAACCACTGTCTTCATCTAAGCCTGACCATGCAGCCAGATATTTACCTGTCTGCTTGTCCACCCATCCAGACCATAACATCAAAACAGGGATACCAGAATATTGTAAAAAATAGTTTTGAAAGTCTTAGTAAAGTCAGGGTAAGTGACTGCTCTTTCATTGCCCAAAAATCCAGTCATATTATCATGGAAAACAATTAGGTTGGTTAGGTCCGATTTACCTGTGATACCTGTGCTGAAGGTGACTCTCAGTCACCTTCTCTTCTATGTTCCCAGAAATGTTCTCCAAAAGGACTTGCTCAATAATTTTCCCAGGGATCTAAGTGAGGCAGACCAGCATGTAGTTCCCTGAACTGCCTTTTTTTGAAGATAGGAGATGTTTTACCTTCCTCCGGCTGTCAGGGGTCTCACTCCAACTCCACTATTTCATGGTCTCTCCAGCGAAGACTGCCATTATCATATCTCAAATCAGTTTGTCCTAATTAGCAAATAGAGCAAATTAGCTCTCCATCTACATTCACTCAATATAAAACAGGAAAGACCCTGAATTAACAGGAGGGAATTTAATCCCCACTTGTAGAGAAATTCAGAGGCTAAAGGCAGGCTAGCAATGGAGAAGGTGGCATAGACGTGGGTTCATAGCACATCTGCCTGATTTGACACAAAAACTTGGATTTGTCTCATAGTTGCAACTACCAGGCAAGACTGGGTTGGGTCTTCATTGCACGTGTGCAAAGTAAAACTTCTAAGGGTGCCCACTGAACATCAGACAGGACAAAGCAGAGGTTCCTGAGCAAAAAGAGGCACCTTGCTGTGGCCTCATTAGCCATTAATGTAGCTAAACTCCATACTTTCCTTCTGCATTTCCAGCTAATTCTGGCATGGTCCTGCTCTGCTGGCCCCTGAGGTTTCTTTATTTTATCTGTTTAACAGCACAGGTATCTCTGTCAAGCTGAGGAGTATGTTAGATGGGAAACACCCTTAGTACCACATATTTTAAAACCCACATAGAGTTTAAAGCAGCAAGGATGACTGCCAATCTGCAAACCAGGGATGGGAAGATTCTCATAACCCTGCCAGAAAGCTGTGGTGCACTTCCAGCTCTGAATCTGCTGGTTAATCTGGTCAGTGACTGCCCATAAGTATGTCCTTTGTGGGTGGCTTTTCCAAGCCTGTGTTCCTGTGCATATTTTGCTCAAATGAGGAAAAACACACAGACTGCCTTCCGACATCAGACTGTACCACCAAGCTGTATCTAATACCATCAGCTGCAGGTTGCATAGGCTGAAAGGGCTATATCTCCCACTTGTATGTGGAATTTATTTTTAATAAATGCATTATATGGAGGTACAGGGCATGAGGGCATGGGCAAGGCAAGCTGCATCATGCTGCTTTGTGGGAAGACAGTGTGGTGGATTTGGCATGTCTCCCAAACAGTGAGAGAGGGTAAGCGAAGGGCACTGTGGGGTGCTCCTGACATCCCTCCCATGCACTTCGCTGCTACTGCACCTGGGACACACAGACGGTCTCCCTGGGTAGCGCATCAAGCATTGGAGGATTTGACCTCAAGTGTGACACCAGCAATGACCAGAAAGCCTGTGTACATGCACAGGAAGGGCAAGCCAGCTTGGAAATTCAGGCCCCAAATCTTAGAAGTGCAGATTTTCTTTCATCTCCTGAAAAATCACTATAACTCTCCAAAATATGGCAGAAGTAAAATCAGTGCCCACTACTAAAAGCTTTTAGATGATTATGATACCAAAGACCAGCACCAGTGATTCAGACTTGCTCATAGGTTTGCCTTTGGCTATTTGAGAACAATGACATATTTGGTGCCTAGCTGCACTAGGAAGGTTCTGGATTTCTGGAACGCTCTTCCTCAGGCTCCAGATATGACCCACATGGGTAAAAATTGCACTTACAGTACACTCTGATGCACCCAATGTTTGAGCTCATTGGATTAAGTCAGGAAGGTAGCTGAGGGTGAAGTAGTGTATGTTGTTTGGATAAATAATAACATTTTGTCTTTACATGGTCTTACAGAAACTGGCTTTTTGGTTGAGAAGGCCTCTGATGCAGCTGAAATGCAATGGTGACCTTGTAAATATGAGGCTGAGTTGGTAACTGACCTATTTCTCACCAAGCCACAAGAAGCTGTGGAAGAAATGGCAGAAAGCTGAGAGCAAGATCATCCCTTTAAAGAAAAACTTTTAAAAGCTTTGAATGTCTTCTTTCCTGAAGACATCAACGTTCACTGAAATTCCTCACAGACTCTCCACAGCAGCTGTGGGTAACCTGGACTAACACAGAGATATGTGTCCAGTTCTCCTGCTCAGGAGAGGAAATGGCAGCACAGCACTATGGCCTTTTGTGAACTCTTCTTCACCTGAAAAGCCTGTAAGGCCTCTTCACATCTATTAAGACTGGCTATACCTTAAAATTGTGTAAATGTATCATATAGGAAAATTTTCACAGTTGATTCCATGCCAGTTCTCTCTCTTTTATTTCCTTCTTCTTCTAAATTAAAACCTATATGACTGTGTATTTTTAAATTCAGTATGCCTCTTAGCATTGTTCCAGCTGGTGATAATCTAAGACATTAGTGCAGTATGCCAATGTTTATTGCTACTAACACAGAAATAATCTAAAACAATGTATATCTGTGTCACAACTGCTAATATCTACTGTATTATTTTCACACAAACTCATATTATCCATTGAGGTCAGGCCTCTAGCCTTTCTTCAGCTAGAGGGGTGATAAACTTTAAAGTAGTAGCAGTTTCCTGAGAGCTGAAAGAATGGTAGCATATGAATTTCATCCCAACTGAATGGGAAGACACTGTGAAGTTTAATATAAGAAGAAATTATAGAAAATGTATCATTAATAGTTAGACTTACTAGGGAACTATATCTGTGCTGTAAAACTCTACAGGATTGCTTAACAACCTGTAAGGAAGGAAAGCATCCACTATTGTTTACTAAGGCTTTTAAAATGAATTATTTTAAGGTGATTATTGCATCTCTGAAAGATACCAGTTATTTTTAGGGCTCCACCATAAAGACTTTATTAGTTTTCTACATGTGAAGATAAGGCTTCTGTAATAGTGGTGCAGACACTCACAGAGAATGTTTGTTAGATAAACTGATTTATTGAGATCTCTACACAGGATAATATTCACAAGGGAAATTGAATCTCTCAGAAGGGATGATCAGCTTCTGTCTGGTTGATGATGAGGGTCTGCAAGGATCATTGCAGCAGCATCTTCAGCTGGATCAGATGAGACACCCCAAACTGTAGCCATGGGGATGTTTTATATTCAGCTGGGTCGTGGTGCTACATGATCATTCCTACACAAGCAAGATTCATTGCTACTGATTTTCTTCAACTATGTAAAAGCTTTTCCTATCTTAAGTATGTACAAAGGACTTTCCTATGTTACCATTCCTCCATCTGCAGTAACAGTTTCTACTGACCATACAGGTGTCCCATTTGTGTACAGTTCGCTCAATTCTGCTGCAGGAATGGCCCCAGGGCATTGCTGGGAAGGCCAGAGTCACCACCTGGGATGTTACTCAGCACACCGAGGCAAAGCAGCCATGTCTATCAGTTGCTCTATGCACAGCAGCAGCTGCCCAGGGGTGATCTGCAGGGCTATTCAAAATCCCCCCCTGGAGAGAAGCGGTCGAAATTGGTCAAATGCTTCATAGTGAAGGCAGTAGGAGATCAGCCGAGCACTTTGTCACACATCAGTCCACTGATCCAAGCCAGTCCCATGTCTCATTGAGGCAGAGACTGACTGGGGAGTTCCTGGACCTCCCCAGGGAGTGAGTGACTAAGTACATAGGGAGTGCACACAGGCAAATCCCTGCTATCACAGTTATAACTACAGGGCAAACTCCAATTTCATTTTTATATCAGACTTGCAAGTTAAATCCTGTAACTCTTGCCACAGTAGATACATTTGGTAACGAGAACTTCAAAGGAAGGACTGAGATCCATATCTGAGTCTTTTGTCAGACACAATCTACTAAATTACTGTAGTTACAGCACAAATTTCACATTTCAGTATTACAATGGTGTTTGGTCCCCCTCAGGATGCTTTGAGGTCTCAGGTTCTCTTCAGGTTTATTTTTTAATTTTTCTGTCATGATGAAATGCAGAAAAGATCTGACCCCACCACGAGCCCATTGCTACTTGTCAGAGAATAAGTATTTGCTTATGCTGATGCAAAGGAAAATCAAATAAATACCTCACAGTTTTCACAACAATTTAAAACGCCATTTATTTCCCTGCATAGTAAACCATTACTTCTTGCCCCTCCACTTTTATTTACCTTGTTTCTTTTGTTCTATAGCTCATGCATAATTTCACACCTGCATAATTTCTGAACTAGGATTTTGCTTATTGGTTTAAACAATAAAGACAGACCACACAAAGAAACATGCAGACAGCCATTTCACAGGCTGAACTGAAGGGGCCTGGGCTGTTTATGCCAGTGGAGATTTCCTTTTTGCAGCCTGCTGAGAAGCCTTGTACTCTTAATAATAATGTTAAAAGACTCACAAAGCAAAAAGTGAGTGTATAAAACCCTACAAGAGATAAGAGGAAGAGTACAAAGAATTTAATTCACTAGAGAAGCACAAACTGTGAGCATGTCCTGTGACGAATACCAGGCAGTTTGAAGCAAAGGGCTCTTCTTAGTAGTCCTTCAAGGGTAAGCGTGATGTCTGTTTTCTCTACTCAAGTCTATGTAATGCACAGAGTTGGTGTCCAGTGAGGCACGGCATGGGTTACATCCAAACCTTCCTGATCGGATCCTACCAAGGTGCCTGGTAGCTGTTCTTTGGGAAGGCAGTCAACATCAAGATATGGAAGACAAACTTTCCCCGTGTCTCATGCCACTGGCAAGTAAGTCCTGGTGCACACCCAGTGATGCTGATAAATAGATGGTTGTCAGACTGGAGATCGAAAGGAGACGAATCACTCACTCACAGAGAATGAACAAGGCAGCCCTGCAGTCTCTCCAAGGGTTTAATATTACATAGATATGAAAAGTCAGACATGTGCTCTTGCCTTCCCTTTATCAGAAATAAGGGTTATGGTGCTAGTAACAGGCTTTGCCTCAGACTGAATATAGGGGTGCTTCTGTCCATCTCAGCTCTGGAAAATGATATTGCTGGTGGTACTAGGGGAAGAGGGATCTAAAGCAGGGAAGTAATACTAGGAAGCAGGGAAGAAAGGATGCTCTGAAAAGTGGCTGTGCTCCCAGAGATCAGCTAACCTGACATTTGCCTAACAGCTTGCTGATATTATGCATTGTGTGCAAGACCATGCTCTTCAGCTTCCAGCTGAGTATGTTTGGTGCAGCGCTGTTTCTCCAAGGACTCTTGCCATCTCAAAGAACCGAGCTTACTCCCACAGATTCAGGGTTATTGCCAGAGTGTTAAACATCTGAGCAGCTTTGGACAGAAAAGTGCAGCCTTTGAGATACTGTCTATCAATCCTGTAAAGCTGTCTAGACTGCCCCAGGGGAGGGGGTGGAAGTGTAAATCAGATATATGTGTAAATCTAGAAGTGTAAATCAAATTCTATAAGCGTGCCTATGCAACATGGTATAGGGAAAAAACTACACATTACCAAGACAAAACCCCGAGGACTCTCTTGAAGCTCTGGTAAGAAATGAATCTTTCTTTCTTTGGAATTCAATAAATGGCTGAAATCTTCTAGGAGCTGTGTTCAACAGTTCCACGGCTTTGATACAGTGCAGCTAATACCATGCTGAAATAGGATCATGACATACAATAGCGGCACAGCACACCACATGAGGATAGGTCACGCTATTGCAAAATAATTTATGCGAGGAGAAGCACTGTCTGGTACCATGAAGGTAATTATGTTTATTGTCTATGAGCCCATGGTGACAGCAAATGTGCACTGCAATAGCTGTATCTCACCAACACAGTAGTCACCCACACTGCTGATGCGGTCATGGTCATTTTACGAATTACAACAAAGTAATATCTGAGGAAAGTTACTAAACCTGCTAATGTAATAGTGCCTGGTACGTGGTTTTAATATTCCATTATTTATTATTTTATTTTTTTGCAATAAAAAGCCTGAAACATAATTTCCCTACCAGGGCTTCAGGCTGTGCCTGGGTTTACTCCAGTCCTGCAGTGAAGGACAATTAAACAGTCCAGTTTAACACCTGACAGATCTGAGTGCTGTTCCCCATGTTGAGACCACAGACTGGCTGCATTTTATCTTCTTTTTTTTTTTTTTCCCCCCAAAGATCTAGTGTCATCTCGCAGTCAAGCTAATGCAGAAGTTATTCAGCAGGACTACAGGTTTTGGATTAGTGTGTTTATGAGGGTGCTTTCTAGAAAAATGAAATTGAACCTGGAGAGCTCCATGCCAATAGCTTTAAACCAAGCCTGGCTTTCTTTCTGTAAGGTGTTTTCTACTGAGAAGAGAAATATGGTCTTGATGAAAAATTATTAGATAACGATTTTTGTATGGAGTTGTGAAGATCAGACCAAGTGATACAGATTCTCCTGGTGCAAGAATCAATGAGTATGTCAAAGCATGTGATGTCTTTGGGCTGCGGTCACATCATCTGCTGCTGCAGCCACCCAGCCAGGGCTGCTTCTTGGCCTCCTGGCAATGAGCAGGCAGTAAACAGGCAGGGTAAGGAATTACAAAGGGCCCAGATATGGTTCCAGCAGCAGATAACTTCCCTGCTGGTCTACAGGCAAAGCCAGAGGGAAAAATGAGTCTGTTCCCACAGCACCAAAACTTCTGACACCTCTTACTATACTTTAGCAAGTGAATTCGTATTCTGGCCCTTACTTTGCCTAAGATATTTTGCCATTATGCAAGTCAGCTCTTGGGACAAGATTTCATGAAGTGCTGCATCAGACTCTCCAGATTACACACAAAGCCTTTAAAACAGTTGCTTCTTTGGCATCTCCTAACTTGCAATACCATTTTGAAAGCAGCCAGTTGTGCTGCGAATTCTGTTGTCCTTGTTTTCTCTTCATGTACTGATGTGGTTTGCTCCTCATTCCTCTGTTACCCCCTGGGGCTCGTGGTGTATTACTCAGTGGCTAAAGCCACATCTGTTTGGACCTCATTCTCTAGTTCTTTTTTCACTTCACCCAAGTACTTCTCATGCATTCTTTTTTTTCTCTGAGTGTGCCAAAAAAAAAATCTTTGTGTTTTCACCAGTGTAAAAATGAATTATCTATGGCAAACTTTCTTTGTAGAAGAAATGGTCACCAAATGTGTCAAACTGAAAAAATCTGCAGGCATGAGACATTTAAAAAAAATCAAGGATTGTCTGGGTTTGATTGTTCAGTAAATAATCAAGAAGTCATCATTTAAATAATAATAAAAATAATGTATATATTTGGCACAAGTTGTTACAGACAAATTTGAAGAAAATTCAGCTCAACCCAGTCAGGACCATGCACAGAAAAAAAAAAAAAAAAAAGAGTTAAATTATGAACAGCTTTTTTCTGTGTGGAATGAGAAATGAAGCTACATTAAAAATAATGAATCTGCACAAAAGATAAAAGCACCGGATTCCTTTCCCAGGAGGGCAGCCTTCCCTGTCTTTGTGTCATCCTCCTCATCGCTTTTCCTCAGTCTGATGTGGCTGTGGATTAGTCTCACCGTGGAACAGGCTGTCCCTGACTTACTGCCTTCTCCTTGTCACCTGTTTGCTTTCCCAACCTCTGCAGTAGAGGCTATTAAAATAGTTCTGAATAGTTCTGCATAATTTAGCCTTGGTTAATTGGATCCTTCTCTCCTCTTTTATCACAGCTCTTTTGTTTTCCTAGCCTTTACATAAATATTTACTTCTTACCGCATTTCTCCACCACATTTCTCCTTAAAAGACCATTTTCTTCTAGGTCCATTTCTCCATTTACACCACACGATCTACTGAGGTGTGTGGGGAGGGAGGAGGAATTCGCAAGCACGCCTAAATTGCAATCAGTGAGTCATTTCACTCGTCTATTCATTTCTGAGAGATCCCAGATTTTTCAAAAATGACTATATGTCGGAGCCTAATTAAGGAATTAGGATCCTAACTGTATGGAGTGACACTGAAAATTGCAGCACATAGCTTAAAGAAGGAATGCATTTTCATGGCATTAATTACTTACATAAGGGAAGAAAATGAGCAATAGTACTGCTACAGGCAGAGGAGTTCTCACTGGGCAGTGAGATGGGCAGTGAGCTGAGCTGCCTGCACTCATTAGCAACAGAAGTTTTAAAGAATATCTTGCACTATTCATGCGTGAATAGTAGTGAAATCCACCACTGTATTTTGCAGTGACCTCTGAGTAGTAGCTCCTTGAATCATAGAATCATAGAATGTTTTGGGTTGGAAGGGACTTTAAAGAATCCTCTTTAATCAAACAAATACTGTAGGGTTAAACATTTATTAGAGAGGAGGGATAGTGGAGTGAGAAGTGTCTTTCAGAAAAAAAAGGTTTGGCTTTACCTCAGTGTTCATTTCAAATGACCGCTTTTGTACCCGGGAGGAGCAGCATGGCAGAGCGCTGCCCGGGAGCAGGTGAGCCATCGCGTTGCCTCTGCTCCTCCTGCATTGCTTGCCTGTCCTGTTGGTATGCGTTGCAATGTCTCTGGGGTCCTTCCAAAGCCTCAACAGGTCTCTGGGCCCTGTGGGGCTCGGGTCTCTGCCGGGCTTTCTGGGCACACACGTATGAACAGCTTTGCTAGGTCAGCCTGAAGGTTCATGTAAACCGGTAGACTGTCTGGAGATGCCCAGGAAGAGGCATCAAAATGGAAAGGCACGATGAAGCACTAATGAGTCTCAGCACCCTTCACATAGCATTTAGAAATGCAGAGGAAACAACAGCAGCTGTGGCAATGAAAACTCTCTTAATGGAAGTATCGAACTTATTTTTAAAAAGTGAATTGGGTGTTACTACTTTCCTGGTTTAAGCATCATAAGTTCTTTCTTGTGGAGCTGCTCCACACCTCAAAAAATTTGTAGAGAGCCCTAAACCAGATAAATAAAAATAAAAACATCCAACTGTAGCTCCCCCCATGGAGAAAACAAGCACTAGGAGCAGCCCACGGCTCAGGTGACAAGAGCAGGAGCAGGCACCACCGCAGCCTGCTGCCTACCTGCTCTCTGGGGTGAAGTTATACCCACACCATGGGCTGTGACAGTCTGTTGAGGATTTATCTTCCTTGGCACTGATCACTCTTTCACGCTTGCATATTACTGACTACCTCCCAGTTCCCTGTGCCGCACAGAGCAGCCTGCCCCTGCCACATAAGTGTGCAGCAATGTGCAGTGAAGCCACGCATCAGCGTGTGAACACCGTGTGTGGCCTTTAACAAAGGCTCCTGTTGGCGACTAGCTGGTCATTTTTAAGATTCAACAAGCATTTTCTCTTACAGGCTTTGCTCTGCAAGGAAATTGTGATGTCCTCAGGGACGGGGATATTGATCCATGTTGCCAGGTGCTACAAAGCCAGAAGAGGCTTGGCATCACCTGTTTTAGAAAAGGCAACATGACAGCGTTCATGTTGTGAATATGTTGTGAAGACTTGGCTGAAGGCAGCAGCTCGTGTTGCTTTGCAACTGTCTGCCCTTACGCCAGCCCTTGGCATAAGAGTCAATGCTGAAACCTTCCTGTCATCACACTACATCTGTTTCATTTCTTCAGCGACTCTTGCTCTGAGGCCCCAGGCAGGAGGCTCATGGGCTCACTCACCCTTTCCATGGTCGTGCTGCCTCAGCAGCCAACTGGCTCCAGGCACTACAGTCGCTGGAGCAGCACCATCCACCCCCCATTGACATGGTACTTGTGGTCAGGAAAACGCTTCAGGTGGTGCAAAAAGAGTTGCTTTCTCTGCTTCCAAATCATGCTGTGAAACCATTGCAATTCATTCACCACTTCAATGTGATGTTTGATGATGAACAGTGGTAGCCACAAAGAAATACTCCAGCGGCCAAGAGAAGGGGAGACAGCGCTTTGCAAACCAGTGGCACTTCCCCCTGCTCCCTCTGCCAGGTTGTGGCTGTTGGACACTGTACGGGGATGGTGAAGCCTAATGCCATGATCTCTCTGGGTCTCTGCAATATTAACACTTAAGCATGATGACTTGTGGGTCTCACCAAAATCCATTACGCAGTCTCCACCAGGAATGTCCTAGGTAGATTAGTACTATGGGAAAACCTCAAGTGTTCTTTTTTAATGATTTGCAGACAATGAATTTATTAATGAACTAGTTAAGCTTTTATAAATTATGCTAAAGCTAAATATGCCACCCTTCTCTGACTACTATGTATTTGCCTCAAGAAATTGTAATTAAGACAATATTGATTTACCACACACTTCCAGTGCCACAGATCAGTTATGCCACTGACATTTACTCAGTCAAGTTTCACAGTTAATCTATATTGCACTTCTTGCAGGTAGTGATCTGTTATATACAATTAAAATTGATTAGGTCTTGATTTTCCAGAGTACCTGAGAAATTCATAGCTTTTTCTGAGATAGAATTTTGCTTGATTCCAATATAAAATAAATCTGAGCCTAAAGTGAAGAATAATCCTTCTTTTTTCTACCAATAATCTTTTCTTTACTGGCAGAAAAAAAATTGTCTTCCTCCCTTGAATGCCAACACAGACATCAAGAGATAATTCTTTTCTCCTTATAAACTACTGTCTCCAATGCTCAAGCTAATTTTAAACCTCCGCTTATCCTGGAATTCAAGATTATTATTACTGCTATTGATGGGTTTTCAGCAGCAGATTTATATAATGGGCTGCAATATTATTCTTCCATGATTTAAACAGAAGCTGAGCACCTCCTGATAATAGATTTCTGAACAGTTTTCCACAGGTAACAGCAGCATCTCTCTTCTTCTTTTGCCCTTAGCAAGTCCTACCTAGCCTAGCTTATACTCCATTTCCTTCTCCCACCCTCCAGTTTTTTTCTAGACTGCTATTTCAGATGGATTTGTGCTCGTTTCAGTTTGAGCTCAGTTCTAGATTCTAGCTTAAGCCTGATTTCATGCATCATTCTTGAAAGACATCATTACTCAGCTGTGGACTGCTTTGTACATAGATATAATCAGCCACAAAGCAAGCCTTGTATGTAATACAACACATGCACACACAAATTTAAATTTCACACATTTGCATGTTTGCATTGCATAGCCAGGATTTACTGTGTAGGCTTCTCAAAGACTTCAGCCATCCCAGTGTTTTCTAAAGTCCTTTGAATTGGAGATACTTAGTATTTGTATTGCCTATGGCTTCAGTATACGAAAGGTTTTACAAATAAAGACCCAGAACTCTTCCATGGAGAACTTAGTGCGTATGTACCACTTGTAAGAATATCTCACTTGGAAATAATGCTGTTGCAATAATACAGAATAAGAGCAAAATACAGCTCAGTTTGATAATAAGCTTACAAAAACAAAGGCTTAACATAACTTGTAAAAATACAAGTGTCCATGTCATCCAAAACATGACAGTTGCAGTTTTGAACACATAGTCAAAGATCTTAACGAGAAGCCTCTTGTTCACCATAATAGCCAGGTGCAATATATGAAGTTCTTATGAAACATCCTTTTACAAATACTGCCAACTAACCCCAAGTTTGTAATGAAGGAGGCCACTGGGAGTATAGAAGGAGGGATCAGCCTGCAATCTATACAGGTATTAATGTGAGAGGAAGATGTGGTTCTGACTCCAAACTGGGCTCTCTCACCTCAGATGGTGATGTTTCTATTGTTGGAGAAGAAGCAGTGTGAAATTTCAGAGCATTTTCCCAATGCATTGAGCGTTTTTGAATGTTTCTGTATGTTAGTGAGAGTGCTGGAGAAGCTCTGAGTCCATTTGGGGAAAAAATCTATTAGAGTCTGGGATAACTAGCACAAGATGTCTTGCTGGTATTCTGATAATAGAGTGCTTAATAACTTAAATGGAAAATCAAATCAACTGCTCTAACATGCTGGTGTCTTCATACCTGAAAGAACTGGACTATGGATCAGAAACTGAGAAATTAAGCTAAGCACTTTGTCATAACTCATTATCCAGCCTAGCATTTCCCAAGGCAAATACCTGAAAGGGAAGAATCATAGAATCATAGAATCATTAAGGTTGGAAAAGACCCTTAAGATCATCCAGTCCAACCGTTAACCTAGCACTGCCAAGTCCACCACTAAATCATGTCCTCAAGCACCATGTCTACCTGTCTTTTAAATACCTCCAGGGATGGGGACTCAACCACTTCCCTGGGCAGCCTGTTCCAATGCCTGACTACCCTTTTGGTGAAGAAGTTTTTCCCTAATATCCAACCTAAACTTCCCCTGGCGCAGCTTGAGGCCGTTTCCTCTCGTCCTATCACTTGTTACTTGGGAGAAGAGACCGACCCCCACCTCGCTACAACCTCCTTTCAGGTAGTTGTGGAGAGCGATAAGGTCTCCCCTCAGCCTCCTCTTCTCCAGACTAAACAACCCCAGCTCCCTCAGCTGCTCCTCGCAGGACTTGTGCTCTAGACCCTTCACCAGCTTTGTTGCCCTTCTTTGGACACGCTCCAGCACCTCGATGTCCTTCTTGGAGTGAGGGGCCCAAAACTGAACACAGCACTCGAGGTGCGGCCTCACCAGTGCCAAGTACAGGGGCACTATCACCTCCCTGGTCCTGCTGGCCACACTATTCTTGATACAAGCCAGGATGCTGTTGGCCCTCTTGGCCACCTGGGCACACTGCTGGCTCATGTTCAGGCGGCTGTCAACCAACACCCCCAGGTCCTTTTCCTTTGCGCAGCTCTCCAGCCACTCCTCCCCAAGCCTGTAGCGTTTCATGGGGTTGCTGTGAACCAAGTGCAGGACTTGGCACTGAGCCTTGTTGAACCTCATACAGTTGGCCCTAGTCCAACGATCCAGCCTGTCCAGGTCCCTCTGCAGGGCCTTCCTACCCTCCAGCAGATCGACACTTCCACCCAACTTGGTGTCATCTGCAAACTTACTGAGGGTGCACTCAATCCCCTCATCCCAGATCATCAATGAAGATGTTGAACAGGACCAGCCCCAACACTGAGCCCTGGGGAACACCACTTGTGAGCGGCTGCCAACTGGATTTGACTCCATTCAGCACCAGTCTCTGGGCTCGGCCGTCCAGCCAGTTTTTAACCCAGCGCAGAGTGCACTTATCCAAGCCATGAGCAGCTAGCTTCTCCAGGAGAATGCTGTGGGAGACTGTGTCAAAGGCCTTACTAAAGTCCAAGTAGGCAACATCCACAGCCTTCCCCTCATCCACTAAGCGGGTCACCTTATCATAGAAGGAGACCAGGTTAGTGAAGCTGGACATCCCTTTCATAAACCCATGCTGGCTGAGCCTGATCCCTGGGTTGTCCCGCACTTGCCGCGTAATGGCACTCAAGATGATCTGCTCCATGACCTTTCCCGGCACCGAGGTCAGGCTGACAGGCCTGTAGTTCCCTGGATCCTCCCTCCGACCGTTCTTGTAGAGGGGCGTCACATTTGCTAGCTTCCAGTCATCTGGGACCTCCCTGGTTGACAAGGACTGCTGATAAATGATGGAGAGTGGCTTGGCCAGCTCTTCTGCCAGCTCCCTCAGTATCCTTGGGTAGATCCCATCTGGCCCCATGGGCTTGTGAGCATCCAGGTGGAGGAGCAGGTCGGTGACCGCCACCTCTTCGACAACTGGGGCTTCATTCTGCATCCTATCTCCATCTCCCAGCTCAGGGGCCTGAAAACCCCAAGGATGACCAATCTGACTATTAAAGACTGAGGCAAAGAAGGCATTAAGTACCTCAGCCTGCTCCTCATCCTTCGTGGCAACGTTTCCCTCCACATCCAACAAGGAGGGAGATTCTCCCTGGCCCTCCTTTTGTCACTGACATATTTGTAAAAACATTTTTTGTTATCTTTAACGGCGGTGCCAGTTTAAGTTCTAGCTGGGCCTTCACCTTTCTAATCTTCTCCCTGCATAACCTCACAACATCCTTGTAGTCCTCCTGAGTCACCCTCCCCTTCTTCCAAAGGTGGTAGGCTCTCCTTTTTTTCCTGAGTCCCAGCCAAAGCTTTCTGTTCAGCCAGGCCGGTCTTCTCCCCCGCCTGCTCGACTTGCGGCACATGGGGACGGCCTGCCTCTGCGCTTTTGAGATTTCCTTCTTGATTAACATCCAGCCTTCCTGGACTCCTTTGCCCTTCAGGACTACCTCCCAAGGAACTCTGTCAACCAGACTCCTAAACAACCCAAAGTCTGCCCTTCTAAAGTTCAGGGTAGCGGTTTTGCTGACCCCCTTCCTTACTTCTCCAAGAATTGAAAACTCTATCATTTCATGGTGGCTGAGCCCAAGACAGCCTCCGAACACCACATCGCCCACCAGGCCCTCTCTGTTCGTAAAAGAAAAGAAAGAAAGAAATACGTAATATCAGTCCTAAAACTAGGAATAAGTATTTATAGGTGTATTGGAACAAGTAAATAATATCAGTAATAACCTGTATGACCTGCCCTGTAATGACTTAGGTGTGTGACAACAGGTCTGCTTCTTACCTGACACATCGCCAGGCTGCTGTCACTGTGGAGGGACCATCTAAGGTTTATGAAACTCAGAGCTGACCAGCCACATGCTGCCAATCACAGGACTTTGTGACGGGCAATTGAAGATTGCCAATAACATAACCATGAGTCTTTTTGGCCGAAGAGCATTGCACTCAGCTTCCTGTACCACTGCAAGGGTTTCTGAACACCACCGGTTTCATGTGCAGCATAATAAACTCTGACAGATCCAGACAGACAACTGAAATAAAAGCAGTATTTGTTCTTTCACTGCCACCATAGGACAAGCAGTCTATCTGGATCTGTGCACTGTAGGATT